>NC_079326.1:7696603-8946603 GCF_029931775.1 Euleptes europaea | reverse complement strand
AATGCCACCAGGACCCTGGGGCCTTTCCTTCCACACAGAGAGACTCTTTCAGTCAACAGATCACGAGGGAGAGCCGTGTTAGTCTGCCTGTAGCAGCAGAAAAGAGCAAGAGTCCAGTGGCGCCTTAAACAGCAACAAAGGTTCTGGCAGGGTAGGAGCTTTTGCCAGTCACAGCTGAAGAAATGAGTTGGGAAGGGATCCGAAGAAGCGAGCTGTGACTCACGAAAGCTCATAACCCTGCCAGAAATGTGGTTAGTCTTTAAGTTGCTACTGGACTCTGTCTCTTTTCTTTCAGTCAATGTTTTGGCCCTGGCTGCAGAGCCCCTCCTAGCGTGGCATCTGAAGCCGAGCACGGGTCTGCCTCCCTCCATTCTCTGGACTTTGGCACTGAATCTTGATCAGATTTATTTTTTAGATAATATATCGTGAATCACACAATCGGATAGGCATTAAAATTTACGTAAAACCGACTGATAAAAATTCTGTACTTCCCTTTACATCACATCATCCTCAACATTGGATTAGAAATATTCCTTAGGGACAATTTCTGTGTTTGAAATGGAACTGCACAAATAATGAGGATTTTGACAGAGAGGCAGAGTAAATGTCTACACAATTTTTTCGCAGAAGCTTTCCACAATAATATTGTTAAACAAGCTCTTAAGCAAACAATGGCCACTTCCAAGCATCAACTGTTGATTTGTTTGCTCTTTACATCACAACCATTTGTCTTTTAGCATTAGCACTATAATCAGAAAACGTTGGCACATTGCTGCTTCTTTAACCAGGATGTGAAAATAAACCGTTGGTTGTATATAAGAGGACAGCTTCATTGAAGGATAGATTAGTACATGCTGACATGAAAAAACCTACCTCTGAGATTTCTTTTACGAGAGGTTTCTTAAAAATGTGTCCTATCTGCTTCTTGCCACGTGAGGTCAGAGATTTCATATGGCAGAAAACCAAGTTCAAAATAGGTTTAAGGGATTTTTGCAATTGCAATGCCAAACAGGTGGTGTATGTTATTATATGTAAATACACTCTTGTACGTGGGACGAGCTTTGAGATCAATAAAAACTCACATTTTAGAACATAAGTCTAGAATTAGAAATAGAAACACAGAATCTCCGTCGGTGCAGCATTTTATTGAAAACAAATCACTCTGAGAATGATTTTCAATTTTTTGTTGCAGAAAATTCACCATCTTTTGATTATTCTAATATTCAGAAGAAATTACTTCCACAGGAATGTAGATTGATTTACACTTTGAATAGTTTGAACCCAGTATAGATGCCGATTGCACAGTTGGCTGTTGCCACTTTCTTCTTATCACCTTCCCACAAGCCTGGAGGCAGGGGGTGTTCGCAGCCTGGGCTTTGCTCAGCCCCAGGAGGGGGTGGATGGGGTGGGGGGCTCACCTTCAACAGAGGCCGAAGAGGCCCATGGAGAAATCACCACTTCCGGGGGCTCCTGATCTTCTGCGGATGGTCTTCTTGGGCGCCCCGGTTTCTCGGCCCAGGCGTGTATGGGGAAAGGATTGGGGGGCTCTTTTTCATCCGGCATGCCTGGGAAAGGCAGGAAAGGAGGGGTCAGGAAGGGTCAGGAAGACAGAAGATACATGGGTGCTCACTCAGGCAGACTGAAACGCCCCTCCCTGCAGAGCTCAGTTTCATCCACCCACCCACCCCCATCCTCCAAAGAGCTCAGGGTGACGGACGTCATCCTCACTGTCCCACTTCAGTCCTCAAAACAGCCCCCTCCAGGTGGCCAGGATGAGATCAAGAGTGATTGCCCCAAAGACACTCTGCACATGTCCTGGAAGAACAGAGATTGGCGCCCAGGTCACCTGCGACGGGTCTGTGCGTTTCAGTGCATATGCTCTTAGAATGGACCCCTTCCTGAGATGGAATATGTTATCTTATTCAGCACGACACCTAATCCGCAGGACTCAAATGCAACATTTTATTGAAAACAAATCACTCTGAGAATGATTTTCAGTTTTTTGTTGCAGAAAATTCACCATCTCTTGATTATTCTAATATTCAGAAGAAATTACTTCCACAGGAATGCAAATTGATTGACACTTTGAATACTTTGAACCCAGCTGGTCTCAATTCTGACATTTATCTTTTGTGTTTTACATGAATCATAGAATCATAGAGTTGGAAGGGACCACCAGGGCCATCAAGTCCAATCCCCTGCACAATGCAGGAAATTCACAACTACCTCCCCCCTCCACACCCCTAGTGACCAGAAGATGGCCAAGATGCCTTCCCTCTCATCATCTGCCTAAGGTCACAGAATAATATTCTTGCAAATTTCACAGTGATATTCACCAGAGAAAGTAGCCTAGGTATGGACTTTGTTAGACCATAGGATTGTTGATATTATAGATAGCATCATTTCTGATGTATAGGTGAAGAGATGGGGTTATATTGTGATAGGGATTTGTAAACTAGTAATATTAAGCATTATTTGAATGCAATATATTGTAAGTGGTTTTTGTTATCCTATACTGTGTTCTACAAACTTGACTGAATATAGAGGTGTGATTTTCTAGCAGTACCTGGAGGTTGGCAACCCTAGCTAAGTGGCATAGCAAAAGGCCATGATCCAGAACTGAAACACCCCTCCCAAATCAGGCTTGTTTAGGGTACAATAGAGATCCTACATCTACCCAATTCCAGAGCTAGGAATACAAGTAGGCTGCATCAACCCCACCTATTGTTGACAGTAGGCTAATGGCCCGATCATTTATAGGATTGTTCTTGGGCCCTTTAGGACGCAGAGCCAACTTTAAAATGGCTGCCACAGGAGGCAGAGCCAACCCTAACACGTTAGGGAGCAAGGTGATGCATAACTGTAATAGCAAACCTTCATCGTTTCAGGCCGAGCTCTGCTTCGAAGGATGCCTTATAAAATTATATCATTTAAAAGTATTTTCTTGCATACACACCCAAGAATGCAGTGATGCCAAAGCAGCCTTTTGAATATCTGCACAGCCTGCAAAGGCCGGAAACTCAATGACTTTTTAAGATAGGGAGACTTAATAAAAAAGGAAGGTCAAATAAAATCCTTTGACGATTTAAGAGAAGAAAATTTTCAAATATCATGGTTGGCATATCACCAAGTAATACATGGGCTAAAATCTGACAATTTAATAATTTGATGAATTTTGAGGAAATAATAACAAAATCACAAGATCACTTATTGTCTAAAATGTACAAAATGGTACTGGTTACAGAGACCGCTGATGAACAAGTCAAGACATGTATGGTCAAATGGATGCAGAATCATGGTGAAATGATTCCACTGACTGAGAGGGAGAAACTATGGAAATCTGGAATAAATTTTTCAAAATCTCAGGACGTCTGAGAAAATTGGTATTAAATGTTCTATCGTTGGTACCTCACACCAAAAGACTTACAAAAAATTTATACATCCAAACAAGCGAACTGCTGGAAATGTTCTGAAATTGAAGGAACCTTTTTTCATCAATGGACGACATGTAAAAAAGCCCAGAGATATTGGAAGCAAATACATGATGAAATCATGACCTTACTTCAGACGAACTACGATTTAAATACCAAATTTATGCTTTTAGGGATGATCCCTACTCAACTACAAACTATTCAAACAGAACTTTTTCAATATGCAACTACCGCGGCTAGGGTCCTATATGCCAGATATTGGAAGAACAAAGAGATACCCAGTTTGACTGAATGGATTACAAAAATGATGGAATTTGCTACTATGGCGAAGCTTACTGATCAAATACAAGATAGACAACATGAAGAACATCAAAAGAAATGGCAATCTTTTTATAATGAATATGGTTGAAAATGATATTTCAGTTTGATACATAATAAATAAGATATGTGTAGGGATTGGATTAATGTGATGTGATTCAATTTAGTGATTATGACTTATTATGACAGATAGTATATTTCATTTCAACACCGGGTTTAACAAACTGATAGACATGACATATGATTTACAAGATGATGAATAATTATTATGGTAGATAATGATATTTTAGTTTGCTATACAATCAATAAGAAATGTGTAGTTGATTTAATCTTGTGACACTTAATCTACAATACAATAAACTCTATATCTGATCCTAGGTATAATATGGTATGTTAAGAAAGCATTGCAAGTTACAAACAAGATGTAATACCTTTTTTCTTTTTTCTTATCCCTTTATCCCTTTTCTTCTTCTTTTTGTATCCTAAAAATAAATACAAAATTAATTTTAAAAATGAACATCTGCACAGCCCATCAGATCTCCACTGGCCAATTAAATGCTCTGATGGACACCGCCCCCCACTTGGCCTCACCCACTTTCTAAAAAACACTTGGTGGTCGCCAGAAAAGGTGTTAGCAGGCACCCTGGTACCCGCGGGCGCCACACTGAGGACCCCACATTGAGGACATAAACCTAAACTGAGCAGATTGTTAGCAGATTGCAGAATTCCCTTTTTCTCAGTGCGGAATTTTGAGCACCAGTTTGCGTGTGCGTTCAAAGCCCCCTATCTCAACGTCCCAGCAGCCACGCAGGACCAAAAAATCCAATCCCCCAGGCACCAAAAAACCCATCCCGTCATTACCTGGTCAGATGTCTTCCTCTCTTCTTCTTCTGCTTGCCGGCGCTCTTCCTCTTTCCTATGAAAGCACAGCGAGTTTCCATGGTCAGAAAATTTAATTTAAAACAAAAACATAAAAGCAGAATATAAACACAAAATATAGAAGAAAAGAAAAAAGGTGGTATCATGACTGCAGAATAAAAAGAAAGAATATAACAGCCAGTATTATTAGGAGTAATACGCACTGAAAGAGAAATCGTAACAATTATAAGTGTTACATAATACAATAATGATAATGTAGTAATAATATGCATAGAAGAGCCCCGTGGCACAGAGTGGTAAGCTGCAGTACTGCAGTCCAAGCTCTGCTCACGACCAGTGTTCGATCCCGATGACAGTTGGTTTTAGGTAGCCGGCTTTTTGAGATGTGGGAACCATTATTGCATGTTTCTAAACTGCAGGAATAATTCCTGAATCATTAATTTCAGTGAAGAAAGGGGCCAGCAGATGACTCCAGCATACCAAATTAGCTTTCAAAAGACTTACTGGTATTCCTCCAGGCCCAGGGGCCTTACCTGATGGCATTTGCTTAATTAAGGGGCCCACTACCTCGGGGAGAACCGGCTGCCATAGGGCAGTCTGTGGGGGCTTAACCAAAACCCAAGCAGCATCGAATACAGAGGGGTGAAATGGTGTTCCCATGTCACGGGACCGATGCATGATGGAATACTAGTCTCCACCGACAGGTCTGTGACTCATTATTATTAACAGCAGAGATAAGAACCTTCCAATATTTACATAGAGCAAGCCAGCCTAAAGTCGCAGATCTGAGAGAACAAACCTGGTGAAACCAACACATCATATGAGTTGGAATCATAGAGTTGGAAGGGACCACCAGGGTCATCTAGTCCAACCCCCTGCCCAATGCAGGAAATTAACAACTACCTCCCCCCCGCACATCCGCAGTGACCCCAACCCTCCCCCCGCCATGCAGGATCCCACAATCAAAGCACTCCCGACAGATGGCCATCCAGCCTCTGCTTAAAGACCTCCAAAGACGGGGACTCCACCACCCTCCGAGGCAGCGCATTCCACCATCAAACAGCCCTCACCGTCAGGAAGTTCTTCCTAACGTTTAGGTGGAATCGCTTTTCTCTTAGTTTACATCCATTACTCCGTGTCCTAGTCTCTGGAGCAACAAAGAACAAGCTAGTTCCCTCATCAACATGACATCCCTTCCAATATTTAAACATGGCTATCGTGTCTCCCCTCAACCTTCTCTTCTCCAAACTAAACAAACCCAACTCCCTAAGTCACTCCTCATAGGGCATGGGTTCGAGACCTTTGACCATTCTGATTGCCCTCCTCTGGACACGCTCCAACTTGTCAACATACTTCTTAAATTGTGGAGCCCAAAACTGGACACAGTATTCCAAGTGAGGTCTGACCAATGCAGACTACAATGGTAGTATTACTTCCCTGGATCGAGACACAATACTCCTATTGATGCAGGCCAGAATAGCATTGGCCTTCTTAGCCGCCATATCACACTGTTGACTCGTGTTCAGTTTGTGGTCCACTAAGACTCCCAGATCTCTTTCACATGTACTGCTGTCAAGCCAACTCTCTCCCATCCTCTACCTGTACCTTATGTTGTTTCTGCCTAGGTGAGGTACCTTACACTTGTCCCTATTGAAGTCCATTTTATTGCTTATGGCCCAGCTCTCCAGTCTATCGAGGTCATTCTGAACGCTGACCCTATCCTCCGGGGTACTGACTACCCAAAGCCCACACAAAGCCTCTGCCCCCACCTTGAAGATGGGGGGTGATACCCCAACCGCAGGAGACGAAGCCACCAGCGTCTTCCTCCTTCCTGCTCCTGGGCAGTTGGAGGGTCTCGGAGCCCCGGCAGGGAACCTTGGCAACCGGCATCAACACCTGGGCACCTAGAACCCTCCCTCCAACTGCCGCCTCCAGCAGGTTCTCTGGAAGGAGGGCCAAGGGGCCCCTTCCTCCATCAATCTGTTGGGTATTAGAGAGCGAGCTTTGTTACATGTCAGACAGTTAAAGGGTTAATATTGTAACTGACCATTTGGTCAGTGTAGTGGCAATTGCAGTCGTGCCCCGAGGGTCACGTATACAACTACTTTGCATGTTCAACTGCTTTCGATTTCTTTGTTAGAAGAGAAAGTAGTTGATCACTTTCTCCTTGCTTGACTGCTGAACAGGCAGGATGGAGAGAGGCTCTCTTTTGCTAAGGGTGCCTACTCGTAAGTAAGCTTAGTGCCTTGCCAAAGGCTTTTGGCAAGTATAGGAAACATAGAATGTAGACAGATATTATTTGTTTTGTATCCCAGTGACTTTTTCCCTACCCTGAGTTAGAGTAAAGATTGTTTTACTTCAAGACAAATGCGTCTTGCCTCTTTTGTGCGTGTGTGTGATCTCAATTCTCATAGTTCAAGAGGAACGATCCATTCCCTCTGATTTGGTAGCAGATAAATTAAATATCGGGGTTCCCTTTACAGGAACTGGGGCCCCGATCCCCCAATAAGTGGTAGCTGAGTACGCTTGGTTTTTATTTTGGCTATTGAGATAGGATCACACCGCACTCCTTTTTTTTTTGCTTTTGGGATCTTCACTGGAGACGAAAGGATTTACAAACGCCCAGAGGGAATTTTTCCTGTGACGGAGCCAGCAGCCTGGTCTGCAAAGGACGGCAGGAAACTTAACCCCGCGCGCCGCGCTTGAATCCTGTGAGGAAGAAAGCAGCCCTGAGCCGCTGGAATGAGCAACGACAAGGGAAGTATGAATTCAAAACCCCAATCCGTTTCTGTTCCCCATATCACCCAAGCCTCCTTTCCAGTATGGAAGAGAATGGTGGAAAATGCTTTAACAGCAATTGGGGTGAATCACGTTTTGAATGAAGACCCGCCAGCTGACACAGATAGAGAAGCCCTAAAGAAATTTAAGATTTCAGATGCCCAGGCAATGAATTTGATTTCCAATGCGATTAATCCCGAAGAAACTGCAATAATTTTGAATAATGATACCAGCAGAAAAATGCTGAATGCACTCAATGAGAAATTTGGAACTGTGTCAAAAACCCAGAAAATGATTTTAAAAACTAGACTGTATGCAAATAAAATGTCTGGAGATATGACCCTCTTGCAACACCTTAAGAAAATGCAAGATATGGAATCAGAGTTGAAGGCTGTAGGAGGGGAAATCGGTGAAGAGGAGTTTCTTGTACTATTTCTGGGAAGTTTGCATTTTAAATATAACGCTGAAAAAAGGAATCTTTTGGGTAGAGAGGACTTAACCCTTACTAAGCTGGTGACTGCACTTAAACAGTTTGAAGCAGACAGGAGCCAAGAGAGGGAATTGTCTCGTGGAGTGTCTGTACTGCGTGTAAATGACAAATCCACAATCAGATGCTTCTTGTGTGGAAGGCATGGTCACCGGTCGTTTCAATGTGAGAGACGTGAAACAAAGGGAGAAATTCCCCCCCCCTCTCGCCGGGAAGAAAAGCCTGCCAAATCCTCACAAAGGGAGAGGGATGGAAATGGGAGGCAACAGCCCCAATCGTCCACAAGAGGGAGCCCAAGTACAAGCCAAGGGAAGCCCAGATGGCACAGTCACCCAAAGGCTTATCTAGTCTCGAATACAGCTTCAACCAAAGATTATTTAAGGCGTGTAAATACATTTGTTCTGGACAGTGGTGCAGATGTACATGTGTCTGGCTTGAGATCAGCTTTTGACTTTCTAGAGCCTTGTGATGAAACATTAGTTATGGCTTGTGGAGAAAGATTTCTATGCACTCAGAAAGGAGAAGTTTCTATTGCAATTCAAAGCTATTGTGGAAATGTAATGCATTTAACCTTACAAGACGTATTCCTAATGCCTAATTCAGATGAAAATTTACTGTCCGTGAATAAATTAGTGGATGCAGACTTTGAAGTGTCTATAAAAAAGGACAAATGTCGCTTATTTGATTCTAAAGGGAGAGAATACCCAGTGCTATCAGTAGGCTCGCACTATTGCCTGGAGAATGTTGCAAGTCAATTGGAGGAATATACTTGTAGTGATTTTGAGAGCAATGTTGATTCTGATGAAAGTGATTTTGATGGAAATGAAGAGAATGTTGAGGAAGAATCAAAGTGCCTAGTTGCTTTTAATAAAGGATTGACAGAGCAGAAGGCTGCAGATTGTAACCACAAGGACTGTTTGTACCAATGGCACGTGAAACTAGCTCATAAAAACTTTAAGTCAGTGAAGCAACTGCTGATTGATTGTGGAATGCCAGTTAAGGAATGCTTTAAGGACAAAGAACGTTGTGAAGTGTGTCTCAGAGGAAAGGGAACAGCGCCTAAGCACGTGCAGAGGCCAAGCAGTGTTAAGGCAGAAATTTTGGAAGAAGTGCACTCAGACTTGATTGGCCCACTCAAGGCTTCAGCAGGAGGGGCAAAATATGTTCTGCATTTCATAGACAGCGCTTCAAGATTTGCATATGTGTATTTGTTGAAATCAAAGACTGAAGTAGCTGAAAAGTTTAAAGCTTATGTTGCCCTGATGAAGAATAAACATGACAAAGGAATAAAGTTATTGTTCACTGACAATGGAAGTGAGTACATTAATAAAGAAATGAAAGAAATTCTTGAATCTGAAGGAATAGAGCATGCAACCTCAGTTGCATATACCCCTAGGAACAATGGGTTGTCAGAAAGGTTTAACAGAACTCTGATGGAAAGTGCAAGATGTTTAATGCTACAGGCAGGCTTGCCTTACCCCTGCTGGGGAGAATGTGTAAATACAGCAGCTTACCTTTACAACAGGACAATTTCAAGTGCTATCAACATGACTCCATATGAAAGATGGAATGGCAGGAAGCCTAGTCTGAAACACTTGAAAGCATTTGGATCTCGTGTGTTTGCATACATCCCAAAGGAGAAAAGGGGAAAAATGGATCCTACTACAGAACTTGGAATTCTTGTGGGATACCATCCTTTCTCAAAAGGATACAGGATAATGGACATTAAGACTTACAATTTACAAATATTGAATGCAGTATATATAGATGAAAGAAATGTTATTAATAATCAACAAATTAATAACTTTGATGATTCAGAGGTTTGTGAAGAGGAAACCATAGAGATTCCATTTACAGCATGGGATTGCAATCCACCTGCTCCTGCGGAACAGCAAGAGACTGCAGATTCAAAAGGGGTTGATCCCGGTGCTGATGGAACAGCGGAACCCTCTCAGACCTTAAGGAGATCTACAAGGACTACAAAAGGAATACCAGCAGAGAAACTGAGTCTTTTCACTAGAATTGACAGCCACGTGGAACCCTCAAGTTGGGACGAACTACAAAAGTTGCCCGATGGGGAGCGGTCAAGATGGCTGAAGGCAATTCAAGAAGAATTAGACTCACTGCAGAAGAATAATACCTGGAAACTAACCAAACTCCCACCAAACAAAAGGACTGTGGGATGTAGATGGGTGTTCAAGGTCAAGAAAAATTCGGATGGAACTGTTGACAAATACAAAGCAAGACTAGTTGCAAAAGGATTTACCCAGAAGTATGGAACTGACTACACAGAAACCTACGCACCTGTGATTAGTCACACGGCTATAAGGACTTTGCTGAGTATAGCCGCCTCCAGGAATAAAGTGGCACTGCAACTCGACGTCAAAACAGCTTTCCTGAATGGAGACTTATCAGAAGAAATATACATGGAACTTCCACCAGGATTAAAGGACTGTGATACTAAAAATCAAGTTTGTAAACTTGAAAAGACTTTATATGGGCTCAAACAGTCAGCAAGAGCATGGAACCACAAACTAACCTCATTATTGAAAGCTCAAGGCTTTGAACAAGGAAATATAGAGAAATGCTTATTCAGAAGGAAGAAAGATGATGGATGGGACTTTATTTTGGCCTTTGTAGATGATCTTCTGATTTGTTCTGACACTGAAGAAGCTGCAAAGGAAATTGCAAACAAACTGAATGAATCAGTAGAAGTGAAACTACTTGGAGAAGTAAAGAACTATCTTGGAATGGAGATTGAAAGAAACCAAGACAATGGATTTTCAATCAATCAAAGGAACAAGATACTGGAATTTCTACAATTCATGAATATGAAGGAGTGCAAGACCAAGAACACTCCACTTGACCCTTCATATATGGATCTAGACGGAGGTGAACTATTGCCTAACAATCACAAGTACAGAGAAGCTATTGGAAAACTTCTATACTTGAGCAACGTTAGTAGACCGGATATAAGTGCAGCAGTTGGAATCCTAAGTAGAAGGACCAGCACACCTGCAGAACATGATTGGAATGCAATCAAACACCTCACACAATACTTAAAGAAAACTATTGATTTGAAGTTGAAGATAACTCCAAATACTGAGCTGAAACTGATAGGATACATGGACGCTAGTCTGGGTGGTACTAGAACAGACAGCAAATCTACAAGTGGATATCTGTTCTACTTTGGAGAAAACCTAATCTCCTGGACCAGCCAGAAACAGCAAGTTGTGTCAACATCTTCAACTGAAGCAGAATGCATAGCAGCCAAGTGCGCATGTGCAGAGCTGGAAGAGATAATTGAACTGCTACGCGACTTTGGATTAGATGAACTGACACCTGCTACAATGTTTGAGGACAATCAATCGTGTATAGCACTACTGAATGGCGAGAACTCTAAGAAAGGGAAGAGACTTCTTCGACTCAAAATGGACTCAGTAAAGGACAAACAAGAAAGAGGTCTCGTAGTAGTGAAGTACTGTGAAAGTAAAGAGATGGTGGCCGACATCCTGACGAAGCCACTGCCTAGACAACAGTTTGAATACTTACGTGATGCATTGTGTTTATATGTCTGAATGTAACTAAACCTCGAAAAGGGGATTGTTGGGTATTAGAGAGCGAGCTTTGTTACATGTCAGACAGTTAAAGGGTTAATATTGTAACTGACCATTTGGTCAGTGTAGTGGCCATTGCAGTCGTGCCCCGAGGGTCACGTATACAACTACTTTGCATGTTCAACTGCTTTCGATTTCTTTGTTAGAAGAGAAAGTAGTTGATCACTTTCTCCTTGCTTGACTGCTGAACAGGCAGGATGGAGAGAGGCTCTCTTTTGCTAAGGGTGCCTACTCGTAAGTAAGCTTAGTGCCTTGCCAAAGGCTTTTGGCAAGTATAGGAAACATAGAATGTAGACAGATATTATTTGTTTTGTATCCCAGTGACTTTTTCCCTACCCTGAGTTAGAGTAAAGATTGTTTTACTTCAAGACAAATGCGTCTTGCCTCTTTTGTGCGTGTGTGTGATCTCAATTCTCATAGTTCAAGAGGAACGATCCATTCCCTCTGATTTGGTAGCAGATAAATTAAAGATCGGGGTTCCCTTTACAGGAACTGGGGCCCCGATTCCCCAATACAATCCCCCGCCCCTGGACCTGCCTGGCCGCCTCCCCCCATGCCCCCCACACCCCTGTCCCGGCTAAATCTTCACAGCCCACAACTCCTGGCTGGTGGTTCCTTTTCACCTCCGTCGCGTGGGTCTTTTTGAATAAACTTTTTTTTATTTTTCTCTTTTAACAGCAAACCCTCCCATGCCTTCCCATGCCTTCCTCAGGACCCTCCAAAACCTTTCCATGGCAGGAATGGGAATTTGAACCCGGGACTTCCAGATACAAGTGCAATGCTCTGAACCACTGCACCATACAGGTCTTCTGGGAGCAGGAGAGGAACCAGACATGACAGACAGGGTGGTGTAGCGATTGGAGTGTCTGTGTAGGATCGGGGAGACCCAGGTTCGAATCCCCACCCTGCCACAAAAACGTGCCGGGTGAACTTGGGCCGCTCACGCAATCTCAGCCTTTCCTACCTCACAGGGTTGTTCTGGGGATGACATGGAGCAGAGGAGAATCATAGAATCATAGAGTTGGAAGGGACCACCAGGGTCATCTAGTCCAACCCCCTGCGCAATACAAGGCGTTCACAACTACCTCCCCCTGAAGTGCCCCAAATAAAGGTATTTTACCTGTGGCACTAAAGACTGCCCCTGTGTACATGAACAGGTTCAGGTTTCCCCTTTGAGACGTGACACCCATGTCGATAAATGAGTGTCAAGAATCACCCCCCTTCCTCTCTTTCCTCTCTATTCACTTAGTTTGCATAAGCACACAAACAGTCCAAAGTTTGCAACATCCCAAAACAGTGCCGGCTTTCCTGGGCTTCGCTAGTTTGTTATCTTGGTAACGGGAACTTCACGTCTCAGCTAAAGAACTGGCTTAATGCAGAAATTGTTTAAGAGTGACAGTATGGAAAAAAAACAAACCCAGAAAAGTATCATTGTTAGAAGTCTATAAAGCCTGAGCAATTCTAAACAGCCATGTTTAGAAATTCTTTCTGCAGTGTGACTCTCTGGGGTCTCGACTGGAGAGATTTGATCCCAGCTTGTATTGCTTCAATTGGTACCATTAAACGGCATAGCTGTAAAACTAACTCCTGATCTCCAGTGCGTTGTCCTTTGCTCTGACCTATCTGGATATTTAGGCACAACACACACACACACACACCCAGTGAGGCCAGAAGATGGCCAAGATGACTTCCTCCCTCTCCTCCTCTGCCTAAGGTCCCAGAACCAGCATGGCTGACTGTGATGGATGAGGGGCTGACGGGCCAAGCGTGGGCGCAGCCAGAGAGCTCTGAGGGACAGAGGAAGCGTTCAGAGCTGGGTGGAGAGGATGGCGCGGGAGCTGGCGGATGGTGCCAACGTCCAGCAGTGACCACCAGAACCACGAGAGCTGATAGAAATGCAGTTGCTTATTTACAGTGCTAAATACATACTCTATCCACCATATCTCCATATCATGGAGTCCAACACTGATCTGCACAAGGCCTCCACCAGGCATCAGTGAGCAGTTCAGGCTGAGTCCCCCTCCAGGTGCCACACATCCCCTCAGCCTCTGGCCTCCGCGGCTTCTGGCCAGGGTCCCCAGGCCTCCGAGGGGCTTTGCAGGCCAGGACACCAGCCCAGGTGGACAGTGAGATCCCCTCCATCGAACTCTGCCTGCCACAGCGAATAGGGCAGCCTTGCCTGTCCCCACAGAGGAGGCGAGGAAGAAGCCAGACAGATGTTGTCCTCTGTGAACCTGAGGGGGGTTCTGTGGAAGCCAAAGCCCTTCACACACACACACACACACACACACACACACACGGCCTGTGGGGTTCGAGGCTGAGGGCCCATCCTCAGGCCACCAAGGGGCCTTCGCCTCTGAGGCAGCAGGCAGGTGTGGAGGGAGGATCCCAGCCCCTGAGGTGGAGGGGGAGCAGGCAGGGAGAGAGCGGGAAGAGGGATGGGGGACCTGGCCCCAAACTCCGGTGAGGAGAGAGAAAGAGGAGCCCAGACTCCCTTCGCTCCCGTGAGCTGGGCTGGGGACCGAGGCTGAGGAGAGGCTGAAGAGCAGCTCTGAGGGACGCACCTCAGCCGGAAATGAGGGTCTGAAGGCGCCGGAGGGAAGAAAACCTCTCAGCCCTTTCTCTGAAGGAATCTGGCCTACATAAATCAGACTCCGTTTCCCCTCCACAGTCTGCCTTTTCCTTGAAAACCAGTCTCTGTGAGAACTTCCCTGTTTTGTCTCTTTGAGTTGAAAAGCCTCCTATTTCTCTCCGAGGTAAATACCGGTGTGGGACTGGAGGAGAAGGACAACCGTCTCCTCACAAATACACTCAGGCCAGCGCTTTTCCCTCAGCATATATGGCCGGGCTGAGTGAGCGGGACGTTGAAGTGGTGGAAAGGGGGGTCCGTCCTTATAAAATCAGCATGGCTGACAGATGGCCATCTAACATCTAGCCTTCCTAGGGCACTAGACAAGGGACACGTGAAACCTGGTCCAGGTTTGACCTCTGCTTAGCTTCCTGACTCCCGTGTTCCTTAAATGTATCAGTTTTGGTTGCAGGAGATGCTAGATGCTAGACTCGGGCCCTCAGGTGAAGTCTGATGGACTCATTTGGGCTTAGCACCACCAGAGAAAGACTCCAGATGTGCTCCCTCCCAGAACCTTTAAGGGTAGCAAATTAAATGTGGAAAGGCTACCGCCTATTACAGCTTCCATCTAAGTGAGACCTCTCCGTCCTGAGTGGACAAACCAAGGAGATATCCCTGGGGAATATGCATACTGGTCTGAGCGCGAGGCGAGTACAATAGATTTTATCATGATCTTATAACTCATGAAGTGTATCTAGAGTGGAAATGGGCCGACCAACTGGTATTGAAGGGACAGCTCGAGGGACCGGTTTCAAGGGCTCAGGACTCAAACCCGTGTCCCTTCGCTTCAGGTGGCAAGCCTGATGGCCGGCAGAGGCTCCAACCAAGCATTGGCTCTGTGGTCCTTCTGGCCCAAGGGGAAGTCAATACAGCTGCTGTCTGAGGAACAGACACCCCACCCTCAGGTCCAAAAGGGCAGTCGAAGGCCCAGGAGGAGGAAGAAGAAGTTTTGGTTTTTCTATGCCGACTTTCTCTACCACTTAAGGAAGAATCAAACCGGCTTACAATCACCTTCCCTTCCCCTCCCTAGGAGGCTGGTGGGGCTGAGAGAGCTCTAAGAGAGCTGTGAATAGCCCAAGGTCACCCAGCTGGCTTCAGGTGGAGGAGTGGGGAATCAAACCTTGTTCTCCAGATCAGAGTCCACCGCTCCAGACTACTGCTGTTAACCACTACACCATGCTGGCTCTCAAGGAGGGGAGGTTGGGGGCCCCGTGGCCAGTCCGTGAGCCCCACAAAGAGGAATGTCCCCAGGACACAAATGTTGTCCCCTGGGAAGAGAAAGGGCCCCCCAAAGCAAACACAAAGCATACGAAAGGGACCCCAGGCCTCTGCCCCCACCTTGAAGATGGGGGATGATACTCCAACCGCAGGAGACAAAACCACCAGGGTCTTCCTCCATTTAGATTCTGGGCGGTTTGAGGGTCTCAGAACCCCGGCAGGGAACCATGGCAACCGGCATCAACACCTGGGAACCTAGAACCTCCCCTCCCAAGGCCGCCTCCAGCAGGTTCTCTGGAAGGAGGGCCAAGGGACCCCTTCCTCCATCAATCCCCCCTCCCCTGATTGAAATAAAGAAGGGACCGGGCTGCCAGCTCTGAATGAAACGGGCCCTTCCCGCCGCCCCTGCGAGGTCAGCCTGGTCTGCAGCATTGCTCAGGGGATCTTCTTGAGCTCCAGGCCTTCTAGGAAGCCCCAAGTGCCCCCTTCCAAGGGAGAGGCGCTCTTTCCCTGGCCAGGGGTGAGGCCGGCAGAAGCTCTCTGGGGCGAGTCTGGTCATGGCCTTCCCTCTCTTCTCAGGGAGGTGGGATCCAGCTCCACTGGTCTGTACGTTCCTCTCGGTATTCTCTTAAAACTGTCTTCCTTTAAGAGGTGCAAACGCCCCCCCTCCCACCCCCATAGTTATTGGGTGCCGCAAAAAGGACCTTTCTTCTCAATGCAAAAGCAGCAACCTAGTCCCTAGACTCAAAGCTGGGCTGCGCAAACTCCACCCTGCGTGCAGTTCCGAAAACAGAACTGGGCACTAGTCCCGCCAACTTCCCATGGGAACTGGGGAAGGGTGTTGTCCAAATACTCAGAAACGCCACCTATGCAAATTCCTGTCCAGAACAGAACCTGAGGGATTATTTTTGCATTAAAAACCTCTGTGGCTGCAGGTATATATTGGCCACCTTTTGAACAAAAGAACCTTAGGAGTGCATTGACATCAATCCTAGCAGAGTTAGTTACTGAGCGTACGGGAGCTTCCCAATTAAGATTATACCAAAACTTGGTTCCTGAGCAATTACAATACGCCCCCTGCTCTATTTACCCTCCCTTAATGTTCCAAACTTTCCGCCTAGAGCGAGACCTACAAAAAACCGTTGCTTTTGATTCCTCAAAAACATTTGTCCTCAAAATCATTCAGGAACTAGGAAATGTGAATAAGGAACTGGGACTAGGGAACCAACTTCAGCCTCCTACAAGAAACCTCTCTGTCGAGAATGGGATAACTCAAGCAGATATCCCCGGGGGATATGCATACTGATCTGAGTGCGAGGCGAGTACAATAGATTTTATCATGATCAGCTTACTTATGAAATGTACCTAGAGTGGAAATGGGCCGACGAGGCCAGGCAAGCTCATCCTGACTTTGGACAGCCCTTCGGGAAACGAGAGAGAGAGCACCCACCCTGTCCACAAGAGTCAAGTGGAGTCGATTTATTAATGTTCTGGTCACGGAGCTCAACAATAGCAAACCGTGCACAAGAATTACAATAACTTCCAAGGCTCTTCTGTTCTAACACGCTGTTGCAGGGGAGATGGAGAACCCAAATCGTGCACCATTGTGTTATTGTTGACTAGGGTTGCCAACCTACAGGTACTAGGGTAAGAAAGACTCACAAAGAACTGTAAAGTTGGCTGGCAATAAAGAACAGCAGTAGGCTCAGCGTTCATGAAAAAAAATAGAACACAGTTCAGGTAAATATCTGAATTACAAAATATATTCAAACAACGCTCATAAGGAGCCAATATCGCTAAGCAAGGAGGATACAAGATTACAATATAACAATAAGTACAAAAGGTGAACAAGCGTCAAAAACAGCTGGCAGCCAACAAAAGTTAAGGAGCGGAATTTCTCACTCCAAATCACAAACGGCTTGGCTTGTCGCAGATTGCTTGGTGGTATCATAGGTGATCAAGGAAACGCCTTCCCGGATATTCAGGGAGCTTTCGCCACATGAAAAGTGGCTTCTTCAGCCAAACCAGCTTGAATTTTCAATATATAATCAGCAATAGCTAATATGCTCCCCAGACGGGCTGCTTCTCTCATGGAGTCTTACAGGAAAGGTATGAGAGAAGCAGCCCGTCCGGGGTTGCTTCTTTCTGTTAAATCCATAAGTGCATTTAATGCCCTTCAAAGACCAGCTTCTGCCTAGATATCAGCACCGGGTCATCTACACACAGCAGAACTGGCATTTCGTAACCAGCCCATATAGGTGCACGAAGTGATCATTTATGGAGGTAGGGGGTCAGGTGGTTGACATCAAGGATAAAAAGCCGAGGGGCTAAGAGAGAGCCTTGCTTAATGCCTTTCCTCAGCGAACTGGTCCTACAGTTTCAAAATCAACCACAGGAGCCTTTTATCTATCGCTGCGTCAGCCAGCTTAGCCCAGAGACAGGATCTCGGACCAGAGTCAAAGGCACCCCTAAGATCCATGAATGCCACGTAAAGACAGCCTCCTGGGAAACAGGAATATTTGTCAGCTAGTTGTAGGGTTGCCAGCCCCCGCTTCACCATCAGTGGGAGGTTTTGGGGTGGAGCCTGAGAAGGGCGGGGTTTGGGGAGGGGAAAAGACTTCAATTCCATAGAGCCGAAGTGGCCATTTTCTCCAGGTGAACTGATCTCTGTCGGCTGAACATCAGTTGTAATAGCAGGAGAACTCCAGCTAGTACCTGGAGGTTTGCAGAACTCAGTACAGGATAACAAAAAGCACTTACAATATATTGCATTCAAATAATTCTTAATATTACTAGTTTACAAATCCCTATCACAATATAACCCCATCCCTTCACCTATACATCAGAAAGGATCCTGTCTATAATATCAACAATCCTGTTGTCTAACGAAATCCATAAACCATCTTCATTTTGTGCTTTAAACTTCCTTGTAGGCAAGAGGCAAAGTCAATTCTTCCCATTGACCAGCCGTTCTCACAGCAGAGTTCGCTGAACGCTGAAGCTCTAATATTCTTGCAAATTTCACAGTGAGATTCACCAGAGAAAGTAGCCTAGGTATGGACTTTGTTAGACCATAGGATTGTTGATATTATAGATAGCATCATTTCTGATGTATAGATGAAGTGATGGGGTTATATTGTGATAGGGATTTGTAAACTAGTAATATTAAGCATTATTTGAATGCAATATATTGTCAGTGGTTTTTGTTATCCTATACTGAGTTCTACAAACTTGATTGAATATAGAGGTGTGATTTTCTAGCAGTACCTGGAGGTTGGCAACCGTAGCTAAGTGGCATAGCAAAAGGCCATGATCCAGAACTGAAACACCCCTCCTAAATCAGGCTTGTTTAGGGTACAATAGAGATCCTACATCTACCCAATTCCAGAGCTTGGAATACAAGAAGGCTGCATAAACCTCACCTATTGTCGACAGTAGGCTAATGGCCTGATCATTTATAGGATTGTTCTTGGGCCAACCCTAAAATGTTAGGGAGCAAAGTGATGCATAACTGTAATAGCAAACCTGCATCGTTTCAGGCCGAGCTCTGTTTAGAAGGATGCCTTATAAAATTATATTGTTTAAAAGTATTTTCTTGCATACACACACAAGAATGC
Source organism: Euleptes europaea (assembly GCF_029931775.1). Classification (NCBI taxonomy): domain Eukaryota; kingdom Metazoa; phylum Chordata; class Lepidosauria; order Squamata; family Sphaerodactylidae; genus Euleptes; species Euleptes europaea. The sequence continues at coordinate 8,927,629 of NC_079326.1, read as the reverse complement.
AGTTGATGCCAAAGCAGCCTTTTGAATATCTGCACAGCCCATCAGATCTCCACTGGCCAATTAAATGCTCTGATGGACAACCCCCCCCCCCACTAGGCCTCGCCCACTTTCTAAAAAACACTTGGTGGGAGCCAGAAAAGGCGTTAGCAGGCACCCTGGTACTTGCGGGCGCCACACTGAGGACCCGTGCTGTAGAGTACACACAAACCTAAACTGAGCAGATTGTTAGCAGATTGCAGAATTCCCTTTTTCTCAGTGCGGAATTGTGAGCACCAGTTTGCGTTCAAAGCCCCCTATCTCAACGTCCCAGCACCCACGCAGGACCAAAAAATCCAATCCCCCAGGCACCCAAAAACCCCTCCCGTCATTACCTGGTCAGATGTCTTCCTCTCTTCTTCTTCTGCTTGCCGGCGCTCTTCCTCTTTCCTCTGAAAGCACAGCAAGTTTCCATGGTCAGAAAATTTATTTTAAAAATAAATAAACATAAAACCAGAATATAAACACAAAATATAGAAGAAAAGAAAAAAGGTGGTATCGTGACCGCAGAATGAAAAGAAAGGATATAACAGCCAGTATTATTATGAGTAATACGCGCTGAAAGAGAAATCGTAACAATTATAAGTGTTGCATAATACAATAATGATAATGTAGTAAATATGCATAGAAGAGCCCCGTGGCGCAGTGGTAAGCTGCAGTACTGCAGTCCAAGCTCTGCTCACGACCTGAGTTCAATCCCGACGGCAGTTGGTTTCAGGTAGCCAGCTTTTTGAGATGTGGGAACTATTATTGCATGTTTGTAAACTGCGGGAATAATTCCTGAATCATTAATTTCAGTGAAGAGAGAGGCCAGCAGATGACTGCAGCATACCAAACTAGCTTTCAAAAGACCTACTGGTATTCAACCAGGCCCAGGGGCCTTACCTGATGGCATTTGCTTAATTAAGGGGCCCACTACCACGGGGAGAACCGGCTGCCATAGGGCAGTCTGTGCGGGCTCAACCAAAACCCAAGCAGCATTGAATACATAGGGGTGAAATGATGTTGCCATGTCACGGGACCGATGCATGATGGAATACTAGTCTCCACAGACAGGTCTGTGACTCATTATTATTAACAGCAAGACCCTTCCAACTTTTACACAGAGCAAGCCACCCTCAAGTCGCAGATCTGAGAGAACAAACCTGGTGAAACCAACACATAGAATCATAGAGTTGGCAGGAACCACCAGGTTCATCTAGTCCACCCCCCTGCCCAATGCAGGAAATTAACAACTACTTCCCCCCCACATCCCCACATCCCCGTGACCCCAACCCTTCCCCCACGATGCAGGATCTCACAATCAAAGCACTCCCGACAGATGGCCATCCAGCCTCTGCTTAAAGACCTCCAAAGACGGGGCTCCACCACCCTCCGAGACCGCGCATTCCACCTTCGAACAGCCCTCACCGTCAGGAAGTTCTTCCTAATGTTTAGGTGGAATCACTTTTCTCTAATCCATTACTCCGTGTCCTACTCTCTGAAGCAACAAAGAACAAGCTAGTTCCCTCATCAACATGACATCCCTTCAAATATTTAAACATGGCTATCATGTCTCCCCTTAACCTTCTCTTCTCCAGACTAAGCAAACCCACTCCTCATAGGGCATGGATTCCAGACCTTTGACCATTCTGGTCGCCCTCCTCTGGACACGCTCCAACTTGTCAACATCCTTCTTAAATTGTGGAGCACAAAACTGGACACAGTATTCCAAGTGAGGTCTGACCAATGCAGACTACAGTGGTAGTATTACTTCCCTTGATCGAGACACGATTCTCCTATTGATGCAGGCCAGAATTGCATTGGCCTTCTTAGTCGCCATATCAGACTGTTGACTCATGTTCAGTTTGTGGTCCACTAAGACTCCCAAATCTCTTTCACATGTACTGTTGTCAAGCCAACTCTCTCCCATCCTCTACCTGTGCCTTATGTTGTTTCTGCCTAGGTGAAGTACCTTACATTTCTCCCTATTGAAATCCATTTTATTACTTATGGCCCAGCTGATAGAGATCAGTCCCCCTGGAGAAAAGGGCCGCTTTGGCCATTGGACTCTATGGCATTGAGCTCCCTCCCTTCCCCAAACTCCGCCCTCCTCAGGCTCCACCCCAGAAACCTCCAGCTATTTCCCAGCCCCGGAGCTGGCAGCCATACTGGGCATCTAAGAGAACGGATAACTCTTTGAACTCCTTCCTGGTTCAACCTGACATCATTTTGCCTCCAAGAAACCTGGTCCAAAGACCCACTGTCTGTAGACGGATTTACAATAATTAACCTTTCAGCCACTCCAGGGAAAGGCAAAGGAAGGGCCAAGAGAGGCTCCTTATAGCCATCAGACTGCAGGGAACGGTCATCCCTTTGACAACATGCCAACTCTGGGCACAGGCCGGCACAGTCCAACTAAGGAAACAAACCCTCTTGAGGATAAATGTCTATTGACCTTCCTAGGGCACTAGACAAGGGACACGTGAAACCTGGTCCGGGTTTGACCTCTACTTAGCTTCCTAACTCCCATGTTCCTTAACTGTATCAGTTTGTAGCTCTTTACCTGTTGAATTTTGGCCTTTCCAATGTGCCAACTAGAGGGCGACCAATTCTTTGAGAAAATTAAGGCATTAGTCTTAGAGTAGTTAATTTTAAGAAGGTTTACATGACAATATTTCTCAAAGGCCCCTAGATAACGTTTGAGTCCAATTTTAGAAAAGGATAAAATAGCGGTGTCATCGGCATATAAAAGGGTAGGTACTGCTTTACCTCCTAGTTTTGGAGGATGACCACTGTTAGGTTCTAAAGCACAAGCCAAGTCTGAAAGAAATAAATTAAAAAGAAGGGGAGCAAGGATGCTACAAATATCTGGGTATTACCTTCAATTATAACCTTAAATGGGCAGTACACAGAAATAGGACTGCCAAACTAGGGAGAATCTCTTCAAGTCAACTGAAGTCATTCTTCTTCTATAAGGGCAATCAGTTTGTTCCTGCAGCAGTCAAGGTATTCAACTCCAAAATTTTACCCCAGACTTTGTATGGTATTCCTATTTGGGTCAATGCTTTTAATCGTGATTTAGAATCTGTTCAAGCAAAAATTTTAAGACAAATTCTGGGTCTCCCTAAATGTGTTTCTTATCATGCAATTTGCTCTGAACTAGGCCAAAATTTGTGTGAAACCAAGGTTTAGTTATTAACTATTCAATATTGGCTCAAACTATATTTTAGAACTGAGCGTGGTTCCCTTTTATCACGGTTGTTAAAAGAACTTCACAATACCTCCTGGGATTGTATAATTTTGACCAAAATAAGATCTATCGGAGTTTCTTTGGAAGATTTGGCTCCAACTACTGAAGCCCACGTTTTTAAAATTATTAAACGTCTCTTAGATATGGAGCTTCAACAGATGCACCCAATCCAACCTTATGTTTGCTCTTCAGCAATGTTGGGTCTTATGAATAAAATTGACAGTATCCCCCACTACTTTTACAATCTGGATATCCCTATCCTCCGTAGAGCATTCTCTCTTGCTAGGGTCAATGCCTTTCCATCAAGGATGCTGTATGGAAGGTACCACCAAATCCCAATACAGGAACGGATTTGTCCCTGTGGTTCCAACTCCCTGGATACAATTGAACACATACTGTTTGACTGTTCTCTATACAAAACATCCCGTGGGAAATGGTTAAAAACTTGGTTATATTCAAAACATCACCTGTCTAATAAATTAAAATGTCAATTTTTATTGAATGATTCAGTACCGGAGATTACTGAGGGTGTTGCCAATTTTCTAGTGGATGTGATGAAAGTGCAAAAACTTGCAAGCTCTGATATTTGATTATATTTGTTTTATTTCATTGATTTTATGTTTTATGATCCCTTTTTGTAACAATTGTAATAATTTCTATGCCATTAAAGGTTATGATGATGATGATGATGATGATGATGATGATGATGATGATGATGATGATGATGATGATGAACTGTATCAGTTTTGGTTGCAGGAGATTTCAATGCTAGACTCGGGCCCTCAGGTGAAGTCTGATGGACTCATTTGGGCTTAGCACCACCAGCGAAAGACTCTCCAGATATGCTCCCAGAATCTTTACGGGTAGCAAATTAAATGTGGAAAGGCTACCGCCTATTACAGCTTCCATCTAAGCGAGACCTCTCCGTCCTAAATGGACAAACCAAGGAGATGTCCCCGGGGAATATGCATACTGGTCTGAGCGCGAGGCGAGTACAATAGATTTTATCATGATCTTATAACTCATGAAGTGTATCTAGAGTGGAAATGGGCCGACCAACTGGTATTGAAGGGACAGCTCGAGGGACCGGTTTCAAGGGCTCAGGACTCAAACCCGTGTCCCTTCGCTTCAGGTGGCAAGCCTGATGGCCGGCAGAGGCTCCAACCAAGCATTGGCTCTGTGGTCCTTCTGGCCCAAGGGGAAGTCAATACAGCTGCTGTCTGAGGAACAGACACCCCACCCTCAGGTCCAAAAGGGCCGTCGAAGGCCCAGGAGGAGGAAGAAGAAGTTTTGGTTTTTACATGCCGACTTTCTCTACCACTTAAGGAAGAATCAAACCGGCTTACAATCATCTTCCCTTCCCCTCCCTGGGAGGTGGGTGGGGCTGAGAGAGCTCTAAGAGAGCTGTGAATAGCCCAAGGTCACCCAGCTGGCTTCAGGTGGAGGAGTGGGGAATCAAACCTTATTCTCCAGATCAGAGACCACTGCTCCAGACCACTGCTTTTAACCACTACACCACGCTGGCTCTCAAGGAGGGGAGGTTGGGGGCCCCGTGGCCAGACCGTGAGCCCCACAAAGAGGAATGTCCCCAGGACACAAATGTTGTCCCCTGGGGAGAGAAAGCAAACACAAAGCATACGAAAGGGGCCCCAGGCCTCTGCCCTCACCTTGAAGATGGGGGGTGATACCCCAACCGCAGGAGACGAAGCCACCAGCGTCTTCCTCCTTCCTGCTCCTGGGCAGTTGGAGGGTCTCGGAGCCCCGGCAGGGAACCATGGCAACCGGTATCAACACCTGGGCACCTAGAACCCTCCCTCCAACTGCTGCCTCCAGCAGGTTCTCTGGAAGGAGGGCCAAGGGACCCCTTCCTCCATCAGTCCCCCCGCCCCTGGACCTGCCTGGCCACCTCCTCCCATGCCCCCCACGCCCCTGTCCCGGCTAAATCTTCACAGCCCACAACTCCTGGCTGGTGGTTCCTTTTCACCTCCGTCGCGTGGGTCTTTTTGAATAAACTTTTTTTTATTTTTCTCTTTTAACAGCAAACCCTCCCATGCCTTCCTCAGGACCCTCCAAAACCTTTCCATGGCAGGAATGGGAATTTGAACCCGGGACTTCCAGATACAAGTGCAATACTCTGAACCGCTGCACCATACAGGTCTTCTGGGAGCAGGAGAGGAACCAGACCTGACAGCCAGGGTGGTGTAGCGATTGGAGTGTCAGTGCAGGATCGGGGAGACCCAGGTTCGGATCCCCACCCTGCCACAAAAAGTTGCCGGGTGACCTTGGGCCGCTCACACAATCTCAGCCTGTCCTACCTCACAAGGTTGCTCTGAGGATGACATGGAGGAGAGGAGAATGCTGTAAGCTGCCTTGGATGCCCGCTGGACCATAAATAAAGTAACGGAACAAAGGGCTGGGCTCCACGCCTCCAGCGACTTTTCTCAGGGACTGCCTGGCATCTCCTGCCCCCACGCCACTCCCCAGGGGGAAGACCTCTGCTCCAGTCCCCCGCCCCCAAAGCTCCGCCTCCCCTGCCCAGGGGCTCAGGAGGAAGACAAAGATGAGTTGCGCCCCAAAGTGCTTAAAGGCGCTTCAAACCGGACCCGTTGCAGTTGCAATAGATTTATATAAGATACGCTTCATTTGTACCCCACCTGTCTCCTCTTTGTTCTCATCTCCTCCATTTTAACCTCACGACAACCCTGTGAGGTTGACCAGGTCGAGTGTGTGTGTGTGAGAGTCGGGCCCCAAGTCACCCAGCGAGCTTCCATGGCAGAGCAGGGATTCAAGCTTGGATTCGAACAAGGACTCTGCGGCCGCCATTTTGGGCAATACCTGGAGATTTTAGGGGTGGAGCCTGAGGAGGGCAGTGTTGGGGAAGGGGCTTCAATGGGGCATAATGCCATAGAGCCCGCAGTCCAGAGCAGCCCTTTTCCCCAGGTGATCTGTCCCCTGGAGCTCCGTTGGAAGAGCAGGAGATCTCCAGCCACCCCCTGGAGCTTGGCAACCCTCCTGGCTCTGTCTCCTGAAGCGGAGACAGAGAAATGCCAAGGGCTCCTTCCTGCCACTGGGAGGGGGGTTGCCAGGGGTACTGGTTATCTCTCATTGCTTTGTATATATGCCAAATGCTTTCCCTTAGTCCCTCACTAGTCACATCTTGAATATGACTTCTGTAACCTGTCGTGCTTAATCAATAAAACTGCTTTCGTGGACTTGCTGTCCGCTGGAGTCTGTTGATGGGTTTGCCGCAGGGCTAGAGCTGACACCACGGAAGCAAGTGCATCCTTCAACGCGGCGCAGAGGATTCCTGTGGCCGGGTAGTAATTTGCTGGTTCCAGTTCCCTGGCGAAATCCCACAACACCGTGGAATACAATACAGTTATCGCGACTGATATGGGACCTTATGTCAGGCTGCTATCTCGGTTTCGTTATTGCCTCTGTCTCTGCACTGTATTGTCTGCCCCCCAAGGTCGCATACCTAGGCCTGGGAACTCAGCTCCTGGGAAACTGTATTCAGCCTGTGCGTGTAATCTCCCGCCTTTCCTGCCTTATAATATCTCCCAGCTAGTGAGTCTCTCATAGCTGTCATTTTATTCGTTTGCACTGTATGCCTATTTGACCAGTAAAAGCCATCTGTTTGGACTCTATATGACTTTGTGGTGATTTCTGGTTCTGTGGGCCAAGGGCTGACATTATGACAGCTATATCTTCTCTTCACCATTCTACTAGCCAGGCTGGAGCCCAGGGGGGTTCGCCTGCCACTTGGATGGGAGCTGTGCAGCTCTCCAGGTGATCTACACCCTGGAGCCCTTCTCTGAGGATCCTACTCTGTTACAAGACTTAATCGCTGAACTTTTCCGGACGACCCGAGAGGTTTGCCGCTTGAGGGGACTGGTACAGGAACAGTGGCAATCTCTTAAAGGACGTCTCTGGATGTTAACGTCGGAGGATACTGATGCTCGTCTAGATCTTCAGGACTTGGATCAATTACTGGACGATGCCCGATTGGCGACTGAGGATTTACAAATATTAACTGGACTTTTGGATAATCTTATTTCTCGAGAAACTCTTTCTGCCATGGCGGGAGCCCCGCCGGAGGGTTTTTCCCTGATCCCGGATGCAGCCAGCTGTCAGGCTGAGGCCAAGCGAGTCGCTATTAGCACCGCTCTTCTCCTTGTGGAATGTACAAAGGACACCCCGGTAGCCACCTTGGCTCAAGTTTTGACCTCGACTTTTGGAGCCGAGGCACCCGCACTGGCGGTTCGAGTACAACCTCTGCTGGGCGGGGAACCCGACCCCCTACTCGCACTCCTGGAGACAGAACTTTTGCCGCGCATTACGGCAGAGACTGCCCTAAGACTTGAGAACGCCAAAGTTCTTGCGGATCAGCAAGCCGCCGAAGCGGCTAAGGTCGCAAGAGAGAGAGAGGCTGCGGAAGCAGCCAGGGCGGCTGCAGCAAGGATTAGGAATCTGGCGAACGTGGACACGCGCCCCAAGGACAATGTACTAGGGCTATCGGGTCTGTCTTATTCCCCGGCGTTTGTCCCGTCGCGCGCGACCCAACGCGCACGCCGTTTGGCTGACCGACGTCGAGACTCAGGAGAGTCTGAAGACGAGGATTTATATGGGGATAGCTCTCAATGGGCCACAAGCTTCCGGACCAGTAAGCCTCATCTTACTGGTGGCCCAAGTGAGGAGGTTCATCTCTTACGAGCCCAGAATCGGGAGCTCTCCGACCGTGTTGATCAACTCCAGGAAGTAATGGAACTTATGCTTCAAGAGAACAGGCAATTACAACAAACCCTGATAGCTCAGAGACAGCCCATTCCGATACCGGGTCAGGGGGTACCCGTACAGCCACCCGCTAATGTGCCTGCCCCACCCTTGCCTCCTGGAGCTCCCGTTGCTCCTCCGCCCGGTCCACCCGTGCAACCACCCGCTAATGTGCCTGCTCCACCCTTGCCTCCTGGAGCTCCTGTTGCTCCTCTGCCCGGACCACCCGTGCAACCGGGTCAACCTGCGCCCGGCCCTTGGAAGCAACTCAAATTGAGGACTACGTATGACGGATCTCTCGAGACTTTGCCTTGTTTCTTGCATCAAGTGGACAGTTATATGCGAGAACAAGGACAACTTTTCCCCACGGAAGACAGCCGGGTGCGTTACGTAGCTTCCCTTCTGACAGGTAAAGCGGCTGACTGGATGGTCCTCCAGTTTGACACCCGCTCTCGTGCTATTCGTTCCCTCAACAACTTCATGACTGCCCTGAGAAGGAGGTTTGAGGACCCCTTCCTGGGGGAAAGAGCCAAAACGGAACTCTTACAATTAAAACAAGGCTCTGCTACAGTTCGAGAATTTGCCGATGAATTTCAACGACTGGCAAGTAAAATTGTAGGTTGGCCCGAGACCACCCTGATCCATCATTTCAGGGAAGCCTTGCATCCTGACATTCTGAACTGGTCTTACATGCGAGGCGATCCCGATACCCTCGAAGACTGGATCCTATTAGCCGAGGAAGTGGAAAGCCGCCGACGCTTTATTTCTCTCGTCCGTCAAAAGCACAAGGAAAAAGGCACCCAAAAGCCTCAACCCAAGGCACCACTGCTCGTCCCACGAAATCCCCCACGTCCGCCCCAGGAACGTGAAGCCCGATTTCAGAGGGGTGCCTGTCTTACTTGCGGAGAAATGGGCCACTTTGCAGCCGTTTGCCCACGCCGCCAGGAATTATTTCGTCCCAGCACGACAACCCGCGCCCGAGGTCGTCCACCACGCAGAGGCACCGCGGCCACCCGCAGCGCAGCTCCGGGAAGACCCACACCCTCTGCACTCCATGCCGGGGACCCAGCCTCCCTGCCTACTACCAACGACCCCGCCGGGTCTCGGATTACAAGTGCCCCATTGGGGGACGACTTTCCCTCTTCGGATGAGGAAAATCCTTGGATTTCTCCAGCCTTAAACCTGGAATCTCCCCTCGACTTGTCAAAAAACGGCTCCGGTCTGTGGTGAATGGAGCGTCTCCACAGACCTCTCAGGATCTTCCTATCAAACCGAATGCTCCTACCAAAATCAAAGAAGTGGACTCCACCGTCTACGTGGATGCAGTTTTACAACAACTTAACGGTGGCCCACAAATCCCCGTCAAAGCACTAATTGACTCCGGTTGCTGTCGCACTCTCATAAGCGAAACCACTTTTGCTGCACTCAGAGCCGACTCTGAGGCTTTACCCGCCCCCGTCCAATTTGCCCAAATGGACGGAAGCCATTTCCAGGGGGGTCCAGTTGATCACCGCACCATAGGGGTGGCAATGGGAATTGGTTCCCACTGGGAACAAATAGACTTCACTATAGCCCCTATCCGATTTGAAGTGGTCTTGGGAATTAACTGGATTAAAGGACTTAGTCCCAGTATTGATTGGGAAACAAACACTATCTCCTTCGCTAGTCCCACCTGCGACCAGCATCGGCAAAACTTTGCTCTGCTATATCCGCCCGTTCCAGCATTAACCTCTACTGCCCCAGCACCACCGGCTCTACCCGCTGTATACCGGGACTTTGAAGATGTCTTCGACCTTAGGGAATGTGATGCCTTACCCCCCCACCGGGCCTCAGACTGTGCGATTGAAGTGGTAAAGGACTGCACATTAACCAAGAGTAAGATTTACCCTATGAGCGCTTCCGAGCGCACTGTCCTCCGGGACTTTTTGGACAAAAACCTCGCCAGAGGGTTCATTCGCCCTTCGAATGCCCCAAACTCGGCCCCCGCGTTTTTCGTCCGGAAAAAAGAGGGCGACCTTCGCCTGTGCATTGACTTCAGAAAGCTCAATGCGGTTACCCAGACCAACGCCTATCCTATCCCATTAATATCCGATATTTTGGGACAATTACAGGAAGGCCGTGTGTTCTCTAAATTAGACTTGGTGGAAGCTTACTACCGAGTCCGTATCCGCGAAGGGGATGAGCACCTCACTGCCTTCTCTAGCTGTTTCGGAATGTATGAATTCCTTGTGATGCCGTTCGGATTAAAAGGGGCCCCGGGGGTCTTCATGCAACTCATCAATGAAATCCTACATGACCTTCTATATCGTGGGGTGGTGGTCTACTTAGATGACATTCTCATTTATTCGAAAACTATGGACGAGCATGTGGCTCTGGTCAGGGAAGTTCTGCAACGCCTGCGTAACCATCAACTTTTCGCAAAACTAGCTAAGTGCGAATTTCACCAAAGCAAACTCACATTTTTGGGATACATCATCTCCCACCAAGGTCTTCGCATGGACCCCGCCAAAGTCCAAGCCGTCCTCGATTGGACTCCCCCCACCAACCGGAAGCAAGTACAGCAATTTCTGGGATTTGCAAACTTCTATCGAGGATTCATCCCTAACTTCGCCCAGGTGGCTCTACCCATTACGGACCTACTGAAAACTAAGGGAAAAGTAAGCTCGGCTGCCTTGCCCTCCGCAAGAATCCTATGGACTGAGCAATGCCAAGCCGCCTTTCTGGCCCTCAAACGCCTCTTCACTTCGGAGCCGGTGCTACAGCACCCAGACCCAAATCAAATGTTCATTGTGCAAGTCGATGCTTCCGATGTAGCCATGGGAGGGGCTCTCCTCCAGCAAGGACCGGATGGTCTTCTTCACCCTTGCGCTTACTTTTCAAAAAAATTTGCGCACGCTCAATTAAACTGGCCCATCTGGGAGAAAGAGGCCTCAGCAGTTCATCATGCACTGACTCTATGGCGACAATTCTTGGAAGGGTCTAAAGTCCCCTTTGAGGTTTGGACCGATCACAAAAATCTAGCTGCCCTCACGGGGTCCCATAAGCTATCGGCGAAACAACAACGGTGGGCGGAGTTCTTTGCGCAGTTCCGTTTCACCCTGAAGCACGTCCCTGGGAAGCAAAACGTTCTCGCGGATGCCCTCTCCCGTTTACCACAATATCCGGTAAAACTCGAAAGACCCACCAACTCTCTGTTCACCCCTATGCAACGTGGGGCTCTACCTATGCTGGCTGTGCAAACTCGATCCCAGCATCAGCACACCTTACCCAACGTACAAGCTCCGCCAGCCCAACCGACTGCCCAGCCGCCACAGCAACAAACCGGAGTTCCCGCCCTTCCTACCCCTCCGACCGCCCAGCCGCCTGCAGTCTGCGCGCCGCCGCACGTAAGCACTAGCCCCATAACTGTTTCTAAGATCTCCATGGCCGACGGGGGGGCCCCCTCCAAAATCCCCATCTCCGAGTCCTTTTTAACTGTCCTTCGGGACCAGTGCCTTTTAGAACGCACCGCTCATACCCTACCTCCTGGTGTTTTGGAACAAGGAGGGTCCTGGTACAAGGACTCGAAATTGTATGTACCCAAAGCTCTCCGAAAGGACGTTTTACATTTAGCTCATGGAGCCAAAACAGCGGGGCACTTTGGGTTTCTGAAAACCCTTCACTTATTGCGCAGACAGTTCTGGTGGGGGGGAATGCGTTCCGACATTGACTCCTTCATCCGCAGCTGTCCCGTTTGTGCCGCTGCGAAACGATCGCAGGGCAAACCCCCGGGACTGCTACAACCTCTTGAAACGCCCAGCAAACCTTGGGAAGTGATTGCTATGGACTTTATGACTGATCTCCCTCTCAGTGGGGGTAAAACTGTGTTGTGGGTTGTTACTGATTTGTTTTCTAAACAAATACATTTGATTCCGTGCGCAGGGATCCCCTCTGCTCAGAAACTGGCCCGCCTCTTCGTGACGCATATCTTTCGTTTACATTCGTTTCCGCGTAAGATAATCTGTGACCGCGGAAGTGGTTTCGTTTCTAAGTTTTGGAAAGCTGGACACAAAATGTCAAAAATGAGGACCACAGCGAGGAGGTGCCAGAAGAGGTGCCCGGACGTGTTGTCTAGATCATGCACACGTTTCGCACATGGCTTCATCAGCTACACATATCAGAAAAGTTTATAACAATCATATCAATTTCAAAGAGGGACCGAGAGGATTTCTATATAGGTCTCCATATAGGTGATGGCTGGAGATCTCCCAATATTACAGTGGATCTCCAGGAGACCGAGATCAGTTCCCCCTAGAGAAAAAGGCTGATTTGGAAGGTGGATTCTATGGCATTATACAGCTGAGTTTCACATCGGTGGCCGATGCCATTCAGGAGACTGCGTTGGGAGAGAAGAGGAAAAGCATTTATTAGCCTCCTTTCTACCTTGCAGAACAGCTAGAGATCTCCTGCTATTACAACTGATCTCCAACTGACAGAGATCAATTCCCCTGGAGAAAATGGCCGCTTTGGCAATTGGACTCTATGGCATTGAAGTCCCTCCCCTCCCCAAACCCAGCCCTCTTCAGGCTCTGCCCTGAAAACCTCTCACCAGCGGCAAAGAGGGACCTGGCAACCCGATGCAGAACTCAAATCCGTGGCTTCTATGGCAGATGGGCATTCGGGCCGGGGTCTCCCCGAACCTAGCCCCACACTTCAACCACCCTGTCTCTCTCTCTGACAAGTTACTGGTTACTGGGGCCTTGGGAAGTTCAGCCCCAAATTCTGCCAGATGTCTGCAGATTCTGCACCCACGGCGTCAGCCTCCTGCTCTGTCCCTGGGCCCTGCTGAGGAACTCGGGACCGTGCAGATCCAAACCTCGGCGACGCTCGACACAAAGAAAGGATCCAGCAGTTTCCACCGAGCTCCTGCGGTTTCTTTTCCAGGGTCCCTTCCGCACCGCTGTTTGTCCGAGAAGGAGTTTAAATGACTCTGCAGTTGGGGAAGTATAATTAGGAACATTTGCATTTCGAGACGAGCATCTGGCGCCCGATTCATTCTAACAGGCCGAAATCCGGACCTGCTGGAAACGGGAACGTCGATTGTCAGTTACTGAAATGCAAAAAGAAATGCAAGCGTTGTGCCGACGTGATTATTAAGCCGACGATTTGCCCAGGGTAAAACCCTGCTGGGGGCCAGGGCAGGGTGGGAAATGCTGGCTATGGGGGGTGGGGGGAGGAAAAAGTCCATATAGGTTAGGATTGCCAACCTCCAGGTGGTGGAAAAGATCCAAACAGCACTACAAAATAATTTTAACCAGAAATAAGTTTATCTAAGTGCAGAAGTGCAAAAAAGTGAAACTATATACAAAGGAAACACAAACAACAATATCTATACAGTATGCAAAACAGTCCAGCAAAATATGCAATATGACAGAAAATTTGTTCAATGAGTCATTTAGGAACAATGTCACTGTCCATGGGAGACTTTCCTGTGCTTCAAAGTAGCTGGACACGAGATGTCAAAAAGAGGACCACAACAAGGAGGTGCCAAGAGGAGGTGTCCGGACGTGTCGTCTAGATCCTACACACGTTTCGCACGTGGCTTCATCAGCTAAGCATATCTGCATATCATAATATATAAGAAATATCCTGCTAGTACAAAAAACTTTTTCCAATGGATAACAATGTAATAATATTATTAAAAATTAAGCACTTATTTCACAATAATTCTTTATATTAAAACAACTATACCATCAAGAATATAAATATATAATTATATAAAATATCTTACCAGAAAGATTTGTAATAATCATATCAATTTCAAAAAGGACCGAAGGAATTTCTATCAAGGTCTCCAAAGCTTGTAATGAAACTTGCCAAATTGCAGGTTAAAATAGGGAACAACATGAGGAAATGAACTGCAGCTGGGTAAAACCCTGCTGGGGGCCAGGGCAGGGTGGGAAATGCTGGCTATGGGGGGTGGGGGGAGGGAAAAGTCCATATAGGTTAGGATTGCCAACCTCCAGGTGGTGGCTGGAGATCTCCCACTCTTACAACTGATCTCCAAGAGACAGCGTTCAGTTCCCCTGGAGAAAATGGCTGCTTCGGCCACTGGACTCTATGGCATCGAAGTCCCTCCCATCCCCAAACCCCACCCTGCTCAGGCTCCGCCCCCCAAATCTCCAGGGGTTTCCCAACCGGGAGCGCGCAAACCTACCCATTGTACCCTCGCAACAACCACCCTGTGAGGTTGGTTAAGATGGCCAGCCCAAGGTCACCCAACCAAGCTTCCACTGCAGACAGGGTTACCAACCTCCAGGTACTAGCTGGAGATCTCCTGCGATTACAACTGATCTCCAGCTGACAGCGTTGAGTTCACCTGGAGAAAATGGCTGCTTTGGCAATTGGACCCTATGGCATTGAAGTCCCTCCCCTCTCTAAACCCCGCCCTCCTCAGGCTCCGTCCCCAAAACCTCCCAGTGGTGGTAGGGTTGCCAGGTCCCTCTTCGCCTGGAGGTTGGCAACCCTGGGGGTTACCGCACTTTGTATTCCCAGCGATGTATTAAGAGTTTGAAAATGTTGTAAAAAACATCGCTTTAAAAGGGTTTTTGGATACCATGGCTTATAAATGGTTGGAAGACATCTTCACAGCTAAAGGGGCCAAACAAAGTGTGAACAGTATTTTTTATAACATTTTCAAACTCTTAATACATCGCTGGGAATACAAGTGCGGTAACCCCCCCCCCCAAGCCGGTGGCGAAGAGGGACCTGGCAACTCTAACAGCACAGTGAGGATTCGAACCTGGACCTCCCCAATACTACCGGTAATCTAACCACCGGACGCTTTTCCTGCAAGGAGACAGGGAAAGAGCAGACTATAAATCCAAAAGTAAGTAAATATACCAAGAGGTGGTGACCCCAGAGCCTGTTTCCACAAGGTTTCTCTCCCTCCCTGCGGGTGGGCAGAGGTCTTTTCCAGAGGACTGAGAAATGCCAGCAGAGGCAAATGCTGGCTACGATTCGCCCAGCTAATTGCACCAGCACACAGAGTCACACGGAGATGCGGCGGTGACAGGAAGCGATGAGTCACCTGCCCGGATTTATGGCGCAACCAGTTGGACAGCGTGCTTGTTTCAGAGCTTTCCCAGCTGGAAGCCAGGTGTTGCGCGTCTCGAACCCGGGGCTTGCATCACAGAGGAATGGGGCCAACTCCTTGCCCCGAATGAAGTTCTGCCGACAGGAAGGGGAAGCAATCAAACCGCCCAGTAGGGAAAAGCAGCCTGCCTCGGGCGCGTATCTGCACCCCAAAATTAAATCGGTTTTTAATACACTAGCCCTTTCCACCCCAAGAAACTCTGGGAGTCATAGTTCTGAAACAGGGAGGCGAATCACTTTTAGCATACTTATTAGACTCTTCAAATAACATTATTTACATGGAACAAGAATGGCCGGCCGAATGCAGTGTGGCCTAGGTGATCAGAGGCCCAGGTTCAAATCCCCACTCTGCATTGAATGCCTGCTGGGTGACTTTGGGCTGTTCACTTTCCCTCAGCTTGGCCTACCTCACAGGACTGTTGTGAGGATAAATGGCCGCTTTGGCAATTGGACTCTATGGCAAAGAAGAAGAAGAAGAATTGGTTTTTATATGCCGACTTTCTCCACCACTTAAGGAAGACTCAAACCAGCTTACAATCACCTTCCCTTCCTCTCCCCGCATCAGATACCCTGTGAGGTAGGTGGGGCTGAGAGAGCTCTAAGAGAGCTGTGACGAGCCCAAGGTCACCCAGCTGGCTTTGTGTGTAGGAGTGGGGAAACCAACCCTGTTCACGATCAGTGTCCGCCACTCATGTGGAGGAGCCGGGCATCAAACCCGGTTCTCCGGATCAGAGTCCACCGCCCCAAACCACCGCTCTTAACCACTACACCACGCTGGACTCATTGAAGTCCCTCCTAGGGTTGCCACCTCCAGGTTGGGAAATACCTGGAGATTTTGGGGGTGGAGCCTGAGGAAGGCGGGGTTTGGAGAAGGGAGGGACTTCAATGCCATAGAGTCCGATTGCCAAAGCAGCCCTTTTCTCCAGGGGAACTGATCTCTCCAGGGGAACTGGAGATCAAATGTAATCACGGGAGATCTCCAGCCACCACCTGGAGGTTGGCAGCTCTAGTCCCTCTCCTCCCCAAACCCCCACAACCTCCGGGTATTTCCCAACCCGGAGCTGGAAACCCTAACCATAGTAAAGCTAAGAAAGGTTGCACACCGGAGATTAATTTTCCTGCCCGGCCAGCAAACGCGGAAATGCTTGCTACATTCGGCTTACTCACCGCTCTGTTTACTCCAGTTTCTCCCACTTCCCAGATTCTTTCCCCCTCTGTTAGGTGGATCTGTAATTGGTTGACAGATCCCACCCAAAGAGTGCTTGTTATTGGTTCCTCATCCACTTGGAGAAGAGTGACTAGTGGAGTGCCTCAGGGATCTGTCCTGGGCCCTGTGTTGTTTAATATCTTTATAAATGATTTGGATGAAGGAATAGAGGGAATGCTTATTAAATTTGCAGATAATACTAAATTGGGAGGGGTAGCAAATACAGTAGAAGACAGAGCCAAGATACAGGATGCTCTTAACAGGCTGGAAAATTGGGCTAAAACCAATAAAATGCATTTCAACAGATAAATGTAAAGTTCTGCATGTAGGTAGGAAAAATTAAATGCATAATTATAGGATGCAGGAGACTTTTCTGAACAGTAGTGTGTGCGAAAAGGATCTTGGGGTCTTAGTAGACCAAACACTGAACATGAGTCAGCAGTGTGATGCGGTAGCTAAAAAGGCAAATGCGATCTTGGGCTGGATTAACAGAAGTATAGTGTCCAGATCACGTGAAGTGATGGTATCGCTTTACTCTGCTCTGGTTAGACCTCACCTACAGTATTGTGTTCAGTTCTGGGCACTACAATTTAAGAAAGAGGTAGATAAGCTGGAATGTGTCCAGAAAAGGGTAGCAAAGATGGTGAGGGGTTTGGAGACCAAGTCTTATGAGGAAAAGTTGAAGGAGATGGGTATGTTTAGCCTGAAAAGGAGAAGACTGAGAGGGGATATGATAACCATCTTCAAGTACTTGAAGGGCTGTCATATAGAGGAGGGTGCTGAGTTGTTTTCGGTTACCCCAGAAGGTCGGATCAGAACCAATGGGTTAAAATTAAATCAGAAGAGTTTCCGTCTAGACATTAGGAAGAGTTTTCTAACAGTTAGAGGGGTTCCTCAGTGGAACAGGCTTCCTTGGGAGGTGGTAAACTCACCTTCCCTGGAGGTTTTTAAGCAGAGGCTAGATGGCCATCTGTCAGCAATGCTGATTCTATGAACTTGGGCAGTTCATGGGAGGGGGGCATCTTGGCCATCTTCTGGGCACTGTGTGTGTGTGAGGGAGTTAGTTGTGAGTTTCCTGCATTTGGCAGGGGGTTGGACTACATGACCCTGGTGGTCCCTTCCAACTCTATGATTCTATGATTCTAAGAACAGGAGCCTAGGTAGAAGGCCCATTCTCTGCCAGGCTAACCTTCTCCCCAGTCCAAAATTAGGCCAGGTTGCCTCTGTATGCATACATCATTGGATACTGTGCTTTCATTGCACTATAGCTATGCATTGGCTGGTCCTCACAGGAAAATCTGGTTGTAAATCACTGCTGTAGTGCAATCTTAGTGAAATATCAATGTTGTGTGGATACAGCTGCTTCTGTCTTGCAGGGACAAAGGGAGTACACTGCTGTATTAAGTCCTCACATTTATCCACTACGTGTCCAGTATGATCACTTTTGACTACAGAGTACACTATTGAGAGGTGGGTTGGGAGAACTAACTGCAGACTCCCTTCTTCTTCTTCTACTGGGCTACTGAAAGCCAATCATACTGATCATCAGTTGGTAGGATATATCCCATTAAATTACATTAAAGACAAATATATTCACTAAAAACACTGGTTTATATACATGTTAACTGCCTTAGGTTCCACTAAGAATCCCTGCCCTGTGCCAAACTACAGTTTCCCAAGAATGGGTGAGTAGTAATAAATAGCTATTAAAATAAGCATGTGGTGTAGAAATGTCTGCAGCAGATACCACGGCTTGCCGCATCTAAAGGACTTCGGCTTGGAAATCTTGTTTTATCGCTCACCACCCTTATTCTGCAGTCGGTTAAGACCCATGTTTCCTCAAACCAATGCAGAAAGTAGGTTGTCAAGTGATAGTTTACAGGAATACCATTGCGGGGGTTTGATTTTCCTGGAAATAATATCTCTGACCTTAGACTCACTCTGAACGTACAAACACACACAGGCCTTGTAAGTGGGTGACACCATAGTCAATTACCATTTAGAAGCATCGTTGCAAGCCCCTAACTACATTTCTATTGGTGTATAATGTAGTAGATGGAAGCTGTCAGAAGAGTCCATTGAAATGTTTGGTCATCTCTCTGACCAGCTATGCCAACTGGAGAGCTGGGGTGTCCAGTATCCAGACCACCAGGTTGCTAATTTAAACTACAGCCATGCATCCTTAAGGATGGTTCCAATTCATATTGATGATGTGGACTGAAAGATATAACTGCTTGGCAAACATAATTCTTCCAACGGACGTCATTTATGGTACCCAGAGTTTATAGGGCCCATCCTAGAATACCAGGATCTTTTTCAGACTGCATCCCTTCCTACTCAGGCTGCCTGACTACAAGCTGTTCATATGTGGCCAAGCCTCCGATACTGCTTTGTGCAAACATCATAATTATTTGCTTTGCTAGCCCATCCCAGTATAAAATAATGTCATATAAGCAAAATCAATGTCATTTGCTGCATCTGAGGGAGCATTCTTGAAATCATGCAATCTTGACTCCAAGAAACAGTAGTTATCAAGGTAAGTTCTAACTTTTATTTTTTTCCTTAAGAGATTTGCTTCATTTTCTAGCTGGTGTATGCTGTTACACATAGGGGAGCTTATTAAAAACCCACTTTTAAAGAATTGAATAGTAAAATTTAAAATCAGCAATATATACAACTGTTAAATGCTGCTCCAAATAATATCAAACAAATCTCTTTGAAATTCAAAAACCCACTATCAGAACATCGTACCAAGTGCCAAATGCTTATCAATAGAATTATGTCTTATGTAGGTGGAGCACTGTACAGAATTAAAAGAAGTAAATCCCTCCTTTGACAATTGTACCATCCAAAATTAGACCAGGAGAGAAAATAGAAAACAGTTTAAACAAGATATTGTCGAAGGCTTTCACGGTCAGAGTTCATTGGTTCTTGTAGGTTATCCGGGCTGTGCGACCGTGGTCTTGGTATTTTCTTTCCTGACGTTTTGCCCGCAGCTGTGGCAGGCATCTTCAGAGGAGTAACACAGAGAGACACTGTCCTTCAGTGTTACTCATCTGAAGATGCCTGCCACAGCTGTGGGCGAAACGTCAGGAAAGAAAATACCAAGACCACGGTCACACAGCCCGGATAACCTACAAGAACCAGTTTAAACAAGACTTCCATGTTGACATGTTAAGTATGTTCATTGCATCCATACTAACAGTGTTGCATACAGGTTGCATCAAGCTATCTGCGGTCAACAGAGAGAATAAAGTTATCAGGGACATTGGTGAGTTAGGCAGTTGCCAAAGCTTGGTTTACCTGAGCTACAGATATAACAAACATGGTAAACATGGTAATGTGTGTGCGTGTGTTAAGTGCCGTCAAGTCACTTCTGACTCATGGCGACCCTATGAATGAAAGTCCTCCAAAATGTCCTATCTTTGACAGCCTTGCTCAGATCTTGCAAACTGAGGGCTGTGGCTTCCTTTATTGAGTCAATCAATCTCTTGTTGGGTCTTCCTCTTTTCCTGCTGCCCTCAACTTTTCCTAGCATGACTGTCTTTTCTAGTGACTCTTGTCTTCTCATAATGTGTCCACAATACGATAGCCTCAGTTTAGTCATTTTAGCTTCTAGGGTCAGTTCAGGCTTGATTTGATCTATAACTCCCTGATTTGTTTTTTTGGCAGTCCAGGGTATCCGTAACACTCTCCTCCAACCCCACATTTCAAAGGGGTCTATTTTCTTCCAGTCAGCTTTCTTCATTGTCCAGCTTTCACACCCATACACAGTAATAGGGAATACGATGGCATGAATTAACTTAACCTTGGTGGCCAGTGACACATCCTCACACTTGCAGTTGGATCTTGTTGATTTTACTACTTGTGATTTTTAAGGAACAAAGGAAAGAAGTTGCGGGGGGCGGGGATTAGAAAGACAATGGGGCCCCATTAAACATTTCCTCCAACTAGGTCCCGATGCCTCAAACCTCCTCTGCTCTCCAGCTGTCCAGTTATCAGGCTACTTGTGCTGCATCCGGGCTTTAGCCACAGTGGCATTAAAGGGAGAATCACTCCCCTGTACACAGCCATAGTATACTCCATTACCAGTTATTCAGTCCTGACATTTTAATTGCTTCAATTTTTATTTTATCGGTTTTGGGAAATTTGGAAGGAAAAAAGGAAATTTTATCCCACCATGCGGCTCACATAACCCTGCTAATCTGATTCTTATTTTACCCATGTTGTTGTCCCAAAATAGCTGCTTATCTTGTTCTTTCTCATTCATTTCTTTTTGTATTATTGATAAACACTGTTAGGCTACGTGTTATAATGCCAAAATTTCTCTTCTGTGGTTGGCTAAAGTGTGAGTTTCATAAATTATAAAAGCTCTTGGGTTTAAAGGTCTTCTCCTAAGTTATGATGAGACATCTTTGCTGACACTAAGTAAGTTTGGATCTGATAAATGCTTGGATAAGAGACCACTTGGCAATCTTATGTATGCTGTGCTGAAGTTCGAGATAAAAGATAGGCAGGATTTAAAAAAATTAATATCCTGAAAGCCTCTTCCAAGGCTGGAATGCTAAAAAGTGATTTTTTTTCATGGCACCTTCCTTAGGAAGAGGGCAATGTTAATCTTCACTGCTCATGCTCAGGTTTTTCCCCCCTCCCCTAGGTTTCAAAGATGCTACTTTACACTGCTCCTTTTTTGTGCACCCTTATCATCTTTAATGGAGGAGTTGCCTCATCACCTTTAACACACCAGGAACTCATCTCAAAAATTGGCAACAATCACATGCTGAGGAGTATGGATGCCTCTCTCCTGAAAAATGCCCAGAAACCTGAAATTTATGAAGGTACTGAAAAAGCATTAAAATAAACTAAGTGAACTTAGAGGCAATATGATAGAGCTGCTTTATTCTAAGATATAAAAAGAACAGCCACAGCTAAATGCTTATGAAAGCTGTACATTGTTTTGTAGTAAGGAAGAACATGGATGGCTAATGATGATACACCTTGTTATGATTAAATGCCCCCATTAAACTAAATATATGAAGATCATCAGAATATGGATGTGCATTTTTAAAAACATCTGGGGTCCTTAAGTTGCTCATATGTAAAAAGGGGCTACATGTACAACTTTATTAATTTATATATAATTTCGTACTCATAGTACAGATGGGTTATTACTTTTTTTTTAAAAAGACTGTATTTTAAAAATAAAAATCTGTTGGGAAAAACAGGCATCCACCATCTACAGCAGCCCACAAGGGTCTTGAAAAACCTTCTGTTTTTACCGTTGGCCTAAAACTGGCAAAACAGAGTATAGATACTCCTAAAAATAAGATTATTTGAATGACCATGACTGTTACCATGAAAAATGTATGCTAGACTCAGATTGTTCTGGGTATTTAATATATTGGCTTCCGCTAAGAAAGGTTAACAAAGAAGAAGAACGTTATGGCACAGTCTATCCTGTCCAAATCCCATGGCAAGTGACCTCTGCTCCTGCTGATATACTAACAGTGCAAACCTATGGATGTCTGCTCAGAAGTAGGTGCCACCATGTTCAGTGATGCATAGGATTGTACACTAAGCATCCTTGAAATCAACCTTGTCTATAATGGGGGCCAGTGCAAAGTGTTTGTTGCTCTTTGAAAAAAGTATTTTCATAAGCGTTTTTGCATGAAGGTAGCATAACACCAGAGCATCAAAACAGTGCCTGTGCAAAGACTGAAAGAAAAGAAATTGAGAGGAAAGGTATAAATCAAAGATTGCTTAAAGTACTGTGAGAAGTTATTTTCAGTTTTGGAAGAAATGGGATGAAAGGAGATGAATGACAAAGCAATAATGTGACACATCTGCAGACTCAGCTCTGCTGAATTATCTATGAATTGTCATGAACATATTTGTTAGATACTAATGGAGTTGGATTTGTCTTTTTCAGAATATCTGGCAAGAGACTGCAGGGCTGCTTTTCGCCGTGGTAGGAAGGAAAGTGGCCTGTATGTCATCCGTCCCAAACACTCTCCCTTACTGGTGGTCTACTGTGACATGGAATATGATGGAGGAGGCTGGACGGTGCTGCACAGAAATGACGTCAATCAAAAATCACCTTGGACAAGCACATGGAATGCTTATAAAATGGGCTTTGGGCACCTATCAGGAAACCACTGGCTTGGCAATGAATATATACACCTCTTAACCCAACAGAATGCCTTCTCTGTGCGGTTCCTCATAGTTGACAGTGTTGGGAACATCAAGCATGCTGACTACCATAGCTTTAAGGTAGATAGTGAAGGTACTGGCTATACACTGAGGCTAGGGAACTATTCAGGGGATGCAGGGGATGCACTGACCACAGTAGGAGAATCAGGTGTCCATGACAACATGAGGTTTTCCACCCAGGACCAGGATAATGACCGGAGGACCAATACAAACTGTGCACTAGACAATGCTGGTGGCTGGTGGTACGATAACTGTTACTCAGCCCTTCTAACCAGCAGCGACCACATACGTTGGAAAGGATTGTGCACAGACATTAGCAGGTGTCAATCAGCAGCCATCCTGATTAGACCAAATGGACAAAATTGCAATCTACCTTCTAGATTCTAATAACTTTGAGACAAAATTGTTGTTTACCACTTTAAAGTCTTTCTTTCACTTTAGATCAGCCCTAAGAATCAACCACTAATATGCTGTTTGAGGATTTAGGGTACAGTACCCTGAGAATTTCTCTTGCACAGATTCCAGTGAGCAGGGCCGGTGCCAGTCATTTTTGCGCCCTAGGCAAGGCTAACTACTTGTGCCCCCCCCCCCATTGCTAGCCAATTTTCAAAAACAGATGTCTTGTAGAAAAATAAAAGCACAAAACTTTGAATAAGACATTATAATTAATTATGTTCCATAGCACTGTTGTGGTACTTATTTTGAAATAAAAAATATATAAATTGTCAGTTGCATTTTTTTTCAAGAAACTAATCGGTTTAAAACTGTGCCACTCAGGCCAGTTCTGCGCCCCTCTGCGCCCTAGTTCGCCTAGTGGTAGCACCGGCCCTGCCAGCAGTTTGAGCAGCCAAAAGTATAGCTCTCATTTTTTTTCAATAGGGTATATTCAGGAGAACTTCATAAGGGAGTCTGATTTTATTGTCTCACCTGTTTCAAAACAGTTGTAAAGAATTTCAGCCCAGATACAGAGATGGTGTAAAGCCAGTGCTAAATTCAAGAGCAATGCAATAGTTCATGTATCTCCATGTGAGAAACAACAGTAGGTTGTTGAACACAGAAGAGAGTTGAAATGTAGGGTTGATATATCTTAGCCTCTCTATCTTTAAATGCAAAAACAAACTTTACTTGTGATTTCCAAATACCTGTAATAAAAAAGATAAATAGCTATGGTTTCATTGTGAAATTCTTTATAAACGTAAGTGGTAAATGATTAAATTATGCCTGTTCTGAAATGTGAAGTTGGTCCTCCTAAACTGAAGATGCAATTATATTCATGAGGTCATAGGTTTTGAGTTGCCACTATTTAACCTAGGAAATTACAGATGGTTCATCCAATTACCACATCAGAGAGTCAAGAAAATTAGAAGACCCGGGAAGCTTGTAGCCCCATTTTTCTTCTTTAAACTGATTAAGATTTTCTCCTGCAACTATTTTTTTGTAGAAAATTGTCCTCCCCCTATGCACAATGCATGGAAAACTTTTCTGTGCTGAAGGAAATTTCCCTTGTCATAACTATACAAATGTGAAAGGGGGGAGGAAGGAAGTAAACACAGACAGACAAGATATTGGTATACCAATTCTATGAAAAGTGGCATGTTCATCACCTGAAATTCATTAATTATGAAAAATATGTGTTACCCATTTGGATTTTATTTCTTATAAGAAAACACAACCAGACTATCCATTACAATTTTATCCCACTCTTCATCCAGTGAGTTTAGGGCAAGTATATATACTTCTCCCCGGCTGTGTGTTATCCTCACAACAATCCTGTGATGTAGGACAGTGACTAGCTCAAGATCACAGTTCTCATGGCTGATCAGAGGTTTGAACCCTGTTCTTAACCTGGAATTCTAACTACTATACTAAACTAGCTATCACTGACTATACTAATATGTTATCTACTTAATGTGGACAGAGTTCCAGAAATATGAACACTCTACAACAATACTGAATTTATAGTTGGCAGCACTTTTACTCCTCTACCTTCCCCTGATACACACTTTAGGTTGCTGTCTTCATGGTAGGAAGTCTGCCCCCAGAGAAGCCTGCCCAAAATTACAACGAAGATGACACCTACATGCATATTGTGAATGTGTAAGTTGCTGATCTTGAAGAATATTGCCTCCCTCCATGCAAACCACCCATGAGAATTTTATGAATAACTAAAGAGGACCACATAATGTGAATGCAATGCCTTAATAGAACTGGATCGTGTATTAATTTATCTGCAACATATGTTTAAGAAGAATGATCATAGCTGTAACCACACAGTGAGGATTCTCCATTTTGCATTCATTGCTGTGAATGCAGATAGACAATCCACAGGGGAGTGTGCTGCATACTTTCATCTGTCAGCCACTATTTTCCTTGCTGTGCAACTGGAGGGCTTTCTGGAGGCTTTTAAAAAACCAGTAATTGCTATAACTCTATAGTGATATAAACTGTAGCATTATAGCACTATAGCAATTATGATTTTTAAAAAGAAAGCCCTCCAGTGGTGCAGCAGGAAAAATAGTGGCCGCAAGGGGCTGACAGAAGGGAAATGGTACTGATGTGGACAGGACTTTCAAAAATGCCAACTTCCACATTCAGAAGGCATGCTAATGCACTTGGACTACATTCTTTCTGAAAAGATCAGGGCATTTGGGAAAGATCTAAGCAAAGCAGGAAAAACCATGGAAGCAGGAGAATTAAAGGATAATGTCCTGTGGGTTCCAATTTGGAACTCAAGACAGAGAAAAACATCCATGTAGATGCATCCCATGGGAAATTGAGGATTCATATCAGTGCACCCAATGCTGAGTGAGACAGCATGAATGTAAGGGAAGACAGTGGGAAAGGAGATGCAGTGAGGATGGAACTGCAAGGAGAATATCTGGCAGCCCTTTTCTAGCCTCAACCCTACAACACATTTTGTGACCATGAAAATGGAGGTGTCTCTGACTATACATACTAGGAAGTAAGTTGAGCTGAGCTCTTTGGGATTTAATTTTGAGTTAATATGCATAGGCACTGGTTCCAGATTGTAGGTAACAGCCCCAGTGAATATATTTAGCACACACAAAAGGAGGAGGAGTGGCAATTCCAGTGCATGAAATGCTTTTAACAAGAAGTACATATATTTGGCCTGTTTTTAAAAGTGTGTTCACTCTGTACACACTGACACTCAGTCAGTTATTTCTTCACAATACTAACAAATATTTAAACATTCAGAGTGGATCAAAGGTTAAAAAAATACAGTCCAATGAGAAAAAAACCCTCAGACTAAGGCTATGATCCTAAGTCCTGAATTAGTAGAAAGTAACTTCAGCTGAACTCAATGGGTATTTAAATCATGGAATTCACTGACAGTGGATGCAGTGATAACCCTGAACATAGATGGCTTGAAGAGGGAATTAGACAAATTCATGGTGGATAGGTCCATCAATGGCTTTGAGCCATGGTGAATAAAGGCAACCTCCACAGACATAGGCAGCAAATCTCTGAATACCAGTGCTAGGAGTCAGGATCACGAGATGGTCTTTGCATATGTTCCATGTTTGTTGGACTTTTGCGGGAGGTCTGTCCTCATTGTCTAAACATGGGCCAGACAGTTTACTATCAGATACTTGTGCTATTTAGAATGTAAACCCCTGTTCTTCATCATATATCTCTGGACACCCTAGGGGAACCTCTTCACCTGTGCATACACTGAACATGAATCAAGGGGAACAGCACTGCACTTGCTGGCCTTGTCACCCAGTGTTTGTGTGTTCAGCTGAATGTCTGCAACAAGTCCCTATTCTTAAGTGCATATGCATGGCATACTCCATGTGATCAAGAGTCTACTTTTTGCAGCAATTCAGTGCATGCAATCCTAATTCACTCTATGAAGAGGGCTGGTTCTAAGTTTTGGAGGGGCCCCTCTGCTTTCCACCCCCTGCCTGCATGTCCTTCCCTTACTCATGAGCCTTCTCACCACAGCTGCTTACAGTGCCTAAACGTCCTTTGCCAGATGGCACTGGGAGCTTGGATAGTGCAGTGCTCATGGTCAGGTGGGCAGCAGGAGAGACACATGGATGGGAGGGTTAGTAGCAAGGGGCTTTACCAGAAGCCCTGGGCCCTGGCACCTGCCCCACCTCAGGGTATGCTGATGCTGGCCCTGCTGTGAGGATAGGGTTGCCAGGTCCCTCTTAACAACTGGCGGGAGATTTTGGGGGCGGAGTCTGAAGAGGGGGGAGTTTGGGGAGGGGAGGGACTTCAATGCCATAGAGTTCAACTGCCAAAGCTGCCATTTTTATCCTGGAGATCAGTTGAATTAGCAGGAGATCTCCTGCTACTACCTGGCAGTTGGCAACCCTATATGAGGAGCAAGTGACTTTGCTAGTATCTGAAGAGATCTAGGAAAAATGAAAAACGTATGAAAAAAGCAATGTCCAGAAAACCCATCTATTCCATATTTTACCATATTCTATATAATTATTTTCATCCAACCAGTACTCTTACTCCTTTACCTGAAGCAGTCACCTGTACCCATACATGTCCTAGTCTTATATGGTGGTGTCTGAATAGACAACAAGAAGGACTGAGAGGGTATAAAGTGCCAGTGTTTAAAACTACACCCAAATGGTCATGCAGTAATCCAGCTTTAAAATGGTAGAGGGAATGGTAATGGTCAACCTCTGCTGGACAGGGCAGCTGTCTAATACCTGTTTCTCTAGTCCTCAGCTAACATTCTTCGTTTAAAGTGTTTGCCATGACCACATCCTACCAGGCAGGATATCATCTGCTTGGGTGTGTGATACTTTCAGAACACAATGCTAGCAGTAAAGATGATAATCGCTTTAAAACAAACAGATCACACACACGCAAAGGTTGCATGGGGCCTGGTATTTGCTTTGCTCCCTACAGGGCACAACATTCCACTGAGTAAGTGGTTTTTGAAAGGTGGGTGTAGAAATCAATTGTTTTCTTATCCAATACATAGAAAAAGCAAAGTGTTCTTGAGGTCTAGGGAGTGAAAATGAAACTAAGTATTTATGGGAGATAACGACAGGCAACCCAGTGCATAAAATTACTTGAGCCAGTGAGAGAGGCAGTGACGTATAAGGGTTGAAGAATTGGACATAGTCCGCTGAGACTTGAGTTCAGCCCATGTTCAGCTATGAAGTTCACTGGATGTCCTTGGGCCACTTGCTGTCTACTCATGTAACCTACCTCTCAGCGTTATTGTAAGGAAAGAAGGGTGGGGAAGAGGAAAAACTATACATTGTGTTCTCAATTCCTTGAAGGAAGGTTTAATTGATGACTTCCATAGTCAAGGGGACCAAAGTAGACTTAGTCCCAACTCTCTGGATATTAATTGTTTGGGCTGGTATGTTTTTGTGAACTTCTTGCAAAATAATGTTCTTATGTAAGGGATGAGATACACACTCAGCATAATCGCTTGGATTGGTTCTTGCTAGATTATACTACTTCAGATTGAAGATGGGACAATGAATGTTTTAATCTCACCCACATAAAATGTTTCATACATTATGTCTGCATGTACTGAGAAGCCGGAAGCCATGTATATCTCACTGCTCCCATGTTTTCTGAACAATAGGGTTGCCAACCTCCAGGTAGGAGGTGGAGATCTCCTGCTATTACAACTGATCTCCAGCCGACAGAGATCAGTTCACCTGGAGAAAATGGCCACTTTGGCAATTAGACTCTATGGCATTGAAATCCCTCCCCTCCTCAAACCCCTCCCTCCTCAAACCCCTCCCTCCTCAGGCTCCACCCCAAACCTCTCACTGGTAGTGAGGAGTGACCTGGCAACCCTACTGAACAAGGGCACCTAGGGCTGCCAGTTCTCAGATGGCAATCCCTAGAAAAATGGGGGGGGGGGCTGAGACTTCTGGGACTTCACTTCCTGTTTTGGAACAGGAAGTGGTGTTATGATGCTCTAGGAATTTAAAAAATCTCCATGGTAACCCCCCCAGTTCCCCCCCCCCCACTCCTTTGAGCAAAGGCTGTGAACAGGGAGCATCCATGGGAGGTCTCCTGATGAAAACAGGTAAGTGGCAACCCCAGGGGCACTGTTAGGGTTGAAGTGCCTGGTTGTCTTATAGAGTCCAATAAAGACAACAAGGAGGAGGTTAAAAGCAACAGTCCTTTATTTAGCTAAACACAGAC
This sequence comes from Euleptes europaea, assembly GCF_029931775.1. Lineage (NCBI taxonomy): Eukaryota > Metazoa > Chordata > Lepidosauria > Squamata > Sphaerodactylidae > Euleptes > Euleptes europaea. The sequence goes on along the minus strand of NC_079326.1, from coordinate 8,898,878 downwards.
CTGGGGTGAAATAACCCACAAATAAGATGCAGAGTTACTCACCAGAGAACAAAGGAAGCTCAGTATCATTTATGCATTCGGATGGGGCAGGCCCATAGCTGCTGACAAGCAGATTGATACACAAAAGCACCACTAGACGTTAGGTGTCTACTCCACATTAATTAGCATAGCCTGTAGATATTGCCCGGAGGCGTCTCTAAGCAAGTGCTAGGTCTTGTGATCTTAGTAACTAGAAACCACATTCCTAAAGATGAAGGTAATTCAAAGACACTGTTTTCTCTACTGGTGAAAGGCCGTACCAGGCAAGCAATGTAATCTGTTGGCCTCTTATAGTTGTGGATGCCAACGTTCCCAAAGCTTCCATGTGTGCGCGTATGAATACATAGTGTTCTAAACCAGCCCTTATATCTGGGCATTAAAGGGTTGCCAACTCTGGCTTGGGAAATTTCTGGAGATTTCAGGGTTCAGCCTGAGGAAAGCATGGCCTGGGGAGGGGGAGGAGTACAGTGGGTTTGTGATAATGTCCGCCCTCCAAAGCTGCCATTTTCTCCAAAGGAACTGATCTCTCTAATCTGGAGATCAGTTGTAATTCCAGGAGAACTTCAGGCCCTATCTTGAGGTTGGCAACCATAGGTCCTGCTGTACATATTTTGCATGTGCATAAAGCTTCAGTATGTGTAAACCAGAAACCTGGAAAATTCAGTTGTCAGTTTGTGTGCACCAAAGCTGTACTTGCATGCAAAAGACACCATTTAGATTATTCCCTACATGCTCATTTTTAAAATAAGGAAGGATTCACACTAGTACATTTAAACAAAAACTGCACTGCATGATTTCACTAAGCAAGTAATTTGGCAATTAGTCTCTTGAACCAAGTATGAAAAGCTTCCTGTAGGCAATTTCCTTGCTATGATGCCCAGTAGTAATGGAAAGGATTAAGATAGCTGAGCTTCTGGCTCCCAGAGGATTTATGATGGGAGGGCTACCATCACACCATCATGTAAACAGAACAACCTGCTAGTCGTGATCTTATGTGTTGATTTTACAGGCTATTACATTTTGATGGTGGGAATTTTTACTGCTTTCTTGTTTATTTAGTCATTTAACATGGAAGCAGACAAACGTAAGAGCTTTGCCAAGTCAACAAATGAAGCACATTCACAATTGCAAAAAGAAACTATGCCAGGCTTGTAATCTGTCCCTCCACATGAGCATAGCCAAATATATCCTTTCAGTGTGAACTCCTCATGGCTGTTTGTCAGAGAACAAACAATGGCATTACATTGCAAAGAAGCCCCAGCCCCTTGTCAATGATACAGTCTAGTTTAATCAAGCCACACTTATCAAATACTAGAAATATATTTGTATGAGCTGCCCAACAGGAAAGTGGGATGGAATAAGGACTATTTGCACATTAATGAATGAATGACAAAAGAAAGCTCTTCTCCATGCAATGTACAACTAAATTGTGGCATGTGGTATGAATAGACGCATGACAGCCATTGGCTTAGATGGCTTGAAGATCTAGTAGCCATCATAGCTAAACGAAACCTTTAAATTCCAAGGCAGCTTACCTTAGCTTGAATATTAGTAGCTGGGAGTAGGGCTGTTGTCCATTCCCTATTTATGGACTTCCTGGAAATAATAGGATGGTCACTGTAAAACAGAGGTGGATTAAATGAACTCTTGGCCTGATCGCATAAGGGCTCTTCTTTTCATTATATCCAGGCTAACCAATGGGTTTCTTTTAAAATATGGGAAGTTCTGCCATGTCCTTTTATCTCCCTGCTGTTTAGACTTTGTTTCTGTTGGGGAATAAGAACTAAGAATTTTACATTGCAACACTAACACACCATGTCTACCTTTTTACATAGCTTCTTTGAAAGTCTTTCTTTCTTCCACTGTCTTGGGCATGTTTCACCTCTGGAGGCTCACAAGTGGAAGAAGAATTTGAATTTAAATGTCAGTGAGCATTCTGTGCCTGGAATGAAAGCTGAGATGGCTAGCATTTATCTTGGGGGTGCTTGTTGACTTATCAAATGCACAAGTAGTTCTAGCTTCCATGTAATCTTCTCAGGTGTGCCTTGCAGAAGCAGCCCTTACAAATCTGGGTCTATGTTTCAGACGAGCATTTTTTTTTCCAGCAGTCCCCCTCTTGAAATTTTCATAAACACATACATTTTCTTACCCTTTTGATTTGCAATAAAAACCCCTGGACTGGAAACACTGGTTAGAAACTATGAAGCACAAGCACAAGGTGCCTGATGAAGCAGATGGTTCCTTGCACACACACCCTCTGTAGTGTTGGATTGTGAGGGCTTTGTTATGCCCAAATCCCTGTTAAATTAGCAGAGTGCACAAAGGCTGTTTTGTGCAGAGAAGCCCATCCAAACCTCTGTGTGTGCCAGGAACAAAATTGCTAGGAGCCTTTTGTCTATTTAACTAATATACTTCATTTATTGTAGGAAATCCATTTCTGGATAGGATAAAGTATAGCTGCCTATCTATTCTAACTAACTAGGATGGAGGGAGATCCAGGACATGCGCCCTTCCCTCATGGTGGCAAGATGGAGAAGAAGGCCAGTGTGTGTGAGGAGGTGGGGAAGAAACAGGAAGGAAGGAAGTTTCCCGAAGAGTAGCAATCTACATATCAAAGGGATAGGTCAGAGCAGTAGAGAAAGGATGCCCCAGTGTCTTGTCCCCTCTATCTCTCTGACTCACTAGTCTTGTCCCCCTCTGGAGTCTGAGGTTAAGAGACAGCTCAAAGTCCTTCACTTCCAACATGTAGCACCCTTTTAACCCATGAAAAGCTGATGGTGAGGCACTGAAGGGAACTGCATAAATGAAAAAAAAATCATTTAGGATGGAAAGACTGCAAGGAGGAGGAATCAAGTAAAATCGCTTCTTCTGGTTCTTCCACCAATGGCAGTCTGGTGCAAGAGGTGGGGTGATTTCACCTGATTCCCCTATTTATTTATTTAGGTTACTTATAATCCACCTTTCTTGCTAAGGTTCAAGGCAGATTACATAGGGTAAATCAAGTACAATCAACAGCATGGGACATCCAATGAACAATACAATATCACACTGCAGCTGAACAGGTTGTCCACAGAGATTCCCTGTCTCTGGCATTTGCTTTTCATGCGTCAAAAAGAACTTATGTTAGAGAAATGTGGAAAAGATTCATGCCCATGATTCTTCTATGTGCATACTTCATATGATCCAACTCATTATTTACACCTCATTGGGACAGATAAATAGAGGCTCACCCTACAAGACATCCTTACATAGGACAGAGGATTGAGCCAGATGATCCACTGTGTCCTTGTTGACTATCGTTGCATAGAGAGATTAGAGCAAAAGAATGTAACATTTTTATAACACTGCAACCAATGCCTCTTGTTGCAGTCTGTGCATAGCAGTTACCTCTCCCATCCTTGGGAGTATGGTGGTCATGTTTGTCAATAATTTAACATTTCTTTGAAATGTCACATGGTTGTCTTGTTACTTTCCATCTTCCCCAATGTGCCACTGTAACGCACACCAAACACATTAACGTTTAATCCTTATACAGTGTTTTCTCTTATAGATGCCACTGCAGAGGAATGTTACCTTCCCTGCATATTGACTTTAGGTAAAAGTAATCTGCACCTTACACATGGCACTACGTGATGGGCAGGAAAGTAAACAACACAGATGAGTCTTGCAGCTGTTTCAGTGCTTATTTTCAGCATTGGCAAATACAGCATCCTGACGTTAACCAATAACAAGTTTAGTCAACCAGGATCTTAACATCATCATATAAAATAAAAATCAGGAACCTGCCAAGTCATTTTCTCCATTTGAATTTAGCTCTAAAAAGTACTGTAAGTGTATTAAGCAGCTACTTATACCCATGGTGTATGAATCACCTGCAGATACTAATGCATATGTGTGTGGCCTCTTTCAGATCTGTGCCTGTATAATGCATCCCTCAAATGTCCTGCTTGTTACAGTTGCTCTTCTTTTTGCATCCCATGTGACAAGTTCAGAGGAAGCAACGGATGTCGTGTGGAGGGAACATCTCGCAGATGTTGTTAACATAGATCTTGTCAATGATACATCTGAAATTCTGAACCGTTTTACTGCTGTCGCAAGAACAGGTAAAAATAGTCTTTGTTTTTCAGTTTATTTGAGATATTGACTTATTAACATAAGAAAGAAAATTGTTATCCAGTAATATCTGTATCAAAGATAGGACATTTTGGAGGACTTTCATTCATAGGGTTGCCATGAGTCGGAAGCGACTTGACGGCACTTAACACACACACACACACTATCTGTACTGGAGACATTTATTTCTCCCTTCCAAATTATGCAGGGAACAGGAGGGTCCATGCTCCAGTGGATTACCCTTCTGATGGGTATCATCCATACCCTAAAGCAAAGTTTGACCATTTTAAAAAATGTGTTTCTCAGTTCCATTTTGTTTTTTCCATTTTGTTTCATGATGAGTTGCTGGACATTACTCAAATATACATTTTCTAAAGAAAAAAACACCTTCTAGAACAGAATGTCTATTGAAACATGTAAAATATTTTCAGGTGTTTTTTGGGGGGGGGATTTATACTCCCTCATAAATATCAGATGAATATCCACCCATTCATGGTAATGTTAAGATGGAAATCATTCTAAAAAAGTAATGAGGAATTATAAATTTTAAATTGCATGCTCAATTTTCAGCAGCCTAACTATATAAAGACTCCTACAACTACTGACTGTTGGTATTTGCAGAGAATTGTGCAGTAATGTTTTTATAAGATGATCAAAAAAGGAGTTCTTATGAAAATCTTTCTAAAGAATAATTCTTCCCACATCCAGGTTTTAAAATATCTCTCTGTATATTTTTAGTTTACTTAGGGAGAAAAGGTATTTATGAGCCTTGATTGATGCTAGATCATCATCTTGAACCATCACCCAGGTTTGTTAATGGGTGCATTCTCTTAAGAAAAATTCTCAGCATTTCCCCTGTAGATCTTGATGCATTCCTAAACTACCTCCCAAGCAATGCAATCCTAAGCAGAGTTACATCCATCTATGTCCACAATGGATTTAGAAGGGAGTAACTCTGATTAAGATTGCACTGTTCTGCTCTCAATCTCTAACACAGCATGTATTTCAAAGCTTTCTCAATCTTCCCTTGAAAAATGGTTGAATTGTGTGAATATAACCAACCACTACTCCTGTACTATAATATGCACTTAGAGCGAAATTATGAAAATTGTGCTAATGTGAATAATTTACTTAAAATATGACAGAACCAGAGTTCCATCTTTGCAAGAGCTGATGGTTTTTAAAGTACAGAATCATAGGCACAGATTTATTAGCAATGTTCATATCCCTAAATGTAGAGGAAGACAGTTCACCAGCTTTTGTTTCTGAAAATCTGGATGACATATTAAGATGCAAATATGAGTGTATTTGAAAGGCTTTACTTACCAAACTCAGCTGGGGGTGGGGGATGACTTCTGAGAGATCTTTAGAACAAGAGAAGTCTTGTGATTTATTTTCTGTTAGGTCTGCATGGTATGGGACCAGAGGTAGAGGGAATTTTGACAAGGGCCCAGTGATGGCTCTTGGTGTGGCTGACTAAATCTAGCTTTGGAAAAAATCAATTTCTTAAGAGCATGACCTCTTGGGAACAGATAAGGTATGTGTAAAGTACTGTGAAGTCACAACTGACTTAAGGTGACCTTAGCAAGGGGCTTTCAAGGCAAGTGGGAAGGCAAGGTGGTTTGCCATTGCCTTCTTCGACAGAGTCTTCCTTGGTGGTCTCCTAACCAAGTACTGACCCTGCTGAGCTTCTGAGATTGGACAAGATCAGGCTATATACCATGCTGCCTTCCCTTTCCGTGAACAGATAGAAGACATGGGAAAACAGCAGTCAAAGAGTAAATTCTACCCACCTTCTTAAGAATGGTTTCAAATGAGCATTTAGCACATATCATTACCATATTAAAACATATGTGATAAAATTTTCTGGAACTCTTGGCAGAATGATATTGATGATCAAACTATCCCAGGGTGAGAAATCTCATTTAGGGAAGTTTGGTTATCTGTACAGTGTCTGTGAAAAGCTAGGAGGATGAATATAAGCCATGTAAAAATGGAAAACTCAAAGCACAGATTAATGTAGAACTGTAATAAAATTACCAAAAGCATACTTTGAGAGAATGTAAACATCAGGGTTGTGTGATAAAAAGGCTGATTAAAATGTGTCCCTCAGGTAAATAATCTGAGTTAAACAATCTAGACTTAGCCCCTGAAGTCATGCTGTAGCTTCCAATTGTTTTTATGTTATTACCTTGGAACCCAACTGTGTTGGGCGAAAGGCTTGCCTGGAAATATTTCAGATATATACATAAATAAACGGCTTGCTAGTAGAGCATATACTCTTCAAGGACTGAGATTAAATCCTTGGTAACTCCAGGTAAATTATCAGCGATAACTGCTGGGAAAGGCGTGCTCTGCGCATGAAATCGTGGAGATCTGCTACCAATCAGTAGAGAATACACAGCTAGTTGGACCAATTTTCTGACTCAGTGTATGGCAGCTTAATTTACTTCTTCCAGATTTTCATTTACCATTAAACTTGTGAGAAAAAAAGGAAATGATAAGATTCAATTTTGTTTTTTTGCAGCTAAGTCACATCTGACCTATGGCAACCCCTGGTGGGGTTTTCAAGGTCAGAGGTGGTTTGCCATTGCCTGGCTCCATGTCACAACCTTGGTATTCCTTGGAGGTCTCTCATCCAAATACTTTCTATTTTCGACCCTGCTGAGCTTCTGAGATCTGATAAGATCAAATACATCGGTCATTTATGAATGGTCGCTGTAACCTCCTTTATTCCGTTTCAGCCAGGATATAACTTTTCAGTATGCATGATATCCCATTCCTTGGTAGCTCGACACTGTTTCGACACAAAACCAACCAGGGTCTTCCCTTTCCTCTGTTAATCTGACTTTTCCCTCTCCCCTGAGCTCAGCCCGGCTCAAAGCAGTGTGCAGATGACTAAACAGGGGGAAGCACAGAAGATTGGCTTCTCTCACAGCCAATCACAAAGCAGTGTGTAAAGAGGCAGGGATTCAAGTGCTTCCTGCTATCTTGGAGCTCTTTCTGAGCAAAAGAAAGGCTTTTTAAAAACGAGGCTTGGATTCCCCACATTTCAGATTGCTGGTTTTTGTTCTTAAAATGCTTTTTTATGCAGCAGTTGTGTTTGGGGGGGAAGGAAATCTTTTCTCACAGTGAGCCCTGTAAAGTAAGCCAATTACTAGGGTTGCCAAGTGCCCGGTGGTGGCGGGTAAAATCCAGCCGATCCACCGGGCTGCCCGCTGGCCAACTGATGGTTGGCAGGCACTGCGTGCACATGCGTCACTTTCTGGTAAACCCGAAAGTGACGCGGACGCTCTGGCAATCTCGGATAAAACTCTATGGAAACCATAGAGTTTTGGCCGAGATCGCTAGAGTGTCCGTGAGCACCCCGCAGCCACGGCCCTGGAAAGCTCCCACCGGTGGAGCTACGGGGCCTGGCAAGCCTACCAATTACAGAGCAGCATTTAAAGGGGTGGGACTTGATTTGAGCTTGGGAGATTGCTTTTCTGTATTCATGGCTCGATTAGCACACAGTTTCATCCCTGATCATTCAAGCCAATGCATACAGCTTCCACCAAATCAGGTTACATTAATATGCACTGAACCCAGGTCCAACCAGGGAGATCCAACCCATGCATAAAAGGCCTTTGTATTAAAAGGCCACTGCCTACCTTCTATGGAAGATCTTTAAGGAAACACATTAGTTCCTCAGTATCAGACCATCTGAGTGTATGATTTGTATTCATAAATCCATTACTGCCAGGTTATGACTACTATATTATAGAGCTAGATTATCTGTATAGGTCTGATTGCTCTGATTTTGGGAGTGATATCTGGAAAAGACTAACTCCTTGGAAGTTAGTTTTATTTGAAGTTAGCTTTATTTGATTTGATGGTGTATCCCAAAGAAATATACATTTTTGTTCACTGGATAAAAAAAGTGGGCATATGAATTTTCCAAATAGGTATATTCAAAAATATAGTCCAGAGTAACTAATTCAATCTTTTGTGACTTGGAAAGCACTTTTGCCTACCACAGAATTAATGCTGAACATTATTTTACCGATCCTAGCTACCGTCACTGAAGAGTATAACTGAGACAGCAGTAGTCTACCACAGGGGAAGGCAGACTATATGTTTCTATGAGCTGCCTAATTTTCCCAGGAGCCTTTGGAGTTAACAGTCACAAAATGGTGGTTTGGTGAATAGAGCCAGTCACAAAATGGTGCCTCATTGGGCAGAGCCAGTCACAAAATGGCAACTTTTACTCAAATTACAGCATTTCAGTCCAGGTCTGCAGTGTTCAGATGGAGAAACCTTCCCCTGTAGTTTACCCAAAGCACCCTGCCTCCCAAATTGTAAGTGGAGAAGCTTCTGAAGCAGCTTTAAAGGGAAATTTGAGAAAGTGATTACAGCAATGCTGGAGGAGGAGTTGAGAGCTACTTTTAATTGCTTGAAGAATGACTAGTCACTCCCAAGCAACCTTCTGCCTGTTCCTGGTCTACCACTTTTTTACTACTCAAAAATCTGATTCTACAAATTAGGGAGTCTACTAAAGGTCACTAGAAGTCAATAATATAGGCAACAATTAGGACTGTGGAAAGTTCTCTCAGGCAGGATCCTTGTTTCCTTAAGAGCCTCATGAGAAGATCAACTTCCGATATGGCTGTGTTATTTCAACTTCCAGAGTGGTGGTGAAGATCTCATCTGTTAGTAAAGGGAAGAAAAAAAGTTTGAACCACAGAAGTATGGTGTAGAAAGTTAACAGGGAACAAATCAACCAAGATTCAATTTGCCTTGCCATGGAATTCCTGAAAATGCAGGAAATATAGGTAGGGATGTGAAGTGTGATATTCTGACGGCGTTATAGTGCAATATTTAAAACATGTAGACCAACCTAGTAAAATAAAAGCCTACGTTGAGCAGGTTACAGAGCTTCAGCTGGATGAGTTAATAGACAGAGAAGGGGATTTATAAAGCATAGCAAGGAGAAATGTGAAGGAGTGAGAGAATAGAATTACTGTGCCCATTGGAGAGTCAATGTGACAGATGATAAGAACACAAGTTGGCAGGAGCCAGCAGGCCCATACTCAAGAACTTTCCTCTGTAAACGTTATGCTCGCTACTATTTCTATACATATATTGTATTGACTGTAGCTCTTGTATTTTTTTATTCAGTAAGCTTCCACAGTAACTACTGAGTAATTATGTTTTACATTACATATATTTGTAAATTCATACAAATGACTAATGTACATAGAGTGTCACACCATCTTTATCAGGTGGATTCTTTTTTCACTGTTTCTCAAAATTCTTCTCTTGCCAAACCCATATCTTTCATTGAGTTATTTTTCTAGAAAATTCCCAGCCCCTCCATTTCCCCCTCATTTTTAGTTCTCCCCTTTCCCTGGTGATTATTCTTCACATTTTCTCCTCATCCTTTATTTCTGGTCTTAGTCCTTGTACTTCAGCTCCTTTCTCACTTCACATGTTAGTTGGAGTTTTGTTGAACAGGAGCGTCCCACCTTAAGAGATAAGGTGTGTGATGATGAAAGACTAGGGTTTTTCAATGGTGGTACTCACTTGTGGAATGCCTTCCCCTTCAGGCCCACCTAGCGCCTATACCACTTTCAAGTGCCAGGCCAAAATGTTTGTGTTTACCCAGACTAACTAATTAAAAGGCTAACTTAATTTTTGGGTTTTGTTTTATAGTCTGTTTTTAGCCTGAGAAATGTTTAACCATCATTTTACGCTACTCCTTATTTTATGTTTTGGCTGTGTTATTGAATGCTGGGCTTCAGTAACCTTTATGATGTTTTGTTTTGTTTTGTGAGCTGTCTTGGGTAGATTTCCTGGAGATGAGGCATAGAAAATTTCCAAATAAATAATAAACATTACAGCATATAAAATGTGTGCAAATAATAAATAATTGCATAATCAATTGACCTTTGCAGCTATGATTTTGCATTTAGGCTTGCTTCTAAAACTGCTACTTCTGGTGAATCACTGGGATATACTAGGCACAGACATTAGTGCCCAGTCAAATTCATGGGTCATGATTGACTCCAAAATTCATCAAAGGAAGCAGACAGGATTTCTTTATTTAAACCTTTTATATTGTCTCTGCTTTATCTCCCAAGGTAGCTTAGATCAGATATAAAATTATATTTTTGAGTTTTATTTACATTTGTATAGAATAGTTTTGTAATTTTGGATAGAAAAGAAAATCTTTAAAAAAGCAGATATAAAAAAGTAAAATACCAACTCAGACAATACAACCAGTAATAAAACCAAAGAACACCACAAAAACAATTTGATTAAGAATGCTTTAAACAATGTGTGGAGTTTTAGTTAAATTTATTCACGTCTATTACAATGTATCTGGAAAGCAGGAATAGGAAAAAATCAAAAGAAAGCTTGAACAAATAAAAACAAAAAAACCTCCCTTCTACATTGTGGTATATATATATGAGATTAAATGTACCTTTTTACTGGAGTTTCTATAATTTAGAACTAAAATACAGGTTGTACACTACCCCCATGTACCAATAATCCAATGGCATCCATGCATCTTCAAAAAAGTGCAGTTAGCATCTCTCTGCCATTTTTCCCACTTGCAAACTGCCCCCTCCTGAGAATTCTTTGGAACAGAAGCCATCAAACTGATGTAACATGAGGCTAGAGGATAGCATGTTATTTGGCACTTGGGGGAGCATATTAGACTTGTTGCCAACCTGATTTTACATAGTGCAGTCATAGTATACTATATCTCCTTGGACTTCTTACCCTGGAAAACAGGAATAAGAAATTACCACTGTTACTGTGAAGAAAAACTGGTTCAAAGACTGTATGCTATTTTGATTGGAAATGATATTATTAACATTCATAGTAGTTTATTTTTGTTCCTTCACCCAAATTATTATATAAATGGTTTAAGTTAAAATTGGTATGCATCATCATATTTTGACCTGCTAACTAGGCACCATTTTTTAAATGTGTAAATATACTGCACTAGATGCAACTGATTACTCTTTTGTTCCCTAGCTATCCCTTACATGAGAGACTGTGATGAAATGTTTCAAACAGGCCACACAAAGAGTGGTCTTTACATTATACGCCCTGACAACACCCGCAAACTTGTGGTCCAGTGCTACATGGATGGATGCAATGGGTGGACACTGATCCAGCAGAACAGCTTCAACACTGAAATCACTTGGTCAGAGACCTGGACAACCTACAAATATGGGTTTGGCAACTTGGAGGACGATCACTGGCTAGGCAATGAGTACATCAGCCTTATTACCCGACAGAAATGGTACAAAGTCAGAATTAATTTAGTGGATGCCAATGGTAATCATAAGTATGCAGAATATGACAGCTTTGTCTTAAGAGGCGAAGATGATGGTTATAGGCTGGAGCTAGGGACATTTGAAGGTAATGCAGGGGATCCTCTCACCTCCTCACAGACCAAGAGTATGCATGACAACATGAGGTTTTCATGTAAAGATAAGGATTTTGACAGATCAACTAAACAGAATTGTGCAGATAACCATGGTGGAGGGTGGTGGTATGACTCCTGCTATGAGGCACAGTTAAATCGCAAAGGTGGTATTCATTGGGGCACTCTATGTGATGAGAACTGTAGGAAATCAGTTATAATGCTGAAGCCCATCCACATGTATTGTAGCAGGGTTTAGAACATGCTGTTGTGTGCAGACGGTAATGATGAACCAGTCTAACACTGAGTGGGAAAACAGCAGTAACACTGCAAATTCTATTGATTTTATACCTTTAAAAATTCTAGTAGCTTCCTTGCTGTCCCTTGGGGAGATGGGAATATATTTCATACCAATGTTCTGTACACCCTTGCTTCTGACTCAACAATGCAGTCTCACTGTTTCCCAATAAAATTCTTCTGCCAGCACAAACTCTGTCATTTCTTTCTAGAAAATGTCACTCAGCCTTCTGAGCTGTGTAAATTCTGCACCCAAATTTTACATTCAAGTAGCTTCTTTTACACAAGATACATCACATTCTGCCCCCACAGAAAGAGACGCCCCTAATGAGTCTCTTGGCCTTTCCCCAAAGAAGTTGAGAGTACTACAAAACACAATAGTGGTATGTGTGTCAGGGCCTTGGAGAGGAGGGCACACAGCCCTTCACATGTCTGCGTGGATCACGCCTATCTTAACAAAATTCAACCTTCCTTTGAACCCTGGATCGTTCCCTTTCTTTTATCAGATTTAGAGGTGGATATCGAGAAAATCCATCCGGTCACCAAATATTTAACCCAGGTAATGGTTTTAAAGGGAGAACATTAAAATGGGCTAACATAAATGCCCTCCGGAGATGAGGGACAGTAAGACAGGACAAGTACTCTGGCAGGGAATTTGATATTCCCCATCGCAGCGGTGAGCATCTTCCAGAAGCTAGACTTCTAACATTAAAAGTCATTCTAGAGCAGGATCCGTCTACTCCAGCATCTTGTTTCCCACAATGTAAACCAGATTTATTTACTTTACATGTCCTGCCTTTCTCCCCAATGAGGATCCAAAGTGGCTCGAAACATTTTCCCTCCTCCATTTCATCCTCACAACCATGTGAAATAGGTGAGTCTGAGAGTGTGTGCCACTGGCCCAAGGTTTTCCCAGCATGCTTCCACGGCATGAGTGGGGATCTGAACCTGGGTCTCCCAGATCCTGGTATGACACTCTAACCAATACACCACACTCACCTGTCAGCGAGGGCATGCAAACGGACCCTGGATAGCGAGATGACTTTCGTTTCACCCCTCCTTCCCGTGGGAAAGAGAAAGGAGGAAAGAGGCAACAGCCAAAAGGCTCGAGAGATCTCCATTTCAAAGTGACTTCCTGATTGTAATCCTGCTCTGATCTTAAGGTGTGAATTCTCTCTCTCTTGGTGTTGGGGAACCTCTGATGTTTTGCATTTCAAAGCTTTTACTTGTAGTCATTCTAACCTGTGTACTCTATAAGAATGCCTTCCAAATGATTTTGCGCCATTGTAACGTTGTGTTTCATAGATTACTGTACCCTTCCTTTCAAATAAATTCTACTTTAACTCTCTGCTAACGTCTGGAGTAAAGTTGATGATTCCTGAGAGGCAACGGAGTCCTAGAATCTGACAGTACGTTACAATCCCAACCTTTTTTGTTTTCGGGTCAGAAGTAGTATTAGGATGTCTGTACCACCCTCGGTGCCGCTCAACGCGGGAGAGGAAAGTCGGCAGACTCCCGCTGATATTGAGGTTGGCCAAGGAGAAGCGACCCCGGAGCAGCGCCCACCCGGGCCTACCGATGTCCCTGGGAGGCTGACGTGGACCCCCCGACTCTCGGGGGCCGGACAGCGGCAGAGAGCAGCGTCAGAACCAGGAGGCGACTTCTACCGGGGACCGCTGGCCGCTTGGTATGGAGAAGGGGAAGGGTGGAAGGACCCCACGCTCGCTCACACCCCTACCCTCACTGCAGAAGCGGCCACTCTGATACGCGGACAGAATCAGATGCTCGTTCTGCAGAATTGGGACCTGCAGACTCAGCTAGACACCTTGCAGCGGGATCTGGCAGCTGTTCTAGGGGCAGTGAGGGGGCTTGGACAGCCCGTGCAACCACCCCAAACGGATTCGCGGCTGACTACAGGGCCGCTTGTTGTTGGGGAGGCTCCCACGCCCAGACGCCCTACGGCCAGAGACCTGAAGGTATCTTTCGACGGATCCAGCTCACAGTTGTCTCACTTCTTACTCCAAATCTCCGGCTTCATGAAGGACCAGGGGGAGACCTTTGCCTCGGAAGAAGCTCGGGTCAGGTATGTGATCAGCCTATTGGAGAAGGAGGCAGTGGAATGGGCAGTGACGGCGGCAGAGACTATGCCTAGGGTTTTGGCATCCCTGGATGAGTTCTTGTCCGCTCTGCGACGGCGGTTCGAAGACCCCCACTGGGGGGAAAAGGCAAAGGTTGCCATGCGTCGTTTGAAGCAGGGAACCCGCTCAGTAAGTGAGTATGCACAGGACTTTTTATCTTTGTCGTGCAAGATACGGGAGTGGAGTGAGGCCACAAAGGTCCAGCACTTCCGCGAAGGGTTGCGGTGGGAAGTGCTGGATGGCTGTTTGACTTTGGGAGATCCAGAGTCGGTAGAGGAGTGGATAAGTTTGGCAGCCCTGGTGGAGAATCGCAAGCTTACCCTCCAGTTCTCCAAGGATCGTCCTTCGAAGACGATCCCTATCCCGCCCGCGAGAGGGGACAATGTAGCGGGCCCCCGGCGAGAGGGAAAACATCGAGGAGTCTACAGTCTCGACAGGGCGCGTTGGTTCAGGGAGGGAGCTTGCCTTCAGTGTGGGAAGATGGGCCATTTTGCAGCAAAATGTACCAACACGCCGTCAGAAGGGACGAGCAACAGGGCGACACAAGAGCGGGAGGCGACACCACCTCGGAATCTGGAGCACAGGAGAGCGGAGGGGATGAACGGTCGCCGTGGGGCGGCGGCCCTGCAAGCTGAAACCTCATCGGATCTCCACAACCGTTGTACCCGAGATAGTCTCCGAAGCCCCTCACCGGCAAAAAACGAGGACGGCCTTCTGTGAGGGAACCGGCACGGAGGGCACCCTCGGAAGAATCCAAACCGGCTCCATGTAGGGTGAGTGATCAGGGAGAGACATTGCTGATACCTGTTGTGTTACGAAACCCCCAAGGGGGGGAACCGGTGGCCGTTGTGGCTATCTTGGACTCCGGGTGCTCCCGGACCCTAATTGATCAGGCGGTGGTAGAACGTCTGAAAATTGGGACTCGAGAACTGGATCAGCCCTTACATTTCCATCAAATGGATGGGAGTGACCTGCGGGGAGGGCCGGTTCATTTGCACACTCGCAAGATGTGGCTGGGGGTGGGAAACCACTGGGAACAGATCCACTTCACGGTAGTTCCTAAGATTTCCTACCCGGTGGTTCTCGGCATCAATTGGTTGGCGGGGCATAACCCGAGCATTGATTGGGAACAAAGGCGGGTGGTGTTTGGAGCTCCCCAGTGCGAGAAACACAGCCGGGATGACTTACCCGGAGGCGAAGGGGGAAGCGCCGCTGCTTTGAAGGAACCCGCGTTGCCCCCAGAGTATAGTGATTTCGCAGATGTATTTGAGGGGACAGACTGTGACTTATTGCCTCCTCATCGCACTACGGATTGTGCCATCGAACTGATTAAGGATGTTAAACCGTCCAAGGCCCGAGTTTATTCCATGAGTCCTCAAGAGAAAGCAGTGCTGCGAGAATTTCTGGACAAGAACTTGAAGCGGGGTTTCATACGGCCGTCCAAGGCTGCATTTTCTTCTCCCTGCTTCTTTGTGAAGAAGAAAGGTACATCTGATCTCAGACTGTGTGTAGACTATAGGGGGCTTAACGCGATTACTGAAACTAATGCCTACCCCCTTCCCTTAATCCCGGATCTCCTGAGTGCGTTACAGGAGGGTTGTGTTTTCTCGAAAATTGACCTGGCGGAAGCCTACTACAGGGTCCGGATCAAGGAGGGGGATGAAGCTAAGACAGCCTTTTCTTGTTGTTATGGGTTGTTTGAATTTTTAGTCATGCCATTCGGTCTGTCTGGGGGGCCCTCGTGCTTCATGCAATTAATTAATGAGATTCTACACGATCTCCTATTTAAGGGTGTAATAGTATTTCTCGACGATTTATTGATTTACTCCAAAGATCCCGCAGAGCACAGAGAGTTGGTGCGGGAGGTGTTGAGTCGTCTAAGAGACAATCATTTGTATGCTAAGTTATCAAAATGTGCATTCAACCAGGACCAATTGTCGTTTTTGGGTTATGTGATATCCCCCCAAGGGTTAAGCATGGATCCGGAGAAGGTGCAGGCAGTGTTAGAATGGGAACCTCCCAGAACTCGCAAACAGGTTCAGCAGTTTTTGGGGTTTGCGAACTTTTATAGAAGTTTTATTCAGGATTTCGCTCAAATAGCTTTGCCTATTACTGATTTGCTTAAAACCAAAGGGAAGGGGCAAGAGGCCACCTTTGCACAATACCAGGTACCTTGGACCGCCAGGTGTCAGGCGGCTTTTGAAACTCTTAAGGAGCGCTTTACCTCTGAACCCATTCTGGCGCACCCAGATTGCTCCAGGCCATTCACCTTACAGGTAGATGCCTCTGACAAGGCGATGGGAGGCGCACTCCTTCAGAGGGATGATCAAGGGAGACTTAGACCCTGCGCATATTTTTCTAAGAAGTTCTCTGGCCCTGAACTCAACTGGCCAATTGGGGAAAAGGAGGCCATGGCGATTAAACATGCACTCACGGTTTGACGACAGTTCCTGGAGGGGGCTCCCGAGCCCTTTGTGGTCTGTACAGATCACCGTAACCTCGAATCGATTTTGGGTCAGCGGAAGCTGTCAGCCAAACAAGTGCGTTGGTCTACCTTTTTCTCTAAGTTTAATTTTACCATCAAACACATGCCTGGGAAAGAAAACTGCTTAGCAGACGGACTGTCTCGCATGCCGCAATATGAGTGTCAGGTTGAGCGGCCGGTGGGTTCTCTTTTCACACGGGAACACCTGGGTTTGACTCCAGAGGGGAATAGTGCAGGAGTTCTGACCAGAGCGCAAAGCCGCGCGGCGGCACAGGACTCGAGTTCGAGTTCCCCTCGTGAAGTGGTCGCTCCCACCTCCTCATCCCCAGCAGTCCCCGGAGAACTCTCAACCACTACCGCTGGGGAGGGGGGGGAAATCTCCCAAATAGAGCGAAGGGACCAGGCTGAAGGGCCGGTACCCACCCCCTTGCCGGGGTCGGATGCTGCCATTCCCCGCCTCTGGGCAGTTCCAGAAAGCCTCCCAGAGGTAGTCAAGACGAGGTGGGGGGAGGCTCTTCAGCGAGAGCGGGAGGAAGAATCTATCCCATCCCAGGTGAGGGACAAAAACGATATCTGTAAGAACAAACATTACGTGCCCAGGGAGCTGAGGCGGGAAATATTGGAACGGAGCCACAGTTCACCTATAGGGGGACATTTTGGGTTTGCTAAATCCTTGCACCTAATAAGAAGACAGTTTTGGTGGCCTGGGATGCGCCAAGACATCGAGGTATTTATCAAATCCTGCCCTGTGTGCGCAACTAGTAAACGTTTGATGGGAAAGCCCCCGGGATTACTAAAGCCTCTAGAAACTCCTGAGGCACCCTGGCAAGTGATTGGGATGGACTTCATAACAGACCTCCCGTCCAGTCAGGGGAAGACTGTCCTGTGGGTAATCACGGATCTTTTCTCTAAGCAAGTTCATCTCGTACCGTGCGAAGGGATGCCATCTGCACACAAACTGGCCCGTTTATTCATACATACCATATTTAAACTACACGGATTTCCGAAGAAGATAATTTCGGACAGAGCCTCGATGTTTGTGTCTAAGTTCTGGAAAGCGTTCGTAGGACTTGTAGGTGTGCAGTTGGGTGTGTCATCTGCCTATCACCCCCAAACGGATGGGCAGACCGAAAGGGTCAATGCGGTGATAGAATGTTATTTGCGTTGCTTTGTTAATTATCACCAAGACAATTGGGTTGACCTGCTGCCACTGGCAGAATATGCCTACAATAACTCGGTACACTCTGCAACCGGGATGAGCCCATTCAAAGCGGTTTATGGGATGGATTTTGGACCATTAGGGGCTGTATCTACCCCACCAGAAGGCGATCCCCCCGAGGTGTCTAAATGGGCTCACACAGTGAGGAACACTTGGCCCTGGCTTGTAAAAAACCTGGAGCAGGCTAAAGACAGGTACAAAATACAAGCAGACAAACACAGAGCACCTCAGTGGGACTTGAGGGTCGGAGAGAAGGTGTATCTTTCCACTAAGAATCTCAGGTCTTTACGCCCGTGTAAAAAATTGGGCCAACGGTTTGTGGGCCCATTTCCTATCTCCCGAGTTATCAATGAGGTTACGGTGGAGTTGGAGCTACCCAACTCCTTACAAGGGGTACACCCAGTGTTTCACGTGAGTCTGCTAAAACCCTTTCTACAAGCACCAGAATGGCACCCCGAACCCAAAGCGGCAACTCCCATCATGGTGCAGGGCGAACAGCACTTTGAAATTTCCAGGGTGCTCGATTCTCGGAGGCGCAGGGGACGACTGGAATATCTTGTGCGTTGGAAACATTTAAATTCCAGTCACGATGAGTGGGTGTCCGCTGTTCACGTAC
Source organism: Euleptes europaea (assembly GCF_029931775.1). Taxonomy (NCBI): domain Eukaryota; kingdom Metazoa; phylum Chordata; class Lepidosauria; order Squamata; family Sphaerodactylidae; genus Euleptes; species Euleptes europaea. Next base: position 8,880,554 of record NC_079326.1, on the reverse strand, counting down.
AGGCTCCAACCCTTGTAGCGGATTTCCATTGCCATTACCCTGACAAACCAGGAAATCTGGGGGGGGGGCCTTTGGGGAGGCGGAGTGTCAGCGAGGGCATGCAAACGGACCCTGGATAGCGAGATGACTTTCGTTTCACCCCTCCTTCCCGTGGGAAAGAGAAAGGAGGAAAGAGGCAACAGCCAAAAGGCTCGAGAGATCTCCATTTCAAAGTGACTTCCTGATTGTAATCCTGCTCTGATCTTAAGGTGTGAATTCTCTCTCTCTTGGTGTTGGGGAACCTCTGATGTTTTGCATTTCAAAGCTTTTACTTGTAGTCATTCTAACCTGTGTACTCTATAAGAATGCCTTCCAAATGATTTTGCGCCATTGTAACGTTGTGTTTCATAGATTACTGTACCCTTCCTTTCAAATAAATTCTACTTTAACTCTCTGCTAACGTCTGGAGTAAAGTTGATGATTCCTGAGAGGCAACGGAGTCCTAGAATGACATCACCCTCCACAGATGTCTCCAGGAAGTCCATAAGTAGGGTATGAGGACAACAGCCCACCACTGCTGTAGACCCTGAGCCAGGACAGCCTCTCTGTGGAGCAACCTTCCATTGGGATACATTGCGTTATTTGTTTTTCAAATCATTTTGGAAATTTATGATAAAGCCTAGGATTGCAAATGGCATGAAGACAGAGATCAAAAAGGACATATAAACCAGGTACATAGACAGCAGCGAAAAACAGGCAGCAGTGTAGAAAGTCTGAACCACCAAATGCTCTGCTGAAAACTCATATTAGTTTGAGTATTATCAACAGAAAAAAACAATGTTTATGAAAGCTTTTCTCTCAAACTCACATGTTAGGAATTTTACCTCCTCCTTCTTTAAATAAAGGGCACAAGATTTTGCACTTACCCAGTATTCACATAAGCTCTCTTTCTTTAAAGGACCACAAAACTCTCTGCATTCTCATGCACTATTTGTCCCCCCTCAAAATAATATGCAAACGACAGAGAATGTCAGCTCTTCCAACTCAGTACCTTCCAATGCTTGGAAAGTAATAGCCCCCTGTTTTAAGATGGATTTAAGAGAAGGCTTTAATTTTTTAGGCAACAGGCATCCAGTGAACATAGGATATGTGTGCTTTTTTAAAAAAATGAAACACTTTCTTCCACCAAATAGAAATACTAATGAAATCATGACACGAAAGCCAATGCTCCAAACAGAATACATAATTTACAAGTTTAATATTGAATCATGCCCTCACTATGCCTGGGGCATGCTTAAAATACTAATAATCAAGTCCCTTCTGGAAGTGTATGGTGCATGTTGTAATCTGAACCAGTATCTTGGGAAAAGATTGCCATTTGCGGCATATGTCTTCTCCCCTCGTTTGCCCATGAGTGTACGAAGAGTCTTGTTCTGGGCCAAGGTTTTATTATAGAACTCCGCCCCACCTTTGGCAAAGTCAGTGGAAATGGTGGCTGTGCTTCTGTCTGTCCTATAATCCACTGCCCGGCTTACAGTATCATACGACAGACAGTAACCCACAAACCCAATCATAGCAACAGTCAAGTTATAAAGGCCTCGTAACACCACTGGTCCAGAATATAAACCCAGGAGCTGCTTTATGGCTACTCCAGAGACATATATCCCAGCTAGACAAATGGGAGCAACAGCTGCATGTATTAAGGGGCTGTTATTCTGCAAGTACATGACCTCCCTTGCAATGGCAAACTTCTGAGCCTCCAAAGAAAGGGTCAAGGCTTCCTTCAAGGCCAGGCCTTCTGTGCTCTTCCAATCTACTACTTTGCCTTCAATCACGACAACATGGTTGGCAATCCCATGCTCATCACTGGATGTTCCACCAAAACTGACAGGGATGCCCACAACACAGCCTGAAGGTAGCCATGGAATTCCAGCACTAACTGGGTGGAAGCTGAACGCTGCAAAGGCTTGGTAATGATTTTCTGACTTCACTCGGAGATCACTGAGGATGTCATGGAAAAGACTCTGTAATTTTTCTGAAAGTTCATCTGGTTGCCCCCTAGCCCAGGCCTGATACAATGGTTTGAATGTTTTCTGAGGGACGATGTGAAAGGTCAGGTTAGCACCGAAGAGTCCAGCACAGGAAACAATCAGGAAACCAGTCCTGTGTCTCTCCACCATGGCTGCTGCCCTCCACAGGAACCTGATTGCCATAGTCAACTTCTAGCCTGTTCATGACAAAAAACAAGGAATTAAAATATTTGCAGACCTCTATCTTCTATTAAACAGCCTCCAAGGTCAATACACAAAAGCATACTACATTGCTGATATTATAGTCATATGTGACCTATCATGCCCTTCATTGTGTCTTTACTGAAAACAGGCAAAAGGGACTCACCATCCATGATTTTCTAAAAGTAAATCCCCTTTAATTAAGTGGAAAATATCTGAGCAAGGATTAGATTAAGACTGCAATCCTATGAGGGCTACTTGGGAAGCCCCTTTGAATGTAATAGAACTTGATTTCAAGTAAAAACACACAGAATTGTTGCACATTAGCCTTGTATCTGACTGCTCCCCGAACACTGTTCCTTATATCCAAATATCCAGAATCTCCATCCCATTAAATCAGTTTCCCTTTGAATCTCTTCCTCTTCTCCTCCTAACATCACAGGTCTTCCTTATTACTTGCTTTCTCATCCCTTTTCTCTCTTAACAAAGTGTAAACGGAACAGGTTTTTATTTATTTAAATATCTCCCCTTCGTCTCTCTGCAATGGGGACCCAAAACAGCTTACAAAAACAGTTTTAAAATTTCAATAAAACACGGTATAAAAACAAAAAACAAAGATCACCCAACACACCCTGCCCTGGGTCCACCCAGTTATTCTGTCCAGGCCAAGGCTGTAGGCTCTGAGCCACAGGCTTGTGCCCCCAGCCAGGCCCAGGCTTCAAATACATGACAGCTAATCTAAAAAAATACATTCCAGTTGTTGGGCTACCATCTCTGAAACAGGATGTTAATATCATTTCTCATGTACTTACTCTTATCCGGACACCCAGCTAATCTATTTCTCAGATAAGAGCTTAAAAACAAGGGAGGGGACTTTATTGATGGCATTCCAGAGAGCCAGGCTAAAATCTCTTTCCCCAGGCCCAAGTCCATAGGGGCAACTGGGAGATTAAAATGGCCCAGGAACAAGCCAGGCTGAGTGGCTACTGAAACACTGCAAGCCGGCGTTCAACTAAGACCTGGCCCATGGCAAAAAGAAGCAAAAGGTGAGATGGCGCCCATCGTTGCTAGCTACTACTAGCCAGGGCTGAGCAGTGCTGGGAGAACTGCTTCAGAATGGCTCTGCTTGTTCCTGACTGCCAGTGGCCAACTTCTGCGGAGAGCTTTCTCTGTAAGTTAAATGGACTGTCCCCTCCTGCAAGCTCTGCATGCTAGGTCCCAAAATATAGATTGACTAGTATAGTTTCAGGAACTAGGCCCACCTATCATATTCAGCAGGCATCATTATCTTGCAGTGGTTTAATTCCCTCAGTACTCCACTCACATTTCAACCCAGATCAAGTTTAGTTCTTTTAGAAATAAAAATTATTGTGGTGGTGATAAGCAGCAGTACACCTGGTTTCAACTCTCAGACGAGGCCCTCTCACTTGGGAGGCTGTTCTCCACTGAATTAATTGGAACTGCCAGTCTCACTGAATCCACGAGAGACAAGAAAATAGTGGCAAGCATCGTGCAAAAATAGGTTCTTGTTAATTCTGCATTTAATGGCAACTGACTTTCTTCTTGCTCCTCCCTCTCAATTTCGTCCCTGTCCATTTGCATTTACAGTATATACTCTTAGTGTGTGTGTGTGTGTTAAGTGCTGTCAAGTCGCTTCCGACTCATGGCGACCCTATGAATGAAAGTCCTCCAAAATGTTCTATCTTTGACAGCCTTGCTCAGATCTTGCAAATTGAAATATACTCTTTTTTTAAAAAAATTATTTTCTTATACCGTTCCATACATTTAATTAACATTGTCATTTGCTCCCTTCTAAACCTGTTTTGATCTACAATATGTAATACTGCTACATAAATCTACTCTGACTTCCCCTCTTCCCTCATCTATCGCTAACCTATCTCAGTAACCCTCTTTGCAATTATCTTCTAATTCATTATAAAACATTCTCCAATTATTATAAAATACTTAATTTCCTCATTCGTTTAATTCTACGCTATAACTATTGTTCGCAGTGGAATTAGGCTAAATCATAACCTTTTAACCTTTTTTTCATATTGAGACAGCAAGGTAGACTTCCCCTGACTATGGAAGCTCCACTGATTTAGCAATTGGTAATAATCTCTTTTCCTTTCTGTAAATGTACTGAAATGTATTAGGACAGCAAGGGAATAGCTTGTTGCCAGGCAGGATATCTCTGTGTGTGTATGCCTGTGTGCTAAGGAACTGGGGCAAGAGTCACGGAGGGTTACAGTCAACCATAACAAGAACTGGGTGAAACTGTTACTCTACTGCTGCCTCTATGTCTGCAGTGCTTATCAGCTTTACCCTGAATGTTGATGGGTTGTCACATCTTGAATTTGGATAAATATCCCTCCCTCAGTACAATCGGGGCTCGGAGATTTCTGCCCATTAGGGCCTCTGAGTCAGCAGCTGCAAATAAACTGTTTTCTTGAAATAATGATCTCAGGTCTCTCTCCCCCCCCCCACGAACCCCTGTTTACCACATCAATATTAAGTTCATTGTGTGTGTTAAGTGCCGTCAAGTCGCTTCCGACTCATGGCGACCCTATGAATGAAAGTCCTCCAAAATGTCCTATCTTTGACAGTCTTGTTCAGATCTTGCAAACTGAAGGCTGTGGCTTCCTTTATTGAGTCAATCCATCTCTTGTTGGGTCTTCCTCTTTTCCTGCTGCCCTCAACTTTTCCTAGCATGACTGTCCTTTCCAGTGACTTGTCGTCTCATGACGTGACCAAAATACGACAGCCTCAGTTTAGTCATTTTAGCTTCTAGGGTCAGTTCAGGCTTGAATTGATCTATAACCCACTGATTTGTTTTTTTGGCCGTCCACGGAATCCATAACACTCTCCTCCAACACCACATTTCAAAGGAATCTATTTTCTTCCTATCAGCTTTCTTCACTGTCCAGCTTTCACACCCATACATAGTAATAGGGAATACGACGGCATGAACTAATCTAGTCTTGGTGGCCAGTGACACATCCTTGCACTTCAGAATATTTTCTAGCTCCTTCATGGCTGCCCTTCCCAGTCTCCATCTCCTTCTGATTTCTTGGCTGCAGTCTCCCTTTGGGTTGATGGTGGAGCCAAGGAATAGAAAGTCTTGAACCATTTCAATTTCCTCATTGTCAACCTTAAAGTTGTGTGATTCTCCTGTAGTCATTACCCATGCCCCACCCCCCGCCACTCCTTCACAAATGCATCATTGTCTTTTGGATTTTACTAGCGCCGTCAAATTGAGAAATATACTCTTTACAAAATCAAACAGTGGCTCTTCCCTCAGCACAATAGTGGAACATTTGTTTTCCGGAACCCCAAAGCAGGCAGCCCCCCCACGCACCCACCCATAGGCCCTTTTGTAAAATGCGGAAAGCACCCCCTACTCTCCGGAGCACAGCCCCGAGGACGGAGGCCCGACGGGCCAAATTAGCCAACACCCACTTTTAACCAAACCCTACGACATCCAACAGCCGCCCCCCCTCCCCTTTCACCGACCCAGGCTGCTCTTCCCAACGGCGGCCGCCGGCACGAGCCGCCCCCCGCGCTGAGCCCGGAAACGCACGCACGTGGGTGCCGTAAAGGAAGGAAAGGGCCGCGAAAGCCGCGGGGAGAACGACAGTCGGGAAAGCGGCGGGCTGAGAACGGCGTCGCCTTGGCGACGCGCGGGGCTTCTGGGGCGCATGCGCGCGGCCCGCTGGAGCCTCCTTTCTTCCCTGTTCCAGCCAGGATCGAAGGGATTCTGAAATAATGCAGCAAAAGCAGAAAGCAGCTTTTGAGAAGAAGTCTCTTCAGTCAGGAACGAAATAGATTACGGCTACAGAAAGACCTAAATATGCTGCAGTGCAGCTTGAAATCCAGGGCCTAAAAAGACATATTTGTAAAAGTAACCGCCCGTTAAATGGTTAATGTTTATCGTCTCTTTTTTTTAAAAAAAAATTTCTCCTCTTGACTTCTTCAGACTTCTTCAAACAGCAAGGACAGAGCAAGCCCTTTGCCCCACTGTGAAGACTGATTTCTGCTTTCAACTTGACCACACGCACTCACACGCTACTAAAAGCACAAAGGAAAAGACTGGCCTTGCAGAACTGGTTGGGGCCTTCCTCGCATCCTCAGGAAGCCCATTTCATAAAGCAGGAGTGGCCACCGATCTGATGACTGGAGCTGCCTCGTGGGCACATATGGGTGAAGGTGGTCCCACAGGTCATAAAAAAACCTTGGGATCCCACGTGTGCAGTATGATATGGGAGGTGGTCTCATAAAATTGCATAGCACCCACTAGCTAACAGTGTTAGAGGTGGGGCTTGGGGATTTCTTTTAAGTGCCTCTACTTTCCATAATTCAAGCACTGAATAATATCAATGCAAAAGCCAGTCACGGCATACTTTTTAGATTAGCCTGCTAGGTGGTGCTACAGGACATGCTCCAAGCTAGTCATTTCATGAAAAGTATCTCGGTGATATTGTTAGGGGGAAAGAAGCTCAAGATCGGATTATGCATAATCTTAACAGCTCTTACAAGTCCACATGTTTCTGCCCAAATCTTTGCTGACTACTGCTAATTAACATGGTGAATCTAATAAATGATGAAATAGGAAAACTTTGTAAAAGCCTTTATAGAAAGTGAGTGCCACTGTATGCTTGGGATAGTTTTAATTCTTTGGCGCTCAAGTTAGCTTTGTATTGACGAGCTTGACTTTTTCCCCCCTGTTTTGTACATAAGTTTGATAAAGTGGTCCTCTGAAAATTGGTAAGGTTTCAAGGTTTAGGTTGGTTTCACAGATTTGTGGCATTATAGCAAATTGTAAATTCAGGACTTTGACAGGTTGTAATCTAAGATTAAGATGCCACTTTTATTTAGTACTTTGGATATTCCAAATATTAGCATCTTGGAGTTTTAAGTTCCATGCGCGAAAGCATGTTTTGCCACTTCTCTTAGAAAATTATGTTCCAGCTATTTCCTTAAGCTTTAAAATAATCACTTGGGTACACATAGGCCATCTATGCATGGCTGTTTCCTCGCGGTCACCCCACTCACTACGTCAGGGCTTTGCTTTGATTATGCTTGCATTTTCTTTTCTTTTTTTTCTTTTTCTTTTATAGATTTTATTTGTTTAATTGGAAAGGTACAATGCTTGCATTTTCTGACTGTCAGAGGTCGCCTCACTCTCCCCGCATGTTTCTGCGCATTTTGCCTGCATTTTCTGGATTTATGGTTGGACAGCATCCAGGAAACATGGGGAAAATGCGCATGGGGAGACCTCTGACGGTTAGAAAATGCAAGCATAATCAAAGCAAAGCCCCGAAGTACTTGGTGGGGTGACCTTAAGGAAACAGCCATGCATAAATGGCCCTCGTTGCCTCACCACTACACCTTGTTGAGGCAGGGGGCAGCAAGGAGAGCAGGCTTTGCCTCACCTCACCATCTGTATCTTGCCTTGCTGCTGTGCACAGATGCTACCTCGCCATGCCTCACTGCTGTGTGCAACTTAAGGATAGCAGGCACTGCCTTGCATCATAGCAAAATGGGGGGGGGGGGGGTAAACAGGCACAGTATTCTTTAGGGTTGCCATCTCTGGATTTGGAAATACCTGGAGATTTGATGGTGGAACCTTGGGAGGGTGGGATTTGGGGAGGGCAGGGACCTTGGTAAGGCATAATGCCATACCGTCCACCCTCCAAAGCAGCCATTTTCTTCAGGAGAAGAGGAATAAATGTTTTAAACAAATAATAAATACATGATATTGTCAAAGGCTTTCACGGTCAGAGTTCATTGGTTCTTGTAGGTTATCCGGGTTGCGTGACCACAGTCACACAACCCGGATAACCTACAAGAACCAATACATACATGATTTATGTAGTCTGGAGATCAGATGTAATAGCAGATCTCCAGTCCTCACCTGGAGGATGCCAACCCTAGTCTTCCTGCCCCCCTATGGCAAGGAGGGGGCTGCTTGGGTGCTTTAGCCTAGGACACCCAAAAGCCTTGGCCCAACCCTACCTGAGCACTTTCCTGAAATTGCAGTCCTTAGTTCTTCAAAGGTGTGGAATAGTTGTGTTTGTCCCGCCTGACATATTTTCACTCAAAAACTTGCACACTATTTTGCTAACAAGAAATGGGCTTATGAATTCCTACATGTTCTACCAAAATCAACAGGAAATACGTCCCAGTGAGTGTGCATAACAGTGCATTGTTGAATTATTATATCAATGCAATCCAAACAAATAAGTATGCTTGTTCCACTGAAATCCTCTTAAGATTTATTCACTTTATCTGAAAAGTATCCATTACCTTTGTAGTAACTTTTATTCAATAGGCTTTAGTAGGGCTTCTCCGGTGGAAGTAATTTTATTCCGATTCACTTTTATTTATTTTTTTAGTGTATTTTTATCCCACTTTTCTCCTCATTGGGTACTTGTCAAGGCTCACCTGCCTTGGTCTGACAGAGTTGTTCCCCTGTCTCCAACTTGAGATCCTGGAGCAAGCCTTTCTGTTGTAACACAACCAAGCTTAACCTGGGTTTGGACCAGTAAACTTACAGCAACACACTATAAAACAAAATGCAGCTGTATTGGAAAGAAAATAAACAGATTTTAAAAGCAATATAATTCCAGTGGATAACTCAAGCACAAGAAAATAACAAAATGAGCTTTCCTGAATACACTTACTGGATAGGGTTTCTGCAGTGCAGGTCTTAACTTAAAGCTCTAGCAAACTCACTCCAAAGAAAGCAGCAAAATACATTATAAATGTAGCATATAGCAAAAGCAGGTACCAGGGAAGGGGAATAGGATGGGAATGTGACAGAATGGACTATATTTTATAGAAATGTGGACCATAGACCTCCAGACCCCCTTCAACCAATCACCATGCTATTTCCAAGGGAACTTCTGGAAGATAAGCACATTCCCCCCCCCCCAAACTGGTTCCAGTTGAAACCAGTGAGCTAATTAGTAGGCCTGATGGAACAACCCTCTCCCATAATACTAGAACCCGGGGTCATCTGCTAAAGCTGGAGGGTGAGAGATTCAAAACAGATAAAAGGAAGTATTTTTTCACACAACGCATAGTTAAATTGTGGAACTCCCTGCCCCAGGATGTGGTGATGGCTGCCAGCTTGGAGGGCTTTAAGAGGGGAGTGGACATATTCATGGAGGAGAGGGGTATTGATGGCTGTAGTTAGAATGGATACTAGTCATGCTGCATACCTATTCTTTCTAGTATCAGAGGAGCATGCCTATTATATTGGGTGCGGTGGAACACAGGCAGGATGGTACTGCTGCAGTCGTCTTGTTTGTGTCTTCCTAGAGGCACCTGGTTGGGCCACTGTGTGAACAGACTGCTGGACTTGATGGGCCCAGGTCTGATCCAGCAGGGCCTTTCTGATGTTCTTATGTTCTTAACCTTGGTGGAGTAATGGTCTATGTGGAGAGGTGGCTGACAGAGCAGAGAAAAAAAATCTCTCAAGTGGAATTTTACTTATAAGATGACTTCTCTATTGGCAGAGACCCAAAGTAGCTTACAAAAATAGTTTAAACAAGTTTCAATCAAACAGTATATATTTTTAAAAAGTACATCGCACATAGCACATCCTTGGAAGGTTTCCAATGGCTTAGTCTATCAAGGCCAAGGTGATGGGCTACAAGCCCTTTAGCTCAATTCCAAGGGCTTTCACCCCCAGCAACACATAGTTGCAGCAGGAGAAAGAGACACTCATCCTGGCTGTTACAAGTTGACAGTCATCTTCCCACAGTTTTCTCCTGCTGAATAACTGAAGCTAGGAATCAGCAAGGGCCGACATGTTTTTTCGTCCTCTAGGTGAACTTTGATCCCCCTCCCCATTTAACAAAGAGAAATGTGATGCCTAAAACTAATGTTTTACTTACTGGTCATTCAAAATGACCAATGGAAACATAGATAAGCTCTTCAAAAGCCATCCATGTTCTCTCATGACAGTTAAAGAAGTCTAGGATCAACAGGTATGGAGATTCTAGATGCCAGTTAACATCAAGGGTTTTTTTTTCACGGAGGGTTGCGGCGGTTTCACGTCTGTTTTACCGCACTGCTAATTTTTGATTTTTCATGACAGCTTCAGATTTGGCCCAAAAAATCGCGTCATCTCCACATTTTCTCAAACCTGTGTTGGTGCAATCTTTGATTTTGCCATGCGGTTTTTGCTGCAGGGCTCCATGAAAATTTTTCCCTGGTTCGAACTTCGCATCAATTTTCCCTGCCCATGCCGGCTAATTTCTCCTCCCCTGTGAACGGCGATTGGCCGGGGGAGTTTCGTGCTCGGACAAGAATACCGCCCCTTTTGCTGCCTGCCTGCCTGCGTGGAGTCATGGCACTTCTCTCCCTCCCTCCGTCCCAGAGGCAGGTGGGCGGGCAGGCGGCACACCTTCCCCGCCCCTCATCTGGGATGGGCCTTGGAGCCGGGCTCACACCTCCAAGCCCAGGGGAACGCTGGACGGCCGGCTCCAGGGGGAGGCTGGTGGGGCCACGCCACGTGCGCCTCGTGCGCCGGGGTGGGTGGGGGCAGCTTGGTCTATGGCAGCTGGACCCGCAGGGGGGTTCTTTAAGGGAAGGGGCTGTTGGCCCCCCTACCCCAGCTGGGAGGGGGGATTTCGAGAATTTAGATGGGGAAAATGTGCATCCTGAGAGCAGAAAACCCAAGGCAAAAAACCCTCCCATCACCCTTCTGAAGAGGGGTGGCCAGTCTGCTCTGGGTCGCCCTCCTCTCTCTCACGATGCACTGGGGCCGGATCGGGGCCGGCGCACAAGCCAGGGGCCTTCTTTCCTCCCCCCCCCATACACATGGGCTGGATCGGGACCAGCATGCCTGCCAGGAGCCCTCTCTCCTCTCTCTCACGATGCTCTGGGGCCAGATTGGGGCCAGTGCGCAAGCCAGGGGCCTTCTTTCCTCCCCCCCCATACACATGGGCTGGGTCGGGAACGGCACGCCAGCCAAGAGCCCTCTCTCCTCTCTCTCATGATGCACTGGGGATGGATCGGGGCTGGTGTGCAAGCCAGGGGGCTTCTTTCCTCTCCCCCCCCCCACACACATGGGCTGGATCGGGACTGGCACGCCAGCCAGGAGCCCTCTCTCCTCTCTCTCATGATGCACTGGGGCTGGATCGGGGCCGGTGCGCAAGCCAGGGGCCTTCTTTCCTCCCCCCACCCATGCATCCTGTGCATCCCCAACCTGGTAAAAGAATAGAACAAAGGAACTATGGAAATCTTGGAAAAGGGGAAGAGCAATGTGTGTGGATCGGCATGCTGCGAAAGGAAGGCAAGGGAGAGTGTTTTGCCATTAATGCATGGGAGAATGGTAAATAGAAAAATTATATAAGGAAACCAGAGGGACTGGTGCTTTTTTTTTTTTTTTTTTTTTTTGTATATTTTTTTGGGGGGGACATACTCTGGGAAATTGCTTTAATGCAAGAGGTTTACAGTAGCCCTTTATGCATGGGAGGTTTTGCCTTGGATTTGCCTCTCTCTCGATGCACCTTTTCCCCATACAAATTCTCAAAACTCAACAATCAGCCCCCAGGCAGAGTTTTGAGAATTCGGATAGGGAAAATGTGCATCTAGAGAGAAGCAGATCTAAGTAAAACCTCCCGGCCATAAATGGCAAGTGCAATCCTATGCACAGTTATTCCAGTCTACACCCATTGAAATGAATGGGCCTAGACTGGAGTAACGCTCTTTAGGATTGGACTGTTAGTTCGCTCCTCTGCTCCTTGGGCTAGTCACACTCTCTCAGCCCCACCTACCTCACAGAGTGTCTGTTGTGGGGATGGGGAGCCGATTGTAAGCTGGTTTGATTCTCCCTAAAGTGGTAGAGAAAATTGGCATATAAAAACAAGCTCTTCTTCTTCAAGCCTCAGAGCTCTATAATTTGCTGAGTGCCCAAAGAAGTCGTTGGAGTCCACACTTACAGCCCATTAGAAGTTTAAGGGCAGCCCTGCTAAATCCATTCCCTCTGGCTAAAGGGTGAGAGTGGTATACTTCCATTACCTGCAAGTTGGTATCCAGGCAGGGAATGGCACTCCTCGAAGCAGTCGGCACAGGGAGCAATCCTAAACTGGTCTACTCAGAAGTAAGCCTAATGTCTTTGAATACACCTTACTCACAGGGAAGTGCCATTAGGATTGCAGCCACAGTCACTCCTCTTGAATCGGCACAGGTTGGAGCTGCTCTGTTTGCACTTTCAGCTAAACGCTTCTCTGGGGCACATGGATGCAAAGTCCCCTTGCCATTTTAGTGCCACTTGAAATCTGGTACCCTAAATGATTGCCTAGGTTTGCCTAGACCAACCCTGCTAGGAATTATGTGTAATAGTCGACAATCTGGCAACATCATCACAGTTTCTGACCTCATGCATGTGCTAGCGGAATCATTGCACCAATAACTGCTCAGGTCTGCAGCATTGCTGCTGCATTATTTGTGCACATCAGTGTTCAGGCAGTCTACAATGAATGTATGGAATGGCATAGGTTGCACAATTGCTTGTAATCAGTAAGCACAGTATAAAACTGATTTGCAGATTTGCAACTGGACAGCAAAATCTTAGCTATTGTTGTTCTCCTACTATGGCATTTTCCCCTCCACCTTATTTTTTGTATGACTCCACAGACCTTCCTGAAATGTAGCATGGATAAAAAAGCTGTTATTCTAATACAAGTATTAGAATAAAAATTGTTCTGGGCCTATATCAGGAAACTCTCTATTCTTGTTTCATGTTCCAGTAAGTTTTCAGAGAATTCATTAATGCCCATAAATCAGAAAGAAAGCTGCTTTGGAGCAAATAAATACCTGGAATCCATAGGAGTTAAATTTGCCACTACATGAGCCCATCTAGTAAAGTGACTGTAATAAAAGTCAGTAATGAAGTGAAAGAAAAGACATTTTTATTCCTCCCCCCTCCATCCTTTGCACCCAGCCGAACCTCACCATGACAGGTGAAGCTCCTGCCCGGCCCAGTCTCACTGCAGCGAGGGGCGTGCTTGCCCAGTCCAGACTTGTGGTAGCCAGGGATGTGTAGCTGGCTCAGCTGGAGATGCATCCAGTCCAGTGAGGGATGCACCCACCCAGTCTTGTAGCTTGGCCAGGCACCTTCTGCTTGGGGCTGGCTGGGCAGGCTTCCCCTTCCTCCATTTGGGTGCCAGGCTCTTTTCCCTTTCCAAACCATCTAGGGTTGCCAACCTTCAGGTACTAGCTGGAGATCTCCTGCTATTACAACTGATCTCCAGCTGATAGAGATCAGTTCACCTGGAGAAAAATGGTCGCTTTGGCGACTGGATTCTATGGCATTGAAGTCCCTCCCCTCCCCAAACCCTGCCCTCCTCAGGCTCTGCCCCAAAAACCTCCTGCTGGTGGTGAAGAGGGACCTGGCAACCCTAGATCCACCCCAATTACAATCTCAGTGAGTTACAGTTCAATCTGGAGATTAATTTTAGTGGTGTATAGTCATATAGGCCTTGTCACCACATGATGTGCCAGTCGTCTTACTTTACTTTCTGACTTTTCATGGAAGCCAAAGCCCAACATGTTTTGTTGATGGACAAGATGTGCTTCCCTTAATATTCAGGGACACATTCCTGAGCTGATAAGTGCCCGCTCCCCTTTGTTGGGTGTCCCTTCATCCTTTATATGTTTGCCACGGAAAATACGGGTGGCCCCGCTCCCGCCCTGGCCTACCATGATGAAGAGTCTCTTGGGCTCATGCAAACACACACAAACAAAGCTCATGGGAACAGCTTCTTTGGTCTGGAGTGTTCATACACATATTGTGACTAAGGGTTAGCCTTGGACCAAATTCTGAATGCCAGTAGGTTCCCATAAATTCCACTGAGGAAGGATGAAAACACCTATCGGAGGACTGCATTGCCTTCTCTGTTTTTATCTTCATCACAACAGAAAGTGATATTCCGAATTCAATGTGCATACCCAAGCAGAACTTGATACTATATTCAGTTTCAGTTCTATAGGAAAATGGTTCTCATGCCCCTTGATGTGCATGAAAGAGCCTGAGTGTGTATGCAGACAGAGGCTTCCTGAACTTTGCCTGCACCATGTAGTGCGGGGGAGGAAATGGCCCAGGAAAAGTATCTGAAATTTTCACAACAAATATCTACCAGATTGTATGGCCAACAATAAAACTCTGCAGTGTAGATCAAATATTTTATTTAAGTGCCTATCAGCTATACAAAGCAGGTGATGGTTGTGGAAGTCCTTGCATGCTGAATTTTCTCTCACTGTAAATTCCCCCGCAATGTCCAGCCACTACCTTTCTGCCCGTAATTTATACCAATTATTGCAAGTTCTATCCTCTGCTGCCAACAGGAACAGCTCCTTGTCCTCCTCTAAGTGACACCCGTTCAAATACTTAAAGAGAGCAATCATGTCCCCCCTCAACCTTTTCTTTTCCAGACAAAACATTTCCAAGTCTCTCAGCCTTTGCTCGTAGGGTTGGTTTCCAGGCCCCTGACCATCCTCGTCGCTCTCCTCTGCACCTGCTCCATTCTGTCCACATTCTTTTGAAGTGAGGCCTCCAGAATTGCACACAATACTCCAGGTGTGGCAGCAGCCTGACCAATGCAGTGTACAGGACTATGACATCTTGCAATTTGGTTGTTATGCCCCTGTTGATACATCCCAAGACCACATTAGCCTTTTTTGCCACTGCATTACACTGCTCATATACACCTTACAGAGACAGTTCCTATGGCTTTAACCTGGCTATTATTGAGTTCCCTCTCATACTATTACAAATTAAGCCAGAAGATTGGGCTGTTCATTTGAGGCCAGTTTTTTCAACCGTCTCTCTCTTTTTGGAGAACCATTCATATATTAAAAGAACACCACAGAATCTAAAAAACAAATAGTTCCTTTCTAACTGTAGCCTTAGAAAATGATAAAGTCTTTCAGAATCTTTCTACCAATTGCAGAATCAGTTCAATAATTCTCTCTTTCCAAATTCTTTTCATTTCATCGCATTGTACACATTTTGTTTATATACCACAAAATTTGTATTTGTCATTCTGAGAGACCAGTTCCCAAAAGTACTTTATCATTCTACGATTTTCCTGACAGTCTTGTTCTCATAGCTTCATACCTCAACCTCTGCTGTCACTCACTGGTCACCCTTTGCAATCATTTCAAATGCAAAATAGCCATCTGTAGATCTTCAATCATTCCCAAGCTTTCCATTTTAATTTTCAAATACAATGAACTAGAGCGGGTTATCTTTCAGGCAATCAGTCAAGACCTTGGTCTGAATTATCTAGAGAAAGACTAAATCCTCCCTTTGGCGTTGGGTTCATTATCAGTGACCTGGAAAAGCCTTATGTCAAATTCTAAATTCCATTGGGCAGGTATTCATTCAGGGGAATTTCATTGTAGGCAGCATGGAGGGGGAGCATTTCCAGGAGATCTGCATTGCTCTCCCTTCCCTCCCTCCATTACAGCAGAAAGTGACAATATTTCTATTCAGCTGGAGCCTGAATAGTGCCCAACATCATGATATTTAATTTCTTCAATAGAGAGCCAGCATGTTGTAGTGATTAGCATGTTGGATTAAAACATGGAGCTTCAAATCCCTACTCTGCCATATAGCTTATTGTCACTATCTCTTAGCCTAACTTTTCTCCCAAAGTAGTTGTAAAGATAAAATGGAAGGGAGGAGAAGGAGGCCATGCAAACCAATCTAAGCTGCTTGGGGGGAAGGGTAAGATAGTAACGGATACATATTTCCCCAGGACATTCTTGTTAAAAACACAGATGTCTTGGTGAAAGCATTTATCAATGATAAAATCCTGTGTTTTATTGCAAGCAACAATAGGGCCCTTTCCCATTATGTAATTCCTATAAATACTCAAATTAGCCATGTAAAATATCTGTATATGGAATAGAAATCCCTCCTCCATTTTTTAAAAGTAAGTTTCTATTAAAACATCATAAATGTCTGCCATACTGGGCCCTTCTTTCAATGGTTAAATAGATATTGGTGCACAACAGCCTGTCAGAAAAAAAGTTGGCAACCCCAGGATGAGAGAATGGAACTACACCTGTAACCATGCATGTTACATATCCTCCACAATTAAGACCCAGAAAAGAACTACAGGTTATACATAATTCTTGTCTCCCTGGCTATTTTTAAGCAGAATGCAGTTGCTGCAGGATAGCGGATATTTAAAACAGGGATATTTAAGACATTTCTCTTGCCCTATTTTTGATCAAAAATTGGCAACCCAAGCTACTTTTTTTACATGAGGAAAAATTCACTTCCCTCAGAATGAGCCTGGCTCTCTTGTCTCTCTTTTGTCAATGCATTAGACAAACCAGCAGTTCAAATGCTGCTTCTTGAACACATACAGATGCAAAGGATACTTTCCTGGGTGTAAGTTCCCTTGAATAACATGGGACTTACTTAGGCTTGCTGCCTTAGTCATCTTTGTATTTTTAAAATACTGCATGAACCTTTATTCAATTAAATATCAATTCAATTGCAAAGTACTTGCATTATCTAAGTATTTATTTGGATTTTTTTTTAATTTAAGAAAAAGACTGATCATTTTTAATGTTTTAAAATGTGGAAAAATAGCCCCGGGTGTAGATAGCTGCTTTGTGACATTACTGGTATCAGCGCTGTGCCCAGCTGGCTTTTGCTCAAGGACAAAGAACCAGTTTTTCCAGATAACAGTTTTGGTGGAAAGATTGTTCATTTGAACAAACCACAGTGAGTATACTTACATAGTGCCTCCATTACATAAGTTATGTATATTTTTATGTATCCCTAATTTTGGTTTTAATCTAGCTCCTTTCCTTTCTTTCTCACACTACTGTGCTTTGACAGTCACTATGCTGATCTTATGCGTTCTGCCAACTCAGCAATACACTTGGAATAAAAAGGGTATATCTCTTTTCCCCATTTGTGGGTTTTAAAACTTTCTTTTCCCTTAAAGAAATGGAATAATGCAACCATTTCATCTGGCAGCACTTGATAGAGATGGTATGCAGCTACACAGCCCCCAGATCTAGGAACAATGTTGTCATTACAAATGTGGGCCTGGAAGGCAACTTGTGAAATGAAAGAAAAGATGTATTTAAAGAGGGGGAAAAACACTTTGGAATGAAGCAATTTTTCCCTTCTCATTCACTCAGAGACCTTAGGCAACATGGCAGCTGGTGAAAACACTTTGCTGAAAGGAAATTCCACCTGAGGCAGCTTCATGTGTTAGATTTCTGTAGGTTGTTGGAAGTAGCTTGAATAAAATTTGAGATCTCCTTTCTTTGAAAACCATGATGCTGCTTAATTGCTTTATATTTTTAGAGCCATTTTCTGAACCATCTTGTGCTGGTTGCTGTCAGTGAGATGTGACAGATGACCTAGGAGTGTGCATAATGCTTTGATAGTTTTTAAGAAGCCACTGAGCTCCTTTTTTATTTGTATTTTCTCACACTGAAGAAAACCTATAAACAAATTGTCGCTCATAAAAAGAAAGAAAACATTCGGGCATTATGGAGAAGTGTTATACAGGCAGCCAAAGAGAGGAATTCCTCCCAATTCTGGAAGCTGATATCAAGACACTCATCCAGTGTCCCTTAGATTCGCACATTTCTCCAGCTATATGGGCAACTTACTTTCAGGATATGTATAAGGATTCTTCTCTGGCCCCCTCCTTAGAGAGGATAGAGGACCTGCCTGTATGGCCCCCTGTCTCCTTAAGGGAGCCTGAATCCTTGATTGACCAACTTAGACTAGGGAAAGCCCCAGGTGCTGATTTTATTCTACCCGAACTTCTGAAGAACAACAAAGACTGGTGGGTTCCTTTCCTGGCCTCATTTTTCACCTATATAGATAGGACTGGACATATGCCAAAGGAGTGGGGCAGGGCGATTGTGGTGCCATTTTTTAAGAAAGGAAAGAGGGACAATCTAGCCAACTATAGGCCTATTAGTCTCCTCAGCATTATTAGTAAATTGTATGCCAAGCACCTTCACGACAAATTTACCAACTGGCTAGATCAGGAGGACATAATTGTCGACGAACAAGCAGGCTTTAGAGAGGGCAGGTCTACTTTAGACCACTGCCTGATTTTACAACATTTAATTGAAAAATATTCTTCTTAGGGTCCAACAGCTTTGTATGCAGCCTTTATAGACCTTAAAGCAGCATTTAACTCTATTTCTAGAAACAGACTCTGGGAAAAGTTAGAATGCTCTTCTATAGATAAAATACTTGATCCGTACTCTGTATGATAACACCACCCTTCAGGTCAGATGCAGCAGACAAGGGCATCTTTCAAGAGTAGTAAACACCTACAAAGGAGCAAAGCAGGGCTGCATTCTGGCCCCTAAGCTGTTTAATTACTACATCAACAACTTAGCAACTTAAAAGACCCCGCTTTACACCCTCCAAAGCTAGCCCATTGTGATAGCTCTGTCTTACTCTATGCTGACGACGCGGTCCTGCTTTCCAGGACCCCGGTGGGCCTTAAAAGAGCCATGCAGAGGCTATTGCAATATTGTTCTGTTGAACAAGTAGACATTAATTTCTCAAAGACAAAAGTTATGGCCTTTGTACGAGCATGGAGCATTGATGGCCACAAAATAGACCAGGTACTCAAGTTTAAATACTTAGGAGTAGTCTTACAAGCCTTTGGTTCTAGAAAAGCTTATGGCGATTACGCAGCAGAGAAAGGGCAAAAATCTGCCTTAAACATCATTAAATTTTCAAGAACTAAGGGAGGGCATTACTTTCCAGTCACTCTTAAGCTTTACCAAGGAAAAACACTGGCACAACTGACATATGGGACTTTACTTGGGCCAACATCGTCTACTTTTGTCCCACTGGAGCGGGTTCAATGTAAATTCTTGAGAGCATCCCTCCATTTACCTCGTTGTATATCAAATGCTACTGCTAGACTGGAGGCAGGACTGGTGAGGGTGGAGGCAAGGATCTGTACTGCTTCCTAGGGCTGTCGATTCGGTTTGGCCCGAACCGAAAAACAGCCGAATTTCCCCTGATTCAGCAGTTTTTAGTTCAGGACGAACCGAACTAAAAAATGACGGGAAGACGGGGGAGCCGAATTCAGCGAGTTCGGGAGTTCACGAATAAATTCGGCAAATTCGGGGCGCAGCAGCATAACCGTCAGTAAGCAGCATTCTCCCCCGGCCAATTGGTGGCCAAGCTGGGTCTTCTTCTGGCCAATCACTCAGGATTGAGTACTGGAGGAATCAGCTGCTGCGCGGCCCGGCCGGGGAGAGAAAGAGAGAGAAATCCTCGTGGGGGGGGGTGCGTGTGCACATTCGCTCCTTTCCGTGGCTGCAGGGGGCGCAATTTTTGGGGTAGAGACCCCAAACTTTCAGCGGAGCTTCAGACGAGCCTTCTTAAGAGACCCCCCAAGTTTTGTAAACATTGGGTCAGGGGGTCCTGAGATCTGGGCTCCACCCCTTTTTCCTCCCCCCTTTTCCATTTCCGTGGCTGCAGGGGGCGCTTTTTTGGGGGTGCAGCCCCCAAACTTTCAGCATAGCTTCAGACAAGCCTTCTTAAGAGACCCCCCAAGTTTTGTAAAGATGGGTTGAGTGGGGGCAGAAATATGTGCTCCCCCCTTTTCTCTTTCTGTGGCTTCAGGGGGGGCATTTTTTGGGGTGCAGCCCCCAAACATTCAGCATAGTTTCAGACGAGCCTTCTTAAGAGACCCCCCAAGTTTTGTAAACATTGGGTCAGGGGGTCCCGAGATATGGGCTTTCCCCTTTTCCCTATTGGGATGAATGGATCACCCGATCCTGTATGCATCTCCAGAGCGGCAAATCCAAGGCAAAACCTCCCGTGCTTAAATAGAATCGTATTGGATTACCCAGTCCTCCCAGCCCCTCCTGATGGAACAGAAGTCAGCCACAGTAAGACCCCTTTGGGGGCTTTAATCTATAATTTTTCTCCTGTGTGTGTGTGTGTGGGGGGGAAAGCAGAGTCTGTGTGTGTGTGGGGAGGGAGCAGTTTCTGTGGGTGGGTAGGGGGAAGCCAAAGGGGCCTTTCGCCCGTTCTGCCTGGGGTGAGTGTGCCCCCTCGAGTCTCTCTCTCCCTGGTTTGAGGGGGGGCTTCAGTTGTGTGTCCTCAGGTTTTCCCTCATTCATAAGATTGGTTAGGTCTATTTTGATGCTTGCTCAAAACTGGTTTTCAAATGGTGACTTAAAGAATGCATTTTCCTGGTCCCAATGCAAAAGGGGAAATTCCACCCCTCCTGCTCATTATGCATAGCTAGCTGCCTCTGTCCCTTTCCATGGTTTGCAAACTCCCAGGTGTCAGGTGTTGTTTTGCATGGTTGCAAATGTGTTGCTTTGCATGGTTGTGTTGCTTTGCAGTTGTGTTGCTTTGCAAACTTCTTCGCACCTGTCCCGCCCTTGCTCCCCGCAGCTCAGCTGTTTGTCAGGGCTGGGAGCTTTGTGCGTGGGCGGCAAGCTCTGCTCAGAGATGCACATTAAGGGTGGGGGGACCCCTTTTGGGGCCCATATCTCAGCCCCCTGACCCAATCTTTACAAAACTTGGGGGGTCTTGCAAGAAGGGTCCTTTGAAGCTCCGCTGAAAGTTTGGGACCTCTACCCCCAAAAATGCCCCCCCCGGAGCCACGGAAAGGCACGGTTGTGTTTTTTAAATTTTTTTATTGCTTTTATAATAAAACATACAGAAAAAAAGTAATAATAATAAAATCATAATCCAATACAGAAAAAATACAGTGTTTTTAATGGCTTTATTTGGTCGAATTTTTTTCCCGAACTTTGAATTCGTGCCGAATTGCACGGACCCGAAGCGGGGGAGTTCGGACTTCGGCATATCCCGAATCCAGACGGGCTGAATTCGGCTGAATCCGAACTATACCGATTTTTTTTTCCCAACAGCCCTACTGCTTCCATTATTCTTTGGCTCAAATTAAATCTTATCCCTCAAGGACTGCTACCCCTGCTTCTACAGGGTAAGTTCTAGTCAACATGGCTAAAGACAGTCCTTAATAAAGTGGCCTGCCTGGGCCTTTCTCCACTTACCCTGTTAGCCATGGGTGTAGACCAAGCATCAAGTTTCTTGAAGCAAAGGGTGGAAGACATTGAAAGCTAGACAGACCCTGGAAAATCACAATTTTTCCTAGTACCTGATAAATCTAGATACTTAGTCTCACCTGCGGCTTATTTTTATAATCTTGAGTCTATTAATTATAGGAAGGCCTTTACCCTTGCCTGATGCCAGACCCTACCATCGGCTGTTTTAGAAGATCCCTCGATAAGAGAGGTCATGTCCGTGTGGAACAGTGGACACTGAAACCATTGAACATGCACTGATATGTTGCCCATTCTACCATGAAGTTAGATCAAAGCTTATTTCCCCCCTACTTGGTAAATTCCCTGAAGAGTCAGTTGAGCTTTTGGCAAAGCAGCTCCTATTTCAAATTTCAAATACCTTTATTGGCATAGTACAATTTACAGTATATAAAAGGATAAAAGTGAAGCTCCTATTAGGAGAATACCCTTAGCTTATGCTCCAAACTGCCAAGTTCTGCGCTGTTGCTATTAAAATATGAAGAACTTTATTAGAGAATGATTGTTAGAATATTTTACAATTTTATCCATTTTAAGATAATTTTAACCAGGGGTTGCTTTTATTGATCTTACACTTTTATATGTACGGGCAGTCTGTGATTCTGCAGTGCAATACTATTGAGTCTGGAAATTTTGATGTGTTGGCACATGATTGGTCTGTCGATTGTATTAATAAATTTGAATTTGACCTAAGAGTATATGTTAGGGAGGGAAGGTAGCATGGTATAGCCCAATCTCAGCATTAGTATTAGTAATAGTAATATTAGTTAATATTATTACTGGATCGAGAGAATGCGGTTGATGTTCTTTACCTGGATTTTAGTAAAGCCTTTGTCAGGGTTCCCCATGATGTTCTGATGGGTAAACCAGAGGACTGTGGACTGAACCCTAGGATAGTTAGGTGGATAGGGAACTGGTTGCCGAACCGCACTCAAAGAGTAGTTGTCAATGGCATTTCATCTGAATGGATGGAGGTGTCCAGTGGGATGCAACAGGGTTCGGATCTGGGTTCAGTACTTTTCAGTATTTTTATATATGAACTGGATGAGGGTGTGGAGGAACTACTCATTAAATTTGCAGATGACACCAAATTGGGAGGAGGCTGGACAAGCACTTGTCAGGGATGCTCTGGGCTCATCCTGCATTAATCCAGGGATTGGACTAGATGGCCTGTGTGGCCCTTTCCAACTCTATGATTCCATGATAAAAATTTAGTCTTGACCCACTCTTTTACTCAAAATATATTATTATACTTTCAGCCTTTTTTCTCACTGTGCAAAGTTGTTCCGATGTTTATCTCAGTGACTGCAGCTAACTTGGGCATAGGGTTGCCATCTCCAGGTTGGGAAATACCTGGAGATTTTGGGGGTGGAGCCTGAGGAGAGTGGGGTTTGGGGAGGGGATGGACTTCAGAGGGGTATGATGCCATAGAGTTCACCTTCCAAAGCAGCCATTTTCTCCATGTGAACTGATCTCTGTCACCTGGAGATCAGTTGTAATAGCAGGAGATCTCCACCTGCCATGTGGAGGTTAGCATCCCTACTTGGGCAACAAGTATATTGTTTTCCACACAGATGGAACAATGTGCCACCCAGTGAGTCGGAGGCATGGACTGGAATTTGACATACTTATTTCATAACAACACATTCTTTTGTTTGGTCCCATTTCCATTCTTGGTCATATAGGCCCTGCCTTACCATGTCCAGCTTGTGGGTAGCATAAGCAATAACTTTAGTCATGGTCATATTGTAATCTTTTGTCTACTATAAGCAAGGTTACTACTTTTTTTTAAATTGCCTGCTGCTGATACTTTTAATAGTAGTTTGTTGCACAGAAGTTTAAAAGATGAAGTTTTTCCAGGCATGGCCATAGAGTGATGGGAAAAGCTTCACCTACTTAATTTTAACAGCTCACAATGCATTTAAAGGTACAAAAACAGTAAAAATAAAATAAAATAAAAAGTAACATCCCTGATTAGATATGGTACTCATCACTCATCCCTGCTACTATTAGCTGAACTTCCATTCAGTAGGAACAAAGGCGTCTATCTCTTTCTTGAGTCAAACAATGCTCCAGTATTTATTTATTTATTGCATTTTTATCCCATTTTTTCTTCAAGGATGTCATGGGGCAGCCTTCTGAGGCTTCCACAGACAAAGAGGACCTTGAAGCAGCAGGCAGTGGAAGAGAGGAACAGCAGCAAGCTGAGCAGGCACAGATGGAAGAATGTCCCCTGTGCCTACAACCACCCAGGGCAGGGGGCTCACCTGTGTCCAGCAGCCCTCCACAGCCACTGGAACAGTGGCACTGAAGGTGCAGAACATTCCTACTCAAGCATAGAAGGAATGCTAGGTTACAAGCACTAAGAAGAGCACTGCCAGCTGACAGTGATGAGAATAATGAGCTCAGTCCAGCAGAGAGTGCTGAGTCACAGGAACCAAAATCAAACAAATCAGTGTTGTGAAAGCTATCAACTTATCAAAACAAAACAACACTAGACTATAAAGTGTTATAAGCTATATTAACAATGGAGACTATATGTACCTGACATTCTTGGCTTTTTTGTCCCTTGACAGAAGACTATCCCATTACAACATAAACACGGACTTACCTGTTGAACTCTCGGGTTCGCTTTCACCTCTGTTGGGGGTTGGGTTTTTGCGCTCATTATCTGTATATTATATGAGTCAGAGAAACCAGCAACAACTGATTCCTCTTAAGCTTATTTAAGCAGATGCTTGCCTCTACGCTGACATGGGAACAATTTGTTATCACTACCCTGTGTTGTCTTGGTCCTCTGATCATTCCTGAGACTCTCATGGCCTTGACCTTAGAACGGACTTTGACTTGGCATTTGGACTTCACTTCGATACTGACACTTTGGGTCCAGACCTAGAACAGCCTGGTATTGACCCTCAGACTGCTACCTGACTACGCTACCCGCTTCTGGCCCTTAGGTCTGCTGGCATTCAGGACAAAGGAGTTCAGGGCAGCACACATGGTTCTCCCTGCCACCATTCTTATCCTTGTAACAACCCTGTGATATAGGTTACGCTGTCATAGAATGACTGATTTAAGGTCAACCAGTAAGATACATGACATACAGGTATTTGAACCAGGGTCTCCTTGCCCAAGTTACCTACCTATTGCATAAATATTTACATCTTCCTTACACTCTCCCCACCCAGGTGGCTAATTCTCTTATTGTGTAGAAGACCTTATCTGTGTGTAAAGTGCTGTCAAGTGGCAGCCAACTTATGGTGACCCCAGCAAGGGGCTTTCAAGGCAAGTGAGAAGCAGAGGTGGTTTGCCATTGCCTTCCACTGTAAAGTCTTCCTTGGCGGTCTTGGAGCACCTAGGAGGTTCAGCTGTTAGAAGTCCTGGAAGGGTCTGTGCACCAAAGCACCCTGATTTCATGCTTTTGGCTTGCTTTTGTTCTCTAGGACATGTGACAAGGATGCCTTGAAGAAGAATGTGCCATTGAGTTGCAACTGTCTCGTAGTGACCTCATCCATGGGGCAAGAGACGAGAAGAGGAGGTTTGCCATTGCCTTCCTTCACATAGCAATCCCTGTCTTTCTTGGTGGTCTCCCATCCAAGCACTAACCATGGCCAACCCTGCTTAGCTTCCAAGGTCTGATGCCTTCAGGCTAAATTGGGCTATTTAGGCTCCTCATTGAAAGACTTCAGAAGCTCATCCTTGGCATGGAAAGTTTCCTGAGCTTTCAGCCTCCTAATGGTCAAACTTGATGTGATGTTGGGAGATCAGACCACAGATCTCCCATGATAATTTCATTGGCAAATAGCAGCTGCGAGGTGGTAGTAGTAGTGATTTGGCCAGAGCTGGGGGAGAAGGAATTTAACCTGCTACTAGGCTATTTTTTCCTGTGTGGGAAATGTATAGTTTGGCACATAGGTGCATGGATCTCTTGCACTTAGTAAATTTAAACTGAACAATGCAATCCTTTCAGCAAAGATTCAGCAGAGAATAGTGGGTGGTTGTTTCTTTTCTGTAGTTTGATAGACTGACAGCTTCAGAAAGAGAAAAAGGTCTTTGTTCAGCTTTGTATGTGGTACAATAAAGATAGCTGTCATGTTAATTTGATCCCCCATAACCTATACAATAGCGCACCCTAATTTGGATGTGTTACTTTGACCAATTCAGCTAGGGAACACTAAGCATAAACTAAATAGGAAAGTTGTGGACTTGACAAACCATCTAGATTGAGCACCAGGACAGTATTTCTTTGTATACAAAGCTATCTTCACTAGAAGTTATATTAACTCCCCTCCCCTCCATTCTGTCATCTGACCCTCTAGTCTAGGGGCAGAAGATGGATGGGAGTCACTCCCTCCCAGTGCAGGCTGAGCTAGAGAAATTCTAAACTATAGCCAGGTCATGATCCTGTTAACCATGGTGACAGCTTTTTATTTTTGTTACGTGTGTTCTTGAGTACATTTTTCATTAGTGCTTTCCATTAGTGCTTTCCCCTTTCTTTAAGTTAAAAAAAAAGTCCAAAGCTGTTCAGATCACTTTCCACTTTTGTACAAATATTTTAAGGATGGAATGTGGGACAGTTTTTGTTTTTTTTAAAAAAAAATCAAATACAAAGACCTTGGTCAACTGGAAAGAACACTATAACTTGCATTGACATCTTGCTCTTTTTAGAGGTAAGGAAGGGCATCAAATGTTTTGCAAGAACGATGTAAGCTGCTTTGGGTCACCTTCGTGGAAAAAAGCAGGGTATAATGAAATAACTAAATAAATAAAACATAGCCAAAGATTGGGAGCAAATAACAGGTAGGTTGGTTGCTGGGTCAGAAGGAGAAGCAGGGGAAGGTGAGACTATGGGGTTGCCAGGAGAAGGAAAAGGGGAAATAGTGTGAGGAGGGGGATACAGGGGGAAATGTGGTGCCCCCCCACATCCTTGCAGGTTCCCCACTGCTCATCTGAGCCTGCTTAGACTGCACTGTGCAACTTGGCCAGAGTTTTCCCAGGCAGAGGCTACAAGGGGGAGGGAAGGAGGGAAAACTGAAGACAGGGGGCAGATAGGCAGACTGGTGGGTGGGATGGGGAGAAGGCAGCAGGAAAAGAGGAGTGGCTATGAGGAAATAGTGGAAGAAGGTTAAATGAGATGCTCACTGCAGGTCCTTGCAGGTCCCCTGATTGTTAATTTAATAATATTCTCAATGTAGCTGCTTTCTGCAACCATCATGTTGTTTTCAACAGATCTCCGTTAAAGAGATACATTCCACTTGTGGAAAGCAACATTTTCCTGAACTAAATAAATCAATGATTATTTAAGTAATGATGGAATAATACAATGACACTAGAGCCTTGTTGCTTATTTGAATATGTGATATATTTTCTTCCTGGCCATTTGGCACTCTCCTGCTTTGTCTTTCTCCATAGATTACTCCTGCTGACACTCTTCATCCAGCCTTCATTTCCTGGGTTTCCCCGTGGGGGGGGGGGAAGGGAAGAATGACTGCTGCCTCTTTCAAGCACCTTTCACGCTGCTCCTTTCCTAGATTTATATTTATATTTCTTCTCCAAGTTAAGGAAGCCATAAAAGGCAAAAAGACTTCCTTTAAAAAAAGGAAGATTTTCCCAAATAAACAGAAAGGAGCAGGTGTAGGGTTACCAGCCTCCAGGTGGTGGTGGGAGCTCTCCCACTATTACAACTCATCTCCAGGTGACAGAGATCAGTTCACCTGGAGAAAATGGCCACTTTGGAAGGTGGATTCGATGGCATTGAAGTCCTTCCCCTCCAAAGTCCCTCCAAAGCTCACCCTCCTTAGGCTCTACCCTCAAAATCTCCAGGTATTTCCCAACCCAGAGCTGGCAACCCTAAGCATGTGGGTAGCAGCATGGGAAGCAGCATTAGTTTGTAACAGGAGAACAAAATTCGAGTCCAATAGAGACCAACAAAATTTTCTAGGGTATAAACCTTTGTGAGTTAAAAGTCACTGTGTCAGATAGGAACACAGGTGCTAGCAAAATAAATGTAAATTCATAATAATGAGAGCAAAGACAGAATTTGAGGAACATATTGCTATAAAAACATGAAGACATAAAATTGCTATAAAAAACATATTGCTATAAAAAACATGAATAAGGAATTCTTAAAATATATTATGCAGGAAAATGGCCAGGGAGGTAGTTAGGCCATTGGTGTTCTGAAACTTTGGGGGCAAGGAGTGATCTGGGGAGCTGTTGTAACATTGTCAATAAGCAGTGAATGTCATTAAGATGGAAAAGGGAACACTTAATATGCATATTTGGAATGCAAGTGGGTAATGTCATAGAATCATAGAGTTGGAAGGGGCCATACAGGTCATCTAGTCCAACCCCCTGCTCAATGCAGGGTCAGCCTAGAGCATCCCTCACAGGTGTTTGTCCAGCCTCTGCTTAAAGATTGCCAATGAGGGGGAGCTCACCACCTCCCTAGGTAGCTGATTCCACTGTTGAGCAACTCTTACTGTAAACACTCCCCCCCCCCCAATATCTAGCTGGTACTTCTCCGCCTGCAATTTAAACCCATTATTGTGAGTCCTATCCTCTGCTGCCAACAGCAACAGCTCCCCGTCCTCCTCTAAGTGACAGCCCTTCAAATACTTAAAGAGAGCAACCATGTTCCCCCTCAACCTCTTCTTCTCCAGACTAAACATTCCCAACTCCCTCAGCCTTTCCTTGTAGGGCTTGTTCTCGAGGCCCCTGATCATCCTTGCTGCTCTCTTCTGGACCCGCTCCATTCTGTCCACATCCTTTTTGAAGTGAGGCCTCCAGAACTGCACACAATACTCCAGGTGTGGCCTGACCAGTGCTATATAAAGCAGAACTATGACATCTTCCAATTTGGATGTTATGCCTCTGTTGATGCACCCCAAGAGCGCATTAGCTTTTTTTGTTGCTGCACCACTCTGGCTGCTCATATTTAACTTACAGTCCACCAGTACCCCAAGATCTTGTTCACTTGCACTGTTACCCAGAAGTGTATCCCCCATCCAGTATGTATGTCCCTCATTTTTGTTATCCAGATGTAGAACTTTGCACTTATCCTTGTGAACAAGATGCAATTCAACATCTGCCCACTTTACCAGTGTGTTCAGATCTCTTGAATTCTATCTCTGTCTTCTGGTATGTTAGCTGCTCCTCCCAATTTGGTGTCATCTGCAAATTTAATGAGTAGTCTCTCCATACCTTCACTCAGATCATTTATAAAAATATTGAAAAGTACCGAGCCCAGAACCAAACCCTGTGGCACCCCACTGGACACCTCCATGCATTCAGATGAAATGCCATTGACAACTACTCTTTGAGAGTGGTTCTCCAACCAGTTCTCTATCCACGTAACTATCCTAGTGTCCAGTCCATAGTTTACCTATCAGAATATCATGAGGAACCTTGTCAAAGCCTTACTGAAATCCAGGTAAACAACATAAACCGCATTCCCTCATCACTTGATCAAAGAAGGAAACAAGGTTGGTCTGGCAGGACCTGTTGGAGCCAAATCTATGCTGACTTCCCCAGATCACCAAGTTGTCTTTGGTCATTTATGCATGGTCGCTTTCATAGAATCATAGAGTTGGAAGGGAACACCAGGGTCATCTAGTCCAACCCCCTGCACAATGCAGGAAATTAACAACTACCTCCCCCCACATCCCCAGTGACCCCAACCCTCCCCCCGCCATGCAGGATCTCATAATCAAAGCACTCCCGACAGATGACCATCTAGCCTCTGCTTAAAGACCTCCAAAGACAGGGACTCCACCACCCTCCGAGGCAGCGCATTCCACCGTCGAACAGCCCTCACCATCAGAAAGTTCTTCCTAATTTTTAGGTGGAATCACTTTTCTATTAGTTTAAATCCATTACTCCGTGTCCTAGTCTCTGGAGCAACAGAGAACAAGCTAGTTCCCTCATCAACAAGATATCCCTTCAAATATTTAAACATGGCTATCATGTCTCCCCTCAACCTTCTCTTCTCCAAACTAAACAAACCCAACTCCCTAAGTCTCTCCTCATAGGGCATGGATTCCAGACCTCCGACCATTCTGGTCGCCTTCCTCTGGACACGCTCCAACTTGTCAACATCCTTCTTAAATTGTGGAGCCCAAAACTGGACACAGTATTCCAAGTGAGGTCTGACCAATGCAGAATATAGTGGTAGTATTACTTTCCTCGATCTAGACACAATACTCCTATTGATGCAGCCCAGAATGGCATTGGCCTTCTTAGCCGCCATATCACACTGTTGATTCATGTTCAGTTTGTGGTCCACTAAGACTCCCAGATCTCTTTCACATGTACTGTTGTCAAGCCAACTCTTTCCCATCCTGTACCTGTGCCTTATGTTGTTTCTACCTAGGTGTAGTACTTTACACTTCTCCCTATTGAAATCCATTTTATTGCTTATGGCCCAGCTCTCCAGTCTATCGAGGTCATTCTGAACTCTGACCCTACCCTCCGTGGTATTAACTACCCCTCCTAACTTGGTGTCATCTGCAAATTTGATTAGCATGCTCTCTATTCCATCATCCAAGTCATTTATAAAAATATTAAATAGTACCGGTCCCAGGACAGACCCCTGTGGTACCCCACTGGTCACTCCTCTCCAGGATGAAATTGTTCCATTAATCAGCACCCTTTGGGTTCGGTTGGTCAACCAATTACCAATCCACCTAACAGTAGCAGTGTCCAGCCCACATTTTACTAGCTTTGTTTCAAGAAAATCATGGGGGACTTTATCAAAGGCTTTACTGAAATCAAGGTACACTACATCTACAGCATTCCCTTCATCTACCATACTTGTCACTCTTTCAAAAAAAGAGATGAGTTTAGTTTGGCATGACCTGTTTTTGAGAAAGCCATGTTGACTATCAGTGAGCACGGCATTTCTCTCTAAGTGCTTACAGACCGTCTGTTTAATTATCTGCTCTAGTATCTTTCCTGGTATTGATGTCAGGCTGACTGGGCGATAATTGTTTGGGATTTCTTTTTTCCCCGTTTTAAAGGTGGGGACCACATTTGCCCTCCTCCAGTCTGCTGGAACTTCTTCTGTTCTCCATGAATTCTCAAAGATTATTGCCAGTGGTTCTGAAATCACTTCAGCCAGTTCTTTTAACACCCTTGGATGCAGTTCATCCGGCCCAGGAGACTTGAATTCATTAAGAGTAGCCAAGTATTCCTGTACTATCTCAGTGTCTATACTATGCTGTAATTCCCCTATTGCATCCTCTGCTCTGTTATTCCCAGGTTGAGCACTATTCCCCTTATGGGAGAAGACTGATACAAAAAAGGAGTTAAGTAATTCTGCCTTTTCTGCCTCCCCTGTTAATAACTCACCATCCTCTCCACGCAATGACCCAATCATTACCTTGATCTTCCTTTTGTTATGGACATAACCAAAAAACCCTTTTTTGTTGTTTTCCCTGGCTAGCCGGAGCTCATTCTGTGCTTTAGCCTTCCTGACTTTCTCCCTACATATGCTGGCTACTTGTTTGAATTCCTCTTTTTGATTTCTCCCTTTTTCCATTTCTTGTACATGCCCTTCTTAAAGCCTATCTCAACCAAAAGTTCTTTAGTCATCCACCCTGGTTTCTTCAAACCTCTACCTTTTTTTCTCCTCGTGGGAATTGATTGAAATTGCGCCTTCAATATCTCCCTTTTAAGAATTTCCCATCCTTCATGTATTCCCTTCTCATTCAATATTCTCACCCAAGGGATCACACCCAGTAGTTCCCTAAATTTATTTAAATCAGCTTTCTTAAAGTCTAGAGTACATGTTTGACTATTTCTTGCTTCTCCTTTTTGCTGTATAACAAACTCCAGGAGAACATGGTCACTCCCACCTAAAGATCCCACTCCTTCTACTCCATAAACCAAGTCATCATAATTGGTTAAGATCAGATCCAAAACGGCTGTTCCCCTTGTCGCTTCTTCCACTTTTTGGACTATGAAGTTGTCTGCAAGGGAAGTGAGGAATTTGTCGGACCTAGTTGTTTTGGCAGAGTTAGCCTTCCAACAGATGTCAGGATAATTGAAATCTCCCATTATTACTACATCTTTCTTTATTGAATGCTGGGACATCTGTTCCAGGAAAGTATCATCTAACTCTTCAGTTTGGCTTAGGGGTCTATAATAGACCCCCCACAATGACATCACTATTTTTCTCTCCCTTAATTTTTACCCAGATGGTTTCAAGCTGGGTTCCAGCATTTAAGTCCTGAATCTCCTCGCAGGTGTAATCATCCCTAATGTATAATGCTACCCCTCCCCCCTTCCGATTTGGTCTATTTCTCCGAAATAGGTTATACCCTTCAATCAATACATTCCAATCATGAGACTCATCCCACCAGGTTTCCGTAATGCCTATTATATCATATTTGCTTTTTGCTATTAAAAGTTCTAGTTCATCTCGCTTATTTCCCATGCACTGTGCATTAGTGTAGAGACACCTTAGACCACAGGTCCTTCTTTTTGGCAGCTTATTTAAGATTGTCTTCCTCCCATTGTTACATTTTTTAACTGTCTTTCCTTGCGTATGTGCTACCCTCTGCAAATCGTTCATATCTATATTTGCAGCTATTGTCCTCACTTGAGGCTTTAAATTTATGTCTCACTCCCCCAGAAGATTTAGTTTAAAGCCCTCCTTATCAGGCTTGCAAGGCTGTGGTCAAACACATTTTTACCCACCTTTGAGAGGTGCAAACCATCTTCCGATAGAAGAGCATTATCCAGGTAGGGTAAGCCATGGTCCAAAAAAACCAAACCTTTCCTGGTGACACCATCAACACAGCCAGTCAATTATTTCCAGAATTTTTCATTCTCTTCCCAATCCACGGCCTACTACAGGAAGAACCGATGAAAACACAACCTGTGCTCCCAGTTCCTTCACCTTTTTACCCAAATCTGTATAGTCCCTTTTAATATTTTCTGGGCTGTGCCAGGCAGTATCGTTTGTTCCCACATGAATAAGAAGGGATAATGATCTGTGGGTCTAACAACTATATCCAGACTTTCCGTCACATCCTGGATATGCGCTCCCAGCAGACAATACACCTCTCGAGACAACAAGTCCGGTCGACACACTTTACCCTATACCCCTCTCAGTAGGGAATCCCCAATAACCAACACTCGCCTATTCCTACATTGGGGAGCAGAAGTTTGAGTCCTGTCATCCACAGGGACCTGATACACCAGAGAGAACTGGGCACTGAACCTTTGTTCCAGTGATCCAGGCTCAGCATCTATAGGGAGGTTTTGAAACCGATTGCTAAGCAGCAGAGGAACGGAATGTCTCCTGACTTTCCTATTTCTGCAGGTAACATTCTTCCACATGTTCTTCTCCTGAGGTGGGTCCCCCTCTCTACACTGAGTTATTTGGCCCTCCTCCTCTTGCCCTCCCAAGAGGTTTTCAAGAGTTTGGTCCATGAACTCCTCCCCCTCTTTTATACTCTGCAGTGTAGACAAGCGTGCCTCAAGTCCCCTTATTTTCTCCTCCAGTAGAGCCACCAACTTACACTTACTGCATGTGTAATTGCAGTTACCCTTGGGTAGGAAAACAAACATTCCACAAACCTTACACATCACTGCCTCCACTCTCTCACCAGCCATTCCTCTTTGATTCATTGTAGACATGGTATGGTTTCTTGCACAATCCCGTAATGGTAAGCCTACTAAAAGCTTCACGACACTCCCGGGTTCAGAGTAAACTACAAATACAAACTTTGTTTCAAGGCCCCCAGACACAACCCCCAGGCTAAGAGCCACAGGCCAAGAGCCCTTGTGCAAGAGCCACAGGCCAAGAGCCCTTGTGCAAGAGCCACAGGCCAAGAGCCCTTGTGCAAGAGCCACAGGCCAAGAGCCTTTGTGCAAGAGCCACAGGCCAAGAGCCCTTGTGCTCTCGCCCTTCAGCTCGCGCCAAAGGCTCGCGCCTCTGGCAAGCATAGACTGTCTAAATACTCTCAGCCCCACCCCTCAGAAATTAACAGCACAGCAATTACCTTCAGCCAGCTACAGCTAGATAAAACAACAAAGAGAACCAGTCAGAAACCCCCCTCCAGCAGGCTACAGGCACTCACTCACTCACACACACACAGCAACCTCAACTACTGCTCCCCAGCCACTGAGGGAAACACAAACACAAACTTTACCATAAAACCTTCACTGACCTGTCTCTAAGCTCCTTCTCTCTCTCCCAGCTGCTCAGGCTTTAACCTCCTTTATTCCCCATTTCAGCCAGGATCAAAGTAACCCAGGTTGGAGGAGAATACCACCTGTGCCCCCATTCCCTTCAGCTTCCTCCCGAGAGCTTCATAGTGAGACTTAATGTTTTCGATGGTGTTCCCAGCTGTGTCATTTGTTCTCACATGAACGATCACAAATGGGTGATGATCTTTAGGTTTGACAGTTTTGGTATCTGGGCAACAATATCTTTAATTTTCGCCCCTGGCTGGCAAGCAACACACCTCTCAGGCTTGGGGTCAGGCCTGGACACATAACGTTCCATACCCCTCAGCAGGGAGTCACCGACAACCAACACTTTCCTTTTCCTTCCAGAGCTGTTTTTCTCGTGTTCCCCTATTCTCCTCTCTCTGTCTTCCTTGTGTTTATGATTCTTCTGCTGGCAGTGTTTCTGGCTGTGCTGCCACTGCAAGGGCCTGGAATAGATTCCTGAGTTCTAGTGGCACTGAGTGCCATCTCACCTGACACCTTTGGGGACGTGCTGCAGTGCTCTGAGGAATCTGGTTAGGGCAGGCAACCACACTGTTGTCCTTTTGAATTGTCTCCCCTTCCCTATGCTGGACCTCCAGGCTTCTGTTAATAAAATCCTCCCCTTCTTTGATGTCATGGAAAGTAGCAATCCTCTCTTGCACACTCCTAACATTGTCTTCTAAGAGACCTATCAACTTACACTAGTGGCAGGTGAAGTCCATCTTGTCCTCAGGGAGGAAAACAAACATGGCACACTCCCTGTAGGTGACTGGAAATGGTTCATGAGCATCCATCATCACCCTTGTAGTGAATTATTTCACGCTAGAAATACCTTGGTGCATCGATCTAGCCTGAAATATCAGACCTAAACACTGTCTACTGAAGGCAAAAGGGGTAACAAGAACACCAATATAGAAGCTTCTTAACTACTTATACGGTCTCCAGGCCCAATCCCCAGGCTAAGAGCCCCAGGGCAAGTACCCTTTAGCTCTCGCCCTTCGGCTCGTGCCTCTGGCAAGAGCAACCATGTAACTCAAAGGCTCACAGCCCCACCTCTCAGCAGCCAACAGCAGAGGGTGAGGCCCAGCAATCAACCCCACTCAGCAACAACTAGACAAAAGAACAAACAGCACCAATGAGAAACCCCTCTCCAGCAGGTTCCAAGCATCCACTTACCCTCATACAGCAACCTCAGCTACTGCTCCCCAGCAGCTTAGGAAAAACAAAAACTAGCACTCACCTCTCTAGCAGCTCTGCCTCCTGCTCTGACTCTCAGAACAGATGCCTCAGCTAAATGTATGCAACCTAAAGGAATACTATTAATGGAAAATCATTAAGTTAGCCATCATCAAGGCACCAAACATACCCCCAACTGTATTTGCAGTGCATGAATTTTAATTCATTAAGGATCTGCAGATCATCCATCTCTCAGTACTATGCTTACTTTGAGCACAATTATCCTTGCCCCCATAAGGAGTCTTGCTTCACCATGAAACTCAGTTATTGCATTTCTGCAACTCATCATTCATAACCACTGGAAATATATGTCATTGCATGACCTCATTTACAAAGGCGGATTTATGGCTTTGCTCTTAAAACCTGCAGATCAGGTTTATCTTGAGTAATGTTTTCATTGCTGGGGAACATCCATAAGAATTACCTGCTACTCTCCAGGGACCCCCTCTTCTCTGGCCCTTATCTTCCTCTGGAAATTGGGGACCACTTTATCATAACAAGATACACGTTGCCTGTAATGCCCTCTTTGATTTACGTCTCCGTCCCTGTTCTCTGTTGTGAACCCTTCAGCATTATTAGCTTGCAGCAGCAGAAAATACCTGTGAAATAGGGAGACTTTGTGCTGAATTAGCTCTATCAATATATGAATTACTCTTGACTTGCTATATAGGTGAGTCATGCAACAGTTGACAATGATTGATCTAGAAGACTGATGGCAACAATGAAGTAGCCAGTGATTTCCCAAATATAGGTCACTGAATTTGTCTTGGCTACCACAAGTGAGGACTACTGAGGAATTACACAACTTTAAGGTTGATGATGAAGAAATCAAAATTGTTAAAGATTTTCTGTTCCTTGGTTCAATTATCAACCAAACAGGGCTAAATGCAACCAAGAACCAGAAGGAGATTGAGACTGGGAAAGGCAGGCATTAAGGAACTACAAAAGATTCTTAAGTGAAGGATGTGTTGCTGGTGGCCAAGATTAAGATAATTCATACTATAGTATTCCCCATTACTATGTATGGTTGTGAAAGTTGGACAGTGAAGGAAGCTGTCAGGAAAGAAGTTAATTCATTTGAAATGTGGTGTTGGAGGAGAGTTACGGATATCATAAAAGGTAAAGGTCCCCTGTGCAAGCACCAGGTCATTCCTGACCCATGGGGTGACGTCACATCCCAACGTTTACGAGGCAGACTTTGTTTGCGGGGTGGTTTGCCAGTGCCTTCCCCAGTCATCTTCCCTTTACCCCCAGCAAGCTGGGTACTCATTTTACCGACCTCGGAAGGATGGAAGGCTGAGTCAACCTAGAGCTGGCTACCTGAAACCAACTTCCATTGGGATTGAACTCAGGTCGTGAGCACAGCTTTTGACTGCAGTACTGCAGCTTACCACTCTGCACCATGGATATCATGGACCACCAAAAAGACAAATAAATGGCTTCTAGATCAAATCTAGCCTGAACTCTCCTGAAAAGCTAAAATGACTAAACTGAGGTTATCATACTTTGGTCACATTATGAGAAGACAGTGTAACTGGAAAAGACAATAATGCTAGGGAAAATTGAAGGCAGCAGGAAAAGAGGAAGACCCAACACTAGATGGATTGTCTCAATCAAGGAAGCCATGACCTTCAGCTTACAAGATCAGAGCAAGACTGTTAATGATAGACGTTTTGAAGGTCATTAATTCATAGAGTCAACACAAATTGGAAGTGATTTGACAACATATAATGCACACACACCACATTGTGGCTCTAGGTAACAAAAACTGATGAGCTGATGACTTGCAGGTGAATATAGGACAAAAGTCTATTCGGTTAATGATTTAGTTAAACTCAGAATCATGGGGAGATTTTTAAAGCTTCATTTTGGTGATTTTCATATACCTAGGCAACATATAGATTCTTGTTGGATGGATATACTCAGATTTCCATTTCCAGATTACAGTTTGCTGTAATAGGGCTTTGTGAAAAAAGAGTTCTCTCATCAAAATGACTCAGGGGTGTGTGGAGTTTCTACACATAAATACTTCTGGCTTTCCCCTGTTTGAGTTATAATTCGCTGCAGAGCTCTTACTTCACCTCAGGCCTCAGATTCAGTCCTTGGCATCTCCAATTACATAATCTTTGGTAACAGGATTAGAAAGGACTTCTACTTGAGTCCTTGTAATGTCAGATTTGACATTACAGACCTAGATAGAAACCCTGCTTTGCATAAAAGAATATTAGTGACATTTTGCAAGGAGTAGTCTTTTCCTCAGAGACTACTAGTCTATTGCAGCCATATAAAACTTCTCCTTTCCTCCTCTGTGTGGTCATCTATACTTAGGGTTGCCAACCTCCAGGTACTAGCTGGAAATATGGTATTACAACTGATCTCCAGCCAATATAGATCAGTTCACCTGGAGAAAATGGTCGCTTTGGCAATTGGACTCTATGGCATTGAAGTCCCTCCCCTCCCCAAACTCCACCCTTTTCAGGCTCCACCCCAAAAATCTCCAGGTATTTCCCAACACGGAGCTGGCAACCTTATCTACACTACATACATCCATGGCACCCACTAACCACATGTTATGGCCTACTAAATGCTTGACAAGTTCTTGGTTTTTGCAGTCCCACAGTCAGTCAGAAAAAACCCCAGCAGGTTTATTGCACCTCTTGTAACCCATCACATACTTGTGGGGGAGGCTGGAGTCAGCTTGGCAGGCCATAGATTGTGCAAGTCTATCACAAAATACATTGGCTGCAGAGAACTGTTGCTCATTCTAGAATTATAAATCATTTATGCTCCTTCCTGCCAGGATTTTCTCTGCTCCACCGTTCTTCTGTTAGTAAGTTTCTGCTGCAACTGCTGTTAGAAATTAATGTGTCTGCAGTTTGAAAATACGTGATTGAGGCATGAGGCTGCCAAGACACATTTTGCAAGAGATCCAGTTGTATTCTACATTAGGCAGAAATCTTTGCAGTATGATTTTATTATCCTCGTTATCTGTTGTCTGGCTCTGTTGGAATGTAAATCAGGCTTTCCTCGCTCCACTTGTACACATTTATGCATAATGTGCTATTGGTAAATATCTAAGATTCCATGCTTAATTTATATAATGAGGTGTTGCCCCTTTGACCAGCCAGTCATTCTTTGTGCAAGTCCTGCTCTTGCTCCATCCACATCACATGATCACATGAAGAAGCCTTATTATGAATCAGACCATTGGTCCATCAAAATCAGTATTGTCTACTCGGATGAGCAGTGGCTAGGGTTGCCAGCTCCGGGTTGGGAAACACCTGGATATTTGGGGGTAGAGCCAGAGGAGGGTGGGGTTTGGAGAGGGGAGGGACTTCAATGCCATAGAGTCTAATTGCCAAAGTGGCCATTTTCTCCAGGGGAACTGATCTCTGTCACCTGGAAATCAGTTATAATAGTGGGAGATTTCCAGCAACCCCCTGGAGGTTGGCAACCCTAACAGTGACTCTCCAGAAGCAAAGGTCTTTCACCACCCCGTGCCTCATCATTCTAAATGGAGATGCCACAATTTGAACCTCGGACCTTCTACATGCCAAGCAGATGATCTACCATTAAGTCATAGCCTGGCCTTTTCCAATAAGTCTCTAGGAAAATGCAGAGTCTAATGCCAGTGCCAGTTTTATAGCCAACAGAGACCAGCTATTTATTCCATCTCAGCTGAGCTCCCTACACTTGGACACAATCATGGACTAAATCTGGCCAGTCCTACTTCTGTTGGTGGAAAAATAATAATAAATATTAGCATGTAATAGGAGTAAAACCATATGCATGTCTACTTCACCACAAGACCATGCAAGAAAATAGAAGGGTGCTATCACACACAGTGGCAAAAATTCTTATGTACAAAATTATTTTTAGAAGGCAGATATCAGATGAGGTAAAATGCAAAGTCATTGTTTTAGCATTCTTAGATCTTTGAAAGTGCATAGGGTGAAATATTTATTGAAGAGGCTCCCTACCTGTTTAACCTCTACCTAAATGATATTGATGGCTCTCTTTCCAGTGAATTTTTCCATCCTGCGCACCTATCTGGCAGACCCACTTCACATCTACTTTATGCAGATGATACTGTGTTGTTATCCCAATCCAATATTGGGCTGAGATGATTGACGAATGCTTTTGCACATTATTGCATGAATGAATCGCTGGAAATTAATTATCAAAAGACCAAAGTTATGGTTTTCTGTAAAGGTGCTCCTTCACACCATTTATTCTGGTCTTTAAATGATCAACAAATTGAGCAAGTGAATACTTTTCATTACCTT
This sequence comes from Euleptes europaea, assembly GCF_029931775.1. Classification (NCBI taxonomy): domain Eukaryota; kingdom Metazoa; phylum Chordata; class Lepidosauria; order Squamata; family Sphaerodactylidae; genus Euleptes; species Euleptes europaea. Next base: position 8,841,493 of record NC_079326.1, on the reverse strand, counting down.
GGTGTTACCTTAAATTATAATTTAAATGGCACAGGACATATTAAAAGGTAAAGGTAAAGGTCCCCTGTGCAAGCACCGGGTCATTCCTGACCCATGGGGTGACGTCACATCCCGGCGTTTCCAAGGCAGACTTTGTTTGCGGGGTGGCTTGCCAGTACCTTCCCCAGTCATCTTCCCTTTACCCCCAGCAAGCTGGGTACTCATTTCACCGACCTCGGAAGGATGGAAGGCTGAGTCAACCTTGAGCCGGCTACCTGAAACCGACTTCCATCGGGATCGAACTCAGGTCGTGAGCAGAGCTTTTGACTGCAGTACTGCAGTTTTAACACTCTGCGCCACGGGGCTCCTACAGGACATATTACTGCTACTAAAAAGTTACCATCAATACATTCTTCAGCTCTTTTGAGATTTTTTAAATGTTGGTTGGTAATTATTTACCTGCTGCTATTCATGCTTTCCACATGAAGGTAGTGCCCATTTTATTATGTGGTGCTCCTCCGGCCATAGCCAAGATAAACGAAAAGCTTGACTCATGTTTAAATTCTTTTCTGTGTTCATTGTCAAATATCCCTAAATGTGTCCTTGGCTCAGCTATTCGCCTAGAATTTGCCGAACCATCCTTGGAGGCTAAGGCCTGAATAACAACCTTTTTCCTTGGATTAAAAATCCACTATTCTCCAGATGGCTGTTACCTGTACTATCTGAACAAGGATGGTTTTCAAAGTTCATGGTTGAAATTGGCGGGTGACAGTTTACAAAAATTGGGTCTCTTCCTTGAAACTTTTATCCAAATGGATTTACACTCTGCACGCAAGCAAATTAAACTTAGTGTCCTTAAATTCGATAAATGGAGCACATGCGGTAGAGAGCAAAGAGTATCCTCTTTTATTATTTGGGTCTTCCAATCTCGAAGACCCTACTAGCATACTGTAAGTCTCTAGCAGTACCCAAATATAGAATTTTATTTTCAAAAGCCAAAATGAACGCCTTGCCTCTAGGGAAACTAACAGGCAAATTTAAAGGGATCCCCTTTTCCGAGTGGCTTTGCGACTGAAAATCAGGGGAGCTAGATACCATCTGGCATTTCTTCATCAACTGTAAAAAGTATAATGTGGCCCAAGAAAAATGGATTAATAAATATATTCAGAAATGGAGGCTTATTGAAAAACAGTAACTTGTACTTAAGCTATAAGTAGACACTGACCCAAACGTGACTCTGGTGGTTGCAAAATTTATGTCTATGGCATTAAATGATATTCTTAAATTTTAAACTGTAAACTTTTGTATATCAAAAATTTTAACGACATTTTATGAAAGCTGTAAATGTAATTCCTGTATTCAAGCTTGTATATGTAATCATTATGTTTTTATTAATGTACCTTTCCCCTATGCTCATGACTGGTAGATCTATGAACATTAAATAAACAAACCGAACCTTAGTGTTGAGCTGGGTTTCATACTTTTACATTATGAAGACAGGTACTTCATAAACAATTTTTTTCTCTCTACACAAAGTATTACAGTCTCTTTCTATATACAGATAGATCACGATGGGTAGCCATGTTAGTCTGTCCATAGCAGTAGAAAAGAGCAAGAGTCCAGTAGCACCTTAAAGACTGAAGAAGTGAGCTCTGTCTCATGAAAGCACACACCCTGCTGGAAAGTTTTTTTAAGTCTTTAAGGTGCTACTGGACTCTTGCTCTTTTCTATTTCCATATACAGATTACTGTGAATACTCTCTGGTGTTTTAACTGCTTTACCTCAGCTGACAACAGATTTGCTATTCTTATTTAGAACTCTCACTGTTCTTCAATATGTAAAAGTATACTTCCATCATATCGTCCACCTTATGAAGCAACAACATATAATGGTAAAATATATATTTAACTAAATATTAAACACAAAACTCATTTAGCATTTCAAATTACATCTGTCCATCCAACTGAAACATGGAGCTTTGTGTGGATAAAATGAAAGGAGGAGGAAGCACTCTGAGCCGTTGGAGGAATGGCAGGATAAATGCACTTACTGGTAGTCATGTCATAGATGTTATTGCCACAGGACTAGCTCTGTGACCTAGCTTGGGTTGCAACTCTGACAGGTGACATTAAGGTGGCCTTGTGTAGTTTGGGTATGGCAGCTCCTGCTTCTCTTTGTGGTCATGTACACTGGACACATCCATGTCTCAATATTGTGATCCCAGTTTTAGAGAAGCCGGGGACTCCCACATCAAGAATGCTTGGGCAAAGTTGTCGGCTTACAGCATGACCCAGGAAATTTATTGTGTACTTTGGAGGTGAAGCTCTCTGGTTCTTGTGATCAAACCTTCAATAAAGAATGGAGCAAATCTTAATTAAAGAATGGGGAAATATGGATTCTCCATTCCCCGCCCCCGTCCCACATTGTGCACAGGGCTTTTAATGACACACGGCTATCTTATTTGCCCTTGTCGGTGCCATTGCAATCATTGTTTCCAGTGCAAAAAGACAATTATGCTGTCACATGCTGTCATGGGAGCTGTGCAGGAGCAAAACATTATCTGTGCCAGGGTGCACTTAACCTTGGTGGCCTTTTGAGCATCCAAATCACTCTCAATCGTATGCTAATGGATGTGAGCCCTTGGAGAATTGCAGTGTGAGACCCTGTTCATGAGTTTACAAAGCCTAACTGCTATATTCATCTGTAAGTATTTTTTTAGCTAATCTGCTGCTGAAGTCAGGCCAGTACATGCCTAACATTTTATGTATCTAGTGCATGATAGTTTATTTATTTCATGCCTGCCCCTAATCCTGTTAAGTATGGGCTAAAGGAACATAAATCCACTTGCTTGAAATGGATTGACTGAGACCTCCAAAACAGATATGCAGTTTCTCTGTTCTGCTTTGACGTCTGGTTCCTAATAATTATTTAAACTCAATTTAAACAGTAGACAAGTAATCTTTTTACATGGTCTTTGTATATACTGAGACTCTGAAACAGATGATGAAATTGCTTTGCATCCACTGCTTGGTGTCCTTTATTTATGGCCAATACTGATTTGTGGTAGTTTCTGTGGCTTTTATGGGCCCCAAAGTCCTATTCAGCACCACACAAGAGCACTTATGGATAGCTGCATCCCATTCATGCTGCTCCTAGCAGAGTATTGGATTACACTGTTAGAATGCTGGTAAAGGAACAGTCAGACCATGTCCATTCATGCAACAAAGCGCACCATGGAGTTTCCCAAATGCTGTACTGCTTTACATTTCTTTTCCTTTATATGCAGCATGGATATACTACATGATATTTAACTGCCCTGGATGAGGCATACACAGACTGTTCAGAGTCCTGTCCTGATCCATTTCATTCTGAACTTAGCTCCAAGCACCATGTGATGGGGAGGCATCTCCCCACACTGTTCCCTGGAATATGTAGATAGAATAAAAGCACATGACATCATTGTGTTAGTGTTCTCCCCAACCCTTCAAATAGCAGCCAATTAAGTGGAATGTGAGAAAGGAAAACAAACCTGGTAATGTTATATATCATTTTTTCTGCTACTTGTTTCCAGAGTTCTTTGGTGCCCACATTTCTTCACATGGGTTTGGCCACTCTGTAGAATCCAGAATGGATCATCAGAGGTTATGCCCCCAAATCTGGTTTATTCTGGAACTGAGTGACAACTGGGCTGCTCAACATTATACATGCTATGATGGTTCCACCCCCCATGTTTAAAACGTATATAGATGTATTCTGACCCAGCCTAGGAAACTGAGGATCTGAAAAATCCTTTGTTAGTATGTCTGAATATGGCACATGAGAGACTGATATGAATTCTCAACACTTTAACTGTTTTATTTAACTCTTAGGGGGAAATGGTCAAGTTAGACTGCCAGGGAGGTTTCAGGTTCAAACCTGGCAGGTGACAAGGCAACAGGAGTGAGGGAAACTTTATATAGCTATATACAATAGAAAGTCATAAGAATGTAGCTGTTTTGTTCTACCAACAAGTGTTTGTAATTGTTGAGAGCGATCACTTGGCTGTTACTTCTTAGATAAACAAGCATCGGCTTATTTAACACAAAATTTCTAAAGTCTGTGGAGGCAGGAAAATACACTTGGTTCCAATTTATTTAACACTTAATAAGAATCACCCACCCACTTTTAATTGGAGATAGTTCCCTCAGGGAAGGACTACTGGTTTCATTTCCCTATTTGAGGATCCTCCTTGATCTTACCCTCATCTTCACCACTCCCTAGCAGCCAACCTCTAACTGCCTCTCTCCCAGGTCAACAGCAGAATTTTTTTAAAAAAAACCTGTCAATCTGTAAGTAGTTGGACAACTCCTCCCCTTAAGGGTGCCAAAGACTGGCATCAGAGCAAGGCACTGCTGTCCCCAAAATGGATGCCCCTCAGAGAGTTGTAGGAACTATCTTGTGTGTTAAGCCTGGGCAGGAAAGAGGTTGGTAGATGAACTTTCCCCCTGGCCCTTAAGGTGTGCCTGGCTGAACTATGGGGCTAGCTATTCTCCATTGTGTCACTCCAATGTGATTTAATCAGCGCTCTGAACAGGCCATTACTCATCCCTATCTGCACCCATCCCACCAATCAATCAGTATTCAAGGAAATAGCCCAGGCATTCTCTTGGGTCCTAATGACCCATCAAGCCTCTCCTGCCCTTTTCTTGGAGCCCCCGAAAAACAATCAATTCTTTGTCTCTGGCTTTCCTACCAGCTTACCACACACTGCATCAGGACCCATTTCTGGGTATAAATGTGTGTGTGTTAAGTGCCACCAAGTCGTTTCCGACTCATGGCGACCCTATGAATCAGTGTCCTCCAAAGTGCCCTATCCTTAACAGCCTTGCTCAGATCTTGCAAATGAGGGCAGTGGCTTCCTTTATAGAGTCAATCCATCTCTTGTTGGGTCTTCCTCTTTTCCTGCTGCCTTCAACTTTTCCTAGCATGATTGTCTTTTCCAGTGACTCTTGTCTTCTCGTAATATGTACGACAGCCTCGGTTTAGTCATTTTAGCCTCTAGGGTCAGTTCAGACTTAATTTGATTTAAAACCCACTGATTTGTTTTTTTGGCAGTCCAGGGTATCCGTAACACTCTCCTCCGACACCACATTTCAAAGGAATCTACTTTTTTCCTATCAGCTTTCTTCATTGTCCAGCTCTCACATCCATACATAGTAATAGGGAATATGATGGCATGAATTAACCTGATCTTGGTTGCCAGTGACACATTCTTACACTTAAGAATCTTTTCTAGCTCCTTCATGGCGGCCCTTCCCTGTCTCAATCTCCTTCTGATTTCTTGACTGCAGTCTCCCTTTTGGTTGATGATGGAACCAAGGAATAGAAAGTCTTCAACAATTTCGATTTCCTCATTGTCAACCTTAAAGTTGTGTAATTCTCCTGTAGTCATTACTTTTGTCTTCTTGATGTTCAGCTGCAGTCCTGCTTTGGCCCTTTCTCTTTTAACTTTCAGCAGTAGTCATTTCAAGTCTTCGCTATTTTCTGCCAGTAATGTAGTATCATCGGCATATCTCAAATTGTTAATATTCCTCCCCCCAATTTTCACTCCATCTTCCTCTAAATCTTATCCAGCTTTCCTAATGATATGTTCTGCATACATTGAATCATAGAATCATAGAGTTGGAAGGGACCACCAGGGTCATCAAGTCCAACCCCCTGCACAATGCAGGAAATTCACAACTACCTCCCCCCTACACCTAGTAACCAGAAGATGCTCAAGATGCCCTCCCTCTCATCATCTGCCTAAGGTCACAGAATCAGCATTGCTGACAGATGGCCATCTAACCTCTTCTTAAAAACCTCCAGGGAAGGAGAGTTTACCACCTCCTGAGGAAGCCTGTTCCACTGAGGAACTGCTCTGTTAGAAAATTCTGATGTCTAGACCGAAACTCTTTTGATTTAATTTCAACCCGTTGGTTCTAGTCCGACCTTCTTGGGCAACAGAAAACAACTGTTGCACCATCCTCAATATGATAGCCCCTAAAGTACTTGAACATGGTTATCATATCCCCTCTCAGTCTTCTCTTCTTCAGGCTAAACATACCCAGCTCCTTCAACCTTTCCTCATAGGACTTGGTCTCCAGACCCCTCACCATCTTTGTTGCCCTCCTCTGGACACGTTCCAGCTTGTCTACATCTTGCTTAAATTGTGGTGCCCAAAACTGAACACAGTACTCTAGTTGAGGTCTAACCAGAGCAGAGTAAAGCGATACCATCACTTTGTGTGATCTGGACACTATACTTCTGTTGCTGCAGCCCAAGACTGCATTTGCCTTTTTAGCTACCGCATCACACTGCTGACTCATGTTCAGTATTTGGTCTACTAAGACCCCAAGATCCTTTTCACACACACTACTGCACAGACAACTCTCCCCCATCCTATAATTATGCATTTGATTTTTCCTACCTAAATGCAGAACTTTACATTTGTCTTTGTTGAAGTGCATTTTATTAGTTCTAGCCCACTTCTCCAGACTTTCAAGATCATCCTGCTTCTTGGCTGTCTTCTACCATATTTGCTACCCCTCCCAATTTAGTATCATCTGCAAATTTAATAAGCATCCCCTCTATTCCTTCATCCAAATCATTTATAAAGATGTGGAACAACGCAGGGCCCAGCATAGATCCCTGAGGCACTCCAGTAGTCACTTCTCTCCAAGTGGATGAGGAACCATTAACTAGCACTCTTTGGGTGAGGTCTATCAACCAGTTACAGATCCACCTAACAATAATAGGATCGAAACCACATTTTCCCAATTTGTCAACTAGAATACTATGTGGAACCTTATCAAAAGCCTTACTGAAATCTAGATAAACTATGTCTACAGCATTGCCCTGATCCAGTAAGGTAGTAACTTTCTCAAAAAAGGAGATAAGATTAGGCTGACATGACTTATTCTTGAGAAACCCGTGCTGGCTCTTAGTGATCAGATCCATCCTTTCTAAATGCTCAAGGACTGACTGTTTGATGATTTGTTCGAACACTTTTCCTGGTATAGAAGTCAAGCTGATGGGTCAGTAGTTACCCGGATCCTCCTTTTTCCCCTTCTTGAAGATGGGGACAACATTTGCCTGCCTCCAATCTTTTGGTACCTCACCTGTTTGCCAAGACTTTTCAAAAATAATGGACAGAGGTTCAGAAATTACATCTGCAAGTTCTTTGAGTACCCTTGGGTGCAATTCATCTGGCCCAGAGGATTGTTTCATTTAAAGAAACCAGGTGTTTGTGTACTACCCCAATGCCAATTCTAGGCTGCAAATCCCTCCCCTCATCACATGTTCTGTTTATGCCATGTTGAGCACCACTTCCCTCACGAGAAAAGACTGAGGAAAAGTAGGAATTGAAGGGTTCTGCCCTCTCTTCATCTCCTGTTACAATTTCACTTGCCGGTCCACGCAATGGGCTTATCTTGTCCTTGTTCTTTTGTTGCATTTAGCATCTCTCACTAGCCTAAGTTCATACTGAGCTTTAGCTTTCCTAACACTCTCCCTACAAGCATTAGATATTTGTTTATATTCCTCTTTGGTTATAAGGCCCTCCTTCCACTTCCTAAATGAGTCTCTCTTATTTCTCAACTCTTTAAAAAGCTGTTTATGGAGCCATCCTGGACTCTTTAGGCTCCTCCCATTTTTCTTTCTCATAGGAATGGTTTGGGATTGCACCTTCAGTATTTCATTTTTAAGAAACGCCCACCCTTCTTGAACTCCCTTCTCCTTAAGTATTTCCGACCATGGGATTCTACCTAGCATAAGGTTAAGTTTGTTAAAATTTGCTCTTTTAAAGTCCAACCTATATGTCTGACTACGTACAGGTTTTCCTTTCCCCAAGATTGTAAATTCCAGGAGTACGAGGTCACTACTACCCAGGGTGCCTACTACTTTAACCTCATTGACCAGTTCTTCCCTGTTGGTGAGAGGTAGGGAGATAAAATGCATCCTTGTCTAACACCTTTGCCAATTGGAAACCATTCTGTTTCTCCATATTCTGTCTTAACTGTGGCCTCTTTTTTTTTTTTATATAAATTTTATTGGGTTTTATGATAGAAATTTTCCATTGCATTAAACAACATCTATAACAATATCAAATTTCAATTCTAACCTAAAGTTGTTATAATTCCATATCATATAATAAAAAAGAGAAAAGAAAAAAGAAAAAAAGAAATGGAAAATTTTTTGACTTCCCCATCACCTCTATCTGCCTCTTAATAAAAAGTTCCTCCCGTCATAGGTAATCTAATCTTGATAAAATATCGATACCATATATAAAAAACCATAATCTGTTAGTAAATATAATTATGCTTATTCAATATAAAAAAAAAAAATCAAAAATAATCCTCTGGATCAGATTAGAAAATATTCTTCCATTCTTCCCAATTTTAACTCATATTCACAATAATGCATCCACACCCCCCATTCCCCCAAAAACCGAACGTCATTTTCTTCATTTAGAATAGCTGTGAGTTTTGCCATTTCTGCCACTTCAAACATTTTAACAATCCAGTCTTTTTTCTCTGGAGTTTCTAGCCCTTTCCATTTCGCTGCATAAAGCAGTCTCGCAGCTGTTGTGGCATATATCAAAAAGGTTCTTTGTGTTGCTAAGTCGTCAGGAATCATACTCAATAACATCATTTCTGGTGTTTTGGATATGTTCTTTTGTAGTATTAATCTCAGTTCGTTATAAATCATGTCCCAGAAGTCTTTGGCTTTGTCACAGGTCCACCACATGTGATAAAAGGAACCAATTTCTTTGTTACATTTCCAACAAGTAGGGGACATCGTTTTATAAATCTTTACAATTTTCTTGGGTGTTAGATACCATCTATACATCATTTTATAGATGTTTTCTCGCACTGACTGTGCTTTTATTCCTTTTAAATCTTTAGACCATAATCTTTCCCATTTATTTAAAACAATATCATGTCCCACATTTTGAGCCCAATCGATCATAGTTGGTTTAATCGTGTCCTGCTCACAGTATATTGTTAAAAGGAGATTATACATTTTAGAAATCAGCTTTGTATTATTGTCTAGTAGAATCCTTTGAAAAGGAGATTTTTCTTTAGAGAAACCTTTTTTTGCATCTTGTACAAAAACTGATTTGATTTGGTAATATTGAAGCCATTGTAAATCATCCTTAAGCAGTTGAAAGTCTTTTAGTGAGCATTTCTTTCCTTCCCAATTAATTAGATCTTGATAAGTAATAAATTTGTCTGGTCTAAGTGGGCGCAAAGTTAGCATTTCTTGGGGCGATATCCACATCGGTGTTTCTGGTTCCAAAATGTGTTTATATCTCATCCAAATACGAAGTAGAGAGGACTTGATTATATGATTACGGAATGTTGCTTGTAATTTAATTTTATCATACCACAAATAACCATGCCATCCACTTAAGTTATTATAACCTTCCAAGTCTAGCAAACGTACATTTGACAAATTCATCCAGTCTTTTAGCCATACTAAAGCTACCGCTTCAGCATAGAGTTGAAAGTTAGGCAGTGCTAAACCTCCTCTAGTTTTTAGATCCACCAAGTATTTATAAGCAGTCCTTGGTTTTTTTCCTTGCCAGATGAAGTTTGAGATGTCTTTCCTCCAAGTTTCAAAATATTTTGTTTGTGATATTATTGGTAAATTTTGGAATAAGAAGAGCATCCTCGGTAAGACATTCATTTGGATCGTTGAGATACGTCCCATTAATGACAATTTTTTGTTTGACCATATAATCATATCAGTTTTAATCTTACCCCATAACTTGAGGTAATTGTTGGTTAACAGATCTTTATTCTTTGCAGTGATCCAAATTCCCAGGTATTTAACTTTGTTAGCTTTCTCCCAGCCAGTATATGATATAAATTCCTGTTGTTGTATTTCCGATAAATTTTTAAATATTATCTTTGTTTTTTCTTGATTCACTTTAAAGCCTGATACTTTTCCAAAATCATCCAAAGTCTCCTGAAGTATATTCATTGACTGTGTTGGGTTTTCCAAAATTAGCAGTAGGTCATCCGCGAATGCTCTCAACTTAAATTCATGTTTTTTAATTCTTAGCCCGCGGATGTCCTCCATACTTCTTAGTTTCACACATAGCGGTTCCAACACCAACAAAAATAAAAGTGGAGACAAGGGACATCCCTGTCTAGTCCCTTTCGTGATTTGGCAGTTATCTGACATTGATTCATTAACCAAAATTTTAGCTTGTTGGGAGGTATAAATAGCCGATATACCTTTCTGAAAACGATCTCCAAAATTCAATTTATCCAAAATCCGTTTCAAAAAGTTCCAAGAGACCATATCAAAGGCTTTTTCTGCATCCAAAAATACAAAAGCCGCAGTTTGTTGAATATTATGGTCATAATATTCCAGTGAATCTAGTAAAATTCTTACATTGTCTTTTATTTGCCTTCCTGGTATAAAACCTGCTTGGTCCTCATGTATAAGATCCTTAATAAATTGCTTTATCCTACATGCCAAGACCGAAGCAAAAATTTTGTAATCCACATTTAAGAGCGATATAGGTCTGTAATTAGATGTTTTTTCTGGATCTCTTCCTTCTTTGGGTATCAGTGATATAAATGCGTGTGACCAAGTCTCCGGGGATGTTCCCTCGTCCAAAATTGCATTATAGAGTGAACCAAAAAATCCAACTAAATTGTCACTAAATGTTCTATAAAATAGTGCAGTAATTCCATCTGGTCCAGGTGTTTTATCCGTTTTTTGTCTCAGTATTGCTTCTTGTATTTCTTCCCTTGTTACTGGAGCTTCAATACATTCTCTCTGGGTCATTGACAAAGCTTTCATCTGTATTGAGTTTAGAAATTTATCTATTTTCTGTTTTGGAGTATTTTCTTTCTGATATAACTTAGAGTAAAATGAAACAAATTCTTTCTGAATTTCTGAAGTTGAATAAACTGGTCCTTTAGCAGTTTGGATTTTTGTTATAATCTTCTTTTGAAATGAGTCCTTCAGTTGTGTTGCTAAAAATTTTCCTGGTTTATTTGCATATTCAAAATACTTTTGTTTAGCAAGTTTCAGATTTTTATTCATTTCCTCCATTATTACCAAATTTAATTGGTGTTTAGATGCAGAAATCTGTATTTGAATTTCTCTTCTCTCTTCTTCCTGTGTTACCATTACCAATTTCTGCTCCAAATTTTGTAAATTCCAAAGTATGTTGTTTGTAAATTGCAATTGAGTCTTCTTCCAGGCCAAGTGTTTCTGTATCATAAAACCTCTCAGAACAGCTTTGAATGCGTCCCAAACTGTATTTAAAGAAGTTTCCCCATTAAGGTTAATTTCAAAAAAGTCTTTCATTAAAACCTGTAATTCCTTTTGTATCTTGTTGTCTTTTAAAAGTTTATCGTTCATTCGCCATCTAAATGCTTGTTTATTGTTCCAATCAAAGGTAACAGGATTGTGATCAGAAAAAGTTCTAGGTAAAATATGAATTTTACGTAGTTGCGTGAAAATTGATTTACTGGCCCATATCATATCGATTCTGGAGTGTGAATCGTGTCTTGCTGAATAAAAGGTATATTCTTTAGCTGTTGTATTCATTGTTCTCCAAATGTCTTGTAATTCTAATTCTGAAGCCATGGCAAAGAAAGTTTTAGGCAAGCATCCATCATTGATATCTTTTGCTTTTGATTTTTTGTCTAGAGATGGGAGAATAATTCCATTGAAGTCGCCCATCAATAAAATTTGGTCTTGTGCGTACTGGGTTATCAGGTCATGTAATTTTTCATAGAAGGATTTTTTCCCTTCATTGGGTGCATAGATTCCAACCACTATTGTCCTTTGTCCCAATATTTTAGTTCTGATAATTACAATTCTTCCTTCATTGTCTTTATATACTAGTTCTGGACAGAGACTGGGGTGGGCATAGATTACCACTCCCTTTGTTTTAGTTTTAGCAGAAGCAATAAATGCTTGTCCAAGCACCTGTTTCTCCAAGTATTTTTTATGCTTTGAAGCTATATGGGTTTCTTGTAGGCAAATTAGGGAGTATTTATATTTCTGTAGATATTTGAAGATTCTGGCCCTTTTAGTTTTCTCATTCAGTCCATTTACATTCCAAGAAATTGCTTTTGCCATAATGTAGTATTTTTTAGCAAAATAAAAAGTCTATAGTTTAGTACCACCTTCTGCACCCTGTACCTCTTCTTCTTCCTCTTCTTCTTCCTCCTTCTCTCCAGGTAATTCTTTAAGGTCCATTTTATATTTTCTCAAAAATTTCCCCACATCTGCTTGGGATAGAATTGTCGTTTTCACTTCCTTATAGGTGAAAGCCAAACCTTGTGGCATAATCCAACGATATTTGATGCCATTAGCTTTCAGTATAGACACAAAGTCTTTGTAGTTATTCCTCTGTGAAAGTAGATGCCTTGGAATATCCTTCAGTAGTATAAGAGAGGAGTCTCCTGCTGACACTGGATTTTCATAATGAATCTTCATAATCTTGTCTTTAACTCTGGTGTCATAGAACACTATCATCAAATCTCTTGGCTTAGATCTTCTCATTCTAGCAGGTAGTGGTATCCTGTATATTCTATTAATGGCTTGTTTTAATTCTTGTTCATCTATCTGAAATAAGTAGGCCAAATTTGGTATTGCAGATTCTTTATTATCTCCCATCATATCTGGAAAATTGCGTATACGAAGGTTGGTCTCTTTCACTCTCATCTCCATCATTGCCATTTGATTTTTTGCCGCCATCTGATCCGCTTGTATTGTTTCAATCTGTTTTTCTTGGCTTGTTAATTTTTTCTTTGTGTCCTTGTGCTCATCCATCACTTTCTTAATTGATACATCCATCGCTTGCATATCTGTCTTCATAACAATCATTTGAGTTTTTACTTCTTTCAAGTCTCCAGTGACCACATCCAACTTCTGATTAATAGCTTGGGATGCTTGACCAAGATTTGTCATCATAGAAGTCAACTGTGCCATCTGTGCAGACATCTGTTCAAACTGTTTATTTGTTGCCTCAGTTTGTTTAGTTAGCATATCCTGTAACTTTTTTTCCATGGTCGAGGTTTGTAAAGAGTCCCTTAGTTTAGTATAGGCAGGGCTATGTAGTGAGCCAGAGCGGGGTCGAGACATTTACATTCAAAAGAAGCTGGTAAAATACATGTCCACCGACAGGGCCTTTAAGGTGCTGGTTAAAAGATGATAATTCAAAGATCAGCCTAATAATTTTTTCGGGTTGAAAAGAGTCGAAATTGGCTTTAAAATTGCATTTTAAAGTTTTAAAATACCAGTGAGTTTTTTCGGTCGCTCTAGATCGGATTAATCAGGAAGTAAACAGGAAGTTACTAGTGCTGCAGACCTTCTATCGCCTCTTCTCGATGGTTATTCCTTCAGGAATGATTTGAAAGTAACTCGAGTGCGACGGATATTCAGTCCCGCGGCTACTTCCTGTTGTTTTAGTTCCAATGATAGAGAGGGTGTTATAGAGAGTCTTCCGTTCCAGGCACTCCCTTACTGCAAACGTGGCAGGAATTCACCGGAAAATCAGGAAGAGAAATCACCCTCCCCTTCCTTCGGACCTCTCATTGGTGATAATTCTTGTCAGTCTAAAAGGTATCCTTCCGACTCTTTGTTATGGTTTAGGCTGATCGATCCGATAAGGCTCCTGTCGCTAATCCCGATGACTAACTCAGATCAAACTTTTTCAGTTCGGATTATGGAGGGGTGGGGGTCCCAGAAATATTCTTATCAGCCTCCCGTCTGTTCAAATTTTCTAGTAAGTAGACGAAGAGTTCTTTTGTACTCACTTGGGTGTCAAGAGGTGAGGTTCTTTTCTTTATGTAGTCCTTATGTTGGTATTAAGGCGGTGGAGGGTAGAGCTTGCTGCCAAAGTTGCGTTTTGGCGATGTCCTTCCCTAGTGCCCTCGCAGGACCGGCGTCTAGGACTCCGAGGGGCTTAAAAAAGCCCCCTCAGAGTACCTAGGAGGTCAAACCGCGTTTGCGGGCTGCAGGGAGTTCCTGCTTTCCAACCCACTTGCAAGGGTCGGATTGGGGTATCTATGTACCCCAAAAATAACGCAAACTTGGATTTCTCCCAGGACAACCTGGGGAAATGGAGTGCTCTCTCCAACGGCACCACCGGAAGTCCCTTAACTGTGGCCTCTTGTCCAGAATACACGTTGCACATTAAAATGATCAGATGCTGTGGCACACCCACAACATCTGGTATAAATAGTGGTCCTTTAACCCATAAGTGTGTGTGTGCGTGTATCCTGAATCCATACACCTATCCCTACTTGCCTGTGGGCCCCCTTCTTCTTGGCTCCTGGAAATGCTGGTCATTTTCTTCCTCAGCACTGTTTCCCTGGATGGCCCTTCAAGACTGGGTAACTATCACCCTTCCCTGAAACCCTATTCAACTTCCTCCCTTTTCTCTTAGTCAACTGTTTTATGCTTTGTGTGTGTATGTACATTGCTGAAAATATATTTACTGTTTTTATTATTTCTATTCTTTAATAAAACCCACTTCAATTGTAACTACTACCTGCTCATTTAAAAATTCTTACCAGGGACAGTTCTGGTATACATAGGTTATCCCAGTTACCCCCTCTCGCTCTGTCTCAAGCTAATTCCCCCAACTTAAATGGAGACTGCATGCTTATGGTTCTCAGACCAGTATAAGGAATCTGCAGTTAGTTGTCCATCGCACATGCATTCCAAAAGTGTATTGAAGATGGTCCTTTTCAGTTCTTTGCCATCTCTGGGCTATTCAGCTGTACTTTCCAGTTATTGATTTCAATGCTCATATAAACTTGGAGCAACTTTCTAGGATCTTTTCTCAGGCTATAAGTTGCAACAGTTGCTGAAACAAATAATATCTCTTTCAATTACATTCTCTAACTACTGCCACTTAACTTATAAATCTCTCCCTTTACTTCCTTACTCATCCTTCTCTTTGCTAATATTCAGTATTTCTTGACCTTTTACCTCTACTTACCCAATGTAGTTTGCAGAGTTTTTTTGTGAGTGCTTTAAAAGAGCCCAGAAGTGAGCAAATAGGAAGCAGAGGAGGACTTCCCCTTTGCCTGACTTCCTATAACACCAGGAATTGTAGGTCAAAATAATTAAGCATAAAGCTTAGAATTAGCAGTGATGGGAATTCAGTTCAGAAATTAGGTCATGAAGTCAAAGTGACCAAAGAAAGTAAGTTCAAAGGAAAAGGAAAGACCCTTGCTGGTGTCCAATTCAAACCATTGAGTTTTGTTCTCTTTCTCAATGGTCTGAGTTGAGGTTTCAACATCAACCCTCATTCTGAATTTCCTGCCTTTTTTTTTGTTGCTCTGCACTCACACTTTTTTTTGTTTGCAAAACTTAGCTCTGAAATGTACAAAAAGGAGCATGTTGCAGTCAAAAGAGCATGCCAGACCTTTTGGCTGGTTCTCACAGTTCAAGAATCGGGGTTGCTGAGAGTTTTAGACCTGAATAGTGCACCAAATATCCGCACTCTGCATTAGAATTCCTTATCCTAATTGCTGAAGGCCAAAGAGACTGTTCCGATACTGCTGCTGCATGTTAATTACTCTTTTGTCTGGAGGAGCAGTTATTTTAACTGAGCAGCAAGATAAACCAATTTGAAATGTGGAACACCTTGTCACATGTGCACTGCAAGTAATCTTGAGGTCAAATGACATATTAAATGGAGTTTTATGATGGGAACACCCAGTGTGTATTATTGGAAGGAAAAGCATATGGAAAAGCAACAAGAGCAGTGCACAATTCCAACATTGCAAGATTATTTAGCATTAGGATATAAAGGAAAGCAAATCCATCAAGAATCAGCACACTTTATATTTTGGAGCCAGGTATCCACTGTGTTCACTGTATGGTTGTGTAGTGGAACTAGTCATATTTAGCCTTATAAAATATATATTCATGCAACGTATGTTAATTAAACCTGAATTTCCTGTCAGTAACTGGCAAGTAAGAAAAAAACCCATGCCTTTACGTCATTGCTAGCTAGCAGTAAGAGAGTCTAGGCTCTCAATTGTTTAAAATTTGTCTTTTTTAAATAAAAAAATTCTTTTTGAAAATTGTAAATTACTTTTAATTTAAATATTTTCAAGATTAGTAAAATGGTTGCCCCCCCCACCCCTGACATGCTCCCCAAAGTACATCCCCTCAATTGGGATTAACAAAAAGGATAACAACAGCAACAAAAACAACAACTAACAAACCAAGCCCATTCCTTCATGGTCTTTGCTAGAGGTTTGCAGACTGAGAACTGGCTACATTCCAGTTTCTGACACAATGTCTGGAGTCCTCAGAGCAGCTGGAATTCATTTTCTTTCTTCAAATCTATGCAGTTTCCTATGAAGTTGCAGTTTGGCACTGGTGTGTATAGCCGGGAGTGTTCAGTGCAAGAGAAAACAAATCCACCGTATTTCTTTCTTGCTGAGCAAAAAACTGCTGACCCTGACACATACAGGACTGTACAAAATGGAGTCACTCATGACTGGTTAGAAATTGGCCTAAACCAGAACATTTTTTTCTTTATAAAATAAAGATTGTGGTGATGGCTGACATTCATAAACCTCTGGCCTTTGCTTGTCCCCTTCTTTTTAGGAGACTGTAAAAACCATCCTGCACCACTTGCCAAGTGGTCATTTGGCCCAGCTTCAAAAATGCCTCAAGCTTTGCTCCCTATTGAGTTATTTCATGAGATAATTACTGTTCTTCAAACATTAACACTGCAGGTAAGTGACACAGTGCTTCAGGGTTAGGCTCAAGTTGGGATGGAAAAAAACCATGGAAGAACAATCACAAAATTACACACTGCAGTTTGTGGGAAGTCGTGGCTCTGTCATCTCGCCACTTGGTCTTTTTCTTCTTCTTCTGGTTCTTCTCTGGAACCTGTTGCCTGTTAAAGGACATAAAGGAAACTTCAGTACTGCTCTTAGGTCAAGGGGAGATGGTTTGAACAACATGCATTTAGAAGCCTGTGGAGAGGGATGTATACAAATGAGTCAGTGGGAGAATCTTTGGACTAAAGATATCAAGTTTATTGAATGTCAAGTACCTAGAGAGAACTGGTATAAAATGTTTTTAGATGGCACATTACACCTAAAGATATAGCAAAAGCCAACAAAGATTTTTACGGGAAATGTTAAAAATTTCATAATACAGATGCAACATTTTATCATGTGTGGTGGACATGTGAGAAAGCAAGAAAATATCAGACAATGATACATGATGAAATGCAAAAGATATTAAAAAACAAGTTTCCATTGGATCTGAAAAACATGTTATTAAATATTTTGCCAAGCAACGTATCAAGAACATATAACGAACTATTTAAGTATATGATGACGGCGACAAGAGTGATATATGTGACAAGATGGAAAGCAGAGTAATACTCAGATTTAGATGAATGGATTAACAAACTAGCAGAGTATGCAACTACAGCAAGATTAACATATTTTATACCTAATATGTCAATTTCAGAATTCCACGAAAAAATGAGTGTTTTTTAAAAATTATATAGCTAAAAAACTGGAATATAACTGAAGTAAGCTGAGACAGAAGGAGAAAGGTTAAATATGTTTAATAAGCAAGTAATAAATGTGTTAATAGATATGGAAGAATATGTGGAGAACAAAGGATAATGTAATTCAAAGTTGGCAATTGAATTATAATATTGAATGGCAGGCTTCATGAGTTATATTGTGTATATGATTTAATGTCCTTATGTTTGTTTGTGGTGTCTTGTTAAAATAATGTTTAAAAACTCTGTGAGGAGGAAGGAGTTGTGGAAGGGGATTTGTACCAGAGAACGAATTGGTGAAGAAAAGATTCAAACATCCCACCCTGGAAGCAGTTTTTCTCTCTCAGAGGGCTCAGATTCTAACTAATCAATGCAGAGAACAATTGTGCAACAAAACCCAGTTGGGCATTTTTTAGTGACATATTTTTCTGTGCAATGGTTTGTTAGGCCATGAGACCT
Organism: Euleptes europaea; assembly: GCF_029931775.1. Classification (NCBI taxonomy): domain Eukaryota; kingdom Metazoa; phylum Chordata; class Lepidosauria; order Squamata; family Sphaerodactylidae; genus Euleptes; species Euleptes europaea. Next base: position 8,823,510 of record NC_079326.1, on the reverse strand, counting down.
CTGCTCTACCATTAAGAGAGTTTTGAGGAGAAACAGGTCTCCTGACAGAAGATTGGGGCACAGCTGTGCCCTGCAGGAAGAGCCAGTGAACTATCATGTTAAATACTCTGGTGAACAGAACTTCACTAGGGCCCTCATTGTGGTTTAATTAGCTCAGTGAGAAAAGTATACCTAAGCTGAGTTCTTCCTGAATTTTTTTCATGGCATCTGCTTAACCCTTTTCTATTCAAAATGGCCTCCTATGGCTGCTTTACTTTCCAAGGCAGAAAGATGTAGGTACCCACATCTTTTTCCCTGGAAGGGAAAAGGTAGCTGGGAAATAAATGTTGAGAAAAAAACGAAACAGTCAGAAGGGTTAGGCAACTGTTTCCCACCCCACAGTGTTTTTGTTTCCCACCCCACGGTGTTCCTCCATTTAATTCTGGGAGGCTGCTGCTGTTTGGAAACAGCTGGCAAAGGAAGGGCACACGGTCCAGTCAAGATCGAGATTCTGTATTACTTCAAAACCTGTTCCATCAGAAGTGACTGTAGAATGAAAGAAGTGATAAGGAGAACAAAACCTTTCTCATTCTACTCTCCATCATTTCAAAACCACTTTTGCCTCTCTATGGGCGAAAACGCAGGGTCGCTTTATCTTCCTTTAATCCCTGTTTCAGCCAGGATTCAGCCTGGATCGAATGCATGCGTTTCGCCTAATGTGCGATCCTGGCTAAAACAGGGATTAAAGGAGGATAAAGAGTCCATGCGTTTTCGCCCTATGTGTACCAAATTTTGAACACTGGCAGTTGAGAAAGCTTAGGAACGTACGAGGAGCCACCCTATTCTGAGTGTGCTGCTGGTTCATCCAGAGGCTATCATCCAATACCATCTAACATGAATAAGTTTAGCACACCATGGTTTTCGGTGGGAGGTTTTCCACAGTCCTGTTCCTGCGTAGCTGGAGCTGAATCTGGGACCTTACACATTCAAACCATGTACCCTACCCTTGATCTATAGACTATCTGTATTCCAAGCTCAGTGTCTGCTGCTCAGGCTGGCTCTTTGCCACTTCTCCCGAGAGACTTGGCCCAAATCAGTGACTATAGGAAAAGAAAAGGCCCAATGTCCTGTCTATGCAGTGCGTAAGTATTCACTGTACAGAATTTTGCAGAAAGGGCAAAACAAAATGGCACTGTTGTATGATGCACCCCCTTTCCCCCTCTTTAGTACCCACTCTCTTAGCCTGTCTGTGTGTGCTGGGGGGAAAGCGTTAGCCTGAGAGTATTGTGAGGAGATTATTTTTCTCCTTCTCCAGTCCCACACCAGTGTTTACCTCAGAGAGAAATTTGACACAAGAGGCTTCTTAACTTTAACAAACAAAACAGGGAAATTTATTGAACAGTATTCACACGATGGATTTTTGAGGAAAAGGCAGAATTGGAGGGAAAGACCAAAACACACACGCATATATACACGAGATTCCTTCAGAGAGATAGCTTACAGGACAATGATTAGCACATTACTTTTGCAGGACAATACTCAGCTCAAACCCAACCCCTTTCTGACTATATATTACTCTTCCTACACCCTTGACACTGAGAGACACTGTCCTTTGGTGTTACTACTCTGAAGATGCCTGCCACAGCTGCTGGCGAAACGTCAGGAAAGAAAATACCAAGACCACGGTTACACAGCCCGGATAACCTACAAGAACCAAAGATAGCTTAGGTGTCTTCTCAAATTAGGTTCCTTCAGCACTTAGGTTGCAAGCTTAGTTCTGTTCCTCTGAACTCTCACAGACTCAGTTTCACAGACTCTCAGTTCTGATCCCCAGAACCCCCTTTAGGCGCTGTCCCTCTGCCGCCCAGCTATCGGGGAAGGGAGAGACCTCTCAGCCTCTGTCCCCCAGAGAAACGCAGAAGTATGGTGATTCCCCCTTTGAATCACTCTTCCCGTTCTCACGAAGATAAGCCCCACATCTCAAACAACACACTGGGGTATTTTTCACGGTGGATTTTGCTTCGGTTTCGAATCGGAGCAAACAATAAACCGATTTAAATAGCTTTTTCATGACAGCGCAGATTCTCCCCCCCATCCCGAGGCATTTTCAATTTTTCACGGGAGAAACAGCGCACGTCTCTGCGCTGCTTACGTCTGCTGCCGCTCATGACTCACCGCTCCAAATCCGCCTCATCCCACCCACTCTTCCCATGATCCTGTGTGTGTGTGTGTGTGTTGGGGGGGGGCATCCTGAGAGCGGCAAATCCAAGCCAAAACCCCCATCACCCTTCTGAAGAGGGGCAGCCAGTCTGCTCTGGGTCTCCCCCCTGCCGGTGCGATGCTGTTAGAGTGGCAACTCCCCCAGCCCATCACCGTTCTTGGGGGAGGAGAAAGGAGACGTCCCGGGGAGCGAAGCAAACATTTTTTCATGGGCATCCGAGCAAAACAAAACGCTCTTCTACTGGAAAGTACGGCTCAGAAGTGGTTTGGATTGCCTCTCTTTTAACCCGGCTTATTTTGCTCAGTGGGGGTAAACACGGATCTGCAGTGAATAACCAAAATTTGCCTCCGACGCAAATCAGCATCGAAACAGCAGCAAATCTCCGTGAAGAATACCCCACTGTATTTGGAATAGCTCCTTTCAAGCTTATTCCCGCCTAGTGACTTGAGAAAGGGCCCTTTCCCTCCCTGTCTCCTCCTGTCGCCACACAGGATTTGTTCTCCACCAGCCTAGGCCAATGCAGAACCCCTCAGGTTCTCAAGAGTGCAGACAAGCTTCCTCTTCTCACAGCCTCCTCTCAGGCTGGTGACCCAGCTGAGAATCCCTCTCTGTCTCTCAGAGCGTGTCAGCTTTTTGGCTCTGCCCTCTCAGCTTTTCCCGGCAAATTAAACCCCTTGTCCATCACAGGTTGTTTTTCTTGTGTGTGTGTGAAGTGCCTTCAAGTTGCAGGCGAGCTATGGCGACCCCTTCTTTGGGGTTTTCATGGCAAGAGACTATCAGAGGTGGTTTGCCAGTGCCTTCCTCTGCACAGCAACCCTGGACTTCCTCGGTGGTCTCTCATCCAAATACTAACCTGGGCAACCCTGCTTAGCTTCTGAGATCTAACGAGATGAGGCTAGCCTGGGCCATCCAGGTCAGGGCACAAGAAACAGCATTTTCTTAGACCACAAGAAACAGCATTTATCAATCTTTCATTTTCGCTTTCATGCCTGCTACATCCCCCTGCTCTTTTTTTTTCTTTGTCTGCCAGCCAGAAAAAGTCCAAAGGGCCTTTATCTACATACACTGCCTATTTTGTTGGACCAGTGGGGGTAAACATATGAGACTGTTAATGTAGCTAGGCTTGAAATCATAACTGTAAGGCGGAGGTGGTGTCTTTCCTGGGTGAACACTCAGTTCAGCATTAAAATAACTAATGAATAAGTATGCTGATCCAGTCACTTCTGCCAGATGTCCTCTTGTAGCAGAAGTGTTGTTGATAATGAAATTTGGAATGTAGCACATAGACTCATTTAGGATGGATGATCAGAGAGGGGAAAGGGCTCCAATGTATAGCAGATGCTGCATTCAAACGTAACAGACAGGTCACACCACAGGGAGGGTGCTAGGACATACCGCCCCGGCTCTGCTGCATGGAGCTGAGTGCACTGCAGAACAGAGGCAGGTTGCCATTCTTATCGCTTCTCCAACTAGAGGGGTGTGTGACCTCAGTTAGTCACAACCTCACCAGAGAACTGACTGTGATACCCAGCTAATGAGCCTGCCAACTTCAGTGATAATTTGAGGCAAGCACATATACTGCATTTTCCTCACTTATCGCTCATGGTGACAGTAAGCCTGGTGAAAATACTTGCAATTTTTAAAAATATGGGCTAGGGTGGGGTTTTTTTTGTTTTGCATCCTAGTCAATTGCCAGAACTTTAAACAGAAGGCTATTTCTCCCCCACTCCCCGCCGCCCACCTCCTTAAGTATACATGCATTCTGAGGCAGTGTAACTTACAGGGATACAGCACATGGCTGAATTCTTGCTGACCTGCCAAAGTCACCAGTCTGTGGTGGTTAAGGTTGCCAACTCCGGGTTGGGAAATACCTGGAGGTTATGGGGGTGGAGACTGAGGAGGACAGGGTTTGGAGAGGGGAGGGACTTCAATGCCATAGAGTCCAATTGCCAAAGCAGCCATTTTCTCCAGGGGAACTGATCTCTGTTGCGTGGAGATTAGCTGTAATAGCGGGAGACCTCCTGCCACCACTTGGAGGCTGGCAAGCATAGTGGTGGTCCCCACGGCCATGCTCTCCCCTCAATAGTGTAGTTACATTTTATACTCCTCTTCCTAGGAAGCTCTGGTTCAGTCACACAAGGATATTCCACATTTCCCTCGCAACAGCCCCATGAGACATGTGAGGCTGAAAGGTGCTGACATATCCAATGTACCTAGTGAGCTACATAGCAGAGGAGAGCGTACTAGAACTCAAGAACTCAAGCCCAAATCCAGTCCTCACACCAATAGTCTCTGCACTTTCACCCAGCCCAAATAATGCACTTTCAATCCACTTTCAGTGCACCTTAACGATAGTTTGCAAGTGGATTTTGCCAGTTCACACAGTAAAAGCCACCTTTAAAGTGCATTGAAAGTGGATTGAAAGTGCATTATTTGGGCTGTGTGAAAGCGCCCTTAGAGATGGACAGGCTGAATAATCAACTTCCTTAGCATAAATAGGAGCAGGATCCTAGCAGAAGATTTCCTTGGGCAGAATAAAACAGCTCTGACACGTTCACAACAACACTGCAAATGCTTCTGTGGCTGATGTAGGTTTTAAAGGACTGGGCTGTGCATGTTTAATGATGATGGATCCTTGGCGCAAAGTTTACTGATGGGGAAAATGATTAGAAAACAACATGGAATGACTCCAGCGTTCATCTGTACTCCCCAAGCTACCCCCCCTCTTGTGTTTCTGCTGCCAGATGAGATGATCTGAGAAGAGTGGGTAGTGCCACCTGCTTTTCTGAAAAGTAGACATTCAGATCAGCAAAGCAGTAATTGCTAGGAAAGCAGCACCATGTACTTCTACTATTCCCAGTGCTTCTTGGGGAAATGGCTACAATTATGCATAACGTTTCTGTATCTGTATATTCCCTAAATGGATCAGGATGATTCTCTGCTTACTCAAGTCAATGAAAGTAGAACAATCTATACACACTGGAAAGACAGCAATTAGGATCCCACCAGCTTTTTCACTCAGCCCTCCCAGTTACAAGCCCACACAGCTTTTGTCCATGCAGGTCCTATGATCTCCAACCCAACCTTTTTGGTACTCAAAAGGGACTCCCTTCTTCTCTTTTCATCAGTAGAACAGCTGGCTGGGGTCCACCAAGTGCCAAGAACTGCTTGAAGTCACTTTGCTACTTCTTTGCACTTCCAGTGCAGAAGACTCCCCCCCCCCAATCAAATCACAACTGGCTTATGGTGTGGGTGAAAAAAGCAGAATGCATCAGAAGAGACATCTGAATGAGCTTGGGGGGTGGGGATGGATCCATCAACTCCCTTCTGCCAAGCCTTCCCCAGAGGACAGCTTAGTGGAAGGGAGTAACTGGATCCGCACTGGCATGAGTGAAGAAATGGATCCAACCCAATATTTTTTCTTTTCAGAAGTGTTTTTTACAAAATAACAAAACAAAATAACAGCTTCATATTGTTCAGAAACTATAGTTTGGCTACTCATTTCTTGTACAAAAAGCTACATCATCAGTTCAATTTTCAGTTGTAGTAACCTGGGCGGCTTCCACATGGGGACAGGACTTTTGTGTTTTCCCCGATGCTGGTGTGGCTGCAGATAAAGCGCAGGAGCAACGGGGCTTCCACATGGCAGGATTCCCCACAGCTGCCCTGCCACAATCCCCTGGAAGTGGCCACCCTACGTTTGCAATTTAAAAAAAACAATTGGCACTAGAATATTGTTATATCAATATTTTATTGTAAATATAGGTATAGCAGGTTTTCTGATTCTCTAGCTTTCATTTATAAAAGCAAGTCTCTAGCCCCTTCTCATGTGAAGATGTGCTGTGATAGGGCCTTGGGAGGGGTGGCTGGGCATGGTTGCATGAACGATGCATATAAAAGCTAGGCATCCCCCCTCAAAGATAAGATTCACAGGTGTTAGCTGAAAATCCACACTTTAATGTCCATCCACCCCAATACCAGTCCACTACAAGGATGTCCATTCCCCATTGCAGTAGAAAAGAGCAAGAGTCCAGTAGCACCTTAAAGACTAACAAAATTTCTGGTAGGGTATGAACCCACCTCCCTGCCCTTTGGCCCAAATCCTGCCTGAGCCCTAAGGATATCCCATCACCAAGCACTGCCGCTATATGCACCAGCAACCCTTGCCCAGCCATTGAGAAGCCTGGCCAAACTTGGCCCACAAGTCTTTCCAATCACTGCCCTCTTTGTCCCTGTATTGGAAATATGCGGAAGAATATTGTACGGCGAGGAGTTTAGGTTGACATGTCTCATTTCCCCCATATTCCCTCTGTAAAGAATGCTGGCCTATTAAGCATAGTTTGTTTTCTTTCTTTCCTTACAAGATGTGTGTTATTGTGTACCAGGTGTAATCTCAGGTTGATTAGGCATTCTATGCTGACTCATGCATCAGCTGGTATGCACGATCAGGAATGAAGGGTTGTGAGCCAGGTGCACTGAATTAACCTAAGGTATCTGGCCTGAGTGATAAAAACCCAAGAGTGAAGACCAGCAGAGAGCTTCAACACAGATCAGGATCTGGATGCTGTGTAACCTGATTGACGACCCGGGGTCTCTCTCGCTGCTGTACACGGAGCTCCCAGCAGCCGAAGTGGAGATAAGCTCTTGTAAAGTATAAATGCTATATTGTGTGCCAGCTGAATGCTTTGTGTTACTTTGTGTTATAAGCTGAATGCTGTGTGTTATAAGTAAAGCATTGCTTGTCCTTCACCTTCCTGTGAATTTATTGCCTCCAAATCCAAAAGAACCTCTGCCTTGGCAGAACAGTCCCCCTTACCAGTGAGCCTGTTTTCTTAGGTGTCATCAGCCCTTCTGGGCCCCCCTGCAGCATCCTGGTGCCACATACACTCTTTCCCTTATATCTCTGCAACAGAAGGAGCTAGAGAGCTACTTTTGTTAAAATGAAAGCTGTGAGTTCAGAGAACCTGCTATACCTGTTGTTTCCATGAGATATAAGGATATTTTAGTGCCAAGATAGATAGATAATTTATTTGCGGCACTTAGCCAGTCAGAACATGATAAAACGGAAAGCATGGACTAATAGATTCTTACAATCATAGAATTACAGTCCGAGTCTTAAAACATTTTTAAAACATTTAAAAAGGAATTACAGCTGGGACACATCTGTCAATTGCGCTGTTCTAAGGCGACAGATTTTCATTGCTGCTAAACAAAATTTCGCAACCTGAAGAGTGGTTGAAGGATTACCCCCTTGTAGGAACATCTCAAACCTTTCACCTGCCCCGTCAGGTCTCGATAAGAGGGGCTCAATAAACTTCGAACGGGGTAATGTATAGAAATTGCAGTTTAGGAGGGCATGCTCAACAGTTTCTAAGTCCCCTGATTTGCAGGGGCAGAGTCTCTCTTCCCAGGGTGTCTTCTTATATTTCCCCTCAAGCAAAGCAGATGGTAAGGCTGCACATCTGGCCAGGGTAAAGGCCCTTCTATAATTGTTTATCTCTAAATAGTGGAGATAGGCTGCTGGTGCTAGGATGTATTTAGTATGGAGGGGTACAGTGAATAGAGGCGCCCTTGCTAGATCTGTTTGTCTCTCGATATCTTTGATCCTTTGGGATATAATTAACTTAGCTTGTTTTTAGTGCCAATTAAAAAAAAAGTCCTTTGGGGGATGGAAAATGGCTGCCATATGGGCCAGAAAATCCAATTTTTCTCACCCACACAGCACTCATCCAGGCCTTACTTTGACCTTTCCCAAAACTTTGGAGCAAAGCAGGTTTGAAAAAGATCAGAGAAAAACCAAGGACACCCCCCCCATGATGCTGTGGGGAAGAGGGGGGGGGAATGAACTTCTAAAAGCATTGAACTTGGGGAACATAACCTATGCTAAAATGCCCCTAGTCCCAAAATATATACATGTTTCCTTTTCAATAGCCTGCCTTTGTCCCAAGGGTTCTATACAAACAAGACCTATAAGTCTCAAAGCATTCGGTTAAAAAAAAAGTAAAGGTAGTCCCCTGTGCAAGCACCGGGTCATTCCTGACCCATGGGGTGACATCACATCCCGACGTTTACTAGGCAGACTATGTTTACGGGGTGGTTTGCCATTATACTTTACCCCCAGCAAGCTGGGTACTCATTTTACCGACCTCGGAAGGATGGAAGGCTGAGTTAACCTTGAGCCGGCTACCTGAAACTGACTCCCGCCGGGAATGAACTCAGGTCGTGAGCAGAGCTTTTGACTGCAGTACTGCAGCTTACCACGCTGCGCCACGGGGCTCAGAGCATTAGCGATCCAAAAAGCTACTTTGCAAACTGTAAAGGGGCCACTGATGCTGAAAAGCTAAATCCTAAGGATATTTAACTCGCCACAGGTGACCAGTGTGAAATCCAGTAAAAAAAAATGACAGAAACACACACCAAAGTAACAGTGAACTAATTTTCCAGGGTGTGTTACTCCATAATTCAGAAAAGAAAAAGGGAAGGAAGGAAGGAAGACTCTTGAAGAAACTCCATAGCAATGAAGTTAGAAAACTAACATGGAAGGGTCAGATTCATGGTTCATTCAGTTCACCACTGTGGTTTCTCAAGTGAATTGGCAACGATTTCTAAGCTTAGTGGGAAGAGAATAAGTAAAAGACTACTTTCAAATGGAAAAAGGCTGCTAGTAGCTTTAAACTTTTGCCAACAGTGGAAAACCAGATGCAGAGATACAAATAAGAAGTAATGGAAACTTGAGGTGCACCAACACACACACACGTCCAAGCAAGTTAAAATGGAATTGGAAGGAAGGCAGGTTAACCACAACTTTCGGACTTTTCTTAACACAAATTCCAAAGGCTCTGTTCAGATATTATGTGACACCATGGTTTAACAGCAGTTGGTTAGTTTGTGAAACTGGGATTTGGCTTGAAGATAATAATTCCTTTCTTATTTGTCTCAACAAATCCTAGCTTCGGTGCCTTCACTTTTTCTCCCACTTCACATAAATATCCAGCAGTTATCTAGTACTGTATTGCAACACCCAACTGAGGGCAAAGATTTACCATATCATGAGCTCCCTCACCATTGGCTGGCAGCATTAGGAACACTCACATTCTTGGGAATCTTGGGCTGCTTTCAGCATGGCTAACAGCCACAGATCCACTCCCCCTGCCTCAAGTACTTGTAAACAAAGCTGCCTGGCTTTTCATACCAAGCTCAAGGAAACCAATCTCCCACTGCCAATTTCAGTGCACCCCCTTAAGCAAACTCACCCTAACAGTCCAGATTCTAACAGTCAGCCCCCATCCCAAAGGTATGATTCTACAACTGGCAGCCTGATATACATCCAAAGACAGAGCAGCCTGGGGCTTTGAATGGGAAGATATGTAGACTATTTGTCCTGTTTGTTTTCCCTCCAGCCTCTCCCACAAAATTCCAGAGCCATTGTATCTATGAAGAAGTGTAAACAAAATGCTTTCATAAATAACTTTGTTGTGACTAAGCAAGCCAGGGATCCACTGGCAATGCCTTTGTTTTCTCCCTGTGCATGTAGATGAGCATGGCAGTGTTCCTGGACCTTCAAGAGAGTGTATGGAGAGATGAGGAGGTAGCCAGGCAGAGTATGATTCAATATTTAGCTGTTGTTGAGTAGACTAGGAACCAAGGGCATGGTCAGGGAGACCCTAGTAGCTGGAGCGTGGAGAACAAGAGAGCGTGGATATCTGCATTTATATCTCGTAGCCATAGTTACGAAAAAGAAGAGTTGGTTTTTATATGCTGACTTTCTCTACCTTTTAAGGAGAATCAAACCAGCTTACAATCTCCTTCCCTTCCTCTCCCCACAACAGACACCTTGTGAGGTAGGTGAGGCTGAGAGAGTTCAAAGAGAACTGTGACTAGCCCAAGGTCACCCAGCTGGCTTCATGCCTAGGAGTAGGGAAGCCAACCCAGTTTACCAGATTAGAGTCCGCCACTCATGTGGAGGAGTGGGGAATCAAACCTGGTTCTCCAGATTAGAATCTGCTGCTTTTAACCACTACACCACACTGGACAACTGTAGTTAATAAAACTATATGTCACAATTAATGTGTGCCTTCTGATATATGCTGATCTTTATTTATTGATTTTATGAGGCAGGTTTTAATCGTTGATTTAGCTAGATTTTACTATGTTTTATTGTAGAACATATGTGATTATGTGAACCGCCCTGAGCCTGGCTTTGCTGGGGAGGGCAGGATATAAGCTTAATTTAATAAAATAAAATAAATAAACTAATTTACTGTAGGTCTTTTCCATTATTTCAGGCCCCTCACTTATTGTGAATGGGTTGTGATTTCAAATTCAAAAATAAAAAAGTTAACAAAATAAACCTAATTCAAATCATTATTTCAACTACTGGATTTCAGTACCCTTCCTGACCAGTTAGTGGGGTAGCCAGTGTTTGAACAATCCACTAGCCATAATTCATTTAATTAAACCATGGCTTCCTGCGATATCTGAACCAAGTCTAAATCTTTCATTGAATTTGCTTAAGGTAATGATATCTGTCCATGCCATCTGGTAGAAAGAAAAACATATATTGGGCCATTGGCACATTCAAGTTGCATTTGCAAGTCATGTTTTTACGAAGTTCCTCACTGGCAAATTTTTAAATTATTTAAAACACTTAAAAGTGCTTTAAAAGAGTATTTGCAGTCAAAGAGGAACTCTTCTACAAGTGTCTACCAAAAGCAAGAGACTGTACCCTTCAGTCACTTGCCCCACTGCCTTTCCTGTCTCCTTCCCCAACTAAACACCCGCTGCCAGTGCACACATCTAGAGGCAGATAGTAGAGCTTCCAGATCAGATGGATACCTAGCACATCTCATTTAGTGGTTTTAAAGCTGTGAACACCTGTGATTCTGAGTATACAAGTAATTGCAGCTAAGTATTCCTGAAAGTAACTTTCTCACCATTCCCAGCATTTCCTTGTAATCTTCAGCCACAGGAAAGCATTGCCCAAGTTCTAGAATTGTCAGCAGATGCACAAGGATGCCATAGAGCACAGAATGGGGTGGAAGAGGTACTCTGAGGGTAGGAAATTGGAAATTCGCTATTTTCTTGACCATCTCAGCAAGCATCAGCCCTGGATCAACAGATAATCTTTCAGAATGCCCTGAGCCAGAGGAAGTGTGCTAAAATGAGTTGCTGACATTACAAAGCTTGTATTCCATGAAGTCAAAACCAGAATTCAACTGACCAAGCTCATATGAAGCTGGACTAATGTACTGATCATGTGAAATGTTTGTGGCTTAAAGATCAAACTGATGCGCCCCAGAACTGATCTAAAGATAAGTCTGCATCCCTGGCTTACACAAAGGTACAAATACATACAGCTAAGTGTAAAAATCGTTATGTAAAATGAAGATGAAATAATGTTACATCAAAACTGGTGAAACAGGAGCAAGCTCTTGCTTTTGAAAGTGCTAGATCAATTCCTTTTTCCTTTCCTTTCCTTTTATCCCTTCGAAGCTCCTTGATCAATTGATCTTGAGCAGCATATATCTAGTGTTGGAGGGATATAAGGACTGAAACAAATCTTGCCACTGACAATGTAGCCTTGGGGTCCCTATCGCTTAGTAAAAAAGGCATTATGTCAGTCACAGAGGCATTGGATTTGTATATTAAAAGGGGGGAAATATAGTGCGATCGAAGTTCCTCGTAAAAGCGGCATTCCAAAAGGGCATGGGCTAATGAGTCAATAGAGCCAGAAGAGCAAGGGCAGATCCTGTCTGAGTATGGTATATTCAGAATTCTGCCCTGCATTACCATAGAAGGGTTAGCATTCAGTCTAGCCAAGCAAAAAGCTCTACAGAGACGAGGAGTTGTCAGATAATATGTATAGGCAGGAAGACCACGTGGAGGGGGTATTCCGAAGAACTGGGATGAACAGACGCGACGAGCACGAAAAGTAGTGCTGTTATAATCGAGCTCTTTAATGCGCTTTTTAATTTTGGCAAAAGCTTCAGTTTTCCCAAGATCTGATAACATATCCTGCGAGAAGCCCAACAACGACAGTTTCTCATCTAACATTTTTTGCCATGAGGATTTAAAAGGGTCATGCTTCAGAGAAGCTAGGAACCCCTCAGTGCTAAAGCACAGTTTAAGGTGTAGTTTAAAGGTGGCCAACCACGCCCTAGCTTCAAGTGACATTTGGCCAAACTCGGAACGAAGAGTAACGCCAGCAACACATCGAGGGGCATTTAGAAGTTTTCGTAAGAACTGAAGCAGTGGACGATCTATAGATTCATTGATGACTGTAATCCAGATGGCAACACCAAAGGGGATAATTGGGGTAATTTTCAGGTTGAAAACCTGAATAGCCCCTGGAATATATTTGCCACCTTTGGTGTGAAAAAAATTGACAATAGCACCAACCCCAGTTTTAATTTTTTTGGACACTGCTTTTTGATGGGCATTCCAATTTAGGTTACGGGGAAAAAGAATGCCAAGGTAAACAAATTCCTTGACTTGGTCAACCTCAAAGCCATCTAATACCCAGCGAAAAAGAGGCAATTTTCTCCTCTTGGTGAAGATCATAATCTTAGATTTATGATGGTTTATTTTAAGACCTTCCCTAGAGCAGTACTCAGAAAAAGTTTGCAAAGATTTTTTCAAACCAATTCTTGTGCGGGACAGGAGAACTGCATCGTCAGCATAGAGTAGAATCGGGGTGGGATGACTTGCAAGCTTTGGGGGGTGGCACAACTCTGAGAAATTGGTTGCCATATCATTCAGGTATAGGTTAAACAAGAGAGGAGCAAGGAGGCAACCTTGTCTAACTCCCTTGACCAGCTCAAAGGGCTCGGTTAGTTCTCCTTGGTTGCCACAGCGAACCTAATCAGTATGAAATTGCTGAATAAGCCATAGTAACCTCCTATCCATAGTAGAATGTGATAGTTTCAACCATAGCCGCTAGATCAATTCATGAACTTCTTGCAAATCATGGCCAACTCAATCATAGAATGGCTCACCTGATTACTCTAACAAGATCATGAAAGGCTTTGTCAACATTCAGTGGAGGGTCCTTAGCGCTGGTTTCTATGTATGGAATCTGGAAAACAAAGACCAGTAACTTTTAATACAAAACCACCTTTTGCAGAGATTCAAGTTGAAGGAAACATTTGCATGTGTTGAAGAGATCCCGTGTGGGTTGTGCTAAGTGTACTTCAGCAGGTCTGGAGACAGACAGAAGAGAAACCTCAGATAACTGAAATGACATTGCTGTTCACTTAAGCTTCTTTATTTAATTTTTAAAAAACAAATTATGCCTCTCCAAAGACCTGCTTGAGGCAGCCTCCAACTGAAAACAATAAAGCCAAACCATTAAAATAAGACACACCCATTAAAAACAAGCTATCGCATAAAAACAAACACTGAGCAGCCTATAAAATATAAAAAACAGGCAAGAGGTGAACCATAAAAGAGCCAAAATACAGAGTATGTAATATTAGACAGCTAAGGAGATGGGTAACATGCTCAGGGGTTTTGTCTACTATCTTCTTGGTGGTGGAAAGTGCCATCAAGTCACAGTTGACTTACGGTAACTCCTTAGGGCTGGATATGACATAAGTGTCACTTGGTCAGGCCGGGCCATACCTCACCAGCCTAGATCAGGAGCCGGGGGGTGGGGGGTCAGGGCAAGTTCTACATTTTTTTGAAGGGGGCAAAAGTATCAAATGGCGCCCCGTTATATTATGCAAATATTTTTCTTTATTTATACGGATATAATCAACGTATATATGTATATAATCAACTCTTTTAAACAATTGAATAAATTGTGTTGACCTCTATGAATTGTTAAAGAATCCTGTCAGTCGTTTTAGTACATCCCGTGGATGTTTTCAGCGGTGCTCTCCCCAGCCAGGCTCCCTTTCCTCCGAACTTCCGAAGTGATCAAATATAAGAATTCCCAGTGTTTTCTCTCTCCCCTCCCCCTTTCTCTTTCCGCCCCATTGAGGAACATGTTTGAGAAAGGTTCTTGTCTGCACTGACCAGAATACATGGGAGGGTGAAAAAAAGAGAAAGAAGAGATTTATCAAATAGAATGAATACAGATGCCTGGATTTATGCAGATGCCTAAGTAAATGGCCATGCAATCAAGGCGGGTGGGTTCCTTACCGGGCATGGGGGGGGCGGTTCCTTGATGGGCTCAGGCGAGACAGGACCAAGCCCAGGAGCTCCGCTGGCAGCGCAACTCTGCACCAAGCTGAAGAAGGGGAGAGAGCGAGCCACGTGGCAGCAGTTGCAGGTGGCGGTGGGGCTGGAGCGCGAGCCCCGCACCCCAACGCCGATCTTGGGAGCTCAGAGGCGCAGAGAGTTGCCCTGCAGCCAGCCTCGCTTTTGCGCTCCTCGCCTCCCCATGCCCAGGTCAAGTGCTTTGGCCAGCCTCTTCCCAATGAGTCCGGGGGAGGGGTGGCTGACTTGGCTGGCTCGCAGGCCAGATAACAGCTCTCAAGGCAAAAGAAATTCAGAGGTGGTTTGCCTTTGCCTGCCTCTGTGTCACAACCCTGGACTTCCTGGGCCTCCCATCCAAATACTAATCAGAGCTGTCTCTGCTTAGCTTCTGGTATCTTATGAGATCATATATGGCAGAAAAAGACAAAAGATACTCTAGGAATCTACACAGTTCATAGTTATATATTCTTTTACAGTCCCTCCCCAGTTATGTTATATTTAAGCAAAAAGCCCAAACTTCTTAAGCCTTTTTTTCTGAGAAGGTGATTGTGTTCCTTGATCATTTAAGTTGCCATTGTAGGCAACCTTCAATGGATCTACTATATACTGTTTTTGAGATGGGTAACTAGAATAACACATAGCATTCTTAAAGAAGACATGCACTGTTTAAGAAGACACATGCTGTTTTAATATTGGTATTAGAACTCATTCACTATCTTTTCACTATCTTTTAAGTACCTTAAAATATAGCCCTTCTCTTTGATAGATGCTTCCCTTGTCTTCAAAGGTTTGCCAGTGCCTATCAAATCTAATCCCTTCATCTTATCCATGCACTGAAACCATGCAGCTCTGTCAAGATGTCTGATGGTCTATGTCGGTGTTGGCGAACCTATGGCACGAGTGCCGGACTTGGCACGCTGAGCCCTCTCTGTGGGCACGCACGGATAAGTTGAGCAGCCATCGCGTCTGCCTTCCCTGGACTCCCTGCCGCCCAGCTTAGGGGCTTTGAACGAACATTAATTGTTCAAAAGCATGCCAAATGCAAACTTTTACCTTTCAATAAAAAGTTGTTTGTATCATTGAAAGCTCTGTTATTGTGTTTTTCTTTTAAGGCAAGAGATGTTAATGTATGAGTTGTTTTTTCTAAACTAAAACCTCAGTATTCAGGTTAAATTGCCCTATTGGCACTTTGCGATAAATAAGTGGGTTTTGGGTTGCAGTTTGGGCACTCGGTCTCTAAAAGGTTCGCCATCACTGTATAGACAGCATTTATGATAATGCTATCTTAGTGGAACTGGGCTAGAATCTGTTACCTAAACATCTCAACTATGTTATTCCAGGTTAATGATTCTTTCCCAGCATTCTAAAGTAGATTGTCAAGATGCCTGTGACATTCACAGAATGTACCCCATGGTCAACACATACATCACAAATACAGTAAATGATAGTCTCTGACAATTATATAGAAATACCATGGACTTAACAAGAGAGTTTAGCCATACACAGACACACAAAAAGCGTTCTGCTGTTAAACTACAGGCATTTCTATTAATCATACAATGGTCAAACTGATATGGAAATAAACAAAATGAAATTGGGAAAAAAACCCCAAGGACATACATTGTGCTTTGCTGCCATTTCTTTTCCTTGCTCCCGAGTGATTTTTCGTAAATGCATTAGATCAACTTTGTTAGCCACCAAAATCATTGGAAAGGATTCTCTAGAAGAAATTAAAAAAAAAAATTTTTTTTGTTGGTTATGATGTCAATTCTAGTGCTGCCATGACTAAAAAGAGCAAAGAATCTCATACAGGGTAACAAAAATAATATATCAAGAGGCATTATTAGATCTCTCATAATGGTCCCAGCTCCAGATCCTTAAATCCAGAGATTTGGGACATGTGCAATGAACAGCTTTCTACAAACTCAGGGGAACTCCCAGGGTTGCAGAAAATTACAAAAACTTTAAAAGAAAAATCGAAGGGAGAGGGTTCATTTGAAGGTTCTCTGAATCAGAGAAGGGAGGTCTGTGCTTGCGTAGACACCAGAGCTCAAACAGAACAGACAACAAACACCATTTGGAGGGCTGTCTAGCAACCTGAAGCGGGTCAGTGCCTTTCAGTGACTATGCTCTTAGAATCGACCCCTTCCTGAGAAGAAGTACCGTATATACTCGAGTATAAGCCAACCCGGGTATAAGCCGAGGCACCAAATTTGAGGCCACAAAAGGGAATTTTTAATTGACCCGAGTATAAGCCGAGGGTCGGAAATGCTGTGCTCTAAAATGGAGGCCGCCATTTTAGAGCGCCAGGACGATCTCGCCCCTGCCCCAGGTCGCCCTCCCGCCTGGCCCCCCGGGCCCTCCAGACCCACCCCGACCCCAGCGCCATCCAAGGGGGGGAGGGGGAAGAGCCCCTGAACCCCCTACTCACCGGGAGAGGCGGCGATGCTGCGCTCTAAAATGGCGGCTGCCATTTTAGAGCGGGAGGACAAGGCCTGCGGATCAGCTGGCAAGTGGGAGGACCGGCCCGGGTGAGGTGGGGGGGAAGAAGCCGCCACCGCACAGAAGGCGCGATCGGGTGGTGTGGGGAAGAAGTGGGGTGGGGTGGGCGGTGGCCAGCGCGGAGGAGGAGGCTGAAGGAGCCGCGGCTGGGGAAGGAGCAGCAGCGGCAGCTAGAACGGAGGAGGCCGAGGCTCCGGTGGGCGGCCCCGTGAGCGGCGCGGCCTGCCCAGGTGAAGGAGGCCGAAGGAGCCGCAGCCGGGGAAGGAAAGGCGGTGGCGGCGGCCAGCGCGGAGGAGGAGGCCGAGGCTCCGGCGAGCGGCGTGGAGGCGGCCCTGCGAGAGGCGCGGCCTGCCCAGGTGGCCAGCGCTGAGGACGGTGGGCGGAGTGGAGGCGGCCCCGTGAGAGGCGCGGCCTGCCCAGGCGGGGGTGGTGAGGCCTGCCTGCGTTGTTGTTGGTGGTTGCTGCTCTCGAGCAGCAAGAAGTCGGGCGGCGGGTCGCTGCTGCCGCCGCAGGACATGCCGGGCGAGGAGAGGAGAGAAGGGGAGGAGGAGGTAAGTTTCCAGCTGAAATCCACCCCTTAGTGGTGCCTCTTCCCCGGGGTGACTCGCGTATAAGCCGAGGGGGCATTTTTCAGCCCTTTTTTGGGGTTGAAAAACTCGGCTTATACGCGAGTATATACGGTATATTATCTTATTCAGTTAGACACCTAATAAGCAGGACTCAACTGCTTCCTTACCGGAGTAAGCTTTTTATTGAATTGCTTCAAAAATATGTAAAATATGTATATGTATGTACAGTCTTAATTTGTATGCATGTAGATGGTTACAAAGTCTTAAAAATGTTACAAAGTTTAGACATTATGAGTCTTAAACATGTTCCTGTTGCAAGCAATCTTAAACAATCTCTATACCTTTATATGAGAGTTTCAAACCTTAACTAAGTAATAATATTTCAATCAGAAAATGACAGTTACAGAAATCTTGTCAAAATGGTTAGTTCAATAAGATCTGATTTAGTTAAAAGCATCTTAATTCAAAATATCTAGAATATCATAAGAATAAGTAGGCATACTTTACCCAATCATATCATCTGTAAAATTCTCCAGTCCATACTTAGGATGGGTGGACCTCTAAGGTCCTCTATTTGTTATTGGAGTCTCTGAGAATCTCTAGTATATGAAATGGCTAGAGAAATCTCTGAGCATTCTCAGTGCATGTTAGGATTGAATTAATGAGCCTATAGTGAATACTCTAAGCCCATGTGAGGACTGAGTCTATGAGTTCCTTCATTTGATTGAGAGGCCTCTGATCTATCCAAAGATCAGAGAGATCTGTATGTGAACCCCTAGTTCATGCAAGAACTAGAAAGCTCCATGAACCTTTAATCCATGCAAAGATTAAAGAGTTCTGTGTGACGCCTTAGTCTAAGGGAAGTCTAAGAACTTCCATGTCTATAAGGACTGAAATGTCCATGTAAGGGCTAGATAGGTCTTAGTGAAAACTCCTTAATCCTTACTAGGCTTAAGGAGATCTCAGTGCCTCCATACAAAGGATGGAGAGATCTATAAGAAGGGAGATAGGGAGCTCTTAGAACTTCCATGTCTACACAAAGACTTGGAAAGATCTAAGCTCCTCCAGTCCATGAGGACTGGAAAGCTCTAAGAGCCTCAATCCATGCAAGGATCAAAGTCTGAGATCTTACATCCCACTAAGGGATGGAGAGATCAATTTAGGCCTGTTAGGAACTCTAACTCTATTGCTGTTGTGCCCCCTCTTTTATATCATTTCAAGATCTCTCTGCCCTTGGCAGGATTTAATTTTACGGCATTATCTTATCTGATCTTGAGAAATATACTCTGAGTCTGCGCACAACTGCTGTATGTGTCCTGTGGCAGCAGTTTTTCTGGATGTTACCATATAAGGAGTTCCTTTTTCCAGTAGGTCACCTGCTGATCATGACCATATATACTAAACAGTCAGTTTGTGTCTATAATGTTTCTATAATGATTGATTTTACAAGCATTCTCATCTCCTGAAGAACACGGTCAAAATGAATATATTCTTGACTTTCTAAGACCACTCTTTCATATTAAAACCTTAAAACTCAATATGACATCACATTACATCAGTTAGCAAAAATACCACCGGGTCAAAATGCTACCAGATAAAAAATCCCCAGAGTACAATGAGAAAGGCCAAAGGAAAATATATTCCTGAAAGTGTAATCCTCCAAGGACAAAGATAAATGAGAGTGCAGTAATAATTCTGGCACATAAGTCCTTGGCAAAAGAATGCCTAGGCTTGTATACTTTTAAATGAAAGACAAGCCTCTAAATGGCTGCACTATGAACTTTAAATAGGAAAATTCTACAAACTCTTCTGCTCCATATGTTCCCATAAGCTTCTATATGATCCATAGATACAGGACTGTAACACCTCTAAAAGCAAATTATAAAAGACTTATTGCTTGATGGTGGTGAAGGGAGGGGAGCCAGCTGGAGCGCCAGGGTGGCAGCCAGCCTGGGTGGCGTCTCCTGCCCTCCCTTGCACACAGCAGAGGCAGCAGGAGTGGCGAGGGAGGAAAGTGCGCCCAAGGCTGGTCCTTTAAATGGCTGCTTTTGGCATGTCAGCGGCTGGAGGGTGGGAGGGGATATGAGGAGAAGGGATAGCAGGAACTGCCACTGCCCCCCCACCCCAGCCACGTGAGTCAGGCAGGCATTGGCACTGCAAGTGGGAATAGGAGGGGTGGAACTGAAGTTGTTGCCCTCCCCCTATAAGCCGGGCAGGCAGAGGCACTGCAGGTGGGTGGGCCTAGAGAGTAGGTGGCCCAGCAAAGAACGGGGGGGATGCCCCCCCCACCGTAACTACTGGAGGTTCCTCCAGTTGTTTATATGATTTGTAAATGATATTTTTTTCATGCGCTTAGCTGAGATGCTACTTAGGATCTGTACTAGATCTGGCATTAAGTTTATTCATAAATTTCATAAGATTTATTCATAAATGATCTGGAGGAAAGTGCTGCCCATCTTCGCCTGGCGCCTCTGGAATCTGACCAGGAACCTGACCAATGGGGCCAGCCCAGGAAGTGGCAGCACCCCCCCCCCCTGGGGGAGGGTCCTCTCAGGCAGGAAACTGCCTCATAAGCGGCACTTCGAGGCTGGCGCTCTCTTGACAGGTAAGCCTTGCATGGGCTGGCATGCTGCCAGTCTGCACCGGGCGGGCGGGGGGGGGGGATTGGCTCCTCCAACTTGCAACCTCTTGGGGGACTCTGCCTGGGCCACCCCTGAAAACCGAGGGTCAGCTGCCTCTCGGGTGGGAGTCTCCCTGGCGGACTCCGGCTGTGGGCGGCCGAGCTCTCCTACCTACCGGGAGCCTGCCCCCCTCCACCCTCTCCACTGGAGCTGCAGAAGCACACACCTGCCTTCGCTCTAGCGAGTACCTCTGCCAACCCCCCCAGCGAGACCGCCTCTGATCCCTCGCTTTTTTCCAGATGCCGAGGCCACCCTGGCCAAAACAGGGGCTTGCTGCCGCCTCTCTGCCCGTCCCTCACAGCAGCCACCCTTGGGGCAACTCACGCTGCGGCCGCCGTCAGCCCTCTGTAGCCTCCACAGGCAACCTGAGGACAACCCAGCTGCTTTTTGCCAACCAGCCATGGCCCGGGACCACCACCATGCTGCACCCTGCAGACCCCTCGCTGGCCCACATGCCACCTAGGGGTCTGTCACCCATCCCCCTTTTTCTTGTTTCAGGTTTCTCCATGGGCTGCGTTCACCCCCCCCCCCCACACACACACTGTCAAATCGAAAGAAGCCTTTCGGTGAGGGACTGCTCCCGCTGCCTCCATCCTCCATGGCGACTCGCTGCCCTCCCCAAACACACAACCAACACGGGCAGCAACCTCCACGCTCAGCCCTCCCAGCCCACCCATACCCTTTCACCTCCCCCCCACCATGGATTTTTCTAATAAAGCTGTTCTTGTAACACAGGGCACCTGCTTCTTGCTTAGGGAAGGCGACAGGAGGGTCTTGTGGAGCCGCTACAGCCGGCCTGCCCGAAAAAGGGCTCAACGCCAACCCTCTTGGGGGCGACCTGCTTCCCCTCTGGACTCAGGCAGCATCTCTTGGGGGGGGACGGGGGAAGCTCTGTGTATGTGGTGGTTCCAGTAGAGGTGTGGGTCCTCATGGGGGGGGGCAAAAGGCCAATGTGGGTGCAGTCAACTGCGCCAATGATGTTGGGGAAGCTGGCAACGTCCTGGAAGCCCGCTCGGATGGGGGTGAGTTGCACCTCCTCAGTGGGCAACGACGTGGCGGAGAATGTTGGCCACCATGGCGTCCAGGAAGGCGTGGCGGCAGCAGCATGCCGAGAAGGGAGAGACCTCAAGGACGTTGGTAATGACCCCCTGGAAGCTGCCGCTGGCCAGAAATCACAGGGACAGCAGCACTTTCTGCAGGACAGGGATGGGCCGTGGTCCAGGCAGCATCCCTTGGAGAGCGGGGCCCACCTCTTCGCGAAGCATCTGGATAGTGGCCCTGTCCAGGTGGAAACGGTCGAGGTAGTTTGTGTCAGAGAGGAAGAGGGTTCTGATATGCTCTCTGAACCTGCGGGCTCGTCAATGGCGCTGGCGCCAAAGAGCGACCCAGACATACAGAGCCGGCAGCAAGTGGATGACTCTCACGTGGGCTAGAATTGGGGCTGGGTAGATGAGACACAGGTGGGAGTGGCACTGGCCGGCAGCAGCATCCTGCCTGGTCACCATTGTGAGGCTCCCTGGGGCCTGGCCTTGCTTGTGTGTCGACAAGGTGCCCTGGAATGCTTTCCCAGACAATGGAGTTGGGCCTCCGCCATCTCCCCCGCACTCCACAACTGTGAGGTGCCAAGGTCACCCCGCCTGCTGAACAGCCTTTATCTTCCACGCTCCCAGGCGCACGGCGGGGAGTAGGGAGGCTAGCTGGTCTCCCTCCCGCCAGTCCAACTGGACAGACATGAGAAGGTGCTTCTGTTTGGAATAGTGGCGGATAGTGTGTTGGTCGCCATCCCCACAGATAGGTGCACCACCATGAGTTCTGGGAGGATGCAGCCCAAAGGGTGTCTGCCCTGGGCCACGTGACCAGGGTGGGAGCCTCGTGTTTGAAATGCTGGAACAACTCCTATGGCTGGGCCAAGAAACGCAGGGGTTGCCCTTCTAGGAGGCCCTGGCCAAAGGACTGAAAGGCCTCGAGACCATCTTGCACCCTCTAGCCGCAGCAGAGGAAGAGAGAGGGGATGAAGTTCTGCATGGTGACTATCTGGGGTAGGGGAAGCTCCGGAGCCCCCCCTCCCTCTGAATGCCTGCCCTCTGCCTTGCAGCTTGCAACTTCCATCAAGAAACCCCCGACACGCCACCTTTGCCTGGAAGCCTGCCCAGCACCAACTCGCAGGGCAGCTGGGCCACCCCGGGTCCGAGCACTCAAGACGGGCCGCCTAGTGGCCAGGATCCCAGTGCTGGATGCTCACATGACCCCCCCCCGATGATTGGGACCCCTGAGTGCGGCCCTCTCCAGATCCAGGCCTCCTGATGTCCAGGAGGTGACGACCTTGGACATCAGCCGTCTGTGCGAGACAAGCTGGGGTGGGATGGAGAGCGCAGGTGTGGGCCGAGAGCCGGCAGGGGAAGACGGGAGACAGCCGGTGGAACGTCCTGGAAGTGATGGGCTGCAGGTCCACCTCCCTTGCCCGTGACCACTGCTGGTCATCCTGCGACGGCACCAGCAGCCCCCTCAGGAGTGCCAAGATGACTCTGGTAATGCGATTCAGGAGTCCATGGAGATTCCGAGGTGTAGCGGCCCACCTGACGACCAGCTGCCCGAGACCTCAGGAACCTTGTCAGGAGGGGAGCAGGTTGGCAGCCGTCACCCCTGGCTGGCGGACCTCCATGAGCCTCTAGATGACCCGCCCAGGGCAGCCGCCAACCCCGGGGCCAAGGAGGTGGCATAGGGCCCGGCCGGCCCAACCCATCCCCCTACCTTCTCCTCAATGTGGACAGCCATTGAGAGGGATCATCTGGAGGCCAGGTGGGAGTGGCGAGAGATGAGCGACAAGAGACTGGGCTGATCGGTGGATGGAGACCTTGGCTGGTGATGTAAACTTCTCCAGGGGCCACCTGTTGATGATGCTGGAGCTGACCTGCACCATCGTGAAGCGGCAGATGGGATTACTAGGGGCCTTAGAAAACCTAGCCTGAGCCATGCCCCCCCCCCGCCTCCTCGACACCCCTGGTCCCCCTGGGCCGTGACCACCCGCAGCCGTGGCCGTCCCTCGCTACGGTGAGGGTGACAATAGAACCCCCCCTTCTTGCAGCCGGAGGGCTGTTGCTGCTGGCCCCCACCCCACCCTGGAGGTTGTGTCAAGGGAGAGGGTGATGGTTGGATGCAACTTGGGGGGTGGCGGGGACCCGTGGAGTTGCCCCTTTGCAACACTTTTCTGAGCCCATGGACCCTTATTCTTGACACTCTCCTGGCCCCTTTGGGAGATCTCCTGCCCTTTCTTCTCCTGCCCTGCCCTCCCTCACAGCCCCTGCCCTTCCCCTTGCACTCCTCCCACTGAGGGACCTGTCCCTCCCATCCCTAATCCATGCCCCCCCCCGAAACAATGTTCCTCCCCCGGAAGTAGCTCTGCTGAATCTTGACAGCCCTGGCTGGGCGTGGGCTGCGCAGTGGCGGTCCTGCGCCGTCGCCGTCCCGCTCCTCACCCTCTCCCTTCTCTTTTTGTTTTTCTATTTTCCTTGGCCATGCAGGCTGCCACGAAGCCCCTTAGGAGGCCTCCCAGCAGCGGCCTCAGGAATGTGCTGTTAAAAAAGGATGCTACATTCATGCCCCCATGTCGAATTTCTGGAAGCATCGAGCTGGCTGCTATTAGAGAGCAGATGTTGGAGTAGATGGATCACGATCCAGTTGGGCATTTATTATGTTTAGGCATGAACATTGTTAGTAATAAAAAACAACATTAACATTGTCAATCATATAACATATAAACAGCATTTCCTTCCAGTTTGTTCGCAAACTTAGAACATATCTACCATTTCAGGGTGAAGTTTCTTTCTTTCCAAATCAGGACTGAAGCTGACCACACACAGTTCAAATCAATGGATTTAAATATAGAACTTCTAAAACACTAACAGGATTTCAACTGGTTCATTTTATAACAGAACCATAGTTGTGAATAATTTACATTTTGGTCAGTATATCAATCTATGTACCAATAGTGAAGTCGGCCAAATGTGAGGATACTTAAATCCAGTGACTGGAGCAGTGAACAAGCAAGGCAGATCTTTCTACAAACCTAAAAAGGGCCCCAGGTTTGCAGAAAAGGGACCCAGGTTTGTAGAAAAATGTGAAATCTAAAAAATAAGCCCCACAAAATGATAAAAGGAGCACTTGTAGCTTTAAGCAACGGTTCCCTCAGTGGCTGTTGCTAGGCAACCAGATTCCAGGCTTGGTTCTGTCAGTAAAAGGCAGGGGGAGGGGCAGGGCCCTTTCCAGACCTATTTTGGCCTTTGACGGAGGACTCGTTGGGATCAGGCCTGTCTAGGGTTGCCAGCTCCAGGTTGGGAAATTCCTGGAGATATTGTGGTGGATACGGGGTTTAGGGAGGGGAGAGGCCTCAGCTGGATATAATGCCATAGCGTCCACCCTCCAAAGCAGCCATTTTCCCCAGAGGGACAGATCTCTGTTGTCTGTTGTTCAGCTGTAATTCTGGGAGATCTATAGGTACCAATTTTAAGCTGAAGTACTGCAATCAAAAGCTCTGCTCACGACCTGAGTTCGATCCCAACGGAAGTCGGTTTCAGGTCGCCGGCTCAAGGTTGACTCAGCCTTCCATCCTTCCGAGGTCGGTCAAATGAGTACCCGGCTTGCTGGGGGTAAAGGGAAGATGACTGGGGAACGCACTGGCAAACCACCCCGTAAAACAAAGTCTGCCTAGTAAACGTCGGGATGTGACGTCACCCCATGGGTCAGGAATGACCCGGTGCTTGCACAGGGGACCTTTACCTTTACCTCTGGGTGACTTGGTACCACCAGACTTGCATGACTCAGCTAGGCCTGGCTGCTTGCTACTGTTCAACAGCAGCCACCGTATAAAAGCCAGTGTGGAGTAGCGGTTAGAGATTCAGAGTAGGGTCTGGGAGACCCAGGTCAGAATTCCTATCTTGCTGTGGAAGCTCACTGGGCGATTTTGGACCAGTCACATACTTTCAGCCTCTCCTACCTCACAGGACTATTGTGCGAATAAAAAGGAGAGGAGAATAATGTAAACTGCTTTGGACCCCACTGTGAAGAAAGGTGGAGTAGAAATGAAGCAAATAAATAATAAATGTAGCTGAAGATGGGAGGTAGAAAAAAAGGTAGGTTCATGAATAGCATAATGGTGAGAAGGAAGTAGGGAAAAGGGAGAGAATATGGGTGGTGCCAGGGGAAGGGAAAGAGGAAATAGTGTGGGCAAGGGGATAGAGGGAAAAGTGAGGTGCCTCCCACAAGTCCTTGAGGGTTCCCTACCATGCAACTGGGCCACAACTGGGCCACAGTTTTCCTAGGTAGAGGCTGCTGGGGGGGGGGAGGAGGGAAAGCTTAAGACAGAGGGGCAGATAAAGGTAGTTTGGAAGGTGGACTCTATGGCACTATGCCCTGCTGAGGTCACTTCCCTGCCCAAATCTTCCCTCTCAAAACTCCACCCCCAAATCTCCAGGAATTTCCCAACCTAGAGCTGGCAACCCTAAGGAGAGAAGGAAGCTGGATAAGGGGAGAGACTATGGGGGCTTTCAGGAAAGAGAAAAGGAAATAGTGGGGGAGGTGGAAATGTGTTATCTCCCACAAGTCCTTTTGGGTGTCTGCTTGTAACAAACTATTATAAGTGATTTCCCTTGTAAATGAGTTGGATACTACCAGTTTTTCTGCTTAATCTTGCTTGATTCTCTTTCTCACTGTAGTCATCTCTGCACATGGCTTTGACCCACAAGAATATGATAATTCCTGGCATACTTTTTGGGGGTCAAAAGTAACTTTTTCTTCCTTGTTCATTCAACAGGAAAGCCGGTAGGAACCACTCTCTCTGCAACAACGTTTATCAAATTGTATAGCATCTCATACCTATGAAACTTAAGGGTGTTTCTTCAGTATTTTCAAAAGGTCAACTATACTGAGGTTTTGCTCCTATACAAATGTATTACAGTTTAACAAATGAGTAGATTAAAAGCCAAATGGTAATTAACAGCAATTAAACAAAAAAAATCTTTATTGAAAATATATGAAAATGACTGCATGTCACAAAAAGATGCACATTAATGATATCTCCCCCAAGCAAAGATACAAGCAAAGTATCTCATGATGGAACCCCAAGGCAAGACCTCGCCACCAATATTCACTTGAGTTGAAAGCACTCCTGCCTCTAGGGCACCTACCTGTCTTTGACTCTGAGGATAAGTTGATGAAACCTGTCCACATGCTCAAAGCTGGCTTTATCTGTGACGGAATAGACTATAAGAAACCCATCTCCTGTCCTCATGTACTGCTCCCTCATTGCGCTGAATTCTTCCTGGCCTGCAGTGTCCAGGACTAGCAATGGCAAGGAGAAAGTAAAACAAAAATACTGAGTCATTCCACCTGGCACATCATCTTTATGCCATACCAGCTCCTTCACCCATTTACTTGAAAGTACTCATTTAATCTAACATATCATCAGCTGTATAAAGAGTGGTTAATATTATGACGAACAGGTTAGGGTAATTAATTGAACCAGACTAAAATTGGCTTGAGCCTTAGGACTTTACTCAAACATGATACCGTCTTATGAAATGAAATGAAATAATTTTTATTACGGCATGATACCATCTTATTTCCTTTTACTTTAATGATGTACATTCAACCAAGATCTTCAACCCATCATTTAAGTGTTCCCCTAAGCACTGCCTGGCAGAACTCTAGAATGCACATGAACATTAGAGAGAGAGATGGGGCTGGCAGCAGGGGATAAGAAACAGCAGCCATAGAAAACTGGGAGACTTAAGAGTCTGATTCTAGGCAAGTGTTTGAAGACGATGTGCAAGGCACTGCTCTTGTCATATAAAGAAATTATCTTCCATGGTTTTTCACTGGCAAACTTAGAAAGCATTACCTCTTCCAAATATGTTATCCGACAGCCATGAGAGAAAACAAAAGGTCAGAGAGCAAAAGTTCTTCTAATTACTTTTCTTTATACCAAGCCTTTATACCATACTATACCAGCAAGGCATATGGAAGTGAATTTAAACTTCCTGGGAAGACATGGGGTACAGTATTCTTATGGGGTGATGCCATCTCTGTGGGAACTGATGTATATGGAAATCAAACGCCCGAGGGAGAAGGCATCAAGCTTAGCCTTGTTGCTGACATGTAAGCTTTGTACATCCAGGGAGAGTATAATACGGCAGCATTTTCAAATGAATGATCTACCACAGTGGTCTTCAACCTATGGCATGTGGAGTTCCACCTGCTGGATCATGAGCCTCAACAGAGCTGCCATATCTCCTGCTTCCGTTACACACACGAGAGAAGCCTAGGATGGCAAGACAAGATCACTAAGCAGTACAGAGGACTCCTCGATGGCTCTGACCTTTGCCTTGTTCCTTATTATGGTATGCCTCCAGGTACTCAGCTTCTGTTCCCTACTCCTGGCTTTCTTGGTCTGCTGCCCATAGGTCTGATCTTGGCAGCAGTATGGCTGTAATTATGGTCCAGTGGCCCCATACTGCAACTTGGGGATTAACAGTGAGCCCCAGGTCTGGAAAGAACAAAGACAACAGATCTAACATCTGTATTCTCAGATGGTGCACAGGTATGAAGGAACTTACTACATGTCTCCTGAATGTTCAGACTGGTTCTGATTTACATAAGGGTTCATCTAGGCTTACTTTTGGAACTTGCTTTCAGAGTGAATTAATGAAGGTAAGAAAAGCATGAGCAAAGTGCCATTTTCTTACCACTAGCTTGCCACAGCTTATTTCTACATAGAAAGCACCAGAGAACAGTGATTCTGTATTCCCATCTCTCCTTTTGGAAATGAATCGCTGCTCTACATATTTATACCATTTATATGCTGGTTATAAGCAAATGTATTCCCATCTCTCCTTTTGGAAATGAATCTCTGCTCTACATATTTATACCATTTATATGCTGGTTATAAGCAAACGTTACACAGCAGTTCATGAGATTGTAACATATCAAACTACAATAAAATACATAAAACCAGATACATAGCAGATAAAATCAACCCATTAATGGGGGTGGAAAGTGATGAGATAGACAGGCTCCTTTAATGTGGGGGTGGGAGGTGAGGGGTGGTATTTCATAATACAGCAATCAAGGAAGAGGCCCTGTTTAAAGTGATTGTCAATCTTAGGGCTGAAACTATACATTCATGTTTAGTTTAGGTCAAGATAATTCAATATAAACATTATCATAGCATCAATGCAATATTTGCCGCAGGAATAAATGGGCAGAATTATCTTAAAAAGCAGCCAGCATAGAAAATGACAAACAAAAGGGAACGGCACGTATAACTGAAACAGGCAGCATAATAATCTCACGAGGGTCAGTAGAACAAATAAAATAGAATAAATGATAAAAGATCTTAAAACAAAACGAATGGAAGCAAGTGCCAACCAAAACAGTCAGGAAAATGTCTAGGTGTAAGCTCTAGTCCTGTGGGAAACCCATAAACAGACTTCAGCAGACAGCAAATCCACGAAAGCAGTTTTATTGGGAAGAATCGACAGGTTTCAGAAGCCATATTCAAAAGGATACTAGTAAGGGTCAAAGGCAAGGCAAGGCACATATATGGGAGAGCAAAAGGAGATAACCGGTTACCCAGGCAACCCCCCCCCCTCCAAGAGGCAGGAAGGAGCACTTGGCGATTACCACACTATGGGAATCTATGAAACACGGGGCATAGACTGGCCTTGGACAGAATAGCACAACAGCACCTGGAAGCAGCACACCAGCACTACCGCATACCATCCTCATGGCCTGCTCCTGACACTAGGTTAAAAAAAGCAAGCTTTAACCCAGTGCTAGAAGTATATCAGATTCAACACCATGGGGAAGATAGTCCAAAGTCAAGGCACTTCAGCCATTCCTTTAACCACCCACCATAGTTCTTAAGAGCTGTGAAGCAAGGGCTGAGCAAGGGCTGTGAAGATGCATAGCTGGCTGGCAGGTACATATGGGAGAAGGCTGGCCTTGAAATATCCGGATCCCAGGCCATTTACACTTTTAAAGGTAAGAACCAAAACACTCGGAACTGGGTCCTGATGAGCACCTCATGCAGTTCTCTTGAAGCTGGCAAAATGCACTCCCTGTAACCCAAGCCAGCAAGTCATAATGCTGTGTTTTGTACTAACTGAAGCTTCTGAACTGCCAATCAGAGGCAGCCTTATGTTGTAAAGTCCATTATAGCAACAGGCGGGAGGTAAGCAGCGCATGGCTAAATTGTGCTTCTCAAGGAAGAGCCAGAGCTGGCGGATCAGATGAAGCTGACGAAAGGCACAAAGGCTATCTGCAGCTCCATCTGAAGACCAGGATCTAATAGCATATCATACTACAAAAACCTGCTCTTTCAGAACATAACCCCATACAGAAATAGTGGTGTCTTCAATCTCTGTTTGGCTATATTGTCGACCACCTCAGTCTTATCTGGATTCACCTTCTATTTACTGGACCTCATCCAGTACATTACTGTCTGCAGGCACTTATTCAGAACACCCAGTGTCTCACCTGACATTGATGAAAAGGATAAGTGAAGTTGAGTGTTATCTGCATACTGATGACAACTCATTCCAAATCCCTACATGAACTCTTCCAGCAGTTTCATATAGATGTTTAAGAGCACAGGGCTGATACTGTTATTAGTTAATTGTGTTTTGTTTTAGATCAAGGGTATAGGCTTAGTGCTGTATTCTGTATGTTTATAGTGCAATCCTAAACAGTTACGTCCTTTTAAGCCCACTGAAGTAAATGGCTATAGAAGCAGTAATTCTGCTTAGGACCACACTGCAGCATAGCAGTTTTTTAATATGCTTGTTTATTGGTTTATATATATAAATTATATTGTGAGAAACTGTATTATTCAATTTTTGTTTGTTTGATCATTTCTGTCTTTGACTTATCTGAAAAAAATCTTTAGGAAACACAGTTTATCCCTGAGAGACACCATAGTTTAAATGCCACAGAGATGAACTGAGCAGCTGTTCTCAAGCGCTACCTTTTGGTATCAGTCAGCCCAACAGGAACATAACCAATAGAAAGTGGTGTCCTTGATACTCATAGCCTACCACTCCCGAAGCCCTGACCTGGATGGCCCAGGCTAGCCTGATTTCTTCAGATCTCAGAAGCTAAGCAGGGTCAGCCCTGGTTAGTATTTGGATGGGAGACCACCAAGGAATACCAAAGTTGCTGTGCAGAGGAAGGCACTGGCAAATCACCTCTGTTATCACCCCAAAAAAGGGGCCGCCATAAGTCGGCTGCGACTTGAAGGCACTTTACACACACGCACCACTCCCGAAGGACTGTACTGAAAGAGCTCCAGAGAACCACTGCCTCTGTCTCTCTCCCAGTACAGGTCATCAGGGCGACCAAGAGAGTTTCAACTCCACCACTGGGCCAGAGGTTGGGCTGATATGAATCCACATAATCAGTCTCCTCCAAGAAACTAAAAGGGGGGCTAAAACGTAAGGGCCTACAACATCCATTGTCAAGTATACCATTACTGAATTGCTTTTATTTAGCTATTATATTTTAATCCTGACCTCTGTCTAAGGAGCTCAGGATGGTATATATAGTGTTTATTTATTTAAGAATTTTTATCCTGCTTCTTCACAACTGAAAATGGCTTTCTCCTCCAGGCCTGGAAAGTAGGGGACATTAGAGAGAAAATTCTGGGGGTTCAAGTTACCCTGGGGGCACTTTGTGAAACTGGGCAAGTTGTGAGATTTCCCCCCCCCCCCATGATGTTGGGTATGGGTGATGCCCGTGACTACTGTACACCATTCTAAAAAAGACATAGACAATAATATAACTATTAATATGAAATAGATAAATATAACTTTTTAAATTACCAGAGTACTTCTCTGCATGTAGGGTTGTCTCTTTCCACCACAGCTGAACCTTAAGCCAGCCCTTGTGTATCTGGAGTGAGGGGAAGGGCTTCACTCACCACCTTCTTGGCCTCTCCTCAGCATGAAGCAAAGCAGCTGTGGTGAGACAGTGAGATGGCCAAGGCACCTGGAAGTTGCTGTGGGAAAGGGGAGTAAAGCCACACACACCCCACTGTGACAAGTTCGCTCTTTTCCTGAGTAGTTGCCATAGAAGTGGTTTTTTACTCTCTCTTCTCTACGGCCAACTTTCTCACTTCTGGGCAGCTGTTGGGATGAGAATGTGGATGTTGCAGGGAAGAGTGGGGGTTACTGGAGATGGTGGGTCCTTTACTTCAATTCCTGGGCTGAGGGTTATTTTAGGGAGACTTGCAGTTTACCCATCCTATGGCAGCAGCTGTTGCAAATTGGGAACCACCTGCAACTACAAGCCATACTGGGCAATGGCCTTGCCCACTTTCAGAGATTCCACATTGGGAAAAGTTACCTGGAGTCACAGGTGGCATGTGAAAGCCACAAGTGGCTCCTGAACAACTGAGGATCACTGCTTTAGACATTTCAACTCTGTATGGTACTTATCACAGAGATTAGGGGAATTCCTAGAGTGCCATAGACATAGCAATGTCACTTTTGGCTGCTGAATTAGAAGTGACATCACAGTGTTTGTGATGCCCTCTCCCCAGAGTCCACCCACAAAAAGCTCCTAGAGATTGCCATCAGGGAGCTGGCAACCCTATCATAGCTGAATTGGGAACTGATCTCTGAAGTCTGTAATTCCAGGAGAGCTTCTGGCCCAGGGTTGACTTAGCTTGCTGAACTGAAGAGGGTTTTTTTTGGAGGGGGGTGGCACTCGTATTTTGTACTGCAACCATATCTTATTTTAACCCAACCAAAAATATTTTTCACAAGACTAGACCTGCTAGATCAGGTGAAAAAAGGTCCATCTAAACCAGCACTGTTTTTAACGGTGACTCTTTTTGGTGACTGGCTCAAGGTCGTTCCCATCAGGAGTTAACATCACTGAAAATAAGAATATCCTAGAATATGTGATACAGAAACTAGCTGCAGCCTGCCATCTGCTACATCCATGCTGTGAAAAATACAGATAATTACTTTTCCCTCCCCATCTCCTCCTCCAGCACTGATTTTTCTTTTGCCTTCATATGAGTAAATAGTTCAAAAGCCTCCTGTAACTCTTGTCTCATTAAAACATTCCTGTCCAGAATAGCAACTATAGATTGCCTACAGATTAGTTTCTATCTGCAAAAAAATAAAGCCCTGCCTCCCTCCAATAGCATCAAATTCAGCCCACACACAGAAGCTGTAGATGTGGTGGGAAATAGGATTAAATTAAATTGCCTTAGCTGAAAAATGCTTACAATTAAAATAAAGCAAATTAGTCTAGCAAGACTAATTCTTTTACTCCAGTGATGTGTGCATATATACTGAATGTGTTACAAATGAAGTTAGTTCATTAGTGACTGGACACGCTGACCCAAGAAAGGAAATCATGAATATAGCTGTGTGCAAAGAAGCTGGTAGCAGCTGTCATGAAATGTCTTGTGGACTTGGAATAGCAATCCCGTTTATGGATGGCACTTGCTCTTTCTTGTTCTCCAGTAAAGAACCAACTTTTGTACCAGTTCTTCTCAGGGTCAAAGAGTGCTTCCTAAGTCCCCTGGTCTTCAGAGGATGTTCAGAATATGAACCTACAGCCAGTTGATTTCAGGCTTGACTTCAAGTTAGTTGCCTTTGGCAAACATTGTGAAAATGTAAACACTCTGCTTGAAGAACGGCCTCCTCCCATTCTGTCCAGTCATCAATTTAAGATTCCCTTCATAAGCCCTCTCTCCCTGCAGATATGACTTGGGAAGTGACCAGAGACAGGGCTTTTTCATTGATAGCACCTTACTTGGGGAATGTCCTTCCACCTGAGGCTCACCTGATACCTACCAGGGTGGATAAAAATCAATGATATATTTTTTTAAAAATAAAAAAAAATCAGATTTTTTTTATTTAAATCAATTGTTTTTATTTAAATCGGATTTTTTAAATTTAAATCGGATTTTTTAAATTTAAATCGGATTTTTTAAAATAAAATGCTTTGAGGAAAAATTTATCTAAAGATAGTTTTCTATTTAAGATACATTATAGTCCAAAGGCTATTCATCAGAAAATAAGGATTAGTTTTTAATTATGTGGCATAAGGCTGTATATTTATACAATATTTAAATGTTTTGGTAAATGAATTCCATTAATCCATTCACAATGTCATGCTCTTCCATAGGTTTCTGTAAGATTATTTTGGGCAGTTTTTCTAACAAGAAGATATTATCACAGATGCTTGTTTTTGCAGTTGTCAAAAGTGTGAATTTGTGTCTGCAGAGATAACAAGCCTCTTCTTCACAGCAAAAATGTTATAAAATAAACATACAGAGTTGAGGAAAAAACCTTAATCCCATTGTTCCTTTGCAAATCTACATACACAGAATCAACCTCTTACCTCTTAAGTGCTAAGTTCCAAGAGGTTCAATGAATAGATTGTTTGGTGTGGAATAGATCTTCACAAGTAGCTAAGTATGAAGAGGGAGGGGCAAGCAGTAAAAATGAAAGTGCAACCTTGTGAGCAGAATACTCCACAAGTCTTGGGATCTTTGTGTAATAATTGTGCAAGTCAGTTGCTTGCCTGTGCAACTCAGACTTGAAGCAAGTGCTGAAGGCACTTCAGGGCTGGCAACCTCTTCCCAACCCCAATGGGTTCCAACAATTGCACTAACACTTAACTGTACAGAATAGGCACTTTAATGTAGAAGCAAATCCAAAGGGGTGGTGGTGGTGGAAATAATAACTGGGCGAGTTATTATTTTTATTATTATTAATAAGTCCTTGGCGAGGCCTTGAAGTGCTGGCCAGTCAACTAATAAGAGTTCACTGGTTCCAGGCCCTTCTTCCCAGGGCTCACCTGACACTGTCCAAACATCAAAGTCTCTACCTGGAACTTCAGTCCTGCAGCAGGAATCCCTGAAGTTCTCCATTCCACTCCTTGGCTCCCCTTTTCCAGCTTTCCACCAGCCTGTTTCTCCTCCTCGTCCTGTTCTTTCTGCTAGCCTGCTCCAGCCTAGGCTCACCAACTGTATCTCTCCTCCTCCCTCCTTTCCTCTGGAAAAAGGAAGGCCAGCCGCAGAGCCAGGGCTACTAGGAGATATAGCCCCTTTGAAATTCCATTACATTTGTATGTAAAGCCTGAGGTTTATCATAATATTCTCTTCCTGGAGGAGAAAACCTATAATGGCAGCAGGCAGTAAAAGAGACCCCGTTTGGGAATATTTTAATGAAGTTCCTCTTCCACGCAATAATTTCATCATTATCTGTCTATGTATTTCTAATAGCATAACCGAATCAGTAGTTTTTGATATCTGTAAAAACTACTCTGAAAATTTATTATTCAAAAAATGAAACATTCATCTGGTTGTAAATATTAAGATTATACCAGCAAGAATGAGTCTTTTTTTAAAAATATGATTTAAATCAAGTCTTACTGACTAGTGATTTAAATCGTGATTTAACTCAATTTGATTTAAATCAAATCCACTCTGATACCTACCCTACTTTTTTTTTAGCCCCAGATCTAAACCTTACCCAGGCTTTTAACTGACAGAGTCCATTTTTTTAAGCTATGTTATGGTCTGCTTGCACCCCGAGGACTACTTTATGAGTATTACTGTATGCTCTTCAGTATTTGTTTTATGCTCTGGCTTGTTTTTAATGGCTTGTCTGTTTTCATTTAGCATTTTAATTGTGGGCTGCCCTGCATAAGTCTCTGTAAAGGCAGCATATAAAATTTGCCAGATAAATAAGTAAATATGGTGTGATGGCCGAGGACCAAGGAATTCTGGATTCCAACCCCTGTTCAACCATGAGCTTACTGGGTAGCCTGGAGCATGTCAGTCTGTCTGTCTGTCTCTCCCCCCCGACTCCAGTGTACAAAGTTGTAATTAACCTACCGTATATACTCGCGTATAGGCCGTGTTTTTCAGCCCAAAGAAAGGGCTGAAAAATCCCAACTCGGCCTATACGCGGGTCAATACGGTAGGTGGAGGGAGGGGGGAACTTACTGCTGCTGTGGCTGTGGCCGCCGCCTTCAGCGGGCCTTCCCCTGGGCCAGGAGCGGCCACAGAAGGCTCCTGCATGCCAGGGAGGGCCCGCCGCCGCCGCCACTTTCAGTGCGACTTCCCCAGGCCAGGAGCGGCCATAGAAGGCTCCTGCGCGCTGGGGGGCCCCCACGGCTGCCGCCACCACCTTCAGCGGGCCTTCCCCCGGGCCAGGAGCAGCCACAGAAGGCTCCTGCGTGCCGGGGAGGGCCCGCCGCCAGCTGATTGCCACCTCTCCCGGTAAGTAGGGGGTTCAGGGGCTCTTCCCCCTCCCCCCCTAGGGTGGCGCTGGGGTCGGGGTGGGTCTTTAGGGCCTGGGAGGCCGGGCGGGAGGGCGACCTGGGGGTTGTATAAGCTGACCCTCGGCTTATACACGGGTGCCTAATTTTTCCCCATTTTTGGGGTGAAATTAGGCACCTCGGCTTATACGCGGGTTGGCTTATACGTGAGTATATACGGTAACATGTTATGTTAAGCTTTGTGGCAAAGGATTGCATTTTTATCCTAACCTTCTTCCAAGAAAGAACAGGACACATGCATCATTCCTCCTCCTTCATTATATACTCACAATGACTCTGTGAGCTAGGTTAGGTTAGGCTGAGAGAAAGGATCTGACCCAAGGCCACCAAGTTACATGACAAGCATGGATTTGAACCTGGGTCTCCCTGGTCATATTCCAATATTCTGTCCACTAAACCACACTATGAATGTGTCAATAAATAAATGCCTACTGTCACCCGATGCCTCATTCCTCTGTTAAGCCACATGACCAGTATGAAGTGTTACTATCCTACTGTCCCCTCCCCCCATACATATACAGTGAAACCAAGCTAGGGCTGGGCTTTTGAGCCTGTAACTTGTCAGGCTAGAAAGGGGATGGAATCATAGTACAAAAGAAAGAGATGAAAACTGGAACATCAACAGGATGCTGGAGACAAATGCTATCTATCCACTGAATAGTGTAAGTAGTCTTAATTTTGAATAGCTTTTGCAGGTTTACGTCTTGCTTTTTGTGGTCTGCAGATCAGTGTTGGTAGTCGATTGTGATGTTTTGATAGGTTTGTGTGGCTGTACTTATTAACAGAAAATGCCCCCAGAGGCTAAAATTGAAAAGTGCTGATTTTTGTTGCTACACCAAACCACCCATTTACTTTTGTTCCTTTGTCACAGTATTTTATTACCAATTTTGGACCTCTAAAGTTGTGCAGTTGCAAGGAGCACTTTCTAGAATTGCTAACCAGTGGGGATTACTGGGCTTCACATTACTTGCACCCAGCACAGCTGAATCCATAAGACCAGCTGCGGATGTTACACTGACTTCAGTCTAAGACCAGAATGAGATATTCATGAGAACTGCATGGCTGCTGCCATAAGCAGCCCTGCATCTGTCTTCTCTCCACAAGTCATTTGTACTATAGCACAGAATGTAATATTACCTTGCTCTAAGTTCTCCTATCCCAACATGATGGAAATGTTTACGTTTTTTAAAAGTTTGGTGCAAGAACTTGGAGTTTGATGCACTTTGTTTTACAAAAAAAAACATTACTGGGCAGAACAGAAAAAATGAAGAAAATGTAGGAGGTAGGAGTGTTGCTACTGGTGACAGCCATGCATTTCCAGTAATATCAACCTGAGTATTTTTGTTTCTTTTTATTTTTGATACCTCTAACTTTCCCCCAATGGATTTAATATTTTCTCTGTTGCATCTTGCCTCCCCCAAGAGAGACAGTTTAGTATACCAGTGTAAAATATGACTTTACAGACAAAAAAACCCACCACTGTAAACTGGCCACAATCTCCAATCAGGCAAGTCTACTGAGTTTTCAGTGATGTAAATCCATATGTTCTGGATATAACAATGGCAACAAACCACAATAGGTAGGATCCTACCTGCTTTTTTACAGTTAGTACAAGAAAGATGAGGAGTGATTGTGCCCAATTCCACTCTTCATTGCAGTCTATGCTAGGTGGCTTTTGTCCACCCAAGTCTCAACTTCTCTAGCACAGCTTTTTATCGGGTCAAAAGGGACCCTTCCTCTCTCTCTTGAGCTAGCGGACAAGTGGCTCCAGTTGATTTCATTTTACACGTACAAAGATACACTTACTGAGATACAACGTTACAAGTAGCCAGCAAGGTCCACCCAGCGAAGGATGCCATAAGAGTAAAGCCAAATCAGACTAGAATTGGTAACTCACCATCCAAAATGGCCCACTGTCCATCTATTTCGGTGTGTTTCAGGTACGAGTCTTCAATGGTAGGATCATAGTCTGGCACAAAAATCTTCTGGAAGAACTGTATAGTGAGGGCACTCTTCCCCACACCTCCGTCCCCAACTACCACCAGTTTATATGTCGGAAGATTTTCACTTGGGACAGCGCTTGTAGCCATGACATCAACAGGTCAGACCTGGAAAAGGCAGAGAATTTATGTAAAATTATATAGACAACTGAGAGGCATCTAGGCAAATAATTCATTTGAAACAGAGGCAGGCAGGGAAGTGGCAACAAAGTGTTTGCTTTGTAACAGGACATATAATGCAACAACTTCAAGTTGTATCTTTGTAATGCTAGTTGCAACTATAAAAGTTTTTTTTTAATAATGATTTACTTTGGGGCTGATTTTGCCTTCCTTACTGAAACTGCTCCAGAGCTAGAAAAATGAGGATCATATTTAGAGCTGAGTAAATTTAAGATGAAAATAAAGTTTGTTTTTTAAAAACCGAAAGTTTCACTCATGAAGCAGGGATTTCCTACCTCCCCCTTTCTCTGGCAACTCTATGCCCCCCCATAAAGTAGGGTACACTCTAGAATAGTACAAGATACATTTAAAAATAAAAAGGCCTAGGATGTGGTGGGGGAAGGAGGCGGTAGCCAGAAGGTGGAAACTGGCAAATATAAAGGATCTGTTCTTACACAAGTAGCAATCTTCTGCTCATGCAAGAGCATCTCTGGATACAAGCCATAATAAACAAGACCACTTTCAACATACAGTCATTTTTCTCAAATAAAGTATGGCAGTACAGTAACTGTGTAATGCAAGTAACTATCTTTACCTCCATGGAAGTGGGGTAAAGGACCCGAGACTGAACAAGAGTATCTTGCCTGAGGACACTCACTAAACTCTTGGCCAAGTTGAAATTTCTGCAAATTATTTTTCTGTTTGTATTCTTAATCCCCACAATACACCAACTAACTAGTCCAGGACTTTTTTAAAAAAAAAATACTGTTTTATTAAAAATTTATATCAAATTACACACATACTAACTCATACATACAGCGTATTCAAGGATCCAAGGGTATCAGTATATATATTGCCTTCTAATACAATCTATTTATGTATTACACAAACGTAGTTTAATTAAAATCTATTCAAGGTCCCATGCTAATATTCCACAATGCACTGACAGAACCAAAATTATATTTATCCTATCCTTGAATGAGAAAAAATAATCACTATATTTATTATCTATAATCTTCCAAACTATCTATACTTTATAGTATATCTCCTCTAACATTTCCAATCTAATCTATTTGTTTTACTCATTTAATCTATTGCATATATGCTATTTTTCTAATCTTAGAAGTATCTTCATTTTTCCTGCCTTACTAAATTACAGTTTCAATTTAACATAATAATAGGGTTTCCATTTCTTCTGAAATTCGTCCATCGAATTCCTTTTCAACAGATTTGATAATTTTGCCATCACTGCGTATTCAGCCGTTTTTTCTTGCCATCCTTCCAAATCTGGGATATCTTCTTTTTTCCACATTGATACCAAGACCACTCTTGCTGCTGTAGTCATATAACTAAACATGTCTCTATAATTTTTATCTAACTTGTCAGGTACCACCCCCAATAACATGCTTTCTGGTTCTAATGGGAAGTTGGTTTTTAGTATCTTCTGCATTTCTTGGTGGATTTGTATCCAAAATTTCTTTACTTTTTTGCATGTCCACCACGCATGAAAATAAGTCCCCTAGTTTCTCTACATTTTTATCAACGGCTTTGGCCATCTTTTTTATGTGCATTGGAGTTATGTACCACCTAAAAATTGTTTGTACCAATTTTCTCTCAAGTTATTGCTAGCCATAAATTTTAATGATATAGTCCAAAGTTTTTCCCATTGTGACATGGCAATCTCTTTCCTAAAATTCTGCATCCATTTGACCATACAGACTTTAATTTGTTCCTGCTCAGTCTCATATTTAAGCAAAAGCCTATATATTTTGCCCAAAATATGACCCGATTCTTTGTTGACCAATGTCTCAAATTCTGTAATTTCTTTAAGTTTACCTTGTTGAAAGCAATGTTGCTTAAATCTCGCGACCATTTGGTTATACGTTAACCATCCTATCTTCTTTCTTAATTTCTTCCCATGATTTTATTTTAGCTTGTTTCGTTAATATGTTCTGATGTTTTATAAAATCTACTAACTTCTTTTCTGCAGTACTAAGATACGCTTTGGTTGGTGGACTCAGTCTGTCTTTGATTTTCATCCAAGTCTTCATCAGTCCTTCTGTAATCACATGTCAATGTTCAAATCTCTCTCTCTCTTTTGCTTTCCACAGATAATAATGTAAGCCATATTTCTATTCTCCTCGCTCTATTTTTAGTGATTTCTGCTCTGGATCTTTAATCCAACCAGTAATCCAGAGTAATCCTACTGCCTGATGATATAATTTCAAGTTTGGTAAAGCTAGTCTGCCTCTTTTTTCCTCATCTTGCATTACTTTAAAACTGATCCTTGGTTTTTTATTTCCCCACACAAATTTATCAATTTGCCTTTGCCAAACCACTAACGTTTTGTCGTCTATATAAATTGGTAACATCTGAAAAAGGAAGATCATTCTTGGTAAGACATTTGATTTAATAACAGCAATCCTCCCCAACACTAGCCCAGGATTCTTGATGGTCTTTCAAGTGGTTGCCATATTTATCATAGCTACCGATTTGTTTTTCAACCTCTGGTGGTTCACGCTGAATGAACCTGCACTTCATTTGATTTATCAGCAACAGAAAGTTATAGTTCAATCCACCACAGCTTTTCACTCATAGCCCACAAGCCAGATGGAAGGTAATCATCACAAGCACAGCAATTGTGTGAATTGTTGCATGCTTGGCAGTCACACAGTTTCCCTTCTCAACATCAGACCCAACAGTCCGGACCCACAGGTGCTCCTCTGATCATGCAACACATACTTGTAATTAGCTTGTCCAGCCTTGGGGCAAAGGTCTTTAGTCCTTTTCTAAATCTGTGTTCTACCTGAATATTCATGCGACACCCTGCCCCCGCCCCTTC
The DNA here is from genome assembly GCF_029931775.1 of Euleptes europaea. Taxonomy (NCBI): domain Eukaryota; kingdom Metazoa; phylum Chordata; class Lepidosauria; order Squamata; family Sphaerodactylidae; genus Euleptes; species Euleptes europaea. The sequence continues at coordinate 8,783,002 of NC_079326.1, read as the reverse complement.
TAGAAATCCTTGGAAAAACATAATGTCAAGAGTGTGCCTAAAGATTTGTGTGTATTGGGCCAGACTCAAACTTTAGGCAGTACGGGAATGCTGCTGCTGAAAATGCTCTCAATGTCTAGTAATACAAAGCATGTGATTAAATGTTCTCATTGCTCCATGTCTTCTCACTCCTGAAAACAGCAACAAATGAAGTGAGGTGGGTTTGAGGAAAATCACAACATGATGATGACATGTCATGTGTTTTATGTTATTAGATATTACTGGAGAGAAAAAACAGAAATGCTGTTTTGGTGGCACCACACATCTGCTATAACTTCTAGTCTTACTGGATGTGGCTTACTATAAAGAGTAACGTCAAAGTTTGGAATTATGGTAGCTGTGGGGATCCAAAAAACCTTGTGGTGTGGCTGCGCTATATGCAGCCATAAAATAGCAGTAACCCAAACAGATGCCAGTTACCCATAGTAACTTTGGGTGAGATAAGTGCCGTCAAGTTGCTTCCGATCTATGGAAATCCTATGAATAAATGACCTCTAATAAGTCCTATTGTTAGCGTTGCTCAAGTCTTGCAGACTGAGGGACATGGCTTCCTTTATAGAGTCAATTCATCTCATTTTGGGTCTTCCCCTTTTCCTGCTGCCTTCAACTTTCCCTAGCATGATTGTCTTTTCCAGTGACTCTTGTCTTCTCATAATGTGACCAAAGTAAGACAGCCTCAGTTTAGTCACCTTAGCTTCTACAGAGAGTTCAGGTTTGATTTGATCTAGAACCCACTGAGTTGTCTTTTTGCATAAAAAATTTCCTCCAACACCACATTTCAAAGGAATCTACTTTCTTCTTGTCAGCTTTCTTCACTGTCCAATTTCACACCCATACATAGTAATGGGGAATACTATGGCATGAATTAACTCGATCTTGGTCGCTACAGACACACTGTTACACTTAAGAATCTTTTCTAGCTCCTTCATGGCTGCTCATCCCAGTCTCAATCTCCTGATTTCTTGATTGCAGTCTCCCTTTTGGTTGATGATGGAGCCAAGGAATAGAAAGTCTTGAACAATTTCAATTTCCTCATTGTCAACCTTAAAGCTGAGTAATTCCCCAGTAGTCATTATTTTTGTCTTCTTCATGTTCAGCTGTAATCCTGTTTTGGCACTTTTTGGTTTAATCAGTAGTTGTTTCACATCTGCGCTATTTTTTGCTAGTAATATTCTGTCATTTGCATATCTTGAATTGTTAATGTTCCAAGTCACTTGTTTTAGATATCTAGGAGTTGTATTTCAAGCCTCCAGAAAGTACAATGCTTGTATTAAAGACATATCTTCTATGGCCCAAAAAGGTACAGTGGCAATTTAAAATTTTTATCTAACAACGGGAGGGAATTTCATCCCAGCTGCCATTAAACTTTTTGCAGCAAAACCAATAGCACAGCTATTATATGATGCACCACTAGTGCCCTTTTCTAGTTTTGATTCTTATGAAAAAATTCAAAATGAGTTGTTGAGATCAACTCAACATATTTTTGACTCCTAAAGGTGTTTCAAATGCAACCCTGCGATTGGAGTTGGGTCTGCTTAAGATTGAAGCCAAAGTGTGGCTAGCTACACTAAACTTGTGGCTAAAACTTAACAAATTTCCAACTGGTTTGCTCTCGCTGATGCTGATTGATAACTATCAAACAAAATGGTGGAAGTGAAACACAGGTAAACTGCTTTTATATGGTTTTATCCTGGACTATCTCTTAACCTTAGAACTTGGGAGGGCCAGAAGTATTATAGTAGTGCGGATCTGGGATATAGAATTCCACAATGATATTAACTAAACAGCCAAAAATTATCAGATGTTACAAGATCCTCAAAGACTTTATCTAGCAATTTACTTAAATCTATTAGATTATCCCAAACATTGCTGGGCATTCTCTAGAGCCCACTTTAATGCCCTCCCTTCAGCCTTATTAGACAGCAGATATCATAAGATACCAGTTGATCAGGGAATATGTCCATGTAGTACAGATGAGATGGAAACAATTGGTCACGTTCTCTTATACTGCATGTTTTATTGTGATATCCGAAGAGAGCTGATCCAACCACTATTAAGAAAGTTACCTGGTCACACAGAGGAATTTTATGTTAAGTGTATTCTCTCAGATAAAGACCTGAAAGTCACCAAACTTGCTGAAAAATTCTGTTTCATGGCAACAAGGATAAGACATGCTATGGCGAAAGCAACAAGCAAAGGATGACTATTAATTTTGATTTTAGATTAATCTTAGATTTTAAGATGATAATTTAATTTAACTTTAAAGTAACTTCATTGTATATCATATACTGTATTTTGATTTTATTTATTATATTTGCTTCTGTGATGTTATTACTGTTATGCTGGTCTTTGACTGTAATGAAGTATAAATAAAGACGTCCATGTATACACTCATCTGTTTGGCTGCCTGAAACATGGGTTTGCAATGAACAAATTGTTATTTTCACAACATAGTAACCTTAATGCATTTAAATTTGTCACCTGCCTTTTTTTTTTTAACCTGAACTGTATGGGAACCAATGATCTACAAGTGGAAGACTCACAAAGACTTGAGCAGGCATCTCATTTTCCCTTGTATCCCCCCCCTCCATGAGAGCTATTGTGGTGTAGAGGTTAAGAGTGGTGGATTCTAATCTGAAGAACCAGGTTTGATTCCCACTTCTCCACGTGAAGCCTTTTGGGTGACCTTGGATAGTCACAGTTCTCGGAGAACTTTCTCAGTCCCTCCTTATAAGGTGTCTGTTGTGGGGGGGGGGAAAGGAAGGTTAATGTAAGCTGCTTTGTGACTCCTTATGGGGAGAGGGGGGGAGAGAGAGAGAGAGAGAGAGAGAAGCAACTCTTCTTCTTCTCCCACTATTTCATCTTTCTCTTCCCTCAGCACCCATAGCCTCTCTCCTTTTCCTGCTTCCTTTTCTCCTTCCTGCCCCCCAGCCATCTCTTTATCTGCATCCATGTTTTCAGACTTCCCTTCTTCCCTACCCGATAGTCTCTTCTCAGGAAAAGTCTGGCTGGTCTGCACAGCTGCCAGTGACCAGGCCTAGTTGTCTGCCAGTGGGCTGGGCCAGTTTGAGTTGTGCAGTGGCCAGGCCAAGTTGTGGGCAGTGAATCTTTGGCCTGTCCCCAGTGAGTCCTCCTCCATCACGGGACACGTGTCAGGAAACTGCAATGTCATCTTGCAATTTCTTGTGGGAATCATTTTGCTTCAGGTTTGGCCTTGTTACCAGGCCTGAAACAGGGTTGTAAACTCTGGTATGCAAGGAGTATCTACTCCTCCCTGAAAGAGAACAGCAGGAAACAATGTTATTGCTCCCTTCAGGCCTCAAGGCCGCGGTGCTAGGAGAATACCCCATACGGGTGTTTCATTAACATCACCTGATTGAAAGGGGGTAATGGGCGAACGGACGGCGCCCATCATCATCCACTTTAGAAAGGCAGAGGTAGATCTTACCTTATGATCAAGATCTCCTGGCAATGATCCATGCGGAGCAGGGGATTGGGGGAAGGGCCCACTCCTCCCTAGTTTGCAAGAGACATAAGACTACCCAAAGGGGGTTGCCAGACAGAGATGATAGGGAAAGGTCGGAAACAACAGAGAGAGGTTGCGAGACGATAAGACAGAATCTTATTATGCTGCTTCGACCTTCCTAGAAAGAGATGTACTCTTTTGCCTTGTTGGAAGCAATCCTGACGACAACTCCAGCTGGACCCGTGTGAGAGAACCCAGGGAAGGGTAAATCCTGTGTATTTTCATCGAATTCCGGATCAGGTTCAAGGTATCGTTCCTTACTTTTAAAGCTCGAAGCTGTCTGGGACCCTCATATTTACAGGACTGGATCCTGAATTTCCCTCCTGATCTCTTACCTCTAACTTTCTCCAGCCCCCTCTTTCTGACTTCAGCCAGGTTGTATATGTGTGTTCTTATCTCACCACGCTGTTTAGAATGTTTAATTTAGGTGTTGTTTTACTTTTGAGGAGTTGATGATTCAGGCACTATTATTTTAGACTTATTGCATGTTTTTAAGCAAGTTATAGTTTTATTTAGTCAGTTTTTATTTCGATACGAAAGACAAAGGAATTAAAATAAGATTAACAGATTATAAATTTAAATCAAAGGAGTAGGCTATAAAAAAGGGGTGATGCCATCTATGGAGTAGGATTGCTAGTCTCAGTTTGCCATTTGCATATCCCTCTCCCCAGGAGACAAATTTTGGCTACCTGGATGGTTATCTCCCGGAAAGAGGCTCCAAGAAGAAAGGAGGCATAGAATTCCTCAGATCTTTCTGAAAAGACTGACAAGATGGGGACAATATACTGGGATCTAATGTCATTATAGAAAGGGCAGTGCAACAAGACATGGTCTGTAGTTACCACTTTCTTTGTTTTGCATGGGCAAAGTCGTTGGGAAAGAGGAATGCAGTGGAATCTGCCATCCAGAAGAGCTGAAGATAGGACTAAAGGAGCTAGGCCCGTGGGGTCAAATATGATTTTAAGCCAGTAGCTGGATGTGCAGATCCACATATGGGTTTCTAAGGGAATCAGGCCGATTTCTAATCTGAGGAGGCAGTTTGGAATACAACGCAGAACCAAGTATCTTTCCCAGGAACTTGGTCTGAATTGCTTCCAATGAATTTCAGTCTTTATAGATACAAAGCTGGGAACCATATAAAAGTTGAGATACAAACTTTCCTTGGAAGACAGTTCGACGGTGGAATGCCCTGCTGAAGTGTCTGGTTGTCTTAAGCCAGTCCAATGAACAGACAACAAGGAGGAGATTATGTTCAAATGCTACAGTTCTTTATTTAGCTAAACACAGAGCTGGGGTGAGTTAACCACAGATAAGGCACAGGGTTACCCACCAGAGATCAAAGGAAGGTAAGCATCATTTATGCATTAGAATGGGGGCAGGCCCCATAGCTGCATACAAGCAGATTGATACATAAAAGCACCAATAAATGTTAGGTTTCTACTTTATGTTAATTAGCATAGCCTATAGATATTGCCCGAGGGCATAACTAAGCAAGTGCTAGCTCTTGTGAGCTAGGAAACAGAAACAAAATTCCTAAGGATAGAGGTAAGAGGAACTGTGAGCTAATTCAAACACAGCTCTCTCTCATTATGGTGAAAGGCAGTACCAGGCAGAGAGTATGATTTGTTGGCTCAAAGCCTTTGGATGCCAACTTCCCCAAAGCTTCTATGTGTGTGCATATGAGTACATAAGTGTTTTATACCAGCCCTTATATTTGGGCACAACACTGCCTCGGGGGGGGGGGAGTCCCCGTCTTTGGAGGTCTTTAAGCAGAGGTTGGATGGCCATCTGTTGGGAGCGCTTTGATTGTGGGATCCTGCATGGCAGGGGGTTGGACTGGATGGCCCTTGTGGTCTCTTCCAACCTTGTGTGATTTTGTGATTTGATTTTGTGACTTTAAATGCCACAGGGATATAGACGTCTTCTTTGGTAAAGTGGAATTTTAGTATTGCAGAAGATGATTTGTTAGCAAATTCAGCAACGTGTAGTGCTTGGGCTCTCCAGAGTCCGGATGACTGGAAGACCAGACCAAGATATTTAAAAGTTTTGGTTTGTTCAATATTATGGTCTTCAATTTGCCTTCTATGAGTTCACTGTTTTTTGGTGAAGACAAGGACTTTTTTTTTTTGACAATTCTATCTACAAGTCATAACTGTTGGAATAGATGGCCTTTTGCGGTGTCACTTAACATCGGATTCAGAGGGCAGAGAGTTAAATAGATAGAGAGGACAGGGACAGAAGGGTCATCTGATAACTATCCCTCCCTCTCTTCCTGTGCTTTGATGTTGTAGACTGATATTCTCAGGGACTTTCAATTTCCTCTTTCTTCTCCCCTTCGCCTTTTCAGACCAGAAGGTAGATGCCGTGTGCACAGACCTTCTTCCCACACAATGAGAGGGAAGGCAGTTACCTTTTTATATCTACAGAGCTAGAAAGTTAGATTATCTTAGGGGGACTTGTTTGTCCTTTCTTATCAGTAATGTATTTCAGCAATAAATGAGTTTTTGTTTGATTAGAACAAAAAGCCTGCTGCTTCTTTTGTTCCTGAGACAGCACACACACGTGGGATCCTGTTAAAGGTGCAATTCCGCTGTGCATTAGCCTTGTGCACTCTGCTAATCAATAGGAATATCAGGACCAGATATTCCAACAATAACTACAGCTCAAACATCCCCCCTCTGAATAAACCCTTTCAGAAGGTAAGGATCAAATTCTAAACCATACAACTCAAGATAAGTACATACCTCTGAGTCAAGCAAACAGCAATAATACCTACTTGAGACTTGATAAGACAAAAGGGGGGAAGCTTCTGGTACCTCACACTGACTGCAAAGAAACCAGATTGCCCTATTTATAGTAGAGAATTATGTAAACAGAGGACGCTGAACAACAAGGACAACTGCACTGAACTCTCAGTCAGCTGCTGTGTATAGAACCTCAGTCTGTTAACCTTGAAGAAATTGAGAGGTTACCAAAAACTAATTATTGTTTAAGAATGCTCCTAAAATTCAGAAGGCCTGAAATTCCAATTATGCTTCTGAAAATGCAGAAATTCTTGGGCACCTTTAAAATCTCTGTCAGCAAAGTTTTTTCTGATGAATGAATAGTTCCTCTTTTCCCCATGGAGCAATGAACACAGGTGCCTTCACTAGCTTCTGATGATGCTGTTCCTGAAAGCAAAAGACTGTAGACCTTATACTGCAAATAAGCTGAGACTTGGCTTTCAGCCAACTGCCAGAGCACAAGGAAATCTATCCACAGAAACTCAGGAAGAATCCCAGCCATCTAACTTTCCTATAACTTCAGAAATAAGAGAATACAAAGGCACAGAGTTTATTATATCTCAGATCTTAAGAGGACTCTAGCAAATCTACGAACTAGAGCTGCTCCTCTAAAAATCTCTCGCCAGAGGCCGACCTCAGGAAAAGGTTACCAGCGAGACAAAACCAAAGCCCAATGGGCAGACCTAATGGGCCCTGACTCCCACGAACCCTCAACTTCACAGGACCCGGTCCCCGCACTGCAACATATGCTACCCCCTTCAAATCTACCCAATCTTGACCAACATAATAATTGGCTGGGAAGCCCTTCAAAGAAGGCAGTAGATGAAGTTGCTTCAGAGACACAGCCATTCCAGAAAGACCAAATAACGTTTCCTTTAGACCAAGGTCAAAAAACCCAATTAATTCTTAACACGGAATATTGCAAGCTGGGCCTCTAAGAGGATAAATGATTCGTTTAATTCCTTTCTGGCCCAACACAATATCATCTGCCTTCAAGAAACCTGGTCTAAAGACATGTTGCAGGTTGACGAATTTATAATAAATAACCTTCAATCCACCTCCAGGGAGAGAAAAGGAAGAGCAATAGGAGGCCTGGCCATTCTCACAGCTACAAGATTACATGCAAAAGTCACCTTGCTGACACCTTGCAAACATTAAGCACAGGTCTCCTTACTTCAATTCAGGAAACAAACCCTCCTTATTGTAAACATATACCTCTCTTCTTATGGCACTAAACAATGGACACAGGAAATATGGTCCAAATTTGAACAATATTTGGATTCACTTCTTACATACCATTCAAATGAATCGGCGATAGTTTCAGGAGACTTCAATGCAAGACTCGGCTCCTTTAATCCCACCAGCAAAAGATCCTTCAAATACTCTTCCCCCCAGAATCTCCAAGGATACCAAGTCCAACTGGAAAGGCTACTGACTATTAGAGCTTGCATACAGACAAGACCTTGTTATCCTCAGTGAGACTATTCAAAGAGACATTCCTGGGGAGCATACTTTCTGGTCCAAATGTGGTACAAGTACTATTGACTTTATTTTGACATCTCAAGACTTGCTCATTAACAACCTGTTTCTTAAAGTTGAGTCCAGTCAAGACAGTGATAATCTTCCAGTTACTCTGGCCATTAACATCTGCAATACATCAGGACATACTTCTGTCCCAATCAATGTACTCACTGTAGACCAAAAATATCTTCAGACCTACAGAAGATCAGTGTGGACTGAGAAACTGAACCAACAATGCAAGAAATATTTTACCTCTGAGGGCAGTTCGACGGTGGAATGCCCTGCCTCAGGGGGTGGTGGAGTCCCTGTCTTTGGAGGTCTTTAAGCAGAGGTTGGATGGCCATCTGTCGGGAGCGCTTTGATTGTGGGATCCTGCATGGCAGGGGGTTGGACTGGATGGTCCTTGTGGTCTCTTCCAAACTTGTGTGATTTTGTGAACTCCGAAATGCTGTGACCCTGGACAACCCAACAACCTCAGTGATCGCGTTATACCAACGTTTTATATCTGGATGGACACAAATCCTCATAAAATAATCGCAGGACCGTAATATCAAGCTGTTTAGGAAAACAAAGTAAAAGACTTGGTTTGATGCAGATTGTTTTTTGCCGAATAATAATCTTGTGGCAAAATTCCAGCAATATAGGCTAAGCAACAGAATCAAAATTCCTCCAGAGCTCAAAATACTAAAACAATGTTATAAAAATCTCCTAGTTGAGAAAAAACGAAGAGCACAAAGAGACTTCTGGTCCCAACTGATCCAAGCTTCGAAATCAAAAGACTAAGCAATCTTTTGGCATCTAATTAAAGCAGATCTTCACACACAGCCCCCAAAGTTAGGCTCCCTTCGCCTCTGGGAATCTAATTTCCATGCACTTTTCTCATCAAAATCAAACTATCATACTTTTCCGAAGACCCTATTACAAAGCCTTCTAGAATGGCCTCTGGTAACGATTAAAGAAGTCAGAAAACTAATAAAGCAATTAAGATTTGGTAAGGCCCTTGGTAGTGACATGATAACCCCAGAGATAATCAAGTTCAATATAGATTGGTGGCCAAAATGCTTGCAGGCCTCTTTATCCACATTAACCAGACAGCCTTCCTTCCCCCAGATTATTATTGCAATTATTATTGCAATTATTGTCCAAATATACAAAAAAGGAGAAAAATCAGGCCCCGCAAATCATCATCCAATTAGCCTCCTCAGAATTGTTAATAAACTCTATTCAAGACACTTATTCTGGAAACTGTGTCCAAAGAGGACATCTTGGACATTTTAGCCTCAACGAAGACAGGCAAGGCCCCAGGCCCTGACGGTATTCCCCTGGAGCTGATAAAAAATAACTCCGAGTGGTGGGCTGAATCGTCAGCCCACCTTTTCACCCTCATTGACAATTTTGGGAAACTTCCGGAATCTTGGCTAAATTCTATCATAGTCCCAATTTTTTAAAAAGGAGACGCTACTGTCCCTGGTAAATAAAAAAGGAGACGCTACTGTCCCTGGTAAATAAGTCTGCTATCAACTATGGGGAAACTATATTCAAAGCATCTGCTAAGACGCCTAAATGAGTGGATGCACGAAAATAATCTGCAGGGTAAAGCACAAGTCGGGTTCTGTCACGGCCACTCTTCCATGGACCATGCCATTGTTCTTTCCATCCTGGCGGAAAAGTACTCCACTCATCTGAAGGGCAAACTCTACTCAGATTGCATTGATCTCCGTGGGGCATTGATCTCCGTGGGGCCTTTGACTCTATTAACAGAAGCCTTCTATGGGATAAACTTGCTAGACTAGGGACGGACCAACGCTTATTGTTCTTGATACGGAAACTCCACTCGGGGAACACTTGCCAAGTTAGGCTAGATAAAAGCGGCCAATTGTCCGAGAAATTCCCCGTCTCTAAAGGAGTGAAGCAGGGCTGCTTACTTGCCCCGGCCCTATTTAATCTGTTCATGTCGGATTTACCATCCCATTTATCCACATCTGAAAATCTTGCACCCAGGAGGAATTCCTCACCAGTCCCCCTCCTGCTATACGCGGATGATGCTGTTCTCCTATCCATAACTAGAATTGGCCTTCAACAGCTTTTATCTGCCTTTTCCGTCTTCTGCTCACAGAATGACTTAATCATTAACTCTGAGAAATCTAAGATTATGATCTTTTCTAAAACCTGAAAGGGCCAAACATGGAAAATTGATGGCAACCCAGTCGAACAAGTTAAGTCCTTTAGATACCTGGGCCTTCTTTTACACCACAATCTCAATAGGTCGCACCACCGGAATGCAGCTATTATTGCAGCAAGAAGCCAATCCCAAGCAGTGACACGATTCCACTACCAAGAAGGACATCAGTTTATCCCTGCAGCTATTCAGATCTACTCATCGACAGTTTCTACTCAATTATTATATGGTATCCCCGTTTGGATCCAGGCTCTTACGTTGGATGTCGACCGTAGTTTGGCTTCTTTCCTATGACGAACATTGGGGTTGCCCAACATGATTAATCTCTATGCTCTTTGTAAAGAGCTTAGCCTCCACCTTCTGTCTACAAGAGCCTGGACCGCCACCATTAAGCTGTGGCTCTGTATTCACTTCCGTTTTGATCTTTCCACATTACTGCATGACATGCTAAGGGATTCCTATGTCTCCTCATGGTACCAATTCATTCGGCAAAAAATTAATTCCTTAGGAATTAATTTAGACTCACTAAATAATTGTGGTGAGTCTCAAATTTTCTTCACCATCCAGCAAAGAATTAGGGACATTGAAAAACAGATCATAAATGCAGACCCCACTATGGCATGTTCCCCCTGTTTCCACGGACTGATGACTTATATGTCCGGAGGTGTCCCCTACATACAAAACCTCACTAACCCCCTTCATCGGCGGGCTTTTATGCTCGCCCGATATAACATCTTTCCCTCAGCAGTTCTCTCCATTTAGAGACAGATTATGTAAATTTTGCCACCTCGAACCCGACTCCATAACTCACATCTTACTGATTTTCCCTTTTTTCTCCGGTTTAAGAAATTGTTTCATAGATCCAATCATCATGAATCTCCCTGGCCCAGCGAATAGGACTACCCAACTATTACTAGCGGATAAGTCCCCCAACTCTACAGAAGCAGTTGCCGAATATTTGGCAAACATTTTAGCTACTGATTTTAATACTGACAAGTAATAGCTGTGCCAATTGCTTGTGTTCTTTGGTGCCCTAATACCTCACAACCTCGCAGAGAAATATAGCCCCAAACCAAATGGAGCCCTCTGTGCAGCTTTTGTGATATCAAACTAATGCTGCTCTACATGGCTGCCATGGTCTGTGGCCATTCAGATGGATATTAAAAAAAAGGGGGGGGAATGAAAGCAAGATTTGAGGAACAGAAGGCATTCACACATGACCTGAAAACATCCCTCCTCTTTAAACATCCAGTTTCATAAAGAGTTTTGGAGAACTTGCAAGACTGGAGAATGTTTTGTGATTTTTTGTCAAGTGTTTTGATAAGTTATTATACAACTTAAGAGTCTTCCATGAACCAACTCAGCTATCTGCAACTTTTGTCTCTTTTACAAGGAAGGCTGATACCTTTCAGTGGAATACACACTTTGCATTCACCACAAACAAACCTTGGTTTGTTTACGATAAGAACAAGCCACAGAGTCCTTGTACTTGAATGTTCCCTTCCATCTTCTTCCCAGGAAGACTTCCTGGTTTGTAACAAGCCATCATTTCTTCTGAGACCCAAACTGGGAGCTTTAACAAATCACAGCCTGTGTCTCAATTAGAAACTAGGATTCTAACATGCATGTGAGGAGAGAAACCTAAGGGCTTTCAAAATCCTTCTTAGACCAAACAAACCATGATTGTTTAAAGCAGATACATTTTGTATTTTTATGGAATAGTGCCACCATATAAACAAACTCTAACCGACCTCTTACCATGCATGCAATACTGTGAATCAGCTCATATAGAATTGGCCAGGGGCCTGTTTTGGCCATGTAAATAGATGCACTATCAAAAAAGTCCCTGACAGAAAATCAAAACAAGTTTGCTCAATGCTGCCTGTCAAGAAAGATCTCATTTTGGGGATGAGAAAGCACATACTGCAGCTTCAGGGAAAGCATTACTTTATCTGTTGCTATTTTTACAGACTCTTTAGAGAGAGAACCTCTTGGGCTGTCAAGAAGTGTGATAATAATTGTTTGCCCACCAAACCAAACACAGTTTACCAGATATGTAGGGCTAATAAAGGTAAAGGTCCCCTGTGCAAGCACCGGGTCATTCCTGACCCATGGGGCGACGTCACATCCCGACGTTTTCTAGGCAGACTTTGTTTTGCGGGGTGGTTTGCTAGTGCCTTCCCCAGTCATCTTCCCTTTACCCCCAGCGAGCTGGGTACTCATTTTACCGACCTCGGAAGGATGGAAGGCTGAGTCAATCTTGAGCCGGCTACCTGAAACCAACTTCAGCTGGGATTAAACTTAGGTCGTGAGCAGAGCTTCGACTGCAGTACTGCAGCTTTACCACTCTGCGCCACAGGGCTAATAGGAATAAGCAAATTGCACAAAGAAGCAAACTGTGCCAATGAGGAAGCTGTTCACAAGAAAATTCCAAAACGAGTCCTGCGCTGTTCCACGGTGGGCCAGTCTATCAGCCCAACTTGCAAAACAGATTGTTAGATTAGCCCAAAAAGGAGCAGTGTGGAAATCATTTTGCTTTCTGGCAGCTTTCAACAAGTTTGCTCGTTTTACAGTAAGCCTATACTGATCTGGATGTCACCCTGTTATTCTATACTGGAGATATACATTATATTTTATTTTGTGCCTCTGTGTTTTCTCCCTTCTCTGGCATGGTTTAAACAGAACCAGGCATTAACCTAACCCCACTTACACAGCGTCAAATCCTGTCCCTTGTGGTAATTGACGGATCATCGCTTGGCCCATCCAGCATGCGGCCCAGAATCCAAAGTCTTGCCCACAAAGTTAGCTGAAATAAGGAACCTTTCTGGATACACACATTCGGACTGAGAAGCCTTGCATGACAATGATTTACAGTATCTATGCTAATGTGTGGCATTGAAATTTCTTAATCCTGTTATGAAACCATCAGGGAAAAAGGAAGACTGCAGGGTCTGCCGTGGTATTTCTGTGGTAGGCAGCCTCTTACTCCTTCCAGGTAGCACTATGTGTCTGTATTTAAAGGACAGCTAATCAGAATCCAAACCAACCAGGACCCTTTCGTTAACATAATTGTTATAACTATTCCGAACAGGAAAAAGAACACCATTTAGAAGTTAAGAAAGGCCATCAATCTTCCGCATATTCTGTGGCATCTCACTGACACGGTTTCCTGAGGCAGGAAATGACTCAGCAGACATTGTCCAATCAGGAAAGCCTGCTAATGAACAAGATCGTCCCAACTGGCATTTTTGTATACCATATTTAAACTTACCACCAATCACTGCACTGACCCAGGATACGGAGGGGCTTTCTGAGGCTATGCAAACCCTTGCTTACTACTGCTAGCAGGCAAGCCTGCAAAGGAAGATAGTGACAGGGTTCCTCCTTTGTAGCTTGGGGGTGGGGAGAATGGAGACAATGTCTAAGGCTTCTCCCAGCAGTAAGTGCACACACCAAGCTAGACCAGACACAAGAAATCAGCAACGAAGAAGGATCAGATCTCTCTCTCTATGAAAGAAACCAGCCAGTTCAGAATCTCCGTGCCTCTAATGCCATGTAAAACTCTAAGAAGCTACACTTTCCCACAATACAACTGGTGCCAGCAGAAAATAAAAGACAAATAATCTCCCACATCACATTTTAAGCAAGTGAGGTAGGTTTATTTTTAAGAAAAACTTAAGTGCATGGGCAAGGGGGAGGGGGCTAAACCCTGCAGTGCCTTAGTCTGTGCTTGAAGCATTTTCTTCCCAGCCAGGCTGTGATATCAGAAGTTAGTCAGGCGGAGAAAAAAATGCTGAAATCAGCTGAACACAGCAAAGGAAGGCAAGGAGTGAGTGGGAGGGTTTATACTGCCTTGAGCACCATGGTTTTAACTGATAAGTCTATCCTTCCCACTCATGATGATGAAGGGAAAAAAAACTCACACATGTGCCTTGTGTGAGAGTTTTAATTGCCTTTAAAATCTGCCATGCTTTCTCCTAACTGCCTGAAATTTGACTGGGAGGATTCAGTGGGTAAGGGAATTTCATCCTGTCTGGATGGAAAAATAAACCACTTTCAGATTGTGAAGTCTAGTGACATGGCCAAACCATTCAGGGTGGTGCCCTGTTTGAGTGCCCGAGATGCATCTCAGAATTTGCTGCAATGCACAGCAGAGTTTCAGTTTAGATACACAGAGACATCTACAGCAGACAAATCTACATGGACAGGATGCCCAAAGACTAGAAATTTTAAAACCACTGTTTTAAACCATTCAGAAACAACATTCAAAAGTACACCTTGTTCTTGAAATGAAGACACTTGCGTAATCGTCAAGCACTTCCTGTGAATCAACAACATATTCAGTAAAGTGATAATACAATATGAATTTTTTGTGTGCCGTCAAGTCACCACGGACTTATGGTGACCCCATAGGGTTTTCAAGGCAAGAGACGTTCAGAGGTGGTTTGCCATTGCCTGCCTCTGCGTCATGACCCTGGTATTCCTTGAAGGTTGCCCATCCAAATACTAACCAGGGCCAACCCTGCTTAGCTTCTGAGATCTGACGCGATCAGGCTAGCCTAAGCTATCCAGGTCAGGGCCAATATGAACTACTCTTCTCTTAATCTCATGGCTGACACACCCCCTATCATTAGGGCACTATGAGAGATAGTCCAGGTATTCCTATGCAAGTGAGAGAATCCAAACTCCTTCCTTGCTGCCTTCCATCTTTGCTGAAAGAAAACCAAAAGCTTCAATATGTTTGTGTGTTACATGTAATGTAACACAGCCAATGAGAATCGTTAACACAGCCGATGAGAATATCACCAAAAGGCAGCAAAGGCATTTGCTCCTCAATTAACATTTAGCAGTTATTTCAGGAAACATAAAATTATAGCCTTAGCAAATAAAATCCACGTCACAGTCAATTACTTTGGTAGGAGGGATCCAAGTGTTGCTATACTGCAAACCTGCAATGATAACAGGCAGCTGAAGGTTAATGCTCATAGATTATGAAGATTACAAATGGGAACCAGGAAGGACTTGTGGGAAACATCTCATTTTCCCTACCCCACTATTTCCTCTTTCCCTTTCCTGAAAGCCCCCTAAGCTTCTCCCCCTTTCCTGCTTCCTTCTCTCCTTCAAGGGTTGCCAACCTCTCAGTGAGGCATGGACATCTCCTGGAATCACAATAGATCTCCTAACTACAAAGATCAGTTCCCCTTTAGGATTGCCAGCTCCAAGTTGGAAAATTCTAGGAGATTTGGGGGTGAAGCCTTGGGAAGGCAAGGTTTGGGGAGGGAAGTGACTTCAGCAAGGCATAATGCCATGCGGCCCACCCTCCAAAGGAGCTGTTTTCTCCAGAGAAACTGATCTCTGTCACCTGGGGAGCACTTGTAGTAGTAGTAGTAGTAGTAGTACATTTATTGTGGCATTGCACCAATAAAGATTAAGAACATAAAAGCAATGTCACCACGGGTACATTGATATAATTTAAAAGTTATGTCATATTAAATTGAAAGAGTATATATAATTAAAATAAAATAAAATAAGTTACAGTTAGGTAAAATAATAAACATTTTGACACATTTTTTTTAAAAAAATCCCCCTCTTTGTGTTTTGTAATTTCTTTGGATTTTATCATAAAAGACTTTGACGAAGTTTATAGATTGCTGCACAGAATTTGGCAACCTCACTAATTTGGTGGGGAGCACTTGTTATTCTGAGTGATCTCCAGCCCCTACCTGGAGGTTGGCAACTTTAGATCCCTGGAGGATATGGTTGCTTTGGAGGGTGGAATTTATGGCATTAAACCCTGAGGTCCCCCTTCTCTTCAAACCCCACCCTTCCCAGGCTCTACCCCCCAAATTTTTAGGAAATTCCTAACCTGGAAGAAGAAGAGTTGTTTATAATATGCCAACGTTCTCTACCTTTAAAAAGGAGAATCAAACCGGCTTACAATCTCCTTCCCTTCCTCTCCCCACAACAGACACCTTGTGAGGCAGGTGGGGCTGAGAGAACTGCGATTAGCCTTAGGTCACCCAGCTAGCTTCAAGTGCAGGAGAGGGGAAACCAACCTGGTTCACCAGATTAGAGTCTGCCGCTCTCCAATAGATTGAAACAGATTATAGGGAAATATATATCAATTGATCATAATGGGTTTATTCCTCAAAGATAGCTGTCAGCTAATATAAGGAAAGTATAAATTAAATTAAATATAAGGAAAGTATAAATTAAAATCAGTCCTTATTTTCCTCGATGCGAAGAAAGCCTTCCACAGGGTAGAACATAAGTTTTTAAAGGAGACCCTGCTTAACTACCACCACACATAAACCTGCGCAGTGTAGCAGAAACACTCCTGTAACGTAGAGGAGCTGGGCCCAGAGCCCTGACGCCGAAGCCAAGCGGATTAGCAGTCTTGTCCAGGATACCCATCAGAAAGTCCACGGCCACATAGAAAAAGTGTAGTTTATTTGTACAGTGCAGAAATATATACAGATACTCCTTTCACACTCTCCGCTCATAACATCCCGCATAGAACTGGGGTTTCACTTCAATATATACACCTGGTGGTTGCAACCACCAATCACAGTAGATATCCAATTATCCTGGCATTGCTACTGCATTGCATCAGCCACCTGGCTATAGCTGGTTTTCCCAGTTTCTTTGTTACCATCTTGAAGACCTGTGGGGAAAGTGCCCATTCCCTCTTGTCTATTGAGTGCCAGCTGAGCCAATGTGCTTGCACATTTAATGACCCTTGGATATGCTCCGCTGTCAAGGACTGCAGGTGTTGTTCTGCCCATAGGAGAATTTTCTCTGCTTCTTGGTGGAGCATGGAAGATTTTGACCCCCCCCCTTGACGGTTCATATGTGCTTTCGTGGACACTTCGTGCGAATGAGAACATGCTTGCCTTGTAGCAGGTGACTAAAGCGCTGGAGGGCAAGAAGGACTGCCTGCATTTCCAGCACATTGATGTGACAGGACCTTCTTTCTGTGTGCCAGGTGCCTGGGGAGAAGATGCCCTCTACAGTGGCACCCCATCCTTCCAGGGAAGCATCCGTGAATACCTGGATCTGCTCCTCGTGCAGATAAGTCTGTCCTCTGACTAGGTTTTGCTTCTTGGCCCACGACGCCAGGCTTGTCCTTACTTTGGTCGACATTCTGATGGCCATATCGATCTTGTGTGTGATGTGAAGCTGATAAAGCTGTAACATCCACTGAAGTGGCCTGGCATGAAAGCGAGCCCATGAAACCGCCCCCAGGCACGAAATCATTAGTCCTTGCAGGCAGGCCATGGCCATGGCCATGACTTTGACAGTCTTGGATCTGGCTGTGGACTTGGGTAGAAGGGATATCATTTGAGCCTTGTCCTCCGGAAGTGATAAGGAGTTGATTATAGAATCTATTATGACCCCCAGGTATTGGATTCTCTGACGTGGTACCAGCTGGCTCTTTCCTGTGTTTATTAGGTATCCGTGATCTTCAAGGACCCTGATTACTCGGGATGTGTGTTGTTTTGACAACTTCTCCGACGGGGCGAACACTAGAATGTCGTCCAGGTAAGGGTGTAGTCCTTCCCTTTTTAGGAATGCCACAATGGAGATTAAAATCTTCAAAAACACCTTGGGGGCTGATGCCAAGCTGAATGGAAGGGCTTTGAATTGGTAATGGCATCCATGTACAAAACACAGGAACTTGCGATGTGACGGGTGTATGGGAACATGCATGTAGGCCTCGGTGAGGTCGATGGACATCATAAAGGTGTTTGGATGAAGAGCCTCCACGATGGAATGGAGAGTTTCTATCCTGAAGCGTTTTGGTTGCACGTGCCGATTTAGATACTTCAGATTGAGGATGGCCCTCCAGTCCCCCGATCTTTTGGGGACCGTGAAGAATATTGAGCCTTTGGATGTTTCTTTGGCAGAAACAGCTTCTACGGCTCCAATTTGCAAGAGGTGAGTTATGGCATCCAATGTCCTTGAGCGCTTCTATGGTTGATGGGATCTTGGAGATTGCACAAAGTGATCTGAAGGTAAGTGGGAAAATTCTATCAGGTAACCCTGCTGGATTACCCAAAGCACCCAAGCATCGGGTTGGGAGTGAATCCACTGAGGGAGGAACTCCTGTAGACGTCCTCGCACCATCAGAGGTCTGGCGTCACTGCTTGGAGATCTTGATCGTCTTATCTGACCAGTCATTGAGGAAGAACTGCTGTGTGCTTCTTCCTCCACATCCAAATCGACGAAAGGAACCCCTGAGGTTCCATGAAGATCATCTCTGTTCCTGCCTGAACCTAGGCCAGGTGTGAGAAGATCGAAAGGGCTGAGATAATTGGGAGTATTGGTACTCTCTGCTCCTGTTGTTAGGCATCCTTATCTTTTCCTTTCTTTGTGTCAGCATGGTGTCCAGTCTTTCTCCGAAAAGTTTCTGACCTTGGTATGGGTGGGCTAGCAGAGCTGCCTTAGCTCGAAAATCTGCCTGCCATGGTCTCAACCACAGAGCCCTGTGGATGGTAGTATTGGCGGCCATGGCTCGAGCTGAGAAGATAAGAGTGTCCAAGGAAGCATCGGCTAAAAAGGAAGAAGCCTTTAAAATTCTGGACAGTCCCTCTGCCACCCTCTTATCTGGGTTGGGAATCAGCTGAACTACTTTTTTGGCCTAAACAATAGAGGCCCTAGCCATTATAGCTGCAGTGGTTTAGGCCTGGATAAATAACGCAGAAGCCTCATGTACCTTGCGTGACTGCAACTCTGCTTTTTTATCTAGCTGATCTCTGATAGATCCAACTCCATCTTCAGGCATTAGGTAGGGCTGCCAAAGGGCTGTCCACTACTGGTAGTTTCAGCAATTCCATGGCATAAGGAGCCATCTCCTACAGTTTTCTAGTGCTTGCTGAAAACTGTCTGTTGGAGGCGGGGTTACCCCACTCTGCTTTGATGACGCTCTCAAAATGCTCCAGGAGCGGAACCTTCCTATTTTGAGAGTTAAATTGCAAAAAAATATTCCTTCTTTCCCTTGCAGCCTGATTTTGGTTTTGTCTCGCTGGGTGTTTCAGGCTCATCTGACAAGACAAGGGAAAACAGAGCTTTGGCCAATGGAGACTGAAAGTCCTCAGAGGAAAAAAACCTTGGTTGCTCTTCCTGTCCAGTGGGAGCCTCCTCGTCAGAGACAAATTCCCCTTCTTCCCTAACTTCTTCCCCAGAGTCCTGATCCATAGAAAGGCAGTCCTCTACACTCTGTGCCTCAGGTGGTATGTAAGGGGCTTTCATTGCTGCCTTTGTGAGCCATTGTCTTCCTTGAGCAGAGAGACTGCAACAAGGTTGCTCTGGTGTAGCATTTGCAAAGGCTTGGGCATGCAAAGGGGAATTGGCTATAGAGGCAGCATAGGCTGGAGCCATACCATAACCTGGAGGTGGCACAGGGAATTGCAGGGCTTGTATGGCCTTAAAGTGGTCCTGCAAGGCTAAAGTGAACATATTTGAGACCTCCTCGTGAATAAATGCGCTTTTACTCACTGCTTCTTTGTATAAGGGTTTTTCAGTTGGAGCCGCGCTGGAACACTCTCCCCGGGCCTGCTGAACGGCACGGAAGCCGGCAGGGACCTCAATGGCTGACGTTTTCCTGGCCCACTTCTTTTTCCCGCCTTTTTTACCGGACAGTGCGAGCTGCGGTTTTTTAGGCACCACTTTTGTCGCTTTTGCCCTTTCTTGTTCCCGTGCCTCGCTGGGGCGACTATCGGAAGGCTCGCCCAGGGTTTTACTGGCCTGACATAGCAAGGCAGTGTCATGATCACCGTCACAATGAAAGCTCGCATAATCTCCCCTTGAAGTTGAAGTGGCCATTTTAAGGGTTCCTTCTTCCAAAGAAGAAAGACAGAGTTTTTAAAGAAGAGGCAGGTAAAGTTAGGCGGGGATGTAGAAGGGTAGGTATAGGCTGAATAAGGATAGGAGTAGAGTAAAATAGAGTGAAAAATGTATAAGTAGACTATCCTAATACTGACTAAGCTAACAGCAGCTAGGCTGAGAGGTGCTCTCCCTGGTAAGGCAGGAGGAAAACTGGATGTCACAGGAGATTCACATCAGGTGACAGGAAGTCAGAACTTTTAGATCCTGCCTCCCCGAGCAGCAGATGAGAATCACCCGAGCTTTTCAAGAAGCCCTGCCCTCAGAGCGGGAATAGCCTTGCATAGCTCACCAGATTGAGAAATATATGAAGTTTTCTACCTTTCAATTTTTTTCAGCACTTTTGCACTGAGATATAGCAATGGGCACTGTGCAGCCCAAATTCCTCCAAAAAACTTGGGATGGCATTAATAGGTTTAACCCACCTTACTCTTGTCTCTTCTATGTGGTAGGTTAGGCTGAGAGATGAAGGCTGGCCCAACACCACTTAATGAGCTTCATGGCTGAAAAGTGGTGCAAAAGTTAGTAACATCTCTCAATATTCTCTTCCCAGCCAAGCTCAATACTTTTATTGAGTGCTATTATACCCACTCAGGTTCTCCAGCTCAGCACTTTCAAGTTGGGCTACCACAACATTCCCTGTCCATATTAAAAGCAAGTAATTTGTGCTTAATTCTGGCTGTATTGTGCCCTTTTTTAAAAAAAAAAAAGTTATTCGTTGTTCTCCTTCTGTAGAGAATATTGTTTAAGAATCCACCTCCACTGCCTCTTGAAAATTCTTTGCTGCTGACGCAGAAAATACTTCCCTCACGTTATCATGGAAACAATGCATTGGAACTAATTTTGCAGCAGAGAGAAATCACATAATATTCAAGACATTCATATGCCTGCCCACGTAGAGATAATAAAAAGAAAAGGAATCCAAACAAGGAGCAAACGGCTTGGAATTCCAACAAACTGCCCTTCCTTTTAGCACAATCCCTGGAAATGGGCAAAGCTCCCTCTCAGAAACCCCAGCTCTCTGGCCAGCCAATTAATAACACCCCAGTTCCACCACCCTTGGCTGCTCCAGATTGCACTTCAAGCACAGAGAATATGAGGGAAATTTTATAACTGACTTTGATAACTGATACTATTACTGTTTAATGTTTATTTTGGGTGCCATACAAAGAGAAGTAGACAATATGTGCTGTATGAGGCTTACGGCTTGAAGGTGGGGTCACGTGTGAGGCTAACAGCCTGGGGGGTCATTGGGGGGCACCAGCATTGTGTGTGCCATGAAATTACTTCTGGGAAAGAAAGGAAATGATTTCATGTTGCTCTAGGAATCAACAGAAACTCTAGGGTTACTAGCACAATGCCTGACAACAGTAGTTTTACCACCTCAGTCTACATTTTGTATAATGGATGGAGTGGCTCTGAGACTTGCCCAAGGCCAGCATAGCTGAACTGTATGAATGCTTTCATTAAATCTTCGTGGTTTGTGAGGGACTGCTGTGTTTAGGATTTTAATGGGGGGGGGGAGAGAGACAAGTTTAGAAAGTATTTGGGACTATATACTTTGGACATAATAAATTTCATGCAGCAAAACTCTTTCTGCATGCAATGTACACCTACAGCCTTGACATTCTGCACTCTGAAAGCTTTCCAAGCCTAGCAATAATTCCAAGCTGCACAGCTTCCATAAACCAGAGCAGAGGAAACCTCTTTTAGCTTTAAGAACAGTAATCTTGTTTAAAGTCAACCTTCCCTGCTTCCATCTCTTCTCAGACTCACAAAGACATCTTTCACTTGGTACAAAGGAAATTTCAATCCATTTAAATTTAGCAAATGTTACTCTCCTTTCAGAAGAGTAAGTTTAGACTTGCTTATACAGTTAAGGATTCTGGAGCTATCTGAAAGGTCAAAGCAGATTTGTCATGCTGGTTTAACAATCTTATTTGCAGCCCCTTGGCCAGCATCCTGCTGTATTCCCAGCAAACATGGATGTAGGAAAAAAATGTCCCCTTATCCCCAAGGTAGCTGAAAAGCACTGGCTTGCAGCTAGCACACTGTCCAGCAGCTTCAATAGTGGAAGAGAAGACATTGCACACAAATTTACTTTGAAATAGAAAGCTATAGCTAATAACTTACATTCCATCCCTTGTCCAAGTGGCATTAGGGATGTTTCATAAACAGCAGTCTACCCCAGGCCAGAGGATGCCATAATATACTTATATCAAATATTAAAACTTTCTAACAAAAGCAGCCAGGGATATGGAGTGCCGTATTGAAGGCAGGCCTGCACCATTGGCTGTAACTCACAGGAGCTCAATGAACCTTCCATTTTTGTTGTTTGCCTGGGGTTGCAAGAACAGGAGGGTTATCAAGCACTTGGCAGGGCCCAATGCACGAATGAAAGCTATACAGCATCTTAAGCTGAGAGTTTCCAGAGCTAAGGGAGTAACAGCATTTTATTGGGGAAAACAGGTATACTGGATTGCCATTCATGTAAAAAGGCCCTAATCTATGGCTCCTTTAGAGTCAGCGGGTAGAATTTTGTCAGCAATCATGCACATACTTGCACGAGGAAAAATCCTCTTCTCCTCCCACCCTACAACCACACACAGTCCCTTTTGTGCTTCAACAAGTATCTAAACGTCCAGAACACAGATGATATCTGCCTCCAGAGATTTGTTTCTTTCAGCTGCTAATGGATGTAGACAGCATAATATATTTCATCTTGACCACCAATGCAAGGAGGTTTGCCCTGACATTTTCCTGACAAGTTCCTGGATGAAAATCCTCTTTGAAGAAAGCACAAAGGAAACAGAGATGTGTGTCACTGATTTTAAAACAAACGCCTTTAAAGCAAACAAATGAATACAAAACTTCCTCAGGGATGATTAGGGAAGTTATTGGCCTACCACAACATTTCTATTTAACCACTGTTAAAATGTAGCATTTTAGACCACGTCCTCATACCACAAGTATTCGCTGTATAAAATCTTGGCACACCTTCTCTACACACATTTATTTATTTTAATGTATACCCTACCATATTCTACTGGTTGAGGAAAAATAAAACACAATTTTCCATGTAAAGGGATCCCTGTCTGTGGATGCTGAAAATATAAATTACACAGGAGTGGGGGAACAGAGAAAGGGATCCCGAGGGGAGTCGGTACAATCTGACGTGCTGACAATGCATTTCCAGTAGCCATACAGAAACAGATTATTATGTAAATTTAGCCCCTTCACACCCCAGAGTAGAGTTGTATGCACAGAGGGGGGAAAATGGAACAAACCACCCAACCATTCAAAATCTTGCTCTGGCCTTTTCCACTTGAGAGGTTTACCAACAATGTTTACATCCTTTCATGCTGTCAAATTCATTGATTTTTTAAAAAATTCCACATGTTTTTCCTCTTTGATTTTGGAAACGTTTTCCCGTCATTTTGTCTCCACCTTTTTCCCCGAGCACTTTTAGCGTGATGTATTTTCCTCACTGTTTTGGAGCCCGTTTTCAGTGAGCAAGTGAAATTCTCCAAGCAGATTTTATTTCTCCACCCCACCAAACACCCATCCCTTGTCCATGCTCACATTTTTGGTTCCCCCCTGCCCCTTCACCCATTGACCCAACCTTTAAAAAAAAAAATAGCGAAGAAATTATGGATAAAATGCTGGAGTGAGCGATCACTTCTTTACCCTGCTCCAACTGTGTACACAGAGGAGGGGGTGATGGTAGAGAAGGAATAAACCATCCTCTTCCTTCTCCTCCTCCCCCCTTCGACCTGTGTGTGCATCTTGTTGTAAATTAGGAGATGGACAACATGGCAGAAAGAAGCAGAAGAAGAAGACTTAGTTCAGCCACTCTCTTGCTCTCTTCTCCCTCTAGGTTTTTGCTGCACTGAAGAGGATACAGAAGAGGAGCCAGCCCCCTCTCAGCGCAGATTATGGTAGTCATTGTTGTTGCCCTCCCACCCTTTACTGTCCTTTTTTTTAAATGAGAGAATTGGCAATAAAATGCTGGAATAAGCTAGCACTAAGTCATCCAGCATGTACTGCCTGGGCTAGTGCTGCCAAGCGCTAGGAAGTGGGAGAAGTATTTATTTATTTTATTACATTTCTACCCCGCTCTCCCCAACCTGAAGGTCAGGCTCAGAGCAGCTTACATAGTCTACATAGCACTTGGTGTTTTCCTATGGATAATGAAGTGGACATCTACTTACACCTTCAAGAGTCAATACACATATAAAGAAAAAAAGCTAACTGCTACAAGTTCTGTAAGCGTACGGAAACACATTGTGATTTATTACAGGACAACTATCTGGGCAGTCCCAATACAGGTACTCAGCTACCCAGTTTCACCCCCCCAACACATCTGTACAGATTCCCCCCCAAAACAAAATACTACTTGAAAAAAAAGAGAAAATTGGACTGTATTATCAAAGATGTGATAGTTCATTAATGGTATCAGCACGCGCTGCCCACTTTTAATGCGTCAGTGCAAAGCAGACTTGGAACGACAATGTGGATCAAGATTTTAGTGTTTGGTGGGGTAGGCGTCTGGTGCTCTGGTTCTGGGCATTCATTCTGAATTGGGCATTTAATGTGACTGCGCAGTAGCGCTAGAGCACCTGCACAAAAAGAAAAAAAGGGGATGGTCCTGTGCTGTCACCCTCCATGTCACAGGTGATGTCTAACCCCCACCAGGCATACTATTTTTTTTGTAGTACCATGCAGAACAAATACAACTGAAATGACAAGGGGGAAAAGCACCAAAATTACAAGGGGCGGGGGCAAGGACCACTGGGAAAATCTATGGTAAACTGTGCATGCAAAAAAGCCCTCTGAAAATTCAGGTGCTTAATCTGATGTTGAAATCTGCTGTGCTTCTATCTTCTGAGTATCCTCATCATACTTACTTTCCCCATGGTAGCGTATGTGCTAAGCCATCTCTTTTGTAATACACAACTGAATAGCATTCTTAAGTGCTTCAATAATTCAGTAACCCACTGAAGTTCTGATGTTGATCCCAAAAAAGAGAAATATCTCTTTCATGACTGTAGGTAATTTGACCATTAGTGACTACTAGCCACGGTGACTGAAGGGAGCCTCCACATACACAGGCAGCAAACTTCTGAATATCAGTGCTGGAAGGCAACATCAAGAGAAGGCCTAGTCCTCCATGTCCTGTTTGTTTGGCCCTCCAGGGCAACTGGGTGGGCACCTGCTGTGCGAAACAGTATGCTGGACTATATGGCCCACTGGTCTGATTCAGCAGGCTCTACTAATGTTCTTACCTTAGAACACGTTTCTGCATGGGGATTTTTAAGAAGCACTGCTTCTAAGCAGTGTTCATAATGACTGGCGTTGTTTACTGTACTAAAAAGCTGGTGAAAAACAGAAGTACAAGCAACTCATGTACTCTCCACTTTGGGTGTTTCTGGCTTAAAGTGTAAAAGGATTTCTGTATCTTCTCTGCCACAAGATGCTTCAGTTCCATGTATATTTTAAACAACTTGCTGCAACAGAATGTGCCAGATTCATGAAACGCAAAAGCATTAGTCACTTGAACATCTATTTTTCACCACCTCATTTACCATGCTCTTAGTTGTACTGGATTCAGTGTTACTACATTAATTTCTCCCACTACTTGTCTTTACTGTGATATAGATTATGCTATTTTTGCTGGTACCTAAAAGACATTTGGCACAGAAACTTGGGTTAACATGTACTCAAGGATGGGGAAACTACACTCATCTTGTGGACCATCTAAGATAAATATTCAGCCACACAGGATCACTTGGGGAGCAGTAAGTACTCGGCAAAATCCACGAGCATCAGTAGAACATGCGGCCCACTGTGAGTACTCTCTCGAAATCTTATATATGAACTATTCCATAAAGCAGCATAGCATCTTAATAGTATTATATGAGCCCTGAGTTCCCCTGGTTTATGCTTTTAATATAAAAGCCCCAAAAGACTTTGGCTCTGTAGAAAAGCCCAAGAAATGGAATGATGATGGATGGAGTTATCATTGGTGAGCCATTAATTAGTGCCCTCCCTTACATTGAACGTCCAGTTCATAACTTTTGCCACAGTAAAGTCACCACAAGATAACTTCATGAGGCAAAGCCCTAGATGTCAACACCTGGGAGTTGTTCATTGAATCTATATGTTTTTAAAAGTCTAGCCATTCTGCATCAAAGACAGCTTGTGAATACAAAAGGATCAAATCATCTTGTGACACCTTTACCAGTGAGCCCCTACATCAGGTGTAAGTCCTAAGCAAGTAACAGTGTGCCATTTCTGGGCTGGGCAAAATATTCCTCAAAAATGTGAGACAATAGCTTGTTTATGGTCACGGCAAAAGGTTACGGAAATCAAAACTCTATTTGCCATTATATCCCTGTTCACAATAAGACCCACTGCAGAGGTTTGACCCAAACAAATGCCACATTCTGAAATCTGGAATAGGATATGGTTTTAAATTCTCTGCCATAAATTCCCATTTTGCCTTCATTAGCCATTCTTTTAAATAGGTCAATAACGGTCTGGCAGGCGCATGAGCTAGGGAGGAAGAACAGACAGAAACTGCTCTGTTACTTAATAATTCAAATCCCAAATGCTTAATTAAAACGTTTTGCTAGACACAAAAAAGGAAAAAGAAACCATATCTTGCTTCATAGGATTTGCTGATTTACATCAAAGATTTGCCTGTCTCATAACATATGTTATTAGATATGGTAAAATATGTCGAGAACAAAGAGTACTGTAATTCAAATATGTTGATAATCGAGTTGCAATTTTGAATGGCAAGCTTCACATATGAACACATATATTGTGTTCATGCTTCAATGTTTTTGTTTGTTAAAAATAAAATTAAAAAAAAGATTTGTCTCAACCCCCCACATTGTAAAATTGGATTTAGTGAAAGTCTCTCAGTTAATTGAGCATATAAAAATATTTATTGCTCACTGATCAGTAAGAGCCCAGAATTTTTGTAGCATTTAGTCCAGCATCCAGCCAACCAGTTCCTCTGGAGGTCCAACCATAGGGCATATAGGCTAAGGCCTTCCCCCTGATGTTGCCTCCTGGCACTAGTAATCAGATGTAGAGGCTCCTTTTAGTCACCATGGCTAGTAGCCACTAAAAGACCTATCCTCCATGAATCTGGCTAATCTCCTCTTAAAACTGTTTATGCCTGTGGTCATCATTTTAATTATTTTTAATCATTTGTTGTATAAATAATTATTTCCTTTTGTCTAGCCTGAATCTACTGCCCATCAATTCCAATTCCACTCAAATTCCAACATTGAAGGGGGGAAAGAGATGTTTACTCTCCGTTTACTCTCTACCACATGCCTAATTTTATAAACCTATATCATGTCCCCCCACCCTTAGTCATCCCTTTTCTAAACTGAAAAGTCCCAGATTCTTCAGCCTTTCCTCATTAGGAAGATGCTCCAACTTCCAATCATTTTGGTTGCCATCTTCTGTACTTTTTGAGATATGGTGACCAGAACCCCACACAGTATTTTAAATGAGGATGCACCATATATCTATAAAGGGGGGGATTATAATATTGGCCGTTTTATTTTCAATCTCTTTCCTAATAAACACTAGCATAGTGTTTGCCTTTTTTACTGCTGCAGCACAATGGGTTGACACTTTCATTGAGCTATCTACTACGACCCCAAGGTCTCTCTCCCTCTCAGTAAGTTTACACCCCAACAACATCTACCTGAAATTAGGATTTTTTGTTCCAATGTCCATCTGCACAGGGGGCAGCAAATTTGCTGTTAGATATGTTGAATACATATAGCTATTACAAGAAAGGTTGGTTTTTAAAAAAAATCAGGAGCAGAAGGAAAGGGAGATGAAGTCTTTTTATTTTTGGTATGTTATATTTTTTAAGGAGAAAAACACATTCCCAGATTTTCTATGTTCTCATTCGTTTTACCAGCATGGAACATTAACATATTTGGAAATGCTCAAAACTCCTACATTATGCCATCTGTGCAGAATTTGCAGCAAACCCCCTCACTGCCACAGTTAGATGAAAAAAAAAAGTATTACAAGGTTGTCCTGGATTACTCCCTAGCTAGTAGGAAAAAAAATTACAGACCTCTCAGGGTTTCAGATACAGAAATTTGGTCCAGAAACAGTTTGCATTTTCTTAACATTGGTCAGAAATTGTAAGTGGTTTAGAAGCAGCTGGACTCAGGGCAGACACACACACAAATATTTTTCAGTCAGACAGATGAAGAGGAAAGTTGTAGTAGTAAATGAATAAGCTTTTTTTTTAAAGAGCCACACAGATAATATCAGGTGTCACCACCCTGCCAATCTTGGAGTAGCACTTTTCCTGCTTCAAGAAAGTACAGTTGAAATTCCAGCCACATAACCATGGCAATTGTTTCGATCACTTCTTCCTGAGTGGACATAAGCTAATGAATGTCCTTTCCCAATTGGCTTCACATCACAACTACAACAGCAAACAATACAAAATAATATCTATTTCATAGTACTTTAGCTGTCTATAGTTTCCTCCAAAAAATTCTTGGAATTGAATTTTGCCAAGTCCCTCCACTCACAAAATTAGTTCCTAAGATTCCTTGGGGAAAGGGAACAAGTGTTAAACTTGTTTAAGTTTGCAGTGTAGATATGCTCCTTATATCACCAATTTGTTCTGTGAATTATAATGCAAAAGCCCTGCCTATTGTGCTACAGGGAAATTGATCCAACCCACTACTGTAGGGGTCAACAGCCAAAAGCCATCTTGTCTCTTTAACATCCATTTTGTTCTCTTTGGCTGGTCAGCTTGTAAATTTCCACTTTCGGGACAGTGCGTCTCATCAACAGGTGTGTTATCAGGAGAGGCCTGTTCAAGGTTCCTTCCCATACCAATGTTAATTAGCTCAGCAGAAACATCTGAGTAAGGAAATGGGAGGGGGACTTGCTCACCTTCCCTTGGGAACTGACATCCAGCTTGAACCGGCTGAAGCATCTAGAACACTGGTTCCCAACCGGGGGTCCGCGAACTAAATTAAGGTCCGCGAAACAAAGTTATAAACCCATAATATATTCAATTAAAAGTTCTCTATTATAAAAAATATATTCAAATATTATTCTAAGTTTAATGTTTACCTAACAGTTATGATTAAAGTTTATTTTCAAATTGTCGGAATTTTTATTTTGAACCTTGGGGTCCCTCCACCGAACAAAAAAGTCCTAGTGGTCCCTGGTCAAAAAAAAGGTTGGGAACCACTGATCTAGAAGGTTCCAGCCAGACACCCCTGTGATTGGAGGCTAAGTGGCACCTGGTCTTGGTCAGCTTTTCCATAAGTTTTAGTATCTATAAGTTAGCTTATTCCTTCTATCCACCACCTTTGTACCTGGGCAAGGTACCTGGGCTCTCTCGTTGAGAGAGCAGTTACCGAGCAGCCACAGAGATTCCTGGATGATGCATTGGTATTGGACCCATTCCAGTAGGGCTTCTGCCCTGGTCATGGGACGGAGATGGCTCTGGTCACCCTCACAGACGATCTCCGTCGACAGCTGGATTGAGGTGGGTTTGGGGCTGCTGGTATTACTGGATTTATCAGCAGCCTTTGACATGGTTGATCATGATCTCCTATACCACCGCCTTGCTGACATAGTGGTTCGGAGCACAGCCCTTCATTGGCTGATGACACTCAGCTTTACCTGTTGATGGACGGCCATCCAGACTCTGCCCTGGACCCACTGGCCAGGTGCTTGGACACCGTGACTGGATGGTTGAGGAAATGCCAGCTGAAACTGAATCCATCAAAGTCCTTTCGCTCGGTCGGGGCAGCTTGGTGGTGGGGTGCCAGCTCCTGGCTCTTGACAGCATATAATTAACACCTTCGTCCACTGTCAGGAGCCTGGGTGAGATCTTGGATGGAACAATCTACCTAGCAACATCAGGGCCCTGTGGGACCTAAATGAGTTCTGCATGGCCTGTAAAATGGAACTGTTCCGCCAGGCTTACAACTGAGGGCAGCTGCAAGTTACCTTTCATTGTCATCATTGCTGGCCTCCCCATCCTTCCTTTCAACCTGTCTTTCTCCAGCAGTGAATTTGCTAGACATTATTTGCCACATAAATTTAATCTGGCATTCAGACATAACCCCACCTAGAATCTATTGTCAGTTTTTCATATAAGAAAAAGAGCACTTTTAATGATATAATCTGTGAATTTGTCGTCACCCAATGCAGTTCACACAAGCCAGTTAACAATCCCTTTCAATTATACTTCCAACGTTCACACACCAGTCAAGAAATTCTGCCTCCATGGATGGCTTCTACTAATGCTATGTTTGATAATCTGGTATGAGTCTTTTATTACAGAAATATATGAACTATCCTGTGCCACTTAATTTGTAAGGCCGTTAATATACACCACCCATTAATGCAGAAGCAAATGAATGGACTGGGAATGCTTACACTTTGTAAGCAAGTTGGAAATTGGTTTCTAAGAGATTCATTTCCTACAGTGTAGGCAACCATTTCATTTGTTCCATTGTTACCTCTGGTGATCGAGGTTTTGCAGGTTTTTGGAACTGTGCATGTCACTGTAAAATTTGTTTACCATTGCTGAAAGGCAGGATGAGTGTACAAACATACTACAAACTGTGATTTCACTTTCAAACCACCTATTATAGGCCTGCACAGTGTTGGTCTGTAGAGGAGCTGACTTTGGGAAAAGGGGTTACACTAGACAAAAAGCTGGTGCCTTCTTTATCACTCAGAATATTCATTTTACAGGCCATATATAAGCAAGTCCCATTTGTATTTATAATTGATAGGTTATATAGATGCATTTGGGAAATAACATTCATAAAGCTCAGACTGCTTTATATAAAATACACACGTGCATCCATTTTACCATGCGTTCACTTTTATTCATCATTATACACCATATATTTTTCCTCTTTAGAGAACAATGCAATTACAATGATCTTTTAAAGATCACTCCATGAGCCACATTTTACACAGGATACTGTATTGATACTGAGAAGGTAGCTAACAGTACTGTTTGCGACAGAATTTAGAATTACTAGAAGCTTGTTGCTAAAATGCTGGCTGGCTTGTTAAATGAATATGCACACATCTTTCTCCACACAAACATTGCCTTTGGATCCTTGTTTTAGGGTTGCCAGACCACAATCCTGGAGCAAAACTAAAAACCATGACTGGAAGAATTTCCGGGTCAGGAGTATAAACTCTAGACCAGGGGTGTCAAACGTAAGGCCCGCGGGCCGAATCCGTCCCCTTGAGAGGTCTTATCCGGCCCGCAAGGAAGCTGAGGCAGCCACCCCCCACTTGACCCTACATAGCAGGACTGAGACACCTCTTTTATTGATATGTTTAACACAAAAGATGATGTATGGGGATGGGAGCAAAGTGACAATGCACATGCACAAAGCAACTGTAATTCAGTTTGATCATCATAAAAATGAGCATTATTCTTCAAAGTTCAACAGTGCTGTTCTCAATTTGCTATGAAATTGCAATCTGGACAGATGGGTGATTAAGCTTCTCTTCATCCAGAGATGATCGATCATGATTATGTATGGAACCTACTAAAGATCCAACTAAAAGTTACAACAATTGCTTGTAAAGCTGTAGGCCAACAGCAGCTTCTCCCTTGCAATATGATTTGGGAGAAGGAAATTTGTGGTAAAGAAGCTATAGGTACAAACATTTCCCCAGCCACTTTCCCCCTGAAACTTGGCGCCTGCCAAGTTGCTGCCCTCCCAACAGGGTGTCAGATTTGTATTTACTTGAAAACTTGTAAGCAAAGCAACCAAATGGCTGCTTTGGCATGTAACCATCTTCAAGGATCTACTCAACTGGCATGCTGCCACACAATGAGCAGCACAGATTGGTCTCAGGCAGAGTTCCATAGTAATGGGTGTTCCCATTCAGTCCCTAACACTTTCACAGCACAATCCTAAACAGAGTTATACCTTTCTAAGTTCACTGAAGTCTGTGAAGAGATTTTTACAAACCATGTATATATTTGTGTATTTTATGTGTGTTTATGTGTATTAGAAAGCCGAACAATCGTGCAAATCAGGCTTTGTGCAGCTAACCAGTTAGAGAAGAAGGAGGGAAAACAAAGCTGTTGTATTGGTCCTTAATCTGGTAAGAGAAGAACCAATCAGACTGCAAGGAGAACGTCGCAATCCTATGGGCCCCTTTAGCAAGCTTTGACAATAGCCAATCCCTAGTTAGAGTTTTCAATCCCCCTTCAACCTATAAATAGAACTAGCTTAGTCAGCCCAAAAAACACCCAGAAGAAGAGCTGTGAAGGACTTCAGAAAACAGGAACTGAGCTGAAGTCCAGCTACCTGCAGCACAGAATTCCCTTAGGACAGTGGTCGGCAAACTCATTAATCAACAGAGCCAAACATCAACCGTACAACGATTGAGATTTCTTTTGAGAGCCAAATTTCTTAAACTTAAAACTATATAGGTAGGTACACTGTTTATTAACTTAATAAACTGTAATTAAAGTTTTAAGTCTTAATTAAACTATAGGTACACTGACGGGGGGGAGATAGAGACCAAATAAAAGGCAAGTTTAGACGATTGTGAGAAGCACGTACGCGGGATCGGCGCCCTTACTCCACCCCCCACGTCAGCCTGCAAAATCTCAACTCGAGAGACCTCCACGTGATCTTGCTGCCCGCCTGCCTCTGCATTTGGGTCGCCTCACCGGGGGGGGGGGGAATCTACCCGTTTGTTGTCGTCGTCCCCTCCCTCACAGGATCCGACCAAAAAGGCAGGTGTAGCCAAACAGGGTGGTAATAGAGAGGAGGGGGAGGAAGGGGGGGTGAATCGTCGCAAGGGCTAACCTGGGCCGTTTATGCACGGGAGGTTTTGCCTTGGATTTGCCCCTCTTCAAATGCACATTTCCCCCATCCAAATTCTCAAAACTCCACAATGAGCCACCAGCAAGAGTTTTGAGAATTTGGATGGGGGAAAATGTGCATTTGAAGAGGGGCAAATCCAAGGCAAAACCTCACGTGCGCAAACGGCCCAGGCTGTTTGGAGCGATCTGGAGTCAAGAGGTCTAAGCGTCCGAGGGGACGTTCATCGGGCGAGGAGAACCGAAGGCTCCCGGTCTCTTTTTGCAATTAAAAAGCAAACCGAAAAACGGATCGAGAAGGCGAGGGGGGTTTAAAAAAAACACCCAGCTAATCTCCCCCCTGCCGGCTTTCTTCTTCCTCCTCTGCGCAGCAGCGATAGGGGGGAAAAATGAATCAAGCTGGCTGGGAGAGTGGCGGGCAGGGAGGAGGAGGAGGAGAAGGGGGGAGGCGCAATAATGCAAGGCAGCTGCAGCAGGAGGCAGGAATGAGAGAGCCGGGAAGCGGGAGGGCTGCGAGCTCAGCGAGGGAGGCGCGTCACGAGCAACTGAACCAGCCTCCGAGGGGAAAGGGGGGGGGAGAGAATATCATCCAGACCGACGCGCCCACACGTGGTCATTTGTGGCAGAGCCGCATGCAAGGGGCCAAAGAGCCTCATGCGGCTCGCGAGCCACGGCTTGCCGACCACTGCCTTAGGACGTGGAAAGCGACTGAGGGCTGAGGGAAGCTGTAGACTTGGGATGGCTGAATAGCTGGGAGAGAGCTAGGCCCCAGGAGCCAGTCTCAAGGGAGTCCACAAAGGGAGCTGCTACACTGAAGTGCAAGGAGGAGGAGGAGGTTCCCTTCTCCACGAGCATGCTGGCAGAAAAGCCTCAGAAGATTGAATTAATATATAGGATAAGAACAAGGACAGCTCTCCTGTAGTCAGTTCTGTATTTTTCTATTGTTATCAAGTTGGTGTTATATATTAAATAAACCTGTTTGGCTCTAAAGAAAAATGAGTTCTTATTTTACTTGGGAACCAAGCGCCTAAGCCCTAACTACATTTAACCAACCCAGAGTATCCTGACAAGTCTATGGGCTTAGTCTTGTTTAGGATTGCACTGCTAAGGACTGAGAGGTGGAAACAACATTCTCAGGCTTTCTTGCAAGATGCTATCAGATGCTTCAGAAGAAACAGCATAAGAACTATTGTTTTGCACAATCTGCAAACATCTTTTTCAGTTTAAATCTGAACTGCTGCAAGAAAAAGCTTCTCCACAACCAACTTTCTCTCATCTTTGGCTTTCACACCAGTTCTGTTTTAAACTGGAACTCAATCCTCCCAAATCCCTCATGTTCATTAGCTTCTCAGATGCCAAATGCAGCCCCTTTGATCTTTAAAGCAACACATCTGAAGGGTGTTTCCTTAACCTTTTGAGTTATTTCTCATTCTCTCAACCCTATGCATAGTATCCCCTTGCAGCCTTGAAAGTTAATTTCTTATTAGATTTTCTTTCCTGGCACACATACACATTTGTTATTGCAGTGCAACTTGTGGAAATACTTAAATACTCCCCCCTTATTTCCAAATTCAAACAAATCTTCAAAGGGAAATACAAATGCAATGAATTCCACAAATGTGCAGCGAGGACTTGTGTTACTTTGCATTTTGGTTTGCACAGAGGTTGCAACACACTTTCCTGGTCACTTTTAAACACTATTCCAGTTACTGGGAGTGCATTCACGCATGTGTCCGGTATAGCTCTATGGACTATCACTGTAATTCATGCTTTACTGTTCTTTTAAATCATGAAATCATGAAATGCAATTAAAAATTGTACCTACGCAAATGTCAGGGTTGATGCCAGAGGGTTGCTACGGAATGGCATCTTTCATATTATACTGGCCACATCTTGTTTAAAATACAGAAAATTGATATGCAGCCTCTCAGAAAAGCTGCTTGAGGAGGCTTAGACTGGATCAAGGTGGCATCTCCAGCCACCTCCACCCAACTTAAACTAAAGGGCTTCCTTAATGAAATTTCCCAGGGTCCTCAAATTTCCCATGGACTGTGAATTCTAGGACCATGGGAGGGATTAGGTAGGCTGGCCTGCCTTTTATCTAGGGCTAGCTCGATCATGGCCTCTACCTCTTGATAGGAAAAAAGCCTCCCTTCATTAGTCGGACCCGAATGGGGACGGGTACATTAACATCCGCCATCTTCCGGACTTCTTTTGAGCAACCTGGGGACAGCTCTTCCACTTGCCAACAGGAGGAGTGAAGGCCAGATGCTGCGGCTGCTGGGGCACCCGAGCTGCGCTTTGGGCCCCGGAGCATTTTGGCACTTTCCCCATTAAGTGCAGTGGAGCTCTTTAAGTGCCGTTTGTGTCCTGCCTTTTTTGCCGCCTGTGTTTTGGCAGGGGCTGAGTCGCTCGGCTCCCTATCCTTCGAATGTCCACCTGAGCAGCTGACGGAGGCTTCTTCAGCTCTCTGTGCTGCCTCGGGATGGAGGGAAGGGTCGTAGTCCCCTACAGAGAACAGGTCGTTCTCTCTGCTGTCTGAGCCTGGCTTTGGCCGGGAAGAGCGGGGTAACAAATGGAAATAAATAAATAAGTTGGCTAGCCGTGTCTGCCATTTTGAGAACGGTGCCAAGACTCCGGGAGGAAAAAGGAGACAGAGGGGACAGCCAAGATAAAGAGTTGTTTTGTTTTTTAAAGGAAGGGATTTGGAGGAAAAAACAGAAAGGACAGGATAGAAAAGAAGGCTTACTAAGCTAAACTATGAAGGACACAGCAGAGCTATGCTACTGACGTGCTCTCCCCAGCAAGGCAGGAGGGAAACTGGAAGCTACAGGCTTTCCCACCAGGGAGACCGGAAGTGAAAGTTTGATCCTGCTTCCCCTAGCAATGGGCAGGAAAACCCAAGCTCCAAGATGCCCTTCCGTCAGAGCGGGAATTGCAAGACAAAACAGCCATGCGTTAATGGCCTCTGATAGCAGTTAGAAAATGCTTGCATCTGAAATAGTGGAAAGTTGGATTTAGGACTGATACTGTGGAAGGGGTATATCTGGCATATGAAGAAGCCTGCCTTGTATGATAAGAATGTTGCACCTGATAGCATTTTGATTTCCCCCCCCCAGCTGTATGATAATTAACAGGCTGGATGGGCTATGGGTCTGATTTAGTATAAAGCAACTTTGAAGGGCCTTCCTTACATTACCACAGCAGTGCTGGACTGCTTTCCTATGGCTTCCATCCATAACAGTGTAGTCATTCTTGGAAGCTGGGTCTGTGCGGGTATGTCCATGTGGTTCGGCCTTCCAAATACTACCATAACTGTGTGTGAAGTTGCCACAGGGAACATCTGCTCATGTGCTATTGTGTGACATCTATGCATCCAGAAATAAGCTTGGAAAAGGGCTTGGAAAAGAACAGAAGGGAGCGTTTTCTCCAGCTCCTTTACAAAAACAAACAAGCCAAAAAACCAAGATAGGTCTCTCAAAGGAAGCTGAAGTTAGACCCCTCCACTTCCCCATCCTCCAAAGTTTAACCTTCTGCCACAAAGAATACTATTAAGTTTGAAATGAGTGTGCAACTGTTCTTTTCTCCTTCCTGCTGCAGTCTCTTTTGCAAAGAAATCTAAGGCTCAGAGCCTGTTATAATGATGATTCATCATCATCTCCATGTTCTCCACTGACATCACAAAGCCTTGCTGCCAATTATAAAAGCACAAACCTGCGTATGGTGGGGAAAGCATCCAGCTGCTTAGGTAGACGGAAACCATCAGGTTTGATTTTAAATGTCCCTCTTGTGTCTTTTTGGCAGTTCCGCCCTACCACTGTTAACATTTCTGGGCCAGTAAGATAGGGAAAAAAACCTTTTTCTGTTTAATTGTTTACGGGTCTAGCTGTTGATCGATAATGTTTCACCTGTAAGCTTCCACCATATTAAAAAAAGTGCTGATTTTTAAAAAGAAGTCTTATTTATGCAATATTCATTTCCTTTGTAAAATCTTGAGTACCATACTTTTCCATCTATAAGACGACCCTTTTTTTAACCCAAAATTAAGAAAAAATAGGGGTTGTCTTATACATGGGAACGTCTTATAGGGCGAAAGAGTCCTGTCACCCTGGCCAGCCGGCGTCTGGCTTTCAAACCGGGCGCCGCCCATCCAGCCAAACAGCTGACGGGTGGGGTGGAAGCGACCGGTTTGAACGCCCGACACTAGCCGGCCAGGGCCACCGGCCTCTTTCCCCGCTCGCTCTCTTCTCCGCCTGTCAGCTGTTGGGCAGGGAAAGAGAGTGAGCAGAAGAGTCCTGTCGCCCTGGCAGGCCAGCGTCCGGTGTTCAAACCGATCACTGCCCACCCAGTTGGGTGGGTGGCGACTGGTTTGAATGCCGGCCATCGGCTAGCCAAAGCAACAGGACTCTTTCCCCGCTCGCTCTCTTTCGCCGCCTAACAGCTGACGGGCGGAGAAAGAGAGCGAGCGGGGAAAGAGGTGGCAACAGCCGGCTTCCGTGTATAAGACGACCCTCTAATTTTAGGGCTAAATTTTACAGAAAAAAGGGTCATCTTATACACGGAAAAATATGATAAGTGCAATGAGCCCACAACTTTGCAAGTAAACAGAAAATGGTTTTCACATCCTTCCTGAAAAAAGTATCTTAGGGGTCACCAAAGTCATTTTGGGCAAATGATAGGTAAGAATGACATGAACATGTCATTTCCCAACCTGGAGTTGGCAACCCTAGGTAGAGGGTTAGGGTGGAGGCAGGCAATGGCAAGTCAGCTGTGACTTGACTGCACAACAAAGAGGATTAGGGGCCCCCCATGGTGGCCATTTTGTGGTGGTGGCCCCTAATCCTCTTTGTTGTGCAGTCAAGTCACAGCTGACTTGCCATTGCCTGCCTCCACACTAACCCTCTACCTAGGGTTGCCAACTCCAGGTTGGGAAATTCCTGGAGATTTGGGGTGGAGCCTGGGGAGGGCAGGGTATAATGCTGTAGAGTTCACCCTCCAAAACAGGCATTTTCTCCAGGGGAACAGATTTCTGTTGTCTGCCGATCCAGTGTAATTCTGGGATATTGCCAGGCCCCACCTGGAGGCTGGAAACTGTACCTCTACCATACATATTTTTAAAATAAATTTTAAATGAAATGTGTGTGGGGGTGGGGGGGAGAAGGAAAGATTTCCTTTCTTTTATCCCTTAGAAGCTCCTTGATCCATTGATCTTGAGCAGCATATATCTAATGTTTGAGGGATATAAGGACTGAAACAAATCTTGCAACTGACAATGTAGCCTTGGGATCCCTGTCACTTAGTAAAAAAGGCATTATGTCAGACACAGAGGCATTAGATTTATATGTTAAAAGGGAAGACACATAATGTGATCGAAGTTCCTCGTAAAAGAGTCATTCCAAGAGGGCATGAGCTAATGAATCGATAGAGCCAGAAGAGCAAGGACAGGTCCTGTCTGGATCTGGTATATTCAAAATCCTGCCCTGCATAACCATAGAGGGGTTAGCATTCAGTCTAGCTAAACAGAAGGCTCTAGAAAGACAAGGAGTTGTCAAATAATAAGTATAAGCAGGCAAACCACGTGGTGGTGGTGGTATTCTGAAGAACTGGGATGAACAAATGCGGCGAGCACGAAAAGTAGTGCTGTTATAATCAAGCTCTTTAATGCGCTTTTTAATTTTGGTGAAAGCTTCAGTTTCCCCAAGATCTAATGACCTATCCTGCGAGAAGCCCAACAATGGCAATTAATGAAAGATTTCAAGTTTCGTACGCAGCCAATAAATTTTCGGATAATATTCTTGCCCAAACTTACTGATATTTATCCCATTGAAGTAAATTGTGATGGGTGGCCACAGTTACTGTCTGTGAGTCTTTGTACAATCAGAAAGGAGAACAGAGTTCATGTGTTATCTAAAGGAGTGCATAAGCCTGTGTAAGGTTGTGAAGCTATGTTTCCCTAGGGGAGCAAAATCCTTCATTTGCCTCCTCTTTTCGTGCCTTTTCCAGTTCTTCTCATATTTATTTCTAGTTAAAGGCCCTCTTCCCCCTTCCTTTCTGCTGGGGGTGGAAATGTCATTGTGTTTCAAAGTAGTTTTCAGGAGATACACAAGGCCAGTGAAGACAAATGGAACCAAACTATGAGTTCAGGGGCCATTAACATTTAAGCTTCAGCTACTGCCCAAGCTTCACAGGAGACATCTGTCTGTCTCTCTCCACCACCACCCCCATCCCATCATTATCTTCACATCACAGTCTCTTCACATTCTCATCATTTTTAGCGCCTCTTGAAGCCAGCTAGAGAAGTTGTGAATAACAGAGACACAAAGAGAAAAGAAGAAATATGAAAGGTAACAAAGCAAAGAGCAGCAAAATAGGGAGTGAGGATGGCATGAAGAAGGAGAAAGAAGGAAACTTGAAAAGGGTCAAGGATGAAGTAAGAAAGGGGTAAGGAGGTAGAACTTCAAGCAAGCAGGCACCAAGAAATGGATCAGTGGGCACTATGGACACCTCATTAAGGACTGCTAATGTATCTAGGTGCAGGAATGCAAGGAGGCCATGATCATCTTTGCATCCCTTTACCTGGCATCCCTAGCATTCTCTATACACCCTGCTTCATTCACATCCGTCTGATCTAGTGCCTACCTCCTTCATCCAGAGGAACCACAGAAAGAACTACTAGACATCTATCAGCCTATACCACTAGCTGTTAGAGTACGTACTGACTAGTGAATTCATCTTGTAAGCTTTGTGCTGCAATCTTATGCGTACATATCAGTAACATGTCTTGTTGAATTCAACAGACCTTACTTCTGAATAAATATGCATAGTACAGGGGTAAGTCTGATGAGATGTGGCTCCCATCTTGTACCTTCTCTGAGTTTAGTACAGGGGTGTAAATCTGCTGATATGGCTCCCATCTTGTATCTTCTCTGACTAATGGAAGATTGATAAGGGAATTGGGGATTGTAAATATGAAGAATCAAATTTCCTTCCCTTTGTTATTATACCCATGTGTTACAGGACTACCAATATCAATCGTGCCATAACAAAGATTAAACCCATTTGTCTACATATGATAACGTGGTACTTGACAACTTTGTAGG
Organism: Euleptes europaea; assembly: GCF_029931775.1. Taxonomy (NCBI): domain Eukaryota; kingdom Metazoa; phylum Chordata; class Lepidosauria; order Squamata; family Sphaerodactylidae; genus Euleptes; species Euleptes europaea. The sequence continues at coordinate 8,743,083 of NC_079326.1, read as the reverse complement.
CTTTTATCAGAATTTTTAAAATGCTTGAAAGACAAATGAGTACTCTCTTTAAAAACTGCTATTTAAGACATGTAGCAATCATGGTGTTTCTACATATTTGAGAGACGTTAAGATCTGTTTTTTAAAAATGTGGCACATTATTTCAGTAATCTAGAGGATAATTTTTGTGTAGGGTTCTTCTTGCATGGATCCATGAAATGGAATATTTAGCATGGGATTCACACATCACTGCATATTGTGCTATCGCAGACATTCACTCCCTGGATTTAGATGTGTGGGCAAGATAGTGCAGTATTCAACAATGTATGAACGTAGTCATGTAGTGCAACCTTATGCATAGTTGCTCCAGTTTCAATCTATCAATTTCAATGGGTTTAGACTGTAGTAACTGTATAGAACTGCACGGTTAGTCACCTGTTTAAGGATAGTTCTTGCTCATACAGCTTTGAATCATGGATTTGGTCATGGTCTCTTCCATGGATATTCCTTCATAGAGAAAAATGTTATTTTGGAAAAGGCCATGAAATGTGTGTGTTTGCACACATGTGTGCACATTCATGTGCAGCTCCAAAATGGGGCAAATAACGTCCTACCAGGGCATTTGTGTGTGTGTAAAGTGCCGTCAAGTCACAGCCGATTTATGGCGACCCCTTTTGGGGTTTTCATGGCAAGAGACTAACAGCAGTGGTTTGCCAGTGCCTTCCTCTGCACAGCAACGCTGGACTTCCTTGGTGGTCTCCCATCCAAATACTAACCAGGGCTGACCCTGCTTAGCTTCTGAGATCTGACGAGATCAGGCTAGCCTGGGCCATCCAGGTCAGGGCACCAGGGCATTTACTCATATGGAAAAATACCACTGAGGTTATGTAGGCTTGCTTGTGATTTAAGACTGGGGCCCTTGTTCGCAAAATAAAGCATAAGACCGACAATGGTCTAGTTTCCCCCTTGCTATTATTGCTTAATTGCGTCCATCTAAAATCCCACTTTTACACAAGTGCACCCATTAAAACGCCTACTGATTTCCAGGGAGTGTTATGGGAAGATGGAAGTTTCAGGGTCAGGACCTTACATCTTGTTTTGATCAATATTTTTAGGACACAGAATGTATTTTGGATACAGCCAATGACTGTTTTTCTTAGGAAATGTCGAGATGTGACGTCACCCCATGGGACAGGAATGACCTGGTGCTATCACAGGGGACCTTTACCTTTTACCTTTAATGATTGTTTATCACTGAATTAAAATTCTACATTAATCTGCATACAGGAACACACAGTATGGAGTGAAAGTGTTTAGACCAATATGAAAATTATGACTAATCATTTAATTTGAATATTCTGTCCAGTTGGACAAACAACAGCATTTTAGTGATTTAAACATTTGAGGTGTCACTTTATTGCATAAAACAGCCAAGGCAATTTAAAGTTAAAACAACGGAGAGTAGAAGCCATCCAAAGCATAACAAGCATTAAAAACAGAACAGGCATCAGAACCTTATTCTTAAGACCACAAATTAAAACGCCTAAGATAATTTTTAAGAATTAAGATTCCCATTTGCATCAGGAATGAAGTGGCTGGTAAGCCTTGCTAGGAAATAATTCCATACCTGTGGTGCTACCACTGAGGAGATCCAGGGCACTAATAAAGGCATTAGCCTAAACGCTACCTCTGATTGTCTACCAAGCCCTGTATCAGGTTCTGGAACATATAGCAGTATATCCTATACATATGTCAATGCATCTGAAGAGACGCCAGAGCCAAACTGCAGCAATGCTGTCTTGGCATTGTGCTGGTATAACTCTGGTGCTGGCGCAGAAGAAGATGGCATCAGGGATTTGTCAGGGAGAAGCCTCTTCTCCTCCCTGTTCATGCTCTCCGCAGCTGTTAAATGCTAAACCTGCAAGAACCCTGCCTGGCATAGCTTTAAGCTTTCCCACCGAACACACAGAGAGTGGAAATACAAGTTCTCAACCTGCCCCCAAGCCCCAGGTTAGGATACCAAGCCTGTGGTCAGTCACTGTCCCTCCTAAATGCTATATAAAGCACCCACAGAAGGGTGCTTAACATAAACAGGCAAGGAGAAGCACAAACTTTGCATAGTGCTAATACTGCTCCATGCTCTTTATATCCATTATAGGTTCTCCAACTCAGGACATAGACATCAAGGAGAAGCCTCCACTCCCCCAACTGGGGATGCAAGGACAGTACACCCCTGCACAAAAACAAGGGAGGGGGACAGCTACAACTGTTTCCCCATTCCTTCTACATGTACTTACTCTGTACATTGCCTCAATAGTGGCTGCTAGAAACCAGTATAAACAGGACAGAAAGGGAGTGTATGGGGGGGGAGTTCAAATATGCTAGTATTGCTATACCATGGTGGCTCAAGGTGGCTCCATTGCCTTTTCTGCAAGATCTCAGGGATCACAACTGCAGGCCAACATGATTACCAGCCATTTCACTCCTACACATGCTACTGCTGACCAGGCACATGCCTATTGCATTGCAGGATCAGAGAACAATGGAGCTGTCCCAGCAGACACTCTTCATGCTGTTCCAGTGCAACTCACCACAAGGGATGGGTAAGTATTGGCTCAGTACGTCCTCCAACAGGAACCCATGGTAGGGGGAAGGAGCTGAGGAACCTGAAAGGCTACCAGGTGCAGATCTACAGAGCCCACTTGTTCATTGCTGCTATTGTGAACCATTATTCACTCTGTTCTTGCGTGTCTTTGGACTCCTTGCAGCCATCCGACGGGAAGTAGCTAGAATGGACATTCACAATACAGTGCCAACCATATGCTGACCCAACAACATGGCCAATGGGCTCAGTGGCCAGTGTGCTTCCAGCTTCCTTGCTGCGGGGTTGCTAACTCACTTGTTCTAGCCTACCTCTGCACCACTACAAGATGTTTAACAGATGATAGTATGACCAGCATACTTGTCCTTCCCATGGGTAACCTATGCTGTGGTCTTATAGACAGTCAGGGCAGTTGCACAGGTGCAGAAACCTTGCTGTAACAAGAGGGTTCATTCACTTAACCCTATTCAGAAGACTTTCAATTTTCCTGATGGTGTTCTATCAATGTGTGGTTACAGTTGTGGTTCTATGTGAAGGGGATTTGGGAGACAGGGAATGGTTCCTACTCTCTGCTCATTACTGACCTCACCTGTTTTCAGCACGCATTTCACACTGGATCACCCACCTTCCCATCTGTTTGTAGGATTGCCAACAAGCCTGGAGAAAAATGTCCTGTCCCCTTAATAGACGGTTAATGCATAGAAAGTGGCAGCTGAAGCTTTCCAAGACATGGAAGTAAATCATCTGGTCAATAACATTCATTTATTTTCCCAAAAGGACATTTTTCCCACCTCCAGGCAGTTGGCCTCCCTACCTGTTTTGCGCAGGTACACTTTTGCAGGAAGAGGCAACTGGTCCTCCACTTGCACACTTCTCCATATCATAGGTGACACCTGATAAACCATGAGACCTGAATGATGGAGGGGTGGATATGAACGGAGCACAAAGGCTGATGGTAGGACCTGGTGCATGGTGTGTGTGTGTGTGTGGGGGAAATAATGCCAACCAAAATGATGGCTATGTGAAGCAGCTACTTAGCATGAGTGGCCCAAACAAAGAGCTTATTGTCAATTGAGTCAAAATTAAGCTTGTCAACAGGTCTGAAGGTAAGTGTCCTGCCTCTTTAAGAGAGACTTAATGTGTAGAAATGGGCAGTTCAAGCTTTTCATGGTATGGAGGTAAACATCACCACCTAGTAATTTTTTTTACCATCAAGTCACAGTTGACTTCTGGCAACTCCATGGAGTTTTCAAGGCAAGAGACATTCAGAGGTAGTTTGCCATTGCCTGCCTCAGCATCATGGCCCTGATATTCCTTGGTAGTCTCCCTTCCAATACTGACCAGGGCTGACCCTGCTTAGCTTTTGAGATCTGAGGAAATCAGGCTTGCCTCGGCTATCCTGGTCAGGAGCAGCACCCAGTAAATAACATCCCATTAATTCTCTCTTAAAGGGACATTTCCCCCAGGCAGTTGGCAAACCTAGCCCAAATCTTAGCTGTGCCTTGTTCCTTCCCTTGTGTGCTGTGTGTGTGCAGCAGTGGCCTGACAACAGGAAGGCATGGTGATGTCTGCAGTGCAATTGCTATGCATCTGGGAGCGTGGGGATCTTTTCGGTACAATTCCTCTCCACTGAGCAAGCACAGGATACTAGCTAGAAGCACTGGCTACACACTCACAGTGGGGTCAATGTGGTTAGGTATCTCACATACTGGGGGGAAAAAAAGGAACCCACAGCTTGGTGACTCAGTGGCACCTGACACAAGGTATTGGCACACAGTAGCATTATCAAGCTAACAAAGCTGCTTCTCTGTTTGGGAGTTTTGTAACAAAGCTAGCTTCTTTTAATAGCAGTCATACTGAAGATTCAGCTATCCTTGGACACTGAAATGTATTTGCTTCATTATAGTAAAATACATCTTTCAAGATCAAATATTGTACCTGATTGTTGCGGCGAGAACAGTAGAAATATTTCAGACATCAGAAAGCACAGGAAAAAATCCATTGGAACAAGAACGGTTTTATAAAGTGTGGAATTGAGCATCCCTAATGAAATTACTGAAAACCTCACATGAATGTTTAAAGTTCTGGTGAAATCTGGTCTCCTGTTATATTACCTGCAACAAGTCATTTTCCCTAATTTGATATGGGTAAACTTGATCTAATTAATTTAGCTGATATGAGTAACTAAACCATTTACACTCTAAGTTTGTTTCCAAGATGTTTTATATTTCTTTAAAATTATACTCGCTATAATAGTTGGGGGGTGGATGGGTTTAAAAAATTTTTTTAAATTCCCAGAGCAAGCCTCCCTCCCAACATATGATAAAGAACAAAGAGGTTCATAAGGCATCTTTGGTTACATATGTCCTTCAGGGGGTTCTAGAAGTATGCGGGGTTATCCTCTTTGACTATCACAACAATCATGTGAGATAGGCTGAGCTTAGAGATACTGAATGGCCCAAGGTCAACCTGGGAGTTTTATAGTAGAACTGGTATTAGAACCCTGGTCTCCTCATTTCCACATTCTACACAAAGCATTACATAGGCTGTTGAGTATAAATTGTAATATACTCCGATTATAATTGCTTCCTTCATGGATATATTTCATGGTATCATTTAGACTGAACTCTTGCAGTATAAGCTTTCTCTGCCTTGGAAAATTTGCTGTCTGTAATATTCAGCTTATACCAAGGGACTCTTATTTCCACAACCCCGTACACATTATAAATTGGGTGGGAGGGGGAATCTACTGAATTTCCAGTATGTTGCTAAAGTAGGTTGTATAAACAATATGCCTCTGGATCAGGGTGGATAAAAATCAATGATTTTAAAAAAATATGTTTTTTAAAAAAATTTAAGTTGGGTTTTTTTATTTAAATTGGATTTTTAAAAATAAAATGCTTTTTGAGGAAATCTTTCTAAAGATAGTTTTCTATTTATATTTAAGATCCATTATAGTCCAAAGGCTATTCATCACGAAATAAGGATTAGTTTTTAATTATGTAGCATGAGGCTGTATATTTATACAATGTTTAAATTTTTGGTAAACTTCTGTAAGATTATTTTGGGCAGTTTTTCTAACGAGAAGATATTATCACAGATGCTTGTTTTTGCAGTTCTCAAAAGTGTGAATTTGTGTCTGCAGAGATAACATGTCTTTTCTTCACAAGGAAAATGTTATAAAATAAACATACAGAGTTGAGGAAAAAAAACCTTAATCCCATTGTTCCTTTGCAAATCTATAGACACAGAATCAACCTCTTAAATGATAAGTTCCAAGAGGTTCAATGAAGATTGTTTGGAGTGGAATAGCTCTGCACAAGTAGCTAAGTGTGAAGAAGGAGAGGCAAGCAGTAAAAATGAAAGTGCAACCTTGTGAGCAGAATACTCCACAAGACTTGGGATCTTTGTGTAATAATTGTGCAAGTCAGTTGCTTGCCTGTGCAACTCAGACTTGAGGCAAGTGCTGAAGGCACTTCAGGGCTGGCAACCTCTTCTCAACTCCAGTGGGTTCCTACAGCTGCACTAACACTTAACTGTACAGAACAGGCACTTTAATGTAGAAGCAAATCCAAAGGGGTGATGGAAATTCGAGACTGTTGAAGTAATGATTTCACTGTTCTTCTGCTGGTGTAGAAAGAATATTCTCTTCCTTTGGACTCATTCATTCTAAACTGAGAAATCGTTTGGGACCCGATAAAGCAGGAAAGCTTGTTTTTCTTTTCCAGATTATGAACAAACAAGAAAATGAAGATGAAGAAGAGTGAGCTACAGAGGTTTTAAGTTTTTCATGTGTGGACCTGGCTAAAACTCAGTCTAAGTTTAAAGAAATATATTTTGTTTAACCACATCAGTTAACAAACATGGATGTTTATGAGAATACATATGCTATAATGTTATTGTTTTTGTTAAATAAAACTATTTAAATTGTTATTAAGGTAATGATTATTTTTCTCCTTACAATAAAGTACAGCAGAAAAGTTGTCCAAATATGATTAACTTATTAAACTGGAGATAAATAATTATGAAATTATTGTGAGGTGAACTATCTATGTATTTCTAATAGTATAACCAAAACAGTAATGTTTGATATAACTGTAAAAACTACTCTGAAAATTTACTATTTCAAAAATGAAACCTTCATCTGGTTGTAAATATTAAGATTATACCAGCAAGAATGAGTCTTTCTGTAAAAAAAACAACAACCATGATTTAAATCAAGTCCTGCTGACTAGGACTTGATTTAAACCATGGTTTTAAATCCCCCCTGCTCTGGATGTATGGCTGGCTGGCTCAACGGCCATATTGCCCACCTAGACCAATACAGGGAGCAATCCGAAACAGGTTTACTCAAAAGTAAGGCCCATGTTATTCAATGGGGCATACTCCCATAGAAGTGTGTTGAGGAGTGTAGCCTAACTCTGTTTAAACCTCATATTAGACAGCCAGGGTAGTATAGCAATTCGAGTGCTGTACCGGTACCTGCAAGAGCCAGGTTTGCTGGGGGACCTCAGGATAGTTACTTTCTCACAGGGTTGTTGTGAGAGTAACACAGAAAAGACAGAACCATGTACACCAGGAGTGTCGAACTCAATTGTTACGAGGGCCGGATAGGACATAAATGTTCCTTGGTCGGGCCGGACCATGCCCCATCAGCCAAGATCGAAGGGGGGGTGGTGGCTGCCTTGGCTGGCTCGCAGGCCACCTAGGAGCTCTCAAGGGGGCGGATCCTGCCCACGGGCCTTACGTTTGATACCCCTGATGTATACTGCCCTGTGCTCCTGGGAGATAAGTGTGAAATAAAAACAAAGTACTCAGATTCTCACAGTCAAGTGTTTACACGCTAGAATAATAGTCACTGGCCACATGCAAGCCCCACTTATTTCAATGGAATAGAACTGTCCCCTTCATCAGCTTGCAAAAGGGATTTAAGACACCAACCGGGAAAGAAAAACTGTCATTCTAACCCTGGTTGTCAGTTCCTCCTTTGTAAAGAGATAGTGAACTACTAAAAAACACTTACTCACCAGAAGTCCTGATGAGGCCTGGTTGGGCCACTGTGTGAACAGACTGCTGGACTTGATGGACCTTGGTCTGATCCAGCAGGGCCTTTCTTATGTCCTTACGAGGACAGAAGAAGTGTTTATAAGTAAGCGATCTGAGGCCAGCAGCATCAGTTGCAGTGATGGAAATAGCAATAATGCTTTTGCTGTATCGAGCAGGCATTTTGGACTGGAAAACAGCAATGTGTTTAAACTTATAGAACAAGCCAGGGGTGGGGGATTTTCCTTCTATCCCAATGGTTCCTCCAGATAGCTCCAGGGGGAAACTCCATTGTTCTTCACAATGGCTTTATGAGGTAGACCAGTGCAAGGCCCAAAGTCCCCTAACAGTCTAAATGAGGGGGCTGTAGCTTTCCTCCCCCCATGGTCCTTTGATCTGTCAGGCCCTCCACTCACATGTGCAGTAGGAGAAATACACAGCTGGCTCAGCCCACTCAACTACTAGGATTTATGACGTATCAGGAACATTCATGTATGGCTCAAAATGGGTGAGAAAGGTTTCCAAGAGCTTTCTGAGGCAATGAGAAAATGGCTTCGAAGACCATTTGCATGCTGAATGAATCTGTTGAGAACTACATGAATCCACAGAAAATCTACTGCATGTGGTAAAGCAAGATTTCGCCACCATATGCTGAACTCATAGCTCAACACACCCTCAACCTACCACAAAGTTGCTGAAAGGGGCATAGGTGATTATGATCACTTAACATACAGGGGAAAGCACGCACCTCATACATACGCCACACGTGACACAAACTCAGGTAAGTCATACATGTGCTGGAAAATAATAATGCAGGGAACAGCTAAACCGTTGCTGTCTGGCTCTGCAGCAGATCAACCAACTCAAAAGAACCGACTCACATGATCATTGATTTAGTTCAGACTCCTAACACAGACCAGTACCAGTACCAGTTGCCCCCCAAAATTTGCTACCATTTCCTGTAATTTTTAGCACTTGTACTGTCACTTTGCAAAGGTCACAGTGCCAGAAGTCCACATCTGTCACAGTACTGACCTGGTGGATCACCTTCTCACTGGTCACAGGAATGAGCTGCTGGAAAAAGAAACTGCATATTCTCACTGGTTCAACTTCTTGCCTTTCCTTCAAGCTTGGGCTTTCCTTCAAAAATCCAGGTTGTCATCTTATGCATACTTGACTAGGAGTACACCCTTTTAAACTCAATGGGATTTACTTCTGAGTACACCAGTTTTCACTGGAAAAGTCCGTCATGATAGGAAAAGTTGAGGGCAGCAGGTAAAGAGGAAGACCCAACAAGAGATGGATTGACTCAATAAAGGAAGCCACAGCCTTCAATTTGCAAGATCTGAGCAAGGCTGTCAAAGACAGGACATTTTGGAGGACTTTCATTCATAGGGTCGCCATGAGTCAGAAGCGACTTGACAGCACTTAACACACACACACACCAGTTTAGGATTACCCTTTACTCTCTTGATGTTGCCCTTTCTCACCTAATTATACTTTTGTTTCCGGACCCAGGGCACCAAGTCCTGCATGCACGTTGCGCATCGTATGAGCGCATACTATGAAAAATTCATTCCATAAAGTTTTTTTTTTAAAGCTTTTGATTATCCCCTGTTTGAGCAGTAGCTCAAGGCTTTCGTTTTTAGGATGCTGACCTTTTGTTCAGAAGAGTGACACAAACAGATTGTAAAGAAAAGGAATCTGAAAGATGCTTCCCACAGTAGGTGTCCACACATCAAGATCACAGATCTGCAGTTGTGTGTAGTACCATGCACTGGATACATGTTTACTTTAAGAGGAAGCCTTAAAGTAAGGCTTTAACGCCGTGGGACTTGCTGCTACAGAAACAGGGGCAAGATCCGGCAGCGGAGGTGTGCGCCCGCACGCAAATTTAAGCAAAAAGCCACGACCGAGTTCGCTGCGTGCCACGGCAAGGTTTTCTCTGGAAGGAAGTACGGTGCTCTTGTATTGATGCGAACAGCTGCACCGCTGGCCCGTTTAAAAAAAACACTGCTGGCCCAAGCAAGCGGGGGACCTGCCTCGGGTCCCTCCAAGAAAAGCAGGGCGCAGCTCCCACCGTGCCAGAGCAGCCCACCACAAGAGGAAAGTTCTGCATCGACCCAGCCAGCCCGCCCGCCCCCCCTCCCTTCCTGCCCCCCAGCCCCTCACCAACTCCCCAAATGCAGGGGCTTGCGACGGTCTCACAAATGCGGACCCTTTTAAGCAATGAAGGGTTTTTTTCCTTAAAAGAGCCCTTTTTTTGGCCAACGTCCACGGCAGCAACTTACAACCGCAAGGTCCCAGCATCGGCGGAGGGCTCCATTCAAACAGAAGCCCCCCCGCGTCCCACCCGGCACGAAACCCACTCACCCCCGCACGTCCGCCTGCCTCGCAGCGCCCGGGACGGGCGAGCCTGGCCGGTGCCAGGCGGAGCCCCCTGCCCGCCTCCAGCTGCCGCGGCGGCCGCTCGCCCAAGCCACCTCCAGCCCTCCGAGAAAGGGATGGGCATCGACGCCCCCCCATCCTCAGCCCCTCCTTCTCTTCTACCCCCCCCCCAGTTTCTGGCCAATCAGCCCCGCTTTCCCCTCTTAAAGCTACAGCAGCCTCTCCGCAGAGTAAATTACACCAACCTTGCTTTACAGCTCACCGTGGGTAGCCGTGTTAGTCTGCCTGCAGTAGTGGAAAAGGGCCAGAGCCCGGTAGCACTTGAAAGACTAACAAGAATGTTTTCTGGCAGGGTGTGAGCTTTCGGGAGCCACAGCTCACTTCTTCAGATACCAGTAGTAGAAAAGGGCCAGAGTCCAGTAGCGCCTGAAAGACTAACAAGAATATTTTCTGGCAGGGTGTGAGCTTTCGGGAGCCACAGCTCACTACTTCAGATACCAGTAGTAGAAAAGGGCCAGAGTCCAGTAGCGCCTGAAAGACTAACATGAATATTTTCTGGCAGGGTGTGAGCTTTCGGGAGCCACAGCTCACTACTTCAGATACCAGTAGTAGAAAAGGGCCAGAGTCCAGTAGCACCTTAGAGACTAACAAGAATATTTTCTGGCAGGGTGTGAGCTTTCGGGAGCCACAGCTCACTTCGTCAGATACCAGTAGTAGAAAAGGGCCAGAGTCCAGTAGCGCCTGAAAGACTAACAAGAATATTTTCTGGCAGGGTGTGAGCTTTCGGGAGCCACAGCTCACTTCTTCAGATACCAGTAGTAGAAAAGGGCCAGGGTCCAGTAGCGCCTGAAAGACTAACAAGAATATTTTCTGGCAGGGTGTGAGCTTTCGGGAGCCACAGCTCACTACTTCAGATACCAGTAGTAGAAAAGGGCCAGAGTCCAGTAGCGCCTGAAAGACTAACAAGAATATTTTCTGGCAGGGTGTGAGCTTTCGGGAGCCACAGCTCACTACTTCAGATACCAGTAGTAGAAAAGGGCCAGAGTCCAGTAGCACCTTAGAGACTAACAAGAATATTTTCTGGCAGGGTGTGAGCTTTCGGGAGCCACAGCTCACTTCGTCAGATACCAGTAGTAGAAAAGGGCCAGAGTCCAGTAGCGCCTGAAAGACTAACAAGAATATTTTCTGGCAGGGTGTGAGCTTTCGGGAGCCACAGCTCACTACTTCAGATACCAGTAGTAGAAAAGGGCCAGAGTCCAGTAGCGCCTGAAAGACTAACAAGAATATTTTCTGGCAGGGTGTGAGCTTTCGGGAGCCACAGCTCACTACTTCAGATACCAGTAGTAGAAAAGGGCCAGAGTCCAGTAGCACCTTAGAGACTAACAAGAATATTTTCTGGCAGGGTGTGAGCTTTCGGGAGCCACAGCTCACTTCGTCAGATACCAGTAGTAGAAAAGGGCCATAGTCCAGTAGCGCCTGAAAGACTAACAAGAATATTTTCTGGCAGGGTGTGAGCTTTCGGGAGCCACAGCTCACTACTTCAGATACCAGTAGTAGAAAAGGGCCAGAGTCCAGTAGCGCCTGAAAGACTAACAAGAATATTTTCTGGCAGGGTGTGAGCTTTCGGGAGCCACAGCTCACTACTTCAGATACCAGTAGTAGAAAAGGGCCAGAGTCCAGTAGCGCCTGAAAGACTAACAAGAATATTTTCTGGCAGGGTGTGAGCTTTCGGGAGCCACAGCTCACTACTTCAGATACCAGTAGTAGAAAAGGGCCAGAGTCCAGTAGCGCCTGAAAGACTAACAAGAATATTTTCTGGCAGGGTGTGAGCTTTCGGGAGCCACAGCTCACTACTTCAGATACCAGTAGTAGAAAAGGGCAAGAGTCCAGCAGCACCTGAAAGACTGACAAGAATATTTTCTGGCAGGGTGTGAGCTTTCGGGAGCCACAGCTCACTACTTCAGATACCAGTAGTAGAAAAGGGCCAGAGTCCAGTAGCGCCTGAAAGACTAACAAGAATATTTTCTGGCAGGGTGTGAGCTTTCGGGAGCCACAGCTCACTACTTCAGATACCAGTAGTAGAAAAGGGCCAGAGTCCAGTAGCGCCTGAAAGACTAACAAGAATATTTTCTGGCAGGGTGTGAGCTTTCGGGAGCCACAGCTCACTACTTCAGATACCAGTAGTAGAAAAGGGCCAGAGTCCAGTAGCGCCTGAAAGACTAACAAGAATATTTTCTGGCAGGGTGTGAGCTTTCGGGAGCCACAGCGTGGCTCCCGAAAGCTCATACCCTGCCAGAAAATATTTTTGTTAGTCTTGCAGGTGCTACTGGACTCTTGCCCTTTTCTACTACATTCTTTTTCTACTACATTCTTTGGTACCTGAAGAACTGAGCTGTGGCTCACGAAAGCTCCTACCCTGCCAGAAAATATTCTTGTTAGTCTTGAAGGTGCTCCTGGACTCTGGCCCTTTTCTACTACTGGTATCTGAAGAAGTGAGCTGTGGCTCCCGAAAGCTCATACCCTGCCAGAAAATATTCTTGTTAGTCTTTAAGGTGCTCCTGGACTCTGGCCCTTTTCTACTACATTCTTTATAGTTCAGCCGTGGCTGCTATAAATAGAATCAACCCAGATTGGGAGGGGGGGGGGAAGAGAACAGACCGGTTTCCGTTGCTTTGATCTTTTCGCTAACCACCTGGCTGGATCCCCACCTCTTTGGGAACCGTATCAGGGACGCTAAAGGGCCGCCCAAAGACCCGGCGGTCTGGCTTCCCGGGGATCCCGACCAGAGGCGCTCCTAATGGAGCTCGTCTGGGGATGAATGGCCCCGTCCTGCCCGACCACTCCGCGTGGATGGCGTGGACCGAAGGCGTGGAGGGTTTGGCGGAGGTGCCTTCAAGGCACTTCAGCATCCAGAGGCGAGGGAGGTGTTCGCTTGGCGGTCCAGGGCTCCCGGCTGTTTACACGTGGGCTTGTTCAAGGCGATCGTCACACAAAGGGCCCACGTGGAGGGAGGCGAAGGGCGACGTGGGTGCTCTTTTCAGAGAACAAAACAAGGTTAGAGATCATGCCAGATTTTCGGTATTTCAACTGTCCGGGGATCGCTGCTGTTTTAAAGGTTAGTGTCATTAGAACATCAGAATGGCACCCCTCGCCCATGATGATAAACTACTTAACAGGAACATGGACTCTGGCACCAAGGCCTGCAACAAACCAAGGTGCCAACTTTGCCCTCATATAGATTCTAGGACAGTGATGGCGAACCTTTTAGAGACCGAGTGCCCAAACTGCAACCCAAAACCCACTTATTTATTGCAAAGTGCCAACACGGCAATTTAACCTGAATACTGAGGTTTTAGTTTAGAAAAAACAACTTCCCTGGACTCCCTGCTGGGCAGCGAGAAGTCCAGGGAAGGGGGCAAGGCCTTTGAACTGCTCCATGCTGCCTGCAAAAACTGCATTAGAACAAAAACTGCATTAGAACAAAAACTGCATTAGACCTAATATAGCTGGGAACCAGACATCCATAGTGGTACCTTCACATTCAGAGGCAGTCTACCAGTTGTGGGAGGGCTGTATTCTCCATTCTTGAGGAAGTCCTGGAGAGACCTAGCAGGCATTTGCTGGAATCAGGAACGTTTTCAGGGAGGGACGGAGGGAGGAAAAGGAAAGGAAGAAAGGAAGGAAGAGCTTTCTGGCCAGGGAAGGAAGGGGGCTTCTGGGCTGGTGAGTAGGGCGGCAGCCACCTCGTGCGCCAAGGAAAGGGGTTTTTGGTGGGGAAGGGGGCTTCTGGGCCAGCATGAGAGGCAGCTGCAGCCTCGCAAGCTGAGGAAAGGGGCTTCTGGCGCGGGGGGGGGGGAGAATGAGGCTTCTGGGCCGGCGCGCTGCCACCTTGCGCGCCCAGGAAAAGGGTTTTGAAGGGAGAGGGAAAAGGGGGCTGCAGGGCAGCTGCCTTGCGACCCAGGAAAAGGGTTTTTGCCCATGGAAGGCACCGAGGGAGAAAGGGAAGGGAGCTGGAGGGCCGGCTCGCGAGTCTGCAGCCGCCTCGTGCGCTCTTCAAAGGGTTTTTTGGCCGGGGAGGGGGGGAGGGAAAGAGAGAAGGGGGCTGGAAGGCGGCAGCCGCCTCATGCGCCCTGCAAAAGGGGTTTTGGCTGGGAGAGGGAGAGGGAGAAGGGGGCTGGAGGGCGGCAGCCGCCTCGTGCGCCCTGCAAAAGGGGTTTTGGCTGGGAGAGGGAGAAGGGGGCTGGAGGGCGGCAGCCGCCTCGTGTGCCCTGCAAAGGGTTTTTTGGCCGGGGGAGGGAGAGGGAGAAGGGGGCTGGAGGGCGGCAGCTGCCTCTGCGCTCTGCAAAGGGGTTTTTGGCCGGGAAGGAGGGGAGGGAAAGGGAGAAGGGGGCTGGAGGGCGGCAGCCGCCTCGTGCACCCTGCAAACGGGTTTTTGGCCGGGGAGGGGGGGAGGGGAAAGGCTGGGTGGTGGAGAGTGCAGGGAGGGGTGGGGCCTTTGAACTGCTCCGCGCTGCCTGCAGGCAGCGCAGAGCAGTTCAAAGCTGGCGGCGGGGAGTCCAGGGGCAGGGCCCCGCCGCCCAGCTGAGCCTGCGTGCCAGCAGAGAGGGCGACGCGTGCCGGAGTCGGCACGCGTGCCATAGGTTCGCCAACACGGCTCTAGGAACATCATCTCTGGACCCACCAAGGTCAGCCATACTATCTCAGGTTCATACTCCTGCTCATCTTCTAATGTGATTTATGCCATCACATGCCGGCAATGCCCTTCCACAATCTACATTGGACAAACAGGTCAGCCTCTAAATGGACATAAGTCTGACATCAGAAACCGCAATATTCAAAAACCAGTGGGAGAACATTTCAACCTTCCAGGACATTCTGTTGCAGATTTAAGAGTAGCGGTTCTCTTACAAAGGAATTTCAAAGGGAGATTGGAAAGAGAAACTGCTGAATTACAGTTGATATTCAAACTAAAGTCAATGCATTTACCTGGGCTGAATAAAGACCTTGCATTCATGGCTCATTACCAATGCTGATTTCTCCACACCCATCTCTCCCCTGGACATCACAGACTCTTCTGCATACCTCACCTAATCCCATCACGCCTGCCATTCACATTTATATACTGTTAACATTTACATACTAATGCTTGTCTGAATTCACTCTCCTCTACTTAAAGACCGATGGATTCACATTCTAGCTGTATCTGAAGAAGTGAGCTGTGGCTCACGAAAGCTCATACCCTACCAGAAAATATTTTTGTTAGTCTTTAAGGTGCTACTGGACTCTTGCCCTTTACTACTACTGCAGACAGACTAACACGGCTACCCACTGTGAATTACCCCCCCCAATTCCACAAACACAAAATCCACACCACTGGTGCGCTGTTGTTTAAGCCAGGCCCCCTCTTGTTCCAGGTTCCTCTGTGGGTAGTACAGGACAATACAAACGCGTGCTGCTGTTTCTGGTTAGGCAGTTTTCTCGCGTGGCTTCACTAGATAAACTACGGTACAATCCTATGAAGATTTAGTCCCGTTTAAACCCATGTAGGTGGACTCGAGTGCGGCTGCAATCCTAAAGATGCTTTCCTAAGCCTCAATGAATAAAATGGGACTTACTTCTGAGGAGACATGCTTAGATTTCTCCCTAAGGAGCACTCATTGGGCAGTCGTGGGGTTTACTCCCAGGAGTCTTAGGACTGTGGCCCCGGTCACTTAGAGTGCAATCCTGAACACTGTTCCATCAATCGGAACCCATTCCCTTCAGCTGGTCTAGAAAGCTGTGACTGTGCCTAGGATGATACTGCAAGTCTCTGGGCCTCAGTGACCTTCCATGTAAATATTTTGTTTTCTTTAAAACATTTTACATTTCTGCCCAAATTAGGGTCACCAAGGCACCAACAAAGACATTAAAAGAAGCTTTAAACTGTAGATTTACATAAAACAAAAGCACTGACTTGGATAACCCCAGGCTAGCCTGATCGTGTCAGATCTCAGAAGCTAAGCAGGGTTGGCCCTCCTTAGTATTTGGATGGGCAACCTCCAAGGAATACCAGGGTTGTGACACGGAGGCAGGCAATGGCAAACCACCTCTGAATGTCTCTTGCCTAGAAAACCCTACAGGTTTTGCCATAAGTCAGCTATCCCTATCCTAATTTGTCTGGTGTCAGCAGTAACTCTATTTTCACTTATGACATCTTGAAAGGACGTGGATTAGAACCCCCATTTCAGCTTCTGCTATGTACTGGAAGTTTTAGTGGAAAGTCATTCTCTTACAGCACAGTCCCCCATCTCCAATATAACAATGTTACCTAGTGGTGATCAGACTATCCATATTATACCAATGCAACATAGGTCTGATCACAGGGAAGGTTATTTTTAGAGACCAACACTCCATACCAGCAATGTGTGATTTGGGCCCAATAGAAGACCACTAGCCAATGGCCTACCAAAACTTAGGGTGAGTCTACTCCAGCTCTGAACTTGGCCAGTGCAACTGTTGACTTAATACTTGCCCCCTAAGTTAAGAGCTATCCATCGACTCTTGCCTGGTCTATTTAAATAAGCTTAAGCTCCCTAATATAGTATGAAACAGGTGAAAAAAAGAATTCTCTCATGGCCAGTTAGGGACAATCCCAAAAAATTCCTGCTCTGCCCCAAAGTGACCAGCTAATGAGTTGAGCAGGAAAACTCAGCGAGCACCTGGAGGCATGAAGGGGGTTTGCTAAGCTAGCCTTTTACTGGCCACATAGTTCACAGGAAGGGCACTCTTGGTGTTGGGCATCATTTAGTAAATCAAAAGTTGAGAGCAAACATCCCCCCCAAATCCAAATCTACAAAATGTAATTTTTATGTCTCTCTTCAAGAATGTCTCATACATTAAAACTATTGAGTAAGTGTATCATACAGCAATAGATCTATCAGTAATCTACAAATGTGAAAAATCTGCACACTAAAATACCCCCCTATATCAGTAAACCTCCAATATACCAACAAGCACCTTGTAGAAAATGAAGAAAATGAAGACATCTAGTGGCCTTTAATTGTAAAAACATGTGATTCATGGAAGATATTTTTACATGCAGATTAGTACACAACTCATTGGTCATATATCAGCACAGAGAATAATGGAAATAATTTGTCAGAACATTGTGAGAAGCACATGCTGAAGTTTGGGAATGGGCTGAGTGCATCCATTTATTACTGAGATGGATATTGATTACTGATTTAGCTAAACCGACGACGTAAAATGACTTCCCTAGAAAATCCAGCTCTTCTCCAAACCCAGAGACTCGCTCCCCTGATTTACTTCAGAACCTTGCTTCACAAATGTTTTTACTTGCTGAAACCTTGCAGAAAATATATAGTAAATTATAATAATAAATTTATAATAAACTTTGTTTATATAACAATAACTAAGTTGAATATCGGAGCATTGGTTAAAATACAAACCACCAAATTGAGCCAGAAGTGACAAAATAATTATTTACTCAAGAGGATCTTTTGAAATTTGTGGGCTCGGGCTCAGTTTTATATATGACCCATTTATATATGACTCTATCTTGAGATCTTACCACATCAGGGGAAAACTATATTCTGGTCAACTATGTGATTAATGAAACGCCATATCTCCTTTTTATTGAGGATACCTGCCACCAAAAGTAACATAAAGAAAAGCAAAATGGTCTCAAGGACTCTTTATACCCAAAGACTTTTATTGACTTTTTTCTCAAGGTCATTTGCCGGCTTACTATTACATTATTTCACATTTGGTAACCATCAAATCCTCAGCTTTAAGGATTGTGGGAGCTATTCTGAGATTTTACTATAGCAAGGGGGGTTGTTTAATTGATCCAGTTTTAAAATTGTTTGTAAGTAAGTCTGTCCCTCACTTGCCATATAGTATTGAAGTGTGGGGATGGAAGGAACATATTATGTCTAGTCTGGAAGCTATTCAAAATTATTTTGCCGGCAAATTTTGGCACTCCCGAAGGGGTCCTCTGCAGCCCTGATGAGAGCTGAACTCGGCCTTCCTTCTCTTAGAGCCCCCGTTCATCTAGCCATCTTAAAACTTTGGAAGAAAAATAAAAATGCTAACATAAATTTGCTTAGTGAACAATCCTTTAATCTCTTGCTGAGCAAGGATCCAACTCGCCTTCGTATTATTAATAATATTCTTTTTTGTTATTCTGTCCCTGATGGCCTGTTGGGCGCATACAGTTCTACGTTGCACGATTGGGTATATAAGGGTGACGCACTGATTGGTAGCTCATTAATTCTCCAATCACAGTCTTCTCCATAATTTAAATTCATAAAAAAGACCATCTCAGAGCCAAATCTCTAGTTAACATATCAGTCCAAAAGCTCAGAACGGCTTTCACATCTCTACACTTTCAAACAATGAAAACTGCAATATTGGATGGATGATCTAAAAAAGTACCAATAGCACAATTGTTGCGATAGTTATTGGCCTCAGAACGGCGGTGGGGGGGTTTATTAGGTGTCACAAGTACCTCCTCGCTGCCGGCACATCGGAGTCAGCCTCTCACTGTGGCTACCCAGCAGCTCTCCTCCTCCGCCTCCTACTCAAGTATGTGCCAGAGTCCTATATCCCAATTTACAAAGGAGAACTCTTTCTCTGAGCAATTAAAAACTCTTGAGAAAATGTTCCAGCTTTTTGAGCATTTACTTATTAAAAGAGAGATGCACTCGAGGCCTGGGGCTCAAATGGGAAATAAGCCTCGGTTGGATAGAGATTGCCAGTATATGCTCAAACAAGTCCATAGAACATACAGGGTTTATAGGCATACCGACTCTGAGAGATTACTGACTGCCCTGATTGATCGCAAGAGGCAAAAATTTAATTCGTTCAAATAAATGAAGGTTATTAAAAGAAAACTGGAAAAGATTGATTGTAGCTATAAACAATCATGATAGCCTAACCTTTCGTCCCAAATAAAAAAGAGCCTGGGGGCAACCCCTAGAGTAGGTTGCCACATTTCCACAAATGTTTGGGAAAGCTATTTTGAAAATGTCTTTGATTCTATACCTATGGATACAAGCATATATATTCCATTAGTAAACCTTCCTCCTTGGCCACGAATAACAGAAAATGAGATAACTAACCTCATTAAAAAACTTAAAATGGGTAAGGGTCCTGGCCTAGATTTTATGGAAATGAAATTTTTAAGGGTAACATGGGCTGGAGTAAGATTCTTGCCCCTTTTTTCTCAAATATCTGTAACTCTGGCCTTATCCCACATTCATGGCTTTGTTGGCTACCGGTAATTGTTCCAATTTATATAAAAAAGAGATTATTCTTAACTTGAAAAGTATAGGCTGATTAGCCTGCTTTCCTGTTTATTTACATCTTACTTGCTTATTAAATTACTAACTTGTCTGACAGAAAATCAAGTGCTTTTGTCTTCCCAGGTCGGTTTTAGAAGAGGTGAAAGGTAAAGGTCCCCTGTGCAAGCACCGGGTCATTCTTGACCCATGGGGTGATGTCACATTCCAACATTTTCTAGGCAGACTTTGTTTGCAGGGTGGTTTGCCACTTCCTTCCCTAACCATCTTCCCTTTACCCCCAGCAAGCTGGATACTCATTTGACCGACCTCGAAAGGATGTAAGGCTGAGTCAACCTTGAGCCGGCTACCTGAAACCAACTTCCGTCGAGATTGAACTCAGGTCGTGAGCAGAGCTTTGGACTGCAGTACTGCAGCTTACCACTCTGCGCCACGGGGCTCTTCTAGAAGAGGGCCCTCCACTATTGATCACTGCATAGTACTCAGAGTTGCCAACCTTCAGGTATTAGCTTAGGGTTGCCAACCTCCAGGTAGAGATCTCCAGCTGGAGATCTCCTGCTATTACAACTGATCTGCAGCCGATAGAGATCAGTTCACCTGGAGAAAATGGCTGCTTTGGCAATTGGACTCTATGGCATTGAAGTCCCTCCCCTCCCCAAACCCCGTCCTCCTCAGGCTCTGTCCCAAAAATCTCCAACCGGTGGCGGAGAGGGACCTGGCAACCCTATACTAGCTGGAGATCTCCTGCTATTACAACTCATCTCCAGCTGATAGAGATCAGTTCCCCTGGAGAAAATGGCCGCTTTGGCAATTGGACTCTATGGCATTGAAGCCCCTCCCCTCCCCAAACCCCACCCTCCTCAGGCTCCACCCCATAACTCTACTTGAATGTGAAGGGGGAAAGTCATAATGGCTGAAAGGGTTCTGATACTGGCCTCTTTTTTTACAAATTGGTCCTGAACTTGCTGGCCAAGGAGGTGGTGGGTCAAGAAAACCAAAGAGTGCATTGGACACATCCCAGGAATTCTTAATGGCAGTTATACATTTGGTTTGCTTCAGTGTTCTGCTATGAAGCTCTGAAAGCCCTACTTAGTTTGCTATGTACCGTGATGTGCTGAGGGAATCATATTAGCTTGTGATGAGGTAGCAAGGCAAAAGAGATGTGGAAATTAATGATCCAGAGAAAACAGAAAAGATCATGCTTAATGTAGCTCCCTGATGGAATTTCCAGACAGTTTGCCTGCACATCATTCAGTGAACCACATGGTGTGAGAAGGAAAGTGGCTGTGTATGTTTTGACCAGATAAAAGGTGCTGTGGTACATACTTGAACAGAGTCTTTGCAATTATGCATCACAAAAAAAGCCATAATGTCTAATTTGCTTTAACTACGTTTGAGAAATTAGCAGCATCCACATTTAAGAACTTTGAGCGAACAAACCATTTGCTCTCTCTTGAGGACTACAAGGCTGGACTCCATTAATGGAATTATGATGAACTGAAGGAAATTCATACATTTAAGGAGGCCTTGTTGGGAGGGATGGAAAGTTTACTGGTTTAACTGGAATTTTTTAAATATATTTTTGCTATTATCATTTCGTTTATGTTGGGGAAGTGTTTTTGTTCGATGGAAAAACAGCATAAGTGTTGTTTATAAGTGATTTTTGCTATTATCATTTTGTTTATGTCATTTTTAACTTTAAAAATGCAATTGGGGAAGTGTTTTTGTTCGATGGAAAAACAGAGTATAAGTGTTGTTTTGTCTGTCTGTCTGTCTATCTATCTATCTATCTATCTATCTATCTATCTATCTATCTATCTATCTATCTATCTATCTAATCCCGCTCTCTATCCCTGGCTCAGAGCTGCTAACATCAAGTCAAACACAATACAAATAATACGGTATATAAATTAAATTCCAATATAAAATACTAACAATAAAATTCTAATTGTAAAATCCAGTTGGCGCCTATTATTTGGCCCACAGGTAGTGTTGCCAGGTCCCTAATTGCCACCGGTGGGAGATTTTTGGGGTGGAGCCTGAGGAGGGTGGGGTTTAGGGAGGGGAGGGACTTCAATGCCATAGAGTCCAATTGCCAAAGCGGCCATTTTCTCCAGGTGAACTGATCTCTATTGGCTGGAGATCAGTTGTATTAGCAGGAGTTCTCCAGCTAGTACCTGGAGGTTGGCAACCCTACCCACAGGTCCACGGCAAGCCCGTGGAGAAGCAATGAAAGTTCCCAATTAAAACTCAGTGTGATGGAAGCAAGAAGAAGGAAAAGGGAAAGGCCACGTAAATCCAGAAGTTTGGACATTCATGTTAAGAAGTGGTTTAACATTTTCAGTAAACATCTCTGCCAAAGAAAATTTAATAAAAATGCTATAGCAGTGGCATGTGTCACCCTCTAAATTGGCAAAAATTTATCAAGGGGCTAAAGGGGATTGTTGGATATGTGGAGCAGCTAATACAAATTTTATACATTTATGGTGGGAATGCAGCAGAGCGGTAGAATACTGGAATATGATTGCTACAGTGATCTCACAAGGTATAAAGAAAGAGTTACCACTATCCCTAAGGTTTTCTTGTTGTATTATGTGGATTTCCTTCTGAAAGCAGTCCATGGATTTGTGCTTAATGCAGTAACATTGGCAAAGTTAATACTTGCCCAAAATTGGAAGAAAAATATAATCCCAAAGAAAAGCTGACAGAGTGCATTCATCTGAGTAAACAAACCTGTCTTTTACACAGTCGAAAAGTCCCCAAAAGTTTGAAAATTTTATTTTTTGTCTAGAATGTGCAGTTATTGAGCTTGTATATTTTGATGTTGATGTATTTAGTAATTTGTGTTTTAGAACCTTGTATTTTATTTGGTTTGTTCTAATAAAGTATATATTTAAAAGATAACATGAAATGACAAAATTATTTTGAGCATAAGATTTGGTACACTTGCTCACTTTCCCAATTTGCTGTGGAACGGTGCCTAGAAATATACGCAAGAGTCTATCCTAACTGCTATCACCTTGGATCATATATGACAGAGCCCATCCATCTATAAGGCAAATGACAGTGATATTTGTACCACTAGAATGCAGCTGCAGAGCTCAGCAGATAAAATTTCACAGCATGTAAGATGCTCACTGACCACAATGGTTCCTGCTCCTAGCCTTAAGAACATATAAGCCTCCCACTGAGAGACACCGTCCTTCAGTGTTACTCCTCTGAAGATGCCTGCCACAGCTGCGGGCGAAACGTCAGGCAAGAAAATACCAAGACCACGGTCACACAGCCCGGATAACCTACAAGAACCAACTCCCACCGGCTGTTGTGGATGGCTGAAGAGATTGAATGCAGTGCACCTAAATATCCTGAATGCATCTTCCAGCAGAAAAAAACAACACACCCATGCTTCTTGACAGTTTCTCTGTGTAAGGAATGAGGCTGTTACTAAACTCTGCCAGATTGTGTAGGCCTGAGTGAGAGGTGTAATGATAGATGAGACAGCAGATCGGATGGCTTCCCCTGATGTGCTCCTGGCTAATTGTGACACAAGCAGAGCATGTAGGATCCATAGGCCAAAAATGCCCATTGGCAAAGTGTAGACAAGGAGGAAAAAAGCATGTGCATTTCCCTTCCAGGGCAAAAGACCTGTCAGGATGCATCTGTGGGCTGTTCTTGGCAAGCTATTTCTGTTTTATGCTCAATGACTGAGATTTTCCTTTAAAACCTGCGTGGATGTACCAGTGATCAGGCTGAGTATGATGACTGGTTTTGTTAACATTTAGGAGCAAATGTTCAGGACTCTGAAACAAAATTGAAAATAGCCATTGCTTGATCCAAAGGATACCACAGACTAGTCAGATGGGGGAAGAAGAAGAGTTGGTTTTTATATGCTGACTTTCTCTACCACTTAAGGAAGAATCAAACTTCTCTTGCATATATTTCTAGGCACCGTTCCACAGCCACCACCTTCCCCTCCCCGCAACAGACACCCTGTGAGGTAGGTGGGGTTGAGAGAGCTCTAAGAGAGCTGTGACTAGCCCAAGGTCACCCAGCTGACTTCATGTGTAGGAGTTGGGAAACGAACCCAGCTCACCAGATTAGCGTCCACCACTTATGTGGAGTAGTGGGAAATCAAACCCGGCTCACCAGAGTCCACCACTCCAAACCCATGCTGGGTAGAAGAGTGGAAGGGTTTATTTCTTGTGTCCCCCCACCTATTGCAGTCCCAAATGCCCTCTCCAAATGCTGGTCTGGGGGGGGGGGCTGTCCTCAAGAAACAGCAATTCAGGGGACATTTTGAGCTACTGCAGGACATGGGTGGCAAGGAAGTAGCACTCCATGGGCAGAAATCCAAGTCATTACAATGAAGGGGAAAGGAGGGTATTCCAAACTGTAGTGAGTCCTCCTGGGATCCTTCACTTGTGGGCTGTGCCCCCACCCCAAAGGGATGGCAAATTTTCTGGTTAATGCTCTGGTCATCTTCTGCCTTGATTATTAAATTTTCTTTTAACAGGTCCTATGCAAACTTCATGCCCTGACCTGGATAGCCAAGGCTAGCCTGATCTCATCAGATCTCAGAATCTAAGCAGGGTCAGTCCTGGCTAGTTCTTGGATGGGAGACCACCAAGGACTACCAGGGTTGCTATGCAAAGGCAATGGCAAACCACATCAAAGGCAAAGGAACCACATTCCAAGACCACGGTTACACAGCCCGGATAACCTACAAGAACCAATGAACTCTGACCGTGAAAGCCTTCGACAATATTTTGCAAACCACATCTGTTAGTTTCTTGCCTTGAGAGCCCTACATGGTTGCCATAAGTCACCTGTGACTTGAGAACACTTTACACACACACATGCAAACTTCGCCTTGCTCAGCCCATCTGAAATTCCTATGCTGACATCCCATCTTCTGTATCCAGCTCCACTTTTACAACTCCCCAGATCCTCGCTCGGTCTTCTCTTTGTCTTTCCTGATGAATCCTTACTTTTGACTTCTAGTTCCTACCCCTAATTTAAATGCCTATGTTTTTCTCCCTGTTGGTCCATTGTGCCTGAAATTCCCTCTAAGAAAACTTGTGTGGTGTTGCTTATGCTTCTTTACACCCTTGCCCCAAACCCACCTTTTCTAGGATGCCTAGAACTCCAGCAGCAATCTTGGAGGTTTTCTGGAAGGCCGCAGCTGCTGAGCAGCTAGCAATACATTTGTTCCTGTGGAAGTGGAAGTGGAAATATCTTACCTCAAAAGTGCTACCAAATTAAATTAAATCTGCGTGATATAGCTTGGTTAGGAACTGGGTGGAGAAATTTACCTATTTTGAGCTCTTCTTTATGGACAATATTTTATAAAGAATGCACAGAGATCTGGGGATGCTTCAGAAGAAGAAAAAAATCCCTCCAATGCCCTGCCAGAACAGAGCAAAGCAAAAATTAACCATCTGCTGTCCATGTTGGGCTTGCTTTTCCTTAGGCATTCCTTGTGCTATGCCCACATTCTCAATCTTCCAGTTTCATTATCTCACTGAACAGTAGCAAACACATTATTTTGACCCTTCTAGTGAAAAAAAAAATAGTTTCATTTTAATTTCCAGCCCCAAGCATCTTGTTGCAAATAAATAGATTTTCAAGCAGTTTCTCACAGAGTGGCAGCCTCACTGTTTTATACTTTTTAAGGAAGAAAAATCATTGCATAACTACTTTCTTGATTACAAAATCAATGCAGCCTACAGTGAAGGGGCAACATTGCATGAAGGCAGAATAATGAAAGCAAGCCTGTGTGCGAGAACATAAGGAATTGTACATCTCTCCTTGTTTTGGCTTTCAAAACAATTACATGAGCACCATACATAATTTAGATTTATGGCTCTTTCTTGAATTTCAGATTACATCCAAAGCAGACCACTGCACAGATAAATGAAAGGTATCTTTCTGCTCAAAACTGAGTTTCTTCTGCTGGAAGGAGATGTGCTTAGAAATTACAGCTAGTTTTGCACTGACAGAGTATCTGAGCACACAGTAAAGTCGTCAGTAAATATAAAATAGCACACTCACACTATCTTAAGTTAACAATATTTAGTTAATACTAAGTAAATCATCTATATACACACACACACACACACATCACTGTTGCCATGGTAACGCTTTGTTAGAGGGACCAAAGAAGGAGAAGAAAATATGAAAGCCAAATCTAATGCCGCTGATAAAACATACAGAACCACAGAGAATACATACACATTCAACACAATCTTGAGGGCCACTGCAGTGATGGTAAGAAGCCACCAACGCAAAAGCAGTGCCACTGGTCCATTTCCTATGGACATTCCACAGAGGGAGATAACAGGTACCCCCTGCAAGACGAGGGCATAGCAAGCACGCCGGTGTCCATAGCAGCCGTGGCAACAGCCACCAACCAGACAATGGCAACTGATGACAACCCTGTGAGTGGCACAAAGAGGTGCAGGCCATTACTGGCACAGATACAGCCACTGCCCCTCAATGCCACTCCTCCCTCCACAATGCAACAGTGCAACCCCAATGGAGGCATGTGGCTCGAGAAGCCCTCACCAGCCCCTAGGGGATGGGCAGCCATGTGGCAAAGAGGATGTCCACCCCTTCCCTAGCACCCTTTCCCCTATGAAGAAAGGTTGAAGGATCTGGGTATGTTTAGCCTGGAGATGAGATGAGCAATATGATAGCCATCTTAAAGTATTTGGCACGCTGTCATATAGAGGATGGTGCGGAGTTGTTTTCTGTTGCCCCAGAAGGTCAGACCAAAACCGAAGGGTTGAAGATAAATCAAAAGAGTTTTCAGCTAAACATCAGGAAGAACTTCCTGACAGTTACAGTGGTTCCTCAATGGAACAAGCTTCCTCGGGAGGTGGTGGGCTCTCCTTCTTTGGAGGTTTTTAAGCAGAGGCTAGATGGCCATCTGACAGTAATGCTAATTCTGTGAACTTAGGAAGATCATGAGAGGGAGGGCAGGAAGGGATAAGTCAGTGCTTGGCTCTTGTAGCCCTTTCTTACATGCCCAGGGAAATGCCAACTGCCACTTTGGGGTTTGGAAGCAATTTTCCTCCAGGCCAGATTGGCCAGGGAGCTTGGAGGATTTTTTTGGCCATCTTCTGGGCATGGAGTAGGGGTTACTGGAGGTGTGGGAGGGGAGGTAGTTGTGAATTTCCTGCAGGGGGTTCGACTAGATGACCCTGGTGGTCCCTTCCAACTCTATGATTCTTTATGATTCTAACAGCCTCACTGGCAGCAAAAGTGTTGCCCACACATGACCATCTCTGCTCCAAGCCACGCACCCCTTCCTCTGAAAAAAATTAAAATAGATAAGAAAGGACAGAGGCTAGGTGCATACCCACAGCCCCTAAACCCGAGACCAGAATCTTAACTACTAGGCCAAAAGGGTAGGTTCAGAGGAGGCATGCCAGCAGGCATCAGGCACTCCACTACAGCACTGACACCACCCTCAGCTGCATTGGACCAGGAAGAGACCATTGCACAGATAGGTATGGCTCAGTGGAAAGGCGCTGGGACAGATTGGCTGGGGCTCTTGCTTTGACCCTCACATAGAGAGAGGAGAGAGGCAGGCCAAAGCCTCAGAGCTGACATTTCCCCCCGCAAACTGCAAAAGGGAGAAAGCAACAGCCCAGCCGATGGGCTACCCTACAGATCCATTTTTGTCAGGGATGCTTCTCCACAACTCCTCTATGCTGTATGCATGGCAGCAGCTTCCTTGCATCCACCCTGGGTCCTTTGCACCCTGCACCACCAAGCTCCATGGCTTATCAGATGCCAGAAGTCCTGTGTGGGACCCAGAGACTGTCCCACATACACCCCCTCGGACAACCCATCAGGCCATTCCCCATGCAAACTGTGCACAACAGTCAGCAGAGTGTGGGTGTGTGGGAAGGTGGTGGGGACCAATATGTGAGATCAGCCGTCAAGGTGCTATGTTTTGCTCTGCTATGTTTTGCAGTTGAACAAAGCAGAAGTCCAGTGACTCCAGAAAGACCAACAACAGCAATTCCAGAATGGGCTTCCCTGAGTCACAGCCCACCCTGTCAGAAATGTGAAGGGGCAGCCCTATAGGAAAGTTAGAGATGGGGGAAGAGGTGAGGCAGGGAGGGCATGGCGCTAGTCTTATCTGCTCAATAACAGACAGGGATGGAGATGTAGAGCACCTCAGACTTTATTGAACACCAAGTCATGAAGAGGTCCAGTGAAGCTGGTTGCCAACTCTCTTAGTCCAGCATGGCAAGCTGAGCAGACGGGCTGAGCTGTCCTCAGTGTCCCCTGCTGGCGGTGGGTTCAGGTTGGCCCTGCCACTCTGGTCTGGCCCTGTCTGGCACAGCAAAGCCTCAGACGAGGAGTTTTGGGACCGCTTGTCCCTTTTTCACTCTCCTTTGGAATCCCAACCGGCTTTTACAGGGGTTGATCTTTAACCCTGCCCCATGGATTGCCTGGATGACCTGCCAAACATGCTGGAGATGGGCTTCTCAGGTGGGGCTAAAAATGATGATGTCATCTATGTACACCCATGCAAAGCCCTGACACTGCACCAGCAAGTAGTCCACGAGCCTTTGAAAAGTTGTAGCTGTCCCATGGAAACCGAACGGTATCACATTGAACTGATACAGTACCAAGGGCATGGCAAAGGCCGTCTTTTCTTTGTCCTCAGGGGCTACTGGGATCTGCCAATATCCCTTGGTCAGCTCAAGGGCTGACAAGAACCATGCCTGGCCTAACTGATCCAGAAGGATATCCGTCCGTGGCATAGGGTACGTGTTGAATTGGGCCACCTGATAGTTGACACAGAACTGTGTGTTGCCATCCTGCTTTGGGACCAGTACAATGGGGCTCCACCACACACTGTGTAATGGCTCGATGACCCCTAGGTGCAACATCTGAGTCACCTCCTCTTCCACTGCCTCCCAGCGTTTCCAGGGA
This sequence comes from Euleptes europaea, assembly GCF_029931775.1. Taxonomy (NCBI): domain Eukaryota; kingdom Metazoa; phylum Chordata; class Lepidosauria; order Squamata; family Sphaerodactylidae; genus Euleptes; species Euleptes europaea. Next base: position 8,714,817 of record NC_079326.1, on the reverse strand, counting down.
ATGGGCCCTCCACATGGCCTTGGCAACTTGGTCCGGGTGGGTCCAGATCTGGTGGACTGCCAAGGTGGTGCGACCTGGGGTTGTATCAAAGGTAGGGGGCAGCTCCTATAGGAGCTCTTGTAGCTGGGCTTGTTGAACCAAGGCTAAGCTGGGATCTACGGCTGGCTGGCTGGGGGCCCCGCCTTCTGTTCTCCAGGGTGGGTCTCCCTCCGATAGCTCTTCAGGCTGGACCTGAAGTCGACACTGCCCTTCTTCCCATTCAACCCAGGGTTTCAGGTAACTGATATGCAGCTGTTTGGCATTTCGGGCCCCGGAACTGCACCGTACCTCATAAGAGAGGGGGCCCAACACTCTTCTCACCTTGTAAGGCCCTTGCTACAGGTACCTTTCGCTTGCTCCCAATACCCGGCTGTTCACCAACACCTTATCCCCCACAGACAGGTTCTGTGCCCTCGCCCCTTTATCGTATTGGCCCTTCTGGGTCTCCTGGACATGTGCTAGGTTGCAGGCTGCTGCTTACTGCTCCTATCACAGGTTCTCCCTAAGGTGTGATATGTACTCTGAAGGTTCTTGGCCCTCTTGGGAGGCGACAAGGGCCCACCCCTCTTCTACTACCTGTAGAAAACCACAGGGTTTACGGCTGAAGACCAGTTCAAAGGGAGTGTTAGCCATTGGAGGCCTGAGGGGTCTCCCGCACGGCAAAAAGCACGGGGTCTACGAACAGATACCATTGATGGGGTTTGTTGGAGGCCAGTTTCCGGAGCATTGTTTTGAGAGTTTGATTGAACCACTTGACCAAACCGTCTGTCTGAGGGTGGGCCACTGAGGTGAACAACTGTTTTATCCCGAACACCTTGCATAACTGTTTGATGACAGTGGCAGTGAAGGAGGTGCCAAGATCCAATAGTAATTCCTGGGGTAGCCCAAAGTGGGAAAAGAACCAGACTAGAGCTCGACAGACCCCCGTCGCCTGCATGGTCAGCATTGGGATCACCTCTGGGTACCACATGGCATAATCTACTATTACGAGGATATACCGGAATCCCCGGGGGTCCGTGGCAGGGAGAGCAAGGAGAGGGCTGTGTGGGGGCCCGCCAGGCAGGTGGAGGACAAGATGCCGCCGGCGCTCAGGCTGGCAAGGGGGCCCACCAAGCAGGCAGAGGGCGAGACACAGCCAGCACTCAGGCCAGCGAGGGCCCCCGCCAAGCAGGCTCACCATCTTTGTTGCCCTCCTCTGGAAATGTTCCAGCTTGTCTACATCTTTCTTAAATTGCAGTGCCCAAAACTGAACACAATACTCTAGGTGAGGTCTAACCATAGCAGAGTAAAGTAATACCATCACTTTGTGTGATCTGGACACTATACTTGTGTGGATACAGCCCAAGATTGCATTTGCCTTTTTAGCTACCTCATCACACTGCTGACTCATGTTCAGTGTTTGGTCTACTAAGACCCTAAGATCCTTTTCGCACACTCTACTACTGAGACAAGTTTCCCCCATTCTATAATTATGCATTTGATTTTTCCTATCTAAATGCAGAACTTTACATTTGTCTTTGTTGAAGTGCATTTTATTAGTTTTAGCCGAATTCTCCAGCCTGTCAAGATCATCCTGAATCCTGGCTCTTTCTACCATATTTGCTACGCCTCCCAATTTAGTATTATCTGCAAACTTAATAAGCATCCCCTCTATTCCTTCATCCAAATCATTTAGAAAGATGTTGAACAACACAAGGCCCAGGACAGATCCCTGAAGCACTCCATTAGCTTCGATATCAAAACTAACTTGTTAGATGAAAAACTGCCATTAGAAGACTGCAGGTATAAATGGCAACCACTATATGACAAATATGCAGTAATGATGAACTTAGATAATTGTATTTAGTATATTAACTTGAAATATAAAGTATGTAACCGATATACTTAATACTCGTTTCTAATAGAGGAGGTATTACTATTATGTGTTTATGAAGTGACTAAATTCTGTACACTATATTACACAATATTATATATTACAATATACTGTAAGGGGTGGAGTCTAAGTTAAACTGATCTTCAAGATATGTCACTATTGTAATGACAAAACTTGGACACAGGAATGTAATACTTTCTTTCTACATTTCCCCCCATCCCTTTTTATTTTTGTACCCTATAAATTTCAATAAAAATTGTAAAAGAAGAATGGGCGAGGGGAGAAAAACCTGAAGTGTGCACAAGACCATCTTTCAATTTGGGATTGAGTTAGACTTTAAACTCCTGAAAATGCGGGGGGGGGGAAGCGAGGGGAGAGCGAGGCGACTTCTGAAGGTCAGAAAATACAAGCATAATTAAAACAAAGCCCCAAAGTAGTTGGGGGGGGGGTGACCATGAGGGGAACAACCCAACCAAAAAAAGGCCATTTTTCTCATAATATGCTTCTATGGGGGACATTAGTGGGAATAACAACTATGCTGTGGTTTGGATGACATTAACTTTCCACCAGTTTTGGGGGGCACTCCTGGGCTAGGGCAGCTTAGGGAGCTGACTCCTGCCACACCCGAGTCCACCCCTTTTTCCTCCAGTACACTGGTTTGTACTGGCATTGCTCTGTAGTACTGCTGCCACTCTGTGGTCCTGCCACCCCAGCACCTGACTGGGGCGTAGTGCTGCCAGGGCACTCTGCTGGTGCATCTTGGACATAAGATGGTATAGCATCTATTAAATCAGAACATAATTTGAGCTTAATAGTTAATAATTAATAGATAATAATAATAAAACATAATCGGCTCAAATTAGAACAATGTGCACTGGGATTGTTCTGATTGTGTACACACTAAAGTCCACACTCCCCTTTACCATTGCATCTGTGATTGCATCTCCCATTGACCCTCTAGTGCTAAATTTAATTCAGAAAGAAAGCTCTTGTGCCATATAGACCTCACATTTCCAGATTTATGCCCATGAAACAAATACGGCAATGTCCCAGTGAATGGTGTTCCCCCAGCTTTGCTTAGTTGCAGTTCATGTAGCCATATCTGCAGTCTTTCGGTGTCAAGATGGAACAAATGAGCTGAAGCAAACTCTTAATTTGATTAAATCAGGTCATGTTGATATTTTTTCTTTTTATACAGAGGCCCTTAAGGGACAAATCTCATCATGGGGTTAGTCTAACTGAACTATAATCCAATTAGCTCTGGCTTGCTGAAGAATGTACAGCAGTGTGAATAAATGATAAGACAGCAACTCAGATATCTAACTACACACAAATGTTTTCAAATGCTTCTGCCTGGTACTGGATAATTCTAAAATTTGTAGATCTTCTCAATAATTTAGTGGCAAATGGGTCTCAGCATTTGCAACAGAAAGAAGACACCTGTGAGCAGAAAGGTATTCTTATTTTTAAAATAATATTTGACGATTGAAAAGCATGATGGTTATGTAGCATTATGGAAAGTATGTCATTAATATAATAATGGCTTCAATCCAGGGATACATTAGTAGATGAAGTGTGGATTTTCAATACAGCCCCTCCCTCCCAGTAATTGCTATCGACCCTTGGAAAGATGATTCCTTGAGTTGTGGGATCTGCATGGACAAACAGCTACCTGGGTCTGCTGGGTGCAGTGAGGATGGGGAAGGGAGGAAAGCCGCACGCTCTTCTCAAGCACAACTTCACTGGCTGAAGAGGAAGGAGGGGTGGTTTCACCCTCTTTCCCCCTCCTCATGTGCTTTGAGGCTATTTGTTCTAATGGATCCAGGAGTAACATTTCAGGGGTGCCGACTGTTGGGGCGAGCTGAATAAGCAAACCCGCAGATCTACCAACACCTTCCAGTGATGGATTGCTGGATCCAAGCCAGTTGCACTAGTTGTTTTAAAACACATGTAAGCATAACATCCCTATAAGCAACTATAAAATAATTTTCAATATTCTGTGGCAACCTGTTATTTCCTCCTCCAAAAAGGATTGGTTCAGTTTAAGTTCTATTAATTTCATCAAGGGATTTAAGCCCTTCTTAAAGTTTACATTGAAATCAGTCAGACTTTAAAATGTTTAACTTTGTCTCGTTCATGTATTATACCTGCAATTCAATACGCACTAGGGAAAGGGTCCCCAGTGTGGGGCCTGTGGGCACCCTGGTGCCCTCTGACACCTTTCCTGGTGCCGGCAATGTTCTTTTAGAAAGTAGGTGGGGCTGTGGGTAGGGCTTTTTCCCAGCAGGGCTTCTGATTGGCGGTGCAGATTAAAAGGTATAACATTAAACAGAACTTCTGCCTGAAATGTTGAAGAGTTACTATTAGAGTTGTATATAGTCTCAACCCCTGCCATTTTGTGATTATGCCCACCACCCTTTGTCAGAATTCCAAAGATGCCCACAGACACAAAAAGGTTGGGTACCCCTATATTAGGAAGTAAGTCCCATTGAATTTGAAACTTACTAGGGAGTAAATCCTATCAAATTCTAAACACATTTACTGTGGAGAAAGTCCCATTGAATTCAATAGGACTTACTTCTGAATATACATGCTTATGATTTCACTGAAAGTTTTCTAAGGATCACATCTTTCTATGTGACCCCCTTTTTACTTCTAAATTCTTAGTTCAAGCCATTCCAAGCCAACAACATCCAGCTTCTAGATCATAGCTTTCCGAAATACAGTAAAACATATTCTATTTGTTTCCCATTGTCTAATGAGGACACCAAGTGGGCCACTCCAAGAATGACATGTTAACGACAGTTAGAAAAGTCTCTGGTAGATTCTTATGGGGAAACGAAGATTCCTCCCATCTTCATGGGTTGGATCCAACCAGGTTTTTTGCTGGTTTTCTGCTGATGAAAAAAAAGAAGAGGGTCTGCTTTGACCACCAAAAAGGTGGTAGGGATCATGGGATCTGCATAGATAAAAGCCATGTGGGACAGGTACTATAGTAAAGAGGAGAGCTGGATGAGATGGAGCAAAAAAGCTGGTTGGATCCAAACTCAAGGTTCAAAAGAAAGGGAAAAGCATCAGTCCCTTTATTGCCATAAAATTACTGCATTATGGTAACCTCTTGACAAGGGTGTCAGAATACATCATGCCAATTTGAACACATCTTCAATGGTTACCTGTTCGTTTCCAGGCTCAATTCAAGGTGTTTGTTCTTACTTTCAAGCTCTTCACTGCCTGATACCCACATACTTGTGGGACCAGGTCTCCCTATATTCTCCCACTTGCCAATTTAGGTCAGCAACTTAGGTCTGTTGGTTGGCCTAACAATCACCAAACATTCAATGAGGACTCATTCCTTCACCTTGGTAGTCCTGGTATTATGGAACAGCTTGCAATAGGAAGTCCAGAGTTCTCCCTCCCTTTTATCATTTCAGTTAGCCTGTTGAATTGTGCTGTTTTTAAAAAATGGTATCTCTGGACTGAGGTGAATCTATTACATTAAGGCTGTCTCTATGGAGTGTTCAATATGGGTTTTTATTATGGTCTTCTTTATTTATTAACAGTTAAATTTGAGTCCAGTAGCACCTTAGAGACCAACAAAAGTTTCAGGGGGTAAGCTTTCAAGAGTTGAAACTCTCTTGATCAGACACAGTAGAACAGGAGATCTGAGTTCTTTTATCCTAGTCAGAAGGTAGAGGAGTGCTGTAAAGAATGCTTGTAAAGGATGCAGAGGTACAATGTATATTGTAATTAACTTGATTAGAGCAGAGCGGATGCTTAGGGGCCAAAAAATTGCATCTGTAATGAGATAAAAATCCTATGTACCTATTCAACCCTGGGGGGCGGGGTCCATTGTTCTGCAATTTCACACTGTAATTTCCCTTTGAAATATCTTTGTTTGAGGACTCCTACTCTTAGGTCAGCAAAAGAATGAGCTGGAAGATTAAAATGTTCTCCCAGTGGTTTTTGAGCATTGCAGTTTTAAATGTTAGATTTATGTCCATTTATTGTTTTTCGGAAGGACTGACCTGTTTGTCTGATGTAGAGAGCGGAAGGGCATTGTTGATATTTGATGGCATATATAACATTGGAAGATGAACAATTGAATGAACCTGAGATGATATGGCTGCTGTTGTTAGGTCCAGTTATTGTGTTGCCAGAGAGGATATGGGGACAGAGCTGGCATCTTGGTTTGTTGCAGACCCTGGTCTCAGAGTCTGTGACCATGTTTGGAAGGGTGTTGCTGTGGATGAGAAGTTGTTTAAGGTTAGGATGCTGTCTGTGGGCAAGAAAAGCTTTGCCTCCCAATGCCTGTGAGAGAGTATCATTGTCTAGCATAGGCTGTAGGTTATTAATGATGTGTTGAACTGGTTTGAGCTGAGAGCTGTATGTGACCACCAGTCACAATCAAGCAAGTATTGTCATTGATTATAATGGAAAGTCATGATGGAATTATTGTTATAAATTATTAACATGTATGTGAGTCAATAAGATTTGAGTTCCAAGGGAGCAAAAGACAATTGGAAAATGGCAGTTGGAGCTGAAAAGTGACTAGGTGAAGTTAGAGCAGTTAGCAGGCTCGGGTGATGAGTATTTAAAGTAGATTCTCTTAGACTGATAAGAAAAGATTGTAGAAATAAATTAGAGTAATAGAATAGGGCTAGCTGAGGACTTTAATACATTGTTCAGTAGCTGTTCTCTCTGTACTGCCTGGACTCGAACCATGGCAAGCATTGTTAAAAACACATTTGTTGGGTCTTAGATAGCGAGATTCGTTACATGTCAGACAGTCAAAGGGTTAATTAGCCAAATGGTCAGGAAGAGCAGATCGCCATTGCTTCCATGTCATATGGTCACGTAGGCAAAGTAATCTGCATTTTACTGCTTTGGTATATCCTTTGTTTGAAAGAGAAACTGTAGCCCAGTTACTTGTAAGTTACCAACCTGCAAGCATGGAGGAGCACATTCTCCTTGTGAGAATGGCTACTCGTGAGTAAGCGTAGTAACTGCTAAAGGAGTTTAGCAAGTCTAGGAAACTTAGAGATGTAGGATGTTTATTGTTTAATCCATGTACCCTACCCTTGAGATTAGTTAGTAAAGAATTGATTTGATTAAGAAAACGACTCTGTGGTATTTTTGTGTGTGATTAACCTTTATTATCAATAAGCCAAAACCAAGATTCATCGCCCTGAATGGTAGCAGATTAATTAAGTGAGTTTCAGATCCTAACAAGTGGTATCAGAGTGGATGGTTTATTCTTGGCTATTGATATAAAGTCACACAGAACAATTTTTGATTTTTGAATCGTGTCCCATCGGGGAACTGAGGAATACAAAGGACCTTACAGACGCCTGAGGGAATTCCTGTAAAGAAGCCGAGCAGCCGAGTCTGTGGGGACGACAGGAAAACTCAACCCTCACGCCTGTGAACTGGAGGAGGAGAGCGACAAGCTGCAAGAATGGGAGAGGACGCGAACCGGGCAGCCACGCCAGTAACATCGAGCACAAACGCAGGAGCCGTGAGTGTAAATGGGAAAGGGATCCAATCAGTAATAATTCCCCACATAAGTCAGTCATCCTTCCCAATATGGAAAAGATCTGTCGAATTAGCATTTAAGGCACTGGGGATTAAACACGTACTAAATGAAGATCCCCCAGATGAGACTGACAGAGATAAGTTTAATGCCTTTGATAAAGCTGATGCCCAGGGGATGTGCCTTCTGGTGGGAGCAATATCACCAACAGAATCATCCATCATTTTAAATAGTAATTCAACGAAAGATATGATGAAAGCACTCAATGAAAAGTATGGTGTTTTGTCCAGAGGTCAGAGGATGAGCCTCAAGGCGAATCTACTCTCATATAAGATGCCTGAAAATGTAACTCTCTTACAACATTTAAAGCATATGCAAGATTTGGAATCAGAGGTGAAATTTGCAGGAGGGGAAGTGAGCTCAGAAGATTTTTTAACAATATTCATTGCCAGTCTCCACCCACGCTTTAATGCAGAGAAGCGAAACCTGCTAGCCAGAGAGGATTTAACCCTTAATAAGCTGATCACAGCCTTGAAAGAATTTGAAACAGACAGAGCACGCGAAAATGAACTGTCTAATGGAATACAGGTATTGCATGTGCATGAGAAAAAGTTCCAATGTTTCACCTGTCGCAAATTTGGCCATAAATCGTATCAATGCAAGCAGAGGGAATCAAAAGGGGGAAAACCCCCCTCTCCGGGGGAAAAGCCCGCGAATTTTAGACAAAGACCAGATTCAGCCACAACAGGAAGTCAAGGCTATAGCAAGCCCAAGAGACCAGATCAGATCGCTACGCTTTTGCTAAAAGATCAATCAACTCACATTTTACCAATAAAAGATGACCCAAAGCGTGTACAAAAATTGCTTTTAGATTCAGGGTCAAGTAACCATACATGTGGGATCATGGAAGCCTTTGATTATTTGGAACCATGTGCTGAAACATTCATAATGGCCAATGGGGAGAGACAAATATGCACCCAGAAAGGACAAATTTCTGTTTCTATCCAGTCTCTCTGTGGAAATGTAATGGGATTAAGACTACAGAATGTACTTTATATGCAAAAATCTGAACATTGTTTACTGTCTGTGAAAAGGCTAGCAAATGCTAAGTTCCAAGTGACAATAAATGAGAACGGTTGCTATTTGTTTGATTCTCAAGCAAGGGAATATGAAGTTTTGTCAGAAGGTTCTCATTACTACTTGGAGAACGTTGCAGACCAGATTGTGGATTATACTGAGGACAGTGTTAATTCTGATGAACTGTATCAGTGTGAGAAAGACAATGGACTTTGTGCAAAGGAAAATGCTGTTATTGATGAAAAGGAATGCTTTGTTGACTGCAACAAGGAGATTAAAGGTTTAAATACTGAGAATTGCAAACATGAGGATTGCGTGTATTTCTGGCATTTAAAATTGAAACACAGAAATATGGAGTCTGTGAGGCAGCAACTACATGAGTTTGGCTTGCCAGTAAAGGACTGTGTGAAGAGTTATGAGCAATGTGAAATTTGTATTGAAGCATCAGAGCATGTGCAGAGTGATTCAACAGAACCTCTAGCGCCATCTACTGATGAAGGAAATGTTAGCATCTCGGGAGACAAAAGGGGAAAGGAAATTTCCATTGTAAACGAGATGAATGCAACTGAGAGAATGAGTGATGCAAAGGTTGGAAGAAGGGAAACCGAGCCGGTTACATCCTCAGCATGGGAGCTTAGGCCGCCTGGTGCAGCAAAGTGTCTACAGGATACAGCATCAGAAGAGGGAAGTCCTGAAGCTGATGGAGATGTAAAGGTTTCAACCACCTTAAACCATTCTGAAGTGAAAAGTAACTTCTCAAGCTGGGAGAACAAAGAGCAAAAGTTTCTCAGTGGGGAGAAGAAATCACTGCAACAACTTACAGCGATAAACATTCTTTTAAACATTGCCACTTCAAAGAAAATGACAGTGATGATGTTTACTGTTACAGATAGCCAAAAGCTTACTTCACAACTACAGAAGCAAGGCTTCAAAAGGGGAAATAAAGAGAAATGTCTACTCAGCAGAAAGGAAAATGGCCTATTGCAATACATTTTAATAATAATGGACAATGTTTTAATTTGCTGTGATACTGAGTCAAATGCAAAGAAAATTGCTGAACAACTGGAGAAATCAGCAGGATCCAAACTCTTTGAAGAAAGACACTGTTTTGATATGGAAAGAGACAAAATACTGGAATTTCTCAAGCAAAGAAAAGTGCAAGAACGCAAGTCAAGCAAGACAAGGAAGAAATCTTCAACTCAAGATTAACTCAGTGAAAGACAAGAAACAAAGGGGACTTATTGATATGATATGATGTGTTAATAAATGTGATGAATTATGTTTGCATGTCTGAATGTAACTGAACCTCGAAAAGGGGATTTGTTGGGTCTTAGATAGCGAGATTCGTTACATGTCAGACAGTCAAAGGGTTAATTAGCCAAATGGTCAGGAAGAGCAGATCGCCATTGCTTCCATGTCATATGGTCACGTAGGCAAAGTAATCTGCATTTTACTGCTTTGGTATATCCTTTGTTTGAAAGAGAAACTGTAGCCCAGTTACTTGTAAGTTACCAACCTGCAAGCATGGAGGAGCACATTCTCCTTGTGAGAATGGCTACTCGTGAGTAAGCGTAGTAACTGCTAAAGGAGTTTAGCAAGTCTAGGAAACTTAGAGATGTAGGATGTTTATTGTTTAATCCATGTACCCTACCCTTGAGATTAGTTAGTAAAGAATTGATTTGATTAAGAAAACGACTCTGTGGTATTTTTGTGTGTGATTAACCTTTATTATCAATAAGCCAAAACCAAGATTCATCGCCCTGAATGGTAGCAGATTAATTAAGTGAGTTTCAGATCCTAACAACATTTCTATTTTCCCCACATGGGGATGGGGTAGATATGAAGGGGAATGATAAAGTAAAGCAGGATGGCCACTTAAGGATGTCCTAGGGCACATGCCAGGCAAGTTGAAAGAGAGGGGAGTTAGAGTGCTTGGTTTTAAACATAGATATAGTGAACATTGCATAAATCTGGTGGAAGGGAGAGAACCAGTGGATTGGGTCATTCCTGGATACAAACTCTATAGAAATGACAGGGAAGGGCATATTGGGGTGTGTGTGTTGCTATGTACACCAAGGAGGGCATAGTGTCTACTAAGCCAGAAACCACATGACGCTGTCTTACACTGAATCAGACCCTTGGTCCATCAAAGTCAGTATTGTCTACTCAGACTGGCAGTGGCTCTCCCGGGTCTCAGGCAGAAGTCTTTCACTTCATCTACTAGAAGAAGAAGAAGAAGAGTTGGTTTTTAAATGCCGTCTTTCTCTACCACTTAAGGGAGAATCAAACCGGCTTACAATCACCTTCCCTTCCCCTCCCCACAACAGACACCCTGGGAGGTAGGTGAGGCTGAGAGAGTGTGACTAGCCCAAGGTCACCCAGCTGGCTTCGTGTGGAGGAGTGGGGAAACAAATCTAGTTCACCAGATTAGCCTGCGCTGCTCGTGTGGAGGAGTGGGGAATCAAACCCGATTCTCCAGATCAGACTCCACTGCTCTAAACCACCTTTCTTAACCACTACACCATGCTACCTGGTCCTTTTGCCTGGAGATGCCAGGGATTGAACCTGGGACTTTCTGCATGTTGAGCAGATGCTCTACCACTGAGCCATGCCCCCTCCCCATATTACTAGCATATTAGCTCATTTCACCCCATGAACAACTGCCCTATTCCAGAGAGAGAAAGAGAGAGAGAGAGAGAGAGAGAGAGAGTGACTGACTGACTGACTGATTGATTGATTGTAGGGATTCCTACTCCCCCCCCCCCCATACAGCTCCAGATTTGTTGGGGTGTCTCTTTTACAACGCGCATGGCTTGACTGCTTCAACACAAGGGAAGCGAAACGTCTCGAATGGACAGCACAGATGTGCCGCCACCAACCAAAGATTGTATCTCTCATCATCGCCCGGCTTTTCAGTGCAACCTGTTCTCACGGTTTAGGTTGCCCGTCACAGAGAAATCCAATCATGGGCATGCAGCTGTGAAGCCCTTCAAGGCAACTCGGAGCTGAGTAAGTCCGCCAAGCAAGAAAAGAGGGAAGTCAGCATCGAAACCCTCAATGCGATGCGCTAGTTCTCTTCCTTGTTATTTCACTGGCCAGGGCTCCTTCGCACATGCAGACCAGACAAATATTAATCATTCTGGAACATTTTCATCCTGCCCTTCTTCCAGGGACGACATACATGGTTCTCCCCTTCCTCTGTTCGATCCTCACAACACCCTGTGGGATAAATTAAGTTGGGTAGAGATTTGAACCCATGTCTCCCGGATCTGACTTTGGCCCTTTTAACACCTTTGAATGATAATAATAGGGGGGGGTCTAAATGTGCAAGACAAACAATTTATCAACTGGTACCCAACTTATGGTATGAAATTATATTCAAGGTTCACAATGTATTCATGTATTTGTATAAAGTCCTACAAATTAAGAACTTTTAATCCAGACTAAACACAACATAAAGAAGAAGAAGAAGAAGAGTTGGTTTTTATATGCCAACTTTCTATACCACTTAAGGAAGGATCAAACCGCCTTACAATCGCCTTCCCTTCCCCTCCCCACAACAGACACCCTGCGAGGTAGGTTAGACTGAGAGAGTGTGACTAGCCCAAGGTCACCCAGCTGGTTTCGTGTGGAGGAGTGGGGAAACAAACCCAGTTCACCAGATTAGCCTCCGCCGCTCATGGGGAGGAGTGGGGAATCAAACCCGGTTCTCCAGATCAGACTCCACTGCTCCAAACCACCGCTCTTAACCACTAAATGTGGTACTAAATGTGCAGGTACTAAACATGCAAGACAACAATTTATCAACTGGTACCCAATTCATAGTATGAAATTATATTCAAGACTCACAATGTACTCATGCATTTGGATACAAGTCTTACATATTAACACCTTTTAATCCAGGGTAAATACAAAATAAATACAAAATTAAGTGTAATAAATACAAAATAAATGTAATATGTACCTTTGTTACTATTGAATTGATTTTCATATACACAAATACATGAATGCATTGTGAGTCCTGAATATAATCCCATACCGCAACTTGGGCACCAGTTGATAAACTGCTTTTTAACACCAAGACAGCTCTCAGTGTGGTTGTGAACAACAGGGATGTATGGACTCAGTTTGGTGCTGAGCCAGGACAGAAGGACTAGTAATCCACATGGGAAAGCACATTACTTTTTTGGGGTGTCGCCACCCTATTTCCAAGTTCTTCAACATTACCAATCCAGCACCCGCAAGGTTGTGTGGTCGTTTCACGCTTTGAATCAAAACAGGGGCTATCCAAAATTTGTTCCACTAGATGCAGAGGTGGTGGCCACAGCTAGCTTAGGTGACTTCTAAAAGGGTCAGGCATATTTGTAGAGGAGGCTTGGCAACTTCTTTGATAATGAAGTGGAACCTCCACATACAGAGGCAGCCTACCTTCAAAACCCAGATGCTGAGAATGAGCAGCTTTCCTACTCTGTTTGCAAGTATGGCGAAAACAAAATATTCTGGGGTTTGTTTGTTGGCTGCAAAAATCATTTCCATAAAAAGGGCAGACTTTTCTGTAGAATTCTTGTGGGTGACAATACCGGGCCCTAAAGGTAATTTAGTGCTGGGGACGTTCTATCAGCCCCTTGACCAAAAGGCTTAGGGGGATGAACAGATGGAGAATGAAATCAGGGAAGCATCTAAAGGTGATGAAGTAGAACTAATGGGAGACTTTAGCTACCCTCATATTGACTGGATAAATGCATGCTCCAGTCAAGCCAAAGAGATAAAATTTCTAGACATCCTCAATGACTGTGCCCTTGAACAGTTGGTCATGGACCCAACCAGAGGAAAGGCGATCCTGGACTTGGTGCGGGATGTAGATGTGGTTGAGTCGATTGGCAACAGGGACCACAATGGCATCAGATTTAATTTATATGTGTGTTGGAAAGTGCCTGGGAAATCTCACACAATTCCATTTGACTTTCAAAGAGAGAACTTCTCTGAAATGAGGAACCCAGTAAAAAGGAAGTTGAAAGGAACAGTTTTTTGAAAGTGTCAATAAGCATGTGGACTGGAATGAGCCTGTGGACATTGTGTATTTGGATTTCCAAAAGGCTTTTGACAAAGTCCCCCACCAAAGACTGCTATGCAAACTTCATAGTCATGGGATAAGAGGACAAGTTTTCTTATGGATTGAAAGCTGGCTGAAAAATAGGAAGGAGAGAGTAGGAATAAATGGTCAGTTCTCACAGTGGAGGGGTGTGAGCAGTGGAGTCCCTCAGGGATCTGTCTTGGGACTGGTGCTTTTCAACCTGTTCATCAGTGAGCTGCGGGTGCAGCGAGATGGCCAAGTTTGCAGATGATACCCAATTATTTAGGGTGGTTAAAACAAAAACAGACTATGAAGAGCTCCAAAAGGATCTCTCCAAACTGGAGGAGTGGGTATTAAAATGGCAAATGAGATGTGAGCAAGTGTAAAGTGATGCATATTGGGACAAAAAATCCCAACTTCACATATACACTGATGGGATCTATGCTGGCAGTGACAGACAAAGTAAAGGATCTTGGGGCGGTACTGGATAACTCGATGAAGTTGTCAACCCAGTGTGCGGCTGCTGTGAAAAAGATAAATTGCGTGCTGGCCATAATTGGACAAGGAATAGAGAATAAAACTGCAGTTATCATATTGTCCTTGTACAAATCTATGGTGAGACCACACTTGGAATACTGTGTACAGTTCTTGTCACCACAACGAAAAAAGGATATTGCAGAGCTTGAGGAGGTGCATAAAAGAGCAACCAAAATAATCCAGCGGCTAGAGCAACTTCTCTATGAGGAATGGTTAAAACACTTAGGACTGTTTAGCTTAGAAAGAAGGCAGTTGGGGGAGATATGATAGAGGGCTATAAAATTATGCATGGTATGGAAAGAGTGGACAGGGAGAAGCTTTTCTCCCTCTCTCATAATACTAGAACGTGGTGTCATCTGCTGAAGCTGGAGGGCGAGAGAGTCAAAACAGATAAAAGGGAGTATTTCTTCACACAATGCATAGTTAAATTGTGGAATTCCCTGCCCCAGGCTGTGGTGATGGCTGCCAACTTGGAAGGCTTTAAGAGGGAAGTAGACATGTTCATGGAGGATAGGGCTATCCATGGCTACTAGTCAAAATGAATACTAGTCATGATGCATATCTATTCTCTCTAGTATCAGAGGAGCATGTCTTTTATATTAGGCGCTGTGGAACACAGGCAGAATAATGCTGCTGCGGTCATCTTGCTTCGTAGAGGCACCTGGTTGGCCACTGTGTGAGCAGACTGCTGGACTTGATGGGCCTTGGTCTGATCCAGTATGGCTTTTCTTATGTTCTTAAGTTTTTAACAGTAATTATATGCTTGGTTTGGTTCTTAACAAAACACATGTTACTTTATGATACTTTTTTTGGTTTGTATTAACCCACCCCCATGCCTTTTGGGCAAGTTGCTGAGTAGATGAATATTCTATTCCCTATAAATGCCAAAAAGATCTGTACCAGAAAGGGGTTTAAGGATCCAGTTGTCCCATTGTGGGGTAACAGCATCCAGGACCCCTCCCCCCAGATATCACAAAATGAATGGCATTCCTGTCGATCTTCCTGCTTAGCCTCTGTAAATTCACCCCCCCCCCGGTGTTCTTCTGACATCATTTATAAGCTGCTAGTGGTGGTAGGTCTGCTACTTATTTGGGACATGCCTGGCAGAAGCCAAAGCACAGCTGAGAATTAAATGAACATTGACAGCCCTTCCTTTCCCTTTAAGTGAGCAGTTTGCACTGAAGGCTGCCAGTTCTGGTTATCTGCATCACAAGCCAGAGGACCGACAAGAGCATTTGTGTTGACATGCTGAACGAACCCCAGGAGATTTGATAAGTGTCCATTGTGCTGCTCTACACCCCCCTTCAGCTTTCAGCTAAAATGATATTCTGCCTTTGACATCATCACTAGCATTCCTCATCATGTCCCAAAGGCACACCCCCTTCCAGCACATACAGACAAGCTAGCCATTGCCCACTTTGCAAGGTATGGAATAATTAGGATTGGAAATGAACTGCTGAAGAAGATAGAAACAAATAAGGCCAAAATCCAGCACAGAGTCAGGTGTGCTTCAGTCTGCTTAACTCAGTGCTGGACATTCTGGCTAAGTGGGTTCATAGGGCATGGTATTTTGCAGCTGAGGAATAATAAGGACCTGTCTGTCCTCAAGGTGTAGATCATGGATGGTAAATATTTTCAGTGTGCAAAGCCTTAAAGTGGTTTGGTTACGGCACACCTTGCTGTCTTCTCTTATTACTTCCTATATAGCATGCTGGAAGGACCAAGTCTGAAACACACCAATCTTGAAAAAAAGACAGAGCAAGTATATTTCTGTATGCATTATGTATCTTTTGCTAACATAATTTAATTAGATCTTCAAAATCCCCCATACATTTAAATATTTTGCCAAGCATTCTGCAAAGTGAACAGAAAGCTGAGAGAAAACTATTTTTAATTCAAACATTCTGTAAACTCAAATCATTGTGGAAGATGACTTGCTGTTGTCATTCCATGTATTCAGATATGCATTTTAAGATAGTGCAATTAGGGTAACAGGGCTGACCTAGACCAAGAAGAAACTAGGGAATACCAGAAGAGACTGGATGAAAAGGAATGATTCTCATGGTGTAACTAAAGGTTCTTTACTTCCGTTTCTAGGATGTGCAAGATTTTCAGCCCATTCCTGAAAGGGGGGGGGTAGATCTGCGGTGGCTGGTTTAAAAGGAAATAAAGCAAAAATGCTTTGCCACCCAAACAGAGGGCGCAGCAACACCGCTGTGAGAGGGGGTGTTCCGGGGGCAAAAGGGATCAGGAACCCCCTGTCCCCCAGGAATGCCCCCCATGCCAGCACAGGCTCCTGCTTCTGGGATTCTGCTGCTGGCATTACTGCACTGGCAGCGGAGCCCTGCCCAGTGGCGTGGCTTCAGGGTGCCAGCGTTTTTGTCCCCTTGCCAGTGTAGGTGCCACTTTATTCCATGATATGGTGGCTCTTACGCCGGCGTGGGGTCACACTGGCTCCTGGAGACCTTCAGCCCTCCCTTCAAGAATGCTGCCTTAGTGGCATCTATATGGTCAAATGGTATCACATTTTCAATTTTTTTAGTTTGAATTAAAATTTTCTCTAGTATCTCTCCCCTTTCCCGCAACATGGGAACATCATTTCCCCTCTATCTTTGCAAAGACCCCTGGATTTGATGCTTGGGTTTTGGTTGAGCCCCCACAGACTGCCCTATGGCAGCCGGTTCTTCCAGAGGTAGTGAGCCCCTTAATTAATACCAGTAGATCTTTTGAAAGCTAATTTGGTATCGTGGAGTAATCTGCTGGCCCCTCTCTTCACTCAAATTAACGCTTCAGGAATTATTCCCACAGCTTGGACACATGCAATAATAGTGCTTATAGATGAAAAAGTGGCCAAGAACAATCTTATAAATTATCGGCCCATTAGCCTGCTGCCAACAATAGGCAAGGTTTATGCAGCTTTCTTGTATTCCAAGCTCCAGAATTGGGTAGATGCAGAATCTATATTGTACCCTGAACAAGCAGGATTTAGGAGGGGTGTTTCAGTACTGGATCATTGCCTTATGCTATACCACTCAGCTGATAAATATTCCTCTTTCCCAGGAAACTGTCTTTAGATAGCATTCATGGATCTTAGGGCTGCCTTTGACTCTGTTCCAAGATCCCGTCTCTGGGCTACACTGGCTTACACAGCAGTGGATAAAAGGCTTCTGTGGTTGATTTTTAAACTGTATGAGAACCCAACAACACAAGTTCGTTGTGGATTGGAGGGCCAGTTAACTGGCTCCATTCCCCTGCTAAAAGGCGTTAAGCAAGGCTTTCTCTTAGCCCCTCTGCTTTTTAGCCTTTATGTAAACAACACAGAATCATAGAATCATAGAGTTGGAAGGGACCACCAGGGTCATCTAGTCCAACCCCCTGTCCAATGCAGGAAATTAACAACTACCTCCCCCCCCCCCCAGTGACCCAACCCTAAAAATGGGATGGGGGAGGCAAGGGGAATTTTAAAATTCCAAAATTTAAAAAGTGATCTTGTCACAAGATCTTAGCCACCATCTTGGGAAATGGCAAGCAACTCCCCAGATGTAGTGGTAGGGGAGACAGTGAGGACTATCAAGAAGGAAAAAGGGAAGTCTGGGGAAGGTTGATGGTGAGCATTAGAGATATTTGGGCTGCTGCACCTTCTTTCTTGCTCAATCTCCCCACCATCTTCTTCTCCTCACCACCAGGAGGGAAAGAGGAGGGTTGCCAGGGGATGGGGGGGGGGTACTAAGTGCTGCCAGCGTTTGAATTGGGAGTCCAATCCAAACACCACTAGTGCTCAGTGCTTGCCTCTCTTGGCCACCCTCCTCTTTCCTTCCTGGCATCAGTCTGGAATTTCTGCATGAGTATCTCACAGCTCTCTGATTGTCCAGTAATATTTGACACACCATTGTATCATCACATTCACCATAGATTTACATTTGCTCCTTGATTGCTATTTCAGTTGAAACTAATTGGCATGTTAGTCAGAATAAAATTTTCCCTGGTATATCTTAAATCTTCCCATGTGATTGTCACAGCCTAGGGGCCATTAATGTCACCCTATCAGGAGGTTGTGCAATGTCTCTTATGCATACTCAAGAATTACACTGAATGGCAGATTGAATTAATAAATCAGATGTTATGTGCTATTCCGACACAAATGTATCCCGTTTGAGATTCTAGTGAGGCCTGCTGACTTGCACCAGTGATAAGATTAGCACAAATTGCAATTGCTTGAGTTTATCCTGTGTTCATTCTTTATTTAAGCACTTCTAATATGCATAATGTGCATGAGTGAATGTATTGTACACCAATATGAAATGGAAACAGTGGAGGTCTTTTCTGTTGTATTTGTTAGTGTGTGCATTAGAGTCTCTTGCAATTTATTCTGACATTTATTATAAAGAGAGTGGGGGGAATAGATCCTATAAAAAAGACAAAGGGATTGCAAAGACAAATGGAAATACCAATATTGGCTTTTAAATGGCTCCCAGATAGAAATTAACAGGTAGAAAATGTCTTGTGCATTACAAATGACTTAGGTTATTGGGAAATAAATATATTTTAAAGTGAATGGTCTGAGTCAAGGGATTGAAAAGAAAGTCCTTGAGGGATCCATAAACCTGTCACTCAGTTTTGAATGAATCAATGAAAAAAAAGAATGAATAAATGAGTGAATAAATGAACCAATGAATGGTCAGCTTTCCTGATCTCAAAGCCTCTGGGCATAAGAACATAGAGTCATTTAGGTACAAGTGTAGTGTGGAGGAGTTCCAATGGATCAAGAATGATAATTGGTGCTGATTAGGATAATAGAATCATAGAGTTGGAAGGGGCCATATAGGGCATCTAGTCCAACCCCCTGCTTAATGCAGGATCAGCCTAGAGCATTCCTGACAAGTGTTTGCCCAGCCTCTGCTTCAAGACTGCCAGTGAGGGGGAGCTCACCACCTCCCTAGGTAGATGATTCCACTGTTGAACAACTCTTACTGTAACCCCCCCCCCCAATATCTTGCTGGTACCTCTCCGCCCGCAATTTAAACTCATTATTGCAAGTCCTATCCTCTGCTGCCAACAGGAACAGCTCCCTGCCCTCCTCTAAGTGACAGCCCTTCAAATCCTTAAAGAGGGCAATCATGTCTCCCCTCAACCTTGTCTTCTCCATTAATGTCAGATTCTGGCCCTTTTCTGTGCTCATCTTCAGCTCCAGCAGATAACCTGAGTGTAAAAGCAGAGAAAAATAATTCTCTATTTTGTGTTTCTGTATACAAACATGTACATACAGCCTGCTATTGAATGTGAGCATCTGTGGATTAGAGACAACATATTTAAGAACATTACAAATTTGGGAGTGGAGAGAAGAAAATACTCTGCAAACAAGTTTGCTGTCCACACATTTATGGTAGTGCTGTGAGCATCATCCCTGCTCTTAAAAACCAATAGAACCCATATGTTTTGGGTCTCAAAGCCAAATATTCCAAAGACTCCACTAATAAAAATGTAACATAATAAATACTAACAATTTACCACTTTTAATGGTGCTTAGAACCTGGTGACTGAGACATCAGCTTCCCTCTGCCTAATGGTAGGGCAAGATAATAATGGGTAGACTTGAGAAGCTATACTATTGGGTAGACATGAGATGCCTCCAATGGCATCTTGATAGACCAACTAACTAGATTGATGTAACCCTATAGTTCCTGCAAGGGAGACCTCCAAGGAAGGCTCTGCAGAGGAAGGCAATGGCAACCACCTCTGCTTAATAACTTGCCTTGAAAGCCCCTTGCTGTGGTCGCCGTAAGTCGGCTGTGACTTGACAGCACTTTACACACACACACGTAGTTCCTGCTACTAGCCCTTTAAAAGAGAAGTTCCCATTGAAGGAGGTACCATCAGGAGATGGCAAGTTTGGGAGCAGCGTATGGCAAGCTGCTGTCTTGGCTTCATTCTGGAATAAAAGATAGCACATTGTTTAATTATTGTTATGGTTTTATGCCAAGTATCTACTGGTGTGGGCCATTTTTATAGTAGTTTTTATAGGAGAAAACACAGCAAATAAATTAACAAGGCTTCATGGAGTTCTTCAGTTTGTCTTATTAGACTGTGAATCAGCAGGCAGTATTTGTTCCCTATTAACTTTTGTACAGGGCACAGTTTTTAAGTGCTGTAAAACTAATGAACGTTATGGGCTAGTGGACAGGAAAGACACTTGTGATCCTCAGCTTCCTTCGAGTATTTGATCTCTGTAATGATACATGACTGCAGTAAGGACCAATTAAAGTTTCTTTCCTTTCCTAAATATTTAACATCTGAGGTTTTTACAGATTTTAACGTTTGACAACCTAAATCCCTATGTACCGATATTTCTTTGGAATTTATTTTGTTACAGTTCTTGTAACATTCACTTTGACTGTACTGAACTATAATATTGGGCTATAGTGACAAGGAAGGCAAACATTCAGGAAGTGGGTTGATTTAATTTAACATCGATCCACTTCCTTGATGTGACAATTTATTGCAGGAAACTTAATGTCTACCAAACAGAAGCCGCTCTTCCTATAAATGCACTTCAGAAATTACACTCAACAGCAGTCCATCTATAAAGCTCAACTGGTGAAATTCTCAAAGAGAAATATGGCTTAGCAATTTCTAAACGTTTCCTATTTTGCTGTTGTTCAGAACCCAACTGCTTTCTTTCAACATTTATTTGATTCTTCCTTGTTTGACCAGATTTCATTCTTCACTATTGGGAATATAAAACACAGTCCTTTGGCTGGATCCAAATAACTGTGAACAGTAGGGTGTGCACCATTCCCCCGCCCCCCCAGCTGGTATTTTTCGGATTTGGGTTTATTGACCCAAACTTTTTCAGAAAAGCTGAAAAAAGCTGAATAACCATACTGGTAAATAGAGTTTTTTTGGCTTTTTAAAAAAATATATCTGAAATTTTTTGGCTTGGTGAAGTTTGAGTTAGGGGGTCCAATTTCATGGGACCCCAAATGGGGTGCCCCTTATATCTAATGGAAAATAGAGGCACCCCCTTTGGGGGCCAAAAAATTGGACCCCCTAACCCAAACTTCACCAAACTTGGGGGATCTTCTGAGGAGAGTGACCTGCAGTTATGCTGCAAATTTGGTCCATCTATCTTAAAAAACAGCCCCCCGTAGAGTGCCAAAAAGTTCCCCATAGACCTGGTTGTCCAGATTAGAGTCTGCTGCTCTTAACAAATACACCACACTGGCTCTCAAAGTAGACTCTATGGCACTATACCCTACTGAGGTCCCTCCTCTCTCCAAATCCCACCCTCCTTAGGCTCTACCCCCTAAATCTCCAGGAACTCCCCAACCCAGAGTTGGCCACCCTAAAGAATGTATGCCTTATTACCAAGGAAATGTTCACTACGCAGCAGTCTTTCCAAACAATTTTGGATCTTTGATGCCTTTATATTACTCAGTTTGCTAACATATCATTTCATTTGTGGAGAGAGGAAACATGTTTTGAGCCACCAACCAGCATATAAGGCAATTAAAAAAATATCCCTCAGCCAAAAAAATTAACCATAAATAAACTGTGCAATTCCACTCTGTTATGGTTTGCACTGAGAACAGCAAGAAGACAAATGAGAGTAAAGGATCGCACAGAGCCTCCATGGATGCTCTACATGAGGATGTAGGAATCCAGTACTTGAAGAACTTAGATAAGACTGGACATGGGAAATACTGGAAAGAGAGGCAGGAATATATGCTTGAACAGGCATACATGCATGGCAGAACCATGGGAGAATGTCATATCTTGTTTGGCCTTTAGTATACTGGTTTCAAGGTATACATAATGTATTCATAATGTATACATATTCCAATGTATACATTATGTCAGTAATTCTTATAGCCTTTTGTTCTGTATTATTATTTGCCTAGTGACTTCATAAGTATGATGACTTTAGTGTATAAGTATAGTGACTTTATAAGTACAATGAAATGTCCTAGCTCTTTCTTAGCCATAAGAATGATAATAGCCATAATGGTTGCCTTGCTGGATCACAGCCATCAGAGTAGTGGCATCACTACTTGCTGTAGCAGAAAATTGTGCATGTTGTTTTTTTGTGGAAAGTATTCTGCATGCTTGAATGTTCCCTAAATATCTGAAGTCTGAATTTTACACCCAATACACATAGTCCATCAGATGTCTAGTACTTGTGTTAGAAGTAAGGTTGCCAGGTCATGCCGCAACTGGTGAGGGTCTGAGGGGGTAAGAACATGGGTGGGCACACCATTGGCAATGGTGTGATGCCACTTCTATGGAAACCCTGGCAGTGAGATCTTGTCAGTCTAGGAATCATAGAGTTTGTGGCAATTCCTATAGAGGGTTGACCTCATTTCCAGGTTTTTCGTGAAGTGGCATCATGCTATTAGACCAATGGCAATTTTTTGGTTAATTTTTCTCCAACCACTGGTCAGAGTGGTGGCAGGAAGAGAGGGATGCTGGCAAGAGATCTCATACCATAGCAGAAGACCTGGCAACCATATTGCTGGAATATCAGTTCTATAAAAAGGATATTAATGACTAAAGGTTTTCTTAAAGGAGACAGATTTAGAAGCCACGGTGTCTGATAGAATTTTCTTTCCTGTCTTCTGAGCATTTTGCAAAGACTGATGGTGTCAAGCTTTTCCCAGTAACCATGAGAAGTAGAATATATATTTTAACAAAATTAAAGGGGAGTGTCTTTGGAACTCGGTCAAGTTCAGTCAAAAAATACTTTGCTATTCTGGTGCATCTCTCACACGGCCCTTCTTTGCAAGCCCTTTTGTGACTTTCATCTGACTGTATCAACTCACCAAACAAAGCATTTTGAAGGATAAGTTTTCGGTGTGGTGTGTGTGTGTGTGTGTGTGTGTGTGTATATATATATATATATATATATATATATATATATATATATATATATATATATATATATATATATATATATATATATATATATAATTTTCATGAAGGGTTTGGATGCTTCAAGATCGTCCTTATTCTGTTCCGATATTCTGACACAGAGAAGAATAAATCTCTTTCCCTTAGTGAAAGACCATCACTTGGACTTAATTCTGCCCACCGTAGCTGCTCTTAAACACCATTATCATCATTTTACATCCCGTTTTCTTGAACCAGAATTGAAAAACATGCTGATTTCATCTGAGTGTAATTTCTGCATTTTCACTCACTGGATAAACCAAGAGCATTTCTTTGATACTTCTCTGTTAGAGACTCACTTTTTTGTGAGCGAGAAATAAAACTTACTTACTACTAAGGAAGATTGCTTCTCCTGCAACAATTGCTTGGAGCTGAAAGGGGCTAGAATTAACAGCCCACTCTGGCAGCGTGTTTTCATTGTAGTAATGGCAATGGCTTCAGATTATGGTTTAATTATAGTCCTAGAGAATGAAGTGGCTAGCATTATGTTCAATCATATAATGCACAGAAAAGTAGCAATTTCCTCTATAAATATTCACATAAATGTGCTTAAACCCTAAGCCAGCTGTAGTGGAATAGAGGGTTGGCCAGTTGTTATTCTACACAGACACATTTGCTCTTAAAGCAGCCCACCTAGAGGTATAGTGTATACATTTCCCCTTCAAACAGGGTGAGCAGAGTGCAACGGATAACAAGATTCCTTTAACTTTTAACCATTATATAAAACAAGTTTTCTGAAGGTTTTTTAGACTGTAGGTTGTTCTTTCAGAGAGGCACAGAGCTTAAATGGTTACAGGCTGTTCAAAATCTTAGTTGGTTTCAAGGCACAGTTCTTAGTTCTCAGTTGTTACTTCAGAATACTCAGTAATATACTTATATGTGGTTCAAAATATTCTTAGACTTAAAATACTTAGTGCGGACTCAAACTAATCTAGCACACCGGTGAGTGGAGGTTCATCCACAACCTTTCCCACTCCTTAGATTTGCCCACCTCCTGTGGAAACAAATCACTCTTCCCCAAAACACTGAGTTAGGAGTCTCCCTGTTTCAGAAGTCACCTCCCACCAAGTGACTGGAGAAAGGGGCCATCATCACACACTGCCACAATCTTCCCCTTGTCACTGCTCAGGTTTGGTTTTGACACAAGCTAGGTATTATGTGAACAACCGTTCACAGAGTCTCTCCACACCACGCACAGATCAGGAGCTCAGAACTGTATGCTTCCAAGGAGCTAACTCCTCCAGATCTCCTCTCCCCCTCCAAAAAGGACCCTGTCGGCTTTCCAGACTTTTTCCACTGCGAAGTCATTTCAAACATATGTAAAACATATGTAAAACATATGTGATGGATTCTTCCCTAGAGATACCATTTTAGTCTTTAGTGACCAATTCTGTTCTTTTGTTATATCAAGAATTTCACATTGGAGTTCTTTAAGAACCCTCGGGGTACATGATCTGAACTTCACAGCTTGCTCGTTTTTAATTTGTCCACTAGCCCTACAACTTCATCTCTCCTTACCCCTATTTGACTCCACTCTTTCAACAACCCTACTGAAAACAGTGGTTACAATGTAGGTAACTCCCCTACATTTCCCGCAGGAAAGCCTACAGAAAGATTTCATTCAGAGCCAATTTCTGACCTGACAGTCCCAGGGAGCCACTATTTGTTCAACACGGGAAAATATGTGTAGCCTTCATTAGACACAAGTTTCTATGCACATTGTGGCCCCAATCAGAATTGGGCCTGTTCATGCTTGGGAAACACTCCCAGAACATGTGTGACCCAATGCCCTTGTGGTAGCCATGAGAACTTTGTATCACGTCTATTGGCCCTCGGTTTCTCTTCAATCTCCCCATCTTAATTTAGCAATAATTTTACCACTTTGTCACCCGAGGATCCTATCGCCTTTCTGGCTAGTTCTGTTTTTTTTCCTTCTACTTTTTATATATTTTTAAAAAATAATTGCTGTTTATCTTAATGTTTTTAGCAAGATGCTCCTCATGTTCTTTTTTCACCCACTTTATTGTCAATTTACAATTGTTCTGCCAGAAACTGTGCTTCTTCTCTTTTGGGCAAGACTTCCATTTTTTTGGCCCACCAGAATTCTGCAATGTCAATTACATTAATGTTCTCATTTACCACCAAACTCTCCAGATCTCCCATCTTACTTTGCAGGCCTCTTGCATTTTTACATGAACGCCTATATTTTGTTTCCTTCACAAAGAGACCTTAGGATTCATGTTACCCTCAACGGCCCTTGAGCCACTTTAAATCAGGGATCTCCAGCATGGTGCCCATGGGCAACATGGTACCTGCCAACCCTTTTCCTAGTGCCTACCAAGCATTTTTAGAAAGTGGATGGGGCCACATGGGGCTCTTACCCAGCAGGGCTTCTGGCTGGCTACTGGCGATCTGATTGACTATGCAGACTAAAATAATGTTGTTTCAGCAGCAGCTGCCACCACAATGTTGCTTTTAGTCTCTCACACTCCTTTTCCCCAGTGTATTTTGTAAAATTGCTCCTCTTTCCACTTACACTTTGTCTTCTCGTGTGGGTGTGTCCCTGCCTTCTGACTGCAAAAGCCATGTTGTGGTTGGCTTCATCACCTGTAGCAGCCGTGTTGTGGCAGCACCCACCACCCAGTGTCAGAATTCCAAAGGTGCCCACAGCCTCAAAAAGGTTGGGAACCATTAGTTTAAATAGTTATCATTTTCTGGCACTCTTTTACTATCAAGTGCTCACCCGCCCCCACCTAGATCACTCTGACCAGATAACTCATAATCCTTTAGGGATAAATAATCCCTAGACAGATGTGGTCTATGTTTTAGCAGTGTTAGTCTAAAAGTTGCTGTGCAACTGATTGGATATTAAATTCTAGCAGGCTGTTTCCATTTCAAGTGGAGCCCCTCTATTTTTGTATGGGCTACCAGTTCTATCATCAATTAAATCTCAAGAGTCCAAAGAACTACACAGGACTGCTAGTTTATGCTGGATGATTTCCCCATCCCTAATCCTGTTGCAAGTGTGTTTGCTAACCTCTTGTTCTCTCGGATGATGCCAATCAAATTGCTTTTCTACAGACCTCAGTAAAGGATACCTGATAATTCTCTGAGAATTACTCTGAGGCTTGTAAGTGGACAGTGACATATGGTATCAGCATCTAAGGCCTTTGGAACTGATAAACTGCCAACCAGGGATATGTCGGGTACAAGCACTTTATCATTACACTTCCTAATCAGCGAGATTAGCCCTTACTTGGCAGATGCAGCTGACAAACAATGTTGGATCTGTTCAAATGTCCTCATCCATATTCATCTAGATTTAATTCTAAAATTTGCAGGGAAAATAATCTTCTCCAAAACCATTGAAAAACTGTTTGTTTTTGTGCTAGCACAGTTCAGAGGGTCCCTTTTAAAATATGCATAGTTCTTTTAAAGCAAAATTTGCATGTTGTAATGGTGTTTGCTTTGCCTTCCCCTTTCTGTTGAAAATTCATTTTAACTTCCACAGGATTTTCTCAGATGGCTCTGCAGGAAGGTTGCTTTTAATGATAGTACAGAAGGGATAAAAACCCCACATTAAGTGCTTTGAGTGAAATCCATGTCAGCCTGGCAGGAAGAAGACCATAATATCACAGGCCATGATCTATGGTGGCAGCAATGTTACTTACTATAACCAAGCTGATCTGGGCCTGGTTTTTGGGTGGGATATCCTACCATAAGCAGGTTCCAACATATCCTGACATCATCAGATCATGATGACCTTAAAAAAATCTGCTTCCCCCTCTTTTTATTTTGTAACATTTGCCCTAATGAAGCTTGCACACTATTATGTAATCATTGGTCCTCATAAATAGACTTTGTTCTTGGTTTTTTTGGGGGGGATTCTACTGTTGGACCACCATGACTTTAAACAACTTGGCTTTCAGTTGCCATTGAATATGTAATGGTGATGGGTGCTCTACTTTGATCATTGGGAAATGACAGACTATAAATCTAGATTCTGCTTTCTGACAGTGCAATCCTATACAGACTTACTCCAATCTACGCCCATGGATTTCACTGTGATTCACCTAACAGGCCACATTGTTTAACTTTGAAGTAGGAAGCAATAGGGACGGTCAATGAACATTTCTTTTGATATAGATTAACGAGTATTGTAATTCAGGAAATATCTTAGGAGGATCTCACAACAAAGAGTGTTTCAGAGACCGGGAAAATAACAATACACTGTAGTGGATTAAGTAGCTTAAGAATTTTTAACAGCTTTCTCCACCTCCCATGTTAAACATTTGAAACCACTTTGGTTCCTCTCTTTCCATCTGACATTTAGAGTTTTGTTTAAACACCATCATCTTTGTTTAATTCAATTTTATGCCAAGAGGGAATGCGTGATTTTTTTCAGAGATCTCGTTGCTCTGCACTTTCAGCATTCCCCCAGAAGATGGCACAAGTCACAAGCAAGTGTTAATATAAAGAGTGTAAAGGTAAGGTTAACTAAAAATGCAGTAAGAGGTGACAAATCCACTGTATGACTGAATTTATCATTTTTTAAAAGGCAGCCTTCACTGTGATGGGTGGGATATACATTTAAGGAAAACTGTTTAGAAAGTACAAGGAATGGGTGGGGGAGTCTGGTAAATAGAAAAAAATTAAATTCATAGAACAGCAACAACGAATTAAATGAAGGAAATATACATTATTTCTTTTACTTTGTAGAAATTATTATGAAGTTTTTTATTTGGTATAATTTATTCTACTGCGGTTTGGGAGACACAAGAAATTATCCAGGAGCTCCGAGCCAATGCCCACAAACATGCAAGCATGAAAGCTGCTGTGGCTGCCTACCTGCCTTGTTCTGGGGTTCTGGCCTTCTACCGTGATGCCCCATGCTCCTAAAACAACCCTGAGACCTCAAAATGGAGAGGGAGAGGGTTGCTTCTCCCTATTAGTCTTTTTACTCCCATGGTTGCTGCTGTCTTACTGCTAGACAGCACCCCTGTCCTCCTCATCAGCCTGGCCCTATTCTTAAAGGGGTTTCAGTCAACCCTGTCCTCTCCTGAACAATCCTGGCACCCCCACCCTGGAAACCCCATGAAGTCCCTTGCAGGTTGGGCAGGTATTCCCTGTCTCCACCCCTGATGGGTTTCCACTCTCCCTGCCTGTTGCGTACAGGCAGGGTCCAGGCAGTGGTGGTTGGCCTCTGACCCCACTCCCAGCAACAAAGGTGCTGGGTGGGGCAGAGCCTGTCACTGGTTTTACTCTTCCCAGCAGTGTCGGGCTGCATGAGTGCAGATGCAAGGTCAGCACTCTAAGTAAAGGAACAAGGTCACCCACCAGAGCGAGTTCCTTGTCTCCAAGTCTTGGCCAGGGCCTTTCAGGTCTCTGGCGTGCAGGTGGACGAGCTGGAATCTGGCACCTGGACAGGAAAATACTACACGTGGCGCTTCCTGTGAGGCTTCTCGTTGTCCAGGCAATATTTCAATAACCAAAGGGACTTCAGTAGTTGTTCAGCAATAACCATGTAACTCCATGGAGCATTCAGAAAATCTCATAGCTCGGGTACAAGCACTAAACTCTAATGACATATACATTCCAATAGGCTCCTGTTATAGACGGCACAGGCTCCCCTCCCCCTTATGTCCAGGTGGTTTCCCTTTCCCAGAGGCCTCCAGCGTTATCTGCCCCTCTCAAGGTCACTTTCTGCAGAGCTGTGAGAATTTACAGAAAACCTCCTCTACACACACTGACCCACTTTCCCAACTCCTGCCCAGGATTCAGACTAAAGGGTTACCAAAACAACTAACTCACTACAAACATTATGGCAGGTATTGGCATTAAACCACCTGACACTTCCCAGTGGCACAGGTAGCAGAGCTGGTAGATAGCAACAGAGTTGTTCCACAAAGGATCTGGCTGGCAGCCCAGCTTTTATTGCCATTCATCTGAGTTCTCTTCCAGGGCCAGCTGTTTTGTATCACCCGCAGGTGTCAATTCTTATAAGCACTTACGACCCTGTGCTGCCAGATGTGCGCTTCTTCTTCTCTCCCATATGTTAAGCTGAGCCTTTAATCTTTGTCGGTCGAATGGCCTGGGAGATCCTGAAGGTGATAAGCTTATCTGCTCTTTTGCTCCTTGCCAATATGAACAGCCTTCTTCTGAAGACGCTGTCTTTGCTGGCTCAGAGCTTAGGTCCAGCCGCTCCATTAAGTCTTCCAGAGATGCAGAACCCTGTTCTGCCATGCCTTCCTCCTCCTCTGAGGAGAGTTCAGGCTGACTCATAACACTGCCTGTCTCTTACCGGGCTGCTGGCATCACCTCTGGGTTCTTGCTGTGGCTCTACCACTCAGTCCAGCTTTGAGGGCTTGGCCCCTTCCCCTATGTTGCACCCCTGCTGAGCTGCTGTGCCCAGAGGTGGGGCTAGGCCAGCCTCAGCAGAGGGGGTTGCAAGCTGTTTGCTGGTGGGCTCAGGCGGCTTTTTGGCCCTGGCAATGTCTTCTGTGTTGGGGTTTCCTCTGGTCCCGTAGGCCTCCCATAGGCTCTCCTTGCCACTACACCGCAGGTAAGTCCAGGCAGAGTTCTGCTGCCAGATAGCTGCTCTTTTTAGGTAGTCAAATTATGTAGCCAGTAGTACCATGTTCTGAGGTTTTCCTTAATTTCTTCTGCATTGAAGCATACCTACAGCTCTTGTTAAGATGCTGGAGGCTCTGCAGTTGATGCCATTCTCAGAGTATTTCTCTCCTACAAATTAAACACTTTGAGGACAGACTGTAGGGACAGCAACCTATAAAGTAACCACAACGTTGCCACTATGCTTATCTATGGATGGGTGATGAATGGAACACTCCAGTGGGCATGGCATGAATATAAACTGAAGATTTGGCTCTAACAGACAAGTATGTTTTTTTTTTAGTGTTTCATTATGTAGACCTAACACTTTCCTTCTCTTTCCAAGCTATCAATACAATACAAACATACAGCAGTGACGATCCTTCTCTACCAAACTATTCTCTCATGGCTTGAACCTTTCCAATGTCCTCACAAGAATAATATTGGCTGAATCATGCTTGAAAACATATAAAATATTATACTGGCAAAAATTTCCCTTCTGTGGCCCAATGGTCCATGCCGTGCTCTCTGAGCTCCGCTTCAGCCCCCTCTGTCCTTCTATCTGATGCTGTGCCATTTCCTTACCACCAGAGTTGATCATGAGGTCCTCGTTAATTATTTATTCAAAACATTTCCATGCTGCCTTTCCACCCAATTCTGGGTCCTCGAGGCGGCAAGCATTAAAACGTTTCAAACATTAAAAAGCAATTAAAATACAAAAAAAATAAACAATTAAATAAAACATGTAAGCACGTAAACATAAAAATACAAAAACTAGGAGGGCTAATAAGTAGTTATATTAGAGAATCCCTTGGGAGGACAAGCCAGCTTACTCTAGTGTTTTTAGCCCACCCTTTATTCTTCTAGTAAAGTACAGAGGTAAGTGCCATCAAGTCACAACCAACTTATTGCGACCCCTGCAAGAGGCTTTCAAGACAAGTTAGAAGCAAGAAGTTTGCTATTGCCTTCCTCTGCAGGGTCTTCCTTGGTGGTCTCTGATTCAAGTACTGATGATGCTTAGCTTCTGAGATCTGACAAAATTGGGCTACACCATGCCACTTTTCCCCTCCTAGTAAAGTAAGGGTGGGGCATTTCCTCAGTATACTGAAGACCAGTAGGGCCAGTTGTGGGAACCAGCTCCAGGAAGCCAGTGGAGGAAGAGACGCAAGTGAGAAAACTTGGGGCTCTTTCTCTCACCCAGGTGTTTTTTTTTTGGACCTTTTACTCCTTTTCTCTGAGGCCAGCAGCACACTTTTCTCTCAGTAGACAGTGGGCATTTACTTAGGAAGATACTACACATAATGTGAGTTCTGTGACTGCTTTTTTCCAAGATGGCTGCTCCATCCCTTCCTTCAAACCAAGTGGGGAGGATAGGGCAGGGTTTGGCCACTGGCTGGCGGGAAGGGAGAGGGCCTGACTCAGGATGTGAGGGTGGCCCAAGGCAGGGATGTATAGGGACCTGCTTCGGGGTGGCCCTCCCTCTTTGGGGTGGCCTTCCCTCTCACTTCATTTATACAAAGCAAAACTGAAATGTGAAAGAAAGCCAGAACAGTAATTCTGATTTGTAATTTGGTTCTTGTAGGTTATCCGGGCTGTGTAACCGTGGTCTTGGAATTTTCTTTCCTGACGTTTCGCCAGCAACTGTGGCAGGCATCTTCAGAGTAGTAACACTGAAGGACAGTGTCTCTCAGTGTCAAGTGTGTAGGAAGAGTAATATATAGTCAGAAAGGGGTTGGGTTTGAGCTGAGTACTGTCCTGAAAAAGTAATGTGCTAATCATTGTCCTGTAAGCATCAAGATAATGTACTAATGAGGGTATGGTATGTTAATATGGAACCATTGTATCCTGAAGTGATCTGTTAATGTGTGTAATCCAAAGCTAATCTGCATGGCTATTGTTGAACATGAAAGATACTGCAGACTTGGCCAACCTGAGAAATCAGCAGTGGCTGAACATGGACTGACACAAACAGGACACAGGGTCTTCTTCCAAGACACTGAAAGACTGGACAATTCTACCAACTATTTTGTCAGATTGCACAGAGAAGCCATTGAAATTCATAAACATCAGCACAACTTGTAGTGGAAACTGCGGAAGACCATTGTACTACGAGGAGGTAGATGGTGGTCAATGCAGCCCTTCCCCATGTGAGAGCAATCTCAGGTCATTAACTTGCACACAGCACTGTAAATGATGAGCACCTGGTGATGGGGGAAACGGTTAGTTTTCACTCTGTTAAAAGAAGGGGAGGGCTTCAGATGAGCCAGCCAGCCAGCCAGCCAGCAGGAGGGCGTCTGGAGCATCAGGACGGCTTCCAGAGAAGAAGCGGCTTGCTTGCCTCCCAGGAGACAACTTCCCATCCTTAATTCAGATTCAGCCTGGATAAAAGGGTATTTTTGTTAAAAGTTTACTTAGCTTGGGTAAAGGGGTGTATTTTTTGTTTAATAAAACTGCATACTTTGTTTCCCCCAACACTTGCCTATTGGAATCATTTCTTTACCGAACCATGGGTAATACACAACTTTAACAGAAAAGAGGAGAGTTTAAGAATGAATAAGGCTTGGCTTCCTGTTCTGAAAACCTCCAGACTAACAAAGGCAACAGTCAACAATAGCCATGCAGATTAGCTTTGGATTACACACATTAACAGATCACTTCAGGATACAATGGTTCCATATTAACATACCATACCCTCATTAGTACATTATCTTGATACTTACAGGACAATGATTAGCACATTACTTTTGCAGGACAGTACTCAGCTCAAACCCAACCCCTTTCTGACTATATATTACTCTTCCTACACACTTGACACTGAGAGACCCTGTCCTTCAGTGTTACTCCTCTGAAGATGCCTGCCACAGCTGCTGGCGAAACGTCAGGAAAGAAAATACCAAGACCACGGTTACACAGCCCGGATAACCTACAAGAACCAATGAACTCTGACCGTGAAAGCCTTCGACAATATTCTGATTTGTAACTTTGCAACTTTGAAAGTCCTTTCTTCCTAAATCTTTCTATCTCTAACCCTCTTTCACCATTTCTTTCCAAATACCTCTCCTCTTTTTCTGCCTCCAGTGGCTTTTCCACTAGGCCCCTGAAACCACCAGGAGTCACATTTTGCCCCCTCCATTCGCTTCTTCACACAAGATTTCTTAATAAAATATGTATTTATTTAATGTAATTAAAAGATCCTACTATTCTTGGAATCAATAGGATTCAAAGTGATGAAACAATAGTTTTCTATGAAAACACTCCTCTGGGAACTGGTTGCAGTTTAGTTAGTTAAAATTTAATGATGAATATCATTCTTAAAACTAACATCATGCCACTAAAATTTGCCCAAAGAAAAATATTGTACATATAATCTTATAAATGCTTGGTCCTGTTCTGCTAACAGTGGAGAATTCCTTCAGTGCAGGCAAACTTCTTCCAGGGCAAGGAGCTTTCCACTGTTAGAACACACTTTTTCCACTAGAGGAAGACTCCTTGCATTGGAGGAATGATCTACTATAAGTGGAATAGACCCACTCCTTGGACTTTAACAGGTCCTCAAAAATGTGTATTTCTACAGCAACCATATAGAGGGTCCCTCTCCATGCCCTTATTCTTACTTGATATGTTGTTGATATCTTGGAGGCATTTTTAGCTGATGATACCAGTCATGGTGGATGATGATAATGGGGAACTGGTCTCCCAATCTGCTGGTGTTAATGGAAGCTAATTCACATTCTAGAATCAACTTCTAGGAGCCAGTTCAAAGCACTGGAAGAGGGTTTTTAATTGGTCACATACCATAGGGGAAATCAGTGAGGTTTCTCTTATTTCTCTATCCCCAGAGAGATTTTATTTGATACTTAAAAATCAAAACAGTGCATGAGAGGGTCTGCATTCCTATTACATTATCACTAAACAGAGTATCGTATGGGCGACTGCAGGAAGCTTCTGGATTAGACAGACTCTTATTTACAATAAATATGCTAGCCTCTAGCTACTATTGCAGCAAAGGTCACTGAAAAGAGCTTTTCAGCCATCCCTCAGAAGGCTGAGACAAATGGCTAAAATAACAAAGTTGTTCTCATTTGCGCTGAAGTAATGAAGTTGTTCTCACAGGACTCCATGCCAGGGTTTTGAGCAACCGTTACAGAAACCGCTCCATTGCTTAGCAAAACTGATGAGCTACTTTGGCAGCTGGAGTGGGGATGTTTTTCCTGACAGCTGACCTTCAGCTGCAGTTCTCTCATCTGGGTTGCAAAGGATTTCTTCCGACAATCATTCCTTGCTAATAGAATTTTATTTTAAAGTAGAGAGAAATGACAAGTTGTTATGGATTTTTTAAAATAAAAGGGACAATAAAAGGACTTCATAATCTTAGTTTACTTTAATGGCTTGCAGCTAGATATTTGTCTTTTTGTGCAGTCTAATATATAGAATGTCTTTAATTTATGATCCAATGAATACCAATGGCCCATTCAATTAATCTAGAACATTAGTCTGCTTGCAAACCTTTTTCCTGTGCAGGGCCCCGTGAAGTAAATGGAAGCTGTGGAAGGACACGGAACACGTCAAGAAGTAATCCAGTTTTGCCCTTTACTGCTTCTTATTTCTGAAATGGTTAGCCTGCTGATATAGGAACAAGAGGTGGTTAGATTGCAAAGCATCATGGCTAGGGGAGTATGGCTGCTAAGTGAATCTCACTGGCATGGAGAGATATTTCAAGTTCTGCTTATCAAAGGAGAATTTGATGGAAATGACTCACTGTGCCCACAGTTGCGGGGGGGGGGGGGAGGGTATCAGTACCTTCAGTAACTGAGAATGTTCACTTTGAAATGAGTTACTGATATGTTTTATGCTGTCAAAAGAGGCCCTGTGCCTAAAGAAAGTCTGGAAATAATGGCTACTTCTGTGAAAGATTTCTATATATTAAAATGATAAAGTCCAAAGTTAGCTTAGTGGAGGGGACCCCCCCCCCCCGGGTTGCGGTGCAAGATCATGGGCGACGGGACCAAAGAACTAACAACCTTCTCAGTAAAGGAGCCATTGGGTGTCCAGCAGCAGCTAGCTGAGAGATGCCCATCTGACCTAAACCAGCCACAGCACTGGTGGGAGGATGTGGCCAGAAATAAGCCTGCTGGGACGAGGGTGGCTAACCTTTGGAACATCTCCAAGAGATGATGGCATCCTGTGAAGTTAGAGACAAGGGTTTAGTCATTGAGGCAGGGAGGGGTCAGGCTCAGTGGGGTGGGTCCAGCTCTTGGAACTTGGGGTTGGAGTAGGGTGTGGCATAGCACAGGAGTGAAGCTACCCACTGAAACCAAGGAGGAAATAAAGATACTGTTTGTCTTGCACACCTGAACTCCTGCCTCATTTGTGGGGAAAGCACCATGGAGAGATTACCGTATATACTCGTGTATAAGCCGAGTTTTTCAGCCCAAAAAAAGGGCTGAAAAAGCCGAACTCGGCTTATACACGGGTCAATACGGGAGGAGAGGAGAGGAGGGAGGAGGGAGAAGGGAGGGAGGAAGTTACAAATCGCCGCCTCGCCCGGGAGCCTTTCTCCTGCCGGCAGGGGCCTGGAGGGGCCGGCAGGAGGTCCCTGCCGGCTGCTCCGCCGCCGCCCAGGTGCCCGGGAGCCTTTCTCCTGCCGGCAGGGTCCTTCCTTGGCCGGCAGAAGGTCCCTGCCGGCTGCTCCGCTGCCGCCCAGGCGCCCGGGCGCCTTTCTCCTGCCGGCAGGGTCCTTCCTTGGCCGGCAGAAGGTCCCTGCCGGCCGCTCTGCCGCCGCCCAGGAGCCTTTCTCCTGCTGGCAGGGGCCTGGAGGGGCCGGCAGGAGGCGCCTGCCGGCTGCGCCGCCGCCACCCACGCGCCCAGGCGCCTTCCTCCGGCCGGCAGGGGCCTGGAAAGGCCTGGAAAGGCCTCCTGCCGGCCCAGGAAGGCCGCGCCGCCGATTCGCCGCGTCTCCCGGTAAGTAGGGAGTTCAGGGGCTCTTCCCCCTCCCCCCCTTGGATGGCACTGGGGGTGGGGTGGGGTGGGGCGGGAGGGCCCCGGAGGCCGGCGGGAGGGCGACCTGGGGCAGGGGCCCTGCGCTCTAAAATGGCGGCCGCCATTTTAGAGCGCAGCATTGCCGGTAAAGGGAATTTCTTATTGACCCTCGGCTTATACGTGGGTCAATAAGAAATTCCCTTTTCTGGCCTCAAATTTGGGGGGTCGGCTTATACTCGGGTCGGCTTATACCCGAGTATATACGGTACTTTCCCCCACAGCATGCTGCAGTCATTGGCCCTTGCAAGTTTAAAAAAAAACGGAAAGATCCTGTTTTCATAAACAGTCTGATTGTTTTAAAATATGGTGACTCTTGAAACATTTTTGTATTTGCACTTGTTCTTAGTTTCAAATAGCAAGATTTTTTTTCTTTAAACTTCATCTTCATTCAGTCTTTGTAACTTGCAATTCAAATTTAACAAATTCAGAATTTCTAGATATCCAGAATTAGAATCATAGAGTTGGAGGGGGCCACCAGGGTCATCTCGTCCAAACCCCTGCACAATGCAAAAAATTCACAACTACATCCCCCCCCAGTGACCCCTACTCCATGTCCAAAAGATGGCAACAAAAACCCTCCAGGATCCCGGGCCAATCTGGCCTGGAGGAAAATTGCTTCCTGACCCCAAAGTGGTGCTCAGCATTATCCTGGGCATGTAAGAAAGAGAGCCAAACACTGACACAACCCTTCCTGCCCTCCCTCTCATGATCTGCCTGAGTTCACAGAATGAGCATTGCTGACAGATGTCCATCTAGCCTCCAAAGAAGGAGAGCCCACTACCTTTCAAGGAAGCCTATTCCACTGAGGAACTGCTCTGTCAGAAAGTTCTTCCTAATGTTTAGATGGAACCACTTTTGGTTTAACTTCAACAGGTTCAAAAGTTCAGCGTTGCCGAGGACGGGAGGAAAGAGGCAATTCCAGGCTGATGCCTCAAAGTCTGGGGTCTGCCTTCGTTTCTGGGTCCCTTTGCATGATGTCCATGCAAATGAGCTTCCAAACAGAGGGAAAAGGCTTAAATGCAAGAGAAATAAAGCACGGAAAACATGACATCCTGTGAGCAGTGCTTTATTGTGGTCAAGCTGATGGGTTGGTAGTTACCGGTATCCTTTTTTCCCCCCTTCTTGAAGATGCGGACAACATTTGCCCGCCTCCAATCTTCTGGTACCTCACTTGTTCTCCAAGGATTCTAAAAAATAACGAACAGAGGCTCAGAAATTACTTCCACAAGTTCTGTTAATATCCTTGGATGCAATTCATCTGGCCCTGAGGACTTAGTTTCATTTAAAGAAAGTAGGTGTTTGTGTACTGCCCCTATGCTGATCCTAGGCTACAACTCCCCTCCCTTATCATGGGTTCTATTTTTGTCATGTTGAGCACCACTTCCCTCACAAGAGAAGACTGAGGAAAAGTAGGAATTGAGGAGTTCTGCCCTGTCTTCATCACCAGTTACAATTTCACTTCCCAGTCCCCACAATGGGCCTACCATGTCCTTGTTCTTTTTCTTACTCTGAACATAAGAACCCTTTTTGTGTGTTTAGCATCTCCCGCTAGCCTTTTTTTTATTGTTTCTTTTTATACAAATTTCAAATATACATTTCTTATTCTGCATACATTGTTTATATGTCATATTTTTTTCATTCCCTTCCATCCCTCCCATCCCCCTCCCTAACCCCACTCCTTTTCTATATTTTTTAGTCTCTTAATCCCAGCCACGGGCACAAAGTCTGGATCTTCCACCGAATGTCTTTTCTTCCTTCCGTTGATATCCACTCTAAATAGGTCTTCCATCTACTTGTGATTTCCCTACTTTTGTCTTCCCATGAAGTCTTCTGGCGCATCATCTCGACGATATCCGACTGTATAAATTCAAACAAATAGTTGTGCCAGATTTCTATAGTCCATTTACTTTTATCCTTCCAACCCAGAGCTATTACTGCTTTACTTGCTAATAACATAGCCTTGAATATGGCCTGGTCCCTCTTGTTAACCCCTGAGTTCCCTGTTGTGCTCATTAGGTTAAAATCTATGGTTAAAGATACTTTACATTTTCTCCTTATAATTTCTAGTATTTGTGTCCAAAAGGCCTTAACCTCTGGGCATTCCCACCACATGTGGGAGAACCAACCCTTAGATTGTCTACAGTGCCAACACATAGGGCTTAGTCCTGGAGCATCTCCCGCTAGCCTAAACTCATACTGAGCTTTAGCTTTTCTAACACTCTTCCTACAAGCAGTGGTTATTTGTTTATATTCATCCTTGATTATAAGGCCCTCCTTCCATTTCCTAAACGATTCTTTTTTATTTCTCAGAAC
This sequence comes from Euleptes europaea, assembly GCF_029931775.1. Classification (NCBI taxonomy): domain Eukaryota; kingdom Metazoa; phylum Chordata; class Lepidosauria; order Squamata; family Sphaerodactylidae; genus Euleptes; species Euleptes europaea. The sequence continues at coordinate 8,676,783 of NC_079326.1, read as the reverse complement.
TTTAGAAAGCTTTAGGAATTCATGAGAAACATTTCCCATTAAACACATTTATCCCTGGGAACTGTAATCTGTGCATTCAGTCTCCTGTTTGTTCAAACATCACTAGGGTAGTACTGGACATGACATAGTGGAGCAGAGGACAGTGGTATGTGGGGAAGGGGTAGGGAAATACACTGGATAGCAGTGGTACACAGACTTGAACAGAGGACAGCTGATTGAGCAGACAGCAGGAATTGAGATTGCTCATGACTAGAGACCTCATGACCAGAGACTGGAATGTGTTTCTCCTTCCTAGTCAAAGGGCATCCCAGGGAAGCCCAGCAGTAGGACATGGACTTTAAATCCCCATATGCCAGCCTAACCTCCCTCATAATGATTGTTGTCATTAATAATTTGTGAAACAACTTTTAAATATGTACAGGGTTTTTTTTGGGGGGGGGGATGGGCAAAGCTCAGGGACATTTCTGTTGAAGAAACATTCCTCCATAAAATAATGTGTTATATTAAGATATATTTTAATTTTATTTCAGAAAGACAATGAAAGTAGATTAACTGGCTTTCTTTTCAGATTTTAGCTGGTTTGATTCTCATATTGTTACTTGTTTAGCCCAAAGCTCTAGGGGATGGATTCTCGGTGCTGTTACACAGTGTTTAAATGTCCCCTAAAAACCTCTTTCCATTTAATTTAGCTTTTAAATATGCCTGAAATATACTCTACTCATATGAGAGTTGACAGCTGCAGGTGATAAATTAATGGTTGGTGTAACACCACTGAAGCCAGTAATGGTATTGCACTTGGGACATATTTGGCCTGAAAACATCTATTGGCTGTGTTCAAGTGTTGCTGGGTGTATCTCTATGGGTGATTCTGATGTTATTGACTCTGCTGTTGTCAGAGTTAATGATACTAATGAGGTTTATTTACTTTGCGATATGCTGCAATATTCTGATGGCTTCTCAAGCAGCAAAGCAGTGGTGATGTCTAATGGCACTTGATATGCACAGTGCAATTAAAAAAAACATTTGAAATGTCTCCCTTAAGTAAGAGAAGAAATGAAGACAAATGATCTTGTTTTATGTTATTTTTTCTAGGTAAATGGGTAGTATGCAAAAATATAAAAATAGACCAAATAGCAACAAAACAAAAATAACAAACCCCCCTTCATAATGAATTTGTCCCATTAGTATCTCTTCTTCGTACAGCTCATGGAATATTCACAAAGCAAAGTGGGTGTATTCATTATTTGAACTGGGCACCTCCACTCAGAGTGGGTTTACTTTATGTGATTACTTAGTTCCAAGTCACTTGATAAGTCACATGGTTTTTCTGCTATTCTCTACTTGGCACAGCATATTTGATTCTTCATTGTGTGGTTTTAATATTCCGTTTTAATATTCCGCATAAACAGGACGGGAAGTAATCAGGCTCAGTCTCCCTGCTGGCAGGTGTTAAGCTCCTGTGGCTGCCCTGTGCTTTGGCCAGGATCCTGAGAAAAAATTGTTCTTATTCTCTGGCATGGGGTTGTATGAAACCAGTCAAGCATTTTGCCTCCTTTGCATCACCTTGGCCCAGGTGCTGGGGGAAGGGATCTACCCGCACACATGGCAATTGTCTGTCAATTAACTGGCCTGCCTGCTGCCCCTCTGCTGGTTGGTGGGCAGAAGCAAGCCAGCTAAAGGGGGTCGATCTGTGCACGGGGGGTGCACACTGCAATAATATAACTTCTGGGTTTACCCCAGAAGCGATGAGGGTGCTCTAGCACGTTTCCCCAAAAACTATATGGTTTCCATAGAACGTTTGGAGAAATGTGCTAGAGATTCCCCATTGCTTCTGGGGTAAACTCGGTAGTGATGTTATCGCTGTGTGCGAGCTGCGTGCGGGTCGATCCCTTCCCCCAGCTCCACCACAACGAAGTTCCTGCTGGTGGTGAGGGGGGACCTGGCAACCCCTAGGCCCAGGCCTTCTGTCATCACTGTTCCTGCAGAGTGACACCTTGCGGGGGGTATGGGCCCTGTCCCTGTCCAGCGGATCACTGGTGGCTATTTCAGGGACCAGTGGTGAGGACTTCATTGCAGGCAGGATGGCTTCTGGTGTTGCTGGACCATTGTCGGCAGGCACCTTGGCCATGTTAGGTTCTCCCTGGTCCTGCTGGTTCTCCTTGGCTGGTGGCCCTGGCTCCTTGGGCTCTTCCTTTGAGGACTCTGAGCTGCTGAGCTAGTCAGAGGGGGTCATGAGAGTGTCACTACCCCAATTGGTTCCTTTAAGCCAGGTATTGAAACTATGCCAACAATTTCTTTAGCAGACTAGTAAGAGGGAGAGAAGGAGGTTTTTCTTCCTTATGCCCAGGCTATCCTAGTACGAATTTGCATCAAATTCACACAGACATGTGTATAGTACATAGGACATGTACAGCCCATGTATCTCCTACACACACACACACACACACACGGTACCAGTGGTTAGACTGGAATATTGAATCAAACCATGGCTAAGCTGTGACTCAGAGGAGTTACTTTAAAGTCTGGAGTTCACACCAGCAGGTCAAGGGTATAAATCTGCTTTATTTAATCTGCAGCACACAAAGTCCCAGCCAGTAGGGTTGCCAGCCTCAAGGTAGTTAGCACGGGAAAGTGGTACACAAATGCACATAAACAGGTTGCAAAAAACACATATGTAATGAAGATGGAAAGAACAGACTAGTGTACAACATGAAAGCTTAGCAACTAAGTGATTGGTTATATACAAATATACAGATAAGTATGAAACAATCTATTGGTGTCTATCTGGAGGCAAAAAAGTCCTCTTCTGAGTTTCAAAACTAATTCAGCAAGATATCCAATAGTAGATATAAATCCAAAAGCTGGATTATATCTACTATTGGATATCTTGCTGAATTAGTTTTGAAACTCAGAAGAGGACTTTTTTGCCTCCAGATATACACCAATAGATTGTTTCATATTTACCTGTATATTTGTATATAACCAATCACTTAGTTGCTAAGCTTTCATGTTGTACACTAGTCTGTTCTTTCCATCTTCATTACATATGTGTTTTTTGCAACCTGTTTATGTGCATTTGTGTACCACTTTCCCGTGCTAATTTCCAAACCTATTTGGTATAGGCACGGAGATGCCTTTATTTTTGTTTTGCTTAGCCTCAAGGTAGTGGCTGGAGATCTCCTGGAATGACAACTGCTCTCCAGGCAACAGAGATCAGTTCCCCTGGATGAAATGGCAGCTTTGAATGGTAGATTCTATGGAATCGTATCTCCACTGATCTCCCCCCTCCTCAAATTCTGCCTTCTCCAGGCTCCACCCCCAGATCTCCAGGAATTTCCCAAGCCAGCATGGGCACCCCTGTCTGCCAGGCATACATCTTGGAATCAGACCTCAACTAACTACCTTCCTCAGGATGCCTAGTCTGGCCGCTCAATGAAAAGCATATGCCACATGGCCATCAGGTGGCAGCTAAGAGGCGCATACGTTGCAATTACCTCAAACGTTCACTTTTTCTGCCTCAATTAGCCAATGACAATAAATCAGGGGAATATTATTATCCATATTCTAAACACTTGACTGCAGTTAGCTGGGGTTCCCTGACACCCGTGGTGGAGTAGTGCAAAGGCAAAAGGGTAAAACAAACAGACATAAAGCTATTGCATGATTTAGTGAGCTTATGTTCAATTTAAGAAAAGCAGCTCCTCTTTTTGAATTTTTTAAAAAGAGCAAAATAAAAACATCACTGGTATCTGAAGCTGGAGAGTACAGCTCTATTTTCTTTTCTCTTGAGAAAACAAAAATAATGCTTGACTAGATAAGAGGCAGCATCTGAAGCATGTATCTCTTGGTCCTCATTTGCTTCCTGTGAATGCAAAGTGTGAACATCAGTCATTGACATGGGAGAAGAAGGGATTATACGAAGAATCACACTTACTGTATTCTCCCTCCCTCCCTCTCCCCACTGTGTGTGTGTGTGTGTGAGTGTGTGTGTGAGAGAGACCATAATAAATCCGATTTTCGTTCAATCTCAAGTGAACCAATTATAACATGAAGATTTATCGAGAAATTGGAGGAAAGAAAAAAGAAACAACACAAAGTTACAGTGCTGCTATTTCTGCTCTGTCCCTTTACAATTGTGTTCCAAGATGGTTTGCGTGAGATACTATTAGATGTTACATTTGCTAGTATTTCAGATGATGACTTAATGTGTTTTTCTGTGCGTCTATACTGAGATATAACACATCTTATTTCTAATGGCTTGCCTGCACCATCACACTGCTGTTGCTTTCTTTGGTTTCTCCAAAGATCCCATCCTGGAGTTAATTACTTAAAAATTACCCCCTGCGCCCAGTTCTTATGCTCAGGCTTATGCACACTTATTTGGGAGAAGGCTCCATAGAATATATTTGGATGTAATCTTGAATAAATATGCACAGGATTGTGCTGTTAATGGATATACCTTACTTAGTTCTTGTTGTAGTCAAAAAGGGCAAGAGTCCAGTAGCACCTTAAAGACTAACAAATATATATTTTCTGGTAGGGTATGAGCTTTTGTGAGCCACGGCTCACTTCTTCAGATACAGCTAGAGTTCTTGTTGCAACGGAAGACCAACAACTTGCCCTCATATAATGAGAATCCACAATACATCTAGTTCCCAGGCATGCTTATTTGACCCTCTACTGCAGGGGTCTCCAACCCTTTTCAGCCTGCAGGCACCTTTGATATTTTGAAAGAGGGTGGCAGGTGCCACCACAAAATGGCTGTCGCAGGAGGCAGAGCCAAGCACTTGGAAGGAGAATGAGGAAAGAAAGAGAGAAAGAGAGAGAGTGAGAGAGAGAGAGAGAGAGTGAGAGAGAGAGTGTCCAAGTCCAAGGTGGAGGAGTGAAGTCCTGGCATCTTTGTCTCTGTCCCTATCTCCCTCCCAGCCTCTCCAGCAGCCACCTGGGAACAGCACAAGGAAGTAAAGCATTTCACCTCAAAGGTGGGACAAGGAGTAAAGTGGAGAAGCGTTAGCGCTTGACTTCGTCATGCTGTGCCCAGTTGGCTGCGGGAGTGACAGAAAAAGGGAGATATGCTGAGATCAGAAATAAACCAATGCACTTTACTCCCTGCTTTGGAATTTCCCTCTCTTCCCAGCTGCCAATCAGGTACAGCATAAGGATGTCCAGCATTTGTCTACTTTACTCCTTGGGCGAAAACGCATGGTTGCTTTAGCCTCCTTTATTCCGTTTCAGCCAGGATTCAGCCAGGATGGAGAGCACGCTCGGCAAAAGGCATGCGTTCGATCCTGGCTGGATCCTGGCTGAAACAGGGAATAAAGGAGGCTAAAAAGACCATGCGTTTTCGCCCCTTGACGCCGGTGTCTCCCGGACTTGGCTGTTAATCATGCAGGCTCATTGAGTCCGCTCCCGAGGCTTCATTATTTACAGCAAGTAATCTTCCAGCTTCTCCCAGAATTGACTGTCAAGTACCCGGGTGCTTTGAATTTGTTTTTGGCTATTATCACCCAGGCTAACTGAGTCCTTTTCAACTTCTTAGAAACCTCCTGGGGCCGTGAGTTATTTGACTTGCCGGTTTGATTTGTTACAGACACTTGCAGTTTACAGCCTTGTTTACATTAGCCACGAGTCTTTGAAGGGTCTTTTAGCCTTCGGGATAGTTTTGATACTGGGAATGATATGGTCAGAATGATATGTGGCATCTTGTGGTATAACCCTTGTATTTGAATCTTGTATTTGTATGTTGTTATGGTTTACATGACTTGTATGTTCGAGGTATATCGCTAGTTACAACGTTATGTTTATTTGGGTATACTTACAGGATTCAATAACAACAGAGACAGTACATTATCATACGTTGCATTTATCTTTTTTCATAGTAAGACATTTTTTGAAATAATCAGTTAACAAATTGAATTAATAAGAAGGTCATTTGGTTAGCCATTAGTGCTGTTTGTTTTTTATTCTAACCTCCAGGTACTAGCTGGAAATCTCCTACTATTACAACTGATCAGTTCACTTGGAGAAAATGGCTGCCTTGGCAATTGGGACTCTATGGAATTGAAGTCTCTCCCCAAACACCGCCCTCCTCAGGTTCCACCCCTAAAATTCCCACCGGTGGCGAAGAGGGACCTGGCAACCCTAACCTTGACCTGGCTTTGAGGAGAAGCACTTCACTTCTTGTTGTAGTCAGGTAGGTGGAAGGGATGCCGAAGCCTTCCCCAACTCCCTCCTTCCTCACCTCAAAGGTGATCTGAGCACTGCTGCCAAGTTCCCTCTTTCTCCTCCCTGCATCACAGCAGATTGGGTGAGCCTGCTTACCTGACCCTGGATCCTTCTCTGGTGATCAGTGATAAGAACCCAGCTCAAAAACACTTGTATTTGTATGAAGGCAGGCAATCACAAGCCCCGCCTTCACATTGGCCCCACTCACTTCCCTGAAGCACATGGCGGGTGCCAGGGAAAGTGTTGACAGGCCCAAATAGTCCCCACAGTGGAACGAATTGGCAGGTGATTGGCCACCATTAGCAGGTAGTTGGCAGCCCTACCAACAGGTGGAGGCTGGCCCATTCACCCTGGGCTTGGTGATGGGGCCAGTGGGATTGTTGTGGAGATGGGATGGGATGTCCCTAACCCCTGTGTATCCTCCTCTGAGCCCTTAATGGGCAAAGCTTTATTATTATTCATTTGAGTTGGAATGCAAACAGGAACGAACAGAAGAGTTAATTTTATTGAACATTATGTAGAGATTTGGTGACAGCATCAAAATTTGTTGTGGTTTGTGAACCAGCATGCTAGGGCTCCCCATTCTCTTTGTGGCTACATGACAGTCAAATATGTATCAGTTTTAGCTTTCCCTGATGCTGCTTCTGGCTGCTGGGTCTAGCTTCACCAGGGACATTGTTTATTACAGTTTCTGAAGGTAGGAGAATTACATGGGCTAACCATGGCCCCCCTCAGCTGACTGGTAGGTCATCACTGCTGAACACCACTCTTCTTGTCTTGATGGCATCATGTGGGAAACAACATTCCAGCTATAGGAATGAGGCATCTAGGCTGCTTCCTCTTGGAGACATGAGATTGATATAGCATGTTAGTATAGAATGATAACTGGTAAATGGACCTGAGAAGGGGTGCTCACTCTGGTTTCATGGATTATGGCTGGTCAGTTGACTGCATCATGGCTTTATCTTGGCCAGGCTTCACAAATGGCCCCACTGCAATGGTCCTGCACAGCTATGGATGCTACTTTCTGTAGTTTTCTCCTTTGCATTGGTAGTGTGCTGCTGCTGTAAGAGTTTCATTGGCAGAAGTGTACTATCAATTAGGGATGTTCAAACACCTGCCTGTTCAGCTCACATCAAGTTCGCCAGTGATGATCAGGCTCCTGATTAATTGATAAGCTGTTCAGCTATTCACAGTCTGATCATTTCTATTCACAGGAACAGGCTACTTGTAGCTGTCAGAAGCCAACTCCCAGGTGATGAAGAATCAACTAGGAATCAGCTTCTGATCTCCTGCTGGTGCCCCAGACTTGCTGACAGCTGCTTCTGTCCCCACCCAGCGTGGAAAGGAGAGAACGGGAATGATATCTTTCTTCTCTCCCATTTGCAAAGGAGACCAGAAGCCAATCACTTCTGATCTCCAACTTCACCGTGTAGCTGTTTTTCTGAGTGTGGTGGTGGATCAGAACCTGACTTCCATCTGATCCCCTAATCTGCCAAAATGATCTGCTGCAAAATTTGTGGCATCCATACTATCAGTGCAAGGATATTGCAATGCAAGCATAAATTCCCTCTTCTGGAGAATTATTGGATTCTATTAGCATGGCGGAAATTAATAAGTGATGCCACCTTACCTAGGATATGACCATTCTTCTTTTCAGTGTTCCCAAATGAGGTGACTTCACAATAATGGGATCTAAGTATTTGTCTAATGCTTGATATAATTCTGCATTTTCTAGAAAGCTTGATGAATTTGGCTTGTGGGTGGGGCACTAGTAGGAGCATTACAAGCAGATTTTATGGTTACGGCCTCAACTGTCCAAAACTGGCAGCGACCTTAAAAACTTACATCTTTCTTTTAGATTTTATCTGATTAAATGAAAGCAGTGTGTGAAAACCTGCCATAGGCCATAATGTCTTTTAGGACTGTGGAATTAATTTTTTTTAATCCTCTTATATCTGTAATGCGCTCTAAATTTCACCTTTTGTTACCATTAAATCTATCACTTTGGAACAATCACGATAATTTAAAAGTTGCCTCAATTGTTTCTTTTATTTATACGATTTTTAGTATGGAATTTAATCAGAGAGATTAAATGTCATGCCACCTATTACCTCTATGTTAAGATACTAATTCTGTAGCAAGATGTATCAAACTTGGATATTAATTGAAAAAGGAAAAGTGGTACTAGGATACAGGCATTTCAAAAATACCTTCAATTTAGTGAAATCTCAGGAATGGAAGATGGTAGAATAATACTCTAGTCTTGCATGTAACTTGATAGTATTTTCTGAATGCAAGGAATTAAAGTGATGATTCTAACTAGTGTATCAGACTTCAAGCTTAATATTTTAATCTGAGGCAAAGATCTGACCTGGAATCTTTTTCTTAAGTGCAGATCCAAATTCTGGAATATGTAATCCCCTCCAACAACAGTAAATCAGAGAATTTATCAATGGAAGTACAATATCAGCGATGTGCAGTCATTCATCTGCTTGAATTGCAGTTTGTTCACGAACTGTGAGCAGCATCTTCTTACAAATGAAAAATGTTTGCTTTTGATCAAGCACTTGAAATTGTTCTAAATGATGACCCTGGACATAAGTTATCCCATCAGTAAATTGTGAGCATGAACCAGAAACAACGATGTGGTCATGCAGAGTGTGGCCAACTGTACTGACACAAACAATATTGAGTACTCCCTACCTTTCCACTTGGGAAGGTACAGGGGCAGGGCTTACCCAAGCTGATTGTATTATAAGTGTGTTGGATCCAGGTGACGTGTATCATTAAAGCCCTTGTGGATCTAGCTGATCCTTGGCAGAATATCTGCCACCTGAAGAAAAATTAACTATGTGGACCATTCCAAGTCAGTGCTGGATCTCTATTGCTGTCTCATGCACACATGTGTATGACAGTAAACATACCTCCCTTGCCCTTTAAGGAAGTGTTGGTTTTTGTGCAAAAGTCCTCCACTTCCAACAGGAAGCCTGGTGTGTTCCTTGTCTCTGCAAAGCAACTGCCTCCCCACTCCTATCTTTAGTGTTGCCAAGTCCAGGTTGGGAAATTCCTGGAAATTTGAGGATGAAGCTTCGGGATGGTGGCGCTTGAGAGGGGAGGGATCTCAGTGAGGCATAATGCCATAGAGTCCATCCTGCAAAGCAGCCATTTTCGCCAGGGGAACTGGTTTCTGTAGTTTGGAGACTAGTAGTAATTCTGAAAGATCTCCAGACCCCACCTGGAGATTGGCAACCTTACCTCAGTATAGTGAACCGAGTGGCAGGCTTGTAGCACAGAACGTTTCTCAGAGCAAAGTCACACAGAGATAGGCAAATGAGGACAACTGGAGAAGGAAAACAAAGAACTGAAACAGAGATCAAAAACGCTGGTCATTTATGCAAGGGTACTTGGACTCCCATTCGCCCCCAGTCTGACCTGGTTGTTCCTTGGAGTTCTGCATTAGTTTTCTGTCCGTTAGAAATGACCTTGCAACCAGCCCTCGCAATGTCCTGTTGTGACGGACAAGGGGCTAATCTGCAGGAAAAGCTCACAGACCAAGAGTGGGCATAGCCAGAAAGCTGACACTCTGAGCTCGGAGAGGCAGAAAGTGTTCTGAGCTTGGTAGTGAGACGGAGAAGAAGCTGTGAAAGGTTTGAAGCTGGTGAGCCGGTGTGACAGGGAGCAGTGAACAACTCTGTGAACCTACGGGCTCTGTATAGCCTAAGCTAGTGGAACACTAGGGTTGCCAGATCCCTCTTTGCTACCAGCGGGAGGTTTTTGGGGCTCCAGCCTGAGGAGGGCGGGGTTTGGGGAGGGGCTTCAGTGCCATAGAGTCCAGTTGCCAAAGCGGCCATTTTCTCCAGGTGAACTGATCTCTATCAGCTGGAGATCAGTTGTAATAGTGGGACATCTCCAGCCAATACCTGGAGGTTTGGCAATCAAAATTGCAATCAAAATATATTCCAGACAAGAATATGCTGTTAAATATATTAAAGATCAAATGCACATACCTTAATTAGTACAAATAATAATTGATGCAATATCATGTTGTACATGTGTAGAATCCATTAGGAAATACATCAGCTCGTTCGTGAGACTCTAGGGCCTTAAAGATGCATAAGACTCTGAGTCCTGTAAGCTGCGTGGGTAAAAGCCTGTGTGACAGGGAGCAGTGACAGGGCTATTTCCCCATACTTCTGTATTGTTCTCTGAGGAATAAGAGATTCAAAGTCTCTTCACTCCTGTTAGCCAGGCTGGGAACAGAGTCTGTGAAACTGAATCTGTGTGAGTTCTGAGGAACAGATCTAAGCTTTTAAGTACTGAAGAAACCTAATTTGAGAAAACATCTGAGCTAAAGAGTAACACCTAAACTAAGCTATCTCTCTGAAAGAATCTTGTGTACATACCGGTATATATGTGATTTTGTGTTTTCCCTCCAATTCAGCCTTTTCCTCAAAAATCCATCTTGTAAACACTGTTCAATAACTTCCCCTGTTTTGATTGTTAATGTTGAGAAGCCGCTTGTGTCAAATTTCTCTCTGAGGTAAAACAAGGTGTGGGACTGGAGGAGGAGAAAAATAATCTCCTCTCAAATACACTCAGGCGAATGCTTTCCTTCAGCATACACGGTCAGGCTGAGAGTGGGTACTAAAAAAAGAGGGTGAAAGGGTGCGTGTGTCATACCGGGTCTTCCCATTCCTCTGTTAACCCGACTCTTCCCTCTCCCCTGAGCTCAGCCCAGCTGCAATCTCCATGCAGAAGGCAAAGCGCTGGACCCAGAAGATTGCTTTCTCTCACAGCCAGTCCAAGAAGCGGGGATTCAAATGCTTCCTGCTTCCTGGCAGCTCTTTCTGAGCAAAAGAAAGGCTTTTTAAAACCGAGGTTTGGATTTCTCCCCCCCCCTTCCTTTCAGATTGTTCCATTTTGTTGGTGTTGTTGCTCTTAACATGCTTTTTTATGCGGCAAGTGGGTATTTGGGGGGGACATTTTCTCTCACAGTGAGCACTGCGAATTAAGCCCATTACAAAGCAGCGTTTAAAAGGGCAGGGCTTGATTTGAGCTCTTGGAGACTGCTGGTGCATAGACTTCCAACTGGAAAGTGTGGGTCCAGCCAGCAACAAATCTCAGGTAAAACTTTTTTTTTTTAATAAATATTTTTATTGACTTTTAACAATAAGTAAGGGTACAAAAAGAAAAAAAAGGAATGGGGGGGGGGGAAATGAGCAAAAAACAAACAAACAGTAAATTATTCAGTTAATATTTAACCGTATAGCGCTTTGCGCTACCCTCTAGAGTTCAGGTAAAACTCTTATGCGTAAATGACCACGTATTCTGGCTATCTCCAAATTTTCAAGGTTTCTCTAGTGGATTGAAAGCTGACTGAGATGACAAAGAGTAGGGATGGAACTGATAACAATGGGCTCCCTTCTTGCAAGTCTATCAGGGGATTCCATGAGAAGGAACAAATCAGAAAGTGGAGGGCTTATTCAAATGTTCCAGCCTAAAAGGTCCAAACTAATGAATTCCTCCAAGATTATGTGTGTTTTCACCACTCAGCATTTCGGGGGTGTGAGTGTGTGCAGTGCTCAGTGTCGATTGCAGTGGTCTCTGGGCAAAGGGCTTCAGAGGTATCAGACAGCATGAAACTATTATATTCCCCTGGGACATTACGTGGCAAGCTGCTGGGGACAGACAACTAGGTATCAAATCCCAGATGCTTATGTGGCTGCACCATTTCCAATGAATGGAGATTTTGGTCAGCTAAGTTCTTCATACAAACATAGCCTTTCTTACAGTGAAAAGGGTATTCATGGAGTCTTACAACATTTTTAAATGTTTGTTTTATTTACAAGTATACCAGCAGGGAACAAGCAGAGGCAAAGAGGGATTCTTAAGTGGGGGCAGATCCATTATTCCACATCAGCTCTCCAGAAAGAGAAAGAAAGAGATACTGCACCCTACTTAAAGCAGTCTCCTGTCTGCTTCTCACTTTTCTTCATTTCAAAAATCTGTTTCTTCACACACACCTGCCTCATCTGCTCACCTGAGAGGTAATAGCTGACCATTCTAAATCATCATCTTAATAAGGGGACGGTCAGCTGGCATCTGCACCAAGCCATTTACTTATTAGGGCCCCAAGACAGCAAACACCAAAACATGTCAACATTAAAAGATTTGCAACATTAAAACAGCATTTAAATTAACAGGGTCACACCGTCTCTGTCCATCTCCAGGCGCAAGTCATCCACCAGGGTAACTAAGGCTCTTTCAGTCCAATAACCAGGCATGAAACCTGACCGGAACAGATCAAAACAATCTGCTTCACTCAGGAAACCCTGAAGTTGCCCAGCCTACTACTTGTTCTCTCACTTTGCTCAAGAATGGTACAGTTGAGGCTGGACTGTGGTTATTCAGCTCTCCTGGGTCCATAGTAGGTTTCTTTTACACTACCAAAGCCTGCTTCAAAGCAGGGGTGGCCACCTCTCTCTCAGGGAGGTATTTATTGTCCGCCAGCCCCCTCCACAAACAACTTGCCTGGGAGAAGTGGCATCAGATTTATAGTGAGTAGTATTGACACAATCCCGTATATTAGCTCCACTGCTCTTTAACTTTTATGTAAACTCTATGGTACGATGCCTATCTAACCCTAATTTCCACCCACCCATCATGGCAAACAGACCAATCTCCACACTCTTGTATGCGGATGACACAGTAATCTTAGCGCATACAGAGGTAGGACTTAGAAGAGCCCTTAGAACTTTGGCGTTTTACTGCAAAGAGGAGCACTTATTAATTAATTTTACTAAGACCAAAATCATGGTCTTCTCTCACAAGACCAGAAAACATAAGTGGCAGATAGACGGCCATGAGATCGACCAAGTCAAGATATTTAGATACCTTGGCATAACATTTCAAGCCTCTGGCTCATGGTCAGCTCAGCTGTCCCAAGTGTCTGAGACATCCCAGAGGCCTGCCATGGCAACTTTGAGATTCTCCCTTACTAAAGGGGGTGCCCATATACCTTCTGCCATGAAAGTCTTCCAGGGGAAAGTGATCCCTCAACTCACGTTTGGGTCGCAGATATGCCTCTATAACAGTTTTCACAAATTAGAAGTAGTCCAGTCAAAATTTCTCAGATCCTTATTCGGTGTCCCTCAATGTATTTCAAATGCACTGATTAGACTGGAAGCCGGGATGGTACCATTAGAAACACGAGCCTGGTACCATGCCATTTCTTATTGGTTAAAGATTAAATTGTCCTCATCTGGTTTAACTCCCCTAATCTTTGCAGATAATTTCTCCTCAAGATGGATTAATCTAACCGAGGATAAACTCCAACATTTAGTTTTATCAAGTACAACTCTTCTAAATCTTGGCTATCAAGGAGCAAAAGCAATAGTCAAACAGAGGCTTTGGGACATTGCCCTTCAAGATGACAGATCAAGGGCTTACTCGGTCCCAGTAGTGGAGAACCGTAAAAAATGTTTGGCCCCTCCAAATTATCTCAATACTTTAGAACACCCTAAACACCGGAGAGCCTTCACCTTAGCACGTTTTAATGCCCTTCCATCTGCTCTTCTTGACGGGAGGTATGCCAGCCCCCCTTACGAATTCCGCCTCTGTCCATGCCAATCTGGAATGGTGGAAACTGTTGAACATGTGCTATTACACTGCCCATTTTATCAAGACATACGCAAAATGCTCATTGATCCAATTTTGTCTAGCTTCCCAGATAGAGACAGAGTTCGCTATACCACTTTATTATTGGAAGATTCTGTTAAAGATATTACCTATCAGGTTGCGAGATTCTGTGCTAGGGCATGTGCAATAAGGCAGAAGAAGCTGCTAAAATGATTTTTACGTTAAATAGACTATTTTACCAAATATCAGACATTCTGTTTTAATTATTATGATATCTCTTTTTGTATAAACTGGTCTTTGACCGTAATAAACAAATGATGATGATGATGACACAATCCCAAATCCAGAAAACAAAGCTGATAATTTCATAAAGAGTCATGTTGACATGCATATAGTGACCTCAATATATTTCCACTTAAACCTTCATATTCCTATCCATATTAGTTTAAATGCAAAATGTGCCATCTTTAATGAGAATACCATTTTGGTTATATGTTGAATTGCTTAGCTGTGATCTTTCTATAGCTATGCCAATATATCACTTCTTCTAGGTGTCCAGTTCCAGATTCATGTATACATCTTAGTGTGAATTCTTGTAAGCGCTAGTCCCATGATAATCCCATAAGCAAACATCCACAGACAAGTAGTCCAAAGAAAGTTGATTTATTGGAAAATCCACAGGTTAACAGAAGCTAAGAATCAAATGGACACTAATGAATACTACAAACACAGTACAGGGCATATATGGAAGCCTAGGGCAAATCGGGGTAGATCTGGATGCCATGGCAACGCCCCTCCCAGGAGCTGTCAGGGAGGTAGGATTCTACCGGCATTCCCACAGAGTTCAGTCTAAACACGTTGTTTGCAGGGTTAGAGCTGGCCTTGGCCAGCAGCTGGAGAAAACCACAACATTCCTTTCTCAGGCCATGCCTGGCAATTCTATGGAGACAAAAAAACCCGCCAACACAATGTTGCATCATACCATCTCATGAATACAGAGGCCACATAAGGTCCACTTAAAAGAGAATGTAGATGTTTTCAAAGAGGCTTCTATGATGTGGGACACATGAATCCAACTTTCTGTTCAGAATGTATTTTCTTACACACCAAGAAATGTAATTTGCAAATTGAGGACATTACCAGCTTATCAGTCAATGCATTAACTCTCAGAGTGACACTGACATATTTGCATTTTAAAATGTTATTCAGAGTGAGAGACCTTTGCCTATTTATATTCTTCTTTTAGACAAAATAGCGCCTGTGAATAATGTTCTTCATTATGTTCAGATTGAACTGGGTCACAAAATGGAATGTACACGTTAGATGAATACCCAATTCCCAAACTGAACAGGGATGAAGTCGTATGAATCCCAAAATGTTTAAACTCCATTCAAACTATCCCCTGTTAAAGGATTACCAGTTGAATTGTAAGAATGCTTTCCTGGAAGAAAGTCCCGTTGAATAATTTGTGTTTCTTGGGGAATAATTTGGGGAAGTTTTAACATTGAGCACAATACAGCTAAAGTTAAAATACTTTGTGGCCTCATTTCAGCAGGAAGTCAAGCATTTGATTCACTGTTTCTCACTGAAATTAGTAGGGCTATGATCTGATTCATGTACATAATGGGTACATAATGGACTGGGAATACAATGTGTATGATGGAAGAATGGCTGTGCCAATGCTCAAATTGCAAGGATACCAGGGTGTGCCCAGCCTCTGCCTTTTGGGATAGGGCTCCATAACTATTATTTTAGAAAACATCTCCCCCCCTGCCACCTTCACTCCCCTCCAGTCTGCCCCAGCTCACCACCGCAAACAGAAATCTCTGCTTACCCTTGAATTAGAGAGAAGAACAGAAGCTTCTGTACTATCATTTTGAGAGGAGATTCTGCATCCAGGTGTGAAAGGGCTGGTGGATTTGGAGGACTCCTCTCTCCCACCCCCTCTCTTCTCCCCTTACACTTTCCTGCATCCTTTTCTTCTCAGCTGCAGACAAACCCTTCCCCTTCTTCATTTTGTAATGCGTAGTAGTGTGACCACCCCACCTGTTACCAGGTCCTGTCAGTGAGATAATACATTGCTCTGTGTCCTAATGACAAATTGAGCGTGTGTGCATGTGTGTAAAAATAAGAGCTATACACAAATACAAATGTTGGTTTTAAGAATAAAACACCTAGCAAATTTAGGGAAATAACATAGCTGGGGAGAGGGAGAGGATTCACATCTAGACATTACTGAAGCAGGGAAGGGAAGAAGGACCTCATGTGATGCATCATGGAGAGGGAAAAATGCTCACCTCCTCTTTTTTGGAAAGGGTTGAAGAGGAACACAAACAAAAGAGAAAGGAGGATCTCCAAGGGGAGGGGTGAATTCTGCTATCCCCTGCTCCCAAAGCAAGTTTACGTCAGTAGATTAGGCATACATATGAAGATAGGGGATGCAGATATGGACAAAGTTGACTCATAAAAGGTTGGAAAATATGCCCCAAATAGAGCATTGGTACATTGGTGTAACAGTATTTTAACCATGAGTGAGGCTTTAAAAAAATGGAGGGTGAACAGAGACTTCTCAGGAGAAATGGAAAAATGGTGTGTGGCCAAGGAAAGGGATGCTTCATGGGCAGGACTTTAAAGAACACAGCAAACTGTTATTCTTTGAAACTTTGGGGCAAATGTAACAAGAGATAAAAAAAAAAAGAAAGGAACATGGGCCTTCCTCCTACAAGCTGTAAACCCTGGTTGTGTTCCTAATTTGTGGATTTAGTAACTATCTTGCCCAAGGCTGAGGGGTAGAGGCATTACATAGTAAATTGCCCACTCTTAAGAGAAAATCGCCTCGATTTTCTGACCATGGAAATGTATGGAAAGATGTGTTGTAGGTATAACAGGACATTGCATGTATAAGGAGGGAAGAAAATGGCAATTGTAATGATTGACATCTTGGCAAGTATATAATCTTATACTGGACTAAAAGTGGTTGCCAAGGGAACAATCCTGTTGGTTTTAAACTGTTTTTGGTAGGATCTTGCATTGTCTATTTATTGCCTGCCTGCCTCTTCCCTGCACTCTTCCTAAAATGTAGCAAGTGAAGGCAGTTCTCTCACTTCAGTGCAGTTAAATAGGAGTTGGAGTTTGTTAGTCTTTGGACAGTTTGTAGTCTGGATTGACAAGGGCATAGGATTTCCAAGCACTTTTAGAAGGGTAACTGTATTATTATGTTGCGACAAAAAATTACCTCGAGTACTGTTTTACCATAGACTACCAAGATTTTATTTTAACAGTTTGTGAATTATACATGCTCCCTCAGACCGGAGAAAGTCAACTTTCTTCTAGTTATACTAGAATTAAAAAGTTAGTCTTTTAGTTACCACAAGACACTCATTTATCTTTTCCAAGCACTTTACTGATTGCTGTGCATGTGCCCTCATAATTATATGGCCTACAAGGATCCTAGGATCACATGAATAATTGGTACCACATTCGGTGGAAACAGAGCTGGGATGTGGTTTAAGAGGACCAATGAGAAGAACTAACGCTGAGGGGATTCAGATGGTGGGAGTTTCATTAAACTCCCCACCTTTCCTCCTATAATTAGAGTATTGGGGTGTTTGTCCTTTCTTCCAACATGCATCTACAGGAATGTCTGAGGCAGGAGTTCTCTATGTGATAGACCAATTTGCATAGTTTTCCTCCATTCCCTTTCTGAAGGAGAAGGATTGCTCAAATTTATGGGCCCATATGTGGAATCCTTGCACCACACATTCCTTTAACAGCTGGTGGAAGAGACAGGCATACCCCCCTCTGCCCCTAGGAAAATTAGATTGCCTTGGGGATATCTGAACTGGGCTTTAAAAGTGCTTAATTTAGCTGGATTATACTCAGTAGGTTTTACTTGAGTTATGCAGGCTCATTGGCCTTTTGGGACACCTCTTGTTAAGGAAGCTGCTTTAAATGATAAACTCAGTAAATAAAGGCACTCCTTACCTGAAAAGTGTGTTTTCATTCACCAAGCAGAATATATGCAGGTCCCCACTCCCTCCAAAACAGCATTGTTATAGGGTTGCCAAACTCTAAGTGGTGCCTGGAGAGCTCCTGGGATTACAACTGGTCTCCAGGCCACAGAAGTCACCTGGAGAAAATGGGGGCTTTGGAAAGTGGACTCTATACCCTGCTGAAGTCCTTCCCCTCCCAAACCGCACCCTTCTCAGACTCCACCCAGGTACAGGTTTGGAAATACCTGAAGATTTTGGGGGTGGAGCCTGAGAAGGGTGGGGTTGGGGAGAGAATTCAGTGGAGTTAATGCCATCGATCCCACCTTTAAAGTGGCTGTATTCTTCAGGTGAACTGATCTCTGTTGCCTGAAGATCAGTTGTAATAGTGGGAGATCTCCAGCCACCACCTATAGGCTGGCAACTCTACTCCACCTGGAAAATCTCCAAGTATTTCCCAACCAAGAACTGGCAATCCTATCTGTTTACCCAAAGAGTTAGTTAATTTACTAATTCCTTGCCTCACGTGTCATCACCATTTACCCTCTTATTTACATAAATACATTTGTATTGTTAATGAACTTGGTTTAATGAAGTGACTAATGCAGAAAACATTTGGTATGAATATTCATGGAAAAGAAACAGTTTTTCTACAGGCATGTTCACAACCTTTTTTGTGTTTGCCCACTTTACATTTTGAACAGTTCCTGTTTGAGAGGAGAAACTGTATGTAAATAAAAGGGAGTTGCAAAAATCTAAGCATTAGCAGAAATCCAGATGTGTAGCATGGTGGTTGAGCAGGATGTTCTCATTTCAAATCATAGCTCATCCATAAACCCAGCACGTGGTTCTAAGTGAGCCTCTGTCTCCCATCTTTTATCTGTAATGCAAGAACAGACATGCTCATTTAAAAAAAAATGTCAAAATGGCTCTTTTCCCCTTTTGCCATCAAGTCGCAGTCAACCGGGTGGGGTTTTCATGGCAAGAGACGTTCAGAGGTGGTTTGGCCATTGCCTGCCTCTGTGTAGAGACCCTGGTACTCCTTGGTGGTCTCCCATCCAAATACTAACCAGAACCAACCTTGCTTAGCTTCCAAGATCTGATGAGATCCAGCTAGCCTGGGCTATCCAGGTCACAGCCCAAGTGGCTTACAATTGTCCAAACACACACGAGAAATAGATCACAAATCAGTGGTGAAGCCTAGCAAACTATTTACAAGGATTGTATTCTACCTTTTATTCTACCTTCTGCATTTTATTCTACCTTTCTCCACCAGGGAACTCAAAATGTATACATGAGGTTCTCAGAAGGGCTCCTATCCCGGCAGTGAGAAGACCCAGACCTGCTTAGCTTCAGCAGATGTCTCACATTGTTTATGAGGGTTCAGCAAACCTTCTCCCACACACCGTGTTCTCTCACTCAAATTACTCTCACACATGATGCACATACAATATTCACACACAGTCTAACAGTTAACGAACATTTTGATAGTGCAGCCCATACCCTTCTCCCTTTCTAATCAACACAGCCCAGCCATCTGTGGGGCTTTTGTGCTTACAGTGTTTTTGCTTTTCAGCAATAGGAATGCTAATAAATATAACTCCTCAGAAGCCACCTCACAGGCTATGGAGGACTTATTTCAGTCAACTCAAGCTGGTGATCTTTCAGCCAATACCAATGGACATTTAAAAAACTGCAGACTGCATTTAAAGTTGAGTTTGTTTGATGTTGGGAAAATGATACATATATATATATATATATATATATATATATATATATATATATATATATATATATATATATATATATATATATATATATATATCTCGATAGACAGCTAATTTATATGCTCTAAAATTTCAGCCAAACAGAAAGTTCTGCTACCTCCTGCCATCAGCACCCAGCTACAGGCAGTTGATTCCTGCCCAGCTCCTCTGGAAAAATGGAAGGGTTAATAATTGTGGCATGATACTTGGTGATTGCTGCTGCTCACAGGCAGTTGAGTCCTGTTCAGCTCCTCTGGCAGGATAAAGGGTAAATAATCATATCAGCTGCTTGAATGGTACTTAGAAATTAAGACTGCCACATGAATCAGCCCCTCATTGCATTTATTATCTTCCTAGACAGCCCTGCCAAGTTGATGACCTAGACGTAGCTCCTGCTTACCAGCGAGGATATTGGTTAACCATCAAGGGGAACACGAAAAAGGTGGAAACCATTCATCCCATCCCTAGAAAATGCTTAATCGGCCAGGCTAGTATTACCTGATGTTATTACTAGCAGACACCTAATTGTCCAGCACTCCTCCTGTAAGAGTCTCTCCTTGCCTAGAAACAAATGATACCAATTCAAAACCATTCTAATGCAGAACAGAATAATAACTGCTGAACTCAACCGATGCCAGATTCCCAAAGGTCTGGCAAGTCTGTGCATTTCTCTCCTATCTGCTTCAACTGAAATAAAGTTAATGTCTGAGGAATTCCTCTTTTTTGAGTCACTGCACTTTGCAAGCTGCCTTTTCACCTGACTAAAAGTCATCTACAAGACTAAAACAAACAAACAAGAAAGGCTCAAAATTATTTTCCTTCAAAAGAAATAAAGTTAATGCCTAAGAAATTCCTGATGGGTAGGGAATCTTTGGGTCCTCTCCTTGCTTGACTCCTCAACTTTGGGCCACTGTACTGTGTTGACCACTTTTCCACTTGGACAGAAAACAAACCATCTACAGACACAAGAAAACAAGAAAGGCTCAAAATTATTTTCCTAGTCATTGGTTGCGAGCCTCCCCCCAGAAGCGTTAAGTTGTTCACTTGGAGCGGGACAGACTTGAGGCTTCTCTTCAAGTGGAGAGGCTGCCTTGTGGCTATCAGCAAACACAGCTGCTATTCCTTTCCAGTTAGCTTGAGGCACAGACTTACAAACCCCAAGGTTTCAAGAAAAGAAAGATTCAAGCCAATTCACACCTGTGCATTATAAACTAGAAAGGAAAATATTTCCTTTCCAGTTAGCTTGGGTTGCAGACTTCACAATCACACTGAAACTGTACCATGGTCCCTCTGGTAATGTGGAAACTGATCTATTGGAGATCTTATAGAGTCAAGCTGGGATTGGCATTTCCCTGCTTCAATTCCTCTGGACAGCTGCATAAATTATGAAATGTTTCTTTTTATAAGTCCCATAGTGTGCACAAGCCCCAAATTCAAGAGAAGAAAAGATTCAAGGAAATGCCCACCTGTGTGTTGCCAAATAGCAAAAGAAGATACTACCTTTTCAGTTAGCTTGAGGTGCAGACTTACAAGTCACATTGAAACTGTGTAAACTCACCCTTGTTGGTGGTCATAAAGAAAAGGGGTGGGACCATGACAACCCTTATATAGCCTTCATCCTCGTTCTCCCCCCCCCCCCCAACACATCACAAAGGACACAGCGTCATGATATCTGGCTCCTCTGCCTGCTGATGTAAATCAGCTCCTTCCCAACTCTTCCTTGCTTGGAGGGTTCAGGAGCTCTCTTCTATTTATTGTGTTTTGTTTTTATGTACTTTTAATTTTACTGGAATAGTATTTAACTTGTGTTATTACCTGCTGTGGGTCCCACTTTGGTGTGAGAGAAAGGGAGGATATAAATATTTTCAGTAAATATATAATCCTTTTCTCACATGTTCCCATGCTTTGAGACATAAGCTACGTTCTGTTTCTCCTTGACAGGTACAAGCACAGGTTGTTCTTGTGCGTTTATCTTTTCTCTCAGTCTCACCTGTTCTATCCTTCCTCCCCTCATAAACAGAAGCAAACTGGAGTTTCTTCCTCATAAACCAGGATGCTAAATTTAAGGTCTGCGTGGAGGAAATAAAGTCTAATTTGCCCAGGAGCCTATTTTTGAATTTCACAGCAAGTGGAACTTTGACTGAGGCCTTCTCAAAGTAGGAAGATTTCAATCATGCCCTATACATAAGGGGAAGGAGGATGAGTCAGAGGAGCATGAGATCAAACTGTATGCATGCCCATCATGGATAAACAGACTAAGAAGGGATATGACAAAGGTTTATAAAATTATGCACGGGGTGGAAAAAGTAGATGGAGAGAGGTTTTCCCTATAATTCTAGAACTCAAGGGCATCCAGTGACGCTGATGAACGATAGTGTCAGGATAGACAAGGATGGACTTTTTAACTCAAGTAATTAACAGTGCATTCCTCTGCAGAATTACTCTGGTCTAAGGCTATTGAAATCAATAGGATTAGACTGGTGTAGCTCTATATAGGATTGCACTGTTAATTGTGGAAGTCTCAACTAGTGAATGTAGTGATGGCCACCAGCTAGGGTTGCCAAGTGCCCAGTGATGGTGGGCAAAATCCTGCCAATCCACCCAGCTGCCCGCTGACCAGCTGAGGGTCAGCGGGCAATGCATGCATGCGCGCCCGCACACCACACCCATGTTACTTCTGGATTTACCCGGAAGCGACGCAGACGCTCTAGCAACCTCAGCTGAAACTCTATGAAAACCTTAGAGTTTTGGCGAAGATTCTTAGAGTGTCCGCATCGCTTCCGGGTAAACCTGGAAGTGACTTAGGTGCGGCATGCGAGGCTCGCCCATGCATCACGCCAGGCGCACGCATCGCACACCCCAGCCACGCCCCCGCTGGTGGAGCTAAGGGACCTGACAACCCTACCACCTGCATAGATGGCTTTAAAAGGGGGTTGGACAAATGCATGCAGGATAGGACCATTAATGGCTACTAGTCATGGTAACCTAAGGGAACCTGCACATTTAGAGGAAGTAAACCTCTGAATACCAGTGTCAGGAGCAACACCAGGGGTAATCTTTGTCCTCTATGCCCTTTTTGTTGGTCCAGTTGGCCACTGTGAGAAACAATGCTGGACTTGATGGACCACTCGTCTGATCCAGCAGGGCTGTTCTTTTATTCTTACATTCTTATGTTCCTTACATCAGAATGAGGCCACACAGTAGTTTTTAAAAACAGAGTGACATAGGCTTCATTTCCAGTGGTATGTACAGTAATTTCATTTGTTCTACAATTGTTGCTGGTCACATAGGCTTTTGAAGCACTACAAAAGCCGGCAAAAAGGAACGACAGTGATATGACTGAGAACATCACAGGTAAATGATTCTTTATCATACCACCTTCAACTCTTCAAAAAAATTATTGTCAGTCTTCACCTCCAGCCTGTGTTTATTGTAGGGAAACTTGACCATTTAAATTCACGTATGTCATTTATAATTGCTGGCACAGCATGAGCATTTCATATGCCTTTTAAATGTGGATACTTTTGTACCAGATTTCAAAAACTAAAATATGTATCAGTTCTGACTGTGTGAACCTTTTACAAAAAGTTTTAAAGGCTCCACAGATGCATTTTGCTTTAAGGTCTGAAACAACTTTTCTGCTTCAGCATATGGGGGTGTTACCCCAGGACAATGAGACCAGGCATGCATTTCTCATTGGTTGTTTTACACTGTCTGTATTGTTTTGTATTCTGTAATCTGCCTTGAGTCTCAGTGAGAAAGACAGGCTATAAATAAACAAACAAAATTGAGACATTTCTCTTTCTAATTTTGTTCCAGCCATCTCCTTAAAATGGAGCTCCTTCAAATGCTTCTCCCAACTGTTTCTGGGACACTGCAGTAAGAATAAAATGGGTTTTATATAGTCCAGACAATTAGACTATATGATATTGCTAGGTTTCAGATCCAAGGTTTAGTTGCTCCATGGTCATTGAAATAGAATTATTGAGAACAATTGAATAATTAGGGAATGCCAGCACAAATATCTTGCATTAGGTTAGATGGCCATCTGTCAGCAATGCTGATTCTGTGACCTTAGGCAGATGATGAGAGGGAGGGCATCTTGGCCATCTTCTGGTCACTAGGTGTGTGGAGTGGGGAGGTAGTTGTGAATTTCCTGCATTATTCAGGGGGTTGGACTTGATGGCCCTGGTGGTCCCTTCCAACTCTATGATTCTATGATTCATTTTGTAAGAATTTTAAAATACATCCTGTGCTTGCTCTCTCCTTTAAAAAAATCCGTAATATATGTTGCTTTTCAGTATCTGTCTTCACAATTACACATACACACACTCCCATACCCATTCTTTCCTAGTAGGAACCACACCCTAATATTGGACTTTGTGAGAGATCATTGTTCTAGGAACTCTAAAGCAATTGTGGTTGTAAATTGTACAATAGCACTGCTTCAGCTGATGCCATAGATACAGTACAGTTTTCCATTATAAACCCTCTTCTCTACAAAATCATAGAATCATAGAGTTGGAAGGGACCACCAGGGTCATCTAGTCCAACCCCCTGCACAATGCAAGAAAATAACAACTACCTCCCCCCCCCACACCCCCAGTGACCCCAACCCTCCCCCTGCCATGCAGGATCCCACAATCAAAGCACTCCCGACAGATGGCCATCCAGAAGTTTATGTCCTGACCATAAAAGTTTCCCCTGAGCTAAAAGTTGGCATAAAAGATCTTACCCGTGAAGTGAATCATTTTAGAAAATTAGATAACAGCTTGCAGTACATTTTTTCATCCCAAGAGATCAGACTGGCCCCCAAGCAAGATACTAGGATTACATATCCACTACTGAAAGACAGCATGTTAATATCCCCACTAAACAATGGATCAAGAGAGCTCAGTATGTTTGGAAGAATATGCAAGTACAATTAAAGCCTGCAAAATATGTGCTCTGTAAGGACCATTCAGGGTTTTGCCAGACTGGCATCAACATTGCTAAACAAGATGTGCTAATGTTGTTTAGCACTGCACAACTTGGAACCAAATAGGAATTTTTTTATATATATATAATCCCCCTCGCCCTGCATCCTGCTTTCATTCCATTCACTAGTCCTTTGACTCTTATATGGAATGCATAGTCAATGATCTGACCACAAATAACTGGAACTTGGGACAAAACTTGTTTTTTACATTTTTTTTTCTGGCTATGGAAACAGTAGCTATGTTGAGCCAAATTGGCTGGGTTGGGTGAGTGAATGGAAATGAGTGCAGCAAAGGCAGAGCAAAAAGAACCCTTTTGTTTGGGACAGGTAGGCTGGAAAAGGCATCAACAGTGCAACCCTATGTAGTGCGTACCCTTCTACACCCATTGGATTTAGAAGGGTGCAGTTTTGTTTTTTGCACTGAAAGTATTTTAAAGCTGTATTTTAGGGGTGTTAAACATACACCCCACGAGCCGAATTCGCCCCCTTGAGAGCTCTTATCCAACCCACGAGCCAGCCAAGGCAGCCACACACACCCCAGGGCGTAGACTTTCCAATTTCACAGGGGGGCTGGGGCTGGGCCAGAGGCATTGCTAGGACATCACAGGGAGGAGCCAGTGACATCACAGGGAGGGGCTCCGTTGCCACTATCTATGGAGGCAGGGCTATGGGGGACTTAGGGAGGGGCTCCCCAGAAATTTAGGGGGGCTTCAATAAATGATCTTTAGAAAGCTGAAATACAACTTTAACATTTAATTAACTATAAAATATAAAAAAATAACTAACAATGCAAACTGTTTATTTACATTTTAAAAATTACAGTAAAATCAAATATTCTCCTAACCCCCTATTACCACTTCTGCTGCTCCCACAAGCATCTTCTTCTGCCATATCCCACCTATCCTTCCCAATTTCCCCACCCAAATAGTTGGCATGTGTTGGTATGATTAGTGCAGAAGCAAGAAGAAGCTCTGCTTGATGGAACTGTTGATTACTTTTTTGAAGAGCTGTGTTTAATGTGTCCAGATGACCAAATAAAAGCAGCAGTAACCGTAGCATGAAGTATGTAGCAAATCTCAACAAGCTTTGTGCATATCCATCTGCTTTTGCCCCAGGATTTCCTCTCTCCTCAGAAGATTCCATGCTGGCCATAATTAGACGAGGAATAGAGAATAAAACTGCTGCTATCATACTGCCCTTGTACAAATCTATGGTGAGACCACACTTGGAATACTGTGTAAAGTTCTGGTCACCACACCTAAAAAAGGATATCACAGAGCTTGAGAAGCTGCAGAAAAGAACTCAGTTGCCTCTATCTGGAACTTTGCTCCCTGGAAGGTAAATATAATTTCCCCTGGGAACCTTCAATCCTTGCTATCACCCCCTTTCCTTTATTTTCTGTATGGTGGAGGCAAGGGTTTGCATGGCTTCTATCACTGCATGGCTTAATTTAAACCTTAACCCCCAAGGCTTGCTACCCCTGTTAGTGCAGGATACATTTCAATCATCATGGCTAAAGGAGGTTCTCAACAAATTGGCCTGGCTGGGCAACCCTATGTAGTAATCTTCCCTATTAGCCATGGGTTTAGAACAAGCAGCAAGCTTTTTGAAGCAAAGGGTTGAAGATACCAAACGTCAGGCAGACCTGGGGAAATCCCCCTTCTTCTTGGCTCCAGAAAAATCTAGATACCTAGTTACCCCTGCAGCATATTTTCCCCATTTGGAAATTATCAACTATAGGAAGGCCTACACTCTAGCCAGATGTCATGCCCTGCCTCCGGCTGTCCTATAAGGAAAATACAAGAAGATTCCAAGATCGGAAAGGCTATGCTCTTGCAGGTCAGGAGACATCAAAACCACTGAACGTGTATTGTTTAGCTGTTCATTCTATCATGAGGCCCGTATTAAATTCATTGCTCCCCTGATCAGTGAATTCCCCTATAAGCCAGTAGAATTCCTGACTAAGAGGCTCCTGATGGGCGAAACTCCACACTTTTCACTCCCAACTGCCAAATTTTGTGCCATCGCAATTAAAACTCGCAAAAATAGAATGGAAAAAATTACTAAACTTCGCTATATTTTTAGAAATATTAAGAGGTTAAGTTAATTCTTGTGATTTGTTTTAATATCTTACATTTTAATATCATTAGACTTTTATCTAATTTTGTAATTTATATTAGTTTTGCAGTTTTATTAAGTCAGATATTTTTATGTATTAACTTTTGGCTGGTCAAACAGGCGTTCTCTCTCTCTCTCTCTCTATATATATGTGTGTGTGTGTAACTTTAAAAAAACCTCAAAATTCATAAAAAGCCTCTTTATTGGGAATCTTTTCCACTGGTGTGCTCATCTGGTGTAGAAATAGGTGCCAAGATACCCCATGCCAACCTCTTGCAAAGCTTTACCAGTCTCCAGCTAATTTCCCCCAATAAAAGGAGACTCCTCTGCTTGGTGTAACAGTGGAACGTTACTCATTATAGTCCGTGTGTCTCTTTGACCTCTTTTCAGGCAGCAGTTCCACTAGGGATGAGAACAGGAAGAGCCCCATCACAGTACAGTGTTGACTCTGCTGAGCCTACAACCCAAACAACAGCTGCAGCGATCAGTGTGCATCTAGCTACTGTGCTGTGGAGTTGCAACCCTCTAGCTCTGTCTTAGCTCCTGCACCACTGCAAGCTCCTGAACAGACAATTGTTTGAGCATGTAGTGACTCTACCTGTGACTCTGTGGTCTATCAGCGCGGTGTTTAAAGACAGAGGAGCCTTACTGCAAAAAGAGAGTCGTCAGCCCTAATCATATGATTTGCTTTCAGCTTCCTGGAGCTGTTCAATAAACATGTGCATTGAGCCATGAGAGCCAGTGTGGTGTAGTGGTTAAGGTGTCGGACTAGGATCTGGGAAACCCAAGTTCAGATCCCCACTCTGGCATGGAAACTTGCTGGGTGACCTTGGGAGTCCTCCAAGGAGTACCAGGAGCATGATGAAGAGGCAGGCAATGGCAAACCACCTCTGAATGGCTCTTGCCTTGAAAACCCTAAGGGGGTTTCCATAAATCAACTGTGACTTGACAGCACTTTACACACACACACTGAACCACACTTGTATCTCTCTTTGACAGATTATGCTCTCCCCCCCACTTGTTACTGGCCTCAGTTGGCTTCAGCATGTGACTCATGCAGGGAGGGGGTTGAGGGAGTGGTCCAATGTGAGCCCAGGCATGCTCTTGCAAGGGGCAGAGGAAGGGTCTTCAAGCTACAGGAAGCTTGTGTGTGTGCGTGTGGGGTATTCCGCAGGTGTATGAAAACAGGTGATAGTAATAAGCTCCCTGAATGCAGCAGGGAGATGATGCATGGGGGCTGGTGGGCCAAAATGATGGATGTGTATGACAGCCAGTCAACAAGTGTGACCTATCCCTCATTATTTAATTTGGGGGGGGGCAGAATGTGTGAAAACGTTTTCATGACTGAGGGCAGGTTTGCTGCATCTCACACACAGTCTCTTTGGCTGAATGAGCCTGTTTCAAGATACTGAGAACTAAGCTAGACAAACCCAGTAAATTTAGGACCCTTGAATCTGGTAGGTACTATTAAAATACAGCAAGGCACTAATGAAGTAAGGAAGGATAGTGTGTATGTGTGAAATAAATGAGACAAGAATGGTGTAACTGAACTTGCATGATTTAGCACCTCGCCATTCTTTAGGGCAGAAAGAGAGTTTATAGATTACACTTTCACTGCGTTTATTTTATGTTATGTTCATTACAAAGAAGCAAGTACTCATCTGTTTTAGCTGTACATTTTAAGAAAAAAGGAAGATTCAGAGATAGGTGGCAGGCAAGGACACAGGGCAGGCTGAGGCTGTGTCATGAGTCAGCCTGCTGAGGTTTCCTCTGAGGAAGAGGACCTGGAAGCAGCAGACAGTGAAAGGGAACAACCACAGCAAGCTGAACAGGCAGAGCAGGCAAAAAGAGATGAATGTTCCCCGTGCCTACAGCCATCCAGGGCAGGGGACTCACCTGCATCTGACAGCAGCCTTCTACAGCCTCTGGTGCAGTGAGGCAGGAAAAGTAGATCAGTCCTACTCAAGTGTAGGAGAAGTGCTAGGCTGCAAGAACAACAAGAGCACTGCCAGCAGACAACAGTGAGGATAATGAGCCTCCCAGCACCCAGGTGTATACCCTTTCACAGAGCTTGGAGCTAACCTGGGAATCAACTAGAAAAGAACATTGATTAAGAATACTATTGTATCTAGTGACATAGGTGCTAGCATTCTGGATGAGGGTGAAACATTGCCTTGAGAGATGGGGAAGCTGAGGCTTTTGTCTGCTTGCACCAAAAATTAATTAAAACAACATGTACCTGGGCCCTTATGGAAGGAAGGCCAAGTATGGTCCGCATCAGGAGTGCCCTTAGGCAGAGCTAGGATTAAAATAAAAGATTTTGAACAGTCTCCGGGTTGTTGATTAGTACATCATTCCAGCCCTAATTTCTATGTCATATAGAAGTTGGGCTATGGTCTTGCTCTGGTGAAATTTCAGGGCAGATCATGGAATTGAATAACATCACCTGGTAAATAACATCCCATTAAGCTTCCATTAAAGAGATGGGGCATTTTTCCCTCTAGGCTGTTGGCAGTATTCACACCAACTTAATGTGTTTACTACGGAGGTTGAGGCAATCTGGTGTTCTATCTCTCAGCAGGAATGAGGGCAAATACATTGAATAAATATTTATTTATAGAAAGTCACATCTGGAACACCTGCAGAATTCTCTTCCAGAGGAGACTATATTCATGGTATTTCCATTTCTTCCCCTAAAATTAGATTTAAAAAATAAATTTCTGAGCCTTGTTTGGAACACTACAATACCCCTCTTCAGTGTTGTCTGTTACCAGTTAATCTCTCTCTTATTCCCACATCTCCAGCCAGTGTCTCATTTGTCACTTTCCAGGTAAACTAATTTCCCTAATTTGCTGCGAAATGGGAAAACATGTGGGACAGACAGCTTACCATTAGATGGCACTATGATGTAATGGGCCCTGACCTGGGTGGCTCAGGCTCATCTGATGTGGTCAGATCTCAGAAGCTAAGCAAAGTCAGGCCTGGTTGGTACTTGGATGGGAGACTACCAAGGAATACCAGGGTTGCAATGCAGAGGAAGGCACTGGCAAACCACCTCTGTTAGCCTTTTGCCTTGAAAACCCTACTGGGTTGCCATAAGCTGGCTGTGGCTTGACACCACTTTACACACGCATGATGTAATGGTCTTCGAATCGACTGTGAATCTGAGGTGCCTTACATTCCTGGCCAGTAGCTTTGGCTAACTTTGATGGAAAGATGCTTTGAGAAGATTGTAGGGATGAAGAACAAAAACCAGAATGGGTACCCCTTAAATTGTCTTGATAGCAAATCTAGTTTTCTTCATTTATCTCTGGAGGGGCAACTGACACTTTTTTGGGACCAGATTGGCTCTAAGGCTGCTAGTTACTGAATCCTTGACTATAGAAACCCTGAACTGACTGACTGTCAGTCTTCCTTCAGCCTTGCATTTCAACTGTGCTCTGAGGGAAAATCCGTTACTGGAATTTATTTAAAATATTTACATCCCACAGACTCTCAGGCAAATTTGGTTCTCAAGGCCACTTATAGATGTAAGCAAACCATTCAATTACCATTCATAAAATCAAAAGTGCTTCTTTTCTAAAAGATGGGGAATGATTGATACTTACTGCATAAAGCAAAATTATCAGAAATTCAGCAGAACAAATAGTTTTGTTTAGCATCAGCTTTCCTTTTGCCAAAAGGAATCTTATCATGCTGTAATTTTTCAAAGATGCTCCAGGGGGTGCTCGAGATTTGAAATTTAGTTCTGTGTAGCACAGCCCTCCCCTCCCTCCCATAAAATTAAAATAAAATTAAAACAAATTAAGGTGTATGCATTTCAGTGCCACCTTGCATGCTTATATTTATTTATAACATAGGATATCTTTCTAGACAAAAAGAAATATGAGAGGAAAATTATAATCATTTAACAACTTGTTCAGGCTCCCCTCCCCCTTCAGATTAATTTACTGACACTTGCATTTTCATAATAATTATTCACCAGAGCTGGGTGGCTCACTGGTACAGTCTCCCTTGCACATTTCATCCTTCTCTTTTGAAGGTGTCTGGCAGATTTAGGTCAGACCTTTTTCTCCAATCAGCTTGCAAGGAGAATGGAGGGAGTAGAATTCCCAGCTCCAATCTTTTCTAATATTTCTACATTAGTTCAAACCAGCAGAGGTTTATTGTGCCTTAAGCTAAAGAAAATCTATTAGGGTTTTTAAGGAAGAAAGTCAAAAGGGGGAAACATCCGGGATGAGGTCAGGCAAAGATGTGCACAGCAGAGACTGTTGCTGCTTAATATCATTAGCTGGGCTGTCATGAAAAGTTTATCCCATGGGATGCCAAACTTCAGCTGTGTTCACTTGCAATTTTCCTCACTTGTTGCTTTTGCTGAGTAGGAATCCTATGCAAGCAAAGTCACAAATCAGCACTCTTCTGCCCTGCCACCTAAAGCGAAGGCTTCATCCAAGAAAGCAGGCAATGACAGAGCCATTCTAAGCAGCTCTACTCTGAATCCTACTGAAGTCAACTCAATGGGGCTTACTCCTAAGAAAATATTCTTAGAATTGTATCGTATGACAGAGGAATGCCACTGAATATCAGTTGATAGGTACACAGCAGGGTGACTGCCTTTTTTATCTGCTTGTAGGCTTCCCAATCAGGCAGTAACCATTGTGGGAAATGAGACTGAACAAAATGGATTCTTGATCTAATCCATCAGGAGTTTTTGTATGTTTAATTAGACAAGGTGAGGTGATCTAATAATAATCAAACCATAGATGCTGTTAAAGATGCTGAAATGAGGGGCAAATGGATCTGGTATATGGCACATGATCAACTGGCTCTTCTTCAGAAATGAAGAACTACACAGAAGCACAGTGATGCTCTTGTGCTGTTTTTGTTCATTTCAATGATGTTTGTACAGGAAAGGAAGCACTTCCTGGGGGGATCCATGTCAGTTGCAGGTATATGGATTACCATTTTGATATTCTACCCCAGAATGTCTTGAATGGCGAGTTATCTGCTTTAGCCCCCATGCAACACTGATTGCTGTATATTGTACCTCTGTATCTCTCTGGTATCTTGAGACTGCTCCAAAAAAATCCTGTCTACATTACAGGACTATTTCCTCCAAACGACTGCACCGATTCCTCTGTAGGATGGAAGTCACAGATCTGACCTGTTGTTTGGCAAGATCCTGCTTCAGGATAGACTCACCTGCTCATAACCATGCATTAAGTCTGCCCTGCAATTGTTATTGCAGCTGCCTCACTCCGAGGCATTACATTCCAAATTGTCCTCTGGAGGAATCCAAGTGACAAAAGCATGTGCTTCACTTAGATATCTGCAGTTATGCCAGGGAGGCTGAGATGACAAGGCCTATCAATCCTCAAGCTGAAGGGCACAAAGTGAATGCTATCTGTTGTCAGGGGGTAAACCCATGCAAAGTGTTGCTCACAAAACAATGCAAGGGTCTTTTCTGTTTCCCTGTAGTTACACAGAGTGTCCTGGTGGCTATACAGCCTGCTACAAAAGACTGTGGCTGCATGAATGGTGTTTACAACAGGATGACATAGAATTATTCGGCTGAAAGAGATTCCAACCAAAAGTCAGTTTTCCTCACCACAGCATTTCCAAATAGAGCTAGACCTCTCTAGCTGAATTGCATGCAGAGAAGGGAGTGGAAGTGTTGATGTCATGACCTTGGCAGTCCTAGGTTGAAGATGCTTGACAAACCAGTCTTAAGTTATCCCCCACCCCCAGAAGTACATTTCTTCTGGCTATTACTACAGGAGACAGAAGCTAATAATGTGCTTTCCAGCCCCCACAGATCCAATTGTAAGCTATCACTGGAGCATTGAGTTCCATTGCTAGAGTCCACATTTCAGGCCTCCTAGTGCCTTACACAGCCTATTCACCTGTCTGGCCAGAGATTTGTTCTAGAATTATTCTAGAATCGCTGAATGTTTCCATTTGAATGCAAGTCTGTATGATATTCCTGGTTACAGTTGAACTTGAGAGATAATTAAACAAAGGAGAGGCGAAAAAGGCATATGTGAATTTACAGCCATCAAAGCATTAATAGGGGCACCTATAACCTTATGCAAACATGATGAACATGTGTGCAGAGCAAGATTTTATGTGACATTGAAGAGCTGATTTTGAGACATTTGCAAAGGCTGTAGATGTAATCCCAACATTAAACTTTTGAAATGGATTTTTTAAAGTGATTTTGACGTTATTTACTTTCACTCTAGAAATGACATTTCTTTTTTGCATTGGCCTTTGGAATCTAGGATAGTGTCCTTTCAAAATACAGCAGATATGATTTTTGTCAGTACAGTAATACCTTTATTTCTCTTAAAGTAGTTTGTGTAGTTCTCTATATCTGTTTCCTTCTTTTCTTAATATATAATTTTTCCATGCAGCAGGTTATGAGATGGGCCACAATAGGCTGAAAAACAAAACATAGATGCCCTGATCATGGGTCCCAGATGATGGTATGATAGAAATCACTCAGGTTTGTACTCAGCGTGGGGAGCCATAAGATGTTATTGGTTGGGAAAAGGAGAAAGAGGGAAGGGAAGGTGAAGAGGGAGGGGAAAGGGAAAAGGGAAAAGAAGAGAAGTGGGGAAGAAGGGGAAGCGGGGGAGAGGGGACGGGAGGCCAGATAAAAGAACCGTCACTGTCTTCAACCATAAGCCTGGCAGAACATCTTCGTCTTGCAGGCCCTGTGGAACTGTGCTAGGTCCTACAGGCCCTGGTCTCATTTGACAGTTCCACCAGGCTGGGCCAAGGAAGAAAAAGCCCTGGCCCTGGTCGAGGACAGCTGGGTAAGTTTTGGGCCAGGGACCACCAGTAGATTGTTATTTGTGGAGTGTGGTGTTCTTTGGGGGGCATAATAGGAGAGGTGGTCCTGGAGATACAATAGTCCCAGACTGTTTAGGGCTTCAAAGGTCAATTCCAACACCTTGAACCTGACCCGGTACTCAGCCTGGAGCCAGTGCAGCTGGTGAAGCACAGGTGTTATATGTGCCTTCCACGGGGCAGTTGTAAGGACTCAGGCTGCCGCATTTTGCACCAGTTGGAGTTTCTGGATCATGTTCAAGGGTAGCCCTGCTTAAAGTTAGTTACAGTAATCTAGCCTGGAGGTGACTGTTGCATGGATCACTGTAGCTAGGTTGGCATTGGACAGGTAGGGAGCCAGTTGCTGGGCTAGGTGGAGATGATAAAATGCCGCTCTGGCAGTATTCCTGACCTGGTCTGTCAATGAAAGAGAGGAATTCAGGATCATGCCCATACTCTGGATGGAAGATGTTGTACACTGGATGGAATAAGTTGTACACTGTTAAGAGTCGGGAGTAGGCTATCCTGACTCAGGCTGCACTGACCTGGCCAGAGGATTTCTGTCTTCAATGGATTCCAGCTTCTCCAGTATGTAAACCAGTAGGTTGTCATTTGTGTGTATGGTCTCTTGGCCTTTATTTACATCTGTCAATTTTAAATTAAGCTCCAATAAAATATCAGAGCTAATTAATTGCTGGAATTCATCAGCAACAGCTTGGGACCATCAGAGTCTGGGCATACTATGATGCTCAGAACTACCCCTAAGGGGTTACAATAAAGGGCCTGGTAGACAAGAAAAATTTATAAATAAACTCAAGGGGAAATGATTGCTCTCAATGCGGTCTTCCACACAGAAGGTCACAACTTGATTCCTTATTGCAGAAGAACATAAGATGTAATCGACCATGTTGCTTCCTCTCCCAGAGACATATATGTACTCTCCTGGCTGATCAAGTGGTAATGACTCGTTCAAAATCACTCTATCAAAACACATACAAAAATTAGCGAGAAATCATTAATGTGGCCATCTTTAGAATGTCTTATACCAGAAAAAAAATTGGGCAATGCTTCATCAATATCAAATCCTAACACACTTGCAAGCTCAAGGTCATTTTTACCCATCCGAGCATGAAGTCATGTAGGTTTAGTTTCTTGCGTAGGTTTTCAAACTTTCTTCTGGTTAAAGGCTTGATAAGTATGTCAGCAACTATCTCTTCAGAAGCATAGTATTCAATATTAATTAGTCCTTCTCGCTGCATCACCCTCACAGAAGAACATCTGATAACAATGTGTTTACTTCTTCCTTTGATGTCTTCATGCTTTGACAAAGTAATGCATGCCTGGAGTTGTAGGTTTAGGTTCATCTATGCCAAAGTCCTTTACTAAATACACTATCCATTCCAGTTCACTGCATGCATTTGAAACAGATATACACTCAGCCTCAGTTGTTGACTTAGCAACTATTGATTGCTTTTTACTTGTCCAGCTTATTAGATTGTCTCCATAATAGAACAGGTATCCACTGGTTGATCTGTAATCAGTCTTGTCTTTGCCCCAATCAGCACCCATATATCCAACCAATTGTGGGTTATCACAAGATGAGATCTTCAGCTTTAGTTCATCAGTCTGCTAGAGGTATCTTGCTTGCCTCTTTACAATATTCCAATCATGATGATTTGGCAAATCCTCCTTTTTACACAGGATTCCAGCAGCTGCTGAAATGTCAGGTCTTCATACAGTACTTAGATATAGGAGCTTGCCAATTGCTTCTCTATATTGTTCTTGAGTAAAGTTCCATCCTTCAGCTTAAGGTAAGTTCGTTCAAGTGGAGTGCTCACTCCATTGGCATCCTTCAGACCTAGGGATTCAACAAGGACCATAATGTTGTGTCTCTGCTTTAACAGGAAACTTCCATCTCTATCTCTCTCAATTTGTATTCCAAGGTAGTAGCTCACTTCTCCCAGTTATTTTACTTCTACTTCTTCATTTAAGTTTTGTGTGATTTCCTTTATATCCTTTTCATTTTTACAGCATAGTAGTAAATCATCAACATAGTTCAGCACATACTGATATTCTCCATTGTTCAGTCTTGAAAACAGGCAGCGTTCTCCTTTTCCTTGTTTAAAGCCCTGATGTTGTAGCAGCATATTTAATTTTTCACTCCACACTCTTGCTGCTTGTTTAAGCCCATGAATACTCTTTTCAAGTTTGCACACAAGATTCTCTTTTCCTTCTTCCTGAAAACCATCTGGTTTTTCCATGTAGATCTCCTCGCACAAATCTCCATTGAGAAATGCTGTTTTAATGTCCAGGTATTCAATGTGTACTTCTCTTGATGCTGCTATACTGAATAATGTCTTGATGGAGGTGTATGTTGCGTACAGGTAGGGACCAGGCTGTGGTGCTTGGCCTCTGACCCCACTCCCAGCAACAAAGGTACTGAGTGGGGCAGAGCCTGTCGCTGGTTTTACTCTTCCCGGTAGTGTGGGGCTGAATGAGTGCTTCAGCTTTGGCAAATCCTCCTTTATGCTTCAGCTTTAGTACAGACATCTCTGCAGATATTTCCCTAAAACTCCTCTTTGTATATTCATCTTTTTAAAAGTTCAAAGTATATGACACATCAATTTCATCTCTTGTCTCCAAAACAGCAATCTGAACAGCATATGAACTAGGTAAACTATTCAGAATGGTAGCATTTATTTTTTTATCTGATATTGGTTCTCCTGCTGCTTGCAGTTGTTGCACCAATCCCATTAAGGCATTCAGATGTGCACATAGAACTGCCCCTTCTTGCAGTTTAAAGTTATGTAGTTTTCTCCTTAAAAGTTGTGAATGCTTCCAGGATTTCTTACATTTTTCTTCAAATTTCACTCATAAATCTTTTGCAGAATTACATTAATTTACAAGGGATGATCCAGTCTCACTTAGGGAAGTGACTAGAATGAAGTATGCTTGACAGTCAGCTTCCAGAAAAGCCTCTTTTTCTGCATCTGAATTGGGCACATTATCTTTAATTGTATGCTCCACCTTCTGAATTTTCAAAGAGCATTACACTGTTTTCCTCCACATCAGATAACTGGTTTCAGCTAGTTTTGGGATATGGGGAAAACTCACAGCCATTTGTGCTGTGGCCATACTTGTGTTTAGTTTTGGTGAGCTGTTTGAATTCACTGTGATCAGCTGCTTTCCTCTCTGTATGTATCACTGCAAAAAGATCCCTTTTGCCCATCCTCTGGGCGAGCTCAAGTCTCCCACATAAGGCTCTGGAAAAAAAAGGTCTTCCTTGCTTGATAAATCCAAAAAATGCCTCACTTTCTCTCTTAAGTTAACATATACACAGCTGTAGCTTCTGGTGCCCATAATCTTTTGTTGGTTATTATACATTACATTTAGCAGAGTACATAATCACAGACGCTAGTGTTAGCTTAAATATAAAGATTTATTCCTTAGAAAACAAACTAGATATAACTCCTACACAATGGAAAAGCTAAAACCGAAACTAGATATAACACAATGTCAATTAACCTCCCCCCTTCTAGAATCAACTGCTTTAATCAACGCCTATTGGCTACATGCAAATCTAGCCATTTGTGAAAAGAAGCAGTTAACTATCTCATGACTGTGGATGCTGAGACTTGCATATCCCAGCTAAGGCTGTTGAAAACAATTTTTTTTTTGTTTAATTTAGTTTTGGGTTTAAATGGCCTTTTTTTAAATTTGGGAAAACCCAAATGCCGCATTCTCCTATACCGGTATAGGTGGGAATTTGGCTTTAAATTCAGGATTCCTGAATAATTCGGCCATTTAAACATATTAATGCATTTAGAGGCTTTTTGCAGCTCCTGCGGGGGCATTTTTGCAGGTAGAGGTCCCAAATTTTCAGAGTAGCTAGAAGGGACTCTCCTTGCAAGAACTCCCAAGTTTGGTAAAGATTGGGTCAGGGGGTCCGGAGTTATGGGATCTGGAAGGGGTCACCCCATCCTCCTCCATTCAAATGCATTGGCAAAGTGGCTGTGTTCAGACTCTTTAATGTGATGTTTGCAATGTATCTGAATGGAGAAGCTGGGCTTTAAACGGTGGGTAAGTTCACCCCACACCTCCATAGAGACAAAGTGTATCACATTGTATCTCTGTGAAGGCACCGGGTGAACTTTCCCACCCACCGTTTAAAGCCCAGCTTCTCCATTCAGATACATTGGTAAGATCCTATTAAAGAGTCTGCCAATGCTATACTTAATCATAACCACTAGGGTATTGTCTCACACCTTCCCTCGTCTCCTATCTTTTATCATGCAAATATTTAATTTAATCAAGAAACAATCAGCTTTTGTCCACTCTCAATGACCACTATTGCTGGTGTAGTCACCCTGCTCCAGGGCAGAAATTGGGTATAAACATAGCCTGCATTTGCTATGGTCCTGGTACTTTGTTTTGGATCCAAACACTGTGCCCTGCACTACTGCTGTGTGGCTTCTTTTTAGTAAGAAATGCTAGTCGTTGATCACTCCAAGAAGCTGCTCCTCCAGACATCCTCCTCTTCATCAGACAGGTAGCTATAAATCCCTTCTGTCCCTTTTACCTATAGACCTTGTGCATGTGTATGCTTTTACATTATATTTGTGTGTGTGTGCTTGTACCCCTTTAAATCTCATTAATAGAAACACTTTCTTAGGATACAAAGAGCAAGAGTCCAGTAGCACCTTAATGACTATCAATCAATGGGACATTGCAGCAGAACATGTTCTATTGTTTCCACTTTCTCTGTTTTGCATGGGCATAATCATTGGTGAAAGGGTGTACGGAGATACCTGCCTTCCAGGAGAGCTGAAGGTAAGGCATTGAAATGCACAAGATTAAAGGCCCTTCGATATTTGGATACTTCCAGGAATGCAAGGTGGTCTGCAGGGTGGAAAGGTTTGATGTATTGCAAGATGGGTGAATATTTATGAATCTGAGCCCTATCTAATTGAAGGGCATGGTCCAAGAGTCTCTGTTTGATTGTTTCCTTGGCTTTTTGGTAGCCCATGGGCAATATTGTCAGGGCTTTGGCCTGGTCTCGCTTCCCAGGGCCTCTCTGGTGTTTGTGCTTTCGTTTTAGCCCGGCCAAGCACCTGGGCCATGTTGTGTCTTCAATCATGGGAATCAACGCCGGCCCAGGACCCCAGAAGAAGTGCTTATAGTCTAGTAAACTTTCCTGGGAAAATATTGCCTGCCTTGCTATGCCTGTGAGCGGTCAAATCTTAGCCTTAGCCTGCTTGACTTTGAATAAAGTGTTTTACTTCAGACCACACTTGTCTGAGTGAGTCCTTTGAATAGATCGAGAGGTGGAGACCTGAGCTTAACAAATATAGCCCTTAATGACTAACAACATTAGCAGCTTTCATGAGCCATAGCTTACTTCTTCAGATACAGCTATAATGTGATTCCATCTATCCTTAAGTAGAGAAGAATGAATTAGACATACAATGGCAATGTAAATGTCAAAAGCAAGTAAATGACATTAGCAGGCATGATTGGATGAGGTGTGATATGCAGAGGGGTAGTAGGCGTGGAGAAATTAGCATTGTAATGAGACAGGAATCCAAGATCTTTATTAAGTCCAGGAGAATGCATGGACTTCATTATTAGTTGTAATTCAGCAGTCTCTTTTTAGTCTGCCTTTGAAATCCCTTTGTAAGAGAACTGCTACTCTTAAATCAGAAACGGAATGTCCTGGAAGGTTAAAATGTTCCCCCACTGGTTTCTGAATGTTGTGGTTTGTTGGTCCAATGTAGAGGGTGAAAGGGCATTGCTGGCATGAATCACATTAGAAGATGAACAGGAGTATGAACCTGAGATAGTATGACTGACATTGCTGGGCCCAGTGATGGCGTTGCTAGGATCTATATGAGAGCAAAGTTGGCACCTTGGTTTGTAGCAGGCCTTGGTACCAGAGTCAATGATGCTGTTAAGTAGTTTATCATTGCAGGTGAGAAGTTGTTTTAGGTTAGCAGGCTGTCTGTAAGCAAGAAAGGGTCGGGTCCCCAGTTCCTTAGGAAGGGAAGTGTCACAATCCAGCATTGGTTGTAGATCGTTAATAATATGTTGGACTGGCTTGAGTTGTGCGCTGTACATGACCATCAGAGGTGTTCTATTGCCATTTTCCTTGGGCTTGTCTTGTAGCAAGCTATGCCTGGGTATCATTCTGGCCTTTCTAATAATCTTTCTTATCATATCAGCAGGATATTGTAGTAGCAAAAATACTTGCTGTAGGTCCTTTAAGTGAGTATCTGTCTTGAGGGGTTGG
Source organism: Euleptes europaea (assembly GCF_029931775.1). Taxonomy (NCBI): domain Eukaryota; kingdom Metazoa; phylum Chordata; class Lepidosauria; order Squamata; family Sphaerodactylidae; genus Euleptes; species Euleptes europaea. Next base: position 8,636,949 of record NC_079326.1, on the reverse strand, counting down.
AGCAGATGTGACTGTTTGATATGGTTGGGATGGTAGCTGGAGGTATGCAGGTAGGTTTGTCCATCTGTTGGTTTCTGGTATAATGTGGTGCTTGTGTGTCCCTTGTGCACCCATACTGTGGTGTCCAGGAAGTTTATTTCTTGTTAAGAGTAATTCATTGTTAGATTGATGGTGGGGTGTAAGTTGTTGAAAACCCTGTGAAATCTTTTGATGGCTTCTTCATCATGAGTCCAGACAAAGAAAATGTCATCAATGAATCTCAAATAAAGGAGAGGGGCCAATGGGTAGGAGTTCAGAAAACGCTGCTCTAGATCTGCCATTGATCCTTTATTGAAAGCTTTTTCCACTGATTTGCTCATCCCTCATATACATTAGGGTAAGATTCAGCTGTAAAAGCCTCTCATAGTGTTCGAAGTCTCTGAAGCTAAATTTCCCCACTAAAACCAGAAGACCCCATCTAATTCCCTTAACAAATATAGAAACCAAAGATTGTTTTGGGTGGGGGAGTGTCAGGGTTGTCCCCAAACCCTTCTTGGTTTTATGAATTGAAACTGGGCTCCACTTGCTGTTATCACCATTTAAAAACAACAACAATGTGTACTTTAAAAACCTGTAATTTTAAAATACTAAAAACAGCAAAGGAAGCTGACTTTAATTAATGAAACCAAGGCTGCTTCCACACAGGGGTGGGACAAGTCACAAAAACCCTGTTAGGAAATGGTCCAAGTGATTTTTTAAATCCCTTCTTGGTTCTCTGTGTGCTCTGTCTGAATTGGAACTGAACACACTCAATTTACCTCCTATAGATGGACACAGATCTGTGATCTTTGTTTTGTCCTTTTGTCCTTGCAAATTTTCCTACCCTCCATAATTTTGCATATGAAAACAAGGACTTTCTTGTATACCACTAAAATATATATTTTCACCACCTGAGCCCCTCTCCTTTCATTGATGCACAGGATTGTAGGCTCTGCTATCTGTTCTTTGATTATTCTGCAATAGCTGTCCTTCAACAGCTTCTGAAAGATGATATCTTACTTTTTTGTTGAAGTTAATGTTTATCATACACAACAGATCTGGTTGTTCTTTTGAAAGAGCAGTTGCAACTCAAGCATATCCAGCAATTCGTTACTGGCAGATAGCAGGCAGGCAGTCTGCTGACATTTGTAACTCTCTGGGTACATGAGTGTGCATTGCTGTGTAGAGGCAAACCCTCCACAGATTTCATTTCTAGAAATCCAAAAAGGGAGCTGAAATCTAAAGAAGGGCAACCGCAGAAAATAGACTTAGTGTGTTGTAGCGGTTAGAGTGTCAGACTAGGATTGGACAGGGTTGCTAGCTATTCAGGTGCTAGCTGGAGATTGCCCACTATTACAGCTCATCTTCAGGTGGTAGAGATCAGTTCACTTGGAGAAAATGGCTGCTTTGGAAGGTAAACTCTATGGCATTATACCCCATTGAAGTCCCTCCCCTCTCCAAACCCCACCCTCCTCCGGCTCAACCCCCCAAATCTCCAGGTATTTCCCAACCCAGAGCTTGCAACCCCCCTGCCAACTCTGGCTTGGGAAATTCCTGGAGATTTAGGGGTTGCATCTGGGGAGGGACTTCTATTCTACACTGCATGGTATCCCCTAGAGTCTGCCCTTTTATCCTGGGAAACTGGAGTCTGGAGATCAGTTGTAATTCCTGGAGAACTTCAGGCCCAGCCTGGAGGTTGGTAGCCTTACTTGGGGAAGACCTGAGCTCAAATCTGCATTCAGCCATGAATAGGGTTCCCAGGTGCGCACTAATGGCAGGCAATCTCCTGGGGATTCCTGCCACTGTCCACCAGTGCTCAGCTGTTTAGAGGGCAGAAGTAGGTGGGCTAAAAGGGGTGGAGTGATCAGTGTCAGTGTGGAATGGCTCACGAGGAGGGAAGCAAGCAACGAGGGAGGTGCCCAGAGGTTGGAGAGGCAAGTGAGTGAGCGAGCAACAGTGGAGCCCAAGCGTGCAGGTGAAAAGGTGGCCATCCCAGCAGGGAAGCCTCGGAGAGGTGCTGCTGCTGCCCCTGGGGCAGAGTTGCTGCATGCCCCCAGCAAACAGCGCCTTGCCAGTCTGGAGGCGATGAGCGAGGATGGGGAGCAAGTGGACCAGAGTGGTGCTGAGGACTCACTGGAGCGCGGGTCATGCAGCATCCCCAGCCAAGTACTGTCACGCACCCACTGCCCAAGCTTGCAGTTGGCATCTGAACTGGGGGGGGGGAAGTGACATCATCACGCAATGACTCAGATTGCCACCCCTTGTACCAACCTCCTGTCATGGGCAAATGCACAAACAAAGGAAGAATATAGAATTTTCCCATTTGAAATCCATATAAGCTTCATATGTAAAGAGAAAACAGGGTTTTCAGAAGCCTGATTCTCAAAGGAAATGACTCAGCTTAACTATTTTTAGTCAAGGAGCTGCAGCTCCGTCCTTGACTGATTGCCCTCTTAGAAAGGCGCTTGTTTCTGAGGATATTTAGAGTGACCTTGAAGCCAGCGAGGAAGCTTATAGGATGTCCTCCACTGAAACGCAGGCAGCATCAAGGTGTTTCTGACGTTTGCTCTGTACTCTGATAACATTTGCTGATTGTGAGCAATGATGTAATGAAATGACACAATGTGATGTTATATGAAGTTTTAAGTCCTTTTAAAGTTAAGAAGGTCTTTCAGAGATAAGACAAGTATCAAATTAACCGTATTCTTAACACAAAGAGAATGATGGGAAAAGTTATATTTTAAGAAATATCATAAAGCCATAAACCGACTGTTTAGTATATGGCCAGGTCAGCAAATGACCTAACAGGTAATCCTTACAAGGTGAGAGCTGCTGCTCCAAGTTCCAAAAGTGCTGATGCAATGGAATAATCTCAAGATCGGATCCTACCAAGCACCATCAAGGATGGGGAAGGATACTGATCTTGAAAGGTATATAAGGAGGAACTTCCTAGCCAAGAGTTAGAGTTCCTAACAGGTTGATACCTATTGGCCTGAATAGATCTCTCCATCCCTTACTTGGGATGTAAAGACTTTGAGCCTTGATTCTTGTGTGGATTGAGGCTCTCAGACTTTCCATTTGGGTTAAGACTTTTTTGTCTAAAAAGGTCTCTCTAAGTATTCAGTCCTCGTGTGCTCTGAGTACTTACAGGTATCTTTAATATTTACAAGACTTCCTGCGAGAATGGAGAACTCCCTAAAAGGGGGATTCTTTTCAAGATAGCCAGCCCTTGCTAGGACTGGATATCTGAACTGAATGCCTGCAGACTTCTCCATCTTATAAATAATGCAGGCATTATAAGTATAAATCTTATAAATAAGATGGAGACTCTTAGAAACCATCAACCTTTGTGTGGAGTCTAAGAGTTTCGATCTTGCCATATTTAATATGGAAACACTGAGAACTCATTTGTTCTAGCAAGGATTGATGGGTTCTCACTAAGATCTATTTAGCCTTGTACTGGCCTCCCAGTCATGACAGACACGGAGATTGTAAAACCTATAGCTCCCTTTACACAGGTCTCTTCAACCCTTCAAAGAGTTGAAGAGACCAGGAGCTTATTCTCTGAGCTTGCGTCAGAAGTTTCTCTAGTTAACAGAGAGAAATCTGAACATTCTCTGAGCATGAGTCAGAGGTTTCTCTAGATGACGGGGAAACCTCTGCACTCAGTTCTTACACAGAACTCTGTCATTCACATGGCTTTAAGCTTTGCATTGCTTTCTAGTTCTGACGCAGCTAAAGATGGCATACACATACATATAGAACTCCCTGATCTTAGCATAGATCAGAGGCCTTTCATAGGCTAAAAACACTTAGAGATTCTCTATGGTTTCATGAACTTAGTCCTGGCATGGACTGAAAATATGCTTTAAGGGCTCATGACTTCAGCTCTGACATGAACTCATGGATCCAGAGATTTCTCTAACCTTTGCATATACCAAAGACTTTAAATACCAAAATAACAGATAGAGGACCCAAAAAGGTCTATTTATCCTTAACATGAATTAGGAATTTTTCAGATCTCTCTAAGCCCTGCTGTGCTGGGGAGGTTCACAAATGACATTACTAGGTAAAGTATGTCTTATGTTTTATGATGTTCTAGGTACTTTGAATTAAGATGCTTTTAACTAAATCAGATCTTATTTATTGCACTAACCATATTTTACAAACTTTCTGTAACATATTTCCTGAATGAAATATTATTACTGGTTTAAGGTTTGAACTCTCATATAGAGGAATAGAGATTGTTTAAGATTGTTTGCATACATGAACATGTTTAAGGCTCATAATGTCTGAACTTTATAACATGTTTTAGAATTTTGGAACCATTTACATGCATATACATTATGTAAAATAAACTGTATATACATTCACATTCTTTTCATAATTTATTGGAGCATTTCAAGAGAAAACTTAATTTGGTAAGAAGCATTGAGTCCTGTCTAGTACGTGTCCAACTGAATAAGATAACATACTTCTTCTCAGGAAGGGGTCCACTCTAAGAGCATAGGCATTGAAAAGCATTGACCCGCTTCACTCCCAACAACTCTCACTGGTTGCCAGGAAGGACCTGGCAAACCTAGCCATGAATCTCACAGGATGTCCTCATCACAGTCTTTCACCTAACTCACAGGCAGTTTGGGAGGATAACATGGAGAAGGGAGAAACAACATACACTGCTCTGAACTAGATAATGCTAGAAAGGCACCTGTAATATCGCCCCTGAAAGATACAGGTTAAATTATGGTTGCAGGGTTTCCTGCTATGGTGGGTGATATCCCATGGGCAAACTTTTTTTCTCCCACTGTGGCTTGGCTTGCATCATGCATGTTGTGATGTCACTTCTGGGGAAAACCCAGATGTGACATCACACCACCTTAGGAATTGCTGGAAACTGTATACTTCTGGTTTCCCCTGGAACAGATGTCACACCTGCATCCCTGCCTCCTCATCTTCCTCATCTTAACTATCTACTACTATCTTGCTAAGAGTTCACTAAAATTACATATGATATTTGGGGTTTCACTCCTATCACTTCAACAGCTGCACAATTTAACAGCTGAGCCAATTCTTAATATAGATGAAGCTAAAGGCAAAGCTTTACCGGTTCATTTTCTGATGCAGCTCTTAAAGACATAGGGCACTATCTATACAAAGGTGGCAATCTTATATGAAATAATTCCCACAAAGTTTTGATTGTAACCTTTTAAATTAATCATGTTATTACATCTATGCTTCAGGTGTCCTTAGAATGCTTTTACCAGTCATATATATATATATATATACACACACACACATGCTACTGATAAAATGCCACTCTCTTGGAAGCATTTGGGGAGCTTATATAGTAAATGTTAAGAGCATTTTATAAAAGAGTTGGAGAGAGAGAAAATGAAAGGCAAGTGCTAAGTGAAAGCAGGATTTTATTTGGAGAAAGTAATTTCACCATTGGATGGCATATGGCAAGACTCTTTGTAACCTTCTACAGTTGCCTTTAACAAGCAAATTGTCCCAAGACACGCCCTGCCGGCACGTCTCTGGGACTGCTGCTGACTCCCACACTTACCGGGAAGGCTGGAGAGGCCGCTGCAATGAAGGGAGGTTGAAGGCGAGAAGCCGAGGAAGAGCCGGAAGCGTGGAAGGCAGCAGGAAGGGACCTGAGGGAAGGTTCCCTTTTTGAAAACTCTGGCAGGGAGGGGCAGGGAGGAGGTGCTAATAAAAGGAGACCACACATGGAGGCTGAGGAGGAGTGAAGGTCGGACTGCCTGTTGACAACAGGTCAGTTTTTGCAAGCAAGGAGGAGCCTTCTTCCTTTGACCTCCATTCTGAGGCCAGTGAAACGTGGGCCCAGGGTAGACCTAGGACTGAAGAGGAGCATGAGGAAGAAGCCGCGGGGGTGGAGCACGACACAAATACTATTAAATATGCAGACCACTAACTTGAGCACATTTGTGATCTGTTTCTTGCCTGGACATTTGCCGAACGTGCTTTTGATCCTGGCTGAATCCTGGCTGAAATAGGGAATAAAGGAGGCTAAAGCGACTGTGCGTTTTCGCCCAAATAATTTTTCAAATTTCTATGGTAAAAATGATAGAGATTTTGAAAATTCCTAGTGTGTTACAAAACTCCGATTTCTCCCTGTATTTTTGCTCCCATTGCTCTATTGAGCAGCAGTGGGAGCCCAGTGCCGGGAGGCTGCCCACCACAGCAACCTGGCCTCCCTGTGTAATTATTTCAGATAGATAGCCATGTTAATGTGCAGTAGTAGAACAAAATTCTAGTTCAGTAGCACCTTAAAAACCAATTTTTTCCAGGGCATAAACTTTTGTGAGTCAAAACTGACTCACAGCCCATTCCTGAACTCCAAGGACAAAAGTCCTCAGGAGGCCAGGAAGGGCCCCCTGCACCAGCACACAGGGAACTTACGCCATGGTGAGTGGCCCCAAACGGCGGGGAGGCCCAGACACCGATCTGGGACACTGCTGAAAAGGTAGGAATGGGTGGTCAGTCAGCTATCTGAGCTTTGATTCACAAAAGCTTATGTCCTGGAAATGTTGTTGGTCTTTGTAGTACTATGTAATTATTGTGTCTTAATTAGAGCCGCTGCACTTCATGCTGCCAGTCCTGTGGGCAGCGGGAGAAAAAAATACCACTGGCATGACAATCTGATGTCACTTCTGGGGAAAACCAGAAGTGATATGACACTCCTCTAGGAATTGCCAGAAACCCCATGGTTTCTATGGAAGTGATGTTACATAATTTGTGATGATGGCACCCCCTCATGTCTCCGCTCTCCATCTCTTGCTGGTGCCAGTGATCAGCTGGCTACCCTAACTCTGCATTTTCAGCCATTGCTTTGTGGCAGCCTTGCTGCAATTTGTAATGTCATTAGTAGGGTTGTGCAAAAAAATAAATAAATAAATTTCGAGTTGAGGTTTATTTGGTCCATTTCCCCCCAGTAAACCTGGAATAAACTGAATACCCATACCAGTAAATTTTGTATTTTGGCTTTATTTTTTACTGAAAAATTCAGGCCCATTTCAGTCTATGGGGATTTTTTTCAAAGCTCCTGTGGGGGCATTTTTTGGGGTAGAGTTCCCATATTTGCAGTTTGGATGCAAAGGACTCTTCTTAAATGGTAACTGAAGTGCGGTAACTTTGGGAGGGGGTCCAATTTTATGGGCCTGCAAAGGGGTCATACCCATCCTCCAGACATTTATGAGCTGAGTTGTCCATCAGCTTTCAGGTTCACAAGTTCAGCATCGCCAAGGACTGGTGGAAAGAGCCAATTGGCAGGCTGGCAGCACATAGCATGGTGTCCATGCAAATTAGCTTCCAAACTGAGGAAAAAGGCCTAAATGCAACAAAAATAAGGGATGGAAAACATTTCTTTTGGTGGCAAATGACAGTCCTTTTTTGTTGTCATCAAAAATCTGATTTCAAGAGATGGTCATGGTGCAGGGGAAACGAAGCCTCTACTCGGGGCAACCTTCAGTTTCAGAGCAGGTTATCAGGGTGGTGGTGGTGGTGATATCGGAGCCAGCTGAAGTCATGACGAAGGCAGCTCTTGTGAAGGAGATTGCTCATCCGTGCAGGTGAGGAGTCTTCTTCAAAAGGCCAATGAATAACTGTAGAAGTGGTTGTTTTTTAGTTGGAGGGTATATCCCTCTGGATGGGACTGGTGAGACCTGTCTTTTAAACAAACCTTATGCTTTATCCAAATTAACCCACTGAATGGTGATGGACGGATGGTTGTGTGGTTGGATGGTTGGTCAGACCAAGTTGGCTCTGATTACATGATCCTTACCTCAAACCCTAACAAAACCAGTAAAAAAAAAGAAAGAAAGAAAAATGGGAGAAAGCACAGAGCCATGCATCTGAGCAAAGGCGAATAGCTGAACCCGAAAAAGCTGATTAATTATTCAGCTTTTTCAGGAATTGCCTATTCGGCTTTGGGCAGATTCCCAGGTTTTGGTGTTTGGTAAAACAAAACCCAAAAATTACCCAAACAGCTAATTTTGGGTTTATTTTTGATTCAGGTATATCGATGCACGACCCTAGTTATGAGCCAGCAGAGAGAGACTGCCTTCAGTTTTAGCTAATTTGCTATAGTTCTCAGTGTGTGGCTAGAAATGGAGGTAATATTTCATTAGATATCATGAGTTTTGTTTGAATCTTGCAGATAGTTTCCTGGGTTAATGAATATTTTAAAGAACAGACATGCTCATTGTTGTGCTGTTTTCACAATGATAATACTAATCACTCATTTTCACTTGCAAGGAACCACTTGGGTATGGGGTTGCCATAATAATGTAAAGACTTGTTCTGATCCAGAAAGATCAAAGTAGCCAAGAGAGGGCATAACCTGCATCTCAAATACTTCTGTGCCCTCACTTGTATGTGAGTCTACTGAAGCACTGAATTTCAATAAGACAGCTAATCATTCAGGATGTCCTGGGCTTGTCAGAGGTTCCATGCATATGCATTTCTGTCTAAGATTTGTTCATTTTGCAAGACCTACCTGAGCTGAGGCTACCGCTTATTTAGCTCCATAGCTGTGTGTGAGTATAGGTTGGCCAACGAGTGATGAAGGCAGGCTTTTTAAACAAACCCTACAAATGTTCTCAGGCAGTTAGTGTAGCTTTTCATTATCCATCTGATGTGTGAACAGAGTACTTGAGTTAGATAGGACTGTTAGGTCCACATAAAGCTTTCATACTGCACAGATGTGTAATTTCCATCAAAGACAGCCTTTCCCTTCACCTGCACCATTATGCTGGGAAATAAAAACTGTTAAAGCTACTGGAGAGTCTCTCAAGGTTTAGATCTGGCAATCCTGGCACATGTTCAGCATGGGACCCCTGCCATAAGGAGACCATATTGAGAGTGGGGAATGTAATAGTTCCAGAACACTAGAATCCAGGTTCACGTTTTACTCATGTCTCTAGGTAAGCTGACTAGATGAACTGCTATGAAGAGGATTCTGGACGGCCTTGTTTTCCTTCATCCATTTCACCTGAATAAGGTTACTGTATGTTTATTAAAAAGACCATCGGCATCTTCCTTGATGATTGCAGCATTTTACTGGGAACTAAAGAATATTGATAGAACAAGCAGGCCTGAACTTGTGGCAGTGGGCATTATGGTATCTCTGCTCTGTGCTTGTGCCAAGCTAATACAGAAAACAGGTTAGCAAAAGTTCCAAGTTGAACTTCATTATGCCAAATTCATTTTTGAGACAATTGGAAAATGGACTCAGGTATAGGAAGTGCTGGGGAGGGGGAGGGTCCACAGTTGCAGGTTTTTTTTTTAAAAAATGCAGCCTCATGTATTTACCAGAAATTTTTACTGGAAGCGATCACAGAGTTTCTAGCAATTCCTAGAACATTTCTGTCTAGGAGCTATTCATTTTGTATGACCTACCTGAATTTGAGGGGATGGCCTACCAGAATGTAATTTTAATTTTTGTAAAGCCAATATGAATTGGTGAAAACACACAAGTATTTCTCAGAATAATGAAAAGTATGTACCAAAGAGATTATTATTCTTTCCTCCTTTTATAGTGGTAAATGCAGCTAAAGCAGGAAAAAAAACCTCTGGGAAAAGTATTGGCTAGACAATGAAATAATGTATGCTGGTATATAGTGAAGAAGATAGCAAACACTTTTTTGAGATTGGCTCATATGACCAATTGGTAACAGATTGTGTAGAGCCAATTACATCTTGATTTAATCAAGGCATTGTGCAGCCACCATAATTTGGTTGTCTATCAGAATTATTGTGTCATGGTTGGAACAGCTTTGTCAAGAAACCTTATGGGTAGAAAGGATAATATTACCCTGGTTCGATTTCCAGAATACTTTGTGTAAAAATGGGAGAACAAGCATACAAACCCCATCTATGGAGAAAGAACTCAGGGCATGCTTATGCATTATAACTTTACAGTTTATACAGTTGAATTAATAATGGAAAATCCATAAAGGGATTGCATTTTCCCTTACTAAGGGTTGCAGAGTGGGGAGTAAAGTTGCTAACTCTGGGTTGGGAAATTTCCTGCAGAATTGGGGGTGTAGCCTAGGAGAGGGTTTGGGGCAGGGAAGGATGGGTATATAGGGTTGAGAGCCTCCAGGTGGGTGCTGGAAATCCCCCAGAATTACAACTGATATCCAGACTCCAGACATTGCTTATCTATCCAAAACATTTATCCCACTTCTCCTGGGAAAAATGTCTGTTTTGAAAGGTAGACTGCATGGCATTATACTCTACCGAGTTCCCTCCACTCCCTAAACCCCACCCTCCCAGACTCCACTCTCAAATCTTCAGGTATTTCTGAACCCAGAGTTGGCAACCCTACATAGAGTCCACCCTCCAAAGCAGCAATTTTCTCCAGGGGAGCTGATCTGTGTAGTCTGGAAGTCAGCTGTAATTCTGGGAGATCTCCAGTCCCCACCTAGAGGTTGGCCACCCTATTGGGTAGAAAAGGGGTATTTAACTCCAGGGGCCTGGGATGCTCTAAGGGTCCAGGGAACTGAGTGTGATGCTTCTAGGGAATAGGAGCTACTCGATTGTCCCAATCAAGCATCTTCTGAATTTGAAAGGCACGGCAGAGGGAATCTTTGGAGACTCAGGATGGCTCTCAGCACTCCATTTCCAACTCAGTAATAAGTGATTCACTTGGGGCACGAGACTAACTAGCTGGCAGCTCATCCCAGCTTCTATCACTGTGCACAACTGTAGCTGTACATTGCTCTTGTATATAGTAAGGGAATTTATATCATGAACTACTAAAGGATTGTAAGCAGATATGTCACTCCTCTACAAGATGCAAAAAGGCCTGTTGCTGACAATGCTGCCAAGCCTGGGCTGGCAGGGTAACACAGCAGAGAAGTGATATCAGTCTTACATTTCTTGGAGCTACTTGCTTACTTGGGAAGGAGAATCACAGGAGACTAACAGCAGCCAACCTGCATCAAGCCTTTCATTTTCTTTCAAAGAAAGTATAATGGGAGCCTCCTGGGGTCCAGCTGTTGTTTGAGCAATCAGAGTTCTGCCTATGTGCAGGGAGAATTCCTAGAATACAAACAGCCAAGGAGTGGGGGAGGTGACAAACATCTGCAGCCCACTGGCTTTCAGTCAAGTGAGTAATAGTAGGGCTGATTTTTTTTAAAAAAATCTCACTTTCCCAGAATGTCCTGTAAAACTCTCCCATGTACTTTCATTTTCTAACAGTGCACTCTTGTTCTAGCATATGTAGTGTTTTGGGGACAAAGAACAGAGTCTCTGTAACCCCCCGCCCCCCAGACCATCACAATGGCAAAAACAATCATTATACTCCACTGAAGTCAATTATAAGCATACAGGCCGCCAAATCTCGGGCTGGACATGGCAACCCCGATAAGTCGGCACACGACTACTGTTCCAGCCATGCGCCCGCCCCAAAAGCTACTGGGACGGCTGCAGCGCGCACCGTTGAAACTGACATGGCTGCTCCTGTGTGCTCTGTGCAGCCGGCAGCTAGGAAGCAGAGGCAAGGGCAACCTCCAGTGAACCTGAGAGACTCCATGTTCCTGTTTGTCCCTGTTCCAGCCGCAGCCATGTCGTGGAAAGCAGGCAGTCACGTAGTCAGTGCCAACACCCCCTTCTCCCATTGCAACATCAGCAGCTTAATGGGCAATCAGCAGCGATCCTGATATCAGTGATGAGTCGTCTTTCCATCTATGCAGCAGCGATCCCCAGACGTTAGCCGAGATCGCGCCTTTTGTTTAAGAATGTTAATCACTTCAGCAAGGATCTCCCGGTTTCTCACGGGTTGCAAAAGCCATTGGAATCAGAATAGATTTCCAAATTCTCACTACCCCACCCTGGCAGCCGAAGATTAATCCTTTTGTTACCTTTTGTCACCTGGGAACCTAGGAGGGGTAATCCCATCACCCCGCCCCCAGAAAAACAGTATATCTGGGGTGCCCCCAGCCCATAATGTTACCTTAGGTCTTTCCTGGCATACTTGCCGTTACTCTGTTGGTCTGGTTTTGTGCAGCTTGACCACGCTCCCTCCTGCTTCGCTGGCCGAGTCTACGGGAACCCCTTGCCACCGCCTTTGCTCTTATTTTCTGCTATCTTAGTCTACTGGAACTTGGATAGCTCCTCTTCAAGAATGGTAAATATTACCCCACCAACGATCCCTGCCAAATGGGCATCTGTCTGTATTCTACTACCTTTTGAATTCTTAGAATCTTTGTATGTTTGTGTTGCACCACTGAATGCTTGAAACAACATAAACGCTCTTAATTCGGAAATCCCTTGTCTGTCTTTATGCTTAAGGTCACAGTTAATGGGCTCTGGTATAGTTGGTTGATCTCGCTATAAAAATATTAAAGTTACCGATCTGCTCAGCTAATACCCCATTCAAAGAGCATTTCGGGTAACACCCTCCCCTCCCTAAACCCCACCCTCCTCAGGCTCCACCCCCAAAATCTCCAGGTATTTCCCAACTCAGAGCTGGCAATCCTAAATGTGGCAGAGTTAGAGTGTTGGAGTAGGAACTGGGAAACCCAGGTTCAAATCCGTAGTCTGCCTTAGAAGCTTACTTGGTGACCTGGGGCCCACCACTCTCTCTCAGCCTAACTTTCCTCACAGGGTTTTGTGAAGATAAAATGAAGCAGGGGAGGAGGTTGTACACCACTTTATCTCCCCAATGGGGAGGAATTAGGGCATGACTATCTAAATACAGACTGGATTTTGGAACTCCTTGCATACAACTGTATAAAAAAGCAAGATGGGGTAGAATATGGAATGAAGAGATCAGATGAGGTGGTACAGAAAGTTAAGAAAGCATACAGCACTTGGATATCTGATGAATAAATAGGCAGACCTCAAGATGAATGTAGAAAAGAAAGGGAGCTTGATTTGCGCTTATTTGCACTGTAGAAACAGACCCATTATGCAGCCCGCTGGAGCAGAGCTCTTTATGAAAAGTACGTGCATTTGTAACATTTTACATTTGGTTTAATAATTTATCAACCTTCAATATTTCAAAAGAGTAAAGTAGAAAATCAGATAAAATTTTTATACCAGCTATTATAAACTGAATGGTGTGTTGAGAATCTGAGCATCCATACCAGTAGCAGCTGAAAGTCACCATCCCTCTTCTTTTACCCCCCCACCACTTTTTATACTTTTTATTGGCAGCTTATTTTATTCTTATAATCCCACCAGGCATAGAGCAATTATAGGGTTTAATGACAGGCTTGAGCCCCTGAGTTGTCTCTGCAGCCCAGAGAGCTCCTGCTCTCCAGTTGTTTCCCCTCCAGTCATATCTGTTACTCAGGGTCAGCACTGCCTGATTAGTGTGTCCCTGACTGTTAATACTGCAGGTATATGGAAGCTCTCCAGTATTGCATTTCTTTGCAAAAATTTAAAGGGAAGCATCAGCTGATAAAAACTTTAACAATTAATTTTCTTAATCTTTTAACATATTTTTTTTGGGCGGGGGAGATGGGGTACAGAATCTAAGACTTGCATCTGTTTAAAAAACAAAGGCATGCACCTTGGTGCAGTGTTGTACAAAAAAAGCCACAAACATTAGTTGTTTGAGACACTGGAAATGTGACACAGCCATTCAGATGACAGTATCCCAGGAAGTTCCTCATAGTGGATAAGCTGTTTACCAACATTTACAGAGCAATCCTTAGCAGAGCTACACCCTTCTACATCTATTGAAGTGAACGGGTTTAGAAGAATGTAACTCTGCTTTGGATTGCACTGTTAAACTACTAGTCCAAACTGCTGGTCAGTGGTGACCCCAGTAAACTACTATGTGTTGTCTCCTGTGTGGGTGGAATGTTAAGCCCTTTCTAGTTCTCCAGAAGTCATATATGATCATGTACACGTGTTTGTGCCTGTAAGCATCCCATTATTAAGCATCCCATACCCATGATGTGGAAGAATAGGGATATACTATAGATGGCTTGTTCTAGAGCCCAAGTATAGCTCTGTATAGTAGGGCTGCAAACGCTGTGATGGAAAATCCCCAGAAATTTAGGAGTGAAGCCTGGGGAGGGTGCAGTTTGGGAACAGGAATTCAGCAGGGATGTGATGCCATAGAATCCACCCTCCAAAGCTGTCATATTCTCCAGGGGAACTGATCTCTGTCCTCTGGAGATCAGTTGTAATGCTGGGAGAATCTCCCCACCTGAAGGGTGGCAACCCTACTGTATACAGCTGCCATTATCCTCATGAAACAGAATATTTAGTCTTCAAAGTAGGGCTGTTGAATTAAACTTTTTTGGTATAGTTCGGATTCGGCTGAATTTGGCCCGTTTAGATTCGGGATATGCCGAAGTCCGAACTCCCCCGCTTCGGGTCCGTGCAATTCAGTGGGAATTCAAAGTTTGGGAAAAAAATTCGGCCGAATAAAGCCATTAAAAATACAACCGCACCTTTCCACGGCTCTGGGGGGGCATTTTTGGGGGTAGAGGTCCCAAACTTTCAGCGGAGCTTCAAAGGACGTTTCTTGAAAGACCCCCCAAGTTTTGTAAAGATTGGGTCAGAGGGGCTGAGATATGGGCCCCGAAAGGGGTCCCCCCACCCTTAATGTGCATCTCTGAGCAGAGCTTGCCGCCCATGCACAAAGCTCCCAGCCCCGACAAACAGCTGAGAAGTTTGCAAAGCATTGCAACATGACTGCAGAGCAACACAACCTTGTAAGCAACACCTTTGCAACTGTGCAAAGCAACACCTGACACCTGGGAGTTTGCAAACCATGGAAAGGGACAGAGGCAGCTAGCTATGCATAATGAGCAGGAGGGGTGGAATTTCCCCTTTTGCATGGGACTCCAAATGCATTCTTTAAGTCACCATTTGAAAACCAGTTTTGAGCAAGCATCCAAATAGACCTAACCGCTCTTATGAATGAGGGAAAACCTGAAGACACACAACTGAAACCCCCCCTCAAACCAGGGAGAGAGAGACTCGAGGGGGAACACCCCCCCCAGGCAGAACCGGCAAAAGCCCCCTTTGGCTTCCCCCCCCACAGAAACTGCTCCCTCCCCACACACACACAGACTCTGCTTCCCCCCCCCCACACACACACAGGAGAAAAATTATAGATTAAAACCCCCAAAGTGGTCTTACTGTGGCTGTCTTCTGTTCCATCAGGAGGGGCTGGGGAGGACTTGTAATCCAAGACGATTCCAATTAGGCACGGGACGTTTTGCTCTGGAGATGCACACAGGATCAGCTGATCCATTCATCCCAATAGGGGAAAGGGGAAAGCCCATATCTCAGGATCCCCTGACCCAATGTTTACAAAACTTGGGTGGTCTCTTAAGAAGGCTTGTCTGAAGCTCCTCTCAAAGTTTGGGATCTGCATCCCCAAAAATGCGCCCCCTGCAGCCACGGAAAGAGAAAAGGGGGGAGCCAATATTTCTGCCCCCACTGAACCCATCTTTACAAACCTTGGGTGGTATCTTAAGAAGGATTGTCTGAAGCTATGCTGAAAGTTTGGGGGCTGTATCCCCAAAAAAGTGCCCCCTGCAGCCATGGAAATGGAAAAGGGGGAGAGGGAAAAGGTGTGGAGCCCATATCTCGAGACCCCCTGACCCAATGTTTACAAAACTTGGGGGGTATCATAAGAAGGCTCATCTAAAGCTCCACTGAAAGTTTGGGGTCTGTACCCCCAAAAATGCACCCCCTGCAGCCATGGAAAGAAAAAAGGGGGGTGCCCATATCTCGGGACCCCCTGACCCAATGTTTACAAAACTTGGGTGGTCTCTTAAGAAGGCTTGTCTGAATCTCTGCTGAAAGTTTGGGGTCTATACCCCAAAAATACGCCCCCTGCAGCCACAGAAAGGAGTGAATGTGCACAAGCACCCCCCCCCCACACACACGAGGATTTCCCTCTTTCTCTCTCCCCGGCCGGGCCGCACATCAGCTGATTCCTCCAGTACTCAATCCTGACTGATTGGCCAGAAGAAGACCCAGCTTGGCCACCGATTGGCCGGGGAAGGAGAATGCTGCTTACTGACGGTTATGCTGCTTACTGACGTTCCGAATTGGCCGGATTTATTCGTGAACTCCCGAACTCGCTGAATTTGGCTCCCCGGTTGCCCTCCATTTTTGAGTTCGGTTCGTCCCGAACTAAAAACCTCCGAATCAGGGGAAATTCGACTGTTTTTCAGTTCGGGCCGAACCGAATCAACAGCCCTACTTCAAAGGCAATCTCACATAGGACACATTACAGTAGCCCAATGCTCTTGATACAAATGATGGATTGTCACATATCTCTACAATTCCCACCTAAAATAATACCCCAAACCTACAGCAGTAATTCTTTTACCCTTTGTTAACTATGCTTGTGAAATTTAGTCCAGAAATACCTCCCAATTCTGGGTTCACTCAAGCAGATACTCTCCTAGAGAAAGGGATCAACTGAAACTCGAGGTGGATGCTACAGGTGGGCATAATGCATATTGGATTACTCCTTTCATTAATGAAATTCCTCTGAGCCAGTGAAGTCTCTTCAACAGACTATCTGAACACTGTAACAATATAACTTCCACATGGGTCTCATCTGATTACTCAGTAGTATGTTGCACATGCTCCAGTCCAGCACTATACATGGCAAAGCAGAGTAAATGAAAGTGGACCACAACAGAAGAATGGTGATGGTTGGGTTGGATCTGGGTTTCTGCTGCCCATGAGCCCAGTAAGAAAAAGGATGCCTATCTGCCTGAGCATCTAAGCAATTTTAAGGTTCTTCTTCATCTAGATTTCTGCTCATCTTGTGTAAAGAAGAAAAAGGAATTACAATAACTTGGTGTAATGACCTGAGCTCACCTGTTCAGAACTTTATAAAGAAACTACTTAGAAAGTTACATCATGAAACATTAACAGTACAATTCAAATTGCTCCAAATGCTTTTATAGTTGGGGCAGGGGGGTATTCTTCCCCAATTTTAAATGCAAAATGGCATAAATAAAATAATAACTACTATGAGATTCTTTAGAGAAAATTGGAGTGCAATGTAAAGAGCATAATGGAGCTCTCTCCTTCCCTGTATCTTTTGGGCTCCATCTAAATTTTTTAAACACTAAAAGTAAAATCACATGAGTGAGCAATCCACTGCGTAATTCTGTTTTTAAGAAAAATATATTTAGTGAGAAATCCCTCAGATATCTCTCTGCCAAATACCTTTAAGAACTTTTTTACTGGAGTTTGTTTTAAGGGTTGGAGAAACTAGAAACTGATTGTGGGTTTCATATGATATTTCAAGTTTTATTAAAATTTGAATATTAACGTTCAATCTTTCATTCCATTAAGCTTCCAGATAGGGCATACTATAGAGGAAAATAATTAAAGTCTTAATGCAAGGTTCACTTCAGACTTTACCATATTTATAAAGTAGGTAAATAGTCTTTAAAGAAATCTACTTTTTCACATGCTGTTTCATATTTAGGATAAAATTTGCCCTCCTATACACTGAGAAAAATATTTTTGGAGAGGTAGTAGCTATATATGAAAATCCACTTTAAGCTGCCACATGCCTAGCTGAATCCACCATCTGACTTGATGAGTCTTATGTCATTTTTTTCACAACACAGTGAAACCAGATTATTTGTTTTCATTAGGATTCTGAGATATTTGATTTATATGACCTGTAGATCTTTTTAACATTTAACTTGGCATTTTAATACAGTAACTGTGGTACCTGTGGGCACCATGGTGCACATCAATGGGTTTCCTGGTTTCAATTTGGTCCTTCAATAAAGCATTTCCCAAGGCAAACAGACAGTTCTGCCTTTGCAGGACATACCGTGCATTCCTGAGCGGAATGCCTGCACAGCTGTTTGGAGGCAACGCAGCGGCGCTGCCTCCAAAGCAGGTTTCGGCTCCGCCAAAACCTCCTTGCGGTGCCAAAAATCCTAAAAGGTGGCGTATCTTGGCCCCCCAAAAAGGGGGTGTTCCCAAGCCGTAACTGCTGCCCTGCCCCCAGGCCGATACCGTGACGCCCTGGGAACACCTCCCAGGACGCCACTGTGGCCTTTGTGTCCGGACGCCGGTGGAAGACTCCGGCAGCATCCAGGCCTGGAGTTGCTGCGGCAGCGGCAGGTAACTGGCGTCCATGCCTGCACACTGGCGCTGGGGCCACAAACGCTGGCGTACACTCAGGCCTTTTGTCCTGGCTGCCGGTGCGGCTCAGGAATGCACTGTAATTGGCCTAGAAGATTCTTTAGAACTGATTCAGCTATAGCTGCTTACATTGTGGGAGAATGCTTGACTTGTAACCTCTTGACATTTTATGGTTGGCCCCAGCACCACATGGCAACCATTTTGAGGTGGTGTCCATTCCTCATTCTCAACATTAGGGTCTCCACTTATCTGGTAATAGTAAGGGACCTCCTGGTGATGCTCCCTGTCCCTTACCCTCGCTCAATGAAATGGCAGGGGACAAAGGGGGGTTACTATAGAGATTTTAAGATCCATACAGTGTTGAAGCGGGTCGTGCTGTTCAGATGACAGGGTCTTAGAATGTATCACTTACTGAGAAGTGAAGTTATCTTATTCAGCCGGTCATCAAGTAAGCAGGACTCAACAACTTTACTTACTTTTAAAAAGCAAGTCTTTTTTATTGATATACTTTTAGTAAAATATGTGAAATGCAGATTATCAAGTCTTTAACGCTTCTATAAAAACTCTTGTCAAAGTACAATGTATGTATTTACAATGTATGAAGTAAAAGCAAGCAAGTCTTACATACTATTCAGTTTCAAAATCCAACTTCTAAAATATAACAGTCAAATTATTCTGATTCAGTTCAAAGTATCTAATCCATAAAGTCTAGAGTAATGTATTTAAGCCATACATACCAGTCAGCCTTTTCTTGAGAGCCTTTGGAAGGTTCTGATTCTCTGGGCTTACTGTGGCTGTATTTATACTGTTTCAGACTCATTAAGGGTGTTGATTTTACCATCAGGAGGGATATCTTTCTCCCCACTTTCAGATAACATGAGCAGTGCAATAATGTCTTAGTTGCAGCTGTTCAGGTTATTAGCTTCTCCCCATGACCAAATATGGGCTTCCTTTCCTTTCAGTCTATTTTGCTTAAAGTATAAACAATCATTTCTGAGCTCCATGATCACGCCATATACTCAATTTTCATACCATTCTCATCGTCAGTACAATATGAATTAAATGAGACTATTTAGAAATCTACAATACAATATATAACTATATAAATCATAAAACACAATTATGGCTTACATTGTAACATTTAACCATCTGGTCAGTAGGAAACATAGCCCTCAGCAAGATTATAGAAAGCAAGAAGCTTACTGCACTTATAGCCTTGAGGTATTTTAGTAGACCTTCTCAAGGATAGCAGGACTTTTCTGCTCTTGAGATATGAGCAGCTGACAGTTGGCAGATGAATCAGGAAGGGTAATTTCAGATTCACCTTTCTGGCAGATAATGAAGGATGACTCTGTTCTTCTCCCTTCAAGGACAAGACCAGGGTAATTTAGCTCTTGAAAGAATTCAGACCTTGAGAGAATTCAGTCAGCCTGTTCTAAGGACATTTGCATTTTGCAAGCTGTTACCAGGCTTTTCATTACACAAACCTCCGCAGTTGGTGGTTCACTTTGTATGTTGTGTTCAAGCTCTACATGGAATTAATTCTGCACATGTACACAAAATACCATAATTATGTCAGAGACCGTGACAGTGTCAGTGTTTCAAAACAGGAAGTGACTTTCAAGAAGCCCCCTCCCAAATGCTCTCAGGGATTGTTAGCCAAGGCGAGCATCTCAACTGATCATTCCAAGGTTGGAACCCCATCTTAATGTATTGCTTTTTTAATGAGTAACCCATACTTTTAAAGGTTCAGGAGTGCTTAGTTTATGACCACATAAAGAATGGAGGCGCACAGCTCTGTGGAGAAAATCTCTTCCGCTCCCCATTCATTCTTTTTGCCAGCATGCCCGTGACAGAAGGAGGCTTTCCTCCCTTGAAAGCATGAGGCTCATTAACATGCTCATACATTGATCATTTCAGGCTACTGGTAGGGTTGCCAAACTCCAGGTGGAGGCTGGAGATCTCCTGCTATTACAACTGACCTCCAGGTGACAGAGATCAGTTCCCCTGGAGAAAATGGCCGCTTTGGCAATTGGACTCTATGGCATTGAAGTCCCTCCCCTCTCCAAACCCCACCCTCCTCAGGCTCCACTTCCCAAATCTCCAGATATTTTCCAACCTGGAGCTGGCAACCCTAGCTACTGGTGAAGAGGGATTGGCACCATGCAATCAAACTAGACTCTCACACCATCCTGAGAGGAACTCCTGTTGCCTCTTAGACCAAATTGTCTAATGGAGCTCTTCCGAGAGCTCAGGACAGTGGCAGGGAGTCAGGGGGGGGACGCCTCACCTCATGGGGGCTTCCAGCTGTCCTTGCCAGGGCAATGTCTGGACGGGGCGGGTGGCTGCGCAGACCTGCGACACAAAGCACATCACATTGGCATGTCCCCCCTTTAAGGCCAGGTGCCACCAAGGCTGTGCCCTTTTTCTGGTGGCAAATACAATCACAAACCTCAACAGAGGAAAAGCACGACTTCCGGGTTGGACCGCCCCCCCCGCTGCAAGCGCGGAGCCGCGCTCTTGCTGCCTCGCTGCCGCAGGGGCAATTAATTAGCCCCTTGAAGATCCGGCAAGCGGCACCCCTCGGAGTAAGAGGGGATGCAGAGTCGGGTGCTGGTGGCGGACCCATCATCCGAGCGATAGCCGCCCTGAAATCGGCGGCGGTCGCTCCGACGGGAATCCGCTGAATGGCCAGCGCCATCTTAAAGGAGCAGCAAGAAGAAAGCGAGGTGGGATCCGACTTTTTTTTCACATTTCTCTTAAAACAAAAGTTTTTTTTGCACTTAAAAGTTTAACTTGGGGTGTGTGGCAGTATTGTTCAAGAAAGACATTACTTACAATCATCTATAGTTCTGTTACGCTCTGTTCTGAGACTTTTGGCTTTTTGCCAGTTGTGTGACGCATTTTAAAAAAAAGTTTTTCTTATCAAGCAAGAACTTGGAAATAAAAGTAAAGGGTTGGAGAACAATCAAGTGATATGGAATAATACTATCTAAGATGTCACAGTGGTTGCTTTCTCTGACTGGGATTCTTCCATCTGAAATAATTTTTGTGTAAATGATCTAAAAGAAAGTTCCTGCCCCCCCCCACCCTCCTATCTTTTTTTTTTTGGATTACAATTGCCAGCTGTTTTGTCTTCAGCACTCACAGTTTCTCAATGGGAGAAAAAGAGAAACACTCCAAAGACATTCTTAAGGATACAAAATTGGCTGTACAGCTTCCTCAAAGAAGGCCTTCAATAACTCAAATTCCACCTAAACAGACAACGTCTCCAGTTACATCAACATCTGTTATTGCTAAGATGCCTCCAAAAGTAAAGCCAGAAGTAACACTGAATTCTGTTTTTGAACTTTTAACTAAGACTCATCAAGATGTCACAGAAATGAAGCAGGAGTTATCCCAGAATACTGCAACTACATCTCAAAATTCTGCTGCAATAGCTACTCTGCAAGACACAATTTCATCCCTGACCATCAGACAAGACAAAGTTGAAACTAAGCTCAAGAAAAATATACAGGAAATTAAAGAAACCAAGAAGAAGGTGGATACCCTTGAGATGGCAATAACAGCCTCATCTGACAGAGATGAGAGGCAACAAGACCAGATAGCAATGATTGAGCTTAAGATAAAGGAATCTTCGCTGCGCATACGTGGACTGAAAGAAAAAGTGGAAAATCGGGATTTACGTGGATACCTGACAGCTCTTTTGGTAGATTTTCTACAGGAAACTGAAGAAGTAATTGCAGGGATGATTGTGACAGCCTACAGAATTAATTCTGCATATGCAACCAGAAATAAAGTACCCAGGGATTGCCTACTTCAATTATTTTCGAGGAGTCATCGGGATTTGATATTAAACACACACTACAAGACACCATTAAAAGTTGGAGATGAGCCTTTGAGACTGATGAAAGAAATACCGGCTAGACTGCTGAGGAAGAGGAAAGATTTTATGGAAATTGTTCAATATTTAAGATTTAATGGAATCCAATTTAGATGGGAATACCCACAAGGTGTATCCTTCACTTTCAAGGCAAAAAGATTCAAATATACAGAAGTGGACAAAGCTGAGCAGTTCCTAAGAAGATATGAGGCAGAATTGGCCAAACCTACTAAATCAACCAAGCAAGTTCCAACCAGAGAATCCACAGAAGAAGAAAAGGCATCTGAAGCAGCTGGAGGTGGAGATTTGCCAATGCCAATGGATTCTTCGGAGGACTCTCCAATTGATGAAGCTGAAGACTAAACAGTGGGGGGAAGGGGGGCAATAAATGACATGGTTGTCAATGCTGAATGTGGATTATAGGATCTAACTGATTTTTGATATGTTTCAGGTCTTATCTTGGAATATTAATGGACTGAACTCTCCTAATAAAAGAAGAAAAATATTTCACCAGCTACACAAAAGTAATGCTAATATTATTTGTTTGCAGGAAACTCACATACTCCCAAAAGATATATTTAGATTGGAACATTTAAGGTTGGGTACACTTTTCACGGCGTGTAACGTTAGAAAAACTAATGGAATAGCTATGTATATACATGCTTTATTGGAACCAAGAGTTGTTTATCAAGATACAGAGGGAAGAGTGTTGCTAGTTGAAATAACATCTGGATTTCAAAAGATAATGCTCGTGGGAATATATGCACCTAATATAAATCAAAAAGTATTTTATGACAAATTAGCAATAATACTAGCCGAATATGCTACAGAAAAAATGATATGGATGGGGGATTTTAATGGAGTTAAAGTACCTAAGATAGATAGATCTGGAAAAAAGAAAAAAGCGTCTAATGAAGGAAAATTACCAGGGGTTTTTGATGTTCTTACTGATCAATGGAATATGTTTGATGTATGGAGATTGGCACATGGAAATAAGAAAGGTTATACTTTCTTTTCTCAAAGACATCTTACATATTCCAGAATAGATATGTTGTGGTTATCGAAAGGTTTAATAGAGAAAGCTGAGGACTCAGAGATTTTACCTAGAGTTCTGTCAGATCATAATGCGATCTCAGTTAAAATTCAATTGGGAGATAGAAGATATAAACCCTGGAGAATTAATGATTTCCTCTTAAAAAATACTAAAATAGTTGATAAATTGAAGATGGAAATAATGAATTATTTTAAAGAAAATACAGATAAAGGTACCCGGGAAGATATAGTATGGGATGCCGGTAAGGCAGTAATTAGAGGATTATTAATTCAACAAAATACAAGATGGTATAGGGATAGGGAGAACAAGAGAAAACATATATTAGAAGAAATAAAACAAGGAGAAAGATATTTAAGTACTCTACAAGATAAAGTAATTAAACAGGAACAGCAGATTAAGATTAGAAATTGGCAACAGCAATATGAATTTTTAATCGCAGAAGAAATAGAAAGAAAACTTATGTATAACAAACAAAGATTCTTTGAACATGCAAACAAGCCGGGAAAAATGTTAGCATGGCAATTAAAGCAGAAGGAGAAAAAAATACCAATAATTCAAATTAAAAGGAAAGGTAAGATTACAAGAATAAAAGAAGAGATACTTGAAACATTTGTAGAATTTTATACAAACTTATATAGTAAAAAAGTATCTTCAGAGGAAGAAATGAATATGTATCTTACTAAAGGAGATTTGGGAAAAATAACACAAGAAAATAAAGACTTTTTGGACCTTCCAATTACTAAAGAGGAGTTGGAAGAGGCAATAAAAAAAAGTAAATTAAATAAATCTCCCTGCCCAGATGGATTTAATGCATCATATTATAAAATATTTAAAGATCAGTTAACCCCTTACTTATTGGAAGTAATGAATTTAGGATTGATAGAAGGAATTATCCCTCAAACTTGGAAACAGGCAAATATAGCATTAATACCAAAGGCAAATTCTGATATACTGGAAGTTAAAAACTTTAGACCAATTTCATTGTTAAATATTGATTATAAATTATTTGTTACAATTTTAGCTTCAAGATTAAAAAGAGTGTTAAATCAAGTAATACATGAAGATCAAGCTGGTTTTCTACCAGGAAGATTGATGAGTCAGAACGTGAGGGTGGTAATTGACCTTTTAGAATATGCAGAGCAAGATACAACACCAATAGCCTTTATATTTTTGGACGCTGAAAAAGCTTTTGATAATGTCAATTGGCAGTTTATGTTCAAGATATTAGATTTTATGGATTTTGGTGAGAATTTTAAAACAGCTGTAAAAGGAATATATACACAGCAATTTGCTAACCTGATTATAAATGGGTCATTATCACCCAAAATTGAGATTCAAAGGGGAACGAGACAGGGGTGTCCTCTTTCCCCTTTATTGTTTATTCTAGTGTTAGAATTATTATTGTATAATTTTAGAAAAAGTGATGTAGTTGGTGTACGAATAGGTAAAAATCATTATAAGCTTAAAGCATATGCGGACGATATAGTATGTTTTTTGACTGATCCGATCGAACAAATTGACAGATGGAATAAAATTTTGGAGGTTTACGGTAAGCTTTCAGGATTTAAAGTTAACAAAATTAAAACTAAGATTTTAACTAAGAATATGACTCTTTCACAACAACAAACATTAATAAAAAAGACGGGGTTCATTATCGAAAATAAAGTTAAATATTTAGGAATATGGCTAACAAACAATAATCTTAACTTATTCCAAGACAATTATGTGAACCAATGGCAACAGATAAAAAAGGACTTGGTAAATTGGGAAAAATTGCCATTATCATTGTGGGGAAGAATTTCAGTAGTTAAAATGATGTTATTACCTAAAATGCTTTTTTTGTTTCAAAACCTCCCAGTACTTAAGGGTGTACGGATATTTGATGTCTGGAAAAAAGATATTATGAGATTTCTCTGGGGTAAAGAAAGACACAGAATTGCATATAATAATTTAATTGAACAAAAAGATACGGGAGGATTTGGATTACCAGATTTGAAAATGTATTATCAAGCAGCATGCTTCACCTGGATTAAAAATTGAATTCTCTTAGAGAATCCGAAACTATTAGAATTAGAAGGTTTTAAGTTGAGATTTGGGTGGCATGCTTATTTGTGGTATGAAAAGGAGAAAGTAAATAAAGAATTTAATTCCCATATTATTAGAAAAAATTTATTACAAATATGGAATAAATATAAAGAAGTTTTTGAAAGTAAAACACCCGGCTGGATTAACCCTATAGAAGCATTTATGAGAAGAGGTGCACACTTAAATTTGGATTGTAACAATTATAGAGAAATAACGGAATATAAAGATGGTATATGGATATTGAAATCAAGAGAAGAAATTCTGATTAAAGATTGGTTTATGTACTACAAACTAAGAGATGTTTTTAACAAAGATAATAAGTTGGGTTTTAACCAAACGAAATCAAAACTTGAGATTATATTATCCAAGGGAAATAAAGGATTGATAGGTAGGGTTTATAAACTACTTATAGAAACAAATTTGGAACAAGAAAGGATTAAGTTAGTGATGCTGAAATGGATGAGAGATTTAGGTTATAATATAGATTTGGAAATTTGGGAAAAGTTATGGAAAAAGGAATTTAACTTTACAATTTCAAACGAAATAAGAGAAAATTTGTATAAAATGTTTTATAGATGGCATATAACCCCAGTACTACTAAGTAAAATGAAGAAGGATGATGAAGCTTTATGTTGGAAATGTGGTACGGAAATAGGTACATTTATGCACGTTTGGTGGTTTTGTAAAAAAATAAGGAGGTTTTGGAGATTAGTTCTGAAGGAAACTAATAATTTGATTAAATTAAAAATTAAGAAAGACCCCGCCTTTTGCCTTTTGGGTATTCCAAAAAGAGATCTAGATAAGGGTGATAGAGTCATATGCCAATATAGCTTTGCTGCAGCAAGAATTGTAATTGCTAAAAAATGGAAGCTGACAAATAAACCTTCAATCAAAGAGTGGCGAGAAAAATTATGGATGTATATGCGGATGGCCAAAATTACAACATTTTTACAAGATAAAGATATGGAGGAATTTAAATGTATATGGGCAAAGGCCACCGCATATTGGGATAAAGTGGCAAAAACGGATTTTAGAAGTATAGCTAACGAATTATAGAACAATATGATTTTAAATATGATATAATAATAGAATTTTTTTTCTGATATGTCATAACACTCCATCGGAAGTCCAATGGTGGAGGGCACTGTGGTGGGGGGATGTGGTTTGGATTCAGGGCACGGTATGATTTATAGAGAGATTTGAATACTGTATTAGTGGAGAAACAGTGCGCTGAATTTGTAATTTTTCTTTTTATTTTTTATTCTTTTTAATGTATATGTATTTTGTTTTTTTTTGTTTTTTTTCTCTTTTCTTTTTTTTGTGTTTATTATGAAAATAAAAAAAATTATAAAAAAAAAAACAGAGGAAAAGCACGATAGACACAATAATCAATATCTGTATAAATATCAAGTCTGTCACCTCAAAATTTTGCGGTAAGCCCAAAGTCCAGAGGACATGGAAGCTGTCCTGCAAATAACAGTCCTGCGCAGAGCAGAGATGTCAGCAAGCAACCGGACTAAGGCGAGGTCTCACACCGTGGACAGAAGGAAATTCCACGTGCAGGGTACAGGGAAATGATCCGGAACGTGCGATCTAGATATTATTTGGCATGTTTCGCCTACGGCTTAATCAGCCAAAAATCTCATCAATTTTCCTCATAATAGCATAATAATTATTTACGGGATATTGCTATAATACTGTTTAGTTACACTTCTATCTATAGTTTTCACTTTTACTTTGTCACAGCAAGGTTGGCTGTTTGGCCATAGGGACAGATCCTGTTGGAGGGAGACTGCACCTGCAGCAACACCTTTCCCCTGGGGACCCCCATAAGGGGTCTTGGGGGTGGGGGCTAATCAACAGCATGCCTTCCTCGGGGGCAGTCAGCTAGCTCTCCCCACCAGGTGGTAGGGGAACATGCAGAGTCTCATGGCCAGGTGGATCCTGGGTTTGCCACTCCATGTTTTCCCGCTGGCAGTCATATCATGTGACAGGCAGGTTGCCCAATACGGGGATCCATCCCCATGTTGCACCTGTGCTCCTGCAGTTGTAGCCAGTAAAAGCTGTAGCCTAATTTTTCCCAACACAGGCTGTGTGTGGTTCATCCTCCTAAACAGCTGCCTCCCCTTACTGGCTCCTGGGGCTGCAGTTACACCATTGTCTGTGTATTGTAATCATTGCTTAGGATTGCATAGTAAATTATTTGCAGACGGTACATTTGCATTCCTAGCCCTGTTCACAGGTTACAGTGAACACATGTACACCCTGTACATATGGGCCTACATCTGTTTGTAAGAAAAAGCCAACATACATTCTCTTTACAAACGAAAAAGGAGACCAGCAGTTGGAAAAATATGTACACATTGAGTTGTACATGCAATGAACGTAAAATGAGAATTACTCAACACCCTTATAAAGAAGTGTACACCCCTATAAAGAAGTGTACACTGTACATAGATTGTACATGCATTCACAGTCACTTGTGAAGAGGGCTCCTGCATCTACTGGATGAACTCAGGCTACATGTATTAAAATTACAGAAATCTTATGGATAGCTGTAGGTGGAGTATTGAATCTATTTTCAGGTGGATGCACTGACAAGAGACAACCACATGGGAAGTGTTCTGTGTACGGAACTGATACATTGTATTGCCTTTTACAACCTTGTAATAGCAGCCAGGCTAGATCAGATCAATGTTTCATCAAGTGCAGTTTCCTCTTTCACATAGTGGCCACTGGCCAGCAGGATGCTCCTGGAAGCAACATTGTTCTTCAGTACTTACCATACTGCTCAATCCTTGCTCCTCTTGGTTCCTGTCATAGGGAGCAGACCGGACGAGGTGCACAGTGAGATAGTACATATGAACAACTTTTCATGAGGACCGAAGTCCACAAAGTGGAAAGGGGCCATAGCTCAATAGCATAGCACATCCATTGTGTATGGAAGGTTGCAGAGTCCATTTTCAGCATTTCTACTTAAAAAGGCTCTCAGTAACAGACCAACCGCAGTGCAAGAGGGAGCAAATATCTGGCTTGGTATGAGGCAGATTCATATGCTCAAACAGATGTAAAGCAGCCACCGCAGAGTAGTTTGGTTGTTTGAATCCATCATCCGGCTTGACAGGTTTAAAGTAGTACATCACATTTTACAATGGAGGAAAATGATTTCTTTTTGTTAGGACAGTCATTGAATTTAATTTTATGTTTAATAATTTATATTACAGTTGATATTAATAATAAAAGATAAGCTTCCCTTTGCTACATAGAAGAACATAATCTGGAATAGTAGTACTCCATCAAAATAATTATTTCAGAAAAAACAAACAAACTTTGTTTTCATTTTACTTGTAAAATAATGAACCTCATTTGGGAGGGAGGAGATTGGGAATCTTTTAGTACCTCTTTCTCAGACAGATTTAAAGAGTGATATGACCACTATCCTCAAAATTACTTTGAGTAAATAAAAGTGGCTTATTAATTGTTAATGTCTACTATGATATGTGGGGGGGGGGGGAGAATTTGGAGAGTTGAATGGACTTGTCACGGAAGCTTGAAAGATATTTCCTAGTCTATCCACTTAAAATATTAATGCATTCTAGGCCACTGTAAAAAAGCAAAAAAAGAATCAGTTTTCATGCTCATAGGAAAACAGCCTTGTCATTAAAAAAAAGCATGCAGGGAAATGAGGTTATCTTTCCACAAATCTGTCCTTGAAGTTCAGAGCAGGATGCAAAGACAGGCCACCAACAAACTTCAAACTGACAAAGTCATTTGAGGCTGCAACATTTGAGATCCCAACACTCATTCTTTATGGATGATGTTTCTCAGACTCCCCCCCACCCTACTTCTTTTGGATAATTACCAAGTGGCAACAAGATATAGTAGTTAGTATAAGGACTAGGCCAGGGGCTCCCAACCTTTTCAAGCCTATGGACACCTTTGGAATTCTGACCCAGCATGGTAGGCACAGCCACAAAATGGCTGCTACTGGGGGTGGAGCCAGACATAAAATGGCTACCACAGGTCACTTTCAGCTATACAGTGACGATCCTTGTGCTGTGGTGAGCTGCTGCTCAAGCAACATTTTAAAAAATTGCACAGCCAAGCAAATCTCCAATGGCCAATCGGCAGTTTTGCTGGGGAAAAGCCCACTCATCCTGCCCCCTTTCTACAAACACTTGGTGGGCACCAGAAAAGGTGCCAGCAGGCACCATGGCGCCCACGGGCACTACATTTGGGACCCCTGGACTAAGCTGTGGGAGAACCAAGTTCAAATTCCCACTCTGCCATGGAGGCTGACTGGTTGACCTTAGCAAGTCCATCCCCCCCCCCCATTTATTTACTAGCTCCTTTGACCAAAGGTCTTGAGCTTAACCATGACAATAATACATAATACAACAGCAAAAAATCAATTTACAATACCGAACATATACTTAAGGTCAAAACACAGTAAAATATAATTACTAAGCATAGTTACTAAACATCATTAAAACTATAACAATCAATATATTCCGACCTTAGCAAGTCATTCTGTCCCAGCTGAACCTACCTCACAGGTTCTTGTAAGAATAAAATGAGGCAGGGAGAACTATTTATACTGTTATAAGCTCCCTGGAGGAAGGTTGGGATGAAAAAAAAAAAAAGTCTCCTCAGATGGCTTTAACTCTTAGGAAACTGGCTGTTAACCCAGTTCACCAGTACTTGAGGGAGGCAACCCACCTGCCACCTTGGTTGAAGGGAGTAGGCAGACTTGTGGCTGTGTGATGTTTGGAGAGAGAAAGAGAGACAACCTCAGCTGGTAGTTGGCTAATTCATTTAGGGCAGGGGTGGGGAACCTTTTTTATGCCAAGGCCATTTGGATATTTATAACATCGTTCACAGGCCATACAAAATTATCAACTTAAAAATTAGCCTGCTATATTTGGTCATTTAGCCAAGAGGCACAACTGGAGACGGCTCTGAGTGTCTGCCACATAGAGCGAATAGCTTTTGAGCTCTGTCCACCCCAGCCGGGCCCGAGAGATTCAGGCAGGGCAGCAAGACGGAGTGAGTGACAAGCCACTCGGGGCTTGTAGGCAAAGGAGCCTGGTCCAGTAACGCCTTGATCTGGCACTTTCCCACCCTATGCGTCTTTTGCAGGGCTTAGAGGGGAAAAAACCAGAAGGGAGAGGGGGTAACAACCAAGCCCCAAGCAGGCAGCTGCCCAGATGACCCCCCCCCATGCGGGCAAGCAGGCAGGCATCTAACCGGTGGCACACTCGTCCACCTGGTGGCACAGGATGGTCTGTTACACCAGCCAGGTGTAGCCATCCAGCCGCACGCCGGAGTTGCTCCTGCTCCGCATGGTTGGGGCCAGATTCAACTGTGGCTCCTGCTACCTCCGCCTGCAGGGATGAAATGAGGACACACTGGCTAAGAGCTCACTCCTGCGCATTCTGGCCCTGCCGCCTTTAACCCCTCCATTGTCACCACTTCCACCCCCAGCCTTCTTGTAGTACAGAGGGAATACATTTCTTCACGGCCCGGGTGGGAAAGGGTTAACACAGTTTCTTTGGTGGTCCTAGCAGTTCCATAGCTAATGACTCTTCTGCAAGGGGGAAAGAAGGTTCCTTTTCTCAGCAAAACAAACGCACACCCGCCTTGAATAGAGTCTATTACTGTCTGCGGGAGGGGGCGGATTGCCAGTCTTAGATCCTTCTGAGCTAGAGATCTTCCAGGACCCACAAAGGGCCAGACCAAATGATTTCGCTAAAATGAAGCTAAAATGACTAAATTGAGGCTGTCGTATTTTGGTCACGTCATGAGACGACAAGAGTCAATGGAAAAGACCGTCATGATAGGAAAAGTGGAGGGCAGCAGGAAAAGAGGAAGACCCAACAAGAGATGGATTGACTCAATAAAGGAAGCCACAGCCTTCAATTTGCAAGATCTGAGCAAGGCTGTCAAAGATAGGACATTTTGGAGGACTTTCATTCATAGGGTCGCCATGAGTTGGAAGCGACTTGACGGCACTTAACACACACACATATGGCCCCCAGGCCTGACGTCCCCCACCCCTGATTTAGGGTGTGCAGGAGCCTTCTACCTGTGCTTTAACTGTATACATGTAAGTAATGATTACAAAAATGCAAGTGTTCTCTTGTCCAAAGGGATCCAACCTAGATAAATGCTAGCCCCTGGAAATTCAGAGCAGTGGAGCACACATAACAGTAGTCAAACCCAGTCAAGTTTTTATTTACTCGGGCTTTTGGTTGTGTCAGTGTGTTTTACTGTGTATTGGTTTTGAGTTGATTATTTAGGGCTACTGATGTTTTTCTTGCTGATTAAGACTGAATTGTCTTAAATGTTGATTTTATGTGGATGCTGATGCTGTCTTGGACATCTTTGATTAAGGAGGAGGTTATGGTATGAATTTTATAAATAAATACAATTGTGTGACAAAAATATGATTTACTTCTATGCAGGATAGATGTTGCATGACATTGCAAATCTGCTACTTACTTATCTTGGAAGTCTTTTGCATTGGTATATCACAGAACACCAGTATAAGGTAGTTGTTAGTGTCAGCCTAAGACCGAGGCATGTTCAAAGGCCCATTCTGCCACCAACACATTGGTGACCTTGGGCCAGTTACCTGTTCTCAGTTCTCCCTCCCTCCCTCCATCATGGAGTTGGCATGAGGGTGAACTAGAGAAAGGGGGAACTGGGTGTGCCACCTGAAGCTCCTCAAAGGAAATGTAGTAAGAATTAATTTTATTTAATTTATTTAAAACATTTCTATCCTGCCTTCTTTTGTTGGACTCAGTCCTAGATACTTGTTCTCGTGGCTCTTTATTATAATGCAGTGTTGTTTTCATGATAGCTATGAGCGTACCTCTCCCTGTTTTGTTTAGGGTTGCCCTCTGTGGATTGAGAAATCCCAAGAGAATTGTGGGGTAGAGCCTGTGGAGGGCAGAGTTTGGGATGGGAAAGGATCTCAGCAGGGTAAAACGCCACAGGGTCCACCCTCCAAAGCAGCCATTTTCTCCAGGGGAACTGATCTCTGTAGTCTAGAGTTCAGTTATAATCCCGGGAGATCTCCAGGCCCCACCTGGAAGTTGGTAACCCTAATTTTGTTGTATATTTACTTAAATAAGTTGAGGCATTGGCTTTTGTATAACTGAAGACCAAGCAGCAATTTTCTTTTTTTAAAATGAAATGAATAAAGAGGAATGATTATTTACTGGAATGTTCATGGCTATTTACTCCTTCAGAAGAGGCTTTATATCATGTAAATTTGTCTTAAGACTATTTGTTCCATACAATTTGTACATTGCCCAATTATGTACACAGTTACAGGCCTTTTATATATATATTTAAAAAATAAGCCTGTATGAATTATGCAAAATGCCTAAGTGGACAACTGAACTGGGCGTCTTGATGAAAGAAAACCAAATCTTTAATTACAAATATGTTAAACAATTTAATGTGATTTGCTCAACATGGTTTGTGCAATGGCCTCATGATATTTCTTCAGTTCCTAGATATCAAAAATATATTGTTCTTTGTATGAATTTCTAAGAATGCGATCCTACCTGCATTGCCAATGCTGAGCTGTCAGGATTCAAAGCAGAACGAGTGTGAGTAGTTGTAGGATAGGGGGCTGACATTGGCCAGCGGTAGAAGATGTCATGTAGAAAGGGCAGTCCAACTTAGCAGCACTCTGAACCAGTACAGGCAGATCATGCTTTCTTGCTTAGACTGTGCAGAGGGTGTGTCTTGAGTAGAGGTGTGGTCAGGAGAAAGACCTGTTGGGGAAGAGGACATCCTAAGTCAAGTA
The DNA here is from genome assembly GCF_029931775.1 of Euleptes europaea. Lineage (NCBI taxonomy): Eukaryota > Metazoa > Chordata > Lepidosauria > Squamata > Sphaerodactylidae > Euleptes > Euleptes europaea. Next base: position 8,603,961 of record NC_079326.1, on the reverse strand, counting down.
TGACCCAGTAGCCCTTGTGAGGGGTCTCAAGCAATTTATAGTAGGACTAATAGGGAGCAAGAGCAACCTGGATAGATAGCCAAATTGATCTTGTGAGCACCCATTGGTTGCTGGGCTCTGGGCCACTGGGAAGCATCTCAAGCAACTTTCCCCCCTATTCTCCCCACCAGCTGTACTTCGTGGAGGGTTGCCAACTCTGGCTTAGGAAATTCCTGGAGATCTGGGTGTAGTGCCTGAGAAGAACGGTGTTTGGGGAGAAGAGGTAGATCACTGGGGATGTGATGCCAGAGAGTCTGCCTTCCAAAGCTGATGTTTCCTCCAGGGGAAATGGGTTCTGTAGTCTGCAGATCAGAAAACTCCAGTTTTCACCTTGAATTAGGTAACCCTAAACCTGCATGAGGCAATAAATGCTTTTTCGGAAGATTCCCTGACTCTCAGCCACAACTATTGTGGCACAGTGAAATGGAGGGAAAACCCAATGTCACAAACTATTCCTTACAATTATTTTCAGTATTCAAGTCATCACTTCTTACAACAGCTGTCCAGACATCACAAGGAATATTGCAGAGAAGTCAGTACTGTTAGCTTGTCTATCTGTGACTATATATGTGGTGCTTTTTGCATTGGGGAGCTGTAAACATATACAAAGAACATCACAAAAGTATCCTAGGATTATCAGTTGCAAATAGGAAAATAAGCTCCAAAACAAATTGTGACACAGTTTTTATTACATGGGATTACAAATAATATAATGATTTGGTTGAACAACATAAATACTTGTAGGGACATGAGGAATGTTATAAAATGAAGGAGACTGTTTGGATCTGTTCTAATCTGGTTTCAGACCTGGTTATGGGACAAAAATGGCCTTGGTCAACCTGGTGGATGACCTGTGCTGGGAGATGGACAAGGGCAATAAGACCCTATAAATTATCCTGGACCTTTCAGTAGAGTTGGCAGCTCTGGGATGGGAAATATCTGGAGATTTTGAGGGTGGAACCAAGGGAGGGTGGGTTTTGGAGAGGGGAGGGACCTCAGCAGAGTATAATGGCATAGAGTTCACCCTCCAAAGCAGCCATTTTCTCCAGGGGGAACTGATCTTGGTTGTCTCAAGATCAATTGTAATATTGGGTGATATCCAGTCCTCACTTGGAATTTGGCAGCCATAGCCTTTCACTGGCTATTGATAACGTCGATCATGTTATCCTTCTGAACTGCCTTTTGAGGTTCAGAATGGAAGGCACCATTTTGTGGTGGCTTTGATTCTACAAAAGTAGGTTTCAGAATATGTTGTTGGGGGGGGGGGGGCTGCTGCTCTGGCCTATGGGGTCCAGCAAGGTTCCATCTTGTTCCCCATGTGGTGTAAATCTACATGAAGACCCAGGGAGAGGTCATGTGGACATTTGGGCTTAGCTGCCACCAATATGCAGATGACATTCAGCACTATCTCAGGCTTGCAGCAGATCTCAAGGAGGCTGTGGTAACCATGAAAGGGTCCCCATAGGCAGTTTTGGGATGGATGAGTGTTAACAAACTGAAACTTAACCTCAACAAATAGGGTTTCCTCTTCATCACTGGTGGGAGGTTTTTTGGGTGAAGCCTGAGGATGGCAGGGTTTGGGGAGGGGAGGGACTTCAATGCCATAGAGTCCAGTTGCCAAAGCAGCCATTTTCTCCAGATGAACTGATGTCTATCAGCTGGAGATCAGTTGTAATAGTAGGAGATCTCCACCTAGTACATGGAGGTGGCAACCCTATCAACAAATCACAGGTGCTTATGATGGGGAGAATGTTTGACCCAGGAATTGAGATGTCTCCTGTTCTGGATGTTGTTGCAACACCCCTAAAAGAGCAGGTTCATAGCTTGGAGAAGATGCTGGTCCTGTTAGATAAACCAGTGGCAATAGTGGCCAAGGGTGCCTTTCACAAACTTCATCTGGTGAGCTACTTGCAGCCCTTCCTGGGTGAAAAAGATCTTGCCACTGAGATACATGCCCTAGTAACGTCTACATTAGACTACTATAGTGCTCTTTATATGGGGCTACCATTGAAGACTATGTGGAAGCTATAATTGGTACAGACTGTTATGGCCAGAATGTTGACTGGAGTGGGTTGAAGGGACCATATCACTCCAGTCTTCCCCCATCTGCACTGGTTCCCAATTTGATTCTGTGCCAATTCAAGGTGATGGTATTGACCTTTAAAGCCCTGTACTTCTTGGGTCAAGCATACCTTAAGGACCTTCAACTCTCATATGAACCTGCCTGACCACTCTGGTCATCTTCAGAGGCCCTACTTCAGATGCCCTCACTATCCAAGGGTAGACAGGTGGCAACCTGAGAAACAGCCCTGTCCGTCTTTGCACTAAAACTTTGGAACTCCCTCCCCAGAGAGATTAGTGTATCTCCCTCTTTTGTTATCTTCTGCCAATGTGTGATGTCCTTTTTGTTTTGTTTGGCATTCCCGCACTCTTCCTGTTGGTATGTTTATGCATGCTTATGTGTCTTATTTAATTGTGTGTATGTATACACACACACACACACATAAAATGCTGCTTTAATGTTTGGAATGTTTTAATGTTCACCACCTTGGGGACTCTGAGTTGGTAGAAAGATGGCATAGAAGCATTTTAAACAAATAAGATTTTTGCCTTCCTTTTTGAACTGGAATCTGATGAATGTCTGCCTCTCATCCACAAGTAGACATGCGCTGAAATAGCTACCTACCAGTAGCTAAGGTGTACATTTTGTTCACTTGCTTGTTTATATCCATCAGATGCCAGCTGCTTAGGCCAAGCAAGCTTTGTTTGTATACTTTTTCCACATGTGGCTTAGTGTTGGAAAGTACTGTCAAGTTGACCCCATAGGGTTTTCTAGGTAAGAGACATTCAGAGGTGGTCATCTATTGCTTGACCTGCTTAGCTTCCAAGATCTGACAAGTTTGGGCTAGCTTGGGCCATCCAGATCAGGGGAACATAGCTTACCAACCTGCAGGTACTAGCTGGAGATCTCCTGCTATTACAACTGATCTCCAGCCGATAGTGATCAATTTACCTGGAGAAAATGGCTGCTTTGGCAATTGAGCTCTATGGCATTGAAGTCCCTCCCCTCCCCAAATCCTGCCCTTCTCAGGCTCTGCCCCCAAAGCCTCCCTCTGATGGCAAAGAGGGACCTGGCAACCCTACTTATCAAGCAAATATATAATAGGGACCTTGATAAATAGCATCTGGCACTACCAACCTGAGTTGATAAGTGAATAAATGGGACATGTTTAAATCAAATAGAGATATCACAGACTTAATTTATGAAGAAAATTTCAGACACTTGTTTTTCTTGAACCCCAACTTTTTTACTGTTGGAACAAACATTCATTCAGGAACAGTCCCCCATTTTTGAGAGAGCCAGTGTGGTGTAGTGGATAAGAGCAGTAGACTCTAATCAGGAGACCTGGGTTGTTTCCTCACTCCTCTACCTGAAGCCTGCTGGGTGACCTTGGGCCAGTCACAACTTTATCAGAACTCTCTCAGCCCCACCTACCTAACAAGGTGTCCATGGGGGGGGGGGAGAGGAAGGGATAGTAATTGTAAGCCACTTTGAAACTCCTTAAGGTAGAGAAAAGTGGGGTATAAAAACCACTACCTCCTTGAATCACTAGTCATGATGTGGGGAGAGGAAGGGAGGGAAATTGTAAGCTGGTTTGATTCTCCTTAAAAGGTAGAGAAAGTTGGCATATAAAAACCTCCTCCTCCTCCTTCTTCTTCGACTCGAGTCCAGCCTCCAAAGCAGCCTTTTTCTCCCAGGGGACTGATCTCTGCTATCTGGAGATCCTTTGTAATTCTGGGAGCGTTCCAGGCTCCACCTGGAGGTTTACAACCCTGTTCAGCATACCCTGAAGTGGGGCACTTGTGGAGCTTCCAGTAGGGCCTATTGAGGGTGCCTACCACCGGCTTGCATTGCCTGCTGCCAGCCCGCTTGCTTGTGAGCCTTCCTGCCCACCCACACCTTTGGCCACACACAGTGCCCAGGGCTGCCAAGGGAAAGGCATGTGAAGGCTGGCAAACAAACAAGTGGCCGAGGGAAGAATGCATGGGTGAAAAGTGGGGGAGGGGTATGTGGGCAGGAAGGGGGGTGAGAATAGGGGGTTGCAGCTGGCAGAGAAAGGGAGGGAGCTTTGTGGCACTCTCTGCCTGAGTCCTATGGAAAACTGAGCCAGCCCTGCTTGCAGGCCCAGCTCATCATTTCTGACACTGACATATGTTTTTGGTTAGAAGGATACATATTAGGCATTTAGGAAATAGCCTGGGAAATGTACTGGGGACAAATGTATTCTTACAAATGTTGGGGATCCTGGAGCTTCCTTTCCCTCTCTTTTGTTTCTTTACTTTTCTATTAGTGCTGACCCATTTGTCATTTCAATCAAAATTAGCCTTTTCCTACAAGTGCATTTCCTTTTGGCCTACATTGTATATGTGTGTTGAGAGATGAAATGTTAAGTCTTAGTGGTGTTTTCTAACACTGGAGTCATACTTAATAGCTTCCTGATGAATGATTGTAGAAAAATAGTTGTGAGGAACAGTGACAGAAACCCTAAAGCTTACTAGGGTTCAAGAGTGCCACCTAGAATATCTGGGATCTTGAACCCCTGGAAAATTGAATCAGAATGACCCATTCACTTCCACTCCATATTGGATCATCATGGCAGACTTAATCCCTTTTGGACAAAGGACAGTCTGGTTTGGACCAGGCCACCTATTTGTCATGGATGTTCAGAGCTATTACCAGAGGCTTGATGGAGGTGGGGCTATATTTTATACACCTCTGATTGACAACCTTAGTCTCTAACATCAGAGGCAGAGCTTTGCATGGGATTCACTAAAGCAACTGAACTTGTCACTCTTAGAAGGGAGACTGGCTGAGGTCCAATTCCATTTACCATAAATATATGGACATTTGGGATTTCCCCTTGTCTTCAGTTTTCAGCCTTCAGTGGAAACTGAGACCACAGGAAGTTGAGTAGGGGTTAACAACCCCTTTGTCTTCTTGTTACTGCAAGGGACTCTGCACTTGCTCTGAGGAACCTGCTGCAGCCCAGGTGACGTGTGTTTAACTTAGTTTAACTGTACTGCTTTTCATTTAAACATCTCTGTGCTGTTGTTATGTGCCTTCCCTTTATTTGGTTTTTGCCTTTCTCCCACCACTTTTTGAATCCAACCACCCTTCCCCCCACACCTTTTCATAATACACTTTTTAAAAAGTATTTTTTTTGCCTTGCCATTACACAGTTTATTTCTCTGGGATATTTCTCTCAATCTCTTCCCCACATGTTGGACTGCATGGGTGCTACCAAGTTGGTTATAAGATATTTTCTTGGGTGTCTACCCTATGATTTCGTTATTTCTCTAGTACTGTGGACGGCATATATGATGTAGGCTGCCCATGTAATCCTTCACTTTTCAGAAATGCTCAGAGGTTGAGTATAGGAACAGTTGGCAGAAAACCATGAACTTGCTCCCTCCCAAAGTGCTGATTATCAGAATTGTCATTTGCATGGACATTATACCTGTTGCCTGGTAGCAGAGGGTTTATAAATATAAGCAATAGCTCTGCTCCTTAGATGAGCGGCATATTTTCTGGTGTTATGCCTGTGATCTCTCTGCCCTTTATCTGCTGATCCAGTTGCCAACCCTGAGCACCATTCAGGTACCAGATTTTTTTTTGCTTCTAAAATTGGCAAACCTCCAGCATCTGTGTGCAAGTTTATTACTAAATTGCATCCTGCAGTCTTTCCCCCATACATTCAGTTGTGGCACTGGGACGACAAGTGCTGTGTAGATGTGAAATTAAAATGCAAACTATTTGCTTTCATCACAGGTTGGGAAACCAGGGCTGAGAACATGCCATATTATGATTGCATGCATTTATATTTGATAAAACATGCTTGCAATTTATATGTAAATGAGGTGTGGCCCTTGATCCCCAGGCACATTGTCAGTAGGGTCGTCATGTCATATAGCCCAAGTGTCTTTTTAAAAATACTTGCAGGGTGTATTTGCAGTTATTTTTAGCTGGATCAAATTCTGCTTTAAGTTGAATGGCATCAGCAATGTTTACCCTGAAAGGGACTCTGTACCGTTATTGATGACTAGATCTATAGACTGTATACTTGATTGACAAGTATGGTACCTTTAATAGAAATAGTGATCTTAGGTAGAGAGGCAACTTGTTGAATCATGAAGATTCTTTTTATTGCTTATTCCAATATATTAAAAAGCGAGTTTCAAAACACAAGACAGAGAATAACAGAATTTAGGCAGAGTCACACAACAGGCTATTTCAGAAATGTGCACAGAGTATACAGATCATAATATGCACAAAATATAATTTAATACTTACCACCACCGCCTGGAAGATCTGTGAAAGACCTCCAAATTCTAAACAATTCCAGGCCCCTTTTATACATTTTGTCATGGGAAACCTAATCTTGTGGTTGTACTTATGGCACCTTTTCAATGGTCTTCATTCTTTCCCAAAACAATATTAAACCTTCTAAAAGTCTCCCATAACAATAATTTAATCCCTTTCACCTGTTTTGCACTTCACAAGGTTCTTTATATGGCCAGAGGCAAGGTTTGCCGATAGGGATATAATCATGATCTTCAATGTCAAACCCACCACTCATAGTAAGGTGAGAAAGGCTTAGAAAAGGTGTTTGAAGCATCTTGTGAAGGGATCCAATGCAAGTCAAACACCCCCCCATCTGGAATTCAAACTGGACACATTTTCGCTTTGTAATCTCCATGTTGATATTTAGCTGTTAGCCCACGCTTTTCTGCTGCCAGAAGGTTTTTTCTACTTGCCATTCACTGAGAAGAAGTCTAGCTTTAATTAACATACGTTGCATGAATATATTCTTTAAGGCTAAAATATGACTAGCCCACTACAACCCAATGGGTGTTTCTGGAAGTAACAGAACCAGCTGAAGGTATATTGCTACCACAGGCAAAAAATGTTTTCTGATCTATCCCATGTGTTGTTGCATGCAAAAGGTGTGGTAGTAGATGGTGCTTCTACCTCAACAGTATTTCAGATTATAGCCCCTTTCCCCTGCTCTATGAATGGATCAACAGGAAAGAGATGTAATTTGCAATATATGGCAGTAATTTGCAACTAATATTACTGTCTCAGTCCCAAAATTGGGATGCAGGTGGACTATGTTTCTTTCATGAGGTTGTCTTGAAGAAGAGGAATAAAAGCCTTCATTTATAAAAAGAAAACCAAATTATCCATAAATTTTGTATTGATTATGAAGCTACCTTCTACTAAGTCAAACCATTGGTCCATTCAGGTAAGTCTTGTTTACTTTGACCTGAAAGCTACTCTCTAGCATCTCAGGCACAGCAGGGTCCTTCTCAGAACCTGTTACCTAAAAACTGGAGATATAACTGGGAACCTTTTAACTGGAGATTTAACTGGGGACCTTCTACCGTATATACCGTGTATAAGCCGACCCGTGTATAAGCCGAGGTGCCTAATTTCTCCCCAAAAATGGGGAAAAATTAGGCACCCGCGTATAAGCCGAGGGTCGGCTTATAACCCCTCCCCCCCTGCAGATTTACCTGACGGGCTCCTGGGAGCAAGCGGTGCGGCCCTGGTGGTGGCGTGGTGCACCCGGCAGGGGCTGGGGCAGCCTCCCTGCAGTTGCAGGAGGCCGCCCCAAGCCCCAGGATGCGGCGGCGTGGCCGGGCGGGGGCCGGGGCAGCCTCTGCGCAGCCGCAGGAGGCAGCTCCCGGCCCCAGGATGCGGCGGCGCGGCCGGGCGGGGGCCGGGGCAGCCTCTGTGCAGCCGCAGGAGGCCGCCCCAGGCCCCAGGAAGCGGCGGCGCGGCCGGGCGGGGGCCGGGGCAGCCTCTGCGCAGCCACAGGAGGCCGCCCCAGGCCCCAGGAAGCGGCGGCGCGGCCGGGCGGGAGCCGGGGCAGCCTCTGCACAGCCGCAGGAGGCCGCTCCCGGCCCCACGAAGCGGCGGCGTGGCCGGGCGGGGGCCGGGGCAGCCTCTGCGCAGCCGCAGGAGGCCGCCCCAGGCCCCAGGAAGCGGCGGCGCGGCCGGGCGGGAGCCGGGGCAGCCTCTGCACAGCCGCAGGAGGCCGCTCCCGGCCCCACGAAGCGGCGGCGTGGCCGGGCGGGGGCCGGGGCAGCCTCTGCGCAGCCGCAGGAGGCCGCCCCAGGCCCCAGGAAGCGGCGGCGCGGCCGGGCGGGAGCCGGGGCAGCCTCTGCACAGCCGCAGGAGGCCGCTCCCGGCCCCACGAAGCGGCGGCGTGGCCGGGCGGGGGCCGGGGCAGCCTCTGCGCAGCCGCAGGAGGCCGCCCCAGGCCCCAGGAAGCGGCGGCGCGGCCGGGCGGGAGCCGGGGCAGCCTCTGCGCAGCCGCAGGAGGCCGCTCCCGGCCCCACGAAGCGGCGGCGTGGCCGGGCGGGGGCCGGGGCAGCCTCTGCGCAGCCGCAGGAGGCCGCTCCCGGCCCCAGGAAGCGGCGGTGCGGCCGGGCGGGAGCCGGGGCAGCCTCTGCGCAGCCGCAGGAGGCCGCCCCAGGCCCCAGGAAGCGGCGGCGCGGCCGGGCGGGAGCCAGGGCAGCCTCTGCACAGCCGCAGGAGGCCGCTCCCGGCCCCACGAAGCGGCGGCGTGGCCGGGCGGGGGCCGGGGCAGCCTCTGCGCAGCCGCAGGAGGCCGCCCCAGGCCCCAGGAAGCGGCGGCGCGGCCGGGCGGGAGCCGGGGCAGCCTCTGCGCAGCCGCAGGAGGCCGCTCCCGGCCCCACGAAGCGGCGGCGTGGCCGGGCGGGGGCCGGGGCAGCCTCTGCGCAGCCGCAGGAGGCCGCCCCAGGCCCCAGGAAGCGGCGGTGTGGCCGGGCGGGGGCCGGGGCAGCCTCTGCGCCGCCGCAGGAGGCCGCTCCCGGTCCCAGGAAGCGGCGGCGCGGCCGGGCGAGGGCCGGGGCAGCCTCTGCACAGCCGCATGAGGCCGCTCCCGGCCCCACGAAGCGGCGGCGTGGCCGGGCGGGGGCCGGGGCAGCCTCTGCGCAGCCGCAGGAGGCCGCCCCAGGCCCCAGGAAGCGGCGGCGCGGCCAGGCGGGAGCCGGGGCAGCCTCTACGCAGCCACAGGAGGCCGCCCCAGGCCCCAGGAAGCGGTGGCGCGGCCGGGCGGGAGCCGGGGCAGCCTCTGCGCAGCCGCAGGAGGCCGCCCCAGGCCCCAGGAAGCGGCGGCGTGGCCGGGCGGGGGCCGGGGCAGCCTCTGCGCCGCCGCAGGAGGCCGCTCCCGGTCCCAGGAAGCGGCGGCGCGGCCGGGCGGGGGCCGGGGCAGCCTCTGCGCCGCCGCAGGAGGCCGCTCCCGGCCCCACGAAGCGGCGGCGTGGCCGGGCGGGGGCCGGGGCAGCCTCTGCGCAGCCGCAGGAGGCCGCCCCAGGCCCCAGGAAGCGGCGGCGCGGCCAGGCGGGAGCCGGGGCAGCCTCTACGCAGCCACAGGAGGCCGCCCCAGGCCCCAGGAAGCGGTGGCGCGGCCGGGCGGGAGCCGGGGCAGCCTCTGCGCAGCCGCAGGAGGCCGCCCCAGGCCCCAGGAAGCGGCGGCGTGGCCGGGCGGGGGCCGGGGCAGCCTCTGCGCAGCCGCAGGAGGCCGCTCCCGGCCCCAGGAAGCGGCGGTGCGGCCGGGCGGGAGCCGGGGCAGCCTCTGCGCAGCCGCAGGAGGCCGCCCCAGGCCCCAGGAAGCGGCGGCGCGGCCGGGCGGGAGCCGGGGCAGCCTCTGCACAGCCGCAGGAGGCCGCTCCCGGCCCCACGAAGCGGCGGCGTGGCCGGGCGGGGGCCGGGGCAGCCTCTGCGCAGCCGCAGGAGGCCGCCCCAGGCCCCAGGAAGCGGCGGCGCGGCCAGGCGGGAGCCGGGGCAGCCTCTACGCAGCCACAGGAGGCCGCCCCAGGCCCCAGGAAGCGGTGGCGCGGCCGGGCGGGAGCCGGGGCAGCCTCTGCGCAGCCGCAGGAGGCCGCCCCAGGCCCCAGGAAGCGGCGGCGTGGCCGGGCGGGGGCCGGGGCAGCCTCTGCGCAGCCGCAGGAGGCCGCTCCCGGCCCCAGGAAGCGGCGGTGCGGCCGGGCGGGAGCCGGGGCAGCCTCTGCGCAGCCGCAGGAGGCCGCCCCAGGCCCCAGGAAGCGGCGGCGCGGCCGGGCGGGAGCCGGGGCAGCCTCTGCGCAGCCGCAGGAGGCCGCTCCCGGCCCCACGAAGCGGCGGCGTGGCCGGGCGGGGGCCGGGGCAGCCTCTGCGCAGCCGCAGGAGGCCGCCCCAGGCCCCAGGAAGCGGCGGCGCGGCCGGGCGGGAGCCGGGGCAGCCTCTGCGCAGCCGCAGGAGGCCGCTCCCGGCCCCACGAAGCGGCGGCGTGGCCGGGCGGGGGCCGGGGCAGCCTCTGCGCAGCCGCAGGAGGCCGCCCCAGGCCCCAGGAAGCGGCGGCGTGGCCGGGCGGGGGCCGGGGCAGCCTCTGCGCCGCCGCAGGAGGCCGCTCCCGGTCCCAGGAAGCGGCGGCGCGGCCGGGCGAGGGCCGGGGCAGCCTCTGCACAGCCGCATGAGGCCGCTCCCGGCCCCACGAAGCGGCGGCGTGGCCGGGCGGGGGCCGGGGCAGCCTCTGCGCAGCCGCAGGAGGCCGCCCCAGGCCCCAGGAAGCGGCGGCGCGGCCAGGCGGGAGCCGGGGCAGCCTCTACGCAGCCACAGGAGGCCGCCCCAGGCCCCAGGAAGCGGTGGCGCGGCCGGGCGGGAGCCGGGGCAGCCTCTGCGCAGCCGCAGGAGGCCGCCCCAGGCCCCAGGAAGCGGCGGCGTGGCCGGGCGGGGGCCGGGGCAGCCTCTGCGCCGCCGCAGGAGGCCGCTCCCGGTCCCAGGAAGCGGCGGCGCGGCCGGGCGGGGGCCGGGGCAGCCTCTGCGCCGCCGCAGGAGGCCGCTCCCGGCCCCACGAAGCGGCGGCGTGGCCGGGCGGGGGCCGGGGCAGCCTCTGCGCAGCCGCAGGAGGCCGCCCCAGGCCCCAGGAAGCGGCGGCGCGGCCAGGCGGGAGCCGGGGCAGCCTCTACGCAGCCACAGGAGGCCGCCCCAGGCCCCAGGAAGCGGTGGCGCGGCCGGGCGGGAGCCGGGGCAGCCTCTGCGCAGCCGCAGGAGGCCGCCCCAGGCCCCAGGAAGCGGCGGCGTGGCCGGGCGGGGGCCGGGGCAGCCTCTGCGCCGCCGCAGGAGGCCGCTCCCGGTCCCAGGAAGCGGCGGCGCGGCCGGGCGGGGGCCGGGGCAGCCTCTGCACAGCCGCATGAGGCCGCTCCCGGCCCCACGAAGCAGCGGCGTGGCCGGGCGGGGGCCGGGGCAGCCTCTGCGCAGCCGCAGGAGGCCGCCCCAGGCCCCAGGAAGCGGCGGCGCGGCCAGGCGGGAGCCGGGGCAGCCTCTGCACAGCCGCAGGAGGCCGCTCCCGGCCCCACGAAGTGGCGGCGTGGCCGGGCGGGGACCGGGGCAGCCTCTGCGCCGCCGCAGGAGGCCGCTCCCGGCCCCAGGAAGCGGCGGCGCGGCCGGGCGGGGGCCGGGGCAGCCTCTGCACAGCCACAGGAGGCCGCCCCAGGCCCCAGGAAGCGGTGGCGCGGCCGGGCGGGAGCCGGGGCAGCCTCTACGCAGCCACAGGAGGCCGCCCCAGGCCCCAGGAAGCGGTGGCGCGGCCGGGCGGGAGCCGGGGCAGCCTCTGCGCAGCCGCAGGAGGCCGCCCCAGGCCCCAGGAAGCGGCGGCGCGGCCAGGCGGGAGCCGGGGCAGCCTCTACGCAGCCACAGGAGGCCGCCCCAGGCCCCAGGAAGCGGTGGCGCGGCCGGGCGGGAGCCGGGGCAGCCTCTGCGCAGCCGCAGGAGGCCGCCCCAGGCCCCAGGAAGCGGCGGCGTGGCCGGGCGGGGGCCGGGGCAGCCTCTGCGCCGCCGCAGGAGGCCGCTCCCGGTCCCAGGAAGCGGCGGCGCGGCCGGGCGGGGGGCCGGGGCAGCCTCTGCGCCGCCGCAGGAGGCCGCTCCCGGCCCCACGAAGCGGCGGCGTGGCCGGGCGGGGGCCGGGGCAGCCTCTGCGCAGCCGCAGGAGGCCGCCCCAGGCCCCAGGAAGCGGCGGCGCGGCCAGGCGGGAGCCGGGGCAGCCTCTACGCAGCCACAGGAGGCCGCCCCAGGCCCCAGGAAGCGGTGGCGCGGCCGGGCGGGAGCCGGGGCAGCCTCTGCGCAGCCGCAGGAGGCCGCCCCAGGCCCCAGGAAGCGGCGGCGTGGCCGGGCGGGGGCCGGGGCAGCCTCTGCGCCGCCGCAGGAGGCCGCTCCCGGTCCCAGGAAGCGGCGGCGCGGCCGGGCGGGGGCCGGGGCAGCCTCTGCACAGCCGCATGAGGCCGCTCCCGGCCCCACGAAGCAGCGGCGTGGCCGGGCGGGGGCCGGGGCAGCCTCTGCGCAGCCGCAGGAGGCCGCCCCAGGCCCCAGGAAGCGGCGGCGCGGCCAGGCGGGAGCCGGGGCAGCCTCTGCACAGCCGCAGGAGGCCGCTCCCGGCCCCACGAAGTGGCGGCGTGGCCGGGCGGGGACCGGGGCAGCCTCTGCGCCGCCGCAGGAGGCCGCTCCCGGCCCCAGGAAGCGGCGGCGCGGCCGGGCGGGGGCCGGGGCAGCCTCTGCACAGCCACAGGAGGCCGCCCCAGGCCCCAGGAAGCGGTGGCGCGGCCGGGCGGGAGCCGGGGCAGCCTCTGCACAGCCGCAGGAGGCCACTCCCGGCCCCACGAAGTGGCGGCGTGGCCGGGCGGGGACCGGGGCAGCCTCTGCGCCGCCGCAGGAGGCCGCTCCCGGCCCCAGGAAGCGGCGGCGCGGCCGGGCGGGGGCCGGGGCAGCCTCTGCACAGCCGCAGGAGGCCGCCCCAGGCCCCAGGAAGCGGCGGTGCGGCCGGGTGGGAGCCGGGGCAGCCTCCGCGCAGCCGCAGGAGGCCGCTCCCGGCCCCAGGAAGCGGCGGCGCGGCCGGGCGGGGGCCGGGGCAGCCTCTACACAGCCACAGGAGGCCGCCCCAGGCCCCAGGAAGCGGTGGCGCGGCCGGGCGGGAGCCGGGGCAGCCTCTGCACAGCCGCAGGAGGCCGCTCCCGGCCCCACGAAGCGGCGGCGTGGCCGGGCGGGGGCCGGGGCAGCCTCTGCGCAGCCGCAGGAGGCCGCCCCAGGCCCCAGGAAGCGGCGGTGCGGCCGGGTGGGAGCCGGGGCAGCCTCTGCGCAGCCGCAGGAGGCCGCTCCTGGCCCCACGAAGCGGCGGCGTGGCCGGGTGGGGGCCGGGGCAGCCTCCACGCAGCTGCAGGAGGCCTCTCCCGGCCCCATGAAGCGGCGGCGCGGCCGGGCGGGGGCCGGGGCAGCCTCCACGCAGCTGCAGGAGGCCGCTCCCGGCGGCAGGAAACGACGCGGGCCCAGCGGCAGCGGCGGTAAGTTCCCTCCTCCCTCCTCCCCCCTCCTCCTCCCTCCCTCCCCCCTCTACCGTATTGACCCGCGTATAAGCCGAGGCCAGCTTTTTCAGCCCTTTTTTTGGGCTGAAAAACTCGGCTTATACGCGAGTATATACGGTACATCCAAAACATGTACTTTATCACTGAGCCATACCCCCTTCCCACTGTACATCACATTACTGAACAAACAAGAACATATATGAGTAAGGACTGCTGGAGTACAAGTAATGCATGTGTATGTGCACGCAAACACCATGTTTATTAGTGGATGGCATTAAACAACACACACACAAATTTGTGAAACACACACCTATCAATATATGGCATTAATATTTTGCAATTGCTAATATTTTGCAATCTTCCCTAGAAATTCCCATACTTTTTCACCGGAGCAAAGCCCTCTGAATTACCTTGTATTTCACTTTAGGCAAATCTTGATAGCAACTCTAGTCACAATCAAATCTGTTTCCAGACCTTAGAATGAATCCCACCTGTGTTCTTATTCCTTTTAAAGGACATGTTACTTTAAAAGACTGGATGGGTTTTTATTAATGTCTTTGTAATGTGACTGAAGGCCTTCAGTAAAGCTGGGAGAACTTGTTCCTCGGAAAATGTAATTGAATCTCCTTAAATAGCTATTAAGAAATGGGAATTTTCTTTGAAATCAGCAGAAATAGATGGATCTTCCCGAATTTTAAAACATGTCACTTTGAGTACTAATGAAAGTTTGCAGCTGAAAAATTCAACAGCTTTGCTGGTGTGAAGATTTGAAAGTCAGCAGTGGGAGATTATTTATTGGTTCCTTTCATTTGAATTAAACTCACTTTAAAAGTTCTAGAAAGACTGTTCATCCCACCATTTGTCATCCAAGGTTTTTGGCAGTTCTGTGAGAGATTTGCTGCCTCCTCCTCCAACCTCTGTGGGGATGGAGACTAATCCCCTTCACAGAAAGGCAATGGATATAATTGAATCTCAGAATGTCGTGGCATGCCTGCTCACGCATACATTCTGTAGCAAAGTGGTTCTGTTTGTTCACATTTAGGCTGTCTCCAGAATTTGCTAGTAGAGAATGCCTTTAATGCAGTATTGATTGATTATTACCTGTCTTCTCTGTGATTCTCGTTTGCATTCTGCTTCCAAGAGGCTACATTTTTCTCTGCCAAAGGCTTGCAGCCTTGCCAATATGTATCAGGAAGCCTCACTATTTTACTGGATGCAGATTCCTCAGAAACTTGCCTATTATCTGACAAAAAGAACTTTGACTCTCGATAGCTCATACGCTGAAAATCTTGTTGGTTTCTAAGGTGCTACTGTACTTGAATTTAGCTTGTCTAGTAGATGTAGAGTTTCTAGTAAGAAGTACAAGGTGGAATGGCCAAACTATCTGGCTGCAACATGAGAGTTATAGTTATAGCATGTGTATGCATGCAATGGTTTGCTTCTAGTCTTCATCATCCTCTACAGCAGGGGTGTCAAAGATATGGTCTGCGGGCCGGATCCGGCCCTTTGAACACTGTGATTCAGCCTGCTGAGCCAGCCCCCCCTCTCCCCCCTTCAGGCTGCAGAGTTTTTTTGCTTCTGCAGAGGAAGAAGCTTCCAGGATGATTACACTTACAGTCCTTTTCTGCTGGAGTTGAGGTTGTGTTTATGTGGAAGGGGAGGGGCCGAACTATGCCTATGGGGCAGAAGGACAGAGTCACATTTAGTAAAAGAAGCCTGTCCTGAAAGCTAGGAGAAGAAAAAAGGTAAGCGCCTGGGCTGCCCTCCTTCCTTCCCTGCCTGCTGGAAAGCCTTACTACCGATCAGCTGTTTGGTAGGTTGGCTGCTGGGCAGGGTATCGGGGCTGAGCCACTTGCAAGCTCCCAAGTCCATGTGGGCAAGGTGCTTGTACTGCAGCTTGCTAGGCTAGAGGAAGTTTGTGCACTGGAATTTTTAATTCAGAGTTTCTCAGATCAAACAGAGAACAGTGAAATTGTAAACCTGACCCAAGTCAGTAGTTGTTTCTGTTTTGCAAATGTAGTGCAATCAGCAAAAAACAGAAGGAAAAATCAACAAAATTCCTTCTTTGAATTTCTTTTTAGACTTGTAGGTTATTATACAGTATGATGCTTCTGAAAAAAATTGAAAAGAGGATTGTGGATATCAATTGTTCAGGCACATAAAGAATAATAATGAATTGTAATATATGTTTGCAAATTTTTATTTTATCATACTGAGACCAACTTATTCCTATGATTAATAAAGAATGCAAGCCAAAGGCTTTTAAAAAAATGCTTTATGATAGATGTGAATTTGCTGTTCAGCACCCTGGTACCTGGCATTACATTATGGTATTTGTTTGTTTGTTTTATTTGGTACACATGGCCTGGCCAAGTGACATTTATGTCATAGCCGGCCCTCCAAACAAATGAGTTCAACACCCCTGCTCTACAGCATCCATTGGAAATACATTTTTTATAGTATTTACTGGAAAAATTTGCATTTTACTCATACTCAGCCTCCAGGTGATACAAGTCATACAACCTGGTTCCATTTTGCAAATGAGGAATTTAGGTTTACAGGTTGTAGCATTAAGGTCAATTCCATCCAGTAGTTCCGTCACCCCAAAAACTCACTGGAGAGTCTACCCCATATGTTCAGAAAGTGCCTTAGTATGAATTATACGATCTGATTAGAAATGGTAGCTGATGCCACTGGCTCTTGAAGAAAGCAATTTCTTGCTTTTTTAGAAGTCCTAGGCAAAACATTCTGCTACAACAGCCTAATTGCAATCTACAACCAACCCTTTTTGAAACCCCTTGGCAATGTAACAGTCTGTATATTGGTCCTATAGCTACAGAGAGTCTGGCAAGTGATATGCTGCCTGTATTTTCTTTTAGCAAAACTGTTCAGCTCATTATTTAAGATAACATAGATGTCAGATAATCCACGTTCTTTCTTTCTGAAAAGTTAATTATCACATTGTTATGACGGCTTTGTAAAAACAGTGCTCCTACTGTCAAAATATTCTGTGAAACATCCTGCTCTTTACAAAAACAACCCACAACTTGAGAATCTCCATAGCATCTATCTTTGCTTCCCCCCCTTTCATGTCACCTTTCCTGCTGTTATTGAATGCAGTGCATTCTCATGAGTTAGATCCAGGTTAGTTTCCATGTACCTTTCTGCCATGAAAAAAAGTTCAGAGAAGTCCCCCCCATACACAAATCGAATGCAAAATTCAGAGCTGCTCAGATGGATGGGCTCATTTTGGGCCATGCTGATTGCTAATGAATATGAACCAGAGACAGAAGGGAAGATTAGATAGAAGGGACGCTCTAGTTTTCTTCCCTTGAGAGTTGGTTTTTTGGCAGCTTCTTTCAAGTTCTGAATTGCCAACTTCACACAAAAAAAATACAGAAGAAATTCAAAGGAGAGGGACAAAAGATCAACAGTTATGAAGAAAATAACATTAAATAAACAATTTAGGCTGTTTGTTCTATTTGATTTTTGTGGGCTTGCTTTTATTAGGTATTATGTTACATAAAGGATTTCAGAAAGACTACCCCAACCCATTAGTCATCTATTTGTAGAGCTGCAATTCTGTATTTAAAACCTGTGGTCCATTGAGGGGAACACCTTTTTTTTATTAGTGGGAAATGAAATGAGGTGAAGCTGAATTTAAGAAAACACAAAAAGCTTTAGAATTAACGTCATCATGTGTACATTAAAGCTGTGGCAGGGAAAAAGAAAATGGTATAGAATATGTTCATGGATTTCTTAGATCAGTTGAATGGGAGGTAGAAAACTTTTTTTTCCTGAGGCTTGCAAGATAGCACGAAGAGTAAGACTGCTCAGTGCCAGATGGCACACAATTAGCAAAGATTGTGTAGATGTAGCCATCAGAAAGATAAAACAAAACTCCAGTGGCACCTTAAAGAAGGAATATTAGGTTAGCAGAGTGCTCAAGGCACATAATGCAGCAGAATCTATCTGGTTGTGTGTGGTGCTGAGAAACAAAGTAACACACTGAGTGTCTTTACCTTTGCAAACTAATATGAGTCCTTTATTGTAAGGAATTCCATTGCAGACAGGATAGAGACAGGATTCTAATCTATATATCTAATTCTCAAATTGGCTGTATCTGCAGATACTTAATTCTGCAGATCGGGGCCAAGTGGAGAGAAGGAAGATTTTTCTGCAAACTTGGGGCACCCCCCAGGTATGCAGAAAAATCTACAAACGTTCCCCAAATTGTCAGCCAGTCTTTAACCCCCACCCCCAAACAGACCCTTCTGAGGATGTGCACAACAGCGGCTCCTGTGGGGAGCCCCATCCCTCCTCAGCAGCCTCTAAGCAGTCTGAGAGGTGTGCACACAGCATCTCTCGGGCCTCTGCTGCAGCCGTGGCGATTCCCTGGGGGCGGCACAGCATCTCCTGCCCCAGTCACAGTGGCTCCCGGGGGCCCTGGAGTTGACACACCCCAACTCTTGACAAACAGCAGCTCCCAAGGACCCTGTCATCAGCACAGAGTCTACTGAGGCAGCTACTGCAGCTTTTGATGAGCAAGCCACAGCTGCGGTGGGAGAGTGTGGAGACAGGAAAAGCCATTCAGTGTTAGCTTTTGCTTAGCATCACTATTCTCCAATTTGAATGCTTAAGAGACTGTTGCTTTGTACAGTGTAGAGGCCTAGCAGAGACCATGGAAAACAAGATGCGCCTGCAGCCTGTTACCAGGCAGATAAGACCCGTTCAAGGCCGAGTCAGCATACCAGCCTAATCGGGAGTTAGTTTCATCTGTGGGAAGTTGGGAGGGGGTAATGATCTCACTCTTCACTCCTAGGACCCAGTCTGGCCTGAACCATCTAGACTAGGTTTCTTTGAACCACTGTTTCTGATTGGAAGTCATGGGTAATCTGACTAGGATTCAGATTGCCATAAATTTAGCCATGCTTATTCTATCATCAACTATCATCATCATCTGAACTGCTTTAGCACGTTACTTTGCTCAGCTACAGCAATGCCGCAATGCAAGAGACTATGGCCTGAACCAGTTTAGCTTAAGAATAAGGAACTTCAGCTATGTAGTAGAGTTGTAAGTATAATCAGCAAGACTTTATTTTCTTTGCCAGTGTGTCTTTAAGAATACTGTACTCGCGTTTTAATTATTTTGACTTTTTAATTTCTTAATAAACCTTTTCATTTAAAAGGTGGTTTGAGTTATTTGACCTGTCTCGGTGACGTTACAACACGGCTGGGGCTCAGGAGAGGGCGGCCAGTCGTGAAAGAGAGAGGGAACGAGGGGATCCTCTTGAGAGAGGGGGAGAGAAAGAACAAGAGGATCACCTGAGGGAGGGGGGAGAGAAAAAGAGAAGAGGAGTGGAGAGAAAAGAGGGTCAGATTGAGAAAGGGTGGGGAAAAGAGAGGTGGGACCTTGTCTGAAAAGGGCTGGGGGTACAAGAAGGGAAATTGACATACAAGGGGTGAGGGTGCAAAGGGGGTGAGGGTGCAAAGGGGGTGCACTGGTTGATCCCGTCTGAAACAGGGAATAAAGGAGGGTTAAGCAACCATGCATAAAACACCGAAGGGGCCATCAAGGCACTCACTGCTTTTACTGCTTTTACTTCTGGCCTGTTCAAGGAGGGGTCAATTCTAAGAGCATAATCACTGAAAGTTACCGACCTGCTTCAAGAGCTGGGCAAGGAAGCACAGCCTCCCCTCAGTCCTGAGTCAGCAGACGAGTCACACCCACCCCCCCGCCCTGAGCCAGCCGATGAAGGGCAAGCAGTGGTGCCTGGCCCTTCCAGCTCACCTACACCTTTGCAGCAACATAGGAGGAGACTGAAATGGAGTTGCGAGAGAGAAGACTCCGTGCTCGCCTCCAAAGCAGAAAGCAGCTGTTTGCCAATAGTGGAGATGAATTGCTGCAGGATTCTGACTGAATTAGTGGGAGCCAAGCATAAAAGGCTCTTGGGGGAATCTGTCGGGCGTGGCTGCACCGAGTACAGCAAACGCTTACCTGATGCCACTCTGCTGCCTGGAACTCTGACCTTAGCATGATTAATCGTGCTGGCTAACTCTCGATAGCTGACCTTGGACTGAAAGACTCTGACGCCTTGCTCTCTGCTTCCAAGATGCTGCAACCTGACACCTGGAGGCTGTGAATCAGTGCACAAGGCTCTTGTAGGTTATCCGGGCTGTGTAACCGTGGTCTTGGAATTTTCTTTCCTGACGTTTCACCAGCAACTGTGGCAGGCATCTTCAGAGTAGTAACTCTGAAGGACAGTCCTTCAGTGTTACTACTCTGAAGATGCCTGCCACAGTTGCTGGTGAAACGTCAGGAAAGAAAATTCCAAGACCACGGTTACACAGCCCGGATAACCTACAAGAACCAATGAACTCTGACCGTGAAAGCCTTCGACAATAGTGCACAAGGCTGCTTGCTGGCTCCTATGCTTTTCATTTTTTGCATCAAAACTTGATAGACTGTATGAATTCTGATGCCTTCCATCCACCCAAACTGGCCCAGCAAAACAGTCCACTTCTCCTGTACGCAGATGATGTGGTAATCCTTTCGAGGACCCCAGTAGGCATGAGAAGAGCTCTAGCCAGCTTAGCTGACTACTGTACCAGGGAATCGCTTGTAATAAACGACAAAAAAAACCAAGGTGATCACTTTTGGTAAAAATAATAAAAAACGGGGCCTGATATATAAGGGGGGAAAGAATTGAACAGGTAAAATCCATCAGATACCTATGGGTGACTTTCCAATCTAATGGACTAAAAACGGAACACCATAGGCAGGCAGCGAATGTAGCTGAAAAATCATCCTACATTATAATAAAATTTTACCACACAAGGGAAACCTATTTTATCCCAGCTGCCCTAAGATTGTTCAAGGCAAAGTCTTTGACTCAGATGCTATATGGAACCTTACTGGGTTCTTCTAGGTCCAGCTTTGCCCCACTGGAGCGGGTCCAAGCCAAATTCCTTAGAGCAATACTTCAAGTACCACCATGCGTATTGAACTCGTGGGTAGGCCTGGAGACTGGGATGTTAAAGGTAGAGGCTAGGATCCGTGTTTCCTCCATTGATCTTTGGCTGAAAGTGCTTGGTGCAACTGAAAGCCTTCTGCCTTTGCTCCTTGATGATGATTTTAAACCCAGATGGTGGCAACAGACTGAAAGGAGAGTCACAAGCCTAGGATTCTCCACCCACTCTCTGTAAGAGCTTAACATTGATCAAGCAAAGCAATTAATCAGGCAGAGGATTTTTGACATTGAACGTCAAAATGAGCTTGTGAACTCTCCAGCATTTTTGGCCCCAGACAACAATAGGTATGTGTTAGCGCCAGTAGAATATCTTTCATATTTGGAAATGAACAAACAAAAAAGGGCTTTTTCGCTTGCTAGAAGCTCTGCCTTATTCTCATCGATCCTAGAAGGCAGATTTAGGAGATTACCAAGATCAGAATGGGGATGTCCCTGCAAGTCAGGTGAAGTTGAATCTACTGCGCATGTCTTTTTCAGGTGCTTGTTCTATCTGGAAGTCTGATACAAGCTAATTTCCCCTCTCCTTAATCTAATAAAGGATAGCTCTGGGGAAGGGAGACTGAGGAGTCTCCTATGGGAAGGATCAGACCAGAGGGTGAAGCAAGTAGCAATATATAAGATCCGTCAGACAAAGCTGGGGCTTGGTAATTTAACTTAAAATGGAGAATGTTTTATTAATTCGAGGTCTGTTTAAATTATATAAACTGTATATGAATCATATCTCCTATAGTTTTAGTTACTGTATATTCTCCAATTTTAATTCTGTAACTGATATGAATGTTTTTAATGGCTTTTGCTGTATTAATAAATGAATCTGAATAAATGTTAAGAGACTTTTGTTGGAAGTGAGGGTCTTTGTGCTGTCTCTTAGCCTCAGGCTTCAGAGGGGGAGTATAGAGAGTGAGAGAGAGAGATAGGTCAGGACTCTGAACATTCTTCCTTTCTACTGCTCTGATGCTATCCCTTTGATGTGTAGATTGCTACTGTCAGGGAATCTCTTCCTTCTGGCTGACGCTTTCTCCCCACATCCTTCTCCATCTTGGTACCATGAGGGCAGGACACGTTTCCTGCATCTCTATCCAACTTGATAGTTAGACCAGACAACTGGAAACCCACAAGAAACTTGCGGGAGGATATTCCCCTGCCCTTGCTTCCTTCCCTCTTCCCCCCCTTCTCCGTCAAAGTTCCCCCTCTCTTTCTGCTCCACCCCTTATCTATCAATCTTCCCCCACCCTCTGCCAGTCTTCACCGCATTTGTCTGTCTTCCCCCCACTCCCTGCTCTAGCAGTGTGGGGGGACACTGCTAGAGCAGGGAGTGGGGGGAAGACAGACAAATGTAAAGAATGTTTAATTCTTTGGTTGGGATGGAAAAGGGGTTGGCCCTTTAAGTACGCTGGCTAGTTTAAGGTGGTTGTTAGGAGGTAGCAATGGTAGATCAGTTCCTCCTGGGGTAAATTAGAGTGACCTTTTAGGGCTGTTACCAATTTGCCTGAAGGCAATTAAGTAATAAGGGGCTGTCAGGGTAGTAGCTGCACCTGGCAGGAATAAAAGCTGTTTCCTCATGCCCTGGAGTTGGCAATCCTCCTAGATGGTCTGAGAGGTTTGGCTCGCTGTTGTGTGTTCTCTTATAGGAGGAAGCCTGAACTGGAGTTTGTGGTCTGCAACTGGACTATGAAAACTAAATTTGTGTGCTAAGGAATGCCACTGTGTCCTAAGCGAAAAGTAATAGGTAGTTTTATGTCTAGTTTTGTTGTTTTGGAACTTCTATACTATGCCAAAGTAAATGCTGATTTTCTTTGATGTAAAAATAAATCTTGGAAATACCTATAAATTGGGTGTGTGGTGCTTTTTGCTTGTGAAGGCTCCAAGCCTAAATTCAAGAGCCTTGTTTAGTTTTGCTTATTCATTGGATACTTGGGATTTGTGGTTAACCTGGGATTCCACCTCCTGGCAGGTCTGTGCCCTGGCTCATGTATCACTTGGATATCTGGGCGTCTTTTAGTAATGTGTGCAATAGTTTCCCATCTACTAATATGTTGTAGAGGTTTCTTCTTATTGTTCAGGATTCCATTAGAAATCCATGTGTCCATATCCTCACTGAAGCATCTAGCTAAATAATTACTATCAGTAACAATGATTATTGGTCCTTTAATCAGTGTAGTCTCCTTGAAGGCAAATTCCAAAGTGGAAATTTCAGCATACTGTGCAGAATGATCACCAAGTCTGAGCCTCAGTCCCTTGCTGGCTGCCTTCTGTTGGCTCTGGGTTGGCTACACAGGGCCCCTCTTCCTCTGATGAGTCCTCACTGCATCCAGTCCTGACTGACCCATGACAACTTGCCTGACTCCCTTGAATGTTTCGATGGCTTCAGTGAGATGCCCATTTCTATTGCATCTTATTTTTATTGTTGTTTGCTCATGTAGAGATCAAATTAGGAAGAGGAGCCTCTTATCAATGGTGGTTGTTTCAAGTTTTGCCTACAGCCGGGACCTCGAGATGGAATCGAAAGCTGCCTTAAAGTCCACAAAGGTGGCATATAACAAGGTCAGCTTCTTGGAGCTATATTTCTCAATTAGATGCAAAGATTCCGGGACTTACCCAGAGCCAGATTTGTTGTTCATGGTGGGAGTGGAGGGGCGATACGGGTGCAGAGGCTCCATGGGCATCTCAGCACATGTCGGCTCGCTGCCATCTCACCCTTCCTGGCTGGGCTCAGGAGTTTTCCCAGCCCAGCCAATCAGGCTCCTGGCAATGGGCTCAAATGAGCCTATCAGGAGCGGCTTCATTCGTTCGGTGAGGGGCTGGGCAAGCAGAGCAGGAGGGGAGTTTTCACTCCGGTCCTCCTGCTCTGCATATAAAGGGAGCTGGCTCGGTAGCCAGCTCAGTCTGTCTCCTGCTTTGACCCACCGTCCCTCCCTGTTCTGTGTTTCTGATTGTTATCATGTCACAACTTGAGTGGGGTAAGCATGGGTCTGGATTGGTTTATTGGGGGAAAGCGGTTTGTGTGCCCCTTTCCTCTGCCTTAGGGGACCCCAATAAGGGGTTTTGGGTAAAGCCATGGGTTGCTACTCACCTGGCTCGGGGGCTGTATAGTTGGCCTCTACCCGAGTGGCAGGGGAACCGCCAAGTGGCTCATGCCCAGGTGAATTCCCTGCACCGCCATCCCTTGCTACTCCCAGCGGGCTCGCTGGAAGGAGGATGCTTACATCAGTTAGCATAGGGCCAGCTGATGTTCCAATCCAGCCCCTATGCTACGCCAATGCGTGTTTTTTCAGCTGTTTGCCAATAAAGAGTTGTGGCCATTTTCTCCAAAAAAATTGTGTTAAGTTCTCTGTGTTAAGGTTAATGTTACAATTTTGGAATCAAGTGTTTGGGGCGCCGATGCCTGCACCCCAATCTAGCCCTAGGACAACAAGTTGAAGGATTAGGCATTGTTCGATTGTACCTCTACCCTCCCTGAACCTGGCCTGTGCCTGGACTATAACCTTCTCCTGGCCGAACCAAGCAACAAATTTGTCCAGAAGATGTCTGGCATACAGTTTGCCTATCACAAGAGGCTAATCAGCCCGTAGTTTGCGGGGTTGTCTCGCCTCCCTTTAATGAAGCCAGTAGCGTCAATGAATGTAAATAGGGCTGCCAAGAAGGGCCCCCACCAATCTACCTGATCTTTAATGAACTCAGGGGAGATCCCATCCTCTCCTGGAGCCTTCCCCTTCCTTAACATTTATTTGAATATGAGCTTTTTTGAGTCACAGTTCAGATACGTGAAGAGGAGATCATACTGGGAATTCTCATGGGCAAGATTACAAGAGGGAAGGCGGGGGAATTGAGGCAGAGAGGTTTGGTGTGAGTTTCATCATGAATCTATCAATGATAAATTCTCTCTGTAAGGAAAAAAGGGAGGAGCTGGGGAACAAATGTTTGGTGTGAATGGGATAAATCAGGTACATATTTGGAGTTTGTGAAAATTTTAGGTCTCTTTTCCCCTCCATCTTCTGTCATTATCCATTTTTCTAGTAAAATCCAACTCTGCAGATTGTTCTTTAATTATGTAACCTAGTTTTATTGCATTGTTCATTGTAAATTTGTTTGATGCTGATCTTTTTTGCATTATTCTTATAATTCTGTAATCAGTTGTGTCTTAATGAGGAAATCAAATTATAAATACAGTAAATAAGCAAATAAATAATCT
Organism: Euleptes europaea; assembly: GCF_029931775.1. NCBI lineage: Eukaryota > Metazoa > Chordata > Lepidosauria > Squamata > Sphaerodactylidae > Euleptes > Euleptes europaea. The sequence goes on along the minus strand of NC_079326.1, from coordinate 8,579,277 downwards.
GGTACATATTAGGGGTCTGACCGATCACTTCACTCATTACTCTTTCCTGAAGGAGTAACCCTTGTCAGCTGACATTCAATTACTTAGAAATTTGGGGAAACAATACAACTGGCAGTACTATGCCCTTACTAACAAGAGCATTCCAAACCAAGTCACATGGATTTCAATCACATTATTCCAAATCAATAAGTGTGAGACTCCAAGTTTAATGGTATATTTTTGGGGTGGCCATTTTTTCCTATTCTCTAGGGCAACTCTATTCTCCTGACCACAGTCCAGGGCCAAAATTATATTCTCAACCTGATCAGGCTGCATATTGAAATTGTCAATATCTAGCATAATGTAGTTGTTAAGAGTGGCCGACTTGAATCTGGTGAACCAGGTTTGTTTCCTCACTCCTCCACATGAACCCTGCTGGGTAACCTTGGACTAGTCATGGTTCTCTCTGAACTCTCTCAGCCCCATCTACCTCACAAGGTGCCTATTGTGGGTAGAGGAAGGGATTGTGATTGTAAGCTGCTTTGAAACTTCTTAAGGTAGAGAAAAGCGGGGTATAAAAACCAACTCTTCTTCACTAATGGCTTCCCAATTAAAGAATGTTACATTCAGGCATATTTTTACTTACAAATATGTATATTTTTCTGTGAATATGATACAGATGGAGTTGGATATGAAAAAGTAGTGAGACTTCAAGCAAGTTATGAATGGTTCCTTTTAATGATGGCTCGTGTGTACAGAAACCTCTGTGTGACAGCAGCCATAACACTGCCTATGGCTAGTGATCATTCTTCTAGCACTTGCCTTCTTTGTTTGGAGCAAAGAAAGAGAGCTGCCACTCATTCACCTTAATAGCAGCCTCTCATGGTTTTTTTATTGGCGGGAAACAAGGAAATCACTTCCTTTCCTTGGCTGGTTTTCTTCCTTTTTCTCTACACTTTTTCTTGAGACTACAAGCAAGAGTGTTGGAGAACTGTGGTTGCTTGAAGTAGTTGTCAGAACTAGTAGTCACTACAAGCACAAGGATGCATCTGTAATATGGTGCTTCATTTAGAAGAAGTGTGCTGTGGCTGATTGATCATTGGTGTAGTAGATGGATTGGAATGCCTCTTTCCCTGCTTCCCATAATGGCATCTTTGAAGTCACTTCACATATTGCTTCTAAACAGTATTTTAAATATAGATCTAATTTTATGACGTATGAATGCAACAAACACAGGTTTGCTAACACATGTATCACACAATCATACGTATCTAGTGTATACTCAGTGGCAAACCCAAGCATATCTTTGCTTAATGTGTGAAATAGCCCTAATGTTAACCAATGAAACTTAACTATACATGTTACGAACCAAGGCTTTATTAATAGGGTTGCCAGCTCTGGGTTGGGAAATACCTGAAGATTTTGGGGGTGGAGACTGAGGGGGCAGGGTTTAAGTAGGGGAGGAACCTCAGTGGGTTATAATGCCATAGAGTCCACCCTCCAAAGCAGCCATTTTATCCTGGTGAACTGATCTCTATCACCTGGAGATCAGCTGTAATAGCAGGATATCTCCAGTCACCACCTGGAGGCTGGCAGCTCGATTATAATGAAATCATTGAGCAAAATATATACCTGGAAAAGCCTTTTATGGAATGAAAAATAGAATTATGGAACTTTCCAAAATTATAGGAAAACCTCCAGGGGTCTGTAGCAGGTGTTTTTAGAGCAAATTGCATCAAATTTTCAAGGAAAATTTTCAAGGAAATTTTCCACCCTCTTCCTGAGTTCAATCTGAGGAGACTGAACAAAGAGGTCAGACTTTATGGACCCCTGACCAAGATGTCCCCACCATCTGGGTCTCCATTGTTTCTTATCGGAGGAATAGGGGATCTTTCTTGAGTATTTGTAGATAACACAATAGCACAAAAACAGAGTACCAAGTTCTCCCTGTCTTCTGAACACCTTCCATGTTTTAATGGGATTGGACAAAGGGACCCCTGAACAAGGTGTCCCCAGCCGTCCTGGTCTCCATTATTTCTTATAGGAGAAAATGCCATGCATAAGAACATCAATCTAATCTATCGCAGCAACATCCAGTCCCCCCCCCACAAGAGCAACCCAAAACTCCACCAGCAAACAACAAACCAGCACAAACAACAGAAATAGAAAAACTCCCCCAGAACAGAGAGATCCCTCAAAGCACTAAACCATTACAAAAATTCAAACCAAAAATCAAAGCAAAATGCTGAAAAAATGAAATTAAAGCAGGAAAAAGTGGAAAACAGGTAAATGCACATACACACACAAATCAACCACACCAGATATAAAATCCTACTCCCAACACAGAAATTAATTAGGAAAATAAAACACTAAATACTGGACCAAACTTTTAAGATTCCCCCAACTCCAAACCCCATTACTAAAATGTAGAATTTTTTAAAGCCTTGATAACAGTAAAACCATCAGTGACAAAACCAGAAATGCCAAGCCAGTCCTGAAGAGGCTTCCATGTCATCTCCAGCCTGCATAGCAGCAACAGACAAGAATGCTCCTCTGCAACTTGTAGAAGCCCAAGCCAGGCCTGAAGAACGGAGGAAAAAGGCTGACTCGGCGCTAGCCAAAGAGGCCTGATGTTAGGGGAGACCTTATGCTGGGGTTGACAGACAACAGTGGGAATCTTGAGGGCGTGTGTGTGAACATGGGGAGTGCTGTAGGGCAACAGCGTGACATCACTTCTAGGGAAAACCCAGGAGTGATGTCACTCCTCTTCAGGAATAACTGGAGACCCTATGGTTTTATCATAGAGCTTCTGGTGAGTCCGAGCGCAGTCTGACATCATGTCCAGGTTTCCCCTGGAAGTGATGTCAAGCCGTTTCCCAACAGAGGTTTTTTGTACATTATTTTTCTTCTGCCAGCCACAGGTGCAGTGGCAGGAAACAGCAGCTGGGAAAGGGGAATCCCCTGCCACTGGTGGGAAACTGGAAAGCCTTCTTTACGCTCTTAGACTTCTCCAAGGCGCTACGGTTTTGTCAGACAGTGCTGCTCTGACCAAGTTGGTGATTTTGGGACGTTGGTTTGTTCTGTGGGGTGGGTGGGTGATTTTTTTTTTGGGGGGGGGGAGTTTTTCTGGTGCTGTTTATTGCCTTCCAGGAAGCATGGTATTTCTCCCCATAGGAAACAATAGAAGCCAAAATGGCTGGTGCCCCCCCCCCCCGCAATTACAAATTTCAATTTTACATTCCCCCCCCCAAATGTACGCCCTGAGGCTTTCTAGCAAGGAAAGTATATCATTCTCAATACGGGTTTCACAGTTATAAAACCGGAAAGACTCCTCAAACCTTGGCGTGCAAATTTCAAATATATGGGGGGACATTGTTTTATTTTATTTTATTGGCATTCAATCTTAGGAAGGTAGCTCAGTGGGAGGAAGACAGATCTAAAATCATGTTTTGTATTTTAGTAAAACACAAATGGGAAGGGAGAGCTTTACTTGCCCTGAGTGCTTAGGTTTTTTAAAAAATCTTTAAAACTCAAAGATTTCCAAATCAGGAAGGAAGATGCACAGAAGACAGTGTGCACTCTGCATCTCACCTTGATGATAAATGGCATTTTACTGCAACTGGCTACAAGCTATTGCACATATGTAGCACAGTGGGGGAAATCTGTTAAATCTTAATTTTCTGGTTAATGTGCTAAAGTCTGCGTTTTAAGAGATCTTTGCTATATACTTGCCTGCTGTGAATGCATCCAACCCAGCAGCCTTGATCCATCCTGTTTTGTTAAGCTACTCACTGCTTCCATGGACGAAGGCTTCCAAAGCAACTGGGAGCTTGAGATATATATTTTTAGGCTTACATCTTTTGTCATCTTGATGATTTCTTGTTTGCCGCTTGCGGTTTTCAGCTGGAAGATCAATTCCATGATAGGGAGCTTAATTGGGAGTGATGGTGAGATAACAGAAAGAGCTATTTGTCAGAGTGGAGGGAGTCACATGTTATGACTCTTAGTGTGTGGGAGAGTCAGGACACTGCTTCTCTTTCCTCTGTTCATGATTGAAAGTTTAAAGAACAGCATGAAACAGATCACACTGGCCAAGAATGAAGCAAGCCGTTAGAAGCTTGGTCAAAGCTTTGCCCTTGAGTCTAAACTCCTGAGCTTTAAAGCTACACTCTTTTGAGGCTTCTTGCTCAGTTCCTGGTAAACTGAGTAAAAACAGCAGAACTGTTTAGATTTTTGCATTATTTGCATGATTGTCATAGATGCAAAAGGGGATGCAAAAATCAGAAGGTACAAACACTTTTAGCTTGGCTCTAACAAGTGCTATTTGACAGGCTTTCAGTTACTTAGTTGTCTACAGCAGTAGTCAAAGCTTACCATTGGGATGTATGCCAAGTAAATTATGAGGCGCAACAACATCCAGGCTTGCCATTTTCCCACTGGGGGCAAGAGATCCCCTGCCCTGGGCTCCCATTTCTGCTTCCTCTCTTGTACCTAGTGGGAGAAAAATAATGAAAAAATTGCTGTTGGGCGATGGCGTGATATAGGGTTGCCAACCCCCAGGTAGTAGCTGGAGATCTCCTGCTATTACAACTGATCTCCAGCCAACAGAGATCAGTTCACCGAGAGAAAATGGCCACTTTGGCAATTGGACTCTATGTCATTAAAGTTTCTCCTCTCCGCAAACCTCGTCCTCCTCAGGCTCTGCCCCAAAAACCTCCCGCCGGTGGCAAAGAGGGACCTGGCAACCCTAGCGTGATACACATAGAGTTTCTGGTGACTCCTAGAGAGGTGTTTATTATGTGACTTTTATAGAGAGATGTGAAGTCACTTCTGGATTTACCTAGAAGTGATGTCACACTGTTGCCCAACATGCCCCCCACATTCCTGCCCCCCCAGAGCTCCCGCCAGTTAGCTACTGGCTGGCAATCCTAAAACATTGTAATAATGGGCATCCCATTTAACAGCCTAGTGAAATCCAAGCTTATTTTCCCCTCTGACTTCAGCAGGACAAAGGAAGTGGTCTACAAAGCAGAAGTCCAGTGCAACCTTTCAGCCATTTCATTAGCTGTCATGGTCAGGCAAAGAGGCCAAAGACCCAGAGGAGGAAGCAGCTGGGCAGCCACACCACTGCAGAAGGAGACAGCGGAGGCACCTCCAGGAGTCCCAGGATTCTGAGTGAGCCCCACTCTCCCTGGGATACAGCCCTACCTTCTGATTTGCTCTCTCGTCTGCCAGCCCTGAAGTCTCTCAAAGCTCTGAACCACCTTAGCTGTGTCACAATATGCACTGCCATACTGTGAGAGATCCCCTCTCTCTGAGTTTACTTCTCCAAATCAAATGTTCAGACGTTGATAAAGAAACAAAGGATTTATTGAAGACATCAGGAGATGAGACAGGCACAGGTAGCAAGTTGCAAGTGAGGGGCTAATCGGGTGTACAGAATATATTGACTCCAGGGCACTGGGGCACTGGGGTTCACACTTATTGTTATGGGAAGTTACAAGCTTGGCATAATACAAAACATCAGACGAGTCCCAGGAAGTCTGGTGAAGCTATCACACTTCCAAGGCCGCATCGGCCTGAGGGAGTACTGACAGGAAGGACAGCGGGGGGGAAGATACTTGGGGCAATCAGGCCTGGCGCCTGAGACCAGAAGGTGTGAACTGCTTTTACGAGTTCACTGATAAGCAGGTGATGGGAAGCAGAGACACATAGACAGAGACCCTTACACATACCTGGGTACAGCATAGGGTTGCCAACCTGCAGGTACTAGCTGGAGATCTCCTGCTATTACAACTGATCTCCAGCCAATAGAGATTAGTTCACCTGGAGAAAATGGCCGCTTGGGCCATTGGACTCTATGGCATTGAAATCCCTCCCCTCCCCAAACCCCACCCTCCTCAGGCTCTGCCCCAAAAACCTCCTGCCAGTAGCGAAGAGGGACCTGGAAACCCTAGCACAGCACCTTTAACTACTGGCTGCCTGCTCCTAGAGAGGAGGAGCCTGTATCTTCACCTCCTTAAAAGAGTATTTAAGGCCTCATTGCACTACCGCATACCATCCTCATGGCATGCTTTTAACAGTATCACCTTTCTGTTTGACCTAAATTGACCTGAGAAGCTATTTCCCTTCAGGGATCTAGATCTAGCACAGCAAGAATCTTCTGGTTGTCAAAGGCATCACCAACAAGAAACCCTGCCTTACTTCATGTTGTGGTGCAGGCAAGGAGCGAGGGCTGGAAGTGTTGAAATATGCAAGTCTGTCATATTAGCTGTGACAGGCAGACTTAGATGGAAGTGATCTAACTGTCAACCATAGGCTGATGCAATGGCCTGGAAAGCCCCTAGGAGGCCTGATTATACTGGCCAGATCCAGTTGAGGTCAGAGGCTGAGGTGTGGTGTTGCACCTGGAAAGTGACTAAGCATGTACTGCTAATTGCTGCCTGGAGGTGGCATTGTATATAAGTGTAAGACTCTGTGAGTCTGTGTCGGGAGTTAAGGTGGAGAGAGTGTGTATATAGCACTGTAAATAACTGCATTTCTATAAGCTCTAGTGCATGGGTCGCAAAAGTGCGGCTCCCGAGCCGCATGCGGCTCTTTGAGCCCTTGAGTGCGGCTCTTTCCATGTGCGGGCCTGGCTGAGTAGCGAAAGGGGCGGGGGCGGGAGAGAGTCTGTGCAGGAGGCGCTTGAGGCACTTGGGTTACGTAGGAGCGACCATGTGCCGTTGCTGCTGCTGGCGGGCCTGCTGTGGGGAGAGAGTCTGCGCAGGAGGCGCTTGAATTACAAAGGAGCGACCACGTGCTGCTGCTGCTGGCTGGCCTGCTGTGGGGATTGGGGGTTTCTTAAGCAGCGGAGGAAGCGGCCGCCGTTTCAATATTTGCACGGTAAGCCCGCCTGCTGCCTCCTGGCTTCTGCTGTCGGCTCCTCGAGTCCCTCTTCAGAAAGGCTCAAGAGAAATTCTCATTGCTTTGGGCGCGCTTCGCCCGGACGAGGAATCCCTGCGCAGCGCCTTTCTCGCTTCAGGCTGCCTGCAGCCCGGAGGGGAGGGGGAGGCAGAGAGCGAGCTGCCCTGGTGGCCACCACCTCCCCTTTCCTTTCCACGCTGGCCTCTTTCAGTACGGCTGCTCTCGCCCCCAGGGCTGCAGAGCGGGCCCAAGGCCATGCTCAGGCAGCCCCTGGGAGGGGGGAGGGGGCTGGCGCCATGGCCTCGAGGGATGGAGGGAGGGGCAGTTGGGAGACGCTCCTTTCTCCCCCCCCCCGTGGAAGCCGCCTGGGCGCGCGGCCCTGCCTGCCTGCCCCCCCAGCTGGGGGGGGGCTCCTCCAGCCAAGCCACCTTGCTCGGGCACCCACCTGCCTGCCCTGAATCTGGAGCCCGTCGGTCCCAGAATGGTGGGGGGGGGTGAGCACCTGCCCCTCCCTCTGGCCAGGAGGGAACTGGCATGTCCGTGGCGGGGGGGGGAGGATGGATGGACTGTGCATCTCCACCTTGTTTGTTTGCATGGAACACACACAGACCGGGGACCTGCTGGCCTCTTCCTTTGTGCCTGGGATCCCTGGACATCTGGACCCTCACTGGGTGATGGTGTGGGGGGAGAGGAAACAGTGGGCCTTTTTGTCTGGCAATTGTTAGCCCTCCCCTGGCCTATTACTACAGGTTTCCCCTCTTCCTTCTACTTTGTGCCTCTTTCAAAAGGAATGGGGGGGTTACACTCTCCCCACAGCCATTCACCACCCCACTGTGCAGTAGGTGCTCTACTGGTTTCCACTTCTGCTAAACTTTAATTAAAGTTTATTAAGTTAATAAACAGTGTACCTACCTATATAGTTTGAATTTAAAAAATTTGGCTCTCAAAAGAAATCTCAATCGTTGTACTGTTGATATTTGGCTCTCTTGACTAATGAGTTTGGCGACCCTTGCTCTAGTGGTTCTGGTGGTCATTCCTGGACGTTGGCACAATCCGCCAGCTCTCGCGTCAGGAAGCTGGAAGCGTAGTCTGGGGAACAGTCCAGGGTCATTCACAGTTCAGGCAAAGTCCAAGATCTCAATACCGGCAAGGGAAGTCCGAGGTGTTAGTCAAAGCCAGCCCAAGAAGTCAGGATACCAGGAATCCAATGGATAGCAGGGAAACAAGGCCGGTACACAAGGAGGTTGGTGACAAGTTGCTTTCACAGCAGCCAAGCCTAACTGATGGCTTAAATCCCTTCTGCTGCTGTAGCAGAGCCAGCTGATGCTGATGAGGCTGAGTTCACAGGTGGTGCTTCAGTCCTGCTCTTCCTCATCACTGCTACTGAGGAGGTTCCTCTGTAAAGCCTTCAGTCTAGCACTCTGCCGTCTCTGCTGCATTGCCAGACGGACCTGTTTTCTTCTCTGCTCCAGTGGCCCTGGCGAGGCCTCTGGAGACACTGCATGTTGCAAGGTGTCAGGTCCAGTTGGAGTCCTCGAGCTGGCAGGCTGCAGGCATGGTGAGTCATCTCCTGACTTTGGCTGATCCTCTATTCTGGCAGGCTGTAGGCCCTGTGGTTGTTCCTGTGGGACTTCTGCCTGAGGATGTCCCTCTGTTCTGGCTTCTATTTCCCCTTCGTCAGAGGAGGTTTCTGCAGGCTGACTCATGACACTGCAGGAGGGAGCTGGGAGAAGGGAGACTGGGAAGTGGGGTTGCCCTTATTGACCATTGGGTCAATAAATATAAGAGTTTCTGACAGCTGAACTAGAAGGAGAAATGTAGATTATATTGTTCAACCCTCCATGGGGGTCTCTGTTACTTTAAGCTGTGGTGCTGCTAAACACTAATCATTAATGTATCCATGCTATTTGTAAGCTCCTTAATGGGATCTAAACCCTTTATGGCCTTGGACCCTCTTATTTGCAAGACCGCCTCTCCCTCTATGCACTGCCATGACAGCTTCGCTCATCTGAGCAAGGCTTTCTGCAGGTGCCAACCTGTAAATGTGCAAAATGAACAACTGCCGTACACATGCCTTCTCCATTGTGGCCCCCACCGTATGGAATGGCTTGTCTGAGGAGGTCAGGAAAGCTCCCACTTGCCTGGCTTTCTGCAAACTATGCAAAACTGAATTATTCAAGAGACTTTTTCTATGCAGGTAATAGAGTTGTATTGTACTTAAAGATTCACAAAGTTACTTACATGAATTATTAGGGACTGTGGTCTAAACTATTGTGTTTAGCTTTCTGAAACTTTAGTCCTTCTATATAATTTTTACATCATTTAATGTGGTCATGTTAAGACTTACAGCCCATTCCTGAGCTTGGGTGGCGAAAGTGCTTAGGAGGCCTGAGTGGCCTTGCTCCGGCGTAACAGGCACTTATGCCAGCGCAAACGGCCTGGGCGCCGCTGTAAGGCCAGTTACTCTGACGGCAGCAGTCGGCAGAGGGGAACGGCATGTCAGCGCCAGTGCCCAAGCGGTGCAGAAGTGGCCACCGGCAGCCACGGGGGCGTTCCTGGAGGCCTCCTAAAGCCCTTTCAGCCTGGGAATGCCCCCTTTTGCTGCCAAAAAGTTATGGCAGGTCTGAACCTGGCGCAGCCCATTGACCGCCATGCAAACGCTCCGGACCCTTGTCTCTCCGCCGTGCACAAGCACCACCCATCTCAGCCTGGCACCTCTGGAACCAGCCTAGAGGCCAATCAATGGGGCCAGGGCAGGAAGTGGCAGCAACCCTCTAGAGGAGGGGGCTCGGAGGCAGGAATTCCCCTCATAAGCGTCACTTCACAGCCAGCGCTCACTTGACAGGGAAGCCTCACATGGGCCGGTCTGTGCCAGGGGGGTTGGGACTTGCGGTTTTCTCCAACTCCCCTCTCTGCAGGGACTGTGCATGATTCTCACTCCAACTCCCCTCTCTGCGGGGACTTGGCGTTTTTCTCGCTCCAGCTGCCCTTTCTGGGGTGGGGGGCTTGCCACTATGGCTCTTCCAGCCCTCTCCGGGGGGTGCTTCTGGTGGGGGGGCACCTCTGAAGTCCAGCGCCAGACTTTCCCTTTCCACTCTAACCCTTCCTATTGTGGAGGCGCACACCTGGCCTCGCTCAAGAGAGAGCCTTCGTGGGAGGCCGGGGCGTGGGGGGCTTCTCATCCTTTTCTGTGTGTTTTTTTCCAGATCCCACCACAGTTCTGGCCAGCCCGGGGACTCCATGCTGCTCTGCCTCTCCCTCAGCACTGATGCCCGCACCCTGGTGGCCCGCCACTCACACTGCCCTCGCCTTCAGCTGTTCTCCGGCCTGCATGGACCGCCTTCTGATGATGCTGGCGACGTGCACCACAGCCACGGGCTGGGATCACCCCCATGCCGTTGGAGCTTTACCCCTGGCCGTATACCCCCAGACCCTTCTTTCTCGTTGCAGGTCTCTCTGACGACCATCCGGGTACCTTCACCCTCCCGTACACACACTGTCACTAGGACAGAAGCAGGTCACCGAGGGAGCAGTGCCATCGCCACCCAGCAACGTGGCGGCTCTCTGACCCCCTGGCCTCCACCAACACCCAGTGTGACGCATGGAACTCCAGCAGAGCCCTACTCTCCCGCTCCATTCCTGCCCTCTCACCTGCTACTCTCCAACTCGTGTGAAAATTAAGTTGTCTTTTTAAACTGGCACCGCCTGCATTGTGCTTGGGGATGGGCACGGGAGGATCTGCCTGCCCTGGTCCAGGCGGCCCAGCCATGGGATCCAGCATCACCCCGTGGATGGGCTTCTCACTCTCGGAACTCAGTCCACAGCAACTGGGGGGAGGCAAGGGAGCAAAGGCCATGAGCTGGCTGGGAGGCCTGTCCAGAAGGCGGAGGATGAAACGGGCCCCTGTCAGGACTGCAATGAGCCTCGACGTGGTGGACCACTAGTGATGAGACATTGCGGGCACCATGACCCTTTGTGGCCCCTTCATTTGCATGGGCAAAGATAGCGGCCTATGGCCGGCCATACCGGCCCACCAAGGCATCCAGCGCACGCTGAACACACACCAGGCTCTTGTGGAAGACCTCACGCACACCTGAGCACACCTGTTGGCCCCTCACCCAGGGCCACCCTATGTTTGGCGGCCCTTGTGTTCTAGCCACCCTGAAACCTCCACCCAATAGAAGGCAGCCAGCTGCGGCTCTTTTGACGCAGCCGCCTACATCATATCTGTGGCCGGCCTCCTCGGCCACTGCACAGCCGTGGAAACACGCATGTGTTCAGGTCGGCCTTGCCCTTGGGAGAGGGTCTTGCTCCCTGCCCGCTAGTTTCCAAGTGGTGGCGTAGAGCCAGCCTTGGAACCTGAATATTTGCTGTAGACTGACGTGGCACGTCCAAGTTCAGGAACCAGGATGGCCACACCAACATTACTCCCAAGCCGGCCCCCACCCAATGTTCCACCATCACTCACCCCCCCACTAACACTCCAATCAGCCCTCCTCACGGGGAGGGCGCCCCCTGAATGGTTAATGGAAGAGAAGCCGCTGCCCTCTGTCAAGGGGGATCTTGACACACTGGCGCACCCTCCACAGCCTTTCTCCTGTCTCCATCAGTGCTGCTTCCATGGAGGCTCTCCACCAGCGACTTGGCCATACCCTCCTATGCATGCTCCGGGAAGGCTCTCTCAGCCCAATGCATGACTGTCTTCGGTGTGTGGTTGCCCTGTCATTCATGCCCCCTGCCTCATGCTCCACACCTGGCTTCTGGAGACCAGGAGCGCCAAGTGTCATAGGGCCAGTTGCATGGTGGGTGATGGAGGGAGAGGTGGGGGGCAGAGCCATGCCTCAGGGCAGGGTGGTTGCCCCCCCGCACAGGCACCCGGCTTCCTTGGAGCCGAGACAGGAGGTGGCGGTTGTCATCTCCTCTCCATCGTCATCTGCTCCGCCTGCAGCCTCCCCCATCCTTCCAATGATGGACTGGCCGCTATTTACCCCATCTGCAACCCAGGCCAAGCAACCAGTGACGAGATGCGCGGCTGATGCCCTCCCAATGAGGCACGGACTGCCAGTGGCTCTCTGGGTGGGTCTCAGTCCTCAGTGTCCAGAGCAGGCAGCTGTCCCTGAGGACATGGAGGCTTGAAGCTCCTCCACCTTCCTTGTCCCCTCCCCGTTTGGGCTCCGATCCCACAAGGGGATGCAGCCTCCCCAGATTGCCATGACAACCAGCGTTTCCGGAGCCGTGTCTTGAGGCAGTGGAGCTGGCGCGGGGTGGGGGCTGCCCCGCCACTCTGTCCACTTGCTCCCGGGCCCTGACTCTGGCCCTAGCCACCCAATGCCCTCTATTGTCGCTGTGCCGAGCCTGGGAGAGTGCGCTTCAGCAACTGACCAGTTCCCACGGTGGCCACATAGCGGAAGGAGAGATGGAGAGGGCATGGTCTAGCGTCGTTTTGCTGGCAGCTCCCGGTCATCCCTGCGGCAATTTGCATGGAGCCCCTGCTGCCCTTTGGGGGGGTGCACCATCTCTCGGTAGAAGCGGCGCCCATAGGCGGGGGCCCTGCGCCCCCACCCCTCACCCCCACATTCCCCAGTGGTGGGGCCACCATGACATGTCGGGCTGGTGTTTCCACACAGGCTGCTGGCTCACTTATCAATTGGCCTCCTAGGGTCTGGCTGTCTTCCGAGCTTGGACGTTCCACGCCAAAGCAGCTTGCGTTGCACAGGGTCTAGCACGGCCACCGGAACAGCCATCTGTACTGATGTGTTGTTCCCATGTCTCGCCCATTGGCAGGAGACTTTTACATGCTGACCCACATACACAATGGGGCTGACAGACCTGTCCGTCTGCTTCTGCCCCACCCAGCAGAGGTGCGCTCGCTCTTGCGTGGCACCTCCAAGCTTGGACGGTGGCAGACCCACCCTCCTCTTCAGGGGATTCACCTCTCCCTTGGTTCAGACAGATCTCACAGCCACCCTCTCCTGGTCCATTCCCACTTTCCCCCCTCTCTATCCCAAGGCTTGCACGCCCTGGCCACCCCCTGGCATCCACTGCCCCTGGCCTTCTGAAGGCCCTGCCTACTGTCGTTTGAGAGGACAGCATGAAGGGGCTGTGGCCATCGGCACTTTACAACCCCACCAGCACCCTGGCCGGGAGACCTCACTCCTCCTCTGTCTCCCCCCTCCCCCTCCTGTGTGTTCTCAACCTCCCCAGGGCCAGGTGGCTCCCACAAAAGATGACCTGGCCGAAGGCAGTGCCTCCAGTCTCATGCCTTGGTGGTGGGGGAGGGGGGCTGGGGAGGGGCACCTAGGCCACACATGGCACTCCCAGACCATGGGGAGGGATGTAGCCTTCTTGTCCCATCTCCACGGCAGCCAGCGCTTGGTGGCTATACTTTTGGGAGACTGAGATTCAGTGGCTGGCCAGCTCCCACGGTGGCTGCAGAGGCAGAAGGGAAGCAGAGGGGGCATGGGCTGGTGTCGCTGCACTGGCAGCTCCTAGACATCTCCGTGGACATTTGCATAGAGTCCCTGCCGTCCTTTTCTGCTCACTCGTGGCCAGCCTTTGCCTCCCAGTGCTACCGCCGCCAGCGCTGATATGGCCTCTCGCTGCCCCCCTGTCTGAGGACCCCCTAGTCCCCCGGGACTCAGTCCACCATGACATGTCGGTGTGCCATTCCCACACAGGTGGAAACACCACTGCTCATCCCAGCCTCATGTGATCTGTCTGTCTTCCAAGCCAGGCTGTCCCACGAATTCGCTGCTGGGATCCTCGGGGCCTTCACAGCCACAGGAACGGCCATCTGTGAAGATGAGCCATTCCCGTGACTTGCCCCGGTGGCTGGAAGGATTCAGCTAGTCCTGCTGAATTCCATCCGCTCTTACGGTTAGCTGTGTATCCCCCCTTCCACTCCCCTTTTCCCTTCCCCTTTCTTCAGGGGGACAACCTTTTCTATGGTGTAAAGACAGAGCATGCAGCTGCCCATCGAAAAAGGGTGGGCCCATTCCTGCCGGCCACCTCCAGCCCCCGTCCTCTCGCTGCCGCGGACAGGGCTGATCCCCTGGATCTCGCTGCTGAGAGCTGCCTCCCCAGCCCTTCTTTTGGTTGGGGGTGTGTGTGTCTCGCTGGCAGCCCCGAGGCCACCCTGGAGCTTTTGTCAAGGGAAAGAGTGGTGCTTGGGTGCAACGTGGAGGGTTGTGTGGACCCCCAAGGGTAGCGCTGTCGACTAATTGCCAGTAGCCTCTGAGCCATCTGATGCGTGCTTTAGCCATTCTCCCGGCCCCTCCGGGAGCTCTCCCGTCCTCCTGCTCCCTCCCTGCTCTCCCTGCCTCTCTCGCTGCCCCCGCCCTTCCCCCTGTATTCCTTTCCCGGAGGGGCCCCTCCTATCTCACAGCCTGCCCCTCCCATCCCCATTCCATGGCCCGCCTTCCCCCAGTGAAATCCCTCCCCTGAAAGTTGCCCTGCTAACTCGGCTGGGCCTGGCTGGCCTCAGGCTGTGCCGCGGCTTTCCTGTGCCACACCGCTCCTCGGCCTCTCACTTCTTTTTAAACTTTTGCCTATTTCTTGGCGGCGCACGCAGCCACGAAGCCCCTTAGGAGGCCTCCCAGCTGTGCCGTTGCTGCGCCTCGGCCGGCCGCCGTGGCCCGATGGCAACCTCAGGAATGGGCTGTTATGCTTTGTTTCAGTTCTTGTTTTCAATTTCCGATTGGTTCTATAACCCTAATCTTATTGTATTGTTTATTGAATACCTCATCCTGTCGATGGTATCGACCAACCCAGTAATCTGCCTTGAGTCCAAGTGAGAAAGACAGACTATAAATGATATAAATATAATAAATAAAAATAACCCCCAGAGGTGAGGTGATTACATTAGATATATTTGTTAATGCCACCACTGGGATCTGCCCCTCAGCTGCCAAAGAAGGGCAAGTGATAGGCTGCAAAATGAAATGTAATCTGATCTGTTAAAAATGAAATGTAATCTGATCTGCCCCTCAGCTGCCAAAAAAGGGTGAGTGATAGGCTGCAAAATGAAATGTAACAGAGAAGAGAGGTACAGCCCTGAAATCAGATCCTCTAAAGGTGTTCATGTCGTCATTGGATTTCTTCCTGAGATAGGCCGAGCACGTCTTCCTTGTGAGCCAAAGTGATGGCAGGTAAAGTGGCAGATTAGCATTGTTTATTCCAGCATTTTATTTTCCTTGATATTGTTGAGGTAATTTATTTTAATACCTAATAAGCAAGCAGACTTTGTTGTGTTCATTTGAAGGCAGAGTACCCTAAATGTATGACAACTCCCCTAGAAATGTTATTCACAAAACGTTTTTTATTCCTGGACATAACTGTAATTTGGATGTGAATTTAAATATAGATGAAGTTGGACAAGATATAGACAATTCTAAGGATATCCAATCTCAGTAATCTCAGAACCAGAATACTGTAGTGGATAGAGTGCATCAGGGGAATGCTGTAGACATAGTTTATCTAGATTTCAGTAAGGCTTTTGATAAGTTCCACATAGTATTCTACTTGACAAATTGGGGAAATGTGGGTTAGATCCTATTATTGTTAGATGGATCTGCAACTGGTTGACAGATCGTACCCAAAGAGTGCTAGTTAATGGTTCCTCGTCCACTTGGAGAGAAGTGACTAGTGGAGTTCCTCAGGGATCTGTGCTGGGCCCTGTGTTGTTCAACATCTTTATAAATGAATTGGATGAAGGAATAGAGGGGATGCTTATTAAATTTGCAGATGATACTAAATTGGGAGGGGTAGCAAATACGGTAGAAGACAGAGCCAAGATACAGGATGATCTTGACAAGCTGGAGAAATGGGCTAGAACTAATAAAATGCACTTCAACAAAGACAAATGTAAAGTTCTGCATTTACGTAGGAAAAATCAAATGCATAATTATAGGATGGGGGAGACTTGTTTGAGCAGTAGTGTGTGTGAAAAGGATCTTGGGGTCTTAGTAGACCAAACACTGAACATGAGTCAGCAGTGTGATGCTGTAACTAAAAAGGCAAATGCAGTCTTGGGCTGCATCAACAGAGGTATAGTGTCCAGATCACGCAAAGTGATGGTATCACTTTACTCGGCTCTGGTTAGACCTCACCTAGAGTACTGTGTTCGGTTTTGGGCACCACAATTTAAGAAAGATGTAGACAAGCTGGAACGTGTCCAGGGGAGGGCAACAAAGATGGTGAGGGGTCTGGAGACCAAGTCCTATGAGGAAAGGTTGGAGGAGCTGGGTATGTTTAGCCTAAAGAAGAGAAGACTGAGAGGGGATATGATAACCATGTTCAAATACTTTAGGGGCTATCATATTGAGGATGGTGCAACAGTTGTTTTCTGTTGCCCAAGAAGGTTGGACCAGAACCAACGGGTTGAAATTAAATCAAAAGAGTTTCCGTCTAGACATTAGGAAGAATTTTCTAACAGTTAGAGCGGTTCCTCAGTGGAACAGGCTTCCTCGGGAGTTGGTATGCTCTCCTTCCCTGGAGGTTTTTAAGAAGAGGTTAGATGGCCATCTGTCATCAATGCTGATTCTGTGACCTTAGGCAGATATTGAGAGGGAGGGCATCTTGGCCATCTTCTGGTCACTAGGGGTGTGGAGGGGGGAGGTAGTTGTGAATTTCCTGCATTGTGCAGGGGGTTGGACTTGATGATGGTCCCTTCCAACTCTATGATTCTATGATTCTATGAGTGGCAGACTAGGACCCTGGAAGACTCAGGTTCGAATCCTCATTTCTACCATGAAAGCTCTCTGGGTGACCTTGGCCCCATCACAAACTTTTAGCCTGGCCTACCTCACAGGCTTGTTATTGTGGGAAAATGGTGAAGTGGAGAACACTTAAGCCTATTTGAATCTCAACTGGGGAGAAAAGTGGGATATAAATAAATACATGTATTGCTCAAAATAAATGCTATCCAAATCACTCCTACCTAAAATATATTTTGGAAGACAATTTTTCCTGGCCAGAACCTGGTAGAATCACAGCAATCAATTATGGTTGTAATATGGTTGTAAAACCCATCCAAACTGGGATCCTGAATTTCAGCCTGGCAGTGAATGACTATCCAGTGAAAATTATCTGATGATAATTCTTAACCTTCAGTGTTATAGGCACTGCTACATGTGAACACATGTAGTTGTTTATTTCATTTGAGAGGGCTTTTCCGCATGGGTTTTCCCCCTGTCGGTTCTAGCCCCATGCTGCTTCAGTTTATCCACATGCATTTTTGTGCCTTAATTTTTGCTATTTTTTTCCTCCTGAGTTTTTTTCTGGTTCTTTTGAGACCATTTTTATCCCAATCTTTTCCTGGAATCTGATTTTGAGTGGCCTTTTTCCTTGAGCATAATGTTTCTGTTGGTTTACTTTTTCCTACCCACTGTCGTCATAATTAAACCACTCCCTCTCCCCCTGCCCTGAAGATGACTGGTTTCAGTTTTTGATTTTTTAAAAAACATACAACCCTTATATTGATATTCTTAATTCAATTTATTGTTGTCCTTGACCAGTATTACAAAGTTAAAACATCATTAAAACAACAATAGTTCTATACAACAACAAAAATAGCTGCATGAACATTGGAGCTAGTCAAATAGATTTAAACTCTGCATCAGCTTTAATATCATTTCCCTGTGTCTTACATATCCCTAGACAAAATTTAGCTACTTGTCTGGATACCCAGTGGTTTCTATCAGACAACAGATATTCCAGTTTAGCTGCATCAGATTCATCAAGCAGCCCAACTAACACTGGCTGGAGATATTTTGATCTGGCCTCCTTGTAATATGGACATCTCAGAAGCATGTGCTCTGTAGTTTCCACCTCCCCATCGAGCATAAACATAACCTTTCTGAGTAAGGGAACCTTTTGAATCTCTCTACCAGCATGGCAGAAGGAAGTGCCGTGCACTACTATTGTAGTGGTAGGTTTAGCAGGTTCTCTGAATCCCTAACTTCATTTAAAAGAAGAAAGTAATTCTCTATTCCCTCCTCTTGTGGAGATATGCCTTTTCCCTTATAACTGCACAAGGGAAAGGTCTTGAGGCTTACTTTAAAAAAATGAAAGCTGGGAATTCAAAGAACCTGCTAAAACTATCATTACAACAATATATCAATATAACCATATTATAGTGCCTTTTTTTAAAAAAAAGCAGCCATGATAGTGATATATAAGCACATGCAAAAAGGGTGTGTGCTGTGACATCACTGATGACACCACTAATGTCGACCGCACCATCCCTTCAAAATCCTGATTATTTAAGGCACATGTGGGAGAACATAAACTAACTCTACAACTGTGAAAACACAGAGGGAGGGCAGATGTGTGGAAGAACCACGCCCCACCAATTCCAATGCCTGTAGATCAACTGCTAAAAAAATCAGGAGTAAGTCAAGTTTGCAGAAAAGTCTAGTGTGAAACAGAAAACTTAGAAAGGGTATTATTTTCCCACTAAAATTGGTAATGCTATCACAAAAGCTATGCTATTTCTGGTAAGATGAAATTAAACATATACAGTTAAACTGCAAAATGTAAATTTATGAAAGTGAGAGGAAATGAAAGAACTTTGTTACCAAACCAGATACTGGGATTTTTAAAATAAGTGTTACAATTCCTGACAGCATTGTTATTAGGGCAACAGATGGTACTATACCAACATAACATGAGAAATAAAATATCCTTCACAGTCACTTCAGACTCTGCCTTTAGTAGTTATTTTTTAACTGACTGGCAGAAATTAGCAATGCCACATTGTATGGATAGATATTATTTCACTCCCATCATTTCATGCCTGTGTAAACAGTTACTACAGGTAGATTAATTTTAGTTAAGTGTGTGTCATTATTGAGAAATTCAGAGAACAGCTAAAATATATTTGAATTATGGGAACTACCCATCCAAGGAATGGACATATTCACTGTAGATTTAAACAGAAAGAGAAAAACAAATGTTGTAAATCACAGTATGAGTTACACAGATGAATGCATTTTATTTGTACAGCCCCAGCTTTTGAAGGCATTTAGTGCCAGTGAGAATTAAGATGGAAGTACTAGTTGGGCATGAAACTGTACTTGATGTTATGAGTCAAGGCAAGAGCAAGAGCAAGATGGGATTTCAGTTCGGCATCACAGCCCTAATGATACCTTCCAAGCCGAAAGGGTCTTAGAGATGTCTGTGCAGGGTGTATGTGTGTGCAGTGGGTCAATTAATAGAAAGTCATCACACTTACAAGGACTTCCCTAGTCAGTACAAAGAAAGGGGGTCACACATGCTTCACTTTGCCAGCATAGAGCTGTATCCCCCATTAAAGGGAATATAAAAGTCTGTTTCGGCAGGACCTCGTACCAATGTGGTGTAGGGTTAGAGTGCTGAACTGGGATTCAGGAGACCCAGACGCAAATCCCCTCTCAGCAACAAGGCTCACTCAGTGACCTTGGGCCAATCATTCTCTCTCAGTCTAATCTACCTCACAGGGTTGTAAGAAGGATAAAATCAGGAATGAAGAATGTTGCATGTCTGGCCTCCTTGGAGGAAGGTTGAAATTAAAATGTAGCAGCTAGACAGGTGTGTGTATGGCATTCTTTATTGCAGAAGGCAAGTGAATTGCAGAGAAAGTTAGGTGCACTTGCATTTCATTGAAATAAATTGTCCTGGAATATTCACACAGTGGGGCTATTCAACAGTAAATGGTTTGAGATTATTCTATTTATTTAGAATCCAGGGTTATGGCCCTTGAGAGTGAGACTTGGGAAACGGGACACACCAGAAATAGTCATTGTGATACATTAATAATCTTAGGCATGCATTAGGAGCATTGCACATATGGAAAAGGTGTTCAGTGCACACAAGCATATATATTATTAAGATCCCACTGCCCACGTACTTGTATTAGCTCTGATACTGTGCACAAGTAGGCCCGCTGTGTGCACATCATCATTGGCTAGGGTTGCCAGGTCCCTCTTCGCCACTAACAGGAGGTTTTTGGGGCGGAGCCTGAGGAGGGCGGGGTTTGGGGAGGGACTTCAATGCCATAGAGTCAAATTGCCAAAGCAGCCATTTTCTCCAGGGGAACTGATCTCTATTGTCTGGAGATCAGTTATAATAGCTGGAGATCCCCAGTTACTACCTGGAGGTTGGCAACCCTATCATTGGCCCATGCATATAACCTGTTCCCATCTGATTCATCACAACTTCATGGTGTAGATGGAGGAATATATTTAGTGTATGGGGGTACATTAGATGGGGTCATATGTGTTATTGCCTGTCTCTCATGTGTTGTTCATCATACCCAACATTGTGTTAGGGTCCATATAACTTAGATCTCAGTTTAGTGTTTAACTACTATATTTCCTTTCCTTCCAGTATAAAGTGTAATCCTCCGCTCCCAAGTGCAAGTTAGAATCAAAACCAGATGATTTATTGCTTTCATTTTAGATGCAATCTGATCCCTTCTATAACAATACTCAGTGATAATTACTTGTCACATTGTGGTATCAGTATCAGGACTTCAAAATGCATTCTTAATTGTATAGAGGCAGACACATTTCTTGGTTACCACTACTTTGTAAAATGGACAATATAAACATTAACAACATCAGTCAAAAAATAGAGAAGCATAATGATTTGCAGTGAGTGGAGGGAGATGGTGGGGGCAGGCAAGAAAAATGTTCCCTGTCCTTGTTCTGCCTTCCCAGTCTACTCCATGCCCCCATTGGCAACTTCCTTATGCCATGGAGCCAATTCACAAAATATCTCAGGAACGCCTGCCACTGTTGTTGCTTATTGCAGCACAATCACAATTTTGTAGCCATTCATTGTTTTACTACTTCAGCCCCC
Organism: Euleptes europaea; assembly: GCF_029931775.1. Classification (NCBI taxonomy): domain Eukaryota; kingdom Metazoa; phylum Chordata; class Lepidosauria; order Squamata; family Sphaerodactylidae; genus Euleptes; species Euleptes europaea. The sequence continues at coordinate 8,558,553 of NC_079326.1, read as the reverse complement.
CCCCCGACTATGAGAGCCAACGTGGTATAGTGTTTAAGAATGGTGGACTCTAATCTGGTGAACCGGGTTGGTTTCCCCACTCCTACACATGAAACCTGCTGGGTGACCTTGGGGTAATCACAGTTCTCCCCAAACTCTCTCAGCCCCACCTACTTCACAAAGTGTCTGTTGAGGGGAGAGGGAGGGAAGGCAATTGTAAGCCAGTTTGAGACTCCTTAAAGGTAGAGAAAATCAGGGTATAAAAACGAACTCATCACCTTCATCATCATAGCCACACACGGTCTTGCATATGTGCAGTCATAAAATACTCTCAGTTTCTTGTGCATGCAGTCACGCTCTACCCAATCACACATGTTCACGGTTACTTTCTCTTGTAGTCAAAACACCTTCCTGGGGTGAAATTTGACCCATTCCAATGCAATAAGTCAACAAATGAAACATAAAGAGGTAGTAAATTTCTGAAGTGGTAAAACAGCCCGTTGTATTACTTTAGCCTTTAGGTTAGGGCGGGTCACATTTTTAATCTCCCCCATGTAAAAACTCTACACATAAATCGGTATTATTGGGGAGGACAGTTCTAACCTGGTCCTTCACATGCTGCACTAGTTTTTTCTTCTACAGGGGAATTATTAATATAAGGGAAGTTTTTAAAAGTGTAACCTGTCACCTGTAGTCTGAACAGTCAGTTTTATTACCAGAATCACTTTGATTACCACCTCATTCTGCTGGTTGTGTAGACCAGGCCTTAGCCCCTCCTGAGAGGATGGATGGAAGCAAGCCTTTGTAGCTGCTGTGGTTGCTATCAGCAGACTTCCTTGTTGCAGTGACTTCTCTCTTCAAGAAACTCGTTCTCAGAGGCACTGGTGGGTCAATCTCAGTGGTATCGGTCCCTGTGAAGGTGTAATTTTACTGAGACCCCTGGTTAATTTGCACATGACTATGGCACCTTCTTTAGAATAAGCCTTTATAGTGATTTTGAAAGAAATCCTTCCCAGTCTTTCTGATGCTCCATTAGCAAACCATTTACCAAACTGGAAAGCGTTAAGCACCTTCTCAGTCCGTTGCATTACCTTTGGGTTAAATCGGGAAACTAAATTTTCTATTTAAAATATTATCTCCAGTGTAAAGTAGATCTTGGTAATGCATATTCTGCTTTAATTAATGACATTCCTTTGTATTCTTTCCTACAGTTAAAATGACATATTTGTGAACTTTCTTTTAAAAGATTAGTGATGTTAAGATTAAACCCCCTTGAAAGCAGCAATTAACAAGCATGAAAAAATGAGGAATCATCTATATATACAGAACTTCTAAAATGCATTCACACATACATAATTAGAAATTATCATTTAAAAATGATTATTGATAGAAAATGGCAGTTATGATTGAATCTCACCTTCCTCCACCATGAATCACTGACTGCTTTTAATATTCACATTTTTGAAAAGCACACCATAAGATCCAATAAACAGTTTACTGCTTTAGAAACAGACAATATTATATTAGTATTTTTAGCGATTTATCTGTCAAACTATGAATGCCACTTGGAAATTGGTAAAAAGTAGCTTATCAGTTTTAGAAAATAAACAATATAATGCATTTGAAGGAAAGCACTGAGAGGCTATGAAAATTCAAAACAATAGCTTCGTCCAGGTGATACTAGGATACCAGTCCAGTTTATACTTCCCCCTGTACTTATAAATAGGAAATTTTTATTGGATGGAATTTGAATTAAACAAGTTTTAAAACGGCATCTTGAAGGATTAGAAGAAGTGGGAGAAGTGGGTGGGGATCATGCTATATTTGCAAGTGACACAGAACTTGTGTAGTTATTCTGGAGGGCTTACAAATCATATTAATGTTTTCATTTGGGAAAGGGAATTATACTCCTCAGTCTCTTGGATTTCTTTTTGTCAATAAAGTGTCATTATCAATTAGTTTGACCTCGTCATTCACCAAACTATTTAATGGCATCAGTTATAAAAAGTGTGAGCCATTTGGGGATAGAAAGATGTGTTTGGGGCAAAACTGCTGTATGCCACTCTGAGGTCAAGGGATAAAGAAGGCTATAGATCTAATAAGAAATGTTTGGTAAGTAAGGCTATAACTATTGAGAACTATTGAGAACTAAGGTTACCATTAGCCTGCTTATAGCACTCCCCTACTAGCACTCCCCATCCTCCACCAGTGCTTAATGTTCTATTAAATTACATGAAGCTAAGACATAATCAATCGTGCTAGCTCCCTGGCCTGACCAAAATGTAAATTCCCCTGGAATGTCACCTTTAACTGAGCCATTCAAAATAAACAGGTCCAATCTACTGGATAGTTGTGCTAGGCGAAAACCTTTCCAATTGGATTTAACATCTCTTGATTGTCTGGGTGGTAGAGGGGATGTTATCTCATCTGTGTAAGGTAAAGCCTTATTGCTTAAATGTAGCATTTTATCCAAAGAGCCAACTCTAGCGATAAAATCTCCAGCTACCAAAACAAAAGCTTCAGGATATTTCAAAATAAGGATCAGCTATGTACTTTTCTAGATTGCCCCAGGTTAGCCTAGATTTTTGTTTGAGGGGATATGTATACATTAATAATTAAAAAGCAAAATATATAACGGCCTGCGCATTATGTGCCTTTGCATTTATTTCTTCCACTGTGGCCTGTAATTTTGTGGAGATTAAAATTGCAAGTCCTCCCCTAGGTCTCCCCTTCCTCTCTGGTGTCCAGGCTGGGAGGTCAGAAGTTGTAAATACATCCATTGTCAGTGATGTTAGAGTCCAGGTCTCTTGAACCGTGATGATGTCGAACCGGGATAATTTCAGATTACTTTCTCCCGGGGCCATCTTGCAATTTGCAGTGATGTTTGGCTTTCTGTATTGTGGCTTTAAATTGCATAAAGGGGGACATGCACTGTCTTCAAAGACTCTTATTGGGAATATGTAATGTCTCTTTAAATGTTCCTTCCTATTTAAAAGCAATGTTGGGACCCTGCACTGCCGAAAGGTTACAACTAATCTTTTGTAAAAATTCTTGCTTGGAAGCCAGAATAGGTTTTCTACATCTATCTCAAAAGGCTTGCAATGTAATTTTTGGCTCAGTGAATTCACCACCTCTTTCTTATTGTCCCATCTGTGATAATTAACTCTTGAATCCCCTATTAACAGGGCCACCTTATTTTTCTGCCAGGAACGGGAGTTTTTATTGTCCAGCAATTGAACAGTTCTTAATGGGGGGGGGGAAATGGGGGCAATGGTGTCACATGATGTCACAATGTCAATTCTGGCTGGACCCCAGAAGTGACATTGGTGCAATGCAGTGACGATTTAGGCATTTCCCCAATCTTTCCCCAATATGGTTTTTACCCAGCCAGAAGTGATGTTATGGCATTGTGTGTGCCATTTTGAAGTTTCCACCCCCTGAAATTATCCCACTGCAACTCGAAGCTGGGTTGGCAACCATATTCCCATTGCAGCATAGATATAAAACACATACAAAACAGATACTAAAAAGTGCATTGTTTGTGAATCCACACCAAGTTCACAGAAATGAATGAAATGTGAAGTGAAACATGAGATGCGGCAAAAAAATTGTTTTTTAACAAGAATGGAATGAGTAATATCTGAATAATTTTAGTGAGATCTAAGGGGCTGGAGGTATTTCGAGAGGGGCAGAATAGGTTACAACAAGTTTTAAAACTCTGTCTACTTTCCTCACTTCACCTGATGTTTATAGTAAAACAAGTGGAACGTTTTTTAAAACTCTACCAAACTCTACTGCTTGATAATTCCCATTAATTTCTATGGGACTCAAACAGAAGGATTTGAAATAACTCAAAGTAAATCAGCAATGGTACTTCCTGGAATGTAGTCACTTGCCCTAAGCTCTAGAGAAAGGATAAGTTGTATACCTAAATGTGCTCTAGGATTTCAAATAGTAATATGCTTTTGGGAGATATCTTATGATGCAATAATTATGGGGATTTAGATATTGATTGAGGAGAAATAAACAAGACAGAGTATATGTCAGAAATAGAAGATCAGATATTAGTGAAAACATCATTTTTTAAAGCTGAGTATAGACCATTGCAAAAATAAAGAGTTTCTTTTTTTAATTTTCTTCATTTTTAATTGAGGGTACAGAAAGAAAAGAAAGGGGAAAACAAATAGGCAAGATTTTACAATTCATACTTTGTCCGTGCTCAGCCTAACTCAGACCGTCTATCTTTATCTTATACCCCATAATAGCCTCTCCTATACGGAACTCAAAATTTAACAGATATTCCAAAGACTATGGATAATTAATAACTAATCTGCTAATGTAAATCTTAACTGATGCCCTATTATAAACATAAGCCTTAATTGATAGCTATACCTATTTTTCCATTATGAAGTTATGTCGGATATAAGCAAGCTAAACTAAACACAAACTAGCATAAATTTTTCAAATCTTAATTGCATCTGATATCCTGCTTTATCATTTGAATACCAATAACCCTTTTCATTCTTAGGAGATAAACATTGTTAAATCACACATATCTATCAAAGAATGGCTGCCACCTCTGCTTAAATTCATAAATCGGCTTTCTTCGGACCAAGTTTGTTAATCTCGACATTGTAGCAAATTCGTGTAATCCACTCTGCTAATTCCACCACTTTCTTTGCTTTCCAGTAAGTCGTGTACATAATTCTTGCTGCTGTTGTTGAATATTGAAAGAGTTCTTTATGGATAGATTTCATCGGGGGGGGGGAGTTATCCCCAACAGCATACATTTGGGATTTAGATCAAAATTTGTTTGTAGCATATCTTGAATCTCTTTATGTATTAGCTTACAAAATTTCTGAGTCTTTTTGCATGTACACCATTGGTGTAAAAAAGTTCCTTCCGTTTATGAACATTTCCAACAGTTTGCTTGACTAGATTTATACAAGGTTTGCAGGTCTTTCGGCGCAAAGTGCCATCTATAAAACATCTTGTACCAGTTTTCTTTGATAGCTTGTGATGAAAAGAATTTTATGTCAGTCGTCCACAGTCTTTCCCAGGTTTGCATAGGAATCATCTCGCCAAAATTTTGCATCCATTCAATCATACATGTTTTGACTTGTTCTGGAGCAGTTTCCAATAAGAGTTGATACAACTTGGATAACAAATGATCTTGGATCCTGGTAATAATCTGTTGGTTTTCTGGTGCATCCTTCTTTTTGGAAGTCACTTCTTAGATCGTGAATTACTTGGTGATAGGCATACCAAGAACTCTTAATATTTTCATTGAGAAGTTCTTGTAAAGTCTTTATTTGCCCATCCCTCTTAATCCGATCTTGATAAATTATGTAGTCATTGTTGGTCCTACTGGTATAGTCCAAGTACACTTCCGTCAGTGACATTAAACATGGCGGAGAGGGACTGAGTATCCCTTTTAGTTGTTCCTATACCTTTAAAAGGTGAACAACTATGTTTTCATTCTGTCTAGTTTTTTGAACAGTCATGAGGTTCTTTTTCCATAATAAGTAATAAAAACCTTGATTCAGCCCTGCCTTTTCTAGTCTAATCTTTCTGTCTTCTGGGTGCAATATCCAGTCTGTTAACTCTACTAAAGATGCAGGTTGGTGGTAAAGCCTCAAATTAGGTAGAGCCACTCCACCACTTTTTTTTCTCGTCTTGCAACACCATAAATCTTATTCTTGGTTTCTTCCCTTTCCAGACAAATGTATTGATCTGTTGTTGCCATTTTTTCATTGTAGCTGCACTTATATGAATTGGCAATGTCTGAAACAAAAAAGTTCAATTTTGGTAGCATGTTCATCTTAACGGTCACGATCCGACCCAACCATGACATTTGAAGCCTATTCCTTCTTTCTAGATCTTTTTTGATCTTGACCCACGAAGTGTTGTAGTTTAAATCATAAAGTGAATCTCCTCCTGTGGAAATCTTTATTCCCAAATATTTGACACTCTTTTTGTCAATGGAGCACTATAAGGTTTTTTGTATTTCTTGCAAAAATAAAGGGTCTCTGTATTGCATTCTATGTGGTTTGTTTGCCTATTATTTAGGAATCATAAATGTGTGAACTGTGATTTGGAAATCTTTGTATTGTTTTTTGTGTTCATGAATTTGGGGTTGTATAACTTATGGTTGTACATGTATCACACATGGCAGAGCACTTAACTGTCACTTCTATTTAGATATTATGCCACAGATTAGTCACAGATCACATGAACTGTGGGATGTCAAAGCAAATTAAAGAGCTTAGCATAAAATAAACAACATCGGGGTTGTCAAAATGAATTAAAGAAACTCAGTGACTCTAAGGCAAAGTCTGGAAAGTTAAATATTTTGAAGCAGATTAAATGAAGTTGCACTTTTCAAAGGGAGCATAGCTGAAATGTATATTTATCAAAAAGAGCCTGTTGCTCTTTTTTTTTATAGAAGTTCCTCCATGGATTAAAACAAACAGCATAAATAGTGAATAAAGCAGTGAAGCTGCCCAGCAGAGGGAATAATTGTGTGGGGACTCTAAGTAAAAAAAGCTAAAACTGTATTTAAACATCTCAAAATGTATTTATTTATTTACATTATTTATAGCCCACCTTTCTTACCAACACTCAAGGCAGATTACATAGTGTAAGTCAAATACAATCAACAGGATGGTACATCCAATGAGCAGTGCAATAGAGTTTCAACTACAGAAACCTTCAAACAAGCCAAAATCTGAAACAGAGCTGAAACAGAGTACAAGCATTAACATAACATATTAAAATGATGCAGAAATTACATACTTACAACAACAGACAGTACAGAATCATAGAATCATAGAGTTAGACGGGACTAGCCCAAGGTCACCCAGGGTCATCTAGTCCAACACCCTGCACAATGCAGGAAACTCACAACGACATCCCACCCACCCCCAGTGACCCCTACTCCATGCCTAGAAGATGACCAAGATGTCCTCCCTCCCATGAACTGCCCAAGGTCAAAGAATCAGCATTGCTGACAGATGGCCATCTAGCCTCTTCTTAAAAACGTCCAGGGAAGGAGCACTTACCACCTCTCGAGGAAGCCTGTTCCACTGAGGAACCGCTCTAACTGTTAGAAAATTCTTCCTAATGTCTAGACGGAAACTCTTTTGATTTATCTGTTCTTGCAGGTTATCCGGGCTTTTGATTTAATTTCAACCTGTTGGTTCTGGTCCGACTTTTTGGGGCAACAGAAAACATCTCAGCACCATCCTCCATATGACAGCCCTTCAAGTACTTGAAGATGGTTATCATATCCCATCTCAGTCTTCTCCTCTTATGGCTAAACATACCTAGCTTCTTCAACCTTTCCTCATAGGACTTGGTCTCCAGACCCCCACCATCTTTGTTGCCCTCCTCTGGACATGTTCCAGCTTGTCTACTACTCTGTACTGTACAGAGTAGTACAGTCCACAGTCCCTATCAATTTACCAAAGTGTCTTTCTGAACCATTTCATTACAGTACAGCCCTCCTACCTGTGTAAAAAAAAAAAAAAGCCCTCCTGAATAATTCAGTTTTCTGTAGTTTGTGGAAAGCCAGGAGAGTGGAAGCCTTCCTGACCTCATCAGGCAGGCCATTCCTTAAGGCTGGGGCCATAACAGTAAAAGGGTCCAGAAAAATCCTGGAAATAATCGAGAATAACCAGAAATATCAGGAGCCAGAGTTTTAAGTTTCCAAGAACTGTTTTTTCCGTCCAGAACTGTTTTTTTAATGTGTCTGGGTCTTCCTGGGGCTTGGTGTCAGCTTGCTGTGTTGATTTCACTTTTAACCAGGCACCCTTTTCAGCAGTGTGTTAGGGCCACATTCACCTTTGCCATGTGTAGACAGTGGTCAGACCATAGTTCATGCTGAATCTCCAGCCCTGAAGCCAGATCTTCCCTCAAAGGCTTAGTGCAAAAGATTAAGTTTGAGGTGTGACCTCTTTCATGTGTTGGGCCCAATTTGAGAGAGGCCCAAGACAGTCAAAGAAGGTATAAAATCCTGGACCAGTCCTGGCATGAATGTTGAAGTCCTCTAGAGTAATCACTCTACATGTGTTCAGCACCATGCCTAAGGGCAGCTCCGCCAACTCAGGGTGCCTACTGGGGAACTAGGCCACCAATAAATAGGCAGTATACCTGATCTATCCTTAGTCCTTGATGTAAAGAGCATAGCATCATGACACTCTTCAGCCCACTCAGTGATTCTAACTCAGAATCTCTAGAGGAGGAGCCAAGGTCTGAGGAGGACCAGAGGGACCAAGCCCAGAGTTGGTTTTTATATGCCGACTTTCTCTACCACTAAAAAAGGAAGAATCAAACCAGCTTACAATCACCTTCCCTTCCCCTCCCCACAACAGACACCCTGTGAGGTAGGTGGGGCTGAGACAGCTGTGACTAGCCCAAGGTCACCCAGCTGGCTTCGTGTGTAGGAGTGGGGGGGGGGAAATCCAGTTCACCAGATTAGCGTCCGCTGCTCATGTGGAGGAGTGGGGAATCAAACCCAAGTTCTCCAGATCAGAGTCCACCACTCCAAACCACCATTCTGAACCACTACACCACGCTGGCTCCCAGAGCCACCTGCAGGCGATGGGCAGATGCTGCCTCTTCAGCACCAGATGCTGCCTTGCCAGAGCCTGAAAGGGAAGTCCCCCCCCCCCAAGCCTCTGCCATGCAGGACTTAAGTCTGGCCCTGTAGTTCCCTAGGACCCTCTACCAGTCCGCAGAAGCACTAGTGGGTAGAGGCCCCTGGCCAAAGTGGCATGAAGTGCCAAGCTGGCTGCACACAATACCAAGGTAGAGCAGTGCATGGAGGGTGAATCCGTGCAGGATCCTTGCCAGTGTGCAGAGCTGCCTCTGGAACTCCAGCCCCTGCCAGCAATATAGCTGGACTCAATTACATCCCAGCCTACTTAAGCTGGGGCCTGGAAAGACAGGCTTGCTGGGTCAGCCAGTTTGCAAGGTCACAACACTTGCCTGTGAGACCTTGCCAGCTCCAGTCCTTGCTGGGCTCATTGTAAAGGACATTTAAATATATAAACTATACTATAAATGTTAATTATATCCTACTAAAAAAGAGACAATAGAAAACCCTATATCGAGCAGTTTTCAAAGTATAAAATGTCAGTCCATGTAATGAAGTGAAGAGATTATTTCAAATCATTTCTATCTTGCTGTACACCATGATTCAGCTTGTATTAATCAGTGCAGAACTAGAAAACTCTAACTCTAGATACACATAATGCATGCAGTTTCTTCTTTGCAGCATCCAGAAGGGGCTTTCTTTTGCCCTTCTGTTTCATTGTGCTGCCATTTCATGGAAGGTTGCTAACGTGCACCTTTGGAGATTCACACAGAACCACAAGTCTGTAGAAACGTGTGTGATAACTGGGAGCACAGATGTCATTTGAGCTATTTCCTGCAACAGCGTAGCAGCAATCCTTACCAGTTAATTTCTTGAAAGTGACCGAAGATCATTTTTTGAAATAGGATTAACCGGGTCCTATCTCACATTAATATCATCTTGACAAACACATCGGTTGATGGATTGTATCATTTAACAAGCCGCTCTTTGGTTTGAAAACTTGGAATGTGAACTATCCCTTTAAATCCATAAAAAACACAGGGAAGCCGGGCGCAAAACGCGGCTATACAGTTGGGCGTCAAAAACCTCTTGGCATGATTGTTCTTCATGTACTTGTGGTTCATAGTTAGATCAGATTAGGATTTTTGTATGTAATGTATAACCTATTTAATATTTTGTGGTACGTTGGACATTAAAATGATTTATATACTGTAACCTCACTGCAGAATATACATTGAGATTAAGTAGGACCTTCTATTACTAGGTTAAGGCCATAGTGCTGTTTATTTTGACATTTCATTGTCTCAGGCTTGATTAGGCAGCACATCCAAAGTGCATTAATTTAGTCTGCATGGGTGTGAGTGTGTGGTGAAGCTGGGTATGAAACAACTTAGTATCGCCTTGGTGTGCAAAATGTAAAATGCTCCAAAATCCACTGAAATCCATGGCTGTACAGGGGCAGTACTAAAAATGTTCATTTTTTTCACTGGAATTGAAGTCAGGATGCCTTCAGATATGTCTTCAGCAGTTACTGCATCATTGGTTGGTTATTAAATGAAACCTCTCAAAATAGAACTGAAAGCAATGGAGCTTCAAGTTTGATAGAAGTGATTTTTATCTCCAAGATTTTTTATAATCTGATTTCCTCCCTGCATCCTCTGCTCCACTGGGGCCTTTTATGTGCGATATTCGCTAGAATAACGCTGAATTTCCATTTGTACCTCTTTTGTTGCACATAAAAGCTCAATTAGCATTCTGACTTGCTGTCAGCCTGCCCCTATTTAATGAACTTGTACCTACTTCTGTGTTCCTTAAGTTTAATTAACTAAAATGGATCTGGTGGCTTAGCAGTTATGAAATGCTTTGGGGACGGAAAAAATCTTTTCTCGAAAACACTAGGCAAAAATCAGAGACAGCAAACTTTTATACATGGGTTGCACACTTTTAAAAAGTCTGTTATTACTTCTTATATTCAGAATGGCCCTTCTTCCTCTCGACCAGTTACAGCATTTATATTAAAAGCCTATGCTATTTAACAGGGCATTTATAGCAAGGGGCCGCATGTGTAGTAAGATTTAAGCCCCACTTTTTAAGACAAAATTGCAAAAAAAGAAAAAAAAATGAAAAGAAAGAAATAGGCAATGTATTTTAATAGCACTGGTGTGGGTTTCTGCTATGAAAGAAAATCTACTAAATGTTGTAGTAATCCACCCACTCCATTCAGAACAGGCCTGATTTTTGGGGGGTTCTGGAACTGCCTGGGTGGGGAGAGGCAGTGTGGGTGGAAGGAGAGAGGTAGAAGTATAGGGATGCATTCACTCATTTCTCTCTCACAGCCCATTCCTGAGGATTGGGCTGAAAGTGTAGTAGAGGTGGCGTGACCCTACCACCAGCGTAAGTAGAGGCACTTACACTGGCGGCAGGGGCAGTTCTGTCAGTGCTTGGGTGCTGTGGAGCTCCACTGTGTTCCTCTGATACTGCAGCTTCTCTGGGACCTAAATCCCAGAATAGAAATGCGGTGCAGGCATGGGGGGGGGGGATTTCTTGGGCATTCCCAGGGGCGGAGCTGACTGTTGTCAGCTTTCCAAGCCCCTCCAGCCTGGGAACCCCCCATCCAGCGACAGCATTGCTGCACCAGGTTATTCTTGGTGCAGCATCTCTGTTTTCAATGGAGCTATTTCCCCCAGTTTTGATTTTTTGTGGTGGTGTAGTGGTTATGAGTGGTGGTTTGGAGTGGTGGACTCTAATCTGGAGAACCGGGTTTGATTCCCCACTCCTCCACCTGAGCGGCAGCCGCTAACCTGGTAAACTGGGTTGGTTTCCCCTCTCCTACACATGAAGCCAGCTGGGTTACCTTGGGCTAGTCACAGCTCCTACCTACCTCACAAGGTGTCTATTGTGGGGAGAGGAAAGGAAGGAAATTATAGGTTTGATTCTTCCTTAAGTGGTAGAGAAAGTCAGCATATAAAAACCAACTCTTCTTCATGTCAGACTAATCTAATCTTTTTTGAGAAAGTTACTACCTTGCTAGATCAGGAGAATGATGTGGACATATTTATCTTGATTTCAGTAAGGCTTTTGATAAGGTTCCACAGAGTATTCTAGTTGACAAATTGGGCAAATGTGGTTTAGGTCCTATTTCTGTTAGGTGGATCTGTAACTGGTTGACAGATCACACCCAAAGAGTGCTTGATGGTTCCTCATCCCCTTGGAGAGAAGTGACTAGTGGAGTTCCTCAGGGATCTATGCTGGGCCCTGCATTGTTCCACATCTTTATAAATGATTTGGATGAAGGAATAGAGGGGATGCTTATTAAATTTGCAGATGATACTAAATTGGGAGGGGCAGCAAATATGGTAGAAGACAGCCAAGATGCAGGATGATCTTGACAGTCTGGAGAAGTGGGCTAGAACTAATAAAATGCACTTCAACAAAGACAAATGTAAAGTTCTGCATGTAGGTATAAAAAATCAAATGCATAATTATAGGATGGGGGAGACTTGTCTGAGTAGTAGTGTGTGCGAGAAGGATCTTGGGGTCTTAGTAGACCAAACACTGAACATGAGTCAGCAGTGTGATGCGGTAGCTAAAAAGGCAAATGTGATCTTGGGCTGCATCAACAGAAGTATAGTGTCCAGATCACGCAAAGTGATGCTATCGCTTTACTCTGCTCTTTTTAGACCTCACCTGGAGTACTGTGTTCAGTTTTGGGCACCACAATTTAAGAAGGAACGTGTCGAGAGGAGGGCAACAGATGGTGAGGGGTCTGGAGACCAAGTCCTATGAGGAAAGGTTGAAGGAGCTGGGTATGTTTAGCCTGAAGAGGAGAAGACTGAGAGGGGATATGATAACCATCTTCAAGTGCTTGAAGAGTTGTCATAGAGGATGGTGCTGAGTTGTTTTCTGTTGCTCCAGAAGGTCGGACCAGAACCAATGGGTTGAAATTAAATCAAAAGAGTTTCCATCTTATCATTAGGAAGAATTTTTTAACAGAGTGGTTTCTCAGTAGAACAGGCTTCCTCGAGAACAGGAAGCTCTCCTTCCCTGGAGGTTTTAAAGAAGAGGTTAGATGGCCATCTGTCAGCAATGCTGATTCTGTGACCTTAAGCAGATGATGAGAGGGATGGCATCTTGGCCATCTTCTGGGCTTGGATTATGGGTCATTGGGTGTGTGTGGGGGGGAGGTAGTTTGGAATTTCCTGCATTGTGCAGGGGGTTGGACTAGATGACCCTGGTGATTCCCTACAACTCTGTGATTCTTCCTCCTCCTCCTCCACCTTGCAGCGGCCAGGAAACCTCTTTGGCGGTGCCTCAGCCATGCCATCCCCAGCCGCTGCAATGCTCAGGAATGAGCTGTCACACAACCAGGACTGGCTGTGGAATTGCCAGTGATCACACTGAAGTTGGGAATAGGATCAGTAAGCTCCCGCTTGCTCTTTCTCTCTGGGCTTAGCTTGCAGAGGGGTTGTGTGTAGAGGGCTAGTTTAAGGCAGCTTCATGTGTTCATGGGGAGAGGCTGTGGCTTAGTGGTAGAGCATCTGCTTGGCATGCAGAAGGTCCCAGGTTGAATCACCGGCATCTCCAGTTAAAAGGGACTAGGCAAGTAGGTGATGTGAAAGACTTCTGCCTGAGACCCTGGAGAGCCCCTGCCTGTCTGAGTAGACAATACTGACTTTGATGGTCTTATGAATGTGTTCATGTGTTCACTGCTCCTTTCATAGTGAGGCCTGGTGCCCTCCTAACTCTCCTTCATTAGGTCTTAAAGCTTTAATAACAGGAAATGCACAATTCAAACTTGCCTGGAAAATGCAGTTTGATAAGGCTTCTAAATTCTATTAAAAGACTGGAAGCTCTGGCAAAGTACAATTTCCAGGGAACTTTGAACTCAGAATTTCCTTTTGGTAATGCTTTTCGGCCTAGTGAAAGATGGTCGATCAGTTGTTCACTTTGCATCTCCCTGACCATTGCTGCTGGAAGATATGTGTGTATATATTTGGCGCAGGGAGAGACAATGCTTATAATAGGACAAACGTATTTATGAGCTGAGACAAATTTCAAAGAGTTCTTGCCTTGGATCATAAATAAATTTGGTATTTCTGAATTTGGGAGAAACTCAGAAGTATCATATTGGGAGAATACTCAGAAGTATTATAGCAAAACGTATTATTCTCAAAGGTAAAAGACCAGAAAATAATAGAATTTTGAAAGCACATAATGCCTAGCTGTTGCTCTAGGTCTCCTGGCATTGTAAACTGTGTGGATGCGAGTCTGTTTGGGAACTATATTTAAGCTGCTCTGACCATCTAGGGTGGGATAGGGTTCCCAACACTTCCTCTGCAAATTCTGGGAGATTTTGGAAACAAAGTTTGGGGAAAATGAGACGTCACTTCTGGGTGATGCTCTATGCTGCTACTCCAAGTCTCTGTTGCCTTTTGAGACTAGGGGAAATTTCAAGAGCATCACTATGTGGAGGTCATTTTTCTCCTGCTTCTTGAATTCCTCAGGAGCAGGAAATTGGGGCTGGGGGTCGGTAAAACCTCTCTCCAAGAAGGTAAATGCTAGGGCTAAAGTGGAGTAATGTGTAAAGGCTCTTATGCTTCTCATCCATAAAATTATATTGTCCATACATGGTTGCCATGAGACTGATATAGTATTTACAGATAGTAGCAAAAGGGATGATGATTGGTTAAGAGGCAGGGAAGAACCTTTACCCATCAGGGATCCATTGCCTTTGCTGTCATCCATACAGCTTAAAAACATATCTTAACTGGATGTAAAAAATTAAATGGGCAAATGATCTATTTTGCACATTGATTTTTCTGCAAATAAAAATGATTTAATGGTTTGTGAATCAATTTTATTAATAGTTAAATGCTTTTCCATGTTCAAGAACATTAATAAGATAATTGAACCCTGCTTTAACTTCACTTTATTTTTAAAGGTTAGTTTGACTTTAGCTTTGGTTAGCACAGTCAGGTCATTTATAATTGCATTAGCTGAAGTCAGATATCCACTAAAACAAATTAAAGAAATTAACAGCATGATAACAGACCAGACACCATGTTTTCATCAGCCATTTAGTTCTGCTTATTTTAAGCTTAATCTGTCCATTAAAATACAAGCAATCTGAAAGAGAAACCTGCAGTCCAGAAGGAGTTGCCCAATTAGTTTCTAAGTACAATTGAAAGTGCTGGTGCTTAATTTTAAAGCCCTAAATGGATTGGAATAAGAATTGCCTTATCCCATATGAACCTGACCAGACAATTAAGCTTTAAAAAAAAACTTCTCTGTGGTGGTATCACATTTATGGAATGCCCTCCTTGCCACTTTCTGTGTCTTATGTTGTGTGTGCCAATGAGTCACAGCTGACCTATGGCAACCCCATAGGGTCGTCTTTCTTTTTTAAAAGAATCTTTATTATTTTCTCATTTAATACCTCATACATACATCACTATTGAGTATTAAAAAATAGTAAATGTAAATTAAAGTCTAATAGAATGTCTAATACAAATAAAAATGACTCCCCCTTCACTTTCTTCCATCTGAAAATAAATTGTAAGTACTTTTGCTAACAGCGTAATCCCTATTTATATACGAAATTTATCCTTTTCCTGTTTTATCTAATACAAATCTTATGGTATCCTAGTTAGCCATTATACAAAATACATACATGGGATTAAATCAAAATTTATCCTTTAAGTTGATCCATCAGAAAGTAATTTTCACAATAAGTTCTCCACGCCTCCTTAACCCCCCAAAAATTATAGATTAACAAGATTGGCCCAATCTTTATTTTAAGCATTAATATTCTAATAAATCAATATCAATTATGATTCTCTTTCCATTTAAACCAGTCCCTTTAACCCATTCCCTTTAATTATGTCACCAAGAAAGACCCCTCTTTTATATTAGTCTCTTGGAATTTCCAGCATTTCCTTCTTGCCTCCAATAGCAATAGGCATAGAAAATCATCCTTGGAGGTCATTACTGAAGTCTCTTCTGCATACTGATGGTCTTCATAGTAAATCCAGGTTGTAGTCTGTTCCATCCCACATTCAAATAAAAGAGTCTTGTCAGTTCCAATTGTCTTGCTCATTAGGTACTCTAAGCGTATATTAAAGATTTCCTCAGGCAGGTTATAGAGACACAAATCCAAGTCCTTCACTGTCAAATCCATTGTTAAGTCCTCCGGGGGACTTTAAAAAACTCCCTCGGAGAGTATGGGCGTCAAACTGCTATCTTCAGGCTGCAGAGGAATTCTTGTATCCCAATCCACTAATTGGGACTGGGTTGGAGTGAAATAAATCACTCCAATTAGAGCATATCTTGGATTCTCTTGAGAGCTTTCTCAAGAGACAAGCGCCGGGATCAGCTCAGCCACCGGAAGTCCCTCAACCCCATAGGGTTTTCAAGGCAAGAGACATTCAGAGGTGGTTTGCCATTGCCTGCCTCCATGTGGGCTGAGAGAGTTCTGAGAAAATTGTGACTGTCCCAAAGTCATCCAGTGGACTTCATGTGGAGGAGTTGGGAATCGAACCTAAGTCTCCAGATTAGAATCTGCCACTCTTAACCACTACACCATAATATAGCATTTACCAACCCCTTTTAAATATACTTATTAGTTTTTTATGTATTTAAAATATTTGGTATACCACTTTTTTGTCATACGCTCAAACAATTTACTGTTTTAGACTTCCCTTGAGCATTTGCATGGGGGTAACACTCCATGTAATCCCCTACAGCATTTTGGTCTGCTAGTCAAGACATTTTCTTGGCCACCTCCACCACTATTCTTCTATCACTTGTAGACTTTGGGGGAAATATACTCACAGTGCATACCTGAGGCCGCAGGAGCGCCACAGCGACGGGGCAAGGCACAGCAATGGTGCATCCAGGAGGCCTTCTAAGGGGCCTTGTGGCAGCGTGCGCCACAAAGAAAAAGTAAAAAAAGAAGGGTGAGGGTGAGGAGTGGGGCAGTGGTGGCGCAGGGCCGCTGATGCACAGTCTGAGGTCAGGCTGGCCCATCAGAATCTGCAGGGAGACTTCAGGGGAGGGGCGTCTGTTGAGTGAGGCGGCCCACGGATCGGGGATGGGACGGCGAGGCTGTGAAGTGGGAGGGGCCCCTCAGGGAGTGAAAAGCTGGGGGAAGGGCAGGGACCGGAAGGAGGAGAGGGAGAGTAGAGCCGGAGAAGAAGGGCCAGAGATCTCCTGGAGGGGCCGGGAGAATGGCAAAAGGACGGCTCCGAGGGCTCGGAGACAGGTTGCCCTGTTTCGCCAGTGCCATCTTCGTGGGTCCCCACAACACTCCAAGTTGCACCCAAGCACCACTCTTTCCCTAGACATCAGCTCCAGCGTGGGGCAGGGGCTGGCAGCGAAACCCCCTCAACCCCAATAAAGGCTGGGAAGCCTAATGTTGGCCGTGCCATCTGGAAGCTTGGCCCCGTTCACGGAAGCGGGAGGACGGGGCCGCCAGGGATGGCTCGACCCTCTCCCAATGGGCGTTTGCCTGCTCTGTCTTTACACCATGGAAAAGGTTGTCCTCCTGAAGAGATGGGGAGGGGAAAAGGGGAGTGGGAGGGGGGAAACACTGGCAGTGGCCGGCTGTCGGGGCTAACTGTAAGAGCGGCCAAAACTCGGCTGGACTAGCTGAATCCTTCCAATATTTTCTCTCCGTGCTTTAGGGGTATGCATAAGTATTTGTTTGTGATCTATATGTCTGGTTTGTGCTACAGCTACAGGTACTTGAATAGTGGATTCTGGATAACCTCTATCACGGAGGGCAGTGGCGAGTTAACTTGCTGCCTTTTCAAAATCAGATGGCATCAATTGTGTTTTAAATGTAAATATTGACCATAGGGAAGATTAGATCTCATATGGAAAACCAGAAAACATATTGTCAAAAAGCCCCATACCCCGAATAAATTAATTAAAAAATCTTTCCTTCTATAAAAGTCATTTTAACCCAGTTTGCTAAAACTGCAAGCTTTAATTAGTAGAATAAGCCATTAAATCTGTAGTTGATTCATTGGGGAAGCTTGAGGGCTAATGTTAATTGGCAAGATTGTGAGTTAAAGACACACTACCTTTTTGAGGTTAGTACTGGCATATAACTATAATAGGACATTAAAAAGAAAATAAGGTGGGCTTTTGTTCTAACCATAAAAAGTAATAGTAAATTATCTTACACATGTTGCAGAATCTCAAAAAGGCACCTATTTTTGGTGACATGCAAATGAATTTGCATCTAATCAGTTAATTAATTGGTTAACATGCTGGTAATTAATTGCTAAAATTCTTTAATGTGTTGACAGCCGTACTTGCTTAAATTCTTCAGCATTTCATAGAATCATAGAGTTGGAAGGGACCACCAGGGTCATCAAGTCCAACCCCCTGCACAATGCAGGAAATTCACAACTACCTCCCCCCACACCTAGTGACCAGAAGATGGCCAAGATGCCCTCCCTCTCATCATCTGCCTAAGGTCACAGAAACAGCATTGCTGACAGATGGCCATCTAACCTCTTCTTAAAAACCTCCATGGAAGGAGAGCTTACCACCTTCCGAGGAAGCCTGTTCCACTGAGAAACCGCTCTGTTAGAAAATTCTTCCTAATGTCTAGGCGGAAACTCTTTTGATTTAATTTCAACCCGTTGGTTCTGGTCCGACCTTCTTGGGCAACAGAAAACAACTCGGCACCATCCTCAATATGACAGCCTCTCAAGTACTTGAATATGGTTATCATATCCCCTCTCAGTCTTCTCCTCTTCAGGCTAAACATACCCAACTCCTTCAACCTTTCCTCATAGGGCTTGGTCTCCATCTTTGTTGCCCTCCTCTGGACATGTTCCAGCTTGTCTACACCTTTTTTAAATTGTGGTGCTCAAAACTGAACACAGTACTCTAGTTGAGGTCTAACCAGAGCAGAGTAAAGCAATACCATCACTTCGCGTGATCTGGACACTATACTTCTGTTGATGCAGCCCAAGACTGCATTTGCCTTTTTAGCTACCGCATCACACTGCTGACTCATGTTCAGTTTTTGGTCTACTAAGACCCCAAAATCCTATTCACATACACTACTGCTCAGACAAATCTCCCCCATCCTTTAATTATGCATTTGATTTTCCTACCTAAATGCAGAACTTTACATTTGTCTTTGTTGCAGTGCATTTTATTGGTTCTAGCCCACTTCTCCAGCCTGTCAAGATCATCCTGCATCTTGGCTCTACCGTATTTGCTACCCCTCCCAATTTAGTATCATCTCCAAATTTAATAAGCATCCCCTCTATTCCTTCATCCAAATCATTTATAAAGATGTTGAACAACACAGGGCCCAGCACAGATCCCTGAGGGACTCCACTAGTCACTTCTCTCCAAGTGGATGAGGAACCATTAACTAGCACTCTTTGGGTACGATCTGTCAACCAGTTGTAGATCCATCTAAAAATAATAGGATCTAACCCACATTTTCCCAATTTGTCTACTAGAATACTATGTGGAACCTTATCAAAAGCCTTACTGAAATCCAGATAAACTATGTCTACAGCATTTCCCTGATCAAGCACGGTAGTAACTTTCTCAAAAAGGAAATAAGATTAGTCTGACATGACTTATTCTTGAGAAACCCGCACTGGCTCTTAGCGATCAGATTCATCCATTCTAAATGCTCAAGGACTGACTGTTTGATGATTTGTTCGAACACTTTTCCTGGTATAGAAGTCAAGCTGATGGGTCGGTAGTTACCCGGATCCTCCTTTTTCCCCTTCTTGAAGATGGGGACAACATTTGCCCACCTCCAATCTTCTGGTACCTCACCTGTTTGCCAAGACTTTTCAAAAATAATGGACAGAGGTTCAGAAATTACATCTGCAAGTTCTTTGAGTACCCTTGGGTGCAGTTCATCTGGCCCAGAGGATTTTGTTTCATTTAAAGAAACCAGGTGTTTGTACACCATCCCAATGCCAATTCTAGGCTGCAAATCCCTTCCCTCATCACATGTTCTGTTTATGCCATGTTGAGCACCACTTACTTCATGAGAAAAGACTGAGGAAAAGTAGGAATTGAGGAGTTCTGCCCTCTCTTCATCTCCTGTTACAATTTCACTTTCCGGTCCACGCAATGGGCTTATCTTGTCCTTGTTCTTACTCCTACTCTGTACATAGGGAAAGAACCCTTTTTTGTTGCGTTTAGCATCTCTCGCTAGACTAAGTTCATACTGAGCTTTAGCTTTCCTAACACTCTCCCTACAAGCACTAGTTATTTGTTTATATTCCTCATTGGTTATAAGGCCCTCCTTCCACTTCCTAAATGATGTCACTTACGCACATGCCGAATAATGCACTTTCAATCCGGTTTCAATGCACTTTGAAGCTGGATTTTACTGTGCAGAACGGCAAAATCAACTTGCAAACTGTTGTTTAAGTGCATTGAAAGTGGATTGAAAGTGCATTATCGAGCATGTGCGGAAGTGCCATCAGTCTTTTTTATTTCTCAACTCTTTAAAAAGCTGTTTATGGAGCCACCCTGGCCTGTTTAGGCTCCTCCCATTTTTCTTTCTCATAGGAAGGGTTTGGGATTGCGCCTTCAGCACTTCATTTTTAAGAAACGCCCACCCTTCTTGAACTCCCTTCTCCTTAAATATTTCCGACCATGGGATTCTACCTAGCATAAGGTTAAGTTTGTTAAAATTTGCTCTTTTAAAGTCCAACCTACATGTCTGACTACGTACAGATTGTAAATTCCAAGAGTACTTGGTCACTACTATCCAGGGTGCCTGTTACTTTAACCTCATCGACCAGTTCTTCCCTGTTGGTGAGAATCAAGTCTAAGATAGCAGACGCCCTTGTTTCCCTGTCCACCTTCTGGAATAGGAAGTTGACAGCAAGACAAGTCAGGAATTTACTGGATCTTGCATTTTTAGCAGCGTTGGTCTTCCAACAGATATCCGGTTAATTAAAATCTCCCATGACCACCATGTCCCTTCTCTTTGAGAACTTTGTGATCTGGTCTAGGAGCGTCCCATCCAAGTCCTCTGCCTGGTTTGGTGGTCGATAGCAGACCCCCACGAGAATATCACGATTATTTCTTATTCCTTTTATGTTTACCCATAGAGTCTCGACTGCACAACCATGCTCAGATTCATGTACTTCTTCACAAGAGTACACATCTTTGACATACAGTGCTACTCCTCCCCCTTCCTTATTTGTCTATCCCTTTTAAAAAAGTTGTACCCCTCAATCTTAATATTCCAATCATGAGTGACATCCCACCAAGTTTCAGAAATGCCTATTAGGTCAAAATCCCCTTCCTGTATTAGGGCTTCGAGTTCTTCCTGCTTGTTTCCCATACTCTGCGCATTAGTGTAGAGACATCGGAATCCATGGTTTATGTGCCCTGTGGTTTTTGTTTCTGTACTTACCTGTGAGTTTATGTTTCCTTGCATACATGCCACTCCCTGCAAATCTTTATTGTTCTCGTCTCCAGGTATTGTCAGCATACAAGGCTTTAAGTTGTTGTCTCGTTCCCCCATGAGATTTAGTTTAAAGCCCTCCTGATCAGGTTTGCAGGGCTCTCACCAAACACATTTTTTCCTACCCTCGTGAGGTGTAAACCATCCCCTGACAGAAGAGCTTCTTCTCGAAAGCGTAAGCCATGGTCCAGAAATCCAAACTTTTCTTGACGACACCACCTACGCAGCCAGTCATTAATTTGGTGTATTCATCTTTCCCTTCCTAAGCCACGACCTTCAACAGGCAGAACAGATGAAAACACAACCTTCGCCCCCAGGTCCTTCACCTTCTCGCCCAGAGCCATGTAGTCTCTTTTAATACGTTCTGGGCTGTGCCGGGCAATATAATTTGTTCCATTTGAACGAGCAAGAAAGAGTAATAATCTGTGGGCTTGAGTTTTCCTACCCTTTCTGTCACATCCTGGATGTGTGCACCCGGTAAACAGCAGACCTCTCAGGACAACAAGTCAGGTCGGCATACTTTAGACTCTATCCCTCTCAGTAGGGAATCCCCAATTACGAGAACACGCCTCTTCCTAAATTGTGGAGCAGAAGATGTTTACATCTTTACTTGAACATGTTTACTTGAACATGATTACATGAAAAGAAAGGGGTTCTTCTGTATAGAAGCATATACAAAATCATATAAGCTGCTTTCTTAAGTAGAAGATCACAGCCATTTCTTCTGCCTAGGTGGGTATTTATTTTTTCTTTGCTGTATCTTTCAGAAGATATCTAACAGAATGATGTGTTTGCTGTCTGTCTGAGCAATGCATTCTTTTATTACTGAAAGCAATATATCAAATCCTTCAAACATCTAGAAGCCAGGCACAAAAGTAAAAACCAGTATAGTGGTATAAGTGACACAGCACTTGTAAAAGGGGGGGAAGTAAAGTAGGAGAGCTTGTTAGAGTGATTTGATTAACAGATTAATATGAAATGCTGGTGTGTGAAGGAATGCCCGCATTGGACTTGCTGAATCAAAAATCACCGAAGAGTTATTTAGGGCCACTATGAAAGAGCCATCTGCAAACCAGCCCATCATTAAATACTGTGCCCTAGCCAGGTATTCCATGCACCATAAGTTTATGCCAGTGCAACAGAATAATTGTTATAGGTGATTTATCAAGTGGTGTTCCAGGTAATTCAAAAAGACACAAGAAACTCCACTTTACAGATAATGGGCATGATGTGGATAGACTCCTTTACAGGATCTGGTCCATTGTATCAGATCACCTGGTGGATTAGCTGCTACCGCATTACTTATCACGATGCTGCCACAAAACATTCCTGTTGGTGATTTGTAAAAGCATGGGTATGGGGCACGAGTGGTGGTGGGGTTTAGAGGCAGTGTCTTACTTTAGAGACAGGACCTGCCAGACTCTGCTTTTAAGTTTGTAGTATACCCTAAAAGAGATCAGATTGTTTGTGATAAAGATGGTGTTTATTAAGTGTCATAGTCATTGTGGTGGTTACATAGCAAGGCAAAACCAAGCAAACAAAAGCTTATAACATCCAGTGGCGGACCTACATTTTTGGGGCCCTGAAGCTTGAACTGTTATGGGGCCCCCTTCGCAACCAGCAATAATAGGGCAACATCCAACAAAGCCCTGGTCCCAGCCTAGGCTTGCCAGGCCCCGCTGCTCCACCAGCAGGAGATTCGCGACGCGCTATGCGTGCCTGCCACGGCTCGCCCGCACGCACCTGTCACAGCGTGCCCACGAGCTCGCATGCATCTGTCACAGCGCGCTCGCGCGTGATGCGCCTATGTTACTTCTGGTGACAGGGACGCTCTATGGTTTCCATTGCTAGAGCATCCACGTCACTTTTGGGTTTACCCAAAAGTGACGCGTGCCCGCGCATGTGCCCGCAGTGCCCACCAGCCCTCAGCTGGCCAGTGGGCAGCCCAGTGGATGGGCGGTAGTTTACCCGCCACCACCGGGCAATTGGCAACCCTACCCCAGCCTGATGGAATGTTCTTCCCAGTAACATCAGGGCTCTATGGGACCTAAAGAAGTTCTGCAGGGCCTGTAAAACAGAGCTTTTCCACCAGGCCTACAACTGATGGCAACCACAGGTTGTCATTGTTACTGGCCTCCCTCTCGGCTTCTGATATGAGGATCTGGCTGCTTGGCCGGGCATCCAATGGCCCTGTAATTATGTGAGTACCATCTTGTTAACTGTATTGAATGGTTTTATGAATTGTATTGATTACTTATGAATTTTAGATATATATGATTTTATTATAATTGTTGTTACCTGCTGTCAGGTAAGAGAGAGGAATGGGGATCTTCAGTAGCTGCTACCACTCTGGTGTGAGCCTAACTCAAGAAGGCCCAGAACACCCTGCATGCCCCTGGCTGCTGCTTCTCCCAACAGGGTATACTTTCTAGGTGACCAAAGGAGGCATGAGGACCTAGGGCAGAGTAACAAAGTTTATTAAAAAAATCTAATAATAATGATAACTCAAGCCACAATAGGATGACAAAACCAGTAAAGGCAGGCAATCAAACAAATAGAAACCCTAACACATCTACCTTTACTGTCCCTAGCCATCTCCTGGCACTAGGCCTTAGGCTAACTCACCCCTTCCTGGATGAGGGATCCCTCCATCTGCAACAGCTTCTCCCCAGCCCTGCTCCCTAGGAGTGAACCCCCTCCCTTTTTAGGCAAGGCCTTTTATTCCTTCTCCCCAGGCACCACTCCCTTACCCCTGATTGGCCCTAGCCTTCCCTCCAAATCCTCTTCCACCAATCACAAGGCCCAGAGGGTACCTGGGAGATGTAGGCCTGGTAATTACTTTAATATAGGCCTCCCTAGGGCCTGTAGGCTGCACTTGAGGCCTAGAATCATGACACCCACCCTGAGCCCGGCTTTGACCCGGAATGATGGTGGGCTACAAATTTAACTAATAAATAATAATAATAGGGAGGGGGTCATCAGAGGGGGAACATTAGGATAAAGAGGTGAAAATCTGATCTTTTGGTGTTAAAATGCACAAGCAAGACAAATGCAGCCTGAATTGAGAATTCAGATGTCACTTTATGGTTCTGATTGGCTCTAGCCTAAGGGCTGAGCTATAGCATTATTAAGCCATGTACCAACGAAGGATTTGAGGATCCAGCTGCCAAAATGTAGGCTATGAATAGATTCTGGTGAGGTCAGTGAGCCCTTACAGCTGGGGGTTTGAGCACTGCAAGCCCCCAAGAAAATTTTGAAATTTGACCAATTACAGGGACATTTTGAGGCCATGTGAAATGGGTATTCTAAAGTCAATATTAAGCATGTTAAGCATATTCTAAAGTCAATATTAAGTACTTCAACCCATTGGCTTATGATTCTATCACTAAAAAACTACATCGATTTTGTAGAGAAATTCACTCATTTAAAAAAAGTTGATTTGGGGGCCCCTCCAGGATTGGGGGCCCTGAAGCTTAAGCTTCATTAGTTTCACAGTAGATCCGCCTCTGATAACATCCCTCCCTGAAGTCTGGGGATCCCTGGGGGTCCTTTTGAGATGTCGCTCGATGAGGTTAGTTGCTGGTTACATGTCTGCTCAGTTCTCCATCAAACATTGAGCTCCAAAGAGCTCTAGGCTTGCCTAGATTTTAAAAGCTGCTCCAGCCTAATTGCCAACAAGTCCATGGACCTGAGTTCAATCTTGATGGAAGTCAGTTTCAGGTAGCTGGCTCAAGGTTGACTCAGCTTTCCATCCTTCTGAGGTCAGTAAAATGAGTACCCAGCTTGCTGGAGGTAAAGTGTAGATGACTGGAGAAGGCAATGGCAAACCACCCCATAAACATAGTCTGACTAGTAAATGTCAGGATGTGTCTATTCAAACAATTTACTGCTGAGCAGAGCCACCAAAGCAGCAAGAATGGGGGAACTCAGATAATTGGTATGTAAACATATGCCCATGCTCTATACAGCACAGTTAGAAAAGAATATGGTGAAGCAACCTGCTGAACAGGCATGAATGGGCCAATGGACAGATGAACAGCCTGCCGAAGAACTGGCTCCCATTTTGTGACTGGTAAAGAAGAAGAGTTGGTTTTTACATGGCAACTTTCTCTACTTTTTAAGGAGAATCAAAATTGCTTATAATCGCCTTCCTTTCATCTCCCCACAACAGACATCTTGTGAGGTAGGTGGGGCTGAGAGAGCTCAAAGAGAACTGTGACAAGCCCAAGGTCACCCAGCTGGCTTCATGTGTAGGCGTGGGGAAACCAATCTTGTTCACCAGATTAGAGTCCCCCACTCATGTAGAGGAGTGGGGAATCAAACCAGGTTCTCCAGATTAGAGTCCACCACTTTTACCCACTACACCACGCAGGACATGAGTTGAGACGGTGGATATTTGAACTAGGGCTGTTGATTCGGTTCGGTCCGAACCGAAAAACAGCCAAATTTCCCGCAATTCGGCGGTTTTTTGGTTCAGACGAACCGAACTCAAAAAGGGGGGGAGCCGAATTTGCCAAGTTCGGGGTGTTCCCAAATAAATTTGGTGAATTTTGCCCCTTTAAACAGATCTGCGCCTTCCAGCTGGAAGGTGCAGATCTGTTCCCCCCCCCCCCCGCGGGCCTCCAGGGAGCTTCCCTGGAGGCATGCGGCGGGCCCTTTAAATAGATCTGTGCCTCCCAGCCGGGAGGCACAAATCTATTTAAAGCCCCCCCATCCCTGCCGGTTCTCCCGGCAGGGCTGGGGGGGGGGTCTGGAAACCCTCTGTGCTGCCTGCGCAGACAGTGCAGAGGGTCTTGTTTAAAGGGCCCCCCACGCGCCTTCAGCTGGGAGGCACAGATCCGTTTAAAGGGCCCCCCCGCGCGCCTTCAGGGAATCCCCCTGAAGGCGCGCAGGGGCCGAATTTTCCCCCGAACTCTGGATCCCTCCGAATTTCCAGGGATCCGAAGCGGGGGAGTTCAGACTTCGGCACGGCCCAAATAAAAACGGGCCGAATTTTGCCGAAGCCGAACTATACTGAATTTTTTTTTCAACAGCCCTAATTTGAACACCTCTAGTTTTTAGGCAAAATCTTCAAGTATTATACAATGACTAATGTAGCATTTATATATAGTATCATCCACACCAATAGATTGCAAGTTGTCACATTTTGACTTTGATTTAACTCCATATGTTAGCTTATAGCCTTGTGACCTCTACCTATGTCAACTATTAGTGTCACTTTAAAAAAATGGACTTTGCCAAAGCTTTTTCTCTCTGTCAATTTAGAGTACCTGGAATTATGTGGTGAGATGCCCCTTATTGTTTCTGCTGGCATAACTGGCATTAAAGCAAAAAAAAAGGGGGGGAGGGAAAGGAACGAAGAAAGAAGCTTAAACTAGAATTATAATGTGGCTGGTTGTACTCACTTCATTTACTCACTTTGGTATGAAAATTTGGGGCAGAATGGTAAATGAGGGAGGTCAAAAGTGATGGTGTGTATGTATAAAAATGGACTTGCATGAAAAAAATAGGATAAAACTCCATCGGAATTAAGTCAGGATTTTATAGGAGTTTGTGAGAATTGAGGAATAATATCTTCATATTTGTAGGCACTGTTTTAAAATAAGAGATGTGGAGGAAATTGATATTATTACAATTACAATTAACAAATATTGGCATCTCTGTGAATCCACCTGTTGTGTGTGGTTTGAAAGAGTAAGGCACTAGGCCACAGTTTGTGGTACCATTCTGTTTATTTGCTTCTGTCAAATAAGGCTAAGAACTGACTCCAGAGAGAAGCACTGTTCAAAAACTTAAATCAATATTTTTTTCCCTTCCATAAAATGAAGTAGAGTTTGAAGTAGTGGATGCATTGATACAAATTTTTATGTTTATACTGAAGAGAGGTATAAATATAGTTACTGCTTGTGACCTGAGAACCTTGATTATTAAGATGGATACTGTTTTTTTCTATAAATTTGCTATTTCCTGTTTTATTTTTTAAATTTTCAATTATTACTATTTTTAAAAAAAAGTGTGACAGATGGTCAAACTGGAAGGTTTTGAAATTACATCTTTTATTAATAGCAAAGCAGTTCAGAGGTAAACTTCAAAGTTGTTGTTTGGGTTTATGAAGAAAGAAACAAGACCTCTCTGTGTTCTAAGAGTGAATCAAGTTACACTGTGGGTAACTAAGCAGGGTCAAAGGTACTTGAACACATGTTCTGTTCTTGAGTGCTGGACAAGCAACATCCTAAACTGTTAAAACAGAGTACACAGCCAGAGCCTTAAATATTCATAAAATAGCCCAAATAGAGTTGCCAACCTTCAAGTGGGTCCTGAAGATCTCCCAGAATGACAACTAATCTCCAGGCTAGAGATGAAAAATTTCTGAAAATTTTGAAGCCATGAAAAAAAACCGTTTTTCCCAGGAAAAAATAGAAATTTTGGAAAAATTGAAAAAAAGTTCATTGTGGAGTAGTTTCACAAATAGTGTGTAACACAGTGTATATAAAAGTATTATGCTTGCAATAAAACAGGTAACCACCCCCCTTTCCCTCAAAAGCAACAAAAAAAGCAAGAAACCATCAACATAAAAAATAATCAGATTTGCCCCTTAGCACCAATAGCAAATAAAGTTAAGGGGTCCACCTCAATATTTAAGCTCCATAGAAATATTCTTTTCCAAATGCTACAAGGATGACAAAACACATTTTTGCATGCCAGAGGTGCCCTAAAGACATTAAAAAATACTTTATGGAATTAAATGATGAGGACCAGAATAAAAGTGCAAGTAGCTTTTCTTCCAGAGTTCTAATTCCAGAAACACTATTTCTGCTGCTTCTGGATCATTACAAAGTGTTTCTTCACCAGCAGCTTCTTCAAGTAAAGAAATGATGCAAACCACTGCCTCACAAAAATGCACTATACCATCATTTATAGATAAAATGACACCTGAAAATCAGGAGAAAATTGATCATGCGCTTGCAAGACCAATATATGCTTCTGGATCAGCATATTCAGCTGAGAGAACTTGCAATAATTTAAGACTTTATAAAAAGTCTCAGAAATCTTTCATTAAGGTCTTCATGTTATATAGTTTGAATACCATGTCATAGATATATTATTTATCATTGGAAAAGAACATATTCCACACACCTTTTCCCCAATTTTTCTGGAAAAAAAGGGAAAAAACCTGTTTCCCCCCCAATTTTTCCGGATTTTTTCCAGGCCTTCCTGCCTCTACTCCAGGCTGCAGACATCAGTCCCCCTGGAGAAAATGGCTTCTTGGAAAGGCTGACTCTATGGTATTATACCCCACTGAGGTCCCTCCTGTCCCCAAACCATGTCTTCCCTAGGCTTCACCCCTGAATCTCCAGGAATGTATTTACCCAGACCCTTAAACCCTGACGAAACTATAATCTTTTGCTCCTAGAAAAGCCAGCAAAAAAATAAAAAGACGATTGAAAATCAGAACAGACAAAAAAACAAGACCATTGAAAATCAGAACAGACTGTTCTTTGGAAGAGGTAATCTGCAAGAAAATAAAACTACAGCAAATCATACTCCTTAATAATTAACAACATTGTCATGGGTCAGCCTGCTGAAGCTTCTGCCAGGGATCAGTCTGCTGAGGCTTCCTCAGGAGAAGAAGATCTGGAAACTGCTGCCAGTGACAGGGAGGAACCACAGCCTTCAACTATCCAGGGCAGGGGACTCACCTGGGCCCAACAGCAGCCCTCCACGACCGCTGCAGCAGTGACATCAAAGGTGCAGAATCCTCCTCCTCTAGCATAGAAGTGCTAGATTGCAAGCACATCGGAGAGCCCTGTCAGCTGACAATGATGAGGATGATGAGCTCCCTCGGCAAGGACTGCTGAGTCAGAGGAACCAGCAACAGCTGGGTCCCCTTAGGCTTATTTAAACAAATGTTAGCAGCAAGGCTGACGTGGGAACAATGTATGTTTTCACTCCATGCTGCTCATGAGTTAACTTCTTAGAAACCTTTGTGTATCTGACTTTGGACTGGACTTTGATTCTCTTGCACTCCGTTTACCTGTTTCTGACCCTTGGCTTACCTTGGAACTTAGATTGGACTTGGACCATGCTCTTGTATTATGTTTTGGCTAACTGTACCTGGACACTCTCAATACCTCTGCTTTGAACTCGGACTGCTCTTGACTATGCTCCTCTGGCCCTGGGACCTTACAAACATGTTTCAGTGGTTATCATAAATTCTTGTCCTTTTCCCCGTTGTTTTCATGGTTCCATTGTACCTCCGCAGCTTCTAAAGGTGCAGCTGTGTAAGATGCTTTCCTTCAGGGTGTGGTGAGAAGCTGCTCTGTCTTCTTCACTGCAGGCACTTTGATCTCACATATGGGGTGCAGTTTGTTCTCCTCTCACACTATAATGCTTCCACTTCTAGAATTATATCATCCTAGTTTTTTGTCTCCAGTGCTAAAAGCTGAAGAGAGTACAGAATACCACCACATAGACAGTTTCAGTTTCTATGCAATTTTTTTTAATGTTGGTGCTGAAAAAATGCTGTTTTATTGTTTTCTTCATGACATTTCCCCAGTTTAACCCCCCCCCCCATGGTAGAAAACATACTGATATTGTATCATGGTTAGCTACATGTTTTGTCCTGTGGGGCAAATATCATCCTTGGGAGGGTCTGTGTGTTTCTTTTTGTTAAACTCTGTTGAAGTTCCATTCCTGAAACTCCTCTAGCTCTTATCAAGTTACACAATTTTCACATTTCAGAAACATCAAATTTCTTTCCAGTTCAGAATAGCAGTAGAAAGAACTATAAAACACTTCCAGCGTGAGAGCCAGCGTGGTGTAGTGGTTAAGAGTGGTGGTTTGGAGCGGTGGAGTCTGATCTGGAGAACCGGGTTTGATTCCCTATTCCTACACATGAGTGGCGGACGCTAATCTGGTGAACTGGATTTGTTTCCCCACTCCTACACACGAAGCCAGCTGGGTGACCTTGGGCAAGTCACACTCTCTCAGCCCCACCTACTTCACAGGGTGTCCGTTGTGGGGAGGAGAAGGGAAGGGGAGGAGAAGGGAAGGTGATTGTAAGCTGGTTTGAGTTTCCCTTAAGTGGTAGAGAAAGTTGGCATTTAAAAACCAACTCTTCTTCTTCTTCCTTCTACTATTGTGAAATGAATGTGCTATTTCTTGATAAATATGTAACTTTAAAAAAATCAGTGGTGCCAATAAAATTTGTCCAGAAATGAATATCAGCTTATGTAGTTTATCACCGATAAAAACCTATAATGTTTATCTGGAGGGTCTCTTTGCTATTAACGTTCATCTTTGTGCTCTTAATACTGGTGAAGCCCTAGGTGACACTGGGAGCAATCCAAGGAGGTGACTTCAGAAGTAAGGCCCATGTTATTCAATTAGGTTTATTCTCAAGCAGGTATTTTTAGGATTGCAGCCTGTGTAATCTTTGCTTCCCCCCATAAAATTATTTATTCTTTTACCACATAGAATAGTAAATATAAGAACAAATACACCCCATGTAATCCCGTCACCCACTATCTTCCCTAAAATAGCCCATCAATAAGCAAAGAGAAAAGAAGAGAAAGCAAGCAAGTTGTACACTTAGGTAACTGAGAGTACAGATTTTAAAAAGGAGGGTGAAAGTAGGATGGGAGGGAAGTGAGCTAAACAAGGATCCAGCTAAACAATGAATGGAGAAGGTGAGATATCACTGCTCAAAGAGGTACAAGGAATCTTGCCAGATGGAGGTGAAGGTCTCAGGAGCTTCTCATGTGTTGTATGCAATTCTCTCCCTTGTACAAAGATTTAACATATCACTGCAGTATCATCTTTGCTTGACAAAAGTTGTCCTATCATCTTGCAAGCAGGTGTCCTAACACCTGAACAGATGCAGACCTAAAGAATGTACATGGCAATCAACCCTTTTCCACCTCAATGTGATTTCTGCAATGCAGCATTGTCCATAATGAGAACTGTCCTGGCTAAAGATGCTTTTCATTTTTACTTTACCATTCATAGTCTCTTTAAGGCTATTTTTGGCTATTTTCCCTCAAAGCAATGTTTCTTCAAGAATTGATCTGGAAAACAATGGCTTGTCACATGCTCTGTATTCATTTCATCCAGAGGGCATTCCTTAAAGCTAATGCAGTCTGGATTTAATTTGCATTTTAATTAATATTTCAAAGAAAGTCTCTTGGCATCTTGTTCATTTGTTTGTTTAGGCTATCACAAGCAAGAGTCCTATTGGATCCTGAAATTAACAGGGAATTGGCATGTGGTTGAGCTAAGGCTTCACAATAGCTACAGTCTTACATTCATAAACTGATGTTTAAAAAAATCAGTTTTTGCTTGCTCAAAAGAAAGGTATAAGATATCCATTGTTAAGCACTTCAATATCCCACTGATTTCAAACTAAGACTAACACCCTAAGAACACTTTCCTGGGAGTAAGACCTATTGAATGAAATGAGATTTACCTCTGAGTAGACCTGTTTAGGATTATTCGCTTAGAGAAGTAAGTGGTGGCATGGCATTTGTTCCATCTTTAGAAGTAGAAGAAACCATTGATAATGTTATGCTGGGTCTGGAAACATTTCCATTAACATTTATTTTCTGCCTTTCCATTTTCCTTTGCTTTGATTTTCTTGTCTCTTCCCAAGAAATCCTTGGGATGGTACTAATACCTCACTTGCTTCTGTGACAATAATTTCTGATTAATTTTTATTATGATATTGTATGAACTGACTTGATTTATCTCTCTCTGTGTGTGTGTGTGGTATATACCGACAGGCCATTTACCAAGTAGCTTTACTTACTAGGGAATGCTTGCAACTGTTAGAGCAGAGCTAATTTGCTTTAGGTGTCGGGTGCTGGGCTGTTCTGACATAATTCTAGGCGCCTTCCTTATCTAATATACAAACAGTCATACAGAGACTTTAAGTAAGGGGTCCCTGATTTTGATGAACCTGTGGGAATTTGGGATATTTTCAGAATAGATTGTGGGTGTTGTAACAAAATGGTTGCCACGGGGTGTTTAAACAATTACAAAACGGCTGCTGCATGTGCTCGGTCCAATCACAAAACACTGGGAAGTTTTCTTATTATAAAGGTAACTGTTCCTGAATGGGTGTTCCTTGCAGACACAAACGTGATGCCGCCTGAGCTCTTCTGAACCATCTCCTGCTTCAAAGGAGTGGAAGAAAGACACAGCTAGCTGTTTGATTTGGAGAACAGATGATTTAGGGATGAAATAAATGGGCACCAGGAAACACACTGGTGAGTGCTCTGGTACCCACAGGCACCATGTTGGGGATCACTCCTTTAGATGCTGTCAATTAAGCTTGGATAGATTTATTAATCCAGATGGCATGAAATTAGGTTTGCCAACCTCCAGGTGGAGCCTGGAGAGCTGGAATTACAACTGATTGCCTGACTGTAGAGATCAGTTCCCCTGGCTGCTTTGAAGGGTATGGCATTATACCTTGCTGAGGTCCCTCGCCCAAAAAAACTTCCAATGGAGCAAGAATCAGCCATTTAGTACACCTCCACACATAAACTTAAACCCACAATACTATAAAATCACATGAGTCTGTTTTTCAGGTTACCCAATGGTTTTCTTTATATGTCCTTAAATGTTTAGCAGCTGTCTTTTGATTCATGGGTCACACATAGGATACAACAAAATCTGATATAACCTTGTCAATACTTACAGATTGAAGCCTGTTCAATTTGGTTTTGGCACTTTGACTTAACAGGAGTGCATGTAAAGTATGCGTGGGCATGCACGAGACAGGAGACAGAGTTCCAACAACAACCCTTTATTGTGCACAGGCAGAATGGAACCGTGCCCAGACCCCTGCTTATATGCCCACTCGGCCACCCGCAGCCACTCCCCCCAAGTCCATGATTGGGCAGATGAACCCCAGTAGCCAATGGGAACATACAACTCAGGAGCCTGGGGAAATCCAAGCTCTTCAAACATTAGGTTACCCGTGCTACATACACAACAGTGCATACTATCCATTTTGTGTAAAAAAAGAAAAAAGAGCAGTGCCCATATTTTCCATATGCACACAGTTCAGCATGTGTGAACATAACCCAGCTTTTGGAAGGAATGCATTCGTACATACTGAAGTATGTAGTTAGTTGTGAATTGCCTGCATTGTGCAGGGGGTTGGACTTGATGGCCCTGGTGGTCCCTTCCAACTCTATGATTCTAGGATTCTATGAAGTTGTACACATACAGAAAATGTATGTTGTTCCTTTATACACAAAATGGTGACTGTCCATACTGGGTAAAATCTTCCTGTTTGCCAGTCATGGACATGGAGCTGGTTTTCCCATGGTCTGTTTGTTGTCCTGTTTGTGTCTGTTTGGCAGGTTTCTTCAATTATGCCTTCCTAATACCTCACTAATACCACAGCACAACCAGCTTTTCCCACATGTCTGTTCTCACACAGCCTGATGGAGTTCTACTTGCTCTTGTCCTTGCTGCATCACTGTTCTTTTTGCCAGGCAATTGCTTAAATAAAGAGTTCCATAAGTTACAAAGTATACATAAATAAATGCTGCGTTTTAAAAAATCATACAATTCAATGTCCAAACAGTCTTTAGCAATATTAATTGCTACTGCTCTGGTTGGACTAGCAGTATTTCCATGCATGCCCCGTTTTGCAGTAATCTGCTACCAATCTATTTTGCAGACATTTTAGTCATTCAGTGCCAAACTGAACAGACCTGGTGGCCAGCTCACATTTCGTCAAGACGAGTGAACCATGTAAACCAAGATTCAAAAATATTTGCAGCAAAATTAATGACATCCCTAGTTTTCTCTTGGCTACATCAGTTATAAGTTATACAAAACTAAATTCATGTTGGCAACAGGTCAACTTTATATGACAGGCTAATACTAGCACAAGTCTATATGTAGTGATAACAATTTTTAACATAAAAGGTCTTTATCACACTTTTCTCTGAACACTCATGGTGGCTAACATTCCACTAGCAGGAACATCAAGAAATACCCTGTGAACTATCAGGATAGCTGAACAAATCTTTCTAACAGTTGGCAATAATAATTCCTGCTTAATTCCTGTAATTAAGGCACTTGATGGCCCTGGACAGCGTAAATCAGGAGGCTGCCCTGCTTGTTTTCAGGTATTCAGAAAATACCTTGTGATTTGAGAAATTCATATGCATAGCATCATATAAGCAGAACCTGCTTCCAAGTAAATATGGTGAGGACCAAGCTGTGGTAGCATAATACCCAATTTATCAGAAGTTCATGAAATGAAAATTGTGAACTAGGTTTTTAATTCTCAGCCTGGATGTAAAATCAGCAAATATTGAATGAAAAAAAAACCCTAGGTATTAAATGTCTAATCATGGTGTCGTAAGTGCCCTGGGCAACTATCCCATTTGCCCATTGGATAAAAAAGTGCCTCTGCCAGGCCAGTTCAGAAAACTGATGTGATGACCGAAAAGGCCCAATGGTGCAAGAAGCTCTGAGAGCAAGAACTGAGTGGAAAGAGCATAATTGATACATGGAGGTATATATATAAGGCCTTTGCATGATCTCTTCTGACTGCGTCAGTGGATATTTCCAGTGCCACACATCCTCACAATGTATTCCAGTGATCATGGGAAATTCCCATATATTTTCACATCAGTGGCTGCTTCCTGGTGTGCTAAACAGCAGTGTGTAGATCCAGGGTGGGCAGACAGTCACTTGGAAGTGGCCTGTCTGTCTCCAAGCAATTAAAAATAGTTCTTTGCCCACTCCTCCAATGTAGCTGTAATCACTTTTTCATGCATCCCTTCAAAGCTATTGTAGCAGTGTTGTGGTTTTCAATACTTTTATGGTTGAAAGTATAGGTTATTGAAAACCTGCAGCATTTTAGGCTTCAAATTTGGAACTGGGAAAGAATGAGTTGTTTGTCTGAGAAAAGATGTTTGGAAGGCATTTGGAAAACCACAGAGCAAGGTCATCTTCAATGTTCCCAGACCTTGGATAATCATTTGAAGTCTGGGAATATAACCAAAACAAGGCTGTCAAAGTTGCTGATAGTAGATATAGGGGGAAAAACAGATGTAGAAGAAAACACATTTTTGTGGTTTCTCGTGCTTTTAAGTCTAATAATTTCAAATTCAAATAAGCTTTAATGGCATAAGATAACAATATAAATTTCACTTAAGTCTAATACAATAATGACTTGTTTGGTCTTTGTGGTTCATGAGCCTTTAAGATGAAAGTGTGAAAACTGGGAATTTATTTTGAGAAAATATATTGATATCTATGTTTGAGTGTTATTTCCTATGCCATCTGTTTGCCTGACATGAGATCAAAGTTAGGGAAAGATGTTTGTTAAAGGGATATTTAGACTTTTTATGTCTTTTGATGTCTGAGAATATTGTAGAATTGTCATAACAATTTTCATTGGTTCTCAAAATAATTTACCTCTGAAATGTTATATAAAGGGACTTCAGATTGTAAGGGGTTGGATAGTCTTTGCCAGGCATGCTTGCATGCTGTCTGTCTAAAAATGATCCCTGGCATGACACATTGATGGGTATGTAATTCTGTTGTGCATTTTTCATTGTAATTTTTTAGTGTATTTTAGATCTGTAATAATTTGTTAGAATCTACTAAATTTTTCCATGTAATCTAATTTTCATATATATTAGCGGGTTTTTTTCCATTAATAGTATTGAAGCATTAACAATTAAAAAGGCATTTTAACACAATTCAAGGCTGGTTAAGTAAGATAACATATTTTTTTAGCAAAATACAAGTTCTAAAAACATAGCCACTTATCACAGCAATTGATCTGCTTCAGTAGCTTCTCTCTATTTCATGTGAAGGAGATGCATGCTCATGCACAATTTTACTCTGGATGGAGAAATGACAACATCAGCCCCCTTTCTCCTCCTCTCCTCTTTTACACACACAAACACAACTTGCCTTGGATGAGAAGAAGCAGCCTATTGATTCCCCCCTCCCACTAAATAAAAGCTGCTATTTGCCTGTTTCAGGGAGAACACAGATGTAAATGTATATTTTTGGGGAGGGGCTTTGGGAAAGCAGCAGAGGAAAGGCTTCACCACCTGAATACTTCAGACCTGCTCTGAAATGCTGTAATTTTTGTACAAGGAACCATTTTGTGATTGCTCCACCCACTGAGCTGCCATGTTGGGACTGATAGCTCCCAAGTCTCTTGAAAAAAAATTGAATCACTCCCAGAAACATAAAGTCTGCCCTCCCTGGTCTAGACACATTCCTCAGACCTGTGTGGTGCCATGAAGCCTCCCATCAGAACACCCTCAACTTGCTCAGTTTCAGTTTGGGCAAGAGATGATGGTCATGGGGGGGCTGGGTGTGGGAAAGGATAAAAAATGAGCCATTCTGAACATTAATGGTATTTTGGCCTGATTCAAGGGGCTCAGAGGGCACATCTATAAAATTCCATGTCCAACCCCTTTCTCCCAATGAACTTTGGCAGCAACGCTATAATAGATTCTGAATGGGTCTGCCTCAGTCAAGGCTAAACTATGACCTTTGTTTAATATCATCTTAACTTCTCATCCTAAATTCACAGTAAAGGGCTTTAAACTGGTCTGAGCAAAAGCTTAAATAGTAATCCCAAAGACTGACTTGGCTTTGCAATCAAGAAGCTGCAGTAGGTAAAGGCTGTGGAATGCGATACCTTGTCCTGGTTCTCATGTGTGATTGGTGTAAATGATTTTACTGCAGCTGAAAAGTGCTCCAGCCATCTGTCTCACTTTCATCTTAGCAATAAGAGAGCCCTGTTGGAAACACACATGTTTCTTTGTGCTCCCCATGTGAAAATGTGATTCATATAATAATTGCGCCTGTCAGCAGCCTGTGAATTTATTTTAGCTGTTGGAGCTGTACTTGGGAGCTTGCACAGACATTGTCTGGGCTGTGCTTGCCTTGTGGATTACTATGTGAGAAATTCCTTTCTCTGGAGCTCTCATTTCAGTACCTTTCCTGACTGCTGTGGATGGAAATGCATTGATTGATTTTATTTATAAAATGTGATGTATCGCCTTTCTGCACAAGACAGCCCTAGGTGATTTATAAGTAAAGCAAGTTGTGCAAAGGAAAATGAGTATGATTGACAAGCTGAAAACCCAAACTTGGTGAGTGGAATGCAATTTGCAAATTACACACACATATATATTCACTGACATAATTATTAATGTGGATGCTTAGTTTTCATCCATTGCAGAGTATAGTCATTAAGTTTCTTTTCTCACAAAAATGTTGAGGGTACCATTACAAGTTGAAATGAAGGAACTAACCTGGAAAGAGAGACAGTGTCAGCATGACTCAGGAACACTATACCAATGATACGCTGTAGTTAGTAGTAATGAGGGTTTCCCCCCCCCCCTGAAAAGTAGGATGAAGTTAGTGGCTGAGCCATTCTCGCTAAGCATAGGATTGCTACTTAATTAAGTTACACAAAATGTTGTTTCTATTTGCACTTCAGCCAGTGTTAATCCTTAAAGTGGCATATTCCAATAAGGTGTCCTATTCCCATCAGTATTAGAGCTGAGGCTCATATAACTTGTATAGCAAGCAGCAAACTGGGGAACTGTCCAGCAGGGGAGGAGTGGTGTGCCAATGAATGTTACTGAAGGAGCAGGGAAACTGATGAGCCTGGGAGCTGGAGACAAGAATCAAGGAACAGGTCAGAAATATCTGTTGCATCAGCAAGACCCAGGAAATTACTAATGGGGTTTTACTACTGGCCCTGAAGCTCTGTACCTTCCAAGTACAAGAGTGGGGTCTGATCCTGGTCACATGTAAATACATAAAGGCCTCTCCTCAAACGTTCTGCTCAGAGCAGGAGGCCTTCTGCTGTGAGGTGGGCAATCCACTTGCTCATACTGGCCTCTGATGGGGATCATTAGTGCCTTTGTTCCTGGGAAGATGCTGATAGGGCTTGTGTTGCTGGGGGTGGGGAGATGAAACGAATCATTGCGATCCCAGCCTTCAGTAGTGTGACCTTCATGAACACATGAAGCTGCCTTACGCTGAACCCAACCAATGTTCAGTCCATCAAGGTCACACTAGCAGCAAATGTCCAGGTGCTCAACTAAAGGTCTTTCACATGCCTGCTCCTTTTGAACCTTGGACCTCTGCAAGCCAAGCAGATGCTCTACCACTGAGCCATGCTCCCCCCATTGATAGTTGTGGCTGACTCTTCAGAACTGGACAATGGAAAGTGGTGGACCATGTCTAGAGGCCAGTAGATTCAACTGATATGTTTTACTATGCAATCCTGTGAAGAGTCATTCCAGTTTAGGCCTACTGATTCCATTTGAGTGTAGATTGAAATAAGTGTGCATTGGATTTCACAGTTCTAAATGATAGACTAAGCTGCTCATTTTTGGAAATTTTACTGTGGCAGGTTTTTTTTTTTAAAGATGGAAGAAGAGAGGCATTGTCATCTCTCTTGCATTCTGAAATATCCACAAATATTTATTTATCATTTACACTGTTCTACTGTGAGTACTTGTTATCCCAGTGTGGTCTGTTCTGTTTCCAACAAGATGTGGCTTGTCTTGATATAGTTATTGGGCAACAAAATTTGTTATTTTTCATTTTTGTATGCTTGCAGCTGAATATGGTTTAAATTAATGCAATGTGTTGCTGCTGACATGTATGTGTTACCTTTGTACATCTTTGTACATCTCAATCAAGATAATTCCAATTACCTTTGAAGATACACAGATGTTGTCACATCCTACCTTCTTCTTTTGTCTTCTTTTGAATGAAACAGCTGGTGAAAGTCTAAGTTCAATGTTATACTAGGCATCCATACTAAAAATACTTCACTGGTACAAGCCAGAAAATAAATTTGAGTCAATTGAGAAGTGGAACCAAGGAGAATATTCTGCCAGTC
This sequence comes from Euleptes europaea, assembly GCF_029931775.1. Taxonomy (NCBI): domain Eukaryota; kingdom Metazoa; phylum Chordata; class Lepidosauria; order Squamata; family Sphaerodactylidae; genus Euleptes; species Euleptes europaea. The sequence goes on along the minus strand of NC_079326.1, from coordinate 8,519,592 downwards.
ATGTAGACCAGTTAACAGTAATTATCTATTAGGGATATAGAGTCCTTTTCTGAATGCAAAGTGCTTTACAAAACTTATATATCATCAACACACAGAACCTGCTGAGACAGTAGTGGAATTATAAAACATAAAATGGTCTTTTATGCATGGGAATTTTACCTTGGATTCAACGCTCTTTTGACCCACACTTTTCTGAGCTGAATTCTCAAAATCCTATACATGGTGTTTTTTTGTCCTGAAGAAAGTCCTGGAGTATCTGGAGTAAGTTTTCGTAATGCAGAATCACCAGCACAAATCCGGAGAGTCTGAGTCCCTGCCCCTTGAAAATGCTGCTTTGTAATTGGCTGTCGTCTGCAAAGGGATGTAGTAAAAGGAATGACAGGATTGCCTACTGGAAACAATGGGAGAGGCTGGAAGGCCCATTGAAGATAATGGGAGCCAGGATTGCCAACTTACTTGCATGGGCTCCATTGAAATACATTACAGTACATAAACAGTTGCTAAGAAAATATGGAATGGATTTTCCATTAAGATCACTTGGCCCAGATAGACTACTCTGGCACTGGATTGACAGCCCCCAGCGTGCACCATCATTCTATTCTGGGGCTGTCATTCCAGTCCCAGAACACTTCTGCTACTCCCAGATGGTGTTGCTCATTCTGGGGGCTGACATTCTTGTCCCAGAGCACATATTCTGTTCCCTGGATCTGTCATTCCATTCTGGAGGGTGTCAATCCAGTGCCAGAGTAGTCTGTCTGGGCCAAGTGACCTTAATGGAAAATCCATTTTGCATTTTCTTTGAAACTGATTTTGTGCTGTAATGCATTTCAATGGAGCCCATGCAAGTGCAGCTAGGTTTGTTCCTGATCATTGTACAAACACTCGCTTCCTCTCCACCCCACAGCTGGGCTGGAGGAGGAGGGGAAAACCTGGGATGCCGTATGCACACAAATAGCTACAATCTGAACAGAGATCTCAGAGCAGACTTTAAATTTGTGGCAAAACAGCATTGGGAAAACCCGAGAAAAGTGCTGGGTGGGCGTGAGGTCAACTCTGAGGGATGGAAAACTCATGCATGACTCCAAGGAACAACCGAGTCAATCCTGGGGCAAACATGGCTCAAAGTACCCATGCATAAAGGACTATTATTTCTTTTTATTATTGTTTTATTTTCAGAGTATTTCATTTATTTATTGTTATTTACACATAAAATTCCAAGTGCAGTAAACCAGCACATGCTGTCCTGCATTCAACCAATTCAGGTCAAAAGCCTTCTGAAACAGAAACATCTTCATCTTAGCGTGGGGGGACAGTGGGGTTGGTGCCCCTCTCTAATCCACAGGGAGAGAGCTCCAACATTTGGAGCAGCAGCTGAAAAGGACCTCCCATGAGTTCTGAGCAGCCTCAGAGAAGATCAGTTCCCACAGGAAGGCACCATCTCTGGATCTCAAAGCTTGGCCAGATTGAAATGTGTGGAGGCCGTACTTTGTCTAATTTGAACCAAAGGCTTGATAGGTCATCATAAGCATCTTGAATTAAGTCCAGAAACAAATTGGCACCCAATTTAGCTGATCTGGAACTGGCTTGGTGTACCTATTATAGAAGGTAGTAGTTAGTATTCTTGCTGCTGTCTAATGTGTCAGTTGAAACTTACAAAGCATCTTCACAGGCAGCCTCACACAAAAAAATTATAGTGTTCTAACTATGGCTAGTTTCATCTTCTCCAAAAATGGCCATAGCTGTCATTCCAGTCTAAGCTGGTAAAAGTCTCTCCTGATCTGTTTCTTCAATAATATCCAGAAGTATTTCCAGACTGTATATCTGTTCCCTCAGTGAGAGTGTTACCACATCCATTTCCCTCCCACAGTACTTCCATTTTGTAACTATATTTTGTTTAAATGTATTTACCCTGATCCAAGTTACTGATTTAGAACTTCTACTCAGTGTAATTCATATATTCATGGCACTTAGCCCCAAACCTCTGGATAATCTCCCATAGAGGCTTTCTGTGGATGTTAAATAGCATAGGAAAGATGGAACCTTGAGGTATCATATGAACCAATGGCTACAGGCTAGGAATTGTCCATGGGAGCTATTACTCTAGACAAAGCAGTCCTTTGAAGTGATATTTCCACTACTCCCCGCTGGTGGAATTTTCTTCTCTCTCTACCTTATTTTTCTTCTCCTTCTTTCACCTTTCCATGGGGCTCTCTCATGTGCTTTCCTCCTGCTCCTCCTTCACTACTGTCTTCCAGTAGACAGTACTGGACAGTACTTCCAGTAGAGGGTCTCCAGCTCTCTTCCCCGCATCCTTCTCACTTCCCTCTTTATTTCACACTAATGTCTTGCTCTTCTTTGGCCCTTACCAAATCATGAGCTGCTCTTTTTAAAAGCAACCTCCACCTCCTTGTTGCTGGCTACACCAATTCCCACTGTCAGTGAGGTGGTTCAGTGGATGTTCCTCGTCCTCTCTGTATATTGCCCAGGCAGGAGCCTGCAAAAATTTGGCTGATGTTTCACATACTGGCCCAGCAATCAACCCTTCAGGCAGGATAAGGTCCTTGCTCTGTGCCTGTTCTGGCATTGGCTGGTTGTGTAGCAGACTGAAGCCCAATTCCAGGAGGCTACTGTTATAATGAGAATTTAGGAAGATCCGTGGCATTCCCCAAGGAACTTATTCCAGCTGTTTGTGGAAGGAGCTCAGGGAGTTTATTTACATATTATAAGACTTGGGCTTAGAGGCCCTAATTGCAACAACATCCAACAGCCATCTTAACAACAACTCCTTCTTCAGGCTTCCAGACACCAGCAGGAGGCAGATGGCCTCTCCTCCAAACATTAGCCCTTTATTAATGGTACCATCCTCTGTATGCTCTTTGCTATAGCAATCAGTACAGGTATGTCTGAAGTAGGACCTCACAACAACTAATATGTTCCTTTTCCTAGTTTCTAACCCCACTTGCCAGTATTTTGAAATCAAAACCCTATTGATATCGAAGGACAGATCAATATTTATTTTAATCTTATATAGCAGAGAGAGTGAAAACGGAGAGCTAGTAGACAGAAACACTTCCTGTTTCTTTTATCTCATTTCTTTCCAGTGGAAAAGTATTTACTAGCACAAGAAATCAAATAAAAATGCTGCATGAGGTTGTGGCATGTAGAAACCATTAAAGGGACTGAAACAGATTGCCTAGTATTGTTTGCAGAATGCTTAAGTAACATCTCAGTGCAAATTGGCAAACGTCATTGTACGTGCAAAAGTTCCCAGTCCTTTCCCAATTAAAGCTTAGCTAACTCTAATAGGTCCCAGTCAGTGGATTTGTTGCTGTATGAGTAAGAAGCCACTTCATTTGGGGGGGATTCATGGTTTCCATGATTTGTCGTATGCCAGTTGCCTATTCCCTTAAAATATACTTTACTCATCCCAAGTTGGATCTTCGTATAACATAGTTGATCCACTGCTAACGGTTTGAGTTTTTATGTCAACAAGAACAGTTTCCAAAGTAGCAGATGTCTACTCGGTTTGAAAGACTATGCCCAGTAAGGGCCACTAATATTATTGACTCTGAATATGGAACTGCTCAGTAGATGGTGCTGATGTAGAAAACATTTATGGGTTTTCCAAGCCATGCCAATTTTGCTGTCAGCAGTGACAGTTGCCATTCTGTGAGATGCAATCTGGATGTCCCCGAGCAGTTTCTGACATAAAGGCATAAGGCAACCATAATGCATTTGTGCCTGAAATTTGCAAGGCTTTTCCTAATAGTGTTGTCCCTGGCATCTGATTTGTGCTCCATCAACTGCTGGTTCCACCCTTCCTTCTCAAACTGGCATATGAGTGTTGGAAGTCTAGCCAAATGATACACCCATTGATAATGTGTAGCATTATTTCAAAAAGGAAATAAAAGAACCCTCCACTATGTAGGCACAGCAATATTTCCAGAGAAACAGGCAGAATATAGCTTTGTTCTGTGCACTTGTAATAAGATTCTGCAAAATTCATGCATGCTGATGGATGCCAGAAAGGATGTGCCTATTAAAATTGGTTCTTCTTTTAAGAGTGGTAAACACAAATGTTGGGTCCTGTTAACAAAATGTATGTATGTGTGTGCGTTGGGGGAATGGAATAACCATGAATGGAAGTACTGCTGATGATGGAAATATTGACATATGGAATTTCACTATATTCAGAAAAATGAAATAACCATGGAACTGTTTGATAGCCAGTGAAAAGGTTCTTGTAAGCATCAACATTATACTTCAAAGAAAACAGGTCAATGTGTCAGTAGATAAAGGGGAAGCTAGCAATAAAATATTTAAAATGTTTGGAACACCAACTGTTCTGAAGCTAGGAACCCTTTACAAACCTTAAACCCTAAAGTACTGATGATGTTTAAAGGCCGCATTAACCTGCCAAATTTAAACTCCTCCAATTACTAATCCCAGCAGTATCCCTTGCTTCACGCTTTGGCAACTGTTCTCTCCTTTAAAGAAAAGAATCCGACAGAATCCACTGGACTGATGTGCTGTGGGAATAGTGTGCAGAACGGTGGCTAGAGATATGTTAGGATGACAATAACCCTTGGCAGGATATATAAGCATGTTTTCAATAGGCTTGGTATATATATATTTTGGTTAAACCATTCACCAATGAGCTAGGATTTCTTTTTCTTCCATCAGCTATCCCATAAAACAGCAACAAGAAATGTATCCAGTTCTCGTCATCCATGCAAACCTTCTGCATGAAATTCAGCTCTGTAAAGCATTGCTAAAGTGTCTCTCCAGGGGCAGAGCCTGAGACACAATGATGAAAAGGCCAGAAACAAAGAGAATGTAGGAACATCATCCAGTCAAATACCAAGCAGGAAGAACTTGAAGCCCTAATACAAGAAGGGAATTTTGACCTAATAGGCATTACTGAAACTTGGTGGGATATCACTCATGACTGGAATATTAAGATTGAGGGGTACAACTTGTTTAAAAGAGATAGACAAATAAGGAAGGGGGAGGAGTAGCATTATATGTCAAAGATGTGTACACTTGTGAAGAAGTACATGAATCTGAGCATGGAAGTTCAGTCGAGAGTCTATGGGTAAAAATAAAAGGAGTAAGAAATAATTGTGATATTATGGTGGGGGGTCTGCTATCGACCACCAAACCAGGCAGAGGATTTGGATAAGACACTCCTAGACCAGATTACAAAGTTCTCAAAGAGACGGGACATGGTGGTCATGGGAGATTTTAATTACCTGGATATCTGTTGGAAGTCCAACTGTGCTAAAAAATGCAAGATCCAATAAATTCCTGACTTCTCTTGCTGACAACTTCCTGTTCCAGAAAGTGGACAAGGGGTGAAAATACATGGTCACTTTAGCCTCGTTTATTCCCTGTTTCAGCCAGGATTCAGCCAGGATCGAACGCACTCTCGGCGAAACACATGCGTTCCATCCTGGCTGAATCCTGGCTGAAATAGGGAATAAAGGAGGCAAAAGCAACCATGCGTTTTCGCCTAGGGAAACAAGGGGATCTGCTATCTTAGATTTGATTCTCACCAACAGAGAAGAACTGCTTGATGAGGTTAAAGTAGTAGGCACTCTGGGTAGTAGTGACCGTGTAATCTTGGAATTTACAAACTTGGGGAAAGGAAAAACTACATAGTCAAACATATAGGTTGGACTTTAGAAGAGCAAATTTTAACAAACTTAAACTTATGCTGGGTAGAATCCCATGGTCGGAAATACTTAAGGAGAAGGGAGTTCAAGAAGGGTGGGAGTTTCTTAAAAATGAAATACTGAAGGTGCAATCACAAACCATTCCTATGAGAAGGAAAAATGGGAGGAGCCTAAAGAGGCCAGGGTGGCTCCATAAACAGCTTTTTAAAGATTTGAGAAATAAAAAAGACTCATTTAAGAAGTGGAAGGGGGGTCTTATAACCAAAGATGAATATAAATAAATAACTAGTGCTTGTAGGGAATGTTAGGAAAGATAAAGCTCAGTATGAGCTTAGGCTAGCGAGAGATGCTAAACACAACAAAAAAAAATATTTTCCTATGTACGGGTAAGAACAAGGATAAGATACAACAATTGCAGGGACCAGAAAATGAAATTGTAACAGGAGATGAAGAGAGGGCAGAACTCCTCAATTACTGCTTTTCCTCCGTCTTTTCTCATGAGGGAAGCAATGTTCAACATGGCATAAACAGAACACATGATGAGGGAAGGGAGTTTCTTTAAATGAAATGAAGTCCTCAGAGCCAGATGAATTGCATCCAAGGATACTTAAAAAACTTGCAGATGTAATTTCTGAGCCTCTTACCATTATTTCTGAGAAGTCTAGAATCATGTGAGGTGCGAGAAGACTGGAGGCGGGCAAATGTTGTCCCCATCTTCAAGAATGGGAAGAAGGAGGATCCGGGTAACTACCGACCCATCAGCTTGACTTCTATACCGGGAAAAGTTTTCAGACAAATCATCAAACAGTCAGTCCTTGAGCATTTAGAAAGGATGGATCTGATTGCTAAGAGCCAGCATGGGTTTCTCAAGAACAAGTCATGTCAGACTAATCTTATCTCCTTTTTTGAGAAAGTTACTACCTTGCTGGATCGGGGAAATGCTGTAGATATAGTTTATCTTGATTTCAGTAAGGTGTTTGATAAGGTTCCCCCTAATATTCTTGTTGACAAATTGGGCAAAAGTGGTTCAGATCCTATTTCTGTTAGGTGGATCTGTAACTGGTTGACAGATTGCACCCAAAGAGTGCTTGTTAATGGCTCCTCATCCACTTGGAGAGAAGTGACTAGTGGAGTGCCTCAGGAATCTGTCCTGGGCCCCGGGTTGTTCAACATCTTTATAAATTATTTGGATGAACGAATAGAGGGGATGCTTATTAAATTTGCAGATGATACTAAATTGGGAGGGGTAGCAAATACAGCAGAAGACAGGGCCAAGATAACAGAATGATCTTGACGGGCTGGAGAATTGGGCTAAAACTAATAAACTGCACTTCAACAAAGACAAATGCAAAGTTCTGCATTTAGGTAGGAAAAATCAAATGCATAATTATAGGATGGAGGAGGCTTGTCTGAGCAGCAGTTTGTGTGATCTTGGGGTCTTAGTAGACCAAACACTGAACATGAATCAGCGGTGTGATGCAGTAGCTAAAAGGCAAATGCAATCTTGGGCTGCATCAACAGTAATGTCCAGATCACATGAAGTGATGGTATTGCTTTACTCTGCTCTGGTTAGACCTCACCTAGAGTACGGTGTTCAGTTTGGGACACCACAATTTAAGAAAGATGTAGACAAGCTGGAACGTGTCGAGAGGAGGGCAACAAAGAAGGTGAGGGGGCTGGAGACCAAGTCCTATGAGGAAAGGTTGAAAGAGCTGGGTGTGTTTAGCCTGAAGAGGAGAAGACTGAGAGGGGATATGATAACCATCTTCAAGTACTTGAAGGGCTGTCTTATAGAGGATGGTGCCAAGTTGTTTTCTGTTGCTCCAGAAGGTAGGACCAGAACCAACGGGTTGCAATTAAATCAAAAGAGTTTCTGTCTAGACATTAGGAAGAATTTTATGACAGTTAGAGGGGTCCTGGAGGGTTTTAAGCAGAGGCTAGATGGCCATCTGTCAGCAAAGCTGATTCTGTGACCTTAGGCAGATGATGAGAGGGAGGGCACCTTGGCCATCTTTTGGGCATGGAATATGGGTCACTGGGGGTGTGGTGGGGGAGGAAGTTTGGAATTTCCTGCATTGTGCAGGGGGTTGGACTAGATGACCCTGGTGGTCCCTTCCAACTCTATGATTCTATGATTCTACCACATGGGACAGGTTATGTTGATTTAGGTGGGGAAAGCCTGGTTGAAGAAGGCCCATAGGAATGAAACTTGTCAAAAACAAACAAACCTTGCTCAGACAAGTAATTCAAAGTGGATAACTGACCACTACAGTGCTTATTTTCATACTATGGAACTTAAAATACATTGACTTGTTTTTTTAAAAAATTGCTTCAGGAAACAGCATGGAGGAGCTATGTACTGAATCAGTCACCTCCACTTCAACTACTTTGGTGCGTGGACTGCTTTGGTGGGTGGATTCTGTGGCATTAAATCCAGCTGAAAGCCTTCCTCTAACCAAACTTTGTCCTCCCTTGGCTCCACCCCCAAATTTCCAGGAGTTTTCCAATCCAAAGTTGGCAACACAAGGACAGTGCCTATGGCACCCAGAACCCCACTTACAGGTTTCTGTTGTGGGGATGGGAAGGAAAGGGGATTGTAAGCCGGTTTCATTCTCCCTTAAGTGGTAGAGAAAGTCGGCATATAAAAACCAACTCTTCTTCTAAAACGAATGCACATTCTTCTGCTGTTACATCTGAAGAAGTGCGCTCTCATTCACAAAGCTTGCATTTAAATAAATATTATTTGTCTTTAGGGTGCCCCTGGGCTTCTGTTTTATTTTGCTACTGCAGATTAACATGACTACCCTCTGCAGCTATTCCTGTCTCCTCAATTTGCTGTCTTCCTTCTGTAAGTTCTTTGGGGCAAGGATTTTTTTTTTTTTTTTTAGCTCTCTAGATGGCTGTGCACATTGAGGGTGCCGTATAAACGAACACATAAATCATCATGGCACATCTTTCAATTATTTCTCTGAAAAGAAAATGCAAATTTCAAAGTGCAATCAAACAGTAACAGCCTTCTAAACCCATTGACTTTAATGGATTTAGAAGGATGCAATTCTGCTCCAGATTGTACTATTAGTGGACAATCAGCAACACAAAATTTGGCCTCAAAATTCACTTTTTTGCAGTTTTAGATGAGAATTTGAAGAAACTCGAGTGCTTTTTATACAATTCAGTGAAGGATTTTAATGTTTTGGTCAGATTAAGCATGCAGATTTTGAAGAGATGCACATAGAAAACCAATTCAAGTGTTCATGTCTCTATATATTTGCTAGACCTTTAAAAATATTAGATTCTTCTTAGGATTATAGTTTTGTATATGTTGTTTGCATCTTCTCAGATAGCCTGAGAGGTCTCTTTGCCAGCAAATCCTTTTTCAATTTTATTTCCTATTTTCCCTCCCTCCGAGGTATTGCCTTAAATCAATAACTATGTGAAACAATAAAATGAAAACATCTGTGCTTTGCTTATACACTGACTTAGAACCCTTTGGTAGGCACAATATCTAGGGTTGTCAGCCTCCAGGTACTAGCTGGAGATCTCCTGCTATTACAACTGATCACCAGCCAATAGAGATCAGTTCACTTGGTGAAAATGGCCGCTTTGGCAATTCGACTCTATGGCATTGAAGTCCCTCCCCATCCCAAACCCTGGCCTCCTCAGGCTCTGCCCCAAAAACCTCCCGCAGGTGGCAAAGAGGGACCTGGCAACCCTAACAATATCAGGGTGCTTAGTGAAAACAACCTCCAAATAAGGATCAGTTGAGATTTCAGATATTACGATGAGTACATGTTTTTTGTGAGACAGTGATATAGAGAGCTGATTAAAATGTGGCATTGAGGGAGCTTGGGGTTGCTTTGCTTATTTGATTCATGGTGCAGAAGACAGATTTCTTGAGGCATTAACTCCCGTGTATGTTCTGACTCAGCAATGGACTAAATGTGCAATGTCTGAAGCAGTGCTCTGACACAAACCTTCCCAAACCTTTTATTTTATGAGACTTAAATCCATTGACTAATAATATTTCTTGCATCATTGTAATTACCATCAAATTGGATTCTGTACATTGATATATCCTCTTCTTACAATGTGCTATATGGTATGTTACAACAGGCATCTTGAACAGGTAGCTCGTGAACTACTGCTAGGCTGCTGGCTGCTGGCAAGTAGCTCATATATCCCCTAGAGCAGGGGTGTCGAACTCATTTGTTAGGAGGGCCGGATATGACATAAATGTCACTTGGTTGGGCCGGGCCATGTGCACACATATAAATAAATAAATACAAGAGAAAGAAAGAAAGAAAGAAAGAAAGAAAGAAAGAAAGAAAGAAAGAAAGAAAGAAAGAAAGAAAGAAAGATCATTTACGCACTGGAGGTTTTGCCTTGGATTTGCCGCTCTCTAGTCTAGATGCACATTTTCCCCATCCGAATGCTCAAAACTCCACGGGGGGGGGGGTATTTTTGAGTTTTGAGAATTTATGTGGGGAAAATGTGCATCTGGAGAGCAGCAAATCCAAGGCAAAACCTCCAGTTCCGAAGGAAGGAAGGAAGGAAGGAAGGAAGGAAGGAAGGAAGGAAGGAAGGAAGGAAGGAAGGAAGGAAGGAAGGAAGGAAGGAAGGAAGGAAGGAAGGAAGGTAGGAAGGAAAGAGGGAGAGGGGGACAGAAAAAGAGGAAGAAAGAGAGGGAAAGAAAGAAAAGGAGAGAGCATGACAGAAAGCCCATCCGGGCCATGGCAAAACGCCCCCGCCGCCCCAGCTGACCCGTGTGCCAGACCCGTGTGCCTTCCGGGGAGCGGATCCAGCCCACGGGCTGCATGTTTGAAACCCCTGCCTTAGAGGACTCAAGAAAAGACTGTGAAAAGATATGCTGAAGGCTTTCAAAAAATATTTTATAGGACTTTAATACGTGCTGCTTTGTTAATAGCTTCACTTTTGGTGCTTTTGCTGGTCCCTGATCTGTTTTTGTTTATTTTTATTTTGCTATCAAGTCACAACTTACTTATAGTGACCCTGTAGGGTTGTCAAGGCAAAGGATGTTCAGAGGTGGTTTGCCATTGCCTGCCCCTGCATCACAACTGTAGTATTCCTTGGTGGTCTCCCATCCAGATACTGACCAACAGTTGGCCCTGCTTAGCTTCTGAGAGCTGAGGAGATCAGACTAGCATGGGCTATCCATGTCAGGGTGTTCTGTTTGTAGTTCAGAGGAATGCTGGGTGTGTGTGAGTAGTTTGGGATATTTTTCATCACTCAGAAATAGCTCTCATTAAAAAAAAAAGATTGGCAACCCCCGTGTTCAGGGTTGCCAGGTTCCTCTGCTCCGCCAGTGGGAGCTCTGTGGGGGCATGGCTAGGGGCGCGCACTGCACTGACATCACTTTTGGGTTTACCTGGAAGTGATGCAGATTCTCTAGCAATCTCCACCGGGACTCTGTGGTTTCCATAGAGTTCCGATAGAGAATGCTAGAGCATCCACATCGTTTCTGGGTAAACCTGGAAGTGACGTTGGTGCTTCCCCTCAACCCGGTCAATTGGCAAGCCTACCTGTGTTGCAATACAATATTTATATCAAGCCCTTGGTTTTTCTTTGCAAATGAATGAAACTATCAGACCCTGATTTTCCTTCCCATTTACTTCTGTTTTAGGCCTTGGTAGAAATGGGGCCTGCGTATTTATTCTTTTATGTGTGTTTGGCAGTTCAGAGTTGCTTAACTGACTTTTGTATGACTGCTACAATGAGAACATGTCATGAGCAAATTAATTTTAGAGATCTGTATTGTAGGTACAACAAATTCAGAACACTTCGTTAGCCCAAAAGGCTATTGGATCATTTGAAGTATGTAACTCAGGGCCAATCTAGACAGGAAAGTGTCCCCAGGTTTGTCCTATGGATGCACAGCAATTTTGTACAAGGAGTTCCCACCTCCTAATTCTGTTGGGAAGACTACATCACTGTGGGGAAGGCCCCCCCCCCCGCCTTCCCCTGTGCTGTTTTTCTGAGCCAAAATCGTGTTGGGAGGGCACATTGCCAAATAACACCGCTGTTGCCATTTTTCCTTCTCAAAATGGAGCAAGGCAGAAGCCCCTCATTCCCCACACTGCAGTGGTCATGACCAGAATTGGACCCCCAGTGGGAACTTACTCTACAAAATAGTGGTGTGTCCCGGAATGAACTCAGGGATGCCTTCTCTTCAAGTTTTGCCCTTACTACACTGGCATAGGTAGAACATATTAATGTATATAATACACATTTTATAATGTGTATTATATACATTATACTAGGAACGAGACCATAATTCTCTGACTATCTCTGATTCCTCAACTCAGCAGGTCAGTGACCTATTTACATTACAGTTAGAAAGAATAGGACATTAACAAGGTCTGAAGTAACTACCATTGAGTGTGTAAAGTGCCGTCAAGTTGCAGCCAAGTTATGATGACCCCAGCAAGAGGCTTTCAAGGCAATTAAGAAGCAGAGGTGGTTTGCCATTGCCTTCCTCTGCAGAGTCTTCCTTTGAGGTCACCATTCCAAGTACTGACCCTGCTTAGCTTCTGAGATCTGATGAGATTGGGCTATACCATGCTGCCTTCACTCCTCAACGACCATTGGAGCACTGTAAAATACTTACACAAAATCTGTTTGTTCAAAGATGGAATCCCTTTATTGTTTATAGGAGCAAGGTAAAACTGGAGGAAAATGTAAAATTAGAGATATTGCCATGTACACTAGGGTTGCCAGGTCCCTCTTTGCCACCGGCAGGAGGTTTTTGGGGCAGTGCCTAAGGAGGGTGGGGTTGGAGAGAAGAGAGACTTCAATGCCATAAAGTCCAATTGCCAAAGCAGCCATTTTCTCCAGGTGAACTGATCTCTGTCGGCTGGAGATCAGTTGTAATAGCAGGAGATCTCCAGCTAGTACCTGGAGGCTGGCAACCCTAATGTACACAGGTATTTGAAGTGACATCTGGAATGATGGTGCTTACAATTTCTTATAGATCTTTCTCTAGTTTTGTGGTAGTCAGTTTTTGATATCATGTATATTTAAATGTTCCATATGTATTTTGTATTTCTTCTGTATATAAGTTAAAAAGAAGATCTGAAGCAACAACACTGAAGCCATAGTCAAGTACTGTGTTCTAAAACAAGCAATATCCATACATAAGAGAGCTTGATTTCACAGCATATAATACTTGCAAGCACAGATGGGATAAAAAAGCTCCTTGCTGCAGAGCAGATCTACAAATCATCTTGATCTATCAGATGGTTCACTTACAAATTCGTACACTGTAAACCAGCAGCATCATGCAGCTCTCATAAGGAAGGAAACTTCCCCCTCTTTGTATAAGCTTTCCACTTCTGCTGTGAAATTGCATTTGTGACTGAGGAATAAACTCTCAAATGCTGCAGCAGAAATGGATGTTGCATATTTAGTGGATGCCTGTAGGCAATTTCTTTTCTTAATGGAGATCTGAATGCTGCTTTAATTTTTCCACATTTTATAAGTCCCCCCCTCTCTGTTTGAAATTGCTTTTTATATGACTCCTCTGCTGCTGAGTCTTTTGTAATGGAGTGATGGTGAGGTGAAAAGAATCACCACGAAGAAAAGTCTTTGCTATAAACAAAATACCTATCATGATCATCAATAAACCTCTCCTCTGTATTTGCTAAGTATTGATAGAAACCAAAGGATTCAATCTCACTTCCTCACTTCCTCCCTTTGATTCAAGCAGTGAATGCAATGCAGATCCCAGAGGACAAAGAATACAAAATTGGCATGGTCCTATCTTTTACCAGGCCCATTTCTGCTGCAGCAACAATATATAGATTTTCAAATAACATGGGATTTTCATTTGTCAGGGTGGAAGGAAATATTTTAAATTTTTACTTTAAATTTATCTTTGAATCTGAAACTGTCTAGTTGAAGTGACTGGAGGTAGAGGAGAAAGAATCCATCTGTTAACTCTTCATACAGAAATTAATGTTTAGCTACCTTTTAATTTTATCTGATAAACATTTCTGTATAATTCCAATGTTTGCACATTTTAAATCAGTAGGGTTTGTCCAATAAAATTAATTGCCTTGACAGTTTTCTTTTTCTTGATTTGAACAGTATGCTTCTCTAAAATTTCTATTATACTTCATTACAGAGTAGGGTTGCCAGCCAATGGCTGGCACCCGGTGGAAGACAAGAGGGTGGGGACATGGGAGGTGCCATCAACACAACAGCACAACATCACTTCTGAGGAAAACCCAGGCATGGCATTCCACCACTCTAGGAATTGCCACAAACTCTATGGCACTATTTTAAACCATAGGGTTTCCAGTGATTCCTAGAGTGGTGTGACATCACACTGTCACACTGAAGGTTATTTTTAATTATTTTTTTCCTGCTGGTCAATGCAGTGGTGGTAGGAGGGGGGGTTGCTGTTGGAGGTCTTCCATAGGTCTCCCATAGCAAGAGTCTTGGCAATCTTACTGCATAGGGGTGAGGTGGGGATATTGAGAGATCGTTAGGATACAGCCTGAAAGTGAAGATTACATGGAATTTATAATAATAAAATGCTTCCAAAATTAAGTTATTTTCAAATAATTTGGTACTTACTCAAAAGTAGGCTTCCCAGGCACCCAGTGGGGGTGGAGAATCCCCTGCTTTGGGCCCATCCCCCACGTCTATGCCCCTATTCAGCCCTGGGGGTCCATTGTTCTCAACAATGGACCGTCCTAGGACTGAATAGGGACACAGGATTCTTACCTCATTACAGATGCTAATTTTCTGCCCTAAGCATTTCTCTCCTACTCTAATCAAGCTGATTTTGCACTGTATCTTTGCAACAACCCACCCACCTTCTGACGGGAATATAAAGACTTAGGGATCTCCATTCCTACTTGTATCTGACAAAGGGAGCTTTGACTCTCAAAAACTTATACCTGAAAATCTTATTGGTGTCTAAGTCACTACTGGACTCAAATCTCTCTCTTCTACTGCAGACCAACTCAGCTGCCCTCTGAAACTACCTAACAGGGTTGGTGTTGTTGTGAGGATAAAACAGAGCAGGGAGAATGATGTTGTAAGCCACTCTGGATCCCAGTTAAGGAGAAAAACAGGGTTGTTTTGGAAAATCCATTCTCTGTCCACTGTAAGTTTGCTTGCAAGGTATTCTACAGCAAGATGCAAATCAAGTAGCACCTTAAAGACCAACAAGATTTCCAAGGTATAACCTTTCAAGACTCAAAGCTACCTTAATCAGAGAGCTTTGACTCTCGAAAGCTTATATCTTGGAAATCTTGCTAGTCTTCAAGGTGCTAGTGGGCTCAAACCTCGCTCTTCTACTGTGGACCATCATGGCTACCGACCTGAAACTTTCTTCATGGAAGATACAGTCTCAAAAGAGGTATTACATATGGAGGAATGCCTCTTCAAAGAAGGAGCTGGCCATCTAGGAACTCGTAAGTTCTTACAATTAAAACTAATAACCAGTTTTAAAAACAGGAGCTCACAGATTAGTTGGGCACCTTGTAAACCAACTCATATCTTAATCAATCTAATTGGTTAATTAACTAAACATTTCTACCCACAGTGCTTTCCCTATAATAGAGTGCATCAATTAAGTCACTCAGAAAGTGTTCTCAAACCTCTGTTCCATCAGCAAAGCACTTATAAAGGACAGCAGAAAGAGGACTGGATTTCTTTTTTTTTTATTATTGTTGTTTTAAGGGATGGACTGGCCCTTTAACTTATGTCTGAAAAGGCCCTTAATTACCATGAGTCTTTCTGAGTTTTCTTTATTGTTGTTGATCTGGAAAGCTTCGCTTCATCTCAGCGTGACCAAGAAAAGGCTGCATTTGGACATTTAAAGGAGTGTGAAAAAGAAATGTTCCTCTAAAATTGTTAGAGATGGCCTCTTTCACATGAAATGTTTTCTCTTCCTTGCCTGATTCCTACTCCTCCCCCAATAAAGTGGTTCAGACAGGAGTACTATTATTGATCAAGAAATCAAAAAGAGTTAGTTCCCAGCCACTGCAACTGAAAACAAGCTTTACAGCTCATTAATTATCAGATTATGGGGCACAATTCATTAAAATTCTATTCTGCTGATTGCATTTGTAAATACCTTCTGCGAAGTTTATCACCCTTTTCATAGGACACAGTTTTCTTTCACTGGATACATTTCTCTGCTGCTGCATACTGATATAAGGGAACCAGGGGGAAAGTTATGGTAAAACAACCTTATCTTTTCACTGCAAAGGGAATATAAAGAATTGTATTGGTTGTGAAGCAGAACAGATATTAATTAGGTTTTGCTAAACAGATTCCTTTAAACCAGTGTATTAAACTTCATATTGCAATGATTTGGCAGGCTTGCTTGTCCCTTTAGCAGGGAATGTTTGTATTTCATGAGTATGTGAAACAGGCTTTACATTTTGAAATTTAAAGGATGGTGAATTCTACTTAGGACACTCCCCCCCACACACACACACAGTGTGAAGACCCATTTCTAAGTGATGTAATCCCATGCTTCAGAGGCCCACATGTGGAACATGTGACTATCTTCCTTTCTGATTTGGGTTCTACTGAAGAGTGGCAAATTGTCAGTTCTTTAAGCTGTTACTATTAAGTGTGGAAATTTGGATTGGGCAAAATTGTAATGAGGGAATTTCAAATGCAAGGTGCCACTACAAAGAAATCCCTGTCTCCGGTAGCCATACATGTCTACTCTGAAAGTGGAGATAATCACAGCAGGACCTCTACAGAAGTTATTAACTGATAGACAATCTAATACAAGAACAAGAGATCTTTTAGATACTCTAGTCCTAGACTTTAGAGCAGGGGTGTCAAACTCATTTGTTAGGAGGGCCAGGTATGACATAAATGTCATAAATGGTCAGGCCAGGCCATGTGTACATAAATAAAGATAGAAAGAAAGAGAGGGAAGAAAAGAAGGAAGGAAAGTAGGAAAGAGAGGGAGGGAGGGAGGGAGGGAGGGAAAGAAGTAAGGAAAGAAGTGAGGGAGTGAGGGAAAGAAGGAAGGAAGGAGAAAGAAAGAAAGAAAGAAAGAAAGAAAGAAAGAAAAAGAAAGAAAGAAAGAAAGAAAAAGAAAGAAAGAAAGAAAGAAAGAAAGAAAGAAAGAAAGAAAGAAAGAAAGAAAGAAAGAAAGAAAGAAAGAAAGAAAGAAAGAAAGAAAAGGAGACAGAGGGACAGGAAAAAAGGGAGAAAAGAGAGACAGGAAGGAGAGAAAGTGAGAAGAGAGAAAGAAAAAGAGAATGAAAGAGAGGAAGAGAAAGACAAAAAGTGAGAGGGTAAGGATCTTGGCTGGGCTTGGGAAGCCCAGAAAGGGAAGGGGAAAGCTTCCTGGCTGGCCACAAGGCCGCAGTGGGAGGCCCGTGCGCCCCGGGGAGGAAAAGGGGAGGCTTCCCGGCTGGCGCACGGGGCTGCAGCACCAGGCCCACATGCCCTGGGGAGGGAGAGGGAATGCTTCCCAGCTGGCGTGCGGGACCTCATGGCTCTGAGAAGCTCAGAAAATGTCAGGGGAGGGGGAAAGGGGGACTAGCTGCCTCGGCTCCACGGACCAGTGAAAAGCCCTCCAGGGGCCAAACCTGGCCCGGTGTTTGACACCCCTGCTTTAAAGAAAAGACTGGTATAACATCAGATGTGTGCTCCAAGCTTTCCATATGCAAATTCAGATACAATATCAGCCCTTTGCTTAATTGCCAGTATTTCTCTTTGGATACCAGTCTCTTAAATAATTCTTTATTGCAGGCTCTGGTTGAGGCACACCCCTTTTCTTCCTTTATACTGCGTGTCTGTTTCTGATGCTGTCTGCTTTCCTTTAAAACCAATGTTTTTTCTTTAGATTCTTCACATTCTCCAGGCAGAGTTTCTATCAGCCAAACTAAATGAACAAGAACCCAAGAGATATGTCTTCGTGTAGAATGTTTGATATTTATTGAAGTTTCCTACTGAATCACTTTGATTGCCTTTTCATGTTTATGACAGCATGCTTTGGTACTTGCACTCGTCACTTCTCTGCATTAATATTAACGAGGCTGGTAATGACTTTCATTTGTTTAACAGATCTTAGAAACAGTTAGGAATGCATGCTTCCTTTGGTGCATTGGGCCAGGTGCTTACGAGGTGCTGTCAGGCATTAGAAAACATTAAAACTGTGACTGCATCAACACTCCCATAAGAGTTTTGCTTCTGGCTGGATTGGCAGTAACTCTCACAAGTGTTGTTTCTTTCAAGCATTAATGAATGGTAAATAATAGCACTAACAAACAGAATTGAATCTGAGCTATAAAATGGCTATGGCACCTCACAGAAGAGCCTTTGAGATGTCCTTAATCTCTCATATTTATTAAGTGCACCTAAAAAGGTCCACTTTTCAATAACTAAACAAAGTAATTCTTTGAACCTTAATTTGTGAGTAAATATACTCAAATTATGTACAAATATTGTCATAAATAGAATTAGCTGGTCTATGAGTAATAACTACTAGAATTTAATATTTGGGCTGCTATCCACCCACCTGTCAGCAGTAGCAGTTCATATTCCTGCACACCCATCTGCAGCACTGTCACCTTATGGGGGGGGGAATGGCTCCCACTCCTCCTCTCTACCTGCCAGTCAGCTTCCAGAGGACAGTCAGAGATGGGCTGCATCAGGGCATGTAATGTCACCGCACTCCTCTTTTCCTCCCCAAGGCTGGTAAGTTGACGTGTGCTCTTGCACATATTGGGTTCCCCTGTTTTGAGGGTTTGTAACCCTCCTCCTTTTTAACTTTTCTGCAAACCTGGGGGTGTCCCCCAAGTTTGCTGAAAAAAATCTCTTCTGTCTATATGGCCCTGATCCACAGATTTCAGTATCTGCAAATGGGGCCATGTTGAGAATTAGATATACTGGTATTGGTTAAGCAGATTAAGGGTTTCAGCATGCTCATCATCATCAATTTGTGTGTGTGTTTGTATTTATGGGGATACTTAATACCCAGAACTCCAGTAATGGAGAAATAAGTGGAGCAAAAGAGAAATCCCAAGATTCTGTTTCATAACAAATCCCTTGTATTCATGTAGCTATGACTGCTGTACTAATGAATATCTTAAAATTAGCTTTCTGTTCTAAATCTACCATTCTGTAGAATACCAAAGAATTAGCACTTGCACGTAACCACCAGTGTGATAACAATTTTGTACTGCGTCTCACATCTTTGGAATATTCTAGATAGGTGAGCCAGGACGTACTGCTGAGATTCAGAGAATGTACAGCCAGCTGACTCACCATGAAACCTTTTGATTAAATTGTTTTGGGGGGGGGTTGAGAAACACTGCAACCATACAGTTATTGCCTCCCAATGTATTGGCATTGTATTGTTTATTGGATGTATTATACTGGTCTTTATTGCGTTAGGGATTAACCCTAAGCAGGTTTACTCAGAAGTAAGTCAAATTTTATTCCATGGAACTTACTCCTAGGAAAGTGTTCCTAGGATTGCAGCTTCCTGAATCAAAAAGCAAATGTCCTAAATTTGGAGGCACCATCATGGGTCTCATGAATTATAGTAGCTTATGGAAGTGGAATTTATTGTCTTCTTAATTAAAAAGCAAAAATCAGAGATCAAAATATGAATGGATCTCTGATACAATGGTAAAGACAGTGGGGAAGAGAAATATGAGAGATCATAAGCTCACATAGGCTCTCTATCCCAATTATTATGTTCCAATGCACCAGGTGGGTAGCTATTAATGGCTCTCATTTTTCTTTTCAGTTCAAGATTACAATAAAAGTATCTCTAAACAAGGGGGCTCCTTTTCTGTATGTTTTGCTTCAGTGCCAAGACAGGCAGTAGAAATGACAGCACCAGTTAACTTAAGCATCTTGCCTTAAGTCAACTGTGCATTTAACACTTATCAACAAAAGTTAATTACTTGATAATGAGAGCCTCAGAGGGATCAGGGGTGGGAAGAGTCCCTATCAAACAGTCCCTTGTGCAAAATAAAATAGAAGCAAAGACTTACAAGACCCAAATGCTGAGACAAAGCTAACGTTGGTGATAGCTGGGCATTCTTAACAGGCAGCTTGACGAATGTATAAAGCTGTGAGCCAAGTTTGAAACTCATGCAAAAAACAGCAACAGGACTCTGCTGGCATGATTCATTTTCTGGAAAATGCAGATGAAGTACCTAAGGGGTTGGATTAAGTGTAGCAAGCATCTAGCTGATTTAAAATGGCAAAACTAGGCCATTTGAGCATATTTAGCCTGTTTAAAATACCAAAACAAAAAATGGCTCCCAAACTAGGTGTTGTAAGTGTCTGTCCCATAGAACATTCCAAATTCACTTTGACCTCATTTATCTCATTTGCATCCCCCTTTCCCTTCCTATAAGGAGTTATTGTGGTGCACATGGGAGGCTATCTAAACCTCCAACTCCCCTCAAGTTGATTTGACTGAGAGGTAGTGATGAGAGGTAGAGTGACCGGTGCAAAGTCAGTTTGATGGCTGAGCAGGGCTTTGTACCAGGTCCCATTATTTCCAGTTGCAAGACTCCTTCTACTACACCACAGTGCATTTGAGTGGACCTTTTGTAGTCACCTTTGTAAAAATTAACAGATTGGTTAAGCTTTGTCTTGGCATTTTGTGCTGTTATTATCAACATTTTACCTCACTATTCTCCAAGGAGCTTGGAACAGTATAGAAGGTATTCCCATATCCATTGCATAGCATCCTGTGATGTAGGCTAGCAGAGAGAGAGAGTAAGACTGAGACCAAGGTCATTCAGAGAGTTTCAGAGCTGAGTGGTGATTTAAACCCAGCCTCCCCAGCACACTATACCTATAATATTGGTCTTCAGCCTTTCTATGCATTGAACTCATGGGGCCAACCAAGCTGCTATCATGTAACAAGAAGTCCTGTGGTGGAATCATGTGACAAGAAGAGGAGGAACCAGAGTTACGACTCAACAGTGGGAAGGTATTTCCATGCTACAAGTCTGGTGGGGTGGGTAAAGCCAAGGGAATATAGAGAATGCAGTGTAGAGATTTTGTGGGAAGGAAGCTTCTAAACCTGTCTGTGATTAAAAGGAATCTTCTTGTTTATTAGGGTTGCCAACATCCAGATGGTGGCTGGAGATCTCCTGCTATTAGAGCTGATCTCCAGGCAATCAGTTCCTCTGGAGAAAGTGGCTGCTTTGGCAATTGGACTATATGGCATTGAAGTCCCTCCCCTCTCCAAACCCCGTCCTCCTCAGACTCCACACCCAAAACATCCAGGTATTTCCCAACCCAGAGCTGTCATCCCTATTGATTATCGAGCAACCTTCTCTCACTGCCCTGCTGCTCCTCTCAGCATGCATGGAAAGGGAATCATGAAGAACAGTGCCATTGCTTTCCATGGATGCAAAAATGGTGGTTCTGCAGGGGCTTGCAATCCAGCAGATGGGGCTATGTGACCCACTGAAGGATCCTGATCCACTGCCCAGCACCATGCCAATATTTCCTTGACAATAGCTTATTTGTTGAACCTTTGATGGGTTTCTCTCCCCCACCCCCCCACATGCTAGCACTTCATATTTTCTGAAAATCAGGTAACATGACAATCAAGCAACTGTCTTGGTAGGACAGAAATGAGATGGGCAGTAGCCATCAGAGAGCAACCTACCACTGTAAGCTTCTTTGAAAACAATTCACCCAAATGGGATACACAAAAGGTGTCCTATCAGTCATAGCCAGAGGAGTGTGCAGGGAAAGCAGCAGCCCTAAGCTGCTTTGTGCTCCGGGTCTCTAATTAGATATAATGAAATGAATGTGATTCAGAAGTGGAATTGGCAGGAGATGGCTGTTGAGTGCACTGATCGCCTTAAGTATCAGTGTCTCGGTTTCATAGTGCAGATAAAAGAATGTGTGTTCCTTGTTTCTCTAATAAGATGCAACATCCATCACATGGAGAAAATATTAGAATGGCATAGATTTCTGATCTTGTAATTTCCAGAGTGCAGAGAGCACATTGAAAGCATACACTGAACATTGGGAAAAACTGAGCCTGCGGGATGCATGTCAGAAGAAATTTGCCTATTATGATAATTAGGGGGAAAGGTGTTTAAAATAGCACCTTTTTAGGCAGCATATGAAAGTGATGTCTAAAGTGTTGAACTGAATGAATGATTCATAGGGAACTGAGATCTATATTTACATTGAACGTAGGGGGTTGGTTAACAAAAATCCCTTTCATCTTAAGGGCTTTTGTTTGACACTCTTTCAAGCCTTCCATTAATGCAAAACTATACTTATTTTTTCTTTAAAAAAATAAGGTAATGTTTGAAATTTATTTATTGAAAACTTTAATAGACTCATCTTTCTCCCAGATAACTGGAACCCAAAGTAGGTACCAGTATTTGAAACAATACTTTATACAAGATCAAAAAATAACAATTAAAATAGCAGCAATAATAAATTTTAAATAATGCCAAACTCTATAGGATAATTTACTACTACTAAACTTTTCAAAACCCTGACCTGGATGTTCCAGACTAGCCTGATCTTGTTAGATCTCAGAAGCTAAACAGGGTCATCCCTGGTTAGTACTTGGATGGGAAACCATCAACTTTGCCTTTTGCAGAGGAAGGCAATGGCAAACCACCTCTGTTAATCTCTTGCCTTGAAATCCCTACTGGGTTGTCATTAATCGGCTGCAACTTGAAGGTACTTTACACACACAGAAACTGTTCAGAGCTGGGCCCACCTTTAATCTCTTGCCTTGAAATCCCTACTGGGTTGTCATTAATCGGCTGCAACTTGAAGGTACTTTACACACACAGAAACTGTTCAGAGCTGGGCCCACCTTTAATCCTGATCAGCATTATGGGACCCACTTTTTTTTTTACTTCACATTCTTATTTCTCTTTCCCCATTCTGTTTTTCCCATCCTTTTTTCCCTTTTTTGTTTCTCCTTATAAATGAAAATAAAACAAAATAATGGAGGTGGATTAGGTTTGGGATCAATACAGAGGGCAAACTCCCACCAATTAAAAAACAGTGATCTAGCCCAGTGGCACTCACTTTGCAGCCTGTGGAGTCACATTTGCAATTGCCATCAACCAAAAGAGCCACATAATCACTGTAGCCCTGTGTACCACCCCACCAAACTCACACATAGAACACATTAGAGATGAACACCTGAAAATAAATTCATATTTTTGGATTTCAGGAATGGGTTCCATACCAGTATTCTGTCCATTACAGGTCCCCCTCAGATTTAAGTGAATTGGATCAAGGGGTCCAATTCTAAGGGCCCTTGAACAAGATGCCCCCAGCCATCCTATGGGGGGGGGGGAAATCCAGGGCAAAGAAACCAATAGCCAATCATGCAAGAGCAACTACTGGCCAAAGTCCTCCAAATGAAAATAGAATCAACAAGCCCAACAGAAACAATGTCAAACCAGAAAATTCCCAACAGAACCACAGGCCAATGTGGCAAGTGCTACACAACCTATGTCAAACCAGAGAACCCAAGCGAAACCAACTTGGAACAAGTGCCACTGTTGCAAGCCCAGCAGAAACAATGTCACACCACAAAAGCCAAAAAGAATCCTGAGCTGATGTGGCAAGACTAGCAGAACAAAAGCCAAACCTGAGAAGTATAGCCAAACCAACCTGGGAACCTAACACCAAGGCAACCAGCCAGAACTAGCAAGACTTTTTCTCTCCCCCTCTCCCCAGCATCACTCTCTCACCCTAATGTACTTCACACCAGGAAGGTATCAGAAAGGTCATTTATGCTTGGGTACTTTGACTCACGTTTGACCCCGGACTGACTCAGTTCTTCCTTGGAGTTATGCATGATTTTTTCATCCCTCAGGGTTCACTTTGCTCTTCCCCCACACTTTTCTTGGGTTTTTCCAGTGCTATTTTGCCATGGATTTGAAGTCTGCTCTGAGATCAACTCAGTTCAAATTGTAGCCATTTGTGTGCATAACTCATTCCGGGTTTTCCCCTTTTCCACTAGCCAGCTGCAAAGCCAGGAGGAAAGGGGCAGGGAGGAAGCGAGTTTTTGCATACTCAGGAACTGCCTGATTCCCCACCCCGCTCTTCATAGTGTCTTCTCTAGTCACTTTCAGTAGCGAGTGTTTACAGGCTTGGGACAATGCCTAATGCTTAGGTGTGGGTGGATTGTGTGGGTGGATTGTGGCAGTTAGTGTTTGCAGGCTCAGGATGAACAGGGATCCCCCCCCCCCAATAGCTGCCAGCATTTGCAGACTTGGGAGGAACTTAGCCACCTGATTTTTCCCTCCCCCAGTCAGGATTATCAAGAGGCTGCTTATTTCTCCAGTCCCTGTTAAGACTTGGAAGTGGTCTACTTGTTAGTAAGCCCCATGTAATTCAATGGGGCTTACTCCCAGGAAATCGCAGGGAACAGGCACCTGAGCCCTGGGCAGCAGCACTGGCTTTTTCTTTTTTCTTTTGTGGAGGCTTGGGGGCAGAGGGGAGCTGGTGGTGGTGGGGGGAAACGTTTTTCTAACAATAAACACTACAGCCAATTACAAAGCAGTGTTTTCATGGGGCAGTGACTCAGACGCTCCGGATTTTTGCTGGTGATTCTGCAGTACAAAAACTTACTCTTGATACACCAGGACTTTCTTTGGGGCAAACAATCACCATGCATAGGTTTTTGAGAATTCGAATCAGAAAAGTGTGGGTCAAGAGAGCGTTGAACCCAAGGTAAAATTCCCATGCATAAATGGCCAAAGTGACAGGGAGGAGGATTTGGGCACTGGAGTTCTTTTCTTGCAGTCTGCAGCCAACACAGTCACTGGCTCTCAGGAGGAGCCTCAGGAGCTATAGCTGCCCTTCATCACTGCCTCTCCTGTTCTATCCTAGCCCTGTAAAGAAGAAACTCAACACCAGTAAAACATGCATGAGTTCATTGTAGGTGCTTCTGTGGGTTCTGCTTGGTTTAAGTGACAGGCTCATCTGCATTCCTAACATCCCTTATTCCAAATGATATTTGTGTGTGTGTGTGGGGGGGGTTCTTTGTGAGAGTGGCAAGAACATTTTTGGCACCACACTTATTTATTTTGTGCACAGAATTGTGCTGAAAGCTGCTGAGCCCCCCAACATTCCCCTGTGCTGCACAGCAACTAGGGTTTTTAAAAAGTTTTTTTTTGAGAACATTATAAAATCCACATTTCAAGTATAGTGCCAATCAAATTGGATAACTTCCTCACTATTTATTTCTCCTTCTGAGTTTTAAGTTTTGGGAAGAGTGTTTTCCCCCTGACTTCCCAACAGAGTGGCCTGTTCTGCATGCTGGTCTCATCCCTGATTTTGTGCAGGGTCGAGCCACAAGCCTAAAGATTGGCTTTGCCACAATCCACCCACACAATCCACCCACACCTCAGCATTAGGCATGTTTTTTTTTCTCTGTTCTGCACAGATTCTGGTGTTCAGGGGGCCAGTCTTCCTTGTCATGTATGTCAGCATACATGTAAGCATCGTTTTGAGATCCACAATCACCTTAACTGCAGGAGAGGCATCGCTTGCAGCCCTTTTAAAGGCTAAGTCAAAACAGTAATTTCTATACAAGGGTGCTTGTTCCGGACTCATCAGCAAACCAATGTACCAACTCTAATGTACAACATAAAAGGAAAAAAAATAGGTGTGCTAGCATTTTTTATGTGGAGAGGGGAGGAGAGAGGAGGGCAGCTCAGTGGGGAGAAATCGCTGTGGGAGATGTATCATATAGTTTACTCAGTCTCACAATTACAAGGGTGCTTGGCTTCATGACAGATCAACAAACCAATGAACTAACATTAGCACATTGTATAGAAAAATTTAAAAATACAATGACTAATGTAGATGATAAGTGGAAGGGAAGGAGGGTACAATTGGGACAGAGGGGTGTGGATTAGCACGGTGGATACCATGGGGGCATGCATTTGCATCAACAACAAATTCAGTAAAACCTTTTTGCACATAGAGTCAATCCGATTAGGTCTCAGTTTAAAAGGAAAGCTTGCTGTATAACCACTTGGGGAAGAAACGGGGAAATCATGATTAGAGCAGGAAACAACTTTGGAATGGACCCAAAAACATGGAGAACATTAAAAAAGTCACAATCTCATACAGTGAAAATAGGACATGCATAACAACCCAGCGAGAGGATGCAGGTGCTCACTTCTCTCACTCTCAAAGTCCAAGGATGGTTAATTGAAGAGCAGCAAGTTTACTTTCAGGGAGACCAATGTGTAGTGGTTCAGAGCACTGGTTTGGAGTGATGGACTTTAATCTGGAGAACCAGGTTTGATTTCCGACTCCTCCACATGAGCAGAGGACGCTAGTCTGGTGAACAGGGTTGTTTCGCCACTCATATCCATGAAGCCAGCTGGGTGACCTTGGGCTAGTCACAACTCTCTTTGAGCTCTCTCATCCCCACCTACCTCACAGGGTGTCTGTTGTGGAGAGGGAAAGGGAAGGTGATTGTAAGCCAGTTTGTGAGGCAGGGGCTTGGCGGGGTGGTGGGGGTGGTGGCTTAAAGTCAGTGTGCCCTGCTCCCTGTCACTCCAGGAGAAATTCCTCGGCCTCAGACAAGTCTGACGGGGAGTCTGAGCTGTCCTCCCTGTTGATTGTAGCCAGCTTGGCTCCTGGTGTTTATGCACATCCAATAGCTAGTACATCAGCTCTCCCCCTCGGCCTCCGCTCACCCTGGATTTTATCTCTTCCCTCCACCCTTGGTCTGCCTCCTCCTCTACTGGACCCACCCCTTGTGCCCTCCCCCGAAGCCATAAAGAGGGCTTGGGCTTACTTGCCCGTCCCCCGGGTTTGCCCTTCCTCTGGCACTGTAGCCCCGTCCCCGCCCCTTCCGAGCTCTACCGCCCGCCACCTGGGCTGGAGATGGGGTGGGGGTGGTGCCTCTGGGGCTGCACCATCGGTCGGTCCCCCGGCCTGGCTCCCTGGCTCCTGTGGCACCTCGCTGCCTGTCAGCGAGATGGCAGCTTGACTGGGGCTGGGACGGCGTGGCCCACCTCCTCCCACTGCCGTCCTCTTCGTCGCGGCGGCCGGTTGGCCACTGAACAGCTGGGCTTCGGTGGGGTTGGGGCTGGCACAGCAAGCCGCCGGTGCCCCCCGATTGCCCCGCCCTGCTTCCCTGACGCTGCTGCATGTCTTGTGGGACCCGGGCTGCTGACCAGCTGGGCTGCAGCAAGTACCTCGGTGTGGAGCAAAGCCTTGTAATAGATGACTCAACAGCCCCTCTCACCCTTCCTAGTGCTGGTTGCCCCACCCCCACTTAGAACATCCTCAGGTTTCCACCAGTGTGTAGTCAGTGAGAGGTGACTATGCTAGGTGCTATGGCTCCCACTAGCATGGGAGAACATAGTTTCTGACATCCCTAAACAGGGAGAGCATCCCAGTCCTGCACAGCATGGTGTGAACAGCGATCGTGTACCAGGGAAAGGCAGCCATGGCAACAGGAAGCATTAAGTTGACTTGGAAATTAAATGACAGTTCCCTGTTAATGCAAAACATCCTAGCCACTGTTTTGAATCACCTTATGAAAGGGGGAAAGAAAAGAAAACCATAACTATAAACAATGCATATCAATAATGATATTTATTATTTATGAAGTGTCTCCGGGAATGAAGAACTGAACAAAGCTCTGAGTTTTATATTATTTTACTTTAATTTGCTTTTAGAAGATCTGAATGATTGTAGTAGGCAATCCGAGTTTCTTCCTGTGTGGTCTTGGGAAATGATAATGTTCTCTTCCCCTGCCCATTTACTCTGACTACATGGAAACATTCTTCTCATCAATGCTTGGGTGATGATATTATCCGTCTTCCTGAGGTTGTCCTTCTCTCAACTTGGTTCCAGCTGGCCAGTGACTACATAGTTTTGAGAGAATACCAAGAAGGAACAATTCAGTAAATAATTTCTATGCTGTTGATTTGTACTATTGCTTGTATAAGCAAATAACAAGGTCTATTGTAACTTCCTATACTTGACTTTTCCAGGTGAACAGAAACATTAACAATTTCCGGTGCTTCTTCAAATGGATACAAGCTATTGGATCATGGTGCCTGGCTTGGAATAGAATATCATTGTTCCTTCTTATGTGTCCTTCTCCACAGCTGGAAACCCAAGGCAAGATCTAGCCCAAGTTAAGCGTATTTAAGTGTCCTTGATTGTAATGGAAACTGCAAACACTGCAAACAACGGGACATAAAAACGTTCAACTTGTGCTGGATGATGCCTGTAACATCTTCTGATGAACCCTTCTATACACATGTTTTTCACTGTTAAGAAATATATTTTGTTATTCTTTGGCTGACTTAGTTCTTGCTTTAGAATCTGTTAACTACAAACCTATAATGAACTATGAAATGTTTATACCTCAGTGTCAGTTCATCACTGAGAACATCCTCAGTGTTAATTGGTCAATCAATCCTCAATGTTTTTACACAGGGAAAGCTTGCTATTATTCCCACCATTCTTGCACCAGCAGCAGAAGGCTTTGAATAACGGGATTTTGTTTATATGTATTTATTCTACTATGAATATCTCGCCTGGCCACAATAGGATCTCAAAGCAGGCTTAGTGCCTTCCTTCCATCTCTGTAAAGTATAATTCAACTTTCTGCATAACCTGACATCATCATTATGTATGTTTTCTCTACCCCTTTGTTTGTGGCAGCCAGGGTTATGTATAGGGTTGCCAACCTCCAGGTTCTAGCTGGAGATCTCCTACTATTACAACTGATCTCCAGACTATAGAGATCAGTTCACCTGGAGAAAATGGCTGCTTTGGCAATTGGACTCTATGGCATTGAAGTTCCTCCCTTCCCCAAACCCTGCCCTCCTCAGGCTCCACCCCAAAAACCTCCTGCTGGTGGTGAAGAGGGACCTGGCAACCCTAGGTATGTTGAGGGGAAGAGGAAAATTTACATCATAATAGTCCTTTTAAGACATTATGTGTGCATGTATTGGGTAGCCAGCAGTCATGGTTATTATAGGCATATTTTGACTGACATGTACAGTGAGGGAAAAAAGTATTTGATCCCCTGATGAATTTGCCCGTTTGCCCTCTGACGAAGAAATGACCAGTCCATAATTTTAATGGTAGATCTATTGTAGCTGTGAGAGACAGAATAACAACAGGAAAACCCCCAGAAACCCAGAAGACAAAAGTCAGAGATTGATGTGCATTATAATGAGTGAAATAAGTATGTGATCCCTTTGCAAAAGATGACTTAGTACTTGGTGGCAAAACCCTTGTTGGCAAAACCCTTGTTGGCAATTACAGAGGTCAGATGTTTCTTGTAGGTGGCCACCAGGTTTGCACACATCTCAGGAGGTATTTTGTCCCACTCCTCTTTGCAGATCCTCTCCAAGTCAGTAAGATTTCGAGGCTGATGTGTAGCTACTCGAACCTTCAGCTCCCTCCACAGATTTTCGATGGGTTTAAGGTCTGGAGACTGGCTAGGCCACTCCAGGACCTTAACGTGCTTCTTCTTGAGCCACTCCTTTGTTGCCTTGGCCATGTGTTTTGGGTCATTGTCATGCTGGAATACCCATCCTTGACCCATTTTCAATGCCCTGGCTGAGGGAAGGAGGTGCTCACCCAAGATTTGACGATACATGGTCCCGTCCATCGTCCCTTTGATGAGGTGAAGATGTCCTGTCCCCTTAGCAGAAAAACACCCCCAAAGCATAATATGTCCCCCTCCATGTTTGACGGTGGGGATGGTGTTCTTGGGGTCGTAGGCAGCATTCCTCCTCCTCCAAACATGGCGAGTTGAGTTGATGCCAAAGAGCTCGATTTTGGTCTCATCTGACCACAACACTTTCACCCAGTTCTCCTCTGGGTCATTCAGATGTGCATTGGCAAACTGCAGACAGACCTGTACATGTGCTGTCTTGAGCAAGGGGACCTTGCGGGCTCTGCAAGATCTCAGTCCTTCACGGCTTAGTGTGTTACCAACTGTTTTCATGGTGACTATGGTCCCAGCTGCCCTGAGATCATTGACAAGTTCCCCCCGTGTAGTTCTGGGCTGCTTCATCACCGTTCTCATGATCATTGCAACTCCACGAGATGAGATCTTGCATGGAGCCCCAGACCGAGGGAGGTTGACAGTTAGGGTTAGGGTTGTCACCTTCTCACCAAGCTGCTTGGCAATAGTCTTGTAGCCCAGTCCAGCCTTGTGCAGGTCTACAATCTTGTCCCTGACATCCTTGGACAGCTCTTTGGTCTTGGTCATGGTGGCTAGTTTGGAATCTGATGGATTGATTGCTTCTGTCGACAGCAGAACCCTAACCAGCCTAACCCGGCTGGTTGATAGGGGATCAAATACTTATTTCACTCATTATAATGCACATCAATCTCTGACTTTTGTCTTCTGGGTTTCTGGGGGTTTTCCTGTTGTTATTCTGCCTCTCACAGCTACAATAAACCTACCATTAAAATTATGGACTGGTCATTTCTTCGTCAGAGGGCAAACGGGCAAATTTAGCAGGGGATCAAATACTTTTTCCCCTCACTGTACATTGTCTGAACAGTGGGACATACATATTTTGTATATGCATACAGCTTTGGTACATGAGAACCTAGGTTGCTGCATCACATGCGTTTAGACTGTGCATTGGGATATAGCAAATAGTGCTCCAAACTAGTGCCTCAATTTGCTTTATTGGTGAACTGGTATTCTGGGCCCTAAAATGATTAATTACCCACTAATGTCCATTCATGATCTAGAGAGACACTGGCTGTAGTTTTTCATTGCCTGATTGCAGCTAATATTCATTTTTCCTGTTTTATTTATTACTTTAACATGCACACCAGCATGGTGTAGTGGTTAAGAGCAGTGGTTTGGAGCGGTGGACTCTGATCTGGAGAACCGGGTTTGATTCCCCACTCCACACAAAACCAGCTGGGTAACCTTGGGCAAGTTACAGCTCTGTTAGAGCTCTCTCAGCCTCACCTACCTCACAGGGTGTCTGTTGTGGGGAGGGGAAGGGAATGTGATTATAAGCTGGTTTGAGTCTCCCTTAAGTAGTAGAGAAAGTCGGCATATAAAAACCAACTCTTCTTCATTTTCTTTTTCTTCAATTTTACATATCTACAGCTAACAATGTATTTCCAACAAGATTTGTTAACAAAATATAATTTAACCTAAATAATTAATACAACTAGATATTAAATCTTTTTTTTTTCTGGTGACAAATGTTTTGTAGATGTGGTTACTAAGGAAAAGTGTTTCTTATAGCTCCTAGTTATTCAGGATACTGGCATAAACACTGACATTTATTGCTAGAAGAAAACAAGAAAATGACTGCAGGAAATATCTGTTTTTAAACTGTATGTCAGGAGCAGGCCATGAGGATGGTAAGCGGTAGTGTGATTGAGCTGCCTCCAGGTGCTGTTGTGTTGTTCTGTCCAAGGCCAGGCTGTGCCCCGTGTTTAGTCTTCATAGATTCCCATACTGTGGGAATCGCCAAGTGCTCCTTCCTGCCTCTGGGAGGGGGGTTGCCTAAGCTACCAGCTATCTCCTTTTGCTTCTCCATATATGCTATGCCCCCTGCCTTTTGCCCCTTACTAGTGTTCTTCTGAATATGGCTTCTGAAACCTGTCAATGATAACCAATAAAACTGCTTTCGCGGATTTGCCGTCTGCTGGAATCTGTTTATGGTTTGCCGCAGGGTCACATTTCTCAATCCATGAGGGTTAAAATCTTTTAAATGCATTTTCATATTGATATGACATTAATCACTAATGTAGTCTGTCTCCATTAATTTTGATCTTAAAGGAAAACAGAGGTGTGTCAGACAAATTTCAACATTGAACATGATAAAATTGTGCATAATGTGGCTTACAGATATTTGGGTTCTGATATTACATACAAGGCATGATCCAGCTTACGTGAAACAGAAGAATTAATACTTAGCATGCAGACGGTCCGAGGTTCAATCTATGGAATCTCCGGTTGAAGAAAATAAAAAAGCAAGGTT
Source organism: Euleptes europaea (assembly GCF_029931775.1). Lineage (NCBI taxonomy): Eukaryota > Metazoa > Chordata > Lepidosauria > Squamata > Sphaerodactylidae > Euleptes > Euleptes europaea. The sequence goes on along the minus strand of NC_079326.1, from coordinate 8,487,935 downwards.
TGGAAAAACTTAAAACTACACAGCTACGTCATAGAATCATAGAGTTGGAAGGGGCCATACTGTCAGCTCTGAGTTCGCCTAGCAGTTCCCAAAAACCAGACGTCCAGGCAGGTATCCTAAGAAGCAGGTTTATTAAGGAAAGCATACAGCGAGGAACAGAAACTAACGCTAAGCTATTGATGGACTTCAATGGGGGGAAAGGGACAGGGCAGCACATAATAACAGAAATCAAACAGTACGGTGGTTGCCAGGACGATTCCCTGGTTCCCATGATGGTTTACAGTTACAGTTATCACACTTTCAGCAATCTCTGCTACACAAGCCAGAGTCCTTGGAGAGCCACCTGCGCTTACGGCATGACTTCTAGGCTGGTGCCTGACACATACAGGCCATCTAGTCCAACCCCCTGCTCAAAGCAGGATCAGCCTAGAGCATTCCTGACAAGTGTTTGTCCAGCCTCTGCTTAAAGACTGCCAATGCGGGGGAGCTCACCACCTCCCTAGGTAGCTGATTCCACTGTTGAGCAACTCTTACTGTAAACCCCCCCCCCATATCTAGCTGGTACTTCTCCGCCTGCAATTTAAACCCATTATTGCGAGTCCTAACCTCTGCTGCCAACAACAACAGCTCCCTGTCCTTCTACGTGACAGCCCTTCAAACACTTAAAGAGAGCAATCATGTTCCCCCTCAACCGCCTCTTCTCCAGACTAAACATTCCCAACTCCCTCAGCCTTTCCTTGTAGGGTTTGGTCTCCCCCTGATCATCCTTGTTGCTCTCTTCTGGACCCACTCCATTCTGTCCACATCCTTTTTGAAGTGAGGCCTCCAGAACAGCACACAATACTCCAGGTGTGGCCTGACCAATGCTGTGTACAGTAGAACTATGACATCTTGCAATTTGGATGTTATGCCTCTGTGGATGCACCCTAAGATCACATTAGCTTTTTGGTTGCTTCATCACGCCGGCTGCTTATATTTAATTATGGTCCACCCGTACCCTAATATCTTGTTCACACACACTGCTGCCCAGATGTGAGTCTCCCATCCAGTATGAATATCCCTCAATTTTGTTACCCAGATTTGTCTCCAACAGGTCCTGAGGCACTTATCCTTGTTGAATTGCATCTTGTTCACATCTACCCACTATCCCAGTGTGTTCAGATCTTGTTGAATTCTATCTCTGTCTTCTGGTATGTTTGCTGCTCCTCCCAATTTGGTGTCATCTGCAAATGTAATGAGTAGTCTCTCCATAAGAACTGTGCCTTGAAACCAACTAAGATTTCGAACCACCTGTAACCATTTAAGCTCTCTGCCTTTCTGAAAGAACAACCTACAATCTAAAAACCTTTTCTGTAAATAATAAACATCTTTTTATTCAACTTTTAAATTCAGCCTCTAAGCCTTTCTATTTCTACTGTGTGTGTGTAAAGTGCCTGGGTGCAAGGTAAGGGAAACTCTCCTCACAAAAGCAAGGGAGTAGAAAGAATATTAAATCCTCCTCTCAGCTACTGGTGACAGGGAGAAATTTGTGAGGGTCCATAAAGGTGGGGAAACCAGAACAGAAACTCCTTCCTTCCCCGCTCCCTCACAGCACTCTCAGGTGCATACTATCTGGCCTGGGAGATTTGTACGCATCCAGTACAGCCAGGCACTACTCAACTATCTCTCTGTTCATGTCAACCAGCAGCCCAGATGCCATGCCTGCGTATGATCATCTCTAGATGAAACCGTTCTCTTTTTAAGGGAAAAAAATCAGCAAAATAGTCATTGATCCTTTCTGCTTTCTCTCTGTCCTCTTTCAGAGTATCTAAATTTTCACCCTTGCATTTGCGTTTCACATATCTGAAGAAGCTTTTCTTGTTGTAGCAAGCTTCCCTGACCAGCATCAGCTCACTGTGAGCTTTGGCCTCTATGATGGCTGACCTATAGTGCCTAGCAACCCACAGATAGTATACTCTTCTTCAGAGGCATATCCTTGCCTCAATTTCTTGAAAAAAAATTCTCCCTTAGCTCATCATGGAGTTCTCTGTTCATCCACATTGGCTTCTTGGATCCTCTACCATGTTTCCTTCTTGTGTTGAATAGTGAGGGCTTGAGCTTGCAAGAGCTCTTGTTATAGGAGAGCCCACCCTTCACTTGCTCTTTTCCCTTCCAGCAGTCTTGACCATGTAATGATTCTCACCATGCCTCTGAGTTTATTAAAATCTGCCCTATCAAAATCTAACAGACACGTGTGGCTATGAACTTCCTTGGTCCCCCACAGCAAAAGAAATTCTAGGAGAACATGGTCACTTCCCCCTAAGGTCCCTATCACCTTCACTTCATCTACCATCTCTTGCCTGTGTTGAGTATGGTTGAGCCCCCTGTAGTGACCTCCACCATTTGATGCAGGAAATTGGCCAGGAAGGTGAGGAACTTGTGTGACTGTAGTTGCTTTGCAGAGTTTGTCTCCCAGCACACATCAGAGAAGTTGAAATCACCCATAACTACCAACTCTTGTTTGGATACCCTGTCAAGCTGCTCAAGGAAGGCAACATCCACCTCCTCACCCTGGTCAGGAGGTCTGTAGCAGACGCCACTCATAATGCTGTTTGTCCTTCCTTCCCTTATCCTCACCCAAATACTTTCCACTGGGCTGTCACCCTCCTCCTCTAGTATTTCTTGATAAGCTTTCCCTCTCCTCACATACAGCGCCACTCCGCCACCCTTTCGACCTCTTTGGTATTACTTGAACAATACATCCATCCACTACTATATTTCAGTCAGGGGAATAGTCCCACCAAGTTCCTGTAATGCCTACTAAATCATATCCTTCTGCCTGAATTAGAAGCTCAAGCTCTTCCTTCTTATTGGCCCAGCTTTGGGCATTGGTACATAGACACCTGAAGCCCCGTACCTTTGTCTCCTTTAGACCCATCCCTCCCAGCTGGGCCTCTGCTGTTTGCTCTCTTTCATTTAAATCCCTATGTTGCTCATCTCCTTTGCCTTGTGATATTAGTTTAAAGTTCTCTTGATGAAACTCTCCAAGTTTCTTCCAAAAACATTCTTCCCCAACCTTGTAAGGTGAATTCCATCGCATGCTAGTAGGCTGTGATCCAGAAAATGTAGCCCATGGTCCCAGAATCCAAATTGTTCCTGCCTGCACCACCAACACAGCCAGTAGTTCACCTCCATTATCATATTCCCCTTCCTCTGACAGGAAGGTCTGAAGGGAACACCACCTGTGTCACCATTCCCTTCAGCTTCCTCCCAAGAGCTTCATAGTCAGCCTTAATGTTTTTGATGGTGTTCACAGCCGTTGTGTTGGTTCCCACATGGACCATCACAAATGGGTAATGATTTGAGGTTTGACCAGTTTTGGTATGTGGTCTACACTATCTTTAATTTTTGCCCCTGGCAAGCAACACACCTCTCTGGCCATGGGGTCAGGCCTGGACACATGACGTTCCATACCCACTAGCAAGGAGTCACTGACAACCAACACTTTCCTTTTCCTTCCAGTGCTGTTTCTTTGTGTCCCCCTATTCTCCTCTCAGTGTCTTCTTTGTGTTTGTGATTCTTCCACTGGCAGTGTTTCTGGCTCTGCTACCACCGCAAGGGCCTAGAATCGATTCCTCAGTTCTAATGGCACTGAGTGCCGTCTCGCTCGACTTCTTTGGGGACATGCTGCAATGTTCTGAGGAGTCTCATTAAGGCAGGCAACCAGACTGTTGTCCCTTTGAATCATCTCCCCTTCCCTATGCGGGGCCTCCAGGCTTCAGTTAATAAAGCCCTCCCCTTCTTTGATGTTGTGGAGATTAGCAATCCTCCAGACTCTGAACCTTGTTTTCTAAGAGACCTATCAATTTACACTTGTGGCAGGTGAAGTCCATCGTGTCCTCAAGAAGGAAAACAAACATAGCATACTCCCTACAGGTGGCTGGAAATAGTTCATGATCACCCATCATCACCCTTGTAGTGAATTCTTTCACACTAGAAATACTTTGGTGCGTTGATCTAAACTGAAAGTAACAGACCTAAACACTGTCTACTGAAGGCAAAAGGGGTAACAAGAACACCAATGTAAAAGCTTCTTAACTACTTATATGGTTTCCAGGCCCGATCCCCAGGCTAAGAGTCCCAGGGCAAGAGCCCTTTAGCTCTCGCCCTTTGGCTTGCACCTATGGCAAGAGGAGCCTTGTAAGTTAAAGCCCTACTTCTCAACATCCAACAGCACAGGGCGGTGCCAGCAATCAACTCGGCAACTACTACATAAAAGAACCAACAGAACCAAGAACAAATGGAACCAATCAGAAACCCTTCTCCAGCAGGCTCTAAGCACCCACTCACCCTTACATACTATCCTCTCACACAGCAGCCTCAGCTACTGCTCCTCAGCAACTTAGGAAAAACAAAACCTAGCACTCTCCTCTCTAGCAGCTCTGCCTCCTGCTCTGCCTCTCAGCCCAGCTGCCTCAGCTCTGCCTCTGGCAAGAGGAGCCTTGTAGACCAAAGGCTCACAGCCCCACCTCTCAACAGCCAACATCAGAGGGCGGGGTGAGCAATGAACCCCACTCAGCAACAACTCTCTAGCAGCTCTGTCTCCTGCTGTGACTCTCAGCACAGCTGCTTCAGCTCTGACCCAGACAAGCAGTTCTCAAACTTTAGCAGTCCATGGACTCCTGTTGCAGTTTAAAAATTTCCCCAGACTGCCATGTCCTCCATCATTGGGGCCTACTATGTGTCAGACAGCTCCCTTTCAAAGTGTACTGCAAGCTGTGAATGCCCCATCAAGCCATCTAGCCTCAAGCATTCTAAGAACATTAAGGTGAAAACCGTATCAGTTGCACTTTAAAAGCAAGTATAAGGAAAATGTTTGCATCATTTGTGCATGGCTTACAAGGCCAGGTCTTTGAAGATTGCTGATTGTGCAGAGATAGAGAGGTCCTGGCTTAAGTTCTTATCAATCTCATCAAATAACTGGAATAATTTTGTACCAGAAACAGCAAGAAGCTTCCTTTTTGGTTAATAACTTACAGCTAGAAGCTAGCTGAACAGAGGTGGAAAGGAGCCTTGAAACAACTAAATAAAAATTACTCAGCTATTAAGAGTTCCTAGGGTGGAGCTATAGGTTCCCAGCAACCAGCCAGTGAGTTTTCTGGTGCTACAAGAGGGGTCCCCAGCTTGGTGCCCATGAGTTCCATGGGACCACTGATAACTTTACTGGGGCCTGTCAAGTATTTTTAGAATGTGGGTGGGCCAGCTGGGGCTTTTGCTCAGAAAGGTTTCTGGTTGGACATCGGAGAGTTGGTTGTCCATGCACATTTTTTAAAATGTTGCTCTGGTGGCAGCTGCCCCCACAGCACAAGGATCTTGACTGTGTGACTGAAGGTAAGCTGTGGCAGCCATTTTGTGGCTGGCTTCACTTCCTGAAGCATCCACTTTGTGGCAGCCATTTTGTGGCTGATCCTACCGCTCTGTGACAAAATTCCAAAGGTGCCCGCAGGTGAAAAAGGCTGAGGACCCCTGGTCTGAATTGATCCGGAAGCGAGGTGACTGCAGATCGTGGCAGCTCTATGAAATCCTCCTTCCCTTCAGAAGAGGGGGGAAGCATTCTTTCTCCTTTCCAAGTCCCTGCCCCCCTTCCTGGAAAACTGAGGGCACTTCATTTTTGCATTAGTCAGCTGTGATGTGGACCTCTATGCATCCTTACAATTGATTCACCGACCCCTTGAGTATCCTTACAGTCTCCAGTTGGAGAACCATGGGCTTACAGATAATGCTAATAGATAATAATGTCCCGCTATTACAACTGATAACCAGGCGATAGAGATCAGTTCACCTGGAGAAAATGGCTGCTTTGGAAGGTGGACTCTGTGGCATTATACCCCATTGAAGTCCCTCCCCTCATCAAACCCTGCCCCCTCAGGCTCCACCCACAAAATCTCCCAACCCAGAACTGGCAACCCTAGTTGCAGTGATGGTGGCTGGAGGAATCAAGCACTCTTGGGTGGAGCTCAAGAAATGTTTAGTTAGACTTCAAATCAATTGGTCAGGCCTCCTCTCTAATATATATATATATATATATAGGCCTCCTATCTAATAGATAGATAGATAGATAGATAGATAGATAGATAGATAGATAGATAGATAGATAGATAGATAGATAGATAGATATAGGATTCATGCAAATATTTTGAACCTGAAATGTGAGGCTGATGAAATCAGGATTGACCCATGAACCTCTTTTCTCAGATTTGCGCGATTTAATCATTATCACCATTGTTCAGATCCTTTCCAATCTGGGTTTAGGCCTGGTTATGTGACTGAACAGCCTTGGTTGCCCTTGGTCCGATGACTTGCACAGGGAGATGGACAGGGTGTGTGACTCTGCTGATTCTGCTGGACTTCAGTTGTTTTTGATACCATCAATCATGGTATCTTTCTGGACCATCTATCTGGGCTGTGTTTGGGAGGCACCATTCTGTGGTGATTTTGTCCTACCTGGAGGATAGGTTTCAGAAGGCGGTGCTGGAATAGTGCTGTCCAGCCCCTTGGCTTTACCCAGCCCCTTGGTCCTGCAAGGTGCCATCGTGTCCCCTATGCACTTTAACATTTACATGAAACTGCTGGATGAAGTCATCCCAAGATTTGGGCTAGCTTGTCACCAATATGAAGATGACACTCAGCTCTATCTCACACTTTCAGCTGATTCCAGGGAAGCTGTAGAAACCCTGAACCAGTGCCTGGGGGCTGTTTGAGAGTGGATGTGGGCTAATAAACTGAAGCTTAATCCTGACAAGACTGGTGAGTGGTGAGTGGAAGGTCTCATGCAGGATTTAAGATATCATGCTATCATGCTCCATGTGTACTGAGCGCGCGAGAGACTGCTTTCCAAAGTGTTTGATTGGAGTTTTAATTTTTCTCCTTAGTCCCTTTACCTATTTTACCTCCGCAGACATAAGACACCAGAGGCTTTTTCAAGTTAACAACTAAGTAACAGAGAATTATTAAACACTGTACAAGGGATGGACTTGGAGAGAAAATGATAGGTAGGGAAGGTACAGAATGAGAGCTAGTTTATAAATTTTACTACAGAGAAGGCATAGATCTTAGATGGCTTAGTTCATACAGAATTACAATTCTTAAATTAAGTTCCCAAAATCAGTTCACAGAACTTCCTATAGATGTTCTTATTCAGATTCTGCTGCCTAGCTAACAGGGAAGTAGGGAGATTATACAATCTCTCTCCCCTAGAGAACAAAGAAGTATAGAGATTCTTCCTCAAATCTCTCTTCCAGTTCTCTCTATAGATCTACCCCACTTTTGTGGCAGTAATCCCTTAACAAAACCCCATATCTGGAATATCTCCTTCTCAGAGCCTATTCCCTTTCAGTGACCTGAGAAAGGGTCCCTTTCCTCCCAGTCTCAGCCTGTCACTCCACAGGAGTTGTTTCACAACTGCTTAGGCAAATCTGAACCCTCAGGTTCCCAGAGTCAAAAACAGCTACTGAGCACGCAGGTTACCAAAAACAGATTCCCTTCCCTTTTCAGAAAAGAGAGAATGAACTCCTTAGCTCTGCCCACTCCCTGCAGTTTTTTTTCCTCTGAACTTCTCTTAAAGATTAACTCTTTGTCACACATGCATTCTGGGTAGGATTGCTCTCCCCCTGCAGGAATAGGTCCATAGTCTTTGGGCTCTCTTGGACCCAGGCCAACTGCTAGATAAGCAGGTGGCTGTGGCCAGGAGTACCTTTTACCAGCTTCAAATGGTTAGCCGGTTATGGTCTTTCCTGGTCAGAAAAGATCTGTCCACTGTGGTGCATGCCATGGTTACATCTAGATTAGGTTACTGCAAAGGACTCTACATGGGAATGCCCTTGAGAAACTACAGTATGTACAGAATGCTGCAGCCAGAATGTAATGAATCATAGAATTGGCCATACAGACCATCTAGTTCAACCCCCTGCTCCATGCAGGATGAGCCTAAATCATCCCGGACAAGTGTTTATCCAGATGTTGCTTGAAGACTGCCAGTGAGGGGGAGCTCACCATCTCCCTAGGTAGCCAATTCTGCTGCTGAACAACACTGTAAATTTTTTCCTTTAATACTCATCCACTACCTTTCTGCCCGCAATTTAAACCCATTATTGCGAGTTTTATCCTTTGCTGCCAGTTTTATCCTTTGCTGCCAACAGGAACAGCTCCCTGCCCTCCTCTAAGTGACAGCCTTTCAAATACATAAAGAGAGTAATCATGTTGATTGGTGTGTCATAGGGACCACATCACTCAAGTCTTGCCCATCTACACAGGCTCCCAATTTATTTCCAGGCACAATTCAAGGTGCTGGTTTTGTCCTTCAAACCCTTATATAGTTTGGGACCAACATACCCTTATGAACTTGCCCAACCACTACAGTCACCTCTGAGGACTCTGCTTTGGGTGCTCCTACCTTCTGAGATGGGGCACGTGGCATCCTAGGAAAGGACTTTCTCAGTCATGGCACTAAAATGCTGGAACTCAGGGAGATTCATCTGTCCCCTTCATCTTTTGCCATCTTCCGCTAGTGTGTGAAGACTTTTTTTTGTTTGGCTTCGCTCAGTGATACTTCCTTTCTAACCAATGTTTTAATTGTTATTTTAAAGTTTTGTATGGATTTTAACTCTGTTTTGAATTATTTTAATGATGTGTGTTTTGGAGGGATGATTTTAACGGTTTTAAAATATTATTTTATCATTTATGTTTTAAATTGTTTGCTGCCTTGGTGGCCCTTGTGAGGGCAGAAAGGAAGGATATTGTTGTAAATAAAAATAAATAAATGTAGTCTGAACCATCATTCATTTCATCTTCAGAAATGTACAGCAACAATGTCCTATTAATTAAGCTGCGACGCTCTAGAGATAAAATATAATTTCATGCTTGCTCTACTTGTAGTGCTTATTGCTTTAAGGCAACAGTGTCAATGAAAGTGTTTAAAAGAGAAACAGACCCTGGGGGATATTTTAAAAAATCTTTAGATATTTGCATCAAAATATACTGGCAGCCCCGTGAAAAGACAGATAAAGGCACATTATTAAACAGGTTGTAATTAGAGTATTGATTCTTTCTGCATGACTGAAAAACAAAGAAGTATTAATTAGTAATTAATATCATCTGGGATCAGACTGAGCCAATATTAGATTGGTGCCCAAATTAATTCTGTATACTCTGTAGTTTGCCAATTAGATAGCTAAGGGTGGAATAAGGATAATAGGCTGATGAGTAAATACTGGAACTGAAAGAATATAGAAATTAAAACTGAATGCCCCCAAATGGAAAATAATATATACAGAAACCACAGTTGAAAATATTAGTGTTTTGGTCAGTTTTTCAAGTTTTAGAAGGCATAAGGATAAACATACTGTGAAGAATGCAGTAAATTGCAGTGACACAGCCCCAAGAGTCAGCCCAGAGAAAGCAGTGCAAACTCCTCTAAGGATGCCAGCTTCCAGGTGGGGCCTGGAATTCTCCTGGAATTACAACTGATATCCAGACTACAGAGTTCCTGTCAGAATCAGGCGTTTACCTGTAGCATCCCATAAGCAAACACACGCAGGCAGGTGATCCTGAAGCAGTATACTTTATTAGGAGCAAAAAGGTAAATATAAGAACTGACTATATAGAAACAGAGGAAGGCTGCTAATGACCACAATAGGGAAAGCTCTAGCTTAAAAGCACTTTAGCCACTAAAGGAAAACACAATGAGGTAAACCCGAGATAAGATTTCTCATGAAGCGTAGACCAAACAACTAGGCAGCTGCAGGAAGGGAAGTATACACAGTATTTATAGGCATGTGAACCAAGGTTGCTTGACATGGAGCCAGAGCCAGGCCAGAACCAGCAATGGTATGACTGAGTCATGTCAAGGGATGTGAACCAGCAAAGGCCTGACAGTTCCCTTGGAGAAAACGGCGTTTTTGGAGGGTGAATTCCATGGCATCACATCAGTGCTGAGGTCCCTCACCAAACACCACCTTCCCCGGGCTCTGCCCAGAAATCTCCAGAATTTTCCCAACCTGGAGTTCACACCCTTAAGAGCCTCCCCTCCACCATGCACATAATCTTCCACAACAACCAGGATGTCCACTAGAATGTCCATAGTTTCTCTCTCCTTTTTTGAGGGGCGTACATTGGGCAAACAGAACCTCCACATGATTAGTCTTTTCCATGGAGACCAGCTCTCTTTCATGTTCTTTTATCCTTGTTTGTATGCTACGTTTTGTTGTCCCGATGTAAACTTGTCCACAGCTGCAAGGTATACGATATACTCCTGCAGAGGTGAGGGGGTCTCTTTTGTCATTTGCTGATCGTAGCATCTGTTGTATTTTCTTGGTGGGACAACAAAACGCAGCATACAAACAAGGATAAAAGAACATGAAAGATACCGCAGACTTGGCCAACCTGAGAAATCAGCAGTGGCTGAACATGGACTGACACAAACTGGACTGACAGTGTCTTATTCCAAGACACTGAAAGACTGGACAATTCTACCAACTATTTTGTCAGATTGCACAGAGAAGCCATTGAAATTCATAAACATCAGCACAACTTTAACAGAAAAGAAGAGTGTTTAAGAATGAATAAGGCTTGGCTTCCTGTCCTGAAAACCTCCAGACTAACAAAGACTACAGTCAACAATAGCCATGCAGATTAGCTTTTGATTTCACACATTAACAGATCACTTCAGAATACAGTGGTTCCATATTAACATACCACACCCTCATTAGCACATTATCTTGATACTTACAGGACAATGATTAGCACATTACCTTTGATCCTTTTTGCAGGACAATGATTCAGCTCAACCCAACCCCTTTCTGACTATATATTACTCTTCCTACACACTTGACACTGAGAGACACTGTCCTTCAGTGTTACTCCTCTGAAGATGCCTGCCACAGCCGCTGGCAAAACGTCAGGAAAGAAAATACCAAGACCACAGTTACACAGCCCGGATAACCTACAAGAACCAATGAACTCTGACCATGAAAGCTGACAATATTTTAATATTATTTACTTGAGTAAAGCAACTTGTATAAAACCAAATCTGAATTATGCAACTAATTGGCCATTTTGTAGCCTTTTTATGTAATGAAATGGTTTGTATGGATAAAATGCCAAAATGCATATCAGGTGACAAATAGGGATACTTTCTAAGGTTCTGAGTAGGGTTGTGCGTATCGATAAACCCAAACTGAAAGTAAACCCGAAAAAGGCCTTTTTGGCTTCTTTCACATTTAATTAAAGCCAAATATTAAAACTGAGGCTAAAGCTGAAGCCAGATCACCAACTGCTGAATCAGCCGAATAATTATTTGGCTTTTTTTGGCTTTGGCTTTCCCCAGGCTTTTTCCTATGGGAATATTTTATGAGCCCTGGTGGAGGCATTTTTGGAGGTAGAGTTCCCAAATTTTCAAGATAGCTTCAAGGGACTCTCCTTGCACGAACCCTGACGTTTGGTAAATATTGGGTCAGGGTGTCCAATTTTATGGGTTCCCAAAGGGGTTGCCCCTCCCCCATAGAGAAGCATTGTAAACTTTACAATGCTACTCTATGAACTAGGGGATTGACCCCTTTGGGACCCCATAAAATTGGACCCCTGTCCCAAACATTATCAAACTTTGTGGTTCATGCAAGGAGAGTCTCTTGCATCTATGCTGCGAATTTGGTGACTCTAACTCCAAAAATGACCTCCCAGAGAATTTTAAAAGTACTTACTTTTCATAGTCTGTAATGGCCGTTTCTCTCCAAAGAATTGTGAGAAAACTCAGTTTCTCATGAATGCTTGCAATGGGCCTGTGCAATTGTGCAGGCCCATTGCAAGCATTCATGGGAACCTGAGTTTTCCCATGATTCTTTGGAGAGAAGTGGCCATTACAGACTATGAAAACTAAGTACTTATAAAATTCTCCCAGGGGGCATTTTTGGAGGTGACAGCCACCAAATTTGCAGCATAGCTGCACGAGACCCTCCTTGCATGAACCTCAGAGATTGGTAAGGGGTCACCCCCTCCTACTTAGAGAAGCATTTATAATTAAATTAAAATTGGATCCCATGACCCAATCTTCACCAAACTTCAGGGTTCATTCAAGGAGAGTTCCTTGAAGCTACCCTGAAAATTTGGGAACTCTACCTCCAAAAATGCCCCCACAGGAGCTTTGAAATTTTCCCCCATAGACTATACCCGGTATGGGTATTGGTCTTATTTTGGGTTTACTGAAAAAATCAGGTCCAATAAGCCCGAACCCAAAATTTATTTTTGCACAACCCTAGTTTTGAGTCCATTCCTCCAATTTACTATGGCCATTTTGCATTCTAATTGGAACTTGTACATCCATTAGTGCATCCAAATGTGGGAATAATGCTATTTCAAAGCAGTGATATTTCAACCTGCAGAATGTCCTCTTAAGCTGAGCAAAGAGAATCACCTGCATTATTTATAACACAAGCCCTGGGCCCGTGTTGGCGAACCTATGGCACTCGTGCCATTTCTGGCACGCGTAGCCCTCTCTGCCGGCACACAGCTCTCTCCCTCTCTCTCAGCTGAGCTGCGGCCGGCACAAAAGAGGAGCACAGCGAGGGACCTCCTGGGAGACAGGAGGACGAGCGAGGGGGAGGCAGGGGCAGGCGGAGACATGTGCTGCCAGCTTCTGAGTGGCCTGCCGGCCAGCTGGGCATCAGACGAGCGCTGGCGGGGCGGAATGCGAAGGGTCGGCCGCAGCTCATCTGTTTGTCGATGCTGCTTGCCTCTCCAGCTCTGCCCCGCCCGCCCCCACTCTGTTGCTGTTCCTCACCGGTGCCGGGCTGGGTGCGGGGCCCACACACGGCCAGGCCCAGGGGTAGCTCGGGTTCTGCTCGGGCAGGGCTGCCAGCGGGTCACCTCCGTCGGGGCGGTGCTGCCGTTGGGGGCCGCGGGGCTAGGCGGTGAGGGGCAGTGGGCCGGGGCCCCCAGAAGCAGCACTGGCGGTGCCATAGACGGGGCGCTCCTCTGCTTGCGGCAGCCGGAGCCTTTCTGTGTGGCGGCCGCACTGCGCTCCCTTCGGAGGGGGCGCCCTCTCCGACACCTCCCTCCGGAGGCCGGGCGGGGCGTGGTGGAGGCGCCGCCAGCGGGCCAAGGAGCGTGCCAGGCCCCACGCCGGCGCGCCCCCCCACTGATCCTGCAGCGGCACAGGGAGGGGCGGGCCCGTCACCTGGGCTGGAGTGAGGGTGGGGTTGTTGCCCTGGGGGCCGCACCATCGGCCACTTGCCTTGCCTGGCCCCCTGGCCCTTGCAATCGCCCTGCCCCCCGTCAGGGAGATGGACCACGCCATCCCAGTCACGGGGCAGGCACCGCCTCCTCTCCCTGCCACCCCCCAGCTGGGTTGCGGTGGGGGTGGGGCAGCGGGCCCCTGTGGCCCCGCGCTTGCTCCGCCCGGCCTTCCCGATGCTTCTGCATCTCCCAGGGGCCTTGGAGCAGTTGGGGGCGGGGCTGGTCGACCGCCGACCAGCTGGGCTGCGGCGGGACAGGTGCTGCAGGCAGCCGGCAGTTTTGTGCCCACCCTGCCCGGCTCCCCTGGACGCTGTCACGTCTCCCCGGGGGCTCTGGGCAGGCCGGGGGTTGGGGCAGTGGTGGGTCTTCCTGCTCCCTGGCGGCGGACGGCCCTGCTTGCTGGGATGCAGGGGAGTCTGGTTTGGGCTGGGTCTTGGTGGCCCGCCCAGGACACGCTTTTGGGGGGCAGTCATTCTCTGCCTGAGACCCTGGAGAGCCGCTGCCTGTCTGGGTGGACAGTACTGATGCACCAATGGGCTGGTTCAGGATAAGGCAGCCTCATGAGGAGGGGCTGTGGCTCAGGGGAAGAGCCTCTGCTTGGCATGCAGAGGATCCAGAATCAGTCCCCAGCAGCTGTAGTTAAAGGATCTCAGGTAGCAGGTGAGCCACAGCCCCTCCCCGACTCTCCAGGGTGTTGGGCGGAACGTCTGCTTGGCATGCGAAGGGCATGCCAAGCCTGGAGCTGGGCTGAAGCCTCAGTGTTCAGGTTGAATTGCCGTGTTGGCACTTGGTGGTGGATGAGTGGGTTTTGGGTTGCAGTTTGGGCACTCGGTCTCTGGAAGGTTCGCCATCACTGCCCTGGGCTGTTTCCTTTCTGCCTATTGATAGGTGTGAATTAATCATGCTTTGCAGACATGACCTGTGTTATTGATTCCATCTTCTGTCTTGATTCCCATGTGCTGGGGGGTAAGAACATAAGAACAGCCCTGCTGGATCAGACCAACGCCCATCACGTCCAGCAGTCTGTTTATACAGTGGCCAACCAGGTGCCTCTAGGAAGCCCCCAAACAAGATGACTGCAACAGCACCATCCTGCCTGTGATCCACAGCATCTAAGTTAATAGGCATGCTCCTCTGATCCTGGAGAGAACAGGTATGCATCATGACTAGTATCCATTTTAACTAGTAGCCATGAATACCCCTTTCCTCCATGAACACGTCCACTCCCCTCTTAAAGCCTTCCAAGTTGGCAGCCATCACCACATCCTGGGGCAGGGAGTTCCACAATTTAACTATGCGTTGTGTGAAAAAAAATACTTCCTTTATCTGTTTTGAATCTCTCACCCTCCAGCTTCAGCAGATGACTCCGCGTTCTAGTATTATGGGAGAGGGAGAAAAACGTCTCCCTATCCACTTTCTCCAAACCATGCATCATTTTATAGACCTCTATTATGTCTCCCCTCAGCCGCCTTTTTTCCTAAAACAGCCCTAAGCGTTTTTACCACTCCTCATAGGGCAGTTGTTCTAGTCCCTTAATCATTTTGGTTGCTCATTTCTGCACCTTCTCAAGCTCTGTAATATCCTTTTTTAGGTGTGGTGACCAGAACTGCACATAGTATTCCAAGTGTGGTCTCACCATAGGTTTGTACAAGGGCAGTATGATATCATCTAATTATGGCCAGCATGGAATTATGGCCAGTAAAAAAGGCATGGAATTTGCCTTTTTTACAGCAGCCTCACACTGGGTTGATATCTTCATTGAGCTATCCACTACCACCCCAAGATCCCTTTCTTGGTCTGTCGCCATATAAGAATATAAGAATAACCATATAAGAAAAAAAAGCCATAACAATTGATACATCATGATGGGTTGTTGAGTACTTTCCAGTGAACTTTTGCCTGTTTTTAGAATACATTCTTAAAGAATTACCTAATCATTGAATGCCTATCATTTAAGGGCTATCAGTTATGTGGAGGTAAGTTTTCCCAAAGTATTCAAAATAATATTTAAAAATTATCAGTTCAATTCAATTATGAATTCAATGTTTTCCTTGTAATCCACCCCTTCTCCTCTGCCTACATTCTTAATCACGCTGAATGAAATTACAGAGTTATCTTGCATGCTCCAGAATTGATATATCTAATTCTCAGAATGGGGATTGCATGTACTCACCTGGTATGTGAGTAGGGATGCCAGTTCTGGGTTGGGAAATACCTGGAAATTTTGGAGGTGGAGCCTGAAGAGGGTGGGGTTTGGAGAGGGACATCAGAGGGGTATAATGCCATAAATACCACCTTCCAAGGTGAACTGTCACCTGGAGATCAGTTGTAATAGTGGGAGATCTCCAGCCACCACTTGGAGGTTGGCAAACCTATATGCGAGAAAGGAGTGCCTGTAAAGTAATGCTTGAAAAGGCCTGTTGGGTTTCCTCAAAATTTCCCCCCAAAGCGGAACCTTCAAATTTGTTTCAAATTTGCCTTCAATTAAATTGGATAATAACTCATTGATGTGTAGAACCCCTTTGAGAAATTTGACTAGTTTTATTGAAACTATTTGTGATTCCCTCAACAAATTCTTCATACGTTTTCCCTGAGGAGAAAAGTCTAGAGTGAACAGTACAATTTTCCCTAAGGAAAAATTCTGGTGTCCTCTCTATACAAAACTTAAAATCCTCTGATACCAAATCAGTATTCTTTGGATTAAGGCCCTTTTAAGCATTATGCATAGAAGAAACCAGGCAGAACTGGCCAAGGCTGTGAATGGCCACACCAGATCTAAGCTGTAGTATGTACTCTTCAGCCCAGTATCACTGTGATAAGTTGACTGAAGTCTAAAATGGGGGCTAGTGTGAAGCAAGCACAAGGCATTGAACAGATGACCAAGCAAAATCAAAAGTTTGTGCTTCTAATATTTATACCACCTAAGGTGATTTAGAGACATCATATTGCATACCAATCATAGAGTCAGATGCTATACACCTCTGTTATCTTCTCTAGGGATACCTACCTACAGGCTAGTGAGAACGCTAGTAAAACAGTACCAGATCACTTCCATTGCTAAAATACATTCTGATAATTACTCCCAAGGGATACAGAGCATAGTCAGGGAATACTGTGAAATATAGCACTGGAAGAACTCTTGATTACTCCCTCATAATAATCCCTTTTCAGTCATTACAATTTTGGTGTTCCTTCCTTGCATGTACCATAACATGTATAGAGGGCAGGGAGTGGAATTGCACCTACTAGCTCTACCCCTAGCTATGTGAGTTGTAACACAGAGACCATATTGTACAAGAGTAGGGTCTATCCATGTGACTGGGAATGTGTTTCAAGGGTTCTTGGTCGTGGGGTGAGATCTATGCATATGCAGGTTTTTTTAAATGCATAGGCTGTATGGAAAAATTAGTCTGCATGCACAGACTAATCTCTGTGATCTTACTTCCCTCTCTATACACAGATATGTTGTGTGTACAGAGCTGATGCCACTGGGAGGGAAATCATGGTAAAAGCGATTAAAAGTGCTGAGGCTAGGCAGTTACTCCTTGCTAAAATCTACACAACTACCCAATGCCATTTGCCCTTTTCATGTTTGTACAGTCTGTGGTCTAAATTAATCCCTTTCACACCCAACTCTCTTTTTATTGTCTGCTTATATGGGCTCATGGTATCTGACCTGCAGCTATTAAATCCAATGAAGGTAACATTAATCTTTGATTCAGAAATGGGTTCACTCGGCCAGCTGCCAGCTTACCAGGCTCATTTGGCCAACTGTGCAAACACTACTTCTGCACTGTGAATACAGCAACACTAATCTTTCTCTCATTAAACAAGAAAGTGAACTCATGGGGAAGAAACAAAAGAAAATGATACCACGTCATCAGGAAGAGATGCCTTGTGTGCGTTTCCTATTCATTGAATACTGTCATAAGTCTCCAAGGTGGCACATGCTTGAAACAGTTTGTTTGTTTGTTTGTTTGTTTTTCTTTCTTCTTCTTCTTCTTCTTCTTCTTCTTCTTCTTCTTCTTCTTCTTCTTCTTCTTCTTCTTCTTCTTCTTCTTCTTCTTCTTCTTCTTCTTCTTGCTTGCTTGCTTTCCCTGAAAGAGCAGGGTTCAGAGCAGCTGACAACAAAGTTAAACATATCACATTCAATAAATACATTTAAACCGATTATATAATAAAAGCCCCATCTATGAAAAAAAAACAATTACTAAAATCAGAATATGTTGGTACATAAGTACCTGCTCAGCAGTGTATCTGGTATGCAGGGCCAGCAAAGGTCAAGTCAGCAAGCAGTAAATCCTCCCAACTAGTAATCAAACTAGCTGAAGGTGTTGAAAAGAGGGGTAGGGGGAGGTAGGGAGGCCAGCACTGATTGAAAAATCATAGCTGTCCACAACTGAAAGCCTGGCAGAATAGCTCTGTTTCACAGGCCCTGCAGAACTCCTTAAGGTCCTGCAAGGCCCTGATCTCATTTGGGAGGCTATTCCACCAGGCGGGGGCCGGGACAGAAAAAGCCCTGGCTCTGGTTGATGACAGCCAGACACTCCTTGGGGGCTGGAGACCACCAGCAGATTGTTACTTGAAGAACGTAACATTCGACTTCCTGTAGAGCGTTTGGTCCGAGCGCCATTGTTTCTTGGGGGCTCCCAGGAGACACCAAGAGTCCTTTAGATTTGGAGTGCAGAAAGCACCCCAACTCAGTCCTAAACAGTGGATCGAGAAGCAGGAAATTCCCCTGCAGCCTTCAAGAGCTCCCATATTGGACTCCCATATTCTCTGAGAAAGCCTTTATTAAGCCTCTCGGACTTTTGGAAGTTGTCCCCGCCGGCACATAGGGGCTACCATTGCCACGGACGACTCTTTGGATTTAGGCTTTGACCTCCTCTATACATTAACATCAAATAATCTATGAAAAGAACAAGAAGCCTCACCTTTGGAAGTCAGTGTGAGTAAAAAGACACTTTTTGCCTTTATCTTGATTGAGAAGACCTGAATGACGATAAAAACACCTACGAAAACCGGCGACTCCCTGCCCAGCGTAACAAGACTTTTTAAATAAACAAATGCCATTAAATGAACCGACTAAGACCTTATCAACTTGATCAGTGAGTAGACGCAATAAAAGGGACTTTTGAATGACTTTACAACTACCAATTAAATGTTTTGAGGGGAGGGAGGGAGACGAAAACCTTCCCCCCCCCACTTCCGGTTCTCTTTGATTCAATCAATCCAGCCACGTCGCCTCTTAAGACCGGAAGATAACAAGAAGGGCTTTGTTACCATCGAAAAGACAGGGCAGATTGGAAGATTTGAAGTGAATCTCCCCGGTGTAACCATCAGATCGTTCCTACCACTTAACCACCGAGAGGAGACAACGCAGGGTCTATGATACTGCAGTTTCCTGTCTACTTCCTTTTCTTTATCTGTGCCGCTTTGAAGCGTAATTGAGGATATTTTGAAAATTACAAAGCCTGCTTCTATATAAGAATATAAGCAGATATGTCAAACAAGAGGATGGAAGAGATGTTACTTAAACAAATGGACATGTTTGCAGTGCAACAAGATTTAGTCTTTGAAAAACAACAAGCGCTCTCACATCAAGTATTTCAACTAGCTGAGATGATGAATATCCTATTTAAATCAATTAATGGAATGAATGGAAAACTGGATACAATTATTGAGGAGATCCACGATATGAAGACCCAAGATATGACAACAATTATGTCAATGGAAATAGAAGGTTCTACTAAGGAGATGACTATTGAATGCTATGTGGAAATGGTGATAAAATCTGGAGAACAATTTATTCTTAAATAGGTAGCTGCAAATGACCAGCTGGCAATGAGAGAGAGCAACATGAGAGAATTCAATACCTCTACAATCTACTTGTCTGAGTTACTGCTGACAGGAGGAACATTATTATCCCAAGAAAACACTTCCTGGCAGCCAGAGATGGAGGGAGACATGACGAAGGATCTTATAAAAAAGCTGCTGGAAATTTTAACAAGAAGCCAATGGATACAATTACTGGGATCTTCTTTTACATTTTTAGAGGCCAGAATTGCAGCTACTATATTGAAAAATGGGGGTTGGAGATTGGGAAATAAAGAAGGACTGGTAGATCCCCTCCCAAAACAAGATAATGGCTAAGATGATGCTTATTTTGGGGGTGTAAGGGAGGCACGGTGGATTTACTTTGATGAATTTTTAAATGGAAAAATTTGTCTATGTATTGATCTAAATCCTTCATTATAGAATAATAGAATGTTATATAGAGACAATGATAATAATATTATAACTATGTAGGACTTGAAATTGCTTATAGAAGTAGTATAGATAGCTTAAAGCAAGTCTGTATGAGAGAAAATAAGGATTAGAAATCAATTTGAAATGCAAAAGTGTTAACCAGTAGAATTAGTGACTGAAGAAGATGCGGGGAAGTCATATATAGCAGATAGCATTGAATACTATAGATAACATATTCTCAGTAATAGCAATGAGCTTTTTTTTGTTACAAGTAGTTACAACTGAATATATTGTTGAGATATGTTTATTTTTGTTGAATTGTAGAAAATAATAAAAATAATTAAAAAAAAAAAGAATGTAACATTCTCTGGCGGGTGTACCAGGAGAGGCAATCTCGCAGATACAAAGGTCCCAGACCATGTAAGGCTTTAAAGGTCAAAACTTGATCCGGTATTCCAGCTGGAGCTAGTGCAGTTGATGAAGCACTGGCTAAATACGTGCCCAAAGTGCGCAAGGAGCAACCCCCGCAAGGAGCCTCACTGTCCAGATCAGTCTCAAGGGCAGCCAAATGTAGAGTGAGTTGCAATAGTCTAGCCTGGAGGTGACTGTTGCATGGATCACAGTAACTTAGTCAGGGTGGGAGAGGAAAGGCACAAACTGCCGGGTCCAACGGAGATGGAAGAAAGCAGTCTGGGCCACAGCTGTGACCTGAGCCTCCAGTGACAAGGAGACATCAAGAGTCAAACCCAGGCGGGCAAAGGTGTTAACTGCATGCTATCAAGAACCGTGAGCCGGCACCCCACCCCAGAGCCGACCTGGCTGAGCCACAGGACCTCCATCCTCAATGGATTCAATTTCAGCCGACTCTTCCTCAAACAATCAGTCACAGCATCTAAGCTCCTGGCCAGTGTGTCTGGAGCAGAGTCTGGATGACCATCCATCAACAGGTAAAGCTGGGTGTCATCAGCGTACTGATGACATCCCAGCCCAAAACTCCGGACAAGCTGGGCGAGGGGTTGCATATAGATGTTAAACAACATAGAGGAATTGATCACCCCTTGTGGAACCCTCACAGCTATGTGCAAAATTTTCTCTTAAATTTTGCTTAAGAGACCTAAAATAAGAGACCTAATGATTCTAAATAATTGTGCCAGGTGAGAGCTAGCGGACACAATGGAGGCTGCATAATATTCCTTTTTAGCAGCCTTTACTGTCATCTGATGTCTGAGCAGGGTAAAGCGATACCATCATTTTGTATGATCTGGACACTATACTTCTGTGGATACAGCCCAAGATTGCATTTGCCTTTTTAGCTACCGCCTCACACTGCGGACTCATGTTCAGTGTTTGGTCTACTAAACCCCCTAGATCCTTTTCGCACACACTACTGCTCAGACAAGTCTCCCCCATCCTATAATTATGCATTTTATTTTTCCTATCTAAATGCAGACTTTACATTTATCTTTGTTGAAGTGAATTTATTAGTTTTAGCCCAATTTTCCAGCCTATCAAGATCATCTTGTATCCTGGCTCTGTCTTCTACCATATTTGCTACCCCTCCCAATTTAGTATTGTCTGCAAATTTAATGATTTGTTACAAGACTTTTCCAGGTATATACATCAAGCTGATGAGTCAGTAGTTACCCGGATCCTCCTTTTCCCCCTTCTTGAAGATCGGGACAACAATTGGCCACCTCCTATCTTCTGGCACCTCACCTGATCTTCAAGAATTCTCCCACCCATCTTGAAGTCCCTTCTCCTTGAGTATTTCTGATTGTAGGATTCTACCCAGCATAAGTTTAGGTTTGTTACAATTTGCTTTCCTAAAGTCCAACCTATATGTCTGACTATGTACAGCTTTTCCTTCTCCAATATTGTAAATTCCAAGATTAAATGGTCACTAATTCCCAGGGTGCCTACTACTTTAACCTCATCAGCCAGTTATTTCCTGTTGGTGAGAATCAAGTCCAAGATAGCAGATCGCCTTGTTTCCCTCTCCACTTTCTGGAAAATGAAGTTGTCAGCAAGAGAAGTCAGGAATGTATTGGATCTTGCATTTTTAGCAGAGTAGGACTTCCCACAGATATCCGGGTAATTGAAATCTCCCATGACCACTGTGTCCCATCTCTTTGAGAAGTTTTTTATCTGGTCTAGAGGTGTCTTATCCAAGTCCTCTGCCTGGTTTGGTGGTCGATAGCAGACCCCCACCATAATATCACTATTATTTCTTACTACTTTTATTTTTATCCATACTCTTTGTGACTGAACTTCCATGCTCAGATTCATGTATTTCTTCACAAGTATACACATCCTTGACATATAATGCTAATCCTCCCCCTTCCTTATCTGTCTATTCCTTTTTCAACAAGTTGTACCCCTCAATCCTAATATTCCAATCATGAGTGTCATCCCACCAAATTTCAGTAATGCCTATAAGATCAAAATCCCCTTCCTGTATTAGGACTTTGAGTTCCTCCTGATTGTTTCCCATACTCTGTACATTAATGTAAAGACATCAGTATCCATGGTTTATGTGCACCAAGGTTTTCATTTCTGTACTTACCCACAAGTTAATGTTTCCTCATATACATGCCACTCCTTACAAGTCTTTATTGTTCTAAATCTGGTAAATCAATAAAGACTTACCAGATTTACAATATTATTATGAGGCAGTACGTTTTAGTTGGTTAAAAGAGTGGATTAAATTGGACAATATAAGATTATTAGAGTTGGAGGGTATGGGACTTAGGTTTGGATGGCACTCATATCTATGGTATGGAAAAGAAAAAGTACATAGAAATTTTAATCAACATATTTTGAGAGCAAGTTTATTAGGAATATGGAAAAAGTATGAACAAGGTTTTGAACCAAAGACTCCATTTTGGCTAAAGCCCTTGGAAGCTGAATTGAGAAGATCTCAAAATAGAGATCCAGACATCAAAACATATAGGGAATGTATAATAAAAGAGAATGACCAATGGAAATTAAGAGATAGAGATGTCAGCTAGGCTCTCTGTCGACCCCGGGTAAAAACAAGATGGTTCCCCGCACAAACAAAATGGAGTTTTTTTGTGCACTCCGTTCCTCCCCGTTTGCACTCGGTCCCCCGCCCGGCATCTGCACCTCAATGGAGACCCGCCCGAGTAATCGCTGATCTGATACCAGGTCCCGCGGGATAATGCCGGGAGCTCGGGAAGATCAGCCAGTTATTGCACGCGTTAATTTCCTGTATGCGTTGTCTTAAGTCGTTACCAGCAGTTAACTTCTGTATTGTTTCTTTGTATCAAAAACCTACTCAATCCCATTGTATTTACCCTATATATGTACCGACATTTCCCCATGCCTGTTTTCTAGCCTTAAGTTTCTATGACTTGCTGAACTTGCTGACTTTCTGAATAAAACTTTTAACTCGCTGCAACGTCTAGAGTGAAGTTCTCTTTTGCAAGAAACGCAACGTGTTACTGAGCCCTGACAAGAGAAAACCTAGGAATAAAGGATTGGTTTAAATATTATCAGTTAAATGATATGTTTAAGAAAGATATAAAAATTGGGTTTGCAAGCCAAGATTCAGAATTGGAGAGAATTTTAGATAAGGATAGTAAGGGTTTAATATCTAGAGTGCATCAATATATATTGGAATATAACTTAGAGGGTAATAGGATTAAACCAACAATGATTTCATGGGCAAAAGATTTGGGACACACCATACATTTAGAAAGATGGGAAAGACTATGGCAGAAGGAATTTAGGTTTTCAATAGCAGGCAGTATTAGAGAAAATATGTACAAAATGTTTTATAGGTGGTATACAACGCCGGTAATGGTAGCAAAAATGGATAAAGATGCCAGTGATAAATGTTGGAGATGTAAAGAATGTAGAGTTACTTTTTTCCATGTTTGGTGGTCCTGTAAGAAGTTGAAAAAGTTTTGGAGAGCTATAATAGAATCTAATAAGATGATAAAGGGGAGTGTAAAAAAATCCACAGAAGCGTGTTTACTGGGTTTATTTAAAGAGGGAATGGATGTGGAAGATAAAACAATCTGTCAATATTGCTTTGCAGTGGCAAGAATAATTATTGCAAAAAACTGGAAAGCAGATAAAAAACTGTCGAAGAAAGATTGGAGAGAAAAATTAATAGAGTATATACAGATGGATAAGCTAACAAATGGACTACACGGAAAGGATATGGAAGAATTTGGGAAGAAATGGAGCTTGGCATTTGTGTATTTAGCTAAATATGCGAAGGTGGATTTTAGAACTGTTGTGAAAAGGTTATAATATTTGAGTACTGTAATAGGGGAAGTAATGTAGAATTTGGATTTGGGTGATACTCTAATGGAAGTCATGCACTGGGGGTATATAAAGGGGTTTGGAGCGGGATGATGGGTTTTTATGTTATGTTTTGTTCTTGCACATTTATGAAATAATAATTAAAAATAATAAAAAAACAAGTCTTTATTGTTCTCATCTCCAGTTATTGTCATCATACTAGGCTTAAGTTTTTGTCTCGCTCCCCATAGGATTTAGTTTAAAGCCCTCCTTATCAGGTTTGCAAGGCTCTCACCAAACACTTTTTCCCCTACCCTCATGAGGTGCAAACCATCTCCCAATAGAAGAGCTTCATCTTGAAAGCGTAAGCCATGGTACAAAAATTCAAACCTTTCCTGACGACACCATCTAGGCAGCCAGTCATTAATTTGCAGTATTCTTCTTTCCCTTACTGAGCCATGAGCTTTGACAGGAAAAACTGATGAAAACACAACCTCTGCCCCCAGGTCCTTCACCTTCTTACCCAAAGCCGCATAGTCTCTTTTAATACATTCTGGGCTGTGCTGGGCAATATCATTTGTTCCCTTATGAATGAGCAAGAAAGCATAATAATCTGTGGCCTTGATGAGTCTTTCTACCCTTTCTGTCTTATCCTGGATGTGTGCACCTGGTAGACAGTATACCTCTTGAGATGACAAGTCTGGTCAACACACTTTAGACTCTACCCCTCTCAGTAGGGAATCTCCAATCCTCCTAAATTGGGGAGCGGAAGCTCAAGTCCTCTCATCCAAAGGGCATGAGAAATTTTCTTCAAACTTTGGGGAGTTGGAGGGGGGGGTTCAGAATCAATTTCTATGGGGAGATCCTGGAACCGATTGCTTAGCAACAGAGGATCAGAAATTCAGAATGACTCCTGATTTTCCTGCTCCTGTGGGTCACATTCTTCCATGCACCCTCCTCCTGTGTTGGTTGCTCCTCCATTTGTTGAGATACCTTTCTCTCCTCCTCCTGTTGCCCCCTCAAGAGTGCTTCATGAGTTCTGTCCATGAATTCTTCACCTTCCTTTATAAAATGGAGTGTGGACAAGTGTTCCTCAAGTCCCTGTATCTTCTCCTCCAGTAGGGCTACCAACTTACACTTGCTGCAAGTGTAATTGCTGTTACTCTCAAGTAAGAATACAAACATGCCACAGACATTGCATGTTACTGCCTCAGCTCACTCCCTAGCCACAATGCTGAGATCCATTCCTGAAGTGGTTCAGTTTTTTCCTGCACTTCCCTCTTAACTCCCGTGACCAACTCCTGTGACTCCCTGCTTGAAGATGCAAAAACACTCAACACATATAAATGTATAAACTTCTCAGCTGCTTACAGGACCCCCAGGCTAAGAGACACAGGGCAAGGCCCCTTGAGCTCACTCCTCTGGTGAGGAGAAGCTTAACCCAATTAAAGGCTCACCCAGCAGAAGGTGGGACCAGCAGTCAGCCCAGGCAGAGCAGACCCTCCCTAATCAAGGAGAATGAGCTGCTACAATCACCTTCCATGCCTTGGATCAGCTAAAATGCCCTTATGATTTTGACGACACCTGTATGACCCTGTTAAAACAAGCTGTATGTGTTGAGCAAGAAAATTCTGTGGCATTTAAGTTGATGGACAGGGGAGTCTGCACTGAAGTGGAAGCAGAAAGAGTACCCTGAGTAGGATACAGCTGGTCCAAGAGACTATTTTGATAAAGTGTGGATGGAGTGCTATGGTACCAAGCATACCCAGCTGACTCCTGACCTGGCAGTGTGTAGGCAGAAAAGATGACAATATGATGAGAGCGTTGGCAGAGTTTGAGAAATAATCCAATTCCATGCTTTGGAGTTTGCTTTCAATGACCTTTACTGCAACGGGATTTGCAAAAAGACAATAGCTGACTGCAGGCTACTAATACAACAGAGAGGCCTTCAGAGTACAAGCTGTAGCACACATTAACTCATGGCAGAGAGAGAAAAACAACAAGTGGCAGGCTGAACTGCAAGAGAAAACATTCAATAAACCTTGAACACTAAAGAATGCACAGCTCCCTTTAGGTTAAAAGTGAACTAAACGACTCTTTCAACTGTATTTACATTAACTAGACTCTTAGTAGCTTGTCACTTCTCCAACAGAGGGCAATCGCAGGGGTGAGAAATACAACCAAAAGGATAGGCCTGTAGCATGCTGGATCTGCATTTGAAGACCCAAAGAGCAGAAGATTTTCAGGCAGAAAGGCAACATAGAAATTTGCTAAATTTACAGAGCACAGAAGAACATCAAGTAAAAATGCATTCTAGGATTGTTCAATAATTACTTGGTGTCTTTTGGTCACTGCTGTCAATACTCCTCCATCCAGGACCAACCAGATCAGTGAGGACCTAGGGATACATGGACACATGAAGCTACCTTATACTGAATCAGACCATTGGTCCATCAAGGTCAGTATTGTCTACTCAGACTGCTAGCAGCTCTCCAGGGTCTAGTCCTTTTAACTGGAGATGCCACCTCCCCAAATGAATCAGAATTTCCTTGACTGACTGACGCACATGAATAGGTTTGGGTGCATGAAGGCCAACAGGAAGAGATGAAGTATTGTGCCAAAACATTAACGACTGTGCTAAATCTTCTCAACAAAATAATGCCTATTGTTTTCCTGCTACTGTCAATGAGTAGAGGAATCTTGGTGTGGAATTGCACTAAAACCTGCATGCAGCTTTCGTTATCCCTTCTTTTATGTAAGTTTTATGTAAGACCTACTAGTGAGAACACAGAAAAAATGCTTTGGTTTGAGCCTACTAAATTATTTTGCCACAATCTGGTCTGTCTTTTTGCCTTTTATTGTACTTTAATATGCAAGAAGTAGCAGGAGATGCTTCTTACTGCATGGAAAAAATCATTATTATAATATGTTAATATCTGCAGATCGGAGTGCAATGAAAGGGGTAAGTGCAAGGACCACTTTAAAAAGATGGCAGCAACCCGACTGCTAAGGTAATGGTGGAACTAAGGGGGACAAAATTTCAGGGAACCAGTTAGGGTTGCCAAGCCTGGGTTGGGAAATTCCTGGAGATTTCGGATGGCAACTAGGGAGGGAAGGGCTTGGGGAGATGAGAGACCTCAGTGGCATATAATGCCATAGAGTCCACCCTCCAACACAACTATTTTGTCTAGGGGAACTGTAGTCTGGAGATCATCTGTAATTCTGGGAGATCTCCAGGCCCCATGTGGACATTGACAATCCTACACCTGGTGTCTTAAGGAGCTGAGCAAGTCACACAGATTCTTTCCTATGATATTTAGGTTGAGTCTTGGTGGCATGAAAGAAAGGTCAGAGACAATCTTTGTTTGGAGTAGCTCCCAGCTCCCCTAGACAGGTCTGTATAATGGCTTTTTGTGCTTGTTTACAGCTTGACAAAATAGTAGGGTTGTCCTCAAAACTTGTAAATGTCCACAGTGTCGTAATTTGTATCAGTTTGGAGAAGGATTTGGGAATTTGTAATAAATAAGAACTCACTTGTTTTTCCTAATAGTTTAATTAAGGGAGTTTTTGTTCATCAACACATGTTCATTATTATGAACCATTTCTCTTTGCTGGAACAATTGTCAGGCCTTGAGGACAAAAGCCATCTCATTTTACAAGCAATGAAGCAAAGGCAGGGTAATCAGATCTAGAAAAGTATGCTAGGAATATCTCTCCTGACAAGCAGAAAAAAATACCAAGGCATTTTTAATGACTCAGCAATAGTCCCAGCCTCAATTTTGTAGTTTTATATCTGTTACAACCTGCAGGAATGCAAAAATGTAAGTGTTAATTAAAACTTTATTAGATAGAAATAAATCTGTAGTCTGTACTAGTGCCTCTTCTTGTACCTAGGGGGAACTTTATTTTAAACTCCAGTGCTGCTGTGAAATATAGACTTAGATGTTATGTGCTCATTTGGAGCCAAAACTGTAAGAGGTATAAAAACCTTAAGAATCCAGTAATTTAATTATTTTTATTAACAATAAATAAGGAACAACACAAAGTACTTGACAAATAGTAATTCTTTATCACAATAATCCTAGACATTTTAGAAGGTTTTCCACAAAGGGCCTAATCATGCATTTATTTTTAAAGAAATTGTTAATATAAATTCAAGTGATAAAGAGTAATGTAATGATTTCATGCAAAATATAAATGATAATTGCAGCCACAGCTCAAAAGATATCACAGAGATGGTAATAATAACATATTATTATATTTGTAAGTTACAGTCCAACAATGAATAAACATGCCATTTATCATTAAAAAGAGTTATTTGCTTCTTGGTTTGTTTATGTGCTTGTTACTTTAACCATAGAATCATAGAATCATGGAGTTGGGCCATACAGGCCATCTAGTTCAACCCCTTGCTCAGTGCAGGATCAGCCTAGAACATCCCTGACAAGTGTTTGTCCAGCCTCTGCTTAAAGACTGCCAGTGAAGGGGAGCTCACCACCTCCCTAGGTAGCTGATTCCACTGTTGAACAATTCTTACTATAAATTTCCCCCTAATATCCAACATATACCTTTCCGCCTGCAATTTAAAACCATTTTTGCGAGTCCTATCCTCTGCGTCCAACAGGAACAGCTCCCTACCCTCCTCTAAGTGACAGCCCTTCAAGTATTGAAAGAAAGCAATTATGTCCCTCCTCAGCCTCCTCTTCTCCAGACTAAACATTCTCACATTCCTCAGCCTTTCCTCATAGGGCATGGTCTTCAGGCCCCTGATCATCCTTGTCGCTCTCCACTGCACCTGCTCCATTCTGTCCACATCCTTTTTGCGGTAAGGCCTCCAAAACTACACACAATACTCCAGGTGCAAACTGACCAATGCAGTGTACAGCGGGACTATGACCTTTTACAATTTGGATGTTATGCCTCTGTTGATACACCCCAGGAATGCTAGATCCCTTACATCTGGCAAACTACCACCGGTTTAAAATCTATCGTTTGTGAGAAAGATGCTTGAATGGGCAATGGCAGAACAGCTTTAGGCCTTCCTGGATGACACATGGGCTCTAAATTCATTCTAGTTCAGCTTTCTACCTGGCTATGAAATGGAGACCATGGTGATCACCCTCACAGACAATCTTTGCTGACAATTGGATTGGGGTGAGTCAGTGCTGTTGTTATTAGAATCATAGACTCATAGAAACCTAGACTCATAGAATCATAGAGTTGGAAGGAGCCGTACATAGGGCTACCAGGTCCCTCTTCGCTACAGGCAGGAGGTTTTTGGGGCAGAGCCTGAGGACAGTGGGGTTTAAGGAGGGAAGGGACTTCAATACCATAGACATCAATTACCAAAGTGGCCATTTTCTCCAGGTGAACTGATCTCTATTGGCTGGAGATCAGTTGTAATAGCAAGAGATCTCCTGCTAGTACCTGGAGGTTTGGCAATAACTAAAAACACCTATGCTGCATCCAGAGATAGCAATAGGAAAACCAGCAATTAGGCTCAAAATTATGTACTCACTATCCAAACAAAAACTTTATCAAAGTACCGTATTTTTCCGTGTATAAGATGACCTTTTTTCTTTAAAAAATAGCCCCAAAATTAGGGGGGTCGTCTTATACACGGAAGGTGGCTGTTGCCGCAGGCCCCGCCAGTGACAGCGGCCAGCGGCCACAGCCACCTCTTTCGCCCGCTGGCTCTCTTTCTCCTCCTGTCAGCTGACAGGCGGAGAAAGAGAGCGAGCGGCCAGAGTCTTGTCCCTTCGCCGCTAGCGTCCAGTGTTCAAACCGGTTGCCACCCACCCAGCAGGGGGTGGCGGTGGTGACCGGTTTGAACGCCCGATGCCACAGCCTGGGGACAAGACTCTGGGTAGCTAGAAGGGACTCTCCTTGCATGAACCCTCAAGTTTGGTAAAGATTGGGTCAGGGGGAGTTATGGGGTCTGGAAGGGGTCGCCCCATCCTTTTCCATTCAAATGCATTGGCAGACTCTTTAATATGATCTTACCAATGTATCTGAATGGAGAAGCTGGGCTTTAAACGGTGGGTGGGAAAGTTCGCCAGGTGACTTCATTGAGATACAATGTGATACACTTTGTCTCTATGGAGGTGTGGGGTGAACTTACCCACCATTTAAAGCCCAGCTTCTCCATTCAGATACATTGCAAACATCACATTAAAGAGTCTGAACACAGCCACTTTGCCGATGCATTTTAATGGAGGATGATGGGGGTGACCCCTTCCAGACCCCATAACTCCAGACCCCCTGACTCAATCCTTACCAAACTTGGGGGGTTTTGCAAGGAGAGTCCCTTCTAGCTACCCTGAAAATATGGGACCTCTACTTGCAAAAAAGCTCCCGCAGGAGCTGCGAAAAGCCACAAAATTCATTTAAGGATTCTGTGGAAGAGTCTGCCCTTTTTATGGTTTCTAGTTTATAGACACTATGTCTTCCTTGTTGTACATAGCAACACCCCCTCCAATATGCCCTTCCCTGTCATTTTTATAGAGTTTGTGTCCAGGGATGACCATCAGGGCTATCTTAACAGCATTATAGGCCCCCAGGCAAAACAATGCACTAAGGACCCTACCTACACGACCACTCACAGAAATGAAAATGGTCGATAAAATTAAAAATATAATTATTGTTGTTTCTATAATAAACAAGTCCTTTCTTACATTATACTTAAGTATTTATTCTTAATCCAAACCCAAATTAACATTAATATTGTTCATTATCTTTAGTAAAACACATGCTAAATATGCATTTTCCAGTAACAAGTATTTATAGTTTAGTATAGTATTTATTTATTCTTTGACAGCAAGTCACAACATACATAGAATAGCATGGGGCCTCTATGCTCGTGGGGGGCCCAGGCAACTGCCCAGTGAGCCCACGTGTTAAAATGGCCCTGATGACCATATCCCACTGGTTCTCTCCCTTCAACCAGGTTTCTGTAATGTTCACTATATCTATGTTTTCCCTTAAAACCATGCACTCCAGCTCCCCTGTTTTCACTTGGAGGCCTCTAGCATTAGCACAGAAACACCTCCACACTGTCTCTCTCTTTTGACTTGCCTGTCATGTGCCCATTGGCATCCTTAAGTGGCTACTCCACTTTACCATGCCTTTTCATGTCTACCCCATCCCCATATGGGCAATCAGAAGCAATTTTCCCTTTGTCCATTTGTAATGAGTTTGCCTGAACTGGGTGCTTCTCAGCTCCTGTTGGCTTTCCCCAGGTTTAGTTTAAAAGCTGCTCTGCCACCGTTTTTATGTTATGTGCCAGCAGTCTGGTTCCATCCTCGTTCAAGTGGAGCCCATCTCTTTTGTACAGGCCCAGCTTGTACCAAAATGTTGCCCAGTTCCTAACAAATCTGAAGCTCTCCTCTCTACACCACTGTCTCATCCACGCATTGAGACTCCCCAACTGTGCCTGCCTAGCTGGTCCTGCACATGGAACAGGTAGCATTTCAGAGAAAGCTTGGAGGTCTAAATTTGATTCCAGGACCTCCGGACTACACTTCCCCTCATCGTGGGTGCCAATGTGCATCATGACCATTGGCTCCTCCCCAGCGCTATCTACTAGACTATCTAAATGATGGGTTATGTCCACAACTTTTGCACCAGGCAGGCAAGTCACCGTGCGGTCCATACGCCCACCAGAAACCCAGCTGTCTACATTTCTAAGGACTGATTCTCCCACTACAAGAAGTCTCCCCCTCCCCTCAGAGGCATATCCTCGGTACAAGAGGACGTCTGCTCATCCACCAATAAAGGGGTCCCTTCTAAGGTACCACATCCCCTTACCTCAAAAAGATGATCACCAAGGGCTCCATCATCTGTGACTGGCAAGAAGCCATCATGCTGGGACTGGGATGTGACTATTTCATCCCTGGAGTCCTTATCCACCTCTCTCTCTGCCTGTTTTAGCTCTTCCAGTTGAGCTATCTTGGTCTCAAGGAAATGAGAGCTCCTTGAGAGCCAGGAGCTCAATAGACTTGCTCTATTAGTGCATGGAAAACCTGCTTCCAGTGGACTGAGGAATAGGTTTAAGAATCTCTAAAGATGTAAATCTAAACTTATGACAGTCTATTGAACTCTGTTAAATTTAGTTCGAAGTAAATGTTGAGATGAAAGGATCTCTAAGATCAAACGTTGGGCATTTGTTCTATCTTGATATGTGTCTAGGAATCACCATGTTTGTTTTTATTAGTCTAAATCAGTGGTTCCCAACCTTTTTTTGATGTGGGACCACTAGGACTTTTTTGTTCGGTGCAGGGACCCCAAGATTCAAAATAAAAATTCCGAGAATTTGAAAATAAACTTTAATCATAACTGTTAGTTAAACATTAAACTTAGAATAATATTTGAATATATTTTTATAATAGAGAACTTTTAATTGAAAATATTAATTTATTATGAGATACTGTCCTTCAGTGTGACTCCTCTGAAGATGCCTGCCACAGCTGCTGGCGAAACGTCAGGAAAGAAAATACCAAGACCACGGTTACACAGCCTGGATAACCTGCAAAAATCAATTTATTATGGGTTTATAACTTTGTTTCGCGGACCTTAATTTAGTTTTCGCGGACCCCTGGGGGTCCATGGACCCCTGGTTGGGAACCAGTGGTCTAAATCATACAAAAAAGCAACCATTTGAAGATAAATAGTAACAAAAGAAGGTTCAGATTCATAATCTAAATGTCAGTTTAGCCTGGGATAAAGTTTTTTGAGGGTTTTTTGGGGGGGAGGGGGTTAAGTACACATTCAAGCCTTTTGGATAGTTACAACCAGGATCCTTTCCTTACAGAACCTTTGGGACGAAAACAGGGACATTAAACCTTATCACTGGATATGCTGCTGAATTTGGAGTAATCATGTCAAAGTATGAAAAGAACATTATTTTTTAAAAGCAAAAGTTGTGTTTCAGTGAAGACAATGCTGAACTAGATGCAAGAATAGTCTGTCTCAATAGAAGGCAGTTTCATATGAAATCTAACCCTGTTTCATGTGATTTCCAGTGTCAGTGTTTTATTATATTAATGGATGCAATACACTCAATTTAACAACCATCTATGGCTTTGCGGTGATAAGACTAGGTGACTAAAAATCCTGGCCAAGTCAATTTACAATTTGCCATGTAGCAAACAGTTCTCTCTGTTCTTTACCTCTGCTTAGTTACAGTTCATGACACTTCACAGTTCTTTTCCCTTGTCAAACCTTAGCAAGTAATCTGTCATTTGCTTGACCAGACCATTGCTGCAAGAATTTCTGCCCAGCCAACTGCCTTTTCATATTTCCTTTTTTTTGGCACAGCTTGTCAGCTTTAGGCCAGTTGGGCTGTTATCTTGTCTCTCTGGACTGTACATTTACCATAGGTCAGTGCTGATCTGGAGCATTCCAATCTATCACACAAAACATACATATTAAAATGCATATTCACTATATATAGTCATGATAACATTACTATATATATGCACTTTTTGTACTTGAGTAGGGCTGCATTATCCCTTGCCAATTAACTGTATTTGTTTAGAGGAGCAATTCTTCAAATGCACAAATGCAGAAAAATATTAGGTGTTAATTGTAAATTATTTCAATTTTCAACAGCAAAAGGAGGCTTCTGGGCTCTTGACCAATTTTATTCTCTATTCCATTCTAGGGGATCTTCTGTAGTTTTTTTTTTTTTTTTTGTATTTCTCCTTGTATTTTGGAGTTCCACATTACTGATCGTGTTTCTGAAATGTAACCAATGGATTAGCAATCCATCATTGCTTTGCTTTTTATGTCCAAAGTTTGTACATAGTGGAGTGCATGTACAGATCTTCACATCTTTAAGCTCTTTCAGTTCATTTGCATTTCCCCATACTTTGTACATTACAGATGAGTATGTGGGCAATTATAAAACAATTATACAATAATTATCTGTCTCCCAGGGCCCCTGGATGGAGTCCAGTGAGGCTGTGCCCTCCAGGGTTGGGGACTGCAAACTGAAAACTGCAGGACATTGTACTACAATTCTGGATCTAATTTTAGATCCTAGATAAACTGAAACAAAAGAGGAATGGAATACAATTCAGTACTATATTCTGAAATAATAAAGAAACAGAGTGGAAGAAATCCTATCCTCTTTATTGCCATCCTACTTGCACCCCTCTCTCCCCCACTCTCACTTATCTAAGTAGCATTCTGCTGCTCTGACTCCTCTCCCACCTTAAATGGGAGCCAACAGATTCATTCTGAATATGTTTTGTTGAATGGTCCCTACAAGTTCTCTACATGTTACAATTTACAGAATTGTCATGGCCACAGCAATGGGAGGGAAACTGGTCCACATGGGGTGTATTTACTTGTGGAGAGATGAGGAAAAAAATGTAGGCAATATTTCTGTCTGCTTGCTCACTAAGAAGTATACCCTCTCTTATTTATTTATTTATTTCTTCATTCATTCATTCATTCATTCATTCATTCATTCATTTGATTTTTAACCCGTCCTTTCCTGACCAAAGTCAGGCTCAGGGCCTTATTGGATTTTGGGAAATGAATGCAAAGAGATAAAAAAAGTCATAGGCTTTTATTTTTAGATTATTTAAAATTAAATTGCATTTTATTGCTGTTAACTATAATGTAATACATGTAAAAATACTAGGCTACCAGGATTTTAGGTACTGGTAGTTCTGCTTTGGCTCCTCCCCTTCCCCATTACCACCTTGTGTACCTAGGGTTGCCAGGTGGCTTGGAATGGTAGGCAATACATCGGCCAGCTCACAGAAAGGATCACATGCATGCGCAGCTGCAAGTGATGTGAACCCGCCGCTTCTGGTTTACTTCTGGAAGCGCCGCAGTGTAACAGGATGATTTACCACTCCAATGGAGGTTTGAGTGGTAAATCGTCCCGTTGTGCTGCGGCACTTCCGGACGTAAACCAGAAGCGGCGGGTTCACATCACTTGTGGCAATCCCCACCCTCAAAATTTCCCACTGGAGCAGATGGGGGGCCTGGCACTTTGGCACTTTTACCACAAAATGTATCTTCAGACAATGTCTGTGACAAACAGAAGGTCTGATGATATGATACACTAAACGTTTGTTTGGTTGGGTTGTCGCCTGGGTAGACAAGTAGAATCAGCAGGGAGACAAACAGCCTGCCCCCCATTACCATTTTCTGCTACTGAAACCCAACAGGGTAAGAGTGAGTGAATGATTACTGCTACAGCACTGTGCTCAGATGATTTGCCCTCCCTGTTTTTAAAGTGAGACCTAGATCATACATTAAACAAGGTTGGAGTTTCTCCCTTGCAAGTTCCTTGCTTGTCAGTATATCTCATTTTCAACATGGACTCATCTGTGGATACTTAAATCCAGAGACTGGACAATGGACAGACAAGACAGATCTTTACACAAACGTGAGAAACGCCTTAGGTTTGCAGAAAAATCTGAAACCTAAGAAAAGGGGGGGATTAGCACCCCCAGTAACTGAAGAAGAGTATGTATCTTTCCAAGGATATTTTAGCCTCTCAGCCCACCCCTATCTCCCTTCCTTCTGCCAGGGAGGAAGGACTTGTTGAGGCTAAGGCTAGCAACAGCCACCAAGCAACTTGCTACTAGAAAGGCAATGTCTGTGACACTCCTGGGGCAGCGATGGCTGCTGGATGCCTTAATGCTACACTACTTGCCTGAGCCCAGTGGTGGTTTCCACACAATTTGCTCAACTTGGCCAGGCCTAGCAGTGGCAGACACAGAACTCACCTACCACATGCCTTTTGCAATTTCACCAAATTTCCCAGGGAGAGGCTACCAAGGGAGAAGTTAGGAAGAGATCCAGTGTAATCTTTAGTGGGCCGGACTAGGATCTAGGAGACTCAGGTTCAAATCCCTGCACTGCCATGGAAGCTTGCTGGGTTACCTCGGAACAACCGTTCTTTCTCAGCCTAATCTACCTCACAGGGTTGTTGTTAGGATAAAATGGAGGATAGTGATGTAAAGTACTTTGGGTCCTCATTGAGAAAGGTGGGATATAAATGAAATCAATAAATAAAGCTGAAGGCTGGGGGCAGAAAAAATAAAGGTTGGTTGGTGAGTGAGACAGAGAGAGAAAAGCTGGGAAAGGGGAGAAATTATGCCAGAGGGTAGAAAGAGAAAATAGTGTGGGGAAGGGGACACACAGGAAAAAAATGAAGTGACCCCACAAATGCTTGTGGGTTCCCTGCTTGTTGAGTCTAATCATTGGCTCTGCCTTTGCACATGTATTAAAATCTATTTACTTATTATTTTCGTTCTTTTACTCCTTTTCAAGGTTTCCATGGGTGACAACATTTTCAGGGCATTTATTTCAACTCAGTGGCCTGGTGTCAGAACCCATTTAACTGACTGTCAATGAATGTGGTTTCACAATCTCAGAGAGAGAAAAGGTGAGAACCAAAGCAGAACAGGTGTATAGATTAGGATGCGTAGGTTTTATACCTAGAGAAGTTTGCTTTATTGTGCTCCATGGATACTTTAGAACAGGGAAGTCTATTCTCTACCATGCTATGGACCCTGTGGTTCTGAAATGAGGGTAGTCTGTTACACTGTATTTTAATATGGGCATGATGGTCTACAATATGAGACCTCGTCAAGGGGTCTTCTTTTTCTTCTGTCAGGAATGGGCTGTAAATTGTAAAACTTATTTTAGGAGTCTTCTTTGGATTATCTAAGCATAGTTATAATACACAGCAAATATCTTTGGCATGCCTACTTAATACACAAGCTATTTATTTATTTGTTATATGCAAATCTTGAAAACTGAGGCAGACCTTTGGCTTTCCTATTCCAGTATCATCTGCTGTGACTGGCAATAGTTCTCCAAAGCCGAAGGTGGAGAAAGATCTTTCAGGAAGTTCGCCTTTTGAAATTCTTTTCAAGTGCAATCTGAAACAGAGTTACACCCTACTAAGTCAGCTGATGTCATTAGGCTAAGAATGGTGTAACTTTACTTAGGATAGCACTGTTCATCACTCAGTATAGTCAGTCAGCGTGTAAAACAAGTTGATGGGAGAAGGAAAAAAATTGGTTACAAAGCATAGCTAACTCACTATTGCTAGCTATAATCATGTCATCTATTATCAAAATAGCCAATATTAAATGCATTATTGTAGACAACCTACCAAATATATTAACCTTCAAGTGCACAAATGAAATATATGTAAGGATTAATGTAAGTGTTAACATATTTAGTAGAAAGTCTACAGTGATGCATTAAATATGGGCTTTCATGATATATAGCATAATTATGTTGACCAATTGTGACTTAGCTTTTCTTTATCAGCAAATTTTCCCTCTCTGGATTTAGCTTTCTTTTCTACTTTTCATGTTTAAACAAATGGACTGCCTGAGATATCAGGAGCTCCCTAGGAATAATCACACATATCAGAAATGTTGCCCCTTCTAAATGGCATCCCTAAATCATAGTTTAGCATAAGGAACATGGATCAGTCCTCAGGAAAATGCCTTCCATGGCAAGGGGCAAGGTCAGCCATTTGAGTTCTGAACAGCATGTGTTTTCTCTGCCTTCAGGAGAAAGTTTGCAAAGAATTCATTTCACAGTTCTTTTAGCACTTTAGTGCTTCAGAGTTGGCCTTCTTTCTTTTTCCGACACAATGTGGAGTCAGAAATAACAGCAGCTCAGGTGAAATTGCTGCACACTCTTGAATGAAAAGACTAAAAAAACATCAAGCAGATCATAGCTCTGTCAAGCCATATCAGTAATAACAGGACCTGACAGTCACTTGGCTGGAGCCTGCCCATTTGAGGCAATGATAGTTTGTTGTTGCCACAGACCTGAAAAAGAGTAAATGGCATGCATTTAATCTCAGGAGGGTTCTGCTTGCTTCAGCCTTTATGCTTGTTAGGTATTGTGTTATGTGCTCTAGTTTGTTCTTCTATGTGAAGCTTCTGTCTCATCACTCAGCTAGGACAGTGAAATTCACAAATGTCAAGAACTCCTTGAGGAGATGGAGAGACTTGCCATGGAAGGACATTTGGATTACTTTCTGGGTTAGCTGTATTGCAGTTAGGAACAAGATAACTGGACGTGTCAAGAACCAGCAGCTCAACACCAAAAGAAAGAGTTGGAAATTCACACTGGAACAAGATCTAGGAAAGGTAGCTGCATCCAGAAATTCAATGGAATTTGAGATTCAAATCCTTCACCATTACAGAATTCAACTTTTTCAGCTCATTCACATACATAAGCATTGTACAGCAGAAATGTCTCAAAAGATAATTGTCAGCCATTTTAGTGTTGTTTTTTCATTGGATTAATTATATATGTGTTTTAGAGAAAAGCACCACCCTCAAAAAGAGCATTGACTATATAGTTCATGAAAAATAGAATCTGTGGTTCTTCTTGTCTGCTTTAGTATGCATTTAGACTTTTGATTCTGTTTCTGTCACCTTTTACTTTTGCTTCTCATCTATCTTTAGCAAGTTTAAGAGTTTTATCACTCATCCATTAAGGCTTTTAATTTCTTTTGGCTACAGGAATACTCTTTTCACATTCTTCCTTGATAATATTTCTGGTTCCAATGGTTCCAAGTTGACCCATAATACCCATGTAGCCAATTTGGGAAAAAGATCAGCTTGATTAATAATCAGTTTCCTCCAGACCAAAGGGGCACATTATATTCCAGCAGCACTTAAACTTTATCAGGCGAAAACCCTAGCACAAATGCTACATGGAACACAACTCAATTCTCCACCCTCTTGTCTTACTCCCATTACTCTTGTCTTACTCAGCCTTTCCTTGTACGACTTGGACTCCAGTCCCCGATCATCCTTGTTTCTCTCTTCTGCAGCCGCTCCATTTTGTCCACATCTTTTTTGTAAGTATCCAGAATGGTACACAGTACTTCAGGTGTGGCCTTATTAATGTGGTGTACAGTGAGATTATGACATTTTGCGATTTGGATGTTCAGCATCTGTTGATACACCCCAAGACAGCACTAGCCTTTCCCCCGCTGCATCACACTGACTGCTCAGAGTCCACATGTACCCTAAGATATTGTTCTCACACACACTGCTACCCAGAAATGTATCTCCCATCCAGTATGTGTGCTTCTCATTTGTTACCCAAAAGTAGAACTCTGCACTTATTCTTGTTGAATTGCAACTTGTTCATATGTGCCAACTTTTCCAGTGTGTTCAGATCTCATTGAATTCTGTCTCTATCTTCCAGGATATTTGCTACTCCTCCCAATTTGGTATCATCTGCAAATTTAATTGGTAGCCCCTCCACACTCTCATCCAGATTATTTATAAAAATATTGAAAACTACTGGCCCAGAGCTGAGTCCTGTGGCACCCACTGGAACCTCCCTCCAATCAGATGGAATGCCATAGATAAGTACTCTTTGGGTCCTAGGTTTGCCACTGGCAGGACGTTTTTGGGATGGAGCCTGAGGAGGGTGGGGTTTGAGGAGGGGAGGAACTTCAATGCCATAGAGTCCAATTGCCAAAGTGGCCATTTTCTCCAGGTGAACTGATGTGCTAATCATTGTCCTGTAAGTATCAAGATAATGTGCTAATGAGGGTGTGGTATGTTAATATGTAACCATTGTATCCTGAAGTGATCTGTTAACATGTGGAATCCAAAGCTAATCTGCATGGCTATTGTGGACTGTAGTCTTTGTTAGTCTGGAGGTTTTCAGGACAGGAAACCAAGCCTTATTCATTCTTAAACTCTCTTTTGTGTTAAAGTTGTGCTGATGTTTATGAACATGAAAGATACTGCAGACTTGGCCAACCTGAGAAATCAGCAGTGGCTGAACATGGACTGAC
Organism: Euleptes europaea; assembly: GCF_029931775.1. Taxonomy (NCBI): domain Eukaryota; kingdom Metazoa; phylum Chordata; class Lepidosauria; order Squamata; family Sphaerodactylidae; genus Euleptes; species Euleptes europaea. The sequence continues at coordinate 8,448,337 of NC_079326.1, read as the reverse complement.
ACAAACAGGACATAGGGTCTTATTCCAAGATACTGAAATACTGGACAATTCTACCAACTATTTTGTCAGATTGCACAGAGAAGCCATTGAAATTCATAAACATCAGCACAACTTTAACAGAAAAGAAGAGAGTTTACGAATGAATAAGGCTTGGCTTCCTGTCTTGAAAACCTCCAGACTAACAAAGACTACAGTCCACAATAGCCATGCAGATTAGCTTTGGATTCCACGTTAACAGATCACTTCAGGATACAATGGTTCCATATTAACATACCACACCCTCATTAGCACATTAGCTTGATACTTACAGGTAGGGCTGTTGAAAAAAATATACGGTATAGTTCGGCTTCGGCAAAATTTGGCCCGTTTTTATTCGGGCCGTGCCAAAGTCCGAACTCCCCCGCTTCGGATCCCCCGAAATTTGGGGGGATCCAGAGTTCGGGGGGAAATTCGGCCCCCCGTGCGCCTTCAGGGGGATTCCCTGAAGGCGCGCGGGGGGGGGGGGCTTTAAACAGATCTGTGCCGGGATGCTCCCTGGAGGTTCGCAGGGGGGGGGACAGATCTGCGCCTTCCAGCTGGAAGGCGCAGATTTGTTTAAAGGGGCCAATTTAGCTGAATTTATTCGGGAACACCCCGAACTCGGCGAATTCGGCTCCCCGTTTCCCCCCCTTTTTGAGTTCGGTTCGTCCAAACCAAAAAACCGCCGAATTGCGGGAAATTCAGCGGTTTTTCAGTTCGGACTGAACTGAATCAACAGCCCTACTTACAGGACAATGATTAGCACATTACCTTTGATACTTTTTGCAGGACAATGACTCAGCTCAAACCCAACCCCTTTCTGACTATATATTAATCTTCCTACACACTTGACACTGAGAGACACTGTCCTTCAGTGTTACTCCTCTGAAGATGCCTGCCACAGCTGCTGGCGAAACGTCAGGAAAGAAAATACCAAGACCACGGTCACACAGCCCGAATAACCTACAAGAACCAATGAACTCTGACCGTGAAAGCCTTCGACAACATGTTGATGGCATTCCCACGATCCAAGAAGCCCATCACTCAATCAAAGAAGGAAACAAAGTTGGTCTGGCAGGACTTGATGGGGACAAATGCATGCTAAACAAGAACTGTAAATTATCATTCAGAACTCCACTGTGAACACTTGCAAACTGTTTACTTCTAATTTTCATTCTGGAGCTGTTTGAAATTTGCATAGGTATATGTCACCTTGTTGTCCATACAATTTGTCACTTGTAATTTTATCATTATACAGAATGATTATATACCTTGTGATGAATCGACTGTGTGTGTAACATATGCCAAAACACTGGGAATGGTTTTGCTTCAATTTTAGTCAAAGATGCTGAAGCAAATTAAAGAAGCTACAAGCTCTCATAGTGAATTAAGCAAAGTAAATATCTCCAATGATAAAAAAACCCCTGCATTTAAGTATTCATAAAGAAAGTAAATGCCGGAAAGAACTTTAAAATCTGGATAATCCAGCTTTCAATACTGCAAGGAGTTGTGTAAATAGTGTTCCAGTTTTTTATTTATTTATTTAATTTAGAATATATATATATATGCTGTCTCTCCAAAGACTTGCTTCAGATGGCTCATCGAAACAGAGGGGGGGGGGGGAGACCCAACCTAAAAAAACAAAGTTGGGTGCCCAAAAGGTTGGGTGATACAAGACCTAAATAAAACAAAGAAATATATTTATTATGAAGTGCTTATGCACATATTAAAAACAAGCCCATATGGCAACAGATACAAGGTTGATAAACTAAAACCACATGCCAAACACATTTCAGCCCTCAGGCCTTCTTCAGTGGTCTAATACAACATCTTTTGCACACACAAAATTTCATAAACAAATATAATCATTCAGCCCGGGTATGAAAGATTTATAAAGGTGTATGAAACATTGATAAAGAATACAGAGATAAGTTAAAAGCAGTTTGACTTTTAAAAATTCCAATTCAAAAAGAATATAGTTGCTAAACTATATTTAGAAATATATACCGTATTTTTCCGTGTATAAAATGCCCCATGTATAAGATTATACTTTTTAAACCAAAATTAAAAAATCAGGGGTCATCTTATATATGTGGGTGTACAGAAAAATACAGGCGGGGAAGAGAGCAGCGACCCTGGGAAGGCCGGTCACCAGCCAGCCAGGGCGACTGGGTTCTTCCTGGCCTGCTCCCTTTCTGCCCATTCTCTGACGCACGGGGAAGAGAGCGGGGACCCTGGGAAGGCCGGTCGCCGGCCAGGCAGGGTGATCAGGCTCTTCCCGGCCTCTCTCTTCTGCGCCCATCAGCTGACGGGCAGGGAAGATAGCGTGGACCCTGGGAAGGCCGGTCGCCAGCCAGCCAGGGTGATTGGGCTCTTCCCCTGCCGCTCTCTTCTCCGCCCATCAGCTGATGGGCAGGGAAGAGAGCGGGGTCCCTGGGAAGGCTGGTTGCTGGCCGGCCAGGGTGACTGGGCTCCTTCTGGCTACTCTCGTCTCTGCCCATCAGCTGACATGCAGAGAAGAGAGCAGGGACCCTGGGAAGGCCAGTCACCAGCCAGCCAGGGTGACCAGGCTCCTCCCAGCTGCTCTCTTCTCCACCCATCAGCTGACGGGCAGGGAAGACAGCGACTTTCCGAGTATAAGACGACCCCAATTTTTTTCTAAATATTTTTAGAAAAAAGGGTTGTCTTATACACGGAAAAATGTGGTAAGCACACATCCAAGGAATGTAGTTAAAATATTTCTTTCTGCAAAGAAAAATCAAATGTAGCTATTAAATTAACCAAAGCAAATGCATATTATACAAACCAAATCATAGAACGTCTGTATAATATACATACCTTGAAAGGGCTGGCATTACATTCAGAGTGTGCACCTCATTATTAACCAAAAGAGGCAATGCTATAAGATGATCACAGCCTTCCTTAAATAGAGAGTGCATGATGTAATCTACCATGATTTAGCTTAATTAAGAGAGAGGCAAGAGAGAGAGAGAGAAATTGTGTGTGTGGGGGGGGGAGGATGGCAAAGTGAGAGAAAGGGTATTATGCTTTTACGCTGAAAATGTTTTTTTTTTTAAATATACCAATGCACCCATAAATTACTGATATAAATACAGACAACCAAAAATAAATGCAGACAAAGCCAATCAATTTCCTCATTTACACTCTTTGGAGCAAGGGTATCCAGAATGTAGATCCAAAATGTTTCCCTACTCTTTAAAAGTCTATGTTGAGAGGACACAGCTGGTACTTGTTCCACAATCCAGAAGCAAAGGTCTTTATCAGTATGAGCACAGGTGGTGAAATGATGAACTAATTGTGCTCTCATCCTTCTGGTTCTAATACAACTCCTGTGCTCACAAATTCTCATCTTAACTGGTCTTGTAGACATGCCTGCATAGATCAAATTACATGGACATTGTAAAGGTAGTCCCCTGTGCAAGCAATGGTTCATTCCTGACCCATGGGGTGATGTCATATCCCAACATTTACTAGGCAGACTATATTTATGGGATGGCTTGCCAGTGCCTTCCCCAGTCATCTATACTTTACCCCCAGCAACCTGGGTACTTATTTTACCAACCTTGGAAGGATGGAAGGCTGAGTCAACCTTGAGCTGGCCATCTGAAACTGACACCCATCGGGATCGAACTCAGCTAGTGAGCAGAGCTTTTTAACTGCAGTATTGCAGCTTACCACTCTGAGCCACGGGTCATTGTAGTACATATATAATGCCACTGGAGTTACAATTGACAAAATAATTAATATTAAAAAATCCTGTCCCTAGTTGAATTCTGAAAAATCTTTTAACTAAATAAGTACAAACAGAACAATGTCCACATGAGAAATTCCCTTTTTGCAAAACCCTACTAACTAGCAAGACAACTATTGATGGGAGGGATTTGTCAAAAGGGAACTTCCCATGTGAACATTGTTCTGTTTGCACTTCTTTGGTTAAAAGAAAGACTTTTATGTGTACAAAGAAAGAAATTTCATGTGTGCAATGGGAGCTGAACATCTGATCTGTTTATCTGTCTACTAGACTTTTGTTCATCAACGTTCATTTCATTTGTTTCATTTTTGTTATTTTTTACATAAGGGACTGTTTTGTTATTGGGTTGTTTCTTATAGTTTTGCTATAGTTTCTTTCATTATTGTTGCTTCATTTTCATAATTCTTTTTTATTTCCCTTTAGTTTCAATGGATGACTCCCCCCCCCCTTTATTCAGGTCTGAGCCTTCATGGTTTTCTATCCAAATTGGACAAAACTCAGGGGAATTATAGTATTCTCTGAAAACACTGTATGTAAAGTGCCATCAAGTCGCAGCCGACTTATGGCGACCCCTTTTTGGGGTTTTCATGGCAAGAGACTAACAGAGGTGGTTTGCCAGTGCCTTCCTCTGCAACCCTGGTATTCCTTGGTGGTCTCCCATCCAAATACTAACCAGGGCTGACCCTGCTTAGCTTCTGAGATCTGATGAGATCAGGCTAGCCTGGGCCATCCAGGTCAGGGCTTCTGAAAACACTAGGGGTGTGCAAAAACAAAAAAAAAAAAAGAAGAAGAAGAAAAAGAAGAAGGAAATTTTGGATTTTGGTATATTGGACCACAAATTTTTTGGGATTCTTGAATATTCCTGGATCCCCATACTGGTATGGTTTTTTTGGTGTGTCCCCCCCCCCCCCCGCCACAGGAATCTGAAAAATATTTGGCTCCACTATAACCTATGTGGAAGATTTTTGGGGCTCTGGAGGGCCTGTTTTTCAAGGTAGAGGCACCAAATTTTCAGCTTGTCAGGCTGCTATCTCGGTTTCAGTATTGTTTCTGTGTTGGTACTGTACTGTCTAGCCTCAAGGCCGACCACACATACCAAGGCCTGGGAACACTGCTCCTGGGAAAGTTGATTCTGTCTGTGTATGCTGATGGTGTATAATCTCCCGCCATTTACTGCCTTATATTATCGTTCGGCTAGTGAGACTCTCATAGCTGCCATAGTTCCCTGTATGCACTGTATTGCCTTTTTGACCAGTAAAAGCCATCTGATTGGATTCTATACGACTCTGTGGTGATTTCTGGTTCGAAGGGTCAGGAGCTTACATTATGGCAGCTATCTCCTTCCTTCTTTATCGTACTACTAGTCAGGCTGGAGCCCAGGAGGGTTCGCCTGCCGCTTGGATGGGAGCTGAGAAGCTCTCCGAGTGACCTATTATCCTGGATTCCTCTCGGAAGGATCCCACCCTGTTACAGGACATAGTCGCTGAACTCTTCAGGACTACCCTAGAGCTTTGCCGCTTGAGGGGACTGGTACAGGAACAGTGGCAATCTCTTAAAGGGACTCTCTGGATGTTGACGTCGGAGGATACTGATACTCGTTTAGATCTTCAAGACTTGGATCAATTACTGGACGATGCCCGGTTGGCAACTGAGGATTTACAAATACTAACTGGACTTTTGGATAAACTTATTTCTCGAGAAACTCTTTCCTCTAGTTCTACCATGGCGGGAGCCCCGCCAGAGGGTTTTTCCCTGATCCCGGATGCAGCCAGTTGTCAGGCTGAGGCCAAGCGAGTCGCTATTAGCACCGCTCTTCTCCTTGTGGAATGTACAAAGGACACCCCGGTAGCCACCTTGGCTCAAGTTTTGACCTCGACTTTTGGAGCCGAGGCACCCACACTGGCGGTTCGAGTACAACCTCTGCTGGGCGGGGAACCCGACCCCATACTCTCACTCCTGGAGACAGAACTTTTGCCGCGCATTACGGCGGAGGCTGCCCTAAGACTTGAGAACGCCAAAGTTCTTGCGGATCAGAAAGCCGCCGAAGCGGCTAAGGTCGCAAGAGAGAGAGAAGCTGCTGAAGCAGCCAGGGCGGCTGCAGCAAGAGTTAGGGATCGGGCGAACATGGACACGCGCCCCAAGGACAATGTACAAGGGCTATCAGGTCTGTCTTTTTCCCCGGCGTTTGTCCCGTCGCGCGCGACCCAACGCGCACGCCGTTTGGCTGACCGACGTCGAGACTCAGGAGAGTCTGAAGACGAGGATCTATATGGGGATAGCTCTCAATGGGCCACAAGCTTCCGGACCAGTAAACCTCATCTTACTGGTGGCCCAAGTGAGGAGGTTCATCTCTTACGAGCCCAGAATCGGGAGCTCTCCGACCGTGTTGATCAACTCCAGGAACTAATGGAACGTATGCTTCAGGAGAACAGGCAATTACAACAAACCCTGATAGCCCAGAGACAGCCCGTTCCGATACCGGGTCAGGGGGTACCCATACAGCCACCCCAACCACCCGCTAATGTGCCTGCTCCACCCTTGCCTCCTGGAGCTCCTGTTGTTCCTCCGCCCGGACCACCCGTGCAACCGGGCCAACCTGCGCCCGGCCCTTGGAAGCAACTCAAATTGAGGACTACGTACGACGGATCTCTCGAGACTTTGCCTTGTTTCTTGCATCAAGTGGACAGTTATATGCGAGAACAAGGACAACTGTTCCCCACGGAAGATAGCCGGGTGCGTTATGTAGCTTCCCTTCTGACAGGTAAAGCGGCTGACTGGATGGTCCTCCAGTTTGACACCCGCTCTCGTGCTATTCGTTCCCTCAACAACTTCATGACTGCCCTGAGAAGGAGGTTTGAGGACCCCTTCCTGGGGGAAAGAGCCAAAACGGAACTCTTACAATTAAAACAAGGCTCTGCTACAGTTCGAGAATTTGCCGATGAATTTCAACGACTGGCAAGTAAAATTGTAGGTTGGCCCAAGACCACCCTGATCCATCATTTCAGGGAAGCCTTGCATCCTGACGTTCTGAACTGGTCTTACATGCGGGGCGATCCCGATACCCTCGAAGACTGGATCCTATTAGCCGAGGAAGTGGAAAGCCGCCGACGCTTTATTTCTCTTGTCCGTCAAAAGCACAAGGAAAAAGGCACCCAAAAGCCTCAACCCAAGGCACCACTGCTCATCCCACGAAATCCTCCACGTCCGCCCCAGGAACGTGAAGCCCGATTTCAGAGGGGTGCCTGTCTTACTTGCTGAGAAATGGGCCACTTTGCAGCCGTTTGCCCGCACCGCCATGAATTATTTCGTCCCAGCACGACAACCCGCGCCAGAGGTCGTCCACCACGCAGAGGCACCGCGGCCACCCGCAGCGCAGCTCCGGGAAGACCCACACCCTCTGCACTCCATGCCGGGGACCCAGCCTCCCTGCCTACTACCAACGACCCCGCCGGGTCTCGGATTACAAGTGCCCCATTGGGGGACAACTTTCCCTCTTCGGATGAGGAAAATCCTTGGAATTCTCCAGCCTTAAACCTGGAATCTCCCCTCGACTTGTCAAAAAACGGCTCCGGTCTGTGGTGAATGGAGCGTCTCCACAGACCTCTCAGGATCCTCCTATCAAACCGAATGCTCCTACCAAAATCAAAGAAGTGGACTCCACCGTTTACGTGGATGCAGTTTTACAACACCTTAACGGTGGCCCACAACTACCCGTCAAAGCACTAATTGACTCCGGTTGCTGTCGCACTCTCATAAGCGAAGCCACTTTTGCTGCACTCAGAGCCGACTCTGAGGCTTTACCCGCCCCTGTCCAATTTGCCCAAATGGACGGAAGCCATTTCCAGGGGGGTCCAGTTGATCACCGCACCATAGGGGTGGCAGTGGGAATTGGCTCCCACTGGGAGCAAATAGACTTCACTATAGCCCCTATCCGTTTTGAAGTGGTCTTGGGTATTAACTGGATTAAAGGACACAGTCCCAGCATTAACTGGGAAACAAACACTATCTCCTTCGCCAGTCCTATGTGCGATCAGCACCGGCAGAACTTTGCGCTGTTATACCCACCCGTCCCAGCATTGGCCTCCGATGTCCCAGCGCTTCCAGTCCTACCTAGCGTCTATCGAGACTTCGTGGATGTCTTCGACCTTAAAGAATGTGACACCTTACCCCCCCACCGAGCCTCGGACTGTACAATTGAGGTAGTCAAGGACTGCACATTAACCAAAAGCAAAATTTACCCTATGAGCGCTTCCGAGCGCACTGTTCTCCGGGACTTCCTTGACAAAAACCTCGCCAGAGGGTTCATTCGCCCATCGAATGCCCCGAACTCGGCCCCCGCGTTTTTTGTCCGAAAAAAGGAGGGCGACCTTCGTTTATGCATTGACTTCCGAAAACTCAATGCGGTTACCCAAACCAACGCCTATCCTATCCCATTAATTTCTGATATTTTGGGACAGTTACAGGAGGGCCGGATATTCTCCAAACTAGACTTGGTGGAAGCCTACTACCGAGTCCGCATCCGCGAAGGAGATGAGCACCTCACTGCCTTCTCTAGCTGTTTCGGTATGTATGAATTCCTCGTGATGCCGTTCGGATTAAAAGGGGCCCCGGGGGTCTTCATGCAACTCATCAACGAAATCCTTCATGACTTGCTATATCGCGGGGTGGTGGTTTATTTAGACGACATTCTTATTTATTCAAAAACCATGGAAGAGCATGTCACTCTAGTCCGAGAAGTTCTGCAACGCCTGCGCAACCACCAACTCTTTGCCAAACTGGCTAAATGCGAGTTTCATCAAAGCCAGCTCACATTCTTAGGATACATAATCTCCCACCAAGGTCTTCACATGGACCCTGTCAAAGTCCAAGCCGTTCTCGATTGGACTCCCCCCACCAACCGCAAGCAAGTGCAACAGTTTTTGGGGTTTGCAAACTTTTATCGAGGGTTCATTCCTAACTTCGCCCAAGTGGCCCTACCCATTACTGATTTACTAAAAACCAAAGGGAAAGCAAACACGGCTACCTTACCTTCCGCAAAAATCCTGTGGACTGATCAATGCCAAGCTGCGTTTGTAGCTCTCAAACGCCTCTTCACATCCGAACCCGTATTACAGCACCCGGACCCAAACCAAATGTTTGTTGTGCAAGTCGATGCCTCCGATGTAGCTATGGGAGGGGCCCTTCTCCAGAAAGGTCCGGATGGCCTTCTTCACCCCTGCGCTTACTTTTCGAGGAAATTTGCGCACGCACAATTGAACTGGCCCATTTGGGAAAAAGAGGCAGCGGCCGTTCACCATGCCCTAACTCTGTGGAGGCAATTCTTAGAGGGGTCCAATATCCCCTTCGAGGTTTGGACCGATCACAAGAATCTAGCTGCCCTCACAGGGTCCCATAAACTATCAGCGAAACAACAACGTTGGGCTGAATTCTTCGCTCAGTTTCGTTTCATCCTAAAGCATGTTCCTGGGAAGCAAAATGTTCTCGCAGATGCCCTCTCCCGGTTGCCACAATACCCGGTAAAACTCGAGAGACCGACTGACTCTCTGTTCACCCCTACGCAAAGGGGAGCCCTTCCTGTACTGGCCGTGCAAACTCGATCTCAGCGACAGCATCCCAGATCCAGTTCTCCAGCACCTCCAACCCGAGCGGCTACCCAACCGCCCTCGCAACAGCAACGAACCGACGATCCCGATCCTCCAACCCCACCGGCTGCCCTACCGCCTACGACCTGCGCACCACCGCACGTAAGCTCTACCCCCATAACTACTCCTAAAACTACTATAGCCGGGGGGGGGGGTCCCGCCAAGATTCCCATCTCCGAATCCTTTTTAAATACCCTTCGGGACCACTGCCTTTCTGAACGCTCCACTCACACCCTACCCCCTGGGGTAATGGAACAGGGGGGCTCATGGTACAAAGACTCTAAATTGTACGTACCCAAGGCACTTCGAAAAGACGTTTTACACTTAGCTCATGGAGTAAAAACAGCTGGACACTTTGGATTCCTAAAAACTCTCCACTTATTGCGCCGACAATTTTGGTGGGGGGGAATGCGTTCCGATGTTGACTCTTTTATTCGCAGCTGCCCTGTTTGCGCTACAATGAAACGCTCACAAGGCAAACCCCCGGGGCTACTGCAACCTCTAGAAACACCCAACAAACCATGGGAAGTGATTGCTATGGACTTTATGACTGATCTCCCTCTCAGCGGGGGAAAAACTGTATTATGGGTTGTTACCGACTTGTTTTCCAAGCAAATCCATTTGGTTCCATGCGCAGGAATCCCCTCTGCTCAAAAACTGGCCCGCCTCTTCGTGACACATATCTTCAAATTACATTCGTTTCCGCGCAAAATAATCTGTGACCGCGGCAGTGGCTTTGTTTCCAAGTTTTGGAAAGCATTTCTCAAGTTGGTGGGGGTAGAACAAGGATTGTCTACTGCATACCATCCCCAAACCGATGGTCAAACTGAACGTGTAAATGCTGTCCTTGAATGTTATTTACGCTGTTATGTTAACTACCACCAAGATAACTGGGTAGAAATGTTGCCTTTTGCAGAATATGCCTACAATAATGCTGTACATCAATCTACAGGTTTTAGCCCATTCTATGCAGTGTATGGGCAAGATTTTGGTCCTGTTACTCCCACAAGCACTGTGGAGGGGGAGGGAGATCCTGACATTGCTTCCTGGGCACACACCCTCCGTACCACTTGGCCTTGGCTCATTAACAATCTCGACCGAGCCAAGCGCAAATACAAAGCACAAGCTGATAAACATCGTTCCCCCGGGGGCGAACTGCGAGTGGGTAAATTGGTCTATCTTTCCACCAAAAACCTACGTTCCACCCGTCCGTGCCTTAAACTCAATGCTAAATTCATTGGCCCATTCCCGATCACACGGGTCATAAATCCTGTCACAGTGGAATTAGCTCTCCCGAAAACCCTGAGGCGTGTGCATCCCGTTTTCCACATTAGCCTCCTGAAGCCCCATACGGCCTCTCCACGATGGCATCCCGATCCGCCCCCCGAACAGCCCATTATGGTGGGGGGGGGGGAAGAGCACTTCGAAGTCTCCAAAATCCTTGACTCCCGTGTTCACCATGGAAACCTACAGTATTTGGTCCGGTGGAAGCACTTCCCCCCTGCCTACGACGAATGGGTTCATGCACGAGATGTCTCCGCCCCCAAACTAATCGATGCCTTTCACACTGCCTACCCGGACAGGCCATCCCCCTTACCGACTGGGAGGGGGCCTTAAGGGGAGCAGGATGTCAGGCTGCTATCTCGGTTTCAGTATTGTTTCTGTGTTGGTACTGTACTGTCTAGCCTCAAGGCCGACCACACATACCAAGGCCTGGGAACACTGCTCCTGGGAAAGTTGATTCTGTCTGTGTATGCTGATGGTGTATAATCTCCCGCCATTTACTGCCTTATATTATCGTTCGGCTAGTGAGACTCTCATAGCTGCCATAGTTCCCTGTATGCACTGTATTGCCTTTTTGACCAGTAAAAGCCATCTGATTGGATTCTATACGACTCTGTGGTGATTTCTGGTTCGAAGGGTCAGGAGCTTACAAGTTTCTGGTGACTCTTCTTACAAGAACCACCATGGTTGGTAAATATTGGGTTAAGGGGTCCAATTTTATGGGCCCCCAAAGATCTATCCTCAATCTATCCTCCATTGTTTCCAATGAAGGAAAAATAGTGGCCCATAAAATTGGACCCCCGGACCCAATATTTACCAAACTTGGGGGGTTCTTGTAAGGAGAGTCCCTAGCAGATATTCTGACAATTTGGTGCCTCTAGCTTAAAAAAACAGCCCCCGCCCCAGAACCCCAGAAAGATTACTCGGGAGGGGGCATTTAATCTTCATTGCACTGCGGAGTTCGGCGCAAATGTGCTGAAGCATTTTCTTTCTTTTAAAAGCAGTTTCTACTGTAGCAGGTGATCCTGAAATGCTCATGAAAAAGCCATTTTCCCACAGCTTTTTTGGGACCAGGATTACTGGCTACAGTTTAAATAGCCATTTTCCTATTCAGTTTACCAAATGCACACCCCTAGGGGACACTCACCATGCCAAATTTCAGAAAGATAGAATAAGAAAGATAGAATAAAGCCTCCAATGAAAGGAAAGGAAAGATTCCAAAGAGTAAGATTCCAAAGTGTAGCCATGTAGCTTGAAGAATAGTAACACGAAGAAGAGGGCTTTGGAGGCACAAGGAGGGTAAGGCATTTAGGCAGGTAGGTAGCAGGAAGAGAACCTTGAGGCAGACTTGCTTGGAGGGGGATAAGATTTAGAGAGTAGCAGGTGGACAGGGGAATGCAGAGTGCAAACAAAAATTTGGTATAGCAGGGCAGGTATTAGGAGGAGAGAGGAAGGCATAGTCCCATCTTATATCCTTCAGGACAGGAATACCTCATTCATGTACTCCTACCAACTAGAGTTTGCAGTCCATCAAGAAAGCCCAGGGCCTCTCTCCCCACTTGCCCTAAGGAACACTGTGCTCTCTCTATGCCCTTATTAGGAAAATGTTGCTTGCCTTCCAAAAATGGAAGCATAGAGGCAGAGACTGCACTAACAAAAGAAACCAGAAGAAAATAGAAGAAAATCATGTTGTTGTTTTTCATTATAGGCTGTTTAGATGGAGAATTTGTTTCATATTCATATTAATTACAATAATTATGGAACACCCCATTTCATAATTTTTGTAATTAATGACAACAGAAAAGCACATCCACCATTGACCTCCCATAGCTATCAAACAGCTTTGCATCTGCACAGTAGTGGTGATGGTGGAGTTCATTTCCTTGCCTTGTGGAGAGTTTTCTGTCTGCAAGCCGGCAAGATGTCTTAACACAGTCATGGATGGTTGGGCCAGGTAATTAATTTGGGGGAGGGGGAATAACACAGACAAGCAAACAGTAAGATTTTTAAAATACAATGTAGTGTTTATTTATAGTTGCTGGCTGGCTAATTGATTTGCTCACTATACAATTGGCTGCCAAGTGGCATGCAGTGACATTATTTCTGCAGGGAAGGGAAGGGGAGCAGGTCTTCCATTGGGCTGTATGAGAATGCACATATATGAAATAATAGTGATTACATTGTACAGTACTGTTTGAGTTAGTAAAAAGCAGCCCAATAAGTAGGATCTCTTTGTGAACCACTGAACAGATTAATAGGTCTCTTTTTGAGACTGCCAAACGGGTGGATGTTCAACAATTCCCTGAGTTGGACCCTCACTTGGCAGACATTAACCTCCTATAACGCTCATAAATGATTACCTACCTCATATCTGATGAAGCAGACAGTAGACCAAGAAATGTTATGTTTGAATAAAAATATCAGTCTTCAAGGGGTGTCAGGAGCAGGCCATGAGGATGGTATGCGGTAGTGCGATTGTGCTGCTTCCAGGTGCTGTTGTGCTATTCTGTCCAAGGCCAGTCTATGCCCTGTGTTTAGTCTTCATAGATTCCCATACTGTGGGAATCGCCAAGTACTTCTTCCTGCCTCCTGGAGGGGGGGGGGTTGCCTGGGTAACCGGTTATCTCCTTTTGCTCTTCCATATATGCTGTGTACCTTGCCTTTGGCCCTTACTAGTGTCCTTTTGAATATGGCTTCTGAAACCTGTCGATTCTACCCAATAAAACTGCTTTTGTGGATTGGTTGTCTGCTGAAGTCTGTTTAATGGGGCCGCAGGACTAGAGCTTACAAGGGGCCACAAGACCCTTGTTTATTTTTACTCCAGCCGATTAACACAGCTATCCCCTGGAATTGTGAAAGTGCATCCAAGTACTCAGGAATGTAGGATAAAGTTGTGCCAGTGAGTCACAATTGCTGGGAACACTTTGGTACATGTCCTCTGCTCCTTTACATCTCTCTTTACATGATCCTTCGCACTGTATTTGAGGGACCATCTCCTTTAGGGTTGCCAATTCCGGTTGGGAAGTACCTGGAGAATTTTGGGGCAGAGACTGAGGAGGGCAGGGTTTGGGGAAGGGAGGGACTTCAATGCCATAGAGTCCAATTGCCAAAGCAGCCATTTTTTCCAGGTGAACTGATCTCTATCAGCTTGAGATAAGTTGTAATAGCGGGAGATCTCCAGCTACTCCTTCCATATGTCCTTGTGCGCCAACTACAGTCATAAAGCAGCCATCTGTTGGCTGTCCCACCATGTAGCATAGCTTATCAGGCATTGACCAGAGCCCAAGCCTTTCCCCTCATGACTCCATTCTGTGGACGGGCTTCCTGAAGAGGTGAAGGGGAACCCTGCATGGAGATCTTCAGGAGGCCCTGCAAGGCCTGCCTGTTTGCCAGGGCTTTGGAGGGGGGTTGAAATGCAGGCATCTTTTAAGGTGGAAGGGGGGGGGAATTTGGGCATTGATGTTTTATTTTTGGTTTTAATTAAAACATGGTTTTACTATTGTAAACTGCCTTGAAGCACAAGAAAAAGTGGGATATAAATGTTTTAATAATTAATAAATATCTACATATGTTGGAAACATGGCTGTTGTGCGGTGCATTATCCATCTGATTAATTATACAAATTCTCAAGATTGATTCCCACAAATCCTTCAAATGCATGAGATCGTTCTGTGTGTAGAATTATATAATTAAATGAGTCCAAAAGATTATATCAGGTCCAACCTGAAGCACCAAGGAAAAGTAGCCCATTACAAATTCCTTTTCTGCACAGCCTTGATGAATGCAGACTTTGAGCAGCAGCAGCTGCTGCAGAAAAAGAGAGGAAAGGATACCCATATGCAGGTGCCAACAGAGATCCAGATAAATCAAGCAAATATGCAAAACAACAAGAAATCAAAAAGTCCAACACCATCCACAGCCTGAACAAAATGGCAACAATGCAAAAGGGTGCCCATGTTAGTCAGTGACAACACCCCCCCCCCATCTTATGGCACCTTACAGTCAGACAAATTTGTTGTCTTCATGGACTAGATGCACAAAATTTCAGACCCATCCACCCACCCAACCCCACACTCATGGGTGTGCATGCAGAGGGGCCGTGCCTCAGTGGTAGAGCAACTTCTTTGCATGCTGAAAGTTCCAGGTTCAATCCCCATTATTTCCAGTTAAAAGAATCCCCAGGTAGTAGGTGATTTGCAAGGGCTCTACTTGAGCCCCTGGAGAGCCACTGACAGTCACAGCAGACAGTCACTGACCCTGATAGATCCTGGCAGCTTTGTGTGTTTGCATATATAGAAGGGGGGAAATTAACAATAAAGGCCAAAGGCAAGCAATACAGTTTGGGACATTTCTAACACCAACGTTAGGGTCCGATTTAATTACTGTCTAGAAGAAAATTCCTTTCCTTCCTGGCCTCTATGGATGTGTGAGAAAGTTTACAGTACATACATAAGTTCATTAACTGAACTGGTTGGGGGGGTTTGTTTGTTTGTTTGTTTGTTTCCTCTGGCTCCTGAAAGAACAATGGGATTTTTCAAAGGGTGATGGCAGTTTTAGCATTGCTGGTGCTATGGGTATATGGCTCCTGCCTATCTGAGGGTGATTCTTACCAGCTGAGAATTTTTTAAAAAAAAACCATTTTCCTATCGCTACAACCACTTATAAAATATGCACGGTGACAGAAGATGACTGAGGGAAGAGCATGGAGATCTTCTGGAGTTCATGAGGTAGGAAAAGAAGAAAGGAGGACATGATAGTACTGGCCTACTATGAAATTCATGAACTTTCATAGATGCCATTTTGAATATGATCTTCTGATCTGGAAAGCTGCTATCCTTTCAGTCCAAAAATAGTTTCCCCCCTGTGTTGCTTGAATAAATATGCATTGGGGGTATCACTCACTAGAAAAGGGAGAAATGCTTTTTGTTGACAGGATAACAAGCAGCCGGGACTTACTAGTCCTGCCAGTTGCAGCTGTAAGCTGCGTTCCCGCTCCAGAAATGGATCTCAGAGGACTGTGCGGCTTCTAGCTTCTTCTGCCCACGGCCAGCATGGCCAGGCGTTTGCTGCCCGCCCCTTCCCTTTCTTGCAGCCTGCAATTGGCCAGGAGACAGGCTGCCGTCGCCCAAGATGATGCGGGATGGGCGACAGGGTCACGCTGTGTCGCCCTGCCCCCTAGGCCTACTTAAGGCCTCGTCGCCTGGCCACCTTGGTTTCTGCAGCAGCGGATCCACCCTCCTTCCTTTTAATTGAAGTTTGTTGTCAGGTTTTGTTTTCGTCACAGCTTAGGCGGTTTTTGGGCATTGGGCCAGAACCAGTTTGGGAAAATGACCTGTGTGCCTGCCTTCCCCTTTTGGGGACCCCCCATAAAGGATCTTGGCGTGGAGTCTTTAGCTGATGCTCCACTCAGGGGCTATTGTGGGGCTCCACTACAAGTGGCAAAGGGACCACTCAGAGATTTACATCCTGGTGGAACCACTGTTTTGCCATTCCAGTTGCTTCCCCGACACCCGGGTTGGGGATCATTTCATCACCTGACAAGGTGGTCAACTGATGCTGGGATCCGTCCCTATGCTTCACCAATGCTCCATTGTGTTAAACCCATTTCTTTGTGTATTTGTGTTATTTCTTCCGCATGTCTGTCCCAGAATTGCTATTACCCTAAGACAGCAATCATAGGGTTGCCAACGTCCAGGTGTAGTGGTTAAGAGTGGTGGTCTGGAGTGGTGGACTCTGATCTGGAGAACCGGGTTTGATTCCCCACTCCTCCACATGAGCGGTGGAGGCTAATCTGGTGAACTGGACTTGTTTCCCCTCTCCTACACACAAAGCCAGCTGGGTGACCTTGGGCTAGTCTCAGCGCCACCTACCTCAGAGGTTGTCTGTTGTGGGGAGGGGAAGGGGAAGTGATTGTAAGCCAGTTTGATTCTGCCTTAAGTGGTCGAGAAAGTTAGCATATAAAAACCAACTCTTCTTCGTATCCCGCAAGAATATTACAATATTACAACTGATATTACAACTGATCTCCAGCTAATAGAAATCAGTTCACCTGGAGAAAATGGCTGCTTTGGCAATTGGCCTGTATGGCATTGAAGTCCCTCCCTTCCCCAAGCCCCACCCGCCTCAGGCTGTGCCCCAAAAACCTCCCCAAATGATTGCATAGGGTTGCCAGGTCCCCAAAGAGGGACCTGGCAACCCTATGCAATCAGCAGGGGAACTGTCCCCTTCCACTCCCACGAAGTACAGTAGTTTTAGATGTGTGGATTTCACGTTAGAGGACCTAAGAAAAGATCTACAAGGTGGCCAGTTAACCTTTAACCTGCACTCACAGCTTTTTGAACATGAGCACATGAAGCTGCCTGATACTGACTCAGACCCTCGGTCCATCAAAGTCAGTATTGTCTACTCAGACCGGCAGCGGCTCTCCAGGGTCTCAGGCAGAAGTCTTTCACATCACCTACCTGCCTAGTCCCTTTAACTGGAGATGCCGGGGATTGAACCTGGGACCTTCTGCATGCCAAGCAGATGCTCTATCACTGAGCCACGGCCCCTCCCCTTCTTGAAGTCTTGGTTGAATCTCTAGTTAATAAAGGAAGATTTCAAGGAGATTTGGAAAAACATCTTAGATTCCACTTGGCCTTTATCTGTGAAGTCCACAGTGTTTGAAAGAATAAAGTCGAGGATAAAGGTGATGCATATGAATATATGTCTTAGATGTTTTTTATATATTGTTTGATACCTTTTATCACAAAAAAAGCACAAAAGCCCAGGATCTTGCAGAGTTGAATTCCCTCTACTCTGGAACTTCATTTGTAGGATTTGATTTTTTAAATTAGAAGTTCTGATTCTCAGGTAAAGTTTTCAAATTTAGGAATTGTGTTTTCTAACTAGATCTGAATCTCCTAGATATCATGAGGAATCAGGCGTCTATCCCTAGCATCCCAAAAAGCACACACGCCCAGGCAGGTGATCCTAAGCAATGCTACTTTATCAGGAGCAAAAAGACAGATTTAAGAAGCTGACTACCTCACACGCAGGTAAGGCTGCTAATGATTTTAGTTGGCGAGGTACAGGTTAAAAGCATTCTAGGCAGGGAAAGCAAAACTGTGAAGTTACTTCGAGTTACTTCTCTCCCAGGGAGAGAAGCCATAACATCATACAACTGAGATAACCAAAGGAACCAAAACTGTACACAGGATTTATGGATTAGCACATTACCTTTGATACTTTTGCAGGACAATGACTCAGCTCAAACCCAACCCCCTTCTGACTATATATTACTCTTCCTACACACTTGACACTGAGAGACACTGTCCTTCAGTGTTACTCCTCTGAAGATGCCTGCCACAGTTGCTGGTGAAACGTCAGGAAAGAAGATACCAAGACCACGGTCATACAGCCCGGATAACCTACAAGAAGCTAATGTATCTTGATTAAATGGAATGGGAAGACTTAAGGAAAACCAAAACATCATAGTCAAGCACATCTGTAATATTTAATATGCAGGTGCAGAGCTAGACTGAATAATAAGACGGGTGTAAAAACATTGATTTGCAAAGATTAGAGTTGCCAGATGTCCCTTATTTTAAGGGGCATTTTTTATATTAAAGGATGATACTACCCACAAACCTCAGAGCCCCTAAAATAAAGGCATTTCTCTTATTCCAAGTGCTAGTCTTTTCTTTATAATAACATATATGATCTGAATTTTGTCTCAAAGTAATTATGTGATTGCATTCAAATTGTTTAACATAAAAAGACAAGAGCTTGCTGACAATCCACTCCTGCGGATGTGACTTGCACTGTTGAAGGACTAATCCTGTTTCTAGAAAGCAGGGCAAAGTTTTAGCTGTGGTAACACTGGGCTCTTGCTGCTTGAAACTGCTGCTTGAAAATAGCACCTCACTGGCCAAACTGTTTAATCCCTTTAGCTCTCTGCAAATGTGAAAGAACCTAAACACAGACCATCTGTTCATCATAATTGAAAGGCACCATGGTCAATGAAAAATACATAAAGACACATTTGGTTTTCCATTGAAATCTGGAAAACTACACACCCATATGTGTAGCCATGTAATAATGGTGGTAACTACAGTGAGAAATATGTGTAGCCACTACTAGTAACAGTGAAAAACATTGAAAATGTCTCCTCCAAATGAACTTTCCCAGTTTGAAAATCCATGACTTATAAGTCATGCGCAGACCACATCTGAAAATTGGGACCAGTTTAAAAAGGCAATCGTGGCTGCCAGCCAGCTTTTACTGCCATTTTCCTCCTTTAACAAGTTAGTTTGTCTTTGTGTATGTGAGTGAGTGTGTGTGTGTGCGTGTATGAAAGAGGGGGTGCTTGCTTTAGATGGCATCTTGTAAGCATCAAAGATAAGGACTGGATCACCCTAAACATGCTCAGAAGGGTTATTTCCTGCCAGGGAGTACATGACTTATTGTTTCTTATACTTCTGGCCCAATCCCTTGAGTTGTAAGTCACAGAAAACTATAATTCCTATCTACAATAAAAGGAAAAGTCCATCAAAATTGGCTGAGTTATCATTTTTTGAGAATCCTCCAATGTAGATTAGAAAAACTGAACTAATTATGATACCGTACATTGGGATACATTTGTTACCACATCATCTAACAGGTACTAGGAGTGACCCAAACCTCATTAATTGATGGTGTTTACATTGCCAACTGCTAACAGTTTTGGTTCTGCAGCATCATTTCCTTATATTACTCTCCAAAGCTTATCAGACTTCCAAACTATGAACACAGAATAGCACTATTCAATATTCTTTGTTTCACAGAAACAAACAGAAGTTCTCTTGTTTGCTACGCATTCTGTCATATGGTGAACTTTGAAACAGAGCAGAAAGAAAGGGCATATTGCATCTCTCTAGCCATGTAGTTGCTTCCAGATGTGGTGTGGTTTTGTGCAACCACAAAATCAGCTTCCTTGGCATGGTGGATAGCTCTGTATACCAGCATGGCAAAAAAGAGGGGGATATCACTTCTCCCCTACAATAGCTGGAGAAGGAAATGCTGAAAAAAATCAATACAAAAGTTATTGCCAGCTGACTTTGACTGATCTTATTTTTATGTGAGCTGAGCCCCCCTCATCAGATCACATTAATCTTGTTCTAAGTCTGACTTAAAATCTGTGTCAAGCAGTTTTCTGCCTAAGCAGCAGGCACATCTTCTACAGTTAGGGTTGCCAGCTCTGGGTTGGGAAATACCTGGAAATGTTGGGGTTGGAGCCTGGGGAGGGCAAGGTTTGGAAAGGGGAGGGACTTCAATGCCATAGAATCCAATTGCCAAAGCAGCTGTTTTCCCCAGGTGAACTGATCTCTGTCACCTGGAGATCAGTTGTAATAGTGGGAGAGCTCCAGCCACCAACTGGAGTTAGCAAACATAGACCAGCAAATTAAAGTTGCATGTAAATAAATTATATGACATGAGTCACAAGGTAGTCTTCAATCATCAAACATATATTAAAGCATATGTATTCTCATATGTGTTATGTTTAAATTATGCAGTGGTCCCTGAGGAAGGCTATGTTAAGCCGAAACAGAAAGGACACCGGTCTTCTGTAGTAAAGACAACTCCTCTTACCTCTTGGACGCAGGAAAACATTTCCTGATTGCTATTCCTACGGAGCACATAGTTGAAAGTGCATAGGAACTGCTTTTGATACGGTGAATGTTATCCGTTGTTTGATAGAAGTGCACAAGGACTGTAAGTGCACCCGGACTATATGAGAATACATATGCTTTAATATATGTTTGATGATTGAAGACTACCTTGTGACTCATGTCATATAATTTATTTACATGCAACTTTAATTTGCTGGTCTATGTTTGCTAATTTACTGACAGCAGGCTAACTCTAGTTTACCCAACCACCTGGAGGTTGGCAATCCTATCAACAGTCATTGCTGAGTCATGGCTTGCTAAATAAGCAAACTTCTGTGTTTCAACTTGTGGCTTCTTTGCACTTGCGTGGTCACAAACTAAGGGCCAAACTAGATGTTACAGTTTTAAGAGTTGAGTCTGGGAACGGGGACTTGTCTGTTTCTCCCTGCAGCTCCACAGCAGTTGTGAGACTGTTTAAAACTAAAGAAGTGTCTGATTGAGTTGGGAATTGCAATGCGAGGGAGGCTGTTGCCTTCTCCTCTGTACCCAGAGGCGGATCCACTGTGAAACTAATGAAGCTTAAGCTTCAGAGCCCCTAATCCTGGAGGGGCCCCTGAAGCAATTTTTAAAAAATGAGTGAATCCTAATCCTAGAGGGGCCCCGAAGCAATTTTTTTAAATGAGTGAATTTCTCAACAAAATCAACTGAGTTTTTTAGTGATAGAATCATAAGCCAATGGGTTGAAGTACATGAAATTGACTTCAGAATATGCTGTAATACCCATTTCATATGGCCTCAAAATGTCCCTGTAATTGGACAAATTAAAAAAATTTCTTGGGGGCTTGCAGTGCTCGAATCCCCAGACGTAAGGGCTCACTGAGCTCGCCAGAATCTATTCACAGCCTACGTTTTGGCTGCTGGATCCTCAAATCCTTCGTTGGTGCACGGCTTAATAATGCTATAGCTCAGCCCTTAGGCTAGAGCCAATCGGAACCATAAAAAGACATCTGAATTCTCAATTCAGGATGCACTCGTCTCGCTTATACATTTTAACACCAAAAATCATATTTTCACCTCTTTATCCTAACAAGTCCCCTCTGATGACCTTCTACCTCCCTATTATTTATTTATTTATTATTTAAATGTATAGCCCGCCCTCATTCCTGGTCAAAGCTGGGCTCAGGGCAGGTGTCATGAACCTAGGCCTCAAGTGTGGCCTACAGGCACTAGGAAGGCCTATATTAAAGTATTTACCAGGCCTACGTCTCCCAGGTACCCTCTGGGCCTTGTGACTGGTGGAAGAGGATTTGGAGGGAAGGCTAGGGCCAATCAGGGGTAAGGGAGTGGTGTCTGGGGAGAAGGAATAAAAGGCCTTGCCTGAAAAGGGAGGGGGTTTACTCCTAGGGAGCAGGGCTGGGGAGAGGCTGCTGCAGACAGAGGAATCTCTCATCCAAAAAGGGGTGAGTTAACCTGAGGCCTAGTGGCAGGAGACAGCTAGGGACAGGTGAGTTTGCCTGAGGCCTAGTGCCAGGAATCAGCTAGGGACAGGTGAGTTAGCCTGAGGCCTAGTGCCAGGAATCAGCTAGGGACAGTACAGATAGACATGTTAGGGTTTTATTTGTTTGATTGCCTGCCTTTACTGGTTTTGTCATCCTATTGGGGCTTGAGTTATCATTATTATTAGACCTCTTTAATAAACTGTTTGGTACTCTGCCTGGGTCCTCACGACCCATTTAGTCACCTAGAAAGTACACCCTGTTGGAAGAAGCAGCAGCCAGGGGCAGGGAAGGTGCTCTGGGCCCTCCTGAGTTTTGCCCACACCAGAGTGGTGGCAGCTACTGAAGATCCCATTTCTCTCCCTTACCTGACAGCAGGTAACAACAATCATAATAAAATCATATATGTCTAAAATGCATAAATAATCAATAAAATTCATAAAATCATTCAATACAATTAATACAGTTAACAAGTATGTGGCAACATACAGTTAACAAGTATTAATACAGTTAACAAGTATGTGGCAAAAAGTATGCAATCATGCATGCATAGTCATTTTTTTTCAATCAGACATGTTTGAGTGTTCTGCCAAATAGCTGGTAGTTGGTTCTTTCTCTAGGATCCAGAGGCAAAGTGAACCAGTGAGTTTCAAGCAACCCAGGTTTATTTTAGCAGGGTGATTCAATCATAAACATAGTGTATAGCCCCCAATGTTAGGAAACGCAACATACTTACAAGGCAATTCCCCCCTGCTATTAGGGCTCTGGTGGAAAAGTGAGGGAGAGATCCCACAGCCTATCTCTCCCCCCATCCTCTCTCTCCTTTTCCTGACTTTTTATCTCTAAATCCATTACCCCATTCCAGATCTGTTTACCAAGCCACACCTGGGGTGCTTCCAGCATTCGCAGGGAGCCTGCACCCTTGGGCTTAAAAGCATATCAACCCAACCTGATTTTGTCATGTGAGGCAGAGCGAGACATGCCAGTATCTCCTCAACATAACAATGCTCTTCCGCAATGCTACTACATTGAGCTATGTTTATTCTGCCTTTCTTCCAAGAAGCATAGAGTGGTATGCTTGGCTCTCCCTTCTTTGTTTTATCTTCACAAAAGCCTGCTATGCTGAGAAAGAATGACTGGGCTAAGGTCACCCAGTCAACTTTCTGGCAGAGTGGAGATGCATGAACCCTGGTCTCCACTACACTATGCTGAACATTACACCTACACTGACACATGTTGAACATTTGGCCCTCATGTTTGCTATCTACAGGAAGGACATAAGCTGATGCAGCAAGTGATCTGACATCCCCAGCTAAGGATGAAACTCTTCCTTTTGCTTACCCACAATCAAAACTCATTTATTTACAGCCATGGGTTTCCATTTCAGAAGCAATTCCTTTTTGTTCCTTGTGAATCCATTCACTTTAGTTAATCATAGTCCTTGGGTTTTTTTATGGGGGTGCTGAGCAAAGTGACTACAATATGATGCATTAAAACAGTAGGAAGAAGGGGTAATATATGGCACAGGGCTTTCTTTGGCTTAATGATATACTTGCAAATAACAAGAAGGACCCATTTTTGTGTGTGTTTTTTCACTCTGGTGAAACCAACACAGGTGTCAGTGTCAAAATTTTTTTTTTTTATAAAAGATGTTTTTTTATTATTACAAAGTGGAACTAGTCTCATTTATTAGTACTTTTCTGGGTGAAGAGCTCTTCTGTATATTGCAAAGGTGTCAGTATTATCTTGTCGAACCAGAAGGGATGCTTTAGAAAAGACACATATGATTCACATGCTTATCAGTATCCTTATTTACCAACAGCCAGTTCTCTGCTTGTCTTCACTTTTTGCCTCTTTTTAACCTGAGCAAGTACAATACATTCCCCCCCCCAAAGGAGCACATTTTCCCCAGTGGAATGTGTGTGCACCACAGACCAGCTCTTTTCAGGGGGAAATAAAAAGAAGAGGTGTCCATACCTCATTTGCCTCTGCAGCATCATGCCGTCACCGAATGGCACTATAAAAAAGACAGATTTAGTCATTCCCAAGGAAAAAGAAATACATAATAGGGCAGGTAGTTCTTCTGTTAGGGAAGGGGGGGGACAGACAAGGATATATTCTAGGTTGATTGTTTCCCTTTCCCCGTATATTAGGAATGAGGAAAGAAGTCAAGAAAGTCTGCTTTGCGATTCTAGATGATCCCAATCAATCTGCATTCAAATTGAAAGAGGTACTGGATTCCTATAGTAATGTCTCAGGATTTAGAATTAACCAAGAAAAAACACAAATGATTTTTAAGAATGTTTCAGAATTGGAACAACAACATTTTATGGCTATGACAGGATGGCAGAAAGCAACCAAAGTGAAATACTTGGGAATTTGGATTTCTATAAGAAATGTGGATCTGATTACGAATAATTATCTTAGATTATGGGAAGAAATAAAGATATGATGATTTGGACCAACAAAAATCTGTCCTAATTTGGCCGCATTTCAACAATACAAATGAATGTATTGCCAAGATTATTATTTTTGTTTCAGAATCTACCTATAATATCCCAAGTAAAGTATTTTAATACTTGGAAGAAAGACTTATTGAACTTCATCTGGCAAGGTAAAAAACCAAGGATTGCATATAAATATTTGGTGGATTCAAAAGAAAGAGGAGGTCTTGCACTTCCTAATTTTAAATTATATGCTGAGGCGGCTGCTTTAGTATGGCTGAAAGATTGGATGGACTTAAAAAATACATGTTTATTGGACTTGGAGGGTTTTGATAATAGAAGTGGTTGGCACGGTTATTTGTGGTATAATAAAGTTAAAACACATGCATCATTTCAACAACATATGGTTAAATCATCCCTTTATAGGATATGGATTAGATATAAGCATTTATTAGAAACAAAAACTCCGTTATGGATTTCTTCTCAAGAAATGTTGACACTACGCCCATTAAGACCAGCTCAATTTGTAATATATCAGGATCTTCTGAAATGGGAAGGTACAAAATGTTCACTAAAAGAATATGAAGAAGTTAAAGACTTATTATCTTGGTTCCAGTATCATCAAATAAACTCGTTTTTTTTACAGGATATGAAAACAGGATTTTCTAAAACTAAATCAACTTTACAGAAACTCTTGCTGGATGCAAATGATCATCTTATTTCCAAGATGTATAAATTACTGTTAGAAC
The DNA here is from genome assembly GCF_029931775.1 of Euleptes europaea. Lineage (NCBI taxonomy): Eukaryota > Metazoa > Chordata > Lepidosauria > Squamata > Sphaerodactylidae > Euleptes > Euleptes europaea. Next base: position 8,423,303 of record NC_079326.1, on the reverse strand, counting down.
ATTATTGTGAACAAGAACGAATAAAACCTACCATGATTGGTTGGGCACAAATGCTGGGTCATGATATAATGCTACAAAAATGGGAAAGGCTTTGGATGAGAGACCTGAAACTTATATCTTCGCAACTACTAAGAGAAAATGTATGTAAAATGATGTATAAATGGTATTTAACACCAAAGAAATTAGCAAAATCGTATGCTTTAATGTCACCAAACTGCTGGAAATGCAATAAAGAAATAGGATCCTTTCATCAAATGTGATGGACTTGTGAAAAAGCTAAGAAATTTTGGGAGATGATATATAAAGAAATAAGGTTGATTTTACAACAAAATATTCCTAAAACATCTGAAATGATGCTAATGAGTATGATACCGGATACCATTTTTACTCATAGAACTTTTTTGATTTATGCCACCACGGCTGCTCGATTGATATATGCAGCTAAATGGAAGACAGTTGAGATACCAGATAAAAAAGACTGGATAAAAAAGGTGCTGGAACTGACCGAGATGGTGAAGCTTACAGCTTTGATAAATCAGAATGATAATGAACAATTTTGGGGGAATGGGAGGCTTGGAGAATGTACTGTGAAAATTATTTTTCAACGGGGCCATTTAAAGGATATCCATTGATCTAATCCCTTATTCATATTTTGTATGTACAACAAGAATAGATTAATTAAAATAATAGGGATTAGTTCCATTAGCAAAAGATTATACAATTTAATTTTAGACGGAAAAGGGAGAGGGGGGAGTCATTTGATTGTTAAATTAGAAAAATTATTTGTCTTTATGGATATATTAAATGAAGGAAAATAAAAAATATTTTTTTTAAAAAAAAGTCTGCTTTGCTCTCAACATTATTTTGCCCATTATTCATAGATCATCAGATATAATCAGATAGCTATGTGCTCTCATCAGAGAAGTTATGTGAAAGTGGATTGGCAACTGGCGGGTTGCCAACCACATACGGAGAATGTTTTAACTGTGTGTATTTAAAAAAAAAAAAAACCTGTGTCTATTGTTTTTTAATTGTGATTTTATTATGTACTCGTTTTAACTCGTTGCTGGACACTCATGATAATTGTGCCCTTGCAGCTTTTGATATTCTGCTAACTGTCTGGAGTTTATGGAGATGTAGAGTATAAACATGTTAAATATACAGTGGCATTCAGGGCATATAGATAAATAAATAAAGTGTTAAAGAGTGAATATTGTGTGACAAAACCATTTGGTGTGATACAGTCAGCTACCCAAAACCTTTGTCCTGACTCCTTCCAGGGTATGATTTGTTAGTGCCCTTATGTTGGAAGGTTAGTTTTTATCACAAAGAAAAGGCAACTGAGGTGCTGGAAAGTTGATGAGAAATACAAATTAACCAGAAGATGGGAGGGTAGGGAGATGCAGGTTGAAGGCTAAAAGTGGGGAAGGAGAGGTGGTAGTAGGAAAGATGATGTGGAAGACAGCAGGATTCTTCATTCTGAAGTGGGGGGTATTTGAGTTACTGAGGATATGTGAGAAGACCAGAATGGGGGTGCTGAACAAAGTGAGAGGCACAGTGGAAAGGAGATAGATAAGCATGTGTGAAGATTACGTCTGCTTTGCTTATTTGACATGAGATAGTGCCGAAAAAACATTCCGACCATTATCTATTGGTTATGTGGGATTGTAAAAAAGGAGGTGGTGTTAAGCACCAGGCAGGACAAAATAAGTGGTTAATGGGATGTGCTCAACTCGGACAACCACATGCTGTGTGAACCTTGCTTAAACAATGCAAGCAACCTTCTTTTTACACAAGCTTCCATTTATAAGTTGTTATGTATTCTTGCTGGATACCATGCACAATGTAGAACAGAAGTCCACATTGTGTGGGTTTATCTGTGATAAACTGACAACTGGCGAGTATTGTTTTGTGGCAATGGAGCTGACTCCCTGATCCTCTGGGATTTATAATTCTGGGACTTTTATGTGATAACAAAAATACATTTTTTTCTGGAAACTAGCAATAAATAAATAAAAGGCAGTCTGTTTTTTAAAAAATACACCCTTAAGCCTTTGCAAAGGTAGTCCCACATCATAATGATAGGGATTAACAGCTGTTCTTTTATAGCTGGCCTGGGTGGTTTGGTTGTTATTGTCTCTGTACTCCCAATATACTTAGAACAGTTCCTCATATTTCAGGTGAAGGGATGATAAATATGGTATAAATAATAGGAATGGCTTCAAAGACAAATAGGCAGTCATTTTCTCTGTGTTTGAGCAAAAACACATTCTAGCCAAACGCAGACACTGTGATATAAACCAGAAATTTGCTTCTCCTTGTAACTATTTATCTTGACAGCATATAAGGGAGAATGTTTTTAAATGGAAACCAAAGGAAAAGCCAGGGGATTTGTGTGAGGGAGAAACTTTGAAATTATTAAACATTTCTAAAAAAAAGGCCAAACATACAAAAATCAATTTGTTTCTGGATACAACTGAAGGATGCTTTAGAAATCATTTAGGAATTTAAACTACAATTTCCTCATGTCAATGGTTCAGCTACTTAGAATCTGAAATACAAATGGACAATGGAAACCTGGAATGAAATTAATTCAAGAACTTTGGCCTAATTGCTTAACTGGGGTGTCATAATAGAAGGACAAACTCCATAATAACAGGCAAGGAGAAATAATGGATATTATACATATGCCCATTATAAAATTAATTGAAGCAACAGTCCCAAATTGTCATTTGCATGGGGAAAATAAGTATTTTCTCAGAGCATCCATCTTAATTATAATGAAATTAGGGAGGTAACCTGGCAAGGACAAGCACAGAATTGGTATAAAATTCTTAGCAGGTGGCAGTCATCATGGAAAGTCAAAGAGCTTGCTAAAGGTAGGTGAAATGGGATACCATTCCCTGAGAAACATAGGTCAAGGCACGGATTATAATGACAGAATTGTCTTGTTGTAGTGTCTGGGAGGTCAGATGAGCTTTCAGTCCTTTTTACTTGTTGACTTATCCTGTGCATACCATTGATTTCAATTTCCTGAGCCATGATAGTTGGTTGAAGCAAAAAGAAGATTTTTGTAGCACAAACTGCCAAAATATCCCATTTGTTTTTCATTGGATTCAAAGAGATTTACTTCTGAGTAAAAATGCTTAGGATCATGCTGGGAGACTTGTCTTGATTCTTAATCCATAACCTAGTAGATGTTCAAAAACTTGCATTGACTTGCATTTCGATCCACATTGTATATAATGCCAATGGTGGGCCACTTCATTTGCACTAACAACAATTATTCTATGGAACTCTGCGATTTCCCCCCTCCAACTCCCGAACTCTTGGGGGACTTTGCGCACTCTGTCCTCCAACTCCTAATCTCTCTGGGGACTTTGCACATTGGCTCCTCCAACTCCTGAACTCTCGGGGGACTTTGCGCATTCTCTCCCCCAACTTCCACTGTTGGGGGACTCTGCTTGGGCCCCCCCTGAAAACCAGGGGTCGACTGCCTCTTGGGTGGGAGTCTTCCCAGCGGACTCGGTCTGTGGGTGGCTGAGCTCTTCAAGCTGCCGGGAACCTGGCCCCCTCCACCCTCTCCACTGGAGCAGTGGAAGTTCACACCTGCTCTCGCTCCCCACACACACACTGCCAAATCAACAGGAGCCTTTTGCCAAGGGGCTGCTCCCGCTGACTCCATCCCCCATGGTGACTCAGTCATTCCCCCCATACAAACACACATCCGGACACGGGCAGTCACCTTTGCGCTCAGCCCTCCAGGCCAACCCATGCCTTCTCACCTCCTGCTCACCAGTGACTGTTCAAATAAAGGTTTTATTTTTACATGGGGTGTCTGCTTATTGCTTAGGGAAGGGGACGGGAGGGTCTTATGCAGGCTCTGCAGGCAGCCTGTCCAAGGGAGGGCTCAGCGCCAACCACCTTGGTGGCGCCCTGCTCCCCCTTGGGACTCAGGCAGCAGCTCTTTGGGGGCCCAGGGGGAGCTCTGCATGTGAGGGCTCTGTGGAGGTGTCTCTGTTGGGAGGCGAGGGTGGGGTGCAGGGCAGAGGCGGCCCACCAATGAGGCCCTAGTGCTGTGCTAGTGAAACCCAGGAAAGGCCAGCCACCAGGAGCAGCCCCTTAATTTGCATTGCCACCTATTTTGGTCTCTGGGCACCCATACTGGGCCCCCTCCCATCCGGGGAGCCATGGAAACACACCTGGGGATTGCCTCAGACATCACGCAACCATGCCTGTCCCTGTCGGCCTTTCTCCCAGGGCCACCCTATGTTGGGAGAGGGTGACTGGAGGGGGTGAGGTGCGGTGGCCACAGGGCCGCAGCCCCCCCACTTCCACTCATAGAGGAGTGGGGGTGGACGATATGGGTGGCCACCAGTGGTGCTGCTGAGCCCACTGAGGGGACGTTCCTCTAACAGCCAATCCACCGCCTCAGGCCAGGTGTCTGATCAGACGCCTTGCCATTGGGAGCCCCTGCTTGGGCAGAGAGGTGGGCAAAGGGGGGTGATGGCTCTCCACTTTGCCTTGCAAGGTCAGGAGTCACTCGTCTATGGGTCCCCCAACAGCAGCCTGTGGCCTCACCCACTGGGGTCGCTGTTTGTTCCTGCCCAGCTGGCTAGTCTTGTTCCCAGAACGCCCAGCCTACAGTGAGCCCAACGGAGACCAGGGGCTTTTGCCAGGACCCCACTTGGCCTGCTCGGACCAGGAGAATGAGCCCCCACACCCCTGGCCAGAGCCTGGCATGGTGCCAGGAAGGTAGGGGCAGGGCCGGGGTGGGGAGTTGGGGCAGGAGCTGCCCAATACTCCCTGGAGACTCCCACAAGCTCTCTGTCCTATGGTGTTGCAGGAGCGATGAGTGGTCCCCGCGGAGAGAGACCAGCCCCTTGCAGGCAAGTCAGATCTCAGCCACCAGGTTGGGGTGGCCCTCATCCCAGTGTGGCCATTGCCAGAGTGGGCACCCCTTGCAGAGGCAGCGACATGGAGGGGGGGCCGACAATGGAGGTGCTGTGGCTCCGTTCCCCTCCTCGGAAGTTCCTTCAGCCCAAGTCTCCACCACCCTTCCATTGACAGCCACTGACTGTGACTTCTCCCCTTCGCACCCCGCCACTGCTTGGCTAAATGACCTGCTGCTATGAGGGCGGCCGACAGAGTTGCCATGGGCCGAGAACTGATAGTGCCTCCTTGACCGGCAGCTTGGCATCGGCTGAGAGGCCGGGATTGAGGGCGTGTGGTTATGTTACAGGCCAGCCCTCCCCACACCATGGCCAGGCCACCTCCATCTTCCCCACTCACTCCCTGCACATGCTCCAATTCCCCAATGCCCTGGTGACCCCCCAAAAGATGGTTATCCTGATGATGGCGTCTCCTGACTTGGTGCCAGGGGAGCGGTGAGAGGGTGGGGGCACTATGCCAGATGTGGCACTTGCAGAACCTGGGGAGGGATGGATGCTGCTCCTGAAAAGAGTCTGGTGCCGCAGTGTCCACAGCAGACAGTGCCTGGTGAGTGCAGTCTTGGGAGGGTGAGGTTCAGCAGTTGGCCAGCTCCCATGGTGGCCACAGAGTGAGAAGGTAGATCGAGAGGGCATGGCTCAGCATCGCAGTGCTGGCAGCTCCCAGCCACCCTCACGGTCATTTGTATGGAACCCCCACTGTCCTTTGGTGGACACCCGCTGCCAGACATTCCCTCCTGGTGCCAACTCTGCCAGTGGGGAGGGACCCCCTCACTGCTCCCTTTGCCCAAGACCCCTAAGGCCCCCAGGACTTGGGCCCCCATGACATGTTGGCCTGCCATTGTCACCCAGGTGGCTCCACCGCCGATCATTCAGCCTCATGGGGTCTAGCCATCTTCCAAGCTTGGACGTCTCATGCCAAAGCAGCTGAGATGCCCAGGGCCTGCACGGGAACAGCCATCTGTACAGATGCGTTGTTCCCGTGTCTCGCCCCAGTGGAGGGATACTTTTAGGCAGGTTGAAGTTGAAAAAAGGGCTGACAGAAGTATCCATCAGCCCCTTCCCTATCAACCAGAGGTGCGCTAGCTCCTGAGTGGCACCTCCAAGCTCAGACTCCAGCAGACCCTGCCCCCTCTTCAGGGGGTCCATCTTTCCCTTAGTTGAAAGACAGAGCTAGCAGCCACCCTCTCTCCATGGCCTACCCCGTCCCTGCAGGACAGTCCGTGGCCCCCAGCGCTGGGATTGGCCAATACTCAAAATGGCTGGGAGGTGGGGGGTGACGGATGCTGCCACTCATGCATCCGGGGCTTCCAGCTGCAGAGGCACTGGTGGAGCGGGCAGAGGTGTGGGTCCTGTCAGAGCAGTGGAGGGCGCAGCTGACATTGGGGATGGTGAGGAGGTTTTTGTGGGTCGCCTGAGTTGGGAGGGGTCATGGCAGCACAAAGGAGAAGTGGACGTTTGATGCCCATAGCATGCAGGAAGGCATAGGGCCATGGCCATGGCGAGGAGGAGAAATGCTCCAGGACACCTGGAGGTACTCTGTGGAAGGTGTTGGTGGGCAGAAGCCATGGGGACAACAACACTTAGTGCAGGACAAGGATGGCCCCCAAAAGGGTGTGGCCGGCGATGCCCACATTCTTGTGTCTCGTGTGGATGACTGCCCTGTGCAGTTGGAAGCATTCCAACCCCTCCCTGTGCACCACCCTCCCTGTACCTGCGGTCTTGGCGACAGTGCTGCTGGGAACGAGGTGCCCACAATGCTGCAGTTGCCAACAGGTGAAGCCCTTGTGGCCGCTGCAGGGTCGCCCCAGATAACAGAGGAGACAGGCAGCACAGGAATAGGGCTCCTGCTGACTCCACGTGAGCTTCCCTGGCAGTCCCAAAAAGGGAGGGTGTGGTGCTTGGGTGCGACTACAGGTCGGGGGACTGACCCCGGGGGTGGCGACTCCGGCAAGACAGCACCCCATATTTCCTCCGCAGTGGTCTTTCTTTGCGCAACAATTCCAGATCCCTCCCCGCAGCTTCCCTGGCCATCCTCTCCTGGCCGGGGCCCGCCCCCGCCCTTCCAGCCTCTGCCATGGCCTTCTGACAGCCCTGCCCAGCCTCGGTCTGTGCTGCAGCAGTGCTGCACCATCACTGCTTCGCTCCTCGCCCTCTCCCTTCTCTTTTTACATTTCCTTGGTGGCACACGCCGGCGCGAAGCCCCTTAGGATGCCTCCCGGCTGCGCCATTGCTGCTCCTCACCCCGCCACAGCACCTGCAGCCTCAGGAATGTGCTGTTAGTCTCTATCAAGAGGGCTCAAGTATGTTGCCACAATATTATACATACTAGAAATACCATTTCTCTTGTTATCTTTTCTACAACAGGACTTCAAATTAAAGGCAAACCTAGTTCTTCTTCATCTGTAGTTGGTGTCTTCTTAGCATAGTCTTAGCACTGGGAAAGAGTTGTAAACAGGAAAAACGCAGTGGGATTGTTAAAAAAGCAATGGCATAATTGCTGCGTGCATTGTAAGCATGTGAAAAATTAACAGTGCATTCCTGAGCTTTAAGGGCAAAAGCCCTTAGGAGGCCAGGAAGGCGCTGCACTGGCGTTAGGGCCCCCCACGCCGGCGTCCGGGCTACTTACGCTGGCGTTTGTGGCCCCAACGCCAGTGGGGAGGCTTGGATGCCTGTCTCTGGCTGCTCTTGTGGCATCCCACTGGTGTAAAGACCCATGCCGGCATTCTGGGAGGCGTCCCGGGGGCATTCCTGGGGCGGGGCGGGGGGAGGAGCTGTCATTAGGCAGCCTCCTGTCCCCTTTCACCCCGGGTATGCTGGTGGCGAGAAGAGTGGGTCTGTGTCTGCTTTTTAGCAGGCACAGCCTCGCTTTTCTCTATGGGGCAAAAAGCCCCATTTAAAATTTTAAAAGCCTTTAAAAGGCTTTTTTAAAAGTTTTCAGTGCTGGGGAAATGCCATTCCCCCATGCCGAAAGCTCAGGAATGCACTGTAAGTTACTTTCTAAAATACTTAAAAAAAACAGAAATGTATTTGTGTGCTGACGTAGAAATTCTTCCATTCAGAACAATAAAATCTTACCACCCACCAAGTTCCAGGAATGTGCAAAGACATCTGATAGATGTAGTCCTGTCTTGTCACACACTTCAGTGATGATTTGACTGCAGTACCTTAGAAAATGCAGCATGTTGCCAAGCTAATACATACAAAATCACAATACCAGAAAAAGAGCAGCCTACTCCAATATACAGTGCAGAGCTTTCCCTCATGTATCCATTAATCACTGAACAGCAAAGTTTTTCTTGTAAAGGACACTTACTGTATGAACCTACTTCAAAAAAATGATAAAAGCTACTAATTCAGCACATCCTGTAGCCTGCATGGGATATTATTGGGACGACTCTTACACACTTTTCAGAGCATCCCCTTGAAAGCTGTTTCAGTTTTGTCTGTTTCCACAATAACAGACTTCCTGTCTTTGTTCTAGTATAGCAGCAATTTCTGAATGAGTCAGAAGAAACCTTGGTCAATCAGCACTATTTGAAACAAGATGGTGCCTTTAGAGTTATGTTAGTGGATCTACATGGGAGATTGTATGCAGCATGGATGAAAGTGAATTAACCACCTTTGGAGGGACTGATGGTCTGAAACCCAGATAAATTGGCCCAAACTCCACTTTCTCATTTTATGGTCAATCTTACCTATAGTAGAAAAATATCAGCACTATGGGTGTCCCAAGTAGATGTAGGCACAAATAGTCTAAGATATAGAATACAGTTCATAGCACTTGTTGCTCCTAAAATTGGTCTATGAGTTCCTTGTGCCTAAAATTGGCCTATGAGTTCCTTGTGCATAACAATTTGGATTTTATATGAACATGGGTCTTCTTTTGTTGGCATACCTGCATCCTAAAGATGAAATCAGGAAAAGTAACATTCAAATCTGAACCGTCATTATTAAATTCTCAGTGTCTTTGAAGAAGAAAGGTTGATTCTAGACTTGTGCAAACAAACCCCCCCCCCCGGTAAATTTTGGGTTTTGGTTTATTGGGCTCATTTTTTTGTGGGGGGGGGGGGAGGAGACTCGAAATAAGCTGAATACCCATACTGGTAACTATAGGTATTCGGCTTATTTTTGAGTTTCCTGAAAAAATCAGCCCATTAGAGTCGATGGGGATTTTTTGAAGCTCCTGTGGGGGCATCTTTGGAGGTACAGCCCCCATATTTGCAGCTTCACTTGAAGGGACTCTCCTTGCACGAACCCCAAAGTTTGGTGAAGATTGGGTCAGGGGGTCTGGTTTTATGGGGTCCAGAAGGGGTTGCTCCTATCCTCCATAGAGAAACATAGTAAAGTTAGCAATTGGGATGGGAATCTGACTTGCCACTTTGTAGCCTGGCAGTGGCCCTCTCCTGAACTGTGTTACCTGGCCACCACAACAACATGTGTCACCACCGTTCCAGACATGAAGCAAATCCCCGACGCAAAGGGAAAGACTCATGCATCACCCCGTGAGACAGGCACCAAGGATCCACGGGCAGGATGACCCCTCCGAGTGAACCTTTTGGTCAGACACCTTTAAAAAGATTTTTCCCCTCTGTAACGTACATTTCTGATTTCTAGGAACACAGACACACAGGAAAAGGGTATCAGAACAATACATTTTACATAAAGTAATTTTCCAAAACTCATGATGCTAACTAGTCAATGGTTTTACTTTGACATTCCTTTCAGAAGAATGGAAATAACCAAAGCTGGCAGTTTAAAATAGAGGCTGGCTGATGCAGACTTCACTCTGTTTCTTCCCATTCCTTGGGTCTTGGCCTGCATGCCTTTCAGAAAGTGTGTTAAACCTTTTAACTCTTTTGCAACTACGAAGGTTCCTTTTTGACCTAACCTGAAATGGGGTTGAGTCCCCACGTTTCATGCCATGCACCTATACCTAATTGTAAAGATGCACACCTCTGGTCTTTATGGTTTAAATCAGGATGTCCCTCCTCAAAAGCTCTGTCTTGTCTCTTCCTGGCAGGTGGGCAAATGGCTATCATTGTCCTGCCTATTTCTATCCATAAAGGGGAACCAGCTGTTCTTCTGTACCTGAAACCCAAGGATCTCATTGCTTGGTTGCCAGGTTAGTGGGTGGTTCATCTGGCACCAGGGTCTTTTGTGTGTTAATCAGGCCATTCTGCATTTTTCATCACAACAGAGATTATCACAGAAACAGCCTATGACTACCAGGGCCATTTTAACACATGGGCCTGATGGGCACTTGCCCGGGCGCCCCACGAGCATAGGGGCCCCTATGCTAATCTGTGTACGTTAAGTGACTTGCCATAAATAAATACTACTACACAGTAGTCTAGACTATACTAAACTATAAAATAATATTTGCTGCAATGTTATTGTGTTACAAATGGACATTGTGATTTGTCTCTGATTTAGTATCCCTGGGTTAGTATTGCAGTCACCTCTGCCACAGTGCCACCTCACTTGCATGTAGGCCTATGTGTATGGATCTTGTGCTGTATAACGTAATTTAGCGTATATGTTACGTCACTTACGTCACTTAACATTACTAACATTAGACCTACTGTAGTACTATTAATAGCAATGACATGATTATTGGATATATTTATACATTGTATATGAACCCAGGTATAGGGCTATGCATAGATTATTAGTGATTGAACCTGAGATTCAATCACAACGTTGAACACTTGTATGGTAATCATGTAGTGGTTATTTAAGATTATGAATTTATGATGCAGTACTAATAACCAGGTATTGATAGTTTGTGAATATATGAATGGATAAGCTTTTTAATTGCGGAAGTTGAGAAAATTGTTGAATGTAGTCTGGTAGACCTATACATAGATGAGGCTAGATCAGTGCCAGATACCCTAGCTATGCCAGTAAGCTAGATCTAGGTCTTGTCCAGCAGTTTTGTGAATCAGCACACAGTAGAGAGTTTGTATTAAGAATAAAGACTGTTCGTACAATTAAAGGACTGACACGTTCATTATGGAAGCAGAATGTTTAAATATTTAGGTCTTGTTGCAAGCACAGTTATATAATATAACCCTACATCGGACTGGTGTGGGACTAAATACTAAATATTTAAAATATATATTTCCAGGTGAATAACCCTTTCAGCAGAAATGAAACATAATGTTTTGAGTGGAGCACAGAAGAGGAAGAGGGCTGCAGAGCAGAAGGAGAAAATAGGAAAACTTCCAAAGTTAACATCGTGGCTCAACACAGGTGCAACGACAGCCACTCATACCATTCCTTCAGATATAGCATCCACATGTACATCCATTCCTGCTACCAATCATCCCGTTTCAGCAGACATACCATCATTGCCTGTTGCTGCTGCTGGTGACATTTTACAAGAGGAAATACCCAAATCTGTAACAGTAAAGGAGTTTGCAATCCAAGACACAGATCCAGGGCTATGGAACATTAATGATACTAACACAATAGATTACTGGATTTGTAGTGGGCCCTCATCGTGTCAGAATCATGATAGCAACCTTTCAAACTCATGCATTAAACAATTCTTGCATGAGTTTAAAACAAATTTTCTCGCAATTCTTTGGAATGACATGCTAGAAAGAATGAACAAAACAAGCAAGGTCCTGCAATCAAAGGATGTGAACATCCTTGTTGCCATGAATCTTTTTGAGTCTATGAAAACCTATCTTCTGGAAACTAGAGATAAATTTAGTGAATATGAATTCAAAGCCAGGAGTATGTGTCCAGATACAGATTACAGTGATGGGAAAAAACGGGAACGAAAATGAAGTGTGCATCTTAGTAGATATGATGGATCAGAAGAGGTATTTCTCAGTAAAACCGAAAAGTTCAGGGTGGAAACTTTCCTCCCTATTCTGGACACTCTAATCTTTGAACTGACAAAACGTACACAGGCTTATTCACAGATTGGAAATCTGTTTTATTTCTTCAGTGAATTGAAAATCATTGCTTCTGATGCACTAAAGAAAAAGTGTGAACATCTGGCTAATATGTATCGCAAAGACCTGAATTATGATGACCTTTTAAATGAATGTGAGCATCTCAAGCACTACATGGCTCTTGATGAAAATTGTGAGACTCTCCCTGCACTGTACAGAAAAATAATTTCAGACAATTTCAAATCTGTATTCTCGAATGTTGAAATTGCACTCAGTGTTCATGTGCATGATGGTGACCAACTGTACAGGAGAACGTTCTTTTTCAAGACTGAAATTTATAAAAAATCTGCTTCATAGCACAATGGGGCAGCATTGTTTGAACTGGTTTTCATTCATGTGCATGGAAAATGACATCCTAAAGACCACTGACTTCAAGCCAATAATAAAGCAATTCTCTGAAAAGAAATGCCACAAATGCTTGTTATAATAAGAAGTTCGTAGTAATTTCATACTCTAATCTGTGTGGCTTACTGAGTATTGTTGTGTTTTTCAAGCCTTGTGTATTGTTCAAATGTTTATCATGTTGATTAGTTGCTGCTGTACAGCATGTTTTTAATGTTTTAACACCAGTTTTGTTGAAGTGCCAATAAAATAAATATATGTTTAATATTATCAACTATTTACTGGTTGTCGTAGGGGCCCCAGCACACTGGTTTGCCCAGGGGCCCATAATGCTGTTAAGACGGCCCTGATGACTACTATTTCTCTGTGGTCAGTTCTAACAGACACACTATAAGGAGAATGGATGTCTGAAGGATGTACCTGGTTAATGTCAGCATGCTAAATTTAGGTGCTAAATGCGACTTGTGTTTCAGTTTGTTTTACTAGCAATCACTCTGCATCAGTCACCACAGAAGAAACTAATCAGTCTATGTCCCACTTTATCAGTTTGGTTGTGGGATGAGGCCAGATACTGAAAATGTTGGCTGAATCACACTGGAACCCTAGATGCATTTCAGTTAATCTAAATGAACCAGTGAAGCTTGGCACTAATGTTTCTCAATATCAACTACAATAACAATGATTAATAAACATACAGGCCTTCTGATTAAGTATATGCTTGAGCTGTCTTTGCAATCCTTTCCCCATTTTTCTGATTAATTTGACAAATGTCATTTTCCTTGCCCTATTCATTAACTACAGCATGATGCATAATCAGATGGAGAGGGGAAAGGGGATTGGAAGGGGGGCTGATAGGAAGAATGAAATAGGTGTAATTTTCTTTAATGATGCTACACAGGGAATATTGCTTTGCTGTGATTTACAATTAGTATATAGCACTCAACTTGACTTTTAATTTCAACCGCTTCATTCACTGGACTTGCTTGCTCCCTGCCAGAGTCCTCATTCATGTCAAACTGACTTTGGGTTAGTTACCCTGTTTTCTGGGGACTAACAGCGGGATGGAAAATGCTTTCATTTTAATGGAGGGAGAACAACTACACTACCTGGTGTCTAAAATGAAGTAAGTGGGCAAAGCGGTCATTAGCACACTGAGCTGCAATTCAAACATCTCCAGATTTGATTGAGGCTTGGGGACATGTACTACTCAAGTTCCAGTAGTTAAACTACAGTGTATTGTCTCAGCAAGCTTTTCATAAGCTAAGGAACAACGGTTCTTACATAGAAACTTTTTGCAAAGATGCTTTTCTGGCTCTTTCTTTTTATTTTTAAAAATGTTTTGTATGATTCCTCAGCAAACTCTAAATGTAACATTTCACTGTCTCTACTGGAAACTACCAAACCACTTAAAAGCATCAAACCCTTTCATTTTAAACTGGAGAATCTCAGAGGTCAGTTCAGCCTGAGCTCAACAAAATCTCCCATTGTCTTCATGGGAGACATTGCTCAAGGAAGTCTGAATAAAAACTAAATAAAAGCCTTGCTGAGAAACCCAGGCAGAGCATTATCACAGTACAGAGTGAATAAAGTCTTACAACTGTAAGGCATAAAAATTGGTGTATGCTCCTATCTTACACCAAGGTTGTTCCCAAAAGTATGGAAAAGGGGAGGAAAGGTGACAGATAGTCCTTGCGGTAATCAATAGTGTTAAAAGAAATGTGTTTTCAGTTAGCTGTTGCTTTTAATTGACAGATTAATAAGGTGATTAAAATGAACATAATAATATTAGTGACCTGCTTAGAATGTATAAGGAAAAAAATAACGTTATCTCAGCTAAACAACAAGGCTCATTTATTTATTTCTTGAAATTATCTTCTGTGCATAGTTTTAATCGGTTGATTTTAAACATAGCCCAAATCCATGATAAGGGACTCATGGCATTAGTGCTATGGAGCATTTTGCCCTGGCCCCATTTCTTCAAAAGAGGCACGAGGCAGGATGGGCCAGGGCTAGAGAGTCTCCAGCCAATGGTTAGAGGACACCATGTAGTTTAGGAGGAGCTGTTCCCTCTTCCTCACAGCCTTTGTTGCTGCAGCTGGTCCACTGAGACTCCCCTGGAATGGTATGGGCACCCGCTGGTTGCTATTAAGGGCCAAGCAGGATTGGGGGGGGGGGGCGTTCATCTGATTGGCTTCTGGTGAATTCTTTTTTCACCAGCTTTACAATGTCATGAAGGCCACTGCTCGGCCTGGTTGTAGACTGGTTAGGCCACAACTAGTTGGAAGATACAGAGTAGGTTGCTCAAGTTGGGTATGGAGAATTAGCAAACACCCTGAAACATCGAGTATAATGGAGGGTATGTCCAGAACTGGCCATCTCACAACTTACCTTTGGTTGTACTGGAAATGAGCTTTCTTGGTGCTTAGAAACACCTTACCAAACCTGGTAGGAGCTTTATGGCATGTCAGAGGAGGGGGGTTGAAGATGAGCACCTCTCAACACATAGTGCATATGCAGGCAAGGATAAATAAGGCCGGTGGCAGAGCTGGCCAAGTCCAGAGCCAGGTCAAGTTTGGAGCCATAAAAGGCAGCCACAGTTGACTGCCTAGTGCAGCCGGTCCTTGGGATAGTTAAGTTACAGTAATAGGCAATCATGTTGATCAGCCATTTAATAACTAAAACTAGCTGAACCCATACATCTGTCTTTTGTCTTCACTTGGGGGTGCCGGGGCAACTGTGTAATGTGTACTAAACCCCACTTCAAAGGGAACAATTCCCTCTGGGAGCTTTTGTAGATGAGTTTATTTTTCCATCACCAACATCATTATATTGTGTTCAAGAGAAAATTCAGACAGTGTGCCTACCAGATAATGTGTCATGGCCTCACCTGTGAGTGACTCAGTGGAGTCAGCAGAAGAGCTGGAACAGCTGACCGCTCCTCCTGGAAACGCGGCAGTCTGATGATTTAAAAGGGCTAGTAGAGGCTTCAACATCTAGACAGCTTGATGGATTCCAGCCCTCCTCAGAAGCCAGAGGGAGGGAGACAGCTGAAGAGTTACAGCAAGAAACCGGCCCCATAGAGCTCCGGAGAAAGAAGCAGCGACAGCTGCTTAGTGAAAGAGGACGCTCAGCGAGATTACTTAGATGTAAAGAGATTACAAGGGCCCGAAGATGACAGTGAGTGATGGCAGGATCAAGCTCACTCTGAGAACCGGCCAGATTTAAGGTGCGGCCAAACCCAGCTGAAATGTGGATGCAATGTACTGATCTCTGGCCTCATTGATGCTCCACTTCGGTATTCTCTTGCCTGCCTTCGACCCTGGACTGTCTTGGGATAACGATGGGCTGACTTGCCAGTGACCCTGACCTCGGACTGCTTATTTGACAACCCTGCTGCCTAGACTCTGATAAGTACCAGCCCCGGCCTGACTTCTGGAATTGTTTACTGGATTGGAATCCCCTGCTGTCTCTACTGCTTAGTGCAGCCTGCTGGCTGCAGAAGCCTCAGCTTCAGTTCCTTCCTTCGCTACCTGCCACTCCCTCCCTCAGCTCCCTCTGCACCATGCTGCAATAGCAGCCCAGCCTGCCTGCCTGGCCAGTACATAATGATTGCTGAATGGAATATGGTCATGCAAGTGTCACAAGCACCTACTGGATACTGCCAGCAACATCACAGGTGATGTGTGACACAGTTTTCCTTCTGCATCACTTTGCACCCTTTGTTTGCTTGTTTCAGGCAGTTGCTTGCCTGCTCAAGTTCAGAAGCTGATCTGGTCCAGAAGAAATTGTTTAAGCCTTTCACTACGAACAAACAAGTATGTGATGCTCTTTTGGTATTCTCCTTCCAGTGAAGTGAATGTGGAAGCCTTTGTTGCCATACTGGATTTTTGGTGACCACAATATTCCACCGTATTAGGTACTGCTCTGAAAGAGAGAAGTGTTGTATGTTCATCCCTGTGAAGTGGACCACTTCTTTTTAAAAAGTTTTCACCTCCCTTTGTGATAAAGCTTCAAGCTCTTCATGAAAGGGCATAAGTCAAGAGATTGTTGGTGTTTGGAAGAAGTATCAGACACCACAGCAGCGAGTGAATACAGCAGAGTCAGCACGTAGTATAAAAGTGCTATTTTATTATACAGTGACAAAATGCTACGCAAAGCATCTACTTCTCACAACCCACAACCCAATACATATATGACACACCTATATACATATCTGGCATAGTCTCCCAGCCAATCAACTGTTGGCTGCCTTGTCTCCAGGACCATCTAGCTCAGTCCAGTACAAGCCAGTTTTTCTGCTCAGTCATTGAGCTGTCATGTGACACCACCAATCACCTGGCTGTCACTTAGATCCTTTACATCTGTTACATCTGCTTGCCATGTGCAGTCTTACATGTCAACACTCCTCCTAGACTGATATTTCAAGCCCCAATGAATCCCGAAATTTCACAAATTTCTCCACTAATAAACATTTAGTAAAAACATCAGCAATGTTGTCACTTGAAGCACAATGTTCCAGTTTTATAAACCCATTGTTCACCGCTTCCCTGACATTGTTGTATCTTATATTGATATGTTTACTCCTAGTTCTGATGCCTAGGTCTCCTGCCAACTGCTGCGCTGCTGTATTATCACAAAATACCCTTACAGGCAGACTCCATTGCAGGTTTAAATCTTTAACTAGTTGTTGTAGCCACTCCAACTGTATCTCACAGTCGCTAATGGCTGAGTATTCAGCTTCACACGTACTTGTGGAGACGTGAGTTTGTTTCAAAGACTTCCACATGATGAGGGCCCCATGCAGATACACTGCATACCCTGTAGTGGATTTCCCGTCTTCCCTGTCTCCCCAACTAGCATCACTGTAAACAGTGACTGGCTCCTCCTCATCAGCTTTGAGTTTTAACTTAGCTGAAGAAGTGCCCTTCAGATACCGCAGCACTCTCTTTGCTGCTATCCAGTCTTTTTCATAAGGACAAACACACCTTTGACACAATAAATGTACAGCCATACAAATATCAGGTCTAGTCCAACAAGACAAGTATAGCAATGACCCCACCAGGGACTGATACACCACCTTGTTGTGGAACTCTTTGTCATCCACCTCCCGGGCATACCCTGTTGTCATGGGGGTATCGGTGCGCTTGGCTTCTGCCATTCCAAATTTCTTTAGAAGTTGCTCAATTTTCTTGGTTTGGTTCAATTCAAAACACCCCTCTGAGTCTCTGGTTATTTCAACCCCCAGATAGTTTTGAATATTCCCCAAATGCTTCATTTTGAACACACTCCCAGCAGCCTGTTTGAACCACTGCAATTGTTCCTCTGTGTGGAACATCAAGCAGATATCGTCCACATAAACCACTAGCACACATTCCGTGTCACCCACGCATTTAGTGAACATGCAAGGATCTGCCACTCCTTGCTTGAAACCTAGTTTAATTAAGGCCTTGCTAAGGCATTGTGACCATGCCCGAGCACTTTGTTTTAAACCATAGATGGCCTTATGCAGTCTCAGCACTCCCAGCTCATCTTTGCTTGCAAACCCAGGAATTTGTTCCATATACAATTCCTCACTCAGATTTGCATTCAGGTAGGCAGTAGTAAAATCAAAATGATGCACCTGCATACTGTCCCTTGCAGCCTTGCACAGTGCAGCTTTTAAAGACTCTGATTTTACAGTCGGGGCAAACACCTCGTCAAAATCCTGTCCCTCCCTCTGAGAATAACCCTTGGCCACTAACCTGGCCTTCCTAAGGATTTTCCCATTAGGCAGATATTTGACTTTGTATAGCCACCTGCACCCAATTGCTTTCCTTTGATCAGGCAGGTGAGTCAGGGAAAATACCTTGTTATCCTGGAGAGAGTCATACTCTGACTTCATGGCTTCAAGCCAACCCACCTTTTCTTTCCCTTCTAGCAACAACACCTCCTGGTAACTTTGTGGCTCCTTCACATACACATGGTTAACATCATTTGTTTCAAAACCATATCTTACAGGAGGAACTCCCTTGTTGCTCCTGCTTGACACTCCTGGCACAGACCTTCCACCTTGTTCACTCTCTGATGAGGCCCTACTAGGAGATCCCTCCAGTTTCACGTCATTCTCATCATGAGAGCTGTCAGACAAAGGAAGTATCTGCTGAGACACCTGATGCCCATGGATCTTATCCCAATTACTATTTTCACAGAAATTGGCTGATCTGCTGTAACTTAGACAATTGTGTTCATTGGCAAACCTGTAGGCTTTCATGCCTGTTTGATACCCTAGGAAAGTGAGCTTTTTGGCTCTAGCTCCTCCTTTCCTTCTCTGGTTTAAAGGCACATTTACCCAGGCTTTCACCCCAAACACTCTGAGATAGCTCAGACTCGGGTCCTTTTTATACAGTGCCCTGTATGGGATATCATCTATGGATCTGGTCCAGATCCGATTAGAAATATAACAAGCTGCCTTTAAAGCCTCAGCCCAGAAAGTCATAGGCAGTTCTGCATCTCGCAGCATGGCATACATTTTTGTTTGCAACATCCCACCATGCCTTTCTGCAATACCATTTTCCTGGGGGGTTGAAACATTAGCCACCCTGTGTTGCACACCTTGTTGCTGCAACCACTTGGCAAATGCATTGGACATGTACTCGCCCCCAAAGTCTGTCTGTAAAGCACTTAGCTCTTGACCAAGCTGCTTCTGTACTCTTCTAGCCCAGTACTTGAAGGTCTCAAACACATCTGATTTCTTTTTGATGGGAAACACCCAGGTGAATCTGCTGTGGTCATCTGTTAAAATTAATGCGTACCGGTTCCCTGAATGGCTCTATCTAAAAGGACCTATGACATCGCTGTGACATAGCTTTAGAGCTCTTTCAGACCTTCTATCACTGTGTCTAGCCACTGGGTAGGCTTTAGATTTGACACACTTACAGACCTCACCGTCTAGAAACCTTTCACACTTCTTCACTTTCTCTTTACCCAGTAGAGATAGTGTTTTATTTATTGCCTCATATCCAGAATGAGCTAGACGTCTATGCAATAAATGAATGCAGTTGTCATGCAAGCTTTGATTAAGTACTGTCTTAGCCTTCACATGAACATTCTCCACCACATATACATTATGACATAGCTGCCCTCTCAGAAGCACCTCTCCATTCTTTGCTATCTGGCATGATTTTTCAGCAAAAGTCACAGTAAACCCTGCATTATCTAATGCACATACACTTAGCAAGTTTGTTTCAATAGTGGGCACACAAAGCACCTTTTTAAAGACATAGTCCAGTGCAGGGAACCTCACACTTCCCTCACACACCACATCTGCGTTGCTTCCATCAGCCAAGCTTACATGCTTCAGGCTTGAATTGTGTGCTTCCTGTAATAGCTCCTTCCTCTGACAAATTGTTTGAGAAGCTCCAGAGTCTAGGATCCACATGCCAGTAGAGTCATTAGTCTCTGTCCTCACTAATGACGCTGTCTGGCTTCTGGCTGCGCCTGCTGATGACTGCTCCCCTCAACTCTTTTTCTTGACGTCAGGGCAGTCGCGTTTTAAATGCCCTTTCTGACCACACAAAAAGCATCTTTTTTTACATTTAAAGCCACATGTTGTAAATCCAACGACAGGTGCTTTTTCTCTGCAAACTTTTCCTTGTTATCTTTTTCTCCCTCGGACCGGGCAGGCTTCCCAGATGCCGACGCAATCAATCTCCGTTCAAACTCCAACAAACGTCCAGCCGTATACTCCCACGTCAGCTGGCCTGTGTCCAGAGACTCCAAAGAAGTGATTAACATATTGTAATCCTCTGACAGAGAGCTTAATAGTATGAAGACCTTGTCTTCCTCCAACACAGCTTTCCCCCTCTGTTCCAGCATTTGGAAGCACTCTGCTAAAGAGTTCATGTGCAATCTCACTGGCGCTCCACTTTTCAAAACCGTCCGATACATCCTTCGGGTGATAGCCATCAAAGAGCCAGCTGTCTTTTGTACATAAACTTGTTTAAGGGAATTCCAAGCTGTTTTCGCCTTCAAAGCTCCCGTAATATAAACAAGCTGGTCGTCTGCCACGCTCAGCACTATGGTCGCTAGTGCCTTCTCATCTTTAATTACGTCTTGAGCTGTCTCTGGGTCTGGGGGGTCAGCTACATAATTCCACAACGCCTCTCTCTTGAGATAGTGCTGCATTCGCAATGCCCAGACCTCATAGTTGGTGGAGGTGAGCTTGTCCACAAGCAACGCTGTAGCCGCCTGTGCCATGTCGTCAGCACCCGGCACCTCAAGCTCTGTATCACTCTCCTCCTCCGCCCCCGTCAACTCACTGCCAGCAGATAGGCTCACCTTCTCCTCTGCTCCCGACAATTCACTGCCAGCAGATAGGCTTGCCTTCTCCTCTGCTCCGTCTGAATTCACCTCAGACATTCACTCGCTCCCACTGCAGTCCACGGCACTTGTTCCACAGATAAACCTCTGTTCAGAACCTCCAGCACCTAGCGCAGTCGTTCTGGGCCCATAACCCTGTTGGTGTTTGGAAGAAGTATCAGACACCACAGCAGCGAGTGAATACAGCAGAGTCAGCATGTAGTATAAAAGTGCTATTTTATTATACAGTGACAAAATGCTACGCAAAGCATCTACTTCTCACAACCCACAACCCAATACATATATGACACACCTATATACATATCTGGCATAGTCTCCCAGCCAATCAACTGTTGGCTGCCTTGTCTCCAGGACCATCTAGCTCAGTCCAGTACAAGCCAGTTTTTCTGCTCAGTCATTGAGCTGTCATGTGACACCACCAATCACCTGGCTGTCACTTAGATCCTTTACATCTGTTACATCTGCTTGCCATGTGCAGTCTTACATGTCAACAGAGATAGGGAAGATGTTCCTGTAGCCAAGGGTGACTCCAGTCATGCTTATTTTACTAATTGGGGCAGAGTGGAGATGGAAAAATACCTTTGGGTTCAGGTCCAAAGCATATCTCATTCAAAGTAAGGCATTAGTGATGGACAGTATCTGCATATTCATCCAGATGCACATTCAGATGCACTTCCAAATATGCACATCCCCAACAAATTCTGCCTCAGTCACTGGATTACAACTGGATCACAGTAAGTGTCTTGCTGTGCTATGCTAATGAGCAGTGGAAGTGGACATGGTAAGGCAAAAAAAGATGATTTGGATTCCTGGATTCCAGATAAAGTTAGCAATTTCTGTGAACACATGTAGAAGATACAGGGTTTTCATAAACATTATAGTATCTCCCTTTAATTATAGTTGGGCCTCAAAAGAAACTCCTGTATTCCATGTATCTCTTATATGCCAAAGGCAAATGTCTGAGCAAATCAGGTATAAGACAGCCTTGTGCATGTACATTGGTATATAAAAGGGCTCCGTTGCCTCATATACAGTAAGGATGTCAGGCTGGCCTGTATCCACACTTCCTTAATAAGGGAGAATGGGACTCATAAAGTCTCTGTGTTATAGTTCTTCTCCCCCAGTATGATTTGGTATTTCAGCTTTAGCTGCAATATGAATTATTTGCAGGAGAACATCCAGTCGTTATCAGCTTTCTCCCTATGTACATCCCAAATCAATAATGTAAATATTTGAAGTAAGGAAGAAATTCAGTAATAACTTGCCTCCAGTCCACCTCTTGCCGGCAGATGTAAATCAGTACCTCTTCCCCCAAATTAATAAGGCTGGGGTGTATTTACTCAATTCTGACTGGATATAAAAAGCACGTAATTTGGCCAAAAGCAAACAAATGCAGGCTCAAGCACTCTGTCTACACTAGCATGACATTTATATTGTAGTAAAAATAGATTCAGAAATGCAGCAGCCCTTTAGAGTGGAAATAAATTTACAATCAATTAAAAGGTTTGCTGCTGTGGTTTAAAAAAAGTAAGGGGAATGGCACAAATCAGAATTTATTTAAAGGCTCACAAAAGATCAGTGGGAACCTTAAGAAAACAATTTACTGAAGAATCATTAGTTTGAAGCCGTTTCAGGAATTCCGCTCCTGGCTCTCTAATGATCCATGAAACTTGAATTCAATCAAAAATGATTTAACAGCAGAACACTTGAACTCTGTCGACTTTTGCTTGCTTGCTTATTCCTTATTCTATTTCTTTTAAAATCACGGGGCCCCTTTGTGTACAAATAATGTTGGTTTCTCTGCAACTTCAATGGATTCCCATAGAACTGTTATTTCATTCCTTGGAGGTAGTTTGCAGCTTTATTGACCTTTGTTCTCAGTTCCCTTGACGGTATCATATACAGCCAAATCTGAAAGCAGTAACTTACTGGATATGCACAATCAGTTTGGTAGTCTGGGGAGAAGTTTGAGAGCTCATACATTAGATTCTGCCTTTCCAATCCATTAATTCTGTTGTTCTTCGCCTGTTGGGAGCTGTGTTGCCTCTTGTATGAATAACAGATCACTGTTGGAGCTTTAAAACTCTATTACTGAGAAAAACTGGCTATGCAGTCAGACTGTCTATGCTTAAATATATAGATTCTGATGCCAAACTTCAAAGATCATGTTAATCAGTGGCCAAAAACCCATGGTCCCTTAACCCACTTTATTCCCCGTTTCAGCCAGGATCAAATTTACCCAGGCTGGGGGGGGGGAACTGTACACATTACCTTGAAGAGCAGGAACGAAACTGTGCAAATCGATCCATGTAAACAGAAAATGCGGGAGACGTGAAGTTCCTGTTTAGTTTGGCATGTCCCCCATGCCCCCGGTGATTGGTCATTTCAAATTGACCAATGAGGGCCTTCCCCGCCCCGGGAAACGACCAATCACCGGGGGTGGGGGTGTTGCAAGCTAATCAGGAACTCCACATCTCCCGCATTTTCTGTTTGGATTTGGATTTTCTGATGGATTTGCACACAGTTTTGTTCCTGCTCGTTCAAGGTAATGCGTACAGTTCCCCCCAGCCAGGGTAAATTTGATCCTGGCTGAAACGGGGAATAAAGTGGGTTAAGGGACCATGTGTTTTTGGCCAGTGTGTATTATTGTTCAGGAACACTTGGGCAGTTTTCCTCTGTTCTTCGCCATACCACTGGAGGCAATGGGCTATACTCCATATTAACAAAATTTTATTTGTATTGTAAGCCACCTAAATTTTCGCAAGGGAGAAAGGTGGCTAATAAATGTTTTAAATAAATAAACAAAAGTGGTGGTGGTTCTTCTTGTGCATAAGACTTTCTGCTGAGCCATTTGCAGTTCCAACAGGAAAAAACTGGATGTCTGCAAAGCCAACTTTCAGTTGTACCAATCATGTTTTCATACATCTCATCTCTGGATCTATAGGATCCAAGTGTTATGCCTATACAAATTTTGTAATAGATCTCTTTGTTAAATAAATGTGTGACTGGTCTGGGTGGCTGTTCCTTTTATTCCCCAAACCAATCAATCAGATTCAGGTATCAAAAGTTTATGAAGAGGCAATTGCTGTTGCACATGATCTCTCAGACCCAAATCTTCAAATTATATTACCTGTTTACAGCAGCTTCTAACATGTCCAAAATGACATGCTGAAAAAATAATCTCTTTAGGTGACTGTAATTCATAAGGCCAGTTTTTCAGGAGAGACAAAACTCTAGCTAAATTATATGCATTTATTGGCTTCCAAAAAGCCAGTATAGAATCTATTATGATCACAGCCACAATAGATAGTGTCTATTGTGTTTCTAACAAATACTATTTTGTGCTGTTAATAATGGACAAAGAGGCATTTAGCTTGATTGAGATGAATGGAGATGTTCCCGGCACTCCAAAATGCTTGGGCCAATGTTTTCCCAGTTGCTATGTTACCCTCCACCAGATTGATTTCACCATTCAAATATTTTAAAAACTGAAATGTAACCTACAAAAACTGTGCTCCAGTTACACCGGATGCATTGATTTTTTAGCTGTAGATTGACTTTGATAAACATGGCTACTCTGAGATTTCTTTCACTGTTGCTTTTTATTTCCAATTTATCCATTTCAGTTTTTTTTACTGCTTCATTGCTCAATCAATTAAAAGTATGAGTGGTATGAATGTAGTCGGTGTGTAAGTGGCAGCAATAGGAGAGTCGGTTAATTTAACAGGCATGCTGAATTTCAGAAAGCTATGCACTATTTTTGATGTTCTAATAGATTACATTTCTAACCCAAACCATCAAATTACAACTTTTGCAACACATTTTTCCATCCAAACAAACGAACTGTGAAGTGTTCCTTACCGTGTGTACTAATTTGTGCCCAGATTTCATTCATCATCAAAATTGCTTTAGATTCCAACAGAATTCCTCAAATATGTCGCCTCAGAAAAACTCCTAGGTTTTGTGACAAACAAGGGATGACCCCTGAGAAAATTTACTTGTCATTCTGGAACGGTTTTGGCTTCTCTCAAAATTTGGCTGAGGAGGAACTTCCACATGTACATCAAACTGTGCTCAAGTGGAACTTTGGTGGCAACTCTAGTGCAGTGGTCAAATGTGCAAATTAAAAGAAGAGTTGCTTGAGCATTTTCCAGGTGTTCCCCAGGGATAGAAGCAACACGTATTAAAGAGGAGGGGACTGTGATGACAAACTCCAAGTGATCCAAAGAACATTTGTCAGAGTCAGCGGACACAGCATGCATGTGTATAGTTCTCTCCACACAATTGGGAATTCTTGATCAGTCCTGTTTCCTAATTGCTTGGCAAGAGCAACATGAGCATAAGCTCTGTACAGTGATGTAAATGAACCCATTTTTGTATCATACAAGGAGTATTGGGAGCAGAGGCTGGACACAGCCTGCTGGTAGGAACCATGTTTAATTATGCAATAACTCTGCCAACAACAGAAAGCTCATACCCTACCAGAAAATATTTTTGTTAGTCTTTAAGGTGCTACTGGACTCTTGCCCTTTTTGACTACTGCAAACAGACTAACACGGCTACCCACTGTGAATTATCTGCCAACAACAGGCTGATATATCTCCTGCAGAAGGAGTGGAAAAATTCCAGAAGGCTGGATGAAGGGGAACAATGAATGCAAACAACAACAACAACAACAACAACAGCTGCCAATGTATACAAAACTGTGCACCAATTTCACTCTTCTAATCAGTGCCTTCTTATAGATCAGTGCACTCCTCCTGTGCCTAATCTCAGGCCTTCTCTGTGGCTGGACCAGTTTTAAAGACTCGGACTGGCAGAGGATATCAGGAAGGCACCATCAAGGAAAGGCATGAGGCTGTCTTACGACCAGATGTGATGTATATTGGGGGTTGCCCAGGACTTTGTGAAAACCTTTTCAAATATGCCTTGGTTTTAATGTATTTCATTGGTCAACATATTGTTAGCTGCCTTTAGTCTGCAGAAAAGGGTGAGATTAAAATGGTTAAGCAAATGAAGAATTAAAATGCACCCAGAGCATCTCATACCCGGGCAACTATCTAGCAAGCTTGTCTGCTCCATAGCTACATCAAGCCACCACCTATAAGAAGATCATTAATTAGGCTGCTTGCTAACTCATGCTTTAGTGGCTACTGGAACAACCTTCCAATGACGATCTCTTTCAATTGTCTCTGACCCAGTTCACTGCTGAGCTAATAATGACCTAAAATTAAAATGGCTCAATATTCAGTTACCCATCACTTACATGAAATATTAAATCCTGGACTAGTTCTTACTTTCCACTTTCCTATTCCCATTATTTGAAATGAAAGCAATCACTCTATTTTCACTGTGGTGCTTCTACATTATGTTCTTACTTTTTATATGCTTACCACTTATTAATACCTAACACTTTGTCATGCCCTCTTTATTACCTCTGCTTGCTCCCTGTGTAAGCCTTGATTGCTTTTCTGGCCTCTCTGTAGTTTCTTCTTTAGGCAGCTTTGCTGCCTTACTTCATTGCCTTTCTTGTTTGAATACCAGAATATTTCTCAAGTACAAGCAGTTTTCCTGCAACCCGTGTGTGTGTCTGTGTGTGTGAGAGAGAGAGAACAAAACTGGTTGATTTTCGGAGGCAATTCGGAGCTGCCAAAAATTAAAGCATATGGTTATTCTTATCCAATCCATGGATTTCTTTGTTCTCCCATGCCATAGCTTGGTCAGTGGTGGTGATGAAATCGAGTGTGGGTCTCCATACACATTCTTAACACATTATGGAGTATTCACAGGAGAGCACCAGAGATGATTAAGGTAAGGGATGGATGATTTATATCATTTACACTGGTGTGTTCAGTTTAAACCAGCCAAGTGATGAGTTTTGTTTTGAAATAACAGAACAAACAATGCAATGCAATGCAATGCAAACATACATGCAGCAAATCTTGAAATTAAATAATAATGTTCATTACACAAGGCAAAATGACCATTAGTTCAGGTGACTAGAGTAGGTTATGCTGAGAACACTTTTCAGAACAGAACAAAACATGTAATACTTGGAGGCACTGTGGCTCAGTGGTAGAGCTTCTGCTCGGCATGCAGAAGGTCCCAGGGTCAATCCCTGGCATCACCAGTTAAAAGGACTAGGCAGGTAGGGGATGTGAAAGATCCCTGCTTGAGACCTCGGAGAGCCGCTGCCAGTCTGAGTGGACAATACTGACTTTGATGCACCAAGGGTCTGATTCAGTATAAGGCATCCTTATGCGTTCATGTGTTTTTACTTCAGCACCACACAAAGACTATTTGGGGAGGGGCTGTGGCTCAGTGGCATAGCATCTGCTTGGCATGCAGAAGGTCCTAGGTTCAATCCCCGGCACCTCCAGTTAAAGGGACTAGGCAAGTAAGTGATGTGAAAGACCTCTACCTGAGACCCTGGAGAGCCGATGCCAGTCTAAGTAGACAATACTGACTTTGATGGACTGAGGGTCTGATTCAGTATAAGGCAGCTTCATGTGTTCAATAAGCAGCTGAGCCTATGCTCAAGGAAGACGGATCTTTTTTGGAGTTGATGTATGGATGAGAAGCAAAGGTGTATATTTGATAGTTTTATTTATTAAAAACATTAAAAGCCTTACTGTGATAAAATATAATTTTTTGCCTATTCTCTTTCAGCAAATGCTAGACTTCTGATTATTCAGAGAATGATGGTCCCCTAATGTCAGACTAATTTAAAATGCTCCATCAAATAACAAGACTCCAAACGTTCCCTTTCTATGTGTGTGTTTGGTTTTGAGTGAGTTTGTTTTTGCACCATTCCAAAGAAAAAAAGACTGAATCAATTGGGTTATTTCAGAAAACAAAACCAATAATTTATAGTATTTCATATTTTTATCTTCCATCCTTTTTTGTTCTTCTTACTACAAGCTATTTCTCCTTCCAGGAGCATAAATGTACTTCCTCATTTTAACAAATCACATGCTGGAGTTTGCTTCTAAATTATACAAGCTGACAGCTTGAAGCAAGACCTTTCTTTGGCCTAGACTGAGTTAGCAACAACCATAACTAGCCCTGGCACTCCAGTATCTCAGATTGCAATGAAGAATGCACATATTAAGTCTGGTGAGGCCTGGGATGAGAAGATGGTACTTTCCCAAAATATAAGCAGAATTTGTGGGAAGGGGGTAAAATGCAAAGGGGAGAGAAATAATAGCCATCAGCTTTGGGAGGAAAGACTTACATTAACTATTTTTCCTTGTGCAAAACGTTTTGTTTAATGATATAGACAACTCTGGGAAGTTGGAGAGGAATGGCGGCAGCTGAGGGGCGGCAATTTATCCCCCGTCCCTGGCCCGCGAAAACAGCACGGGACTGCCGGAGCAGGCTGGAAGCGCCCGCCTCCCCGCTGGGCCGCAATTGGCCTGAATCACCTTGGGTGGAGCTGGAGCCAAGCGGCCGGCCAAGGGAGAGATCGCCATTGCTTTCCCCCCTGCTGTAAGCTCTAGCCCTGCGGCAAACCCATAAACAGATTCCAGCAGACGGCAAGTCCACGAAAGCAGTTTTATTGATTAGACTCGACAGGTTACAGAAGCCATATTCAGGATGAGACTAGTAAGGGGCTAAGGCAAGGCGCATGGCATATATGGAAAGGCAAAAGGAGATAACCAGTAAC
The DNA here is from genome assembly GCF_029931775.1 of Euleptes europaea. NCBI lineage: Eukaryota > Metazoa > Chordata > Lepidosauria > Squamata > Sphaerodactylidae > Euleptes > Euleptes europaea. Next base: position 8,395,020 of record NC_079326.1, on the reverse strand, counting down.
CCAGGCAACCCCCCCTCCCGGAGGCAGGAAGGAGTACCTGGCAATTCCCACACTGAAGGAATCTATGAAGGACTCTACGAAGTCTAAACATGGGGCACGGACTGGCCTTGGAAAAACCAGCAAAACAACACCTGGGAGCACAACCATGAACTGTCATCTTGGCCTGCTCCTGACACCCGCCCACACATCCACAGAGGGCCCGGGAGCCCGCCTCTGCTGCCAGCCCGCCGATGGCTGGGAGCCCCCCCCGCCACGCCAGCCGGTGAGGCACCCAGCCCCAGCCAGCCGGGAAGACAGCTGGCATCCAGCCTGCCCCCATCCCCAGCGGATCGGCAAAATGTGGCTCCGGTAAGACGGATCAGCCACTTTTCAGTGACAAGGAAAGGTGAGAAGGCTTAAAAAAAAACCTTCAGCTGCCACCTGTCCAATTGGCTCCACTGCACAGAGCAGCTAGCCAACCCTGAAACCTTCTGTAACTCTCTCTGAATTTGGTGGGGGCAGAAGCCCTTCCAATCCAGAAGGGTGGGGACCAGAGGGGCTCACAATTTGTGATCAAATGGCAAGTTGAACAGATGGGTGTTAATTTCATCACTATTTGAAAAATACAAAGCAAGGCAGAACTATATTAATTAACTGTCACTATGTTCTATTGAAAACTATTTTATGTTCATAAAATTAATTTGAAACTGTAGAAGTAATTTCTTTCTTTGCAGACTGTACTGAAAGATTTGCTACTGAAAGAGTACCAAGTCTCCTCATCTGAAGTTTTGAAACTTTGTTTTCAACCCAATTATTCTGTCTCTCTTTCTTTTTAAAAGTATTTTCTAAGTTTGGATGGGAATTTTGAGATCTTATCTTTTATGTGGGCTGAAACTTCCATTCGGCAAACAGCCCAAATATACACTCTGATTCCATCCCATTCCTTTCATGTCACAACTATTGTGCTGGAGTCTCTGTAGTGTTTCAGATCCTAAAAGATCTGCAGAAATTGTGGAGCATGAATACAAAGTGCATCGGTATGCTTCTCTTTCTTCCTTCTCTTGCATCATTTCTATGCTATACCCTTTCCTTTTAACCAGTACCTGCTCCACAACTGGAAAATATGAGCTGCTCAACTCTTATTATACAAAAACAACTGAAAAACAACTAATCTACAACACAAATCTACAGTGAAGAAAATGATTGTGTGTGGCATTTCCTAGGTCCCTGCTTAAGCAGTAATGAATGCCCATATATTTTTTCTGGCCCAGCAAGAATAATAAGCTAGATGGGATCTGGTGTGTGTGTGTGTGGGGGGGGGGCGTGTTCCAAGGGTCCTTTTTATCCCTACTGCTTTTTAATCTTTATCTTAAACCTTTGGCTGAGATCACAAGCAGTTTCAGAGTAGGTGCACCAATGTGCAGATGATTTCCACCTTTATATTATCTAAGCCTCTAGAAGCAGCTGTGAGGTCCTGGGCCAGTGTCTTGAGGCTGTGGTCAAGCAGCTGAGGGTTAACAAACTGAAGCTTAATCTGCCTATTCCAAGCACCTGTGTCAGAATCAGGCCTTTACCTGTAGCATCCCAAAAGCAAACACACTCAGGCAGGAGATTCCCATGAAGCATAGACCAAACAACTAGGCAGCTGCGGGAAGCCGGACAGAGGGAAGTGTACACAGTATTTACAGGCATGTGAACCAAGGTCTTTTGACACAGAGCCATAGCCAGACCTGAACCAGCAAAGGCCTGACAAAGTCATGTCAAGGGATCAGGCGTGAAACAGCAATGGCCTGACAACCTGCCTGGCCCATAGCTTTCTTGGAGTATTTTGGAAATTTGCACATTCTAACTCTGAATTAACATTTTCTGGTACTCCTGGGTTGAAGGTATACTCTTGAAAATGTGTGTATCTATACACACTATAAATGTCTATATATCCCTCTCCTTTTTTTTCTCCTAATGACACCCTCTTGGGAGGTCCAAATGGATTTGCCGTCCCACTAAAAGAGCTGGTTGGATCCAGATTTCCTGGCAACAGCAGTACTGAGTATTCTCTGTCAGGGTTCAATTGCTTGGAACTTATAATTCTAGTACTGCAACAGTTACTCTGGTTACCTATTGGCTTCTAGGCCCAATTCATAGTTGTGCTGTTACCTTTAAAGCCCTTCATAGCTTGAGGTCCTAATACTTATCAAACCACACCTCCCAGTATACTCCCTTCTTCTTGTGGTACTGTCTCCTAGATCCACTGCTCTGGAATGGCCTATCAGTGGAAGTAGAGGGTGTTTTCACTTGCTGCATTTATTTTATTTTACTTATTTATGTAATTTATAGTCCATATTTCTCACAGGGACTTAAGGCAGATTACACAGAGCGAGTCAATACAATCGACAGGATGAGGTATTCAATAAACCGTACAATAGGTTTAGGGTTGTAGAACCAATCAGAAATCTAAAAACAAACTGAAACAAAGCATTAGTCATAACATATTAAATGATACAAAAATGACAGTAGGATCCTAGTTTCAATAAGTTACACATAGTAGTACAGATCAAAATTCATAATAATTTACCTAAGTAACTTTGTGAATCATTTAGTACAGTGGAACTCTATTGCCTGCATTGAAAAGCTCTCTTGAATCATTCAGTTTTGCAGAGTTTGTGGAAAGCCAGGAGAATGGGAGCAGCTTAAATTGAGCCAGGTAACTGAGGGGCAGCCAGTGGAGTGACTGTAGAATGGGGAATAATATGCATGCCCCATCTAACTCCTGATAATAGCTGAGCTGTGGCATTCTGTGTACCAACTGGAGTTTCTGAACTGATTTTGTGGGATGACTAATGTACAGTGCATTAAATTAGGGTCAGATGAACTCCATCAAAAGTGAGGAGCACAACGTCTTTCAACATATCTGCATTCCCAACCAACATTACATCTGTCTTTTCAGGGTTAGATTCAGTTTGTTCACTCTTAACCAATTTACCCCAGCAGCCAGGCAGCGATTTAGGACCTCTACTGCATCACCAGGAGAATTGGATAAGAATATATATTGAACTGGGTATCATCCGCATATTGATGACAACCAACCCCAAAGTGTCAGTTCTTGCTCTCTGACAGGAGTAAAGGCTCTTGACCTGAGTTAGGCCAGTGCTTGGCTACATGTCAAGTCTTCGGTTCTCATGCCTGTAAACTCTGTGTATAGTATCTCCCGTCCTGTTTTCCCCAGCTCTGCAGATGTGGGGCCGCTGTTTACTCTTTCTCCCTGGGAACTGCTTATCTAGGAACTGCTTGCTCATGTTTACTTCCAAAGCCTGCATTGCTTTTAAAACATGTAACCTACCAACGATTTCTCATTACAAGCCTTACCTGTTTGTAGACAGTCAGTTCTTTTATCTGTCCTATTGCTCCTAATAAAGTATTACTGCTTCAGAGCTACCTGCCGTGATGAGTTTGCTTATGGGATGCTAGGGACAGACGCCTGAGCCTGACATTAGGCTTGTAATCCTCTTTTTCTTTTGGACTACGGTGCTGTGCTTTCCTCACCGCCATGAGTGAAGCTCCAGACACCAATGTGCCCAATACCACGAAACGGCCCATTCCGGACAAGGAGAAACCGCCGGAGAAACCGGAGGAGGTACTGGACAAAATGACCGATGTACCGGAGAAGGTACCACCCATGCCTGCAAAACGGGCCTCTGCTGAGATGCGGACATAGGGCTGAGCTGTGGGGTTCTTTCGCCTGGGTATTAACCACCCACCAAGGTGGAAAACCACCCCTACCCAACACCTGTTGATCCCTGGATTCCTGAGTTCAAATGATGCACATAATCTTTTGTTGGGTGAAAACTGGCAACAACTTTATTGGTTACAGCTCTAGGCATTGGCATAGCATGGGGAAGGGATCCAAGCTTCAGCTGACCCGGCTGTCAGAAATTAGGTCCTCCTGCACCCAGCCCACATTCTGGGTGCAGCCTGAGATGGCAGTATGTGGAACCCACGTGGATGGAAGCCAGCTGTGCGGTCCCCTGCCACTTGGAAGGAAACCATCCTCACAGCCCCCGAGCTGGGCATGTACCAACCAGGCCTCCCCCAAACCTTTTATTGGGGTCCCCAATGTGTGGGAAAGGGGGCAGGCAGGCAGGCTTTCCCCCCAAAGTGGATCCGGCCCCATGCCCAAACAACCACAAGAGATGGCTGGGGCCAAACTCTCGCCCCAGCCGACTCCCCGCCAACACATAAAGCTGCATCCACTTCCACAAACTGAACCAGACATATTGGAGTCAGATGTTGGACCCCCATGAGGAAAGATGCACACCATCGATGTAAAACAGCGCCAACACTCGACAGGAAATGTCCAAGTGGGGGATGCCTGCCCTGCCAAGGGCTACTGCCATTCTGCTGATGGTTCTCGTGGCTTTCTGCCTGGCCCAGTCCACCTTCTCAGGGCGCACAGCCCCACACCAAGACTGCCGTTCCAGCATGTCCAACCATAACACAGCCGTGTCGGGAAGCCAATCTACTAGGGACAGTGCTGCTGCAGTTGTCTTGTCTGTGGGCTTCCTAGAGGCACCTGGTTGGCCACTGTGTGAACAGACTGCTGGACTTGCTGGGCCTTGGTCTGTTCCAGCAGGGCTTTTCTTATGTTCTTACCATAAATCCGCCACTGCGGCTTCCCACATCTCACAGCCCTTCCTGTAGCCAAGATAATTTTCATCCAGCTGTACCACCAAGATGTTCAAGAGACCCAACTGCTAAACTCTGTGCCAAACCAACGATCTCAGTGCCGAACCAGGAAATCTCCAGTCTGTCATCCAAGCCAAGGTTACGTCCCCAGCCAGAGTTCTCTGTGCATTCCCCTGCCCAGTGAACGATGCTGTGTATTCCCCTGCCCAGTGAACGATGCTATCCAAGCCTGCTTCAACTGCCACACTGAAACTCAAATCAGAGCATTAGAGGGAGGTGTCCCTGAAGGTCTGGTGTACACCTTGTAAGCTGTGGAATGCCAATGACCAATGGCTTTGATACTTGGCTCTGGTAAACCAACTGCTGTGGCTGTGGCAGCCGCAATCCTGAACGAGTGACTGAAGGCTTTGCTAAAAGTGATATTGTTGCCAAATGCCCACCCATAGTTTGAGGGGAGAGTCCCCGTTCATGCAGTGTCACCAGATACTACTTCATCACCCCCTCAAGCAATGGCCAGCTACTGATACCCCCTATGGATGCCGAGAAGGAGAGGAAGGCAGATGCTGATCTTGAGTATGGCTGGAACGTAGTGGGTGCAAGGGAGTTGAAAACCCCATCCATCAGGATGCGTCTCCAAGAACCAAAGTTCCTCCGGGAATGGATCTGAGGGTGGGTTTGCCCCAGGAGCCAGGCTGTAGAATCTCTCCTCCTGGAGGTGAGATAACGCATCTGCTAAATCATTTCCCACCCTAGCCACATGTCTAGCTGAAAAAGAGATGTTACCCGACAAACAGGTCAAGATGAACCTGCGTACCAGCCTTATGACATGCTCAGACTGTGATAACTGCTTATTGATCACCTTGAGGACCGCCTCGTTGTCACATCAAAACCTGACCCTCCTGTTCTGAAACAAGTCCCACCAGATGGTGACTGCCACTAGTATGGGGAAGAATTTGAGAAAGGTCAAGGTGATACTTGTCCCAGCCCAATGAGCTGGCCATTTCCAGGTGCACCAGCGACCGTCAAAATAAACCCTGAAGCCAAACGACCCGGAGGAGTCAAACTGGACCTGAAGGCCCCCCCCCCCCGATCTAGCGGTGTCTGCCACATGGATATCCCATTAAAAAATTTAACGAAGGCTTGCCAGACTGCTAAGTCCTCCTTCATACCCTTTGTCAACTGGATTTTATACAACAGGCGGGAGGCTTGAGATGTGGCTCTCGCTAACCAAGTGCAGAAAGCCCGGCCTGGAGAAACAACACAAAATTGAAGTGGCCAACCAATGACTGCAGTTCCCTCAAAGGGCACTTTTTCTGTGCCATGAACATAGACAGAAGGGCCTGCGTGGCTAGAAGCATATCCTCCGGAGGCGGGATGTTCCAGACATCATGTCTCGCTCAATGCCCAAGTAAGTCAGTTTGGTTGCAGGGCCTTCTGTCTTTTCATGGGGCAGTGGAACCCCCAGTTCTGAAGCCAAAGACAGAAAATTGCATAACAATTGTGAGTAGGCAGTGGTGCCCCCTGTCCCCACGAACAGAAAATTGTTCAGGTAATGCATTACCAGTTTCGAATTAGCCTTGGTGGACACCACCCATTCTAAAGACGTGCTGAAAGTTTTGAATGCGGCACAGGCTACAGAGAAACCCATGGGCATCGCCTTATCCACATTCCACTCCCCCCCAAACCTGAAGCCTAACAGGCTTTCCCGAGTCAGAGACACAAGGTCCGGACTCGGACTCGGCCCACCCCCCGAGACGGAGGGCAACACCCCGAGAGGGCCCGAGCTGTTGCGGCAATATGCGGAAGAATATTGTACGAAAAGTTTTAGGTTGACATGTCACATATTCCTCCATATTCCCTATATGAAAGTATAGTTTAGTTTGTTTCTGTAGTGTTAAAAAGGGGAGTGTTGGGTTGCCAGATGCGCTTACTAGTTGATTAGGCAGCCTATGCTGGCTCATGCAGCAGCTGGTGTGCATGATCAGGAAGGCAGGGCTGTGGGCCAGGTGCCCTGAATCAACCCAAAGTACCTGGCCTAAGTGAAAAACCCAAGGAAGGAGATGAACGGGGGGCTTCTACACAGATCAGGCTGGATGCTGTGGGACAGGACTGGTGATTCTGGGATCTCTCTGGATGCTGCACACGGAGCCCCCTGCACCCAAGAAGGAGAGAGAGAGACTCATGTACAGTGGTATTGCTCTGAGTTACTTTGTATTGTTTTGCCTGCTGAATGTGTAGTTTGGTAATTAAACTGTTGATTTTCCTTCAATTACCAGTGTGCTCATTGCCTCCAAATCTTAAAGAATGCCTGCTTGGCAGGACACAAGCAGCCTGCCATGGAGCCCCACTTACCTAGCCAGCTGAGAGACAGTGGGTGGCAGGCAACTCCGGGCAAGGCTGTGGAGGCGCAGAGGCGTGGTGCGTCCCGAGACCCCGCTTTCCGGGCCAGTTGGGAAGTGGGGAGAAGACAGGCGAGGCCAGGAAGGCGCGATGGTGCGGCTCGCCATGAGACCCCACTTCCCGGGCCAGCTGGGAAGCTGGGAGAAGACAGGCAACCCCAGGTGAGGCTGGGGAGATGCGGCGGCGCGGCCCGCCATGAAACCCCACTTCCCGGGCCCATTGGGAAGCGGGGAGGAAATGGGTGATGCCGGGCGGGGCCGGGGAGGCACAGCGACTTGGCCCGCCACGAGTCTCCGTTTCCCGGGCCAGCTGGGAAGCGAGGAGGAGACAGGAGGCTTTGGGTGGGGCCGGGAGGGTGCGTAGGCGTGTCCCAGCTCACCCAAAGAACAGCGGACTGGGATGGGGCCCCAGCGCGATGGGAAAGACACAGGGAATGGGAGGACCTTTTCCGCAGCCATGGCCAGGGAGACCATGGAGGCTGGCCTCACCTCCTCCATCTCCCAGGAAGACAGGACGGCCAAGCAGGAGAGAGGAGGTCTGCGGCTGAGTGCTGACAGCACTGCCCAGATGGGGGGAGGCTGAGCGAGACGAGCATGCCATCGAGTGAGGGGAAGTATGGAGGGTGAATTCCGGAGGAATGGATTCGTTTACTGAAGCCCCTTTGGGGTAGGATAGATGATGCATAAGGCGATATTCCCCAGGGGTTTTCTTAGGGACTACGCCTAATGGGGACACCCTCAGATTCAATACCACACTTGCCCGTACTCCCAGCACACCCTCCTGGAAGAAGCCTTGTGGTACCCCCACCTGCTTGATTTGTTGCTATCAGGCCTGCCCTTCACATGTGGGTTAACCAGCATTGACCACAAATGATTGTCAGTCAGGTCCCAATGACAGCGCTACTTATGGGATACCCCTTTGCGGAACTCCTCGTATGCCGCATCACCCGCTAGTGTCTGAGCATGCAGTTGTGGTGGTTAGGCATGTGCCAGGCCCGTTTGGGGTAAGTGGCTGCTATTACCACCATGTAAATCCCATAACACCTCATCCAATTATCAAAAGTGTGATCCCTGGGATCCACCCTGGCCTTTTTAGTTCCTTGTTTGGCTGTTTTTTTTGACTCCTGCTTTCTGAGGTCTCTGGTTTGATGAGTGTGAAAATGTCTATGTAGAACCCATTAGTAATCTATTCTCTTACATCCTTGGGTAAATGTATCCCAGGGGAATTATCTCCAGCCACATAGGTGGACTTAAAGCACCTCTTGGAACTGAGCTAGCCTGGTTCCCAAATCCCTTTGGGACCTTCCTGTGCTTCGAGACCTTGTCCTCAGCCCTTCTTCACCATACCCATCCCAGTAGCCCCAATTTGTCCACTGCCACCTGCCAGTGCTGAGCAGAGACCCCATCAGATTCCTTCCCTGACAAGGACCCACCTGATGTTCCCTCACAGTTTGACTCTTCCCTTGTGTGCTCCCCTTCTTTCCAGTGGCAGTCTCGCGAACCTGCTTGCTCGACATTTGACGTGGCGTCTCGTTCCTGGAGGTGCTGGAGTCCAAGCTGCTAGGGCTGGATGATGACGAGCCTCCCCTTCTCCTGTGGGTAACAGTGCTGTGCCTGTGGCCTCGTTCCACCTCACCAGATGTTCCCTCAGAGCTCCCAGCCGCCCCCTTGGCTGCTTTCAAGTCTGTGATGTCTTCAGCCAGGGAGCTCTGGCTGGGGCAAGAAGACGAAGACATGGAGAGGCAAAAAGCCTACCTTGCCCCCCACCCCCCGAGGTAGGCTTTTTGCCCATGGCCGCAAAACAGGCCTCCACTGAGATGGGGCCTGCACATTCTTTTAGATGTATGAACATTAGTCACAAGATGCAACACATAGGTTTAACTGGTATAGACCTCAGTTAAGGGACCAGCAGTACAATCCTATGCAGTTACTTCAGTCTAACTACTGATTTCACTGAGCTTAGACTGGAGTAACTGCATAGGATTTCACTGTGAATCCTGAAAAATGGCAAATCTAGCAAAACACAGTAATAAAATTTGGAAGAGGCATTGTAGAATGCAAAAACAAAGACTGTGATTTACCAGGAACAGGAAGCAGAACATAAGAGGGTGTCCATGATAAATAGGGAGAGCAAGAGCATATGTAATTATTAAATGTTTGCAAAAAGACTGGACAGCTTTGAATGATAAATGTCTCCTATTTGTTTTTATAACCTTCACCATAGCACCATAGTGCCTACACAGCCTACATACATTCCTATAATAGTGCCATATATGGTGTTTCCATTATCATTAGTTATATTACCCACTACCAAGCTATTTAGGTTCCCATTTTGATACATAAATCTATTCAGCATTTTATATATTACAGACCTGATTTATACCAGGCAGCCATCTTTCTGTTGATGCTCATTCTATTATTTGGCCTCAAAGTTAACAGCAAATGTTTGGTTTCTTTATGAGAGCCCATATAAATGCTGATAGAAAGGCTGGCAGAGTATGAGTGCTGCCATTCCCTAAATCTATATATAGCCATTGTTAAAATTAACAACCTTTTTATTTATAATATCAATCCAACATGGATATGTTTATTATCAGCATTATCTGGGGTAATTTTTCTGTCCTTATTTCAACCTTGGCTGGTAATGTTTATATTAAGGTTTTATATCAAGGTATTTGCAATGGTGCTGCTATGTCATCTGTTCCTAACAGCATTAATATTAGAAGAGGAAAAATACATATTAGCCGACTTTTATTATCAAACAACACAGTGAATTAAATCTGCACCTAAGAAAACAGTATGTATTATGTGTATTATGTGTAATCAATAATTCCATAATTTATGGCCCAAATCCAGTTCTGACTGTAGACAACTAGTTTTGCTGAACAACTATTGTCCTACGTGGAAATGTTCACATCCCCATTCATTTCAAAATTCACATGCAACCAGTACAATGCATTTTTTAGCACAGATGACATACACATCTAGACACATCTCAGATCTTATTAGTCAATGTGTACATGCCACCAATCATCACTGATAACAATCATAAACCCTTTTGGGAAACATTAGAGTCATATATATCAACTTTGATGGACAAACATCCTGGGGCAGCCCTCCTCATGGGTGGGGATTTCAATGCAAGATTAAGCAGTAACAACAATAGGTTGGATAAGGTTATGAATTGGAATGACGAGAACTTGCTTTCAAGACAATCAAACGATCAGATCATTAATAAGGCCGGGCAGTATTTGGTGGACTTATGCTCTAGTCTTAACCTTAATGTTTTAAATGGTTCTAGCCAATTTGACCCTCAAGGGGAATATACCTATGTTTCTCATGGCTGCAGTGTTGTGGATTATATTATTATCTCAAAAGAGCTGAAGGATTTCATTACTAACTTTACAATAGGTGATCGAACAGAAAGTGACCACCTACCAATCCTACTGTTCTTTAAGCTCAGTTATGATCCAGAAAGTCCTTGTTCATCCCGTTTGGATAATTTGTACTATCACAGCCTTAAAAGGATTAAATGGACATCTGACTGCAAGACTCAAATTAATCAATGGTGTCCAGCAATAGTGCTTCCCAGCTAAATTTTAAGCTATCTGGCACAAAGAGCATGGCAGAGGCTCTCCTAACTTATAATTCCATCATCACAAGTTTTGAGGCCTTCTCACAACTCTTTAGAGTTAACGCCAAGAAAGATAAGATGTCCCCTTGGTTTGATAAAGAATGCTTTAACGCAAAAAAAAGGAACTATGTTTATTGTTCTGACAAATCTGCTCTGGATCATGTACCTGGCCCATCTCCAGATACTATGAACTGAGGAAGAAATGTCAAGTCCTTCTAACTCAAAAGAAGCACACCTACTTCTTAGAGAAATGGTCCCAACTTTACATTGCATTTAAAAGCAAAAACAATAAAGAGTTCTGGTCCATGATATCCAGGCAAGGTCATCCATTTAGTGGGAATTCCAATTTTTCAATAACAGCCCAGAAATAGGTCTCGCACTATACTACTCTTTTCAACGACCCTCTTTCCATTCACTTTGATAGAAAATCACTAGACTGCCTAGATATGCCTGATTGGCCGCCTGTGTCCTCAGAAGAGATATGAGATCTCATAACAAGCCTTAAATCAAACAAAGCCCTGGCCCCCGACGATATACCTGCAGAACGTATCAAGAATAATATTGATTGGTGGGCAGATCCCCTTGCTCGACTATTCACGTTAATTGATAAATATGGAATTCTCCCAGATTCTTGGTTAAATTCTATTATAATTCCGATTTTTAAAAAAGGTAACCTGACAGCGCCTGAGAATTACTAACCAATAAGTTTACTCTCCATATTAGGGGAACTGTATTCTAGACATCTGCAATTAAAGCTATCTGAGTGGATGAACACTCAAAATCTTTCAGGGAAAGAACAAATTGGATTTGGGGTGAATCATTCGACCTTAGACCACTGTATCACACTGTCTTTCCTGGCTGAAAAATACCTTCACTTTCCCAAAGGGAAGCTATACGCCGCCTTCATAGATCTTCGGGGTGCTTTTGATTCTATCAATAGGCCTGCCCTTTGGGAGAAATTGCAAAAATTGCTTGTAGATCGACACCTTTTATGGCTATAGGGTAAACTCCATTTTTCAAACACCTGTCAGGTTAGAGTGGATAATAAAGGTTCATGGACTAAAAAGATTCTGGTGACTAAACGCGTGAAGAAAGGCTGTATTTTAGCACCTGCCCTGTTTAATTTCTTTCTCACTGGCCTCCCCCCTCATGTCTAGACCGGAAGATCATGCTCTGAAACTGAACTCTTATCATGTTCCCATCCTGTTGTATGCAGATGACGCAGTGGTGTTTTCCTGAACTAGAGTAGGTATGAAGCGTTCTTTGTTAGCTTTTGCATCTTACTGCGACAAAAAATTTCTAAACATCAATTATACCAAAACTAAAATTTTACTTTTTTCCAGATCATGGAAATGGGCAGGTTGGAGAATCGGTGATAGGGAAATCGAACAAGTTAAATCATTTAGATATTTGAGGATGCTTTTTTCTCATAACCTGAACTGGTCTATCCATAGGGAACGTTCCCTTGTCTCAACCAAGAGCAAGTTGTCAGCTATTATCCGGTTTTTCTATCAAAAAGGAAACCAATTTGTACCAGCAGCAATAAGAATTTTCCAGGCCACAATAATTCCACACTTATTGTATGGCATCCCTATGTGGATCCAAGCTTTCAACAACGGGGTGGAATGGACAAATTTGACTTTTTCGGCGCATACTGGGTATACCCAACTTACTTGGATACCTTATGCTTATGCTTATTGAATCCGGAGCCTGGATCTCTACCATTAAGTTCTGGCTGCACCTACATTTTTGTGCTCTGCTAAACAGTCTCATAGCCGGTTTGTTTGTGGACCCTTATGTATCCAAATGGTCCCAATTTATAGTAAGGAAAATCATATTTTTTGGTATCGACATAGAGGCATTGGCAAACTCCAGGGTCGCTTATATTCTTCGGATGATTACACGGAGAATTTGGGACATGGAATTGCAGAAAATAAATGCTGGAGTGAGTAAGATCTGCTCACCTACCTTTTTTGGCCTTTCTCCTCCTAAAAGAACAATGGCTGAATATTTCTCTAATTTAGTCCATCCCTCCCAGCGCAGAGTCTTTATGCTGGCCAGATTAAATATATTTCCATCAGCCATAGTTTCTGGTAGATATAGGGGCATTCCTCGGAACAAAAGACTATGTAGCTGTCAGTTGAAAGAACCAGAACATATTCTCCTATATTGTCCCTTGTACTATAAACAACGTCTAGAACTAATTAACCCTCACCTTATGTCCTTAAAAGATTTAGCATATGATGGTACCAAATTTTTATTAGCGGATAGGATTCCTGCTGTTTCAGAACAGGTGGCAGAGTTTCTGGCGATTGTTATTAAAAATAAAAATAAGAGGGTAAGTGAATAAATAAACAATAAAACCAACTGAGGCAATACAGACACTGGGAAATAATACATAAAAGGGTATTGGTATTAGCTGTGCTGTGCAACAGGTCCTGGTTCTCATTTGTCGTTTGGGAGAATGTATTATTACAGCATTTAAAACTGAAGTTTTAAATTGATGGTTAAGTTTTGACTATATTGTTGTATGTGTGACTCCTTTGAGCGAGCGTGGAGTTTTTTGTATTCCTGTTACTATTATTACTATTATCATGCCAATAAAGGTGACTGAAACTGAAACTGAACTGACATACACATCAAAGTGCATGTCTGCTTTGGATATGCATGTAAAAGGCTACTTCCTTGCATGTCTCCCAGTGCAATTCTAAGCAGAACTAGGCCCTTTGAAGCTCATTGAAAGTAATGGGCTTAGCAGGGGTAACTCTTCTAAGAATAGTAGAAAAGGGCAAGAGTCCAGTAGCACCTTAAAGACTAACAAATATATATATATATATATATATATATATATATATATATATATATATATATATATATATATATATATATATATATATTTGTTAGTCTTTAAGGTGCTACTGGACTCTTGCCCTTTTCTACTACTGCAGACAGACTAACACGGCTACCCACTGTGAATTATCTTCTAAGAATGGCACTCTAAGTGAATTGGAATGTATGTCAATAAATTGCCTCTGTGGAAATATAATTTATTTAACATTTATGACAAATATACTGCATAGTACCTGGCAGCCTGGTATGGAAAGATTCGAGTTTTCTCAGAGGCTGGCCATTACAAAATGAAGTGATAATGTGTAAGAAGTGCATCAAAATGTGTAAGAAGCACATCAAAAACAGCGTGAGAAGGGAGTCAAGGTATACAATGGGAAAGGTGAATTGATGAAAAACTCCCCCTCTGTTACTGTGGAAACTCTATGTTGGATCCAAGCCATGTGGTTGTCCTTATAGTCTCCAGTATTCTGGACATCACTGAGGGACAGCAACACGTAACTGTTCATAGGACCAGGCACATTACTTATTCAACTCCACTCTTAGCATCCAGCTCGAAACACTGAACAACAAAAAAAAAACACCACAGCAGATAATTCCCTTAGGGCTGTTGATTCAGTTCGTCCGAACCAAAAAAACAGCCGAATTTTCAGCAATTCGGGGGTTTTCAGTTTGGATGGAACCAGACTGAAAAAAGGCGGGAAAACGATGCCCCGAATTCAGCAAATTCAAGGCGATTGCCGAATAAATTCAGCAGTTTCGGCATTCCCGAACCTGCCTTTTTCCGCCTTTAAAGACCCACTGCCCACTTTCCTGGGACTCCCGGGAAACCGGACGGGGGGGTCTTTAAACTCTCCACTTAGGCTCCAGGGACTCTTGCCTTCCAGCAAGGCGCTTTAAACAGATCTGTGCCTTCCAGCTGGGAGGCGCAGATCTGTTCCCCCCCTCCGCGCGCCTTCACGGGGCTTCCCTGAAGGCATGCAGGGGGCACTTTAAACAGATCTGCGCCTTTCAGCTGGGAGGCGCAGATCTGTTTCCCCCCCACACGCACCTTCATGGGGCTTCCCTGAAGGCGCGAGGGGGCACTATAAACAGATCTGTGCCTTCCAGCTCTGTTTAAAGAGCCCCCTGCACGCCTTCACGGGGCTTCCCTGAAGACGCGCGGGGGGCATGTTAAACAGATCTGCGCCTTCCAGCTGGGAGGCGCAGATCTGTTTAAAGAGCCCCCCGCGCGCCTTCATGGAAGTCCCGTGAAGGCTTGCGGGGGGGCTCTTTAAAGACCCCAGCCCCCTTCCTGACTCTCGGTTTGAAGTGGTGGGCACCGCCTGGGCAGGCGGCGCCCAGCACTTCAAAGACCCAACCGAATTCTCCCCCGAACTCCGGATCTCACGCCGAATTTCACAGATCCGAAGCAGGGGAGTTCGGACTTCGGCACGTCCCGAATTAAAAAGGGCTGAATTTTGCCGAAGCCGAACTTTACTGAATTTTTTTTCAACAGCTCTAAATTCCCTATCAGTTTGAGACTCCACATTTGAAGACAATGAATATTAGATAATCCTGATTGTGTTGGATTCTATTCAACTGACCCATCAGGAAAGGGTACAAACCTGTTTCATTCAAGAGGGTTTTTTCTTATGCATGATGGCTGCATGACTCTGATTGGTGATGGTGATAAACACTGATTAGTGGTTTTATTTGTGTATTATAAATGATTTTATTTCCTGACCTTAATGTCTTATAATTTGTGTGACTCACCTTGGGACCCCTTTTTGGGGTGGAGGCTGAACACAAATATATTAATAAACAAATAAGTGTAAGGAAAAAACAAGTATAGCACAAGGGACCCAAGCAAGCATGAGCTCAATTCTAGAGGGGAAATCAAAGAATCAGAGTAAGCCACTAGACACATGGAGAGGGAAAGGCTGTCCCAAATCCTCCCAAGTAACTGGGTTTTGTGCCTTTAGCTGTTTTCACTGCTGGCTGAAATGCAAACAAGAGTTGTATAACATGCCTTCTGAAAGCTAATATTATTTTAAGGCTGTTCCGGTAACGATAGTGATTCTATATTTTAAATGACAGGGCACCACAGATGAGCCTGACACATTGCCAGCAAATGGACTGGACCTTTTCAGGGGGGACCAGGAGCATGGTTGGTAGAGAATCAACGCAGATAGTGTAAAAAGGAATTAAATTCATGGCAACTGACAGGGCAACATCTGTCTTCATTTGCGACCACTCGTAAAATGCAAAACACTAGTTCCACCCAGGCACAGGACTGATGAGAGCACAAAGATTTCTCATGAAGTGGAACAGAAGGCAGCAAACCCAGTTTCTAATATGAATTCTGAGAGGTGCATCTGTTATTATCAACATGGTATAAAATTGCTCTTTTTGTCTCCTATCAATCATTGCACAAGAGGCATGCCCGCCAAGCCCAGCATGCTCAGGAAAATGGTGAACTGACTGATTAAAGGCAACCACCACAATTTGTCTCTACCAAGTATATGCTACAGCACTTGAATAACATGGGAGGAGGGAGAGAAAGGTGTTAACACAGACAAACAAGATAATAAGTATATTCTGCAGTTAAAAGTAGACATTTGGGTTCACAATTGGCCAGGTATAGCCAAATGATAGGCAAAATCTCATTGGCCAATCACATCATGACGCAGGAGCAAACTTTTGAAAATTCAAAACACTGTAAATTAAGCTTCTCCCCTGTCTTGTGATCTCTAACTCTTGACTTTGCCTATGGGAACACAAGGCCAGGTAAACCAGAGTAGGTATTTTTGTATTTACATTAATTTAAGCCCGGTCCTTAATTATACACCATGCTATGAGGAAGAAGAATAGACTTAAGTGTTATTCTTTTTTTCATATTTTGCCCCAGGGTAGTCCACAGATGGGGTCTGCATAGAGTTGCCAACCTCTTGGTAATGACTGGAGATGTCCTGCTATTACAACTGATCTCAAGCCAATAGGGATCAGTTCACCTGGAGAAAATGGCCACTTTGGCAATTGGACTCTATGGCATTGAAGTTACTCCCCTCCCCAAATCCCACCCTCCTCAGACTCCACCCCAAAAACTTCCCACTGGTTGTGAAGAGGGACCTGTCAACCCTAAGTCTGCTCAGGTGTCCACCTCTCTATCTATGTAAAGGACTCACTTGGACAGGTGTGGTCTGAAGTAAAACGCTTTATTCAAAGACAAGCAGGCTAAGACTAAGACTTGACCGCTCACAGGCATAGTAAAGCAGGCAATACTTTCCTAGGAAAGTTTACTAGACTATAAGCAATTCTTATGGGGTCCCGGGCCGGCGTTGCCTGGCAACAACGGAGATAAGGATTCTCACTGTTGAAGACTCAACACAGTCCAGGTGCTAAATCGAAAGCACAAACACCAGAGAGGCCCTGGGAAGCGAGACCAGGCCAAAGCCCTGACAACAACTACATTGCAGCCACAAACTACCTCACAAGTAGTATGAGACATTTGCCAAGCAAATAAGCAGATGACCAACTTGCAGTATCCCTACCCTCATCTAGGCTACACATCATGCTAGCTGATCCAGAAAAACCAAAGCAAGATATTAGCTTCTCTGTCAGCCCAATAGGATCCCATCATTCTTGCATTCTATAAAGCATCATTGATTGATGGCAGATTTACCGCAATAGTAATTAAGATGGAAGAATCACATCTGGAGACCCTGCAGTCAGGTAAGAGGCCATTATATTTAATGGCTTAATACTAAGTAATAATAACAACTACATATACCTCTGAAAGTTGGGCAACCTTTGTAACATTTGCAGACAGATTTGGGTCTATTATCTCTTTCTAGCACATGACACCAGGGACATTTCTTGTTTCCTCCCATTGTCTCAATACACTTACTGGTGTCTGTCAGTTATTATGCACTAGAAAGCATAATCATAAATCAGAAGGCCTTTACCAACAGTAGCCTCTCTGTTCCTGTCTATCTGCTCCATACAACCCCTGCTGTGAGCAAGCTATGGTGCTTACCATAGCAACTTCCAGCCTGCTCAATTACTGAATGCAAACTTGATTCTCTAGCCACGATTCTCAAACACCACACATCCTTGTTTTAAAGGCTGTAATTAATGAGATACTTAATGCTGCACTCTCATGTTCATTAAATAATACATTGGGAGCCCTTTGATTCATTTTCATTTTTAAAAAAAAACCCTGATATGTTTAAGGATTTGATCAAATTTGTCATTTTTAAAGCTTAAAGCGAAGTAACATTCAGCATTCTACTAGTGAAATCATATTTTGTAAGACTAGTGAGCTGTTACCCAATTGAGTTTAGGATGTACATGCTTATTAAATATGTTTCTCCTCCCTAAATCATTTCTAAAATGGAACAGATGAACTACAATTGAGAATGTAGTAGGGATGTGCATATCGGTAAACTAGGGCTGTCAATTCGGTTCGGTCCGAACTGAAAATCAACCGAATTTCCCCTGATTCGGTGATTTTCTGTTCGGACGGATCCGAACACAAAACTGGCGGGCAACCGGGGGGGCCGAATTCAGCGAGTTCGGGAGTTCGCGAATAAATTCGGCCAATTCGGCCCCCCTTCAGGGGAGCCCGCTGAAAGGCGCGGCTGTCATTTAAACTCATCTGCGCCTCCCGGCCGGGAGGCACAGATGAGTTTAAAAGACAGCCGCGCCTTTCAGCGGGCTCCCCTGAAGGAGTACCGAACCCACAAGGGTCAAATTCGGCCGAATCCGAACTGTACCGAATTTTTTTTTTTGACAGCCCTACGGTAAACCCAACCGGAAAACAAGCCGAAAAATCACCATTTCGGCTTATTTTGGCTTCCTGGTTTACCGGATGCAAAAAAGGCAGGAAAATAGCTGAGCCAAAATGGGCGATTCTCAAATAAGCCGAAAATATTCAGCTTATTCGGGTTTGGCTATTTCCCTCACTTGCAAGGAGAAAGCTCTCCTTGCTTCAGCTGGGGCAAACTACCTTGACTGAGGACACCCTAAGAAGGGGGAGGGAGGAGGGACTTGAACTCCCAGTGGCCAGTAGGTGGCCAGATCTGGGAGAACAGTGTTCTTTGGTCAATCACAGAAGCTGGAATTAGGGCTGTTGAATTAAAAAAAAAACGGTATAGTTTGGATTCGGCTGAATTCGGCCTGTTTAGATTCGGGATATGCCAAAGTCCGAACTCCCCCGCTTCGGGTCCGTGCAAGTCGGCGGGAATTCAAAGTTCAGGGAAAAAATTCGGCTGAATAAAGCCATTAAAACACAACCGCAAAGCAACACAACAGCAACACCTTTGCAACTGTGCAAAGCAACACCTGACACCTGGGAGTTTGCAAACCATGGAAAGGGACAGAGGCAGCTAGCTATGCATAATGAGCACGAGGGGTGGAATTTCCCCTTTTGCATGGGACTCCAAATGCATTCTTTAAGTCACCATTTGAAAACCAGTTTTGAGCAAGCATCCACATAGACCTAACTGCTCTTATGAATGAGGGAAAACCTGAAGACACACAACTGAAACCCCCCCCTTAAACCAGGGAGAGAGAGACTCGACGGGGAACACACACCCCAGGCAGAACCGGCAAAAGCCCCCTTTGGCTTCCCCCACCCACCCACAGAAACTGCTCCCTCCCCACACACACAGAGACTCTGCTTCCACACACACACACACAGGAGAAAAATTATAGATTAAAGCCCCCAAAGGGGTCTTACTGTGGCTGTCTTCTGTTCCAGCAGGAGGGGCTGGGAGGAGAACTGGGTAATCCAAGACAATTCCATTTAGGCACGGGACATTTTGCTCTGGAGATGCATACAGGATCCCATTCATCCCAATAGGGAAAAGGGGAAAGGGGAAAGCCCATATCTCGGGACCCCCTGACCCAATGTTTACAAAACTTGGGTGGTCTCTTAAGAAGGCTTGTCTGAAGCTCCGCTCAAAGTTTGGGATCTGCACCCCCAAAAATACGCCCCCTGCAGCCACGGAAAGAGAAAAGGGGGAGCCGATATTTCTGCCCCCACTGAAGCCATCTTTACAAAACTTGGGTGGTATCTTAAGAAGGATTGTCTTAAGCTATGCTGAAAGTTTGGGGGCTGTATCCCCCAAAAAGCGCCCCCTGCAGCCACGGAAATGGAAAAGGGGGGGAGGGAAAAGGGGTGGAGCACATATCTCGAGACCCCCTGACCCAATGTTTACAAAACTTGGGTGGTCTCTTAGGAAGGCTTCTCTGAATCTCTGCTGAAAGTTTGGGGTCTGTACCCCCAAAAATGCGCCCCCTGCAGCCACAGAAAGGAGCGAATGTGCACAAGCACCCACACACACACGAGGATTTCCCTCTCTCTCTCTCTCTCCCCAGCCGGGCCGCACATCAGCTGTTTCCTCCAGTACTCAATCCTGACTGATTGGCCAGAAGAAGACCCAGCTTGGCCACCGATTGGCCGGGGAAGGAGAATGCTGCTTACTGACGGTTATGCTGCTTACTGCCGCCCCGAATTGGCCGGATTTATTTGTGAACTCCCGAACTCGCTGAATTCGGTCCCCCCTTTTCCCGCCATTTTTGAGTTTGGTTCCTCCCGAACTAAAAACCGCCGTATCAGGGGAAATTCGGCTGTTTTTCAGTTCGGGCCGAACCGAATCAACAGCCCTGGCTGGAATGCCATTCAAAAAATTTCTGCTCCTGGCCAAAGACTGTATATACACCTGGTCTCTCCCAAAGTGGCCATTTGTACACTAAGAGAGAGTTTGGTGCAAACCTTGGCTTTTGCTCCTGCTGCCTCATCCTGAGCTGGCCTGGTGGATTACAGCCTGCTGCTTTGATTGGATTATTTCCTGTCTGCTGCCTGGAGGAGAAGAGAAGACATCCAAGAGTTTGAGATCCTGTCATCGTTTTTTTGGGGGGGATGGGGTGGGGCATATTTTCTAAACTTGGCTACAAGCCGCGGGAGGGGTCTAGTTTGAGGCACTGAAATTCAATATTGTGTTGTTCCTGCTTCTTCTTTCCTGCTTCATTTTTTTCTGATTTAATTGTGGTGGCTGGTGGGATTCTGTTACAACAAGCAAGCCACCTTTGCTGCTGATTTCATTCTTTGGTTGGTTGGGGGGGGGGCGGGATCCCATTTCATTTCAATACTGCATTTTTGCTGCTTCCTTCCTGCTTCAATTTAATTTCTGATTTAATTGTGGTTGGATTTCATTACAAGCCTTTGCTGATTTTATTCTTTGGGTGTGTGTGTGGGGAAATCCCATTTCAAAGCTGTGTTGTTCTCGCTGCTTCCTACCTGCTTCATTTTTTGTGATGTAATTGTGGTGGCTGGTGGGATTCTGTTACACAAAGCAAGCCACCTTTGCTGTTGATTTCATTCTTTGGGTAGGGGGGAAACTGCTTGGCTTTGGTGTGTGATATTCCTGGTCTGAGTGGCTGATTTGATCTTTTGGGGGACACTGCTTGGATGTTGTTGTCATTGGCCTCAGTTTGTTTAGAGAGAGGTTTTTCCCTGGCAGTTTCATTTTTGTGTAGGCCACCAGGGCTTGGACTGTTGGTTGGTGTGTGGTTTTCCTCCTGGTCTGAGTGACTGATTTGATCATTTCTCTCCGGGTAGTCTAGCGAGGTGACTTCACAGACACACAACCAGCATTAATAAGACCTGTTAGGAATCTGTTGGGCTACATTGCCCCCTCAAATTTAAACCATAGGGCTTCAGTTTCTTACCAATTAGGCTCTGTTAGGTCTTTAAAAGAGCAAAGGATATTGATTTCTAAATAGTCAAATAGCTCAAAAAGTTATTGAAAGCCTCCTGGCCTGTATTGTGCCCAGCCAGCATTAGATTTCCAGTTCAACAGTGAGGGAAGCAGGTCCTTGCAGAAAAACCTCTTCTGGTTCTTTAGGAATTCATTAGCTGAGCACAGACTTAGATAAGGTTTAATATAATCTCAGTGTGGGTACTTCCCCCCCCCCCAGTGTGAGAAGTTAAACTTAGACAGGTCTCTAGACCAGGACCACCAGGTCATTCTTTAAAAAACCAAACAAACAAACCAGCACCTCTTGGGCGCTGGCACGGCCCTTGCACAGGCACCCCCACGTCTTCCCCCTCCGCCACCTGCCACCAGCTTAACTCCACTTATGCCAGCATCCAGGCCTCTTGCATCGGCATAAGTGCCTCTTGTGCCGGTGGTAGGCCCTCCTAACCACTTTTGGCTTCCAACAGTAGGAATGCGCTGTTAGGGTCACTGATGCCAAAGAAAGTTTATATATGCAAGAGGTCAGGAATTGAACTGGTAAGATGTAACAATCCCCTGAATGATATAGTTTCCAGGGAGAATTTTGTTGCAAATCAATATTGTTTACATGACAAATCATTTTTTTTTAATTAAAGAGTGAGACACTTCGGTTTCGTGATCCTCTGCTAAATAAATCCTCTGTAAGTCTGCTTAAAACCAGGTAACTAATCTTTTGATAATGTGAGGGCTAAACCAATTCCCATTCATTCTCATTAAGCTTCTGTTCTCTCCTGCCCACTGCATCTGGGCTTCAGTCCAGCTCAGGAAAGCTAAGGGAGATAGAGTGGAACCCAGAACTGAAGACAGTTGCTACAGACTCATTAATTTTCCAGATGGTGGCACTTATTCAATCTAAAATGTAATAAAATTTCCCTTCTAGCGCTAACCAGTCTACCTGCCCCTTTATTACTGTCTGACCGTATGTTTGGTGAACTGTCTGCAGTGCTCCCTAGAAAAGATAATTGGCTCGATTTGCCAAAGATATGTTTTATTTTCCCTCATATCTTCTTCCATTAGCAATGAACCTGAGCCTCCCAGAAATTCCTCTGATCTGTTTCCCTGTTCGGGGGTATTAGATTTGCCTCACTATTGTCATGGGCACTTTCAGTGGTGGCCTCATCTCTGTGAAAAAGCTTTCCAGATGATAAGAGAACGGGTTTCATTCTTGCCAGTTTTAGAGGGCACAATGAAACTGTCTTATACTGAGTCAGACTATTGCTCTCTTATGGTTAGGATTGCTTACTTTGACTGGAAGCAGTTCTACAGGATCTCTTTTTAAATGGAGATGCTAGGGATTGAACCTTGGCTCTTTTGCATGCAAAGCAGATGTTCTACCACTGAGCAATGGCCCCTCTGTGTAAAACTGTTTGCATTGGTTTTAATGGAGTGGAGATGGGACTCCCCGCACAAGGCATAGATGGGATTCCCTCTGAGGGGGAGATGGGCTCCCCCCGTGAGTTTCACAGCCCCCACTTGTGTCTTTAGATTAATGGTTGGTACCTTCATGCAAGAACCAACCTTAATTGAGGTAAGAATAACTACTACGGTTGCCTAACTTCTTCAAGAGATTGGTTCCTAAAGCCCTTCTGGAGCCAGTTAAATATAATTTTGTTCTGGAAGGACTTTGACTAAAATAAATGCAGTAGAGGCATCTGTTGTTTTTCTCTTCTGCCCAGACTGTTTTTATATATTTAACTGCTGTCTGAGTGATGTTGGATTTAATTACAATTTTATTGGTTTTGTAATGTTGCTTTGATTTTAATTTATTAACTGCCTTGTGAGGTGCTGTAAATGCCCCCAAATGTGCAAAAAAAGAAAAAGGGGGGGGGGAGAGAAAAAAAGAGTTAAAATAAGTCTGGCTAATGTTAGTCATCACTAACGATGCTTGATCACCTATTGATTGCAAATTGTGATCAGCAATTGAATGTTTGATAAACTGTTCATTTCTATCTGAGTTATTCATATACGTTAGATTGTGCAAAAAATGAAAGTGTGCATGCAGAATCTCATCTGGTGTCCCACAGTTTCCCCCCTACCAGTTTGCTACTGTCTAACTCACCCTCTCCTCATCTGAAATTTTTCAATTCTTTCAATACATAAAACATTTACATTTCTATTAGTGACTTACAGTCTGCCTGACTTGGTATTTTTTAATGACATTAGGTGAACTGGGTGAATCTGGAACACCTCACCTATGCATTATACAGTCACATGGGAATTATGGTTTACCCAAGGACACTGTAGGCTATTTGATGCATCTCGATTGAAAAGAAGAGGAGGTGGACTGCAAGTTTATGTGCTCAAAAAGTAGGTCACTTTGATGACCTAGCCATGGTTTGTGGGATATATGCTTTCACTGATAATACAGAAAGTTCCATTTGCAGGCTACACAGGTAAAAATCTCTCTCAAACTGCAACACATAAGATACTAATTT
Source organism: Euleptes europaea (assembly GCF_029931775.1). Classification (NCBI taxonomy): domain Eukaryota; kingdom Metazoa; phylum Chordata; class Lepidosauria; order Squamata; family Sphaerodactylidae; genus Euleptes; species Euleptes europaea. Next base: position 8,371,262 of record NC_079326.1, on the reverse strand, counting down.
AGGTTATAACTAGGGTCGTGCAAAAAAGGTTTTGGGTCAATTTCAGGTTTATTGGACCTGATTTTTGTGTGTAAACCCGGAATAAGCCGAATACCCAAAGGGGTATTTTGGCTTTATTTCCAGGGTTTCTGAAAAAAATTGGGTCGATTATAACCCATGGGGACTTTTTTCAAAGCTCCTGATAGGGGCCTTTTTGGAGGTAGAGTCACCAAATTTGCAGTGTAGCTGCAAAGGACTCTCCTTAGATGGACACAGAAGTTTGGTGAATGTTGGGACAGGAGGTCCAATTTTATGGGCCCGCAAAAGGGTCACCCCCATCCTCAAGGCATTTGCAAGCCAAGCTGTCCATTGGTTTTCAGATTCAGAATTTCAGCATTGCTGAGGACTGGTGGAAAGAGCCAATTGGCAGGGTGGCACCTGAAAGTCTGGGGGCTCCCTTCGTATCTAGCATGATGTCTTTCCAAACTGAGGAAAAAGGCTTAAATGCAAGAGAAACGAGGCACAGAAAACATTTCTTTTGGTGGCAAACGACATCCTGTGAATAGTCCTTTATTATAGTCATCAAAAATCTAATTTCAAGAGATGGTCACAGTGCAGGGAAACAAAGCCTCTACTTGGGGCAATCTTCAGTTTGAGAGCAGGTTTTCAGGGGTGGTGGTGGTGATACTGGAGCCAGCCGAAGTCAGGATGGCCAAGGCAGCTCTTGTGAAGAAGATTGCTCATCCGAGGGGGTGACGAGTATTCTTCAGAAGGCTGCTAAGCTGGCTTTTTTAGCTGGAGGGTATATCCCTCCAGATGGGACTGGGTGAGCCCCGTCTTTTAAAATGACCCTTCCAGACTAGTTTGGTCTGACCAAACTGGCTCCTATTACACAACCCCTACCTCAAAAGGGCCCTGACTATGGGGCCCTAACAAAACCAGTCAAAGATAGAAAAATGAGAGAAAGCACAGAGCTGTGCATTTGAGCAAAGACGAATAGCTGAAATCCAAAAAAGTTGAATATCTATTTGGCTTTTTTAGAAATCACCTATTTGGCTCCAGGCAGATTCCCAGGTTTTGGTATTCAGTCTACCTGAAACCTGAATATTGCCAAAACGGCTAATTTCAGGTTTATTTTCAGTTTGGGTATATCAGTATGCACAACCCTTTTTATAACCAAGGCACATGACCCTGGAGAGCATAGGAAGCAATATGGACAAGAAAGCCTGTAGAAGTGGCTACCTGGACTGCCTCCTGCTGAATGCCACAAACTGTGTAGTCACTAAGCACCTCAACAGGATATCCAGTTCAATCTTGAAGGAAAAAGCGAAGTGATCCAGAGGCTGATTCTATTTGCATGTAAACATTTGGTCATGATAAGTTAGAATGCCAATTGTGTTTCTCCCTCCCCTCAGGAAGATCTCTGCACCCTTGTGAGTATGTAAGATGCCATCAAGTTGCAGCTGACTTATGGCAATCCCAGCAAGGGGCTTTCATGGCAAGTGAGAGGCAGAGGCTGTTTGCCATTGCCTTCCTCTACAGAGTCTTGCTTGGTGATCTTCCATCCAAGTACTGACCCTGCTTAGCTTCCAAGGTGTTGAGATAGGGCTATAACATGCTGCCTTCCCTTCCCACACAGAGGTGTGACCTGGCCAGCCGGGAGAGTCAGCGGGAGAGAAGGCAAAAGGAAAGAAGTTAGTGGGAGAGAGGGCAAGAGGAGCTGGGCCTGTGCAGAGGTCTGCCTCAGAGGCAGACAAGCCGCCCATTGCTGGGTCCGGCTCCACAGATGGCAGGAGAGTGGAGGGAACCCTTGCCATCGTGCAGCCAGCGGTGAAGAGGGCAGCTGGTTCCCAGTTCGGCTGGAAAGAAAGGAGGTTGGGACAGAGCTTCTGCGCCTCCACAGAGGGAGAGGCAGAAGGACAGGCGGAACTTCCTCACCATCTTGGAGGTGGAAAGGGGGAGCACACCCATGGATGGAAGTGGCTCCTGGGGCAGGAAGGAGTGTGGATCCACCGATGATGGGGGCGCCGCAGTGATGTGTCACACAGTCATAACTTAAGTCTCATTGCTTTCAGCAGAACTAAGATCAAGCTACACATGATTTTGGAGGTCTGTGACTGAAACTCCCTGTTGGGTAATTTAACCATAAAAGCAGTGTAGGACAGGGACACAGTGCTGGGAGGGAGGGTTAACTCTTCCCCTAGTACTTCTGATTAAAACTAAGATATGCGGTAATGCTAAATTTTCAGTCATGATACATCAGAGACTCATAAGATGACATGAATACGGAACACCAAATTAAAGTACATGAAACAAAAAAGAAAAATCACTTTAAATCTGATTTTTAAAAATTCTTTAAACCTCTCTCTGAAGTTGAGGGAATATATGCTTATAGTTAATAGGACACCAATCCTGGAGATAGCTACAGAGAAAATGTCCATCAAAGGGGAGGCTCTGTAATGCATGCTATGCAACAAATATGATTACTTTAATGTACCCAACTAAAGAAAGATAAGAAGAAAGTTCAACAAGTGCAAAGAAATGCCTTCCCACAAAGCAATGCAAATAATTCTTAATAAAACACTCTATTTTGGCTAATTTTTTTGGAGGTTCTTTTACAAATGAGGACAAAACATTACAGATCCAGCAAAACAGACACCATGAATCTTCTTGCCAGTTCTAGATCAGTGTTCCCTCACAGGCAGAGAGCAGGAGTGAACAAAGAGTGACTTCGTTGGATGTAAAAGGATGTAACTCAGTTTAGGATTGCACTGTTAGGCTTAACATTTAAGGAAGGGGAGCAATATGGTGAATATAATCACATGGCAAATAACATCCCAGCAAGCCTCTGTTAGGAAGGAAGGCAGCATGATATAACCTGATATCACCAGATCTTGGAAGCTAAACAAGGTCGGTACATGGGAAGGAGACCTCTAAGGAAGAATGCAGAGGAAGGCAATGGCAAACCACCTCTGCTTAATCACTTGCCTTGAAAACCCCACCAGGGGTTGCTATAAGTGACTTGATGGCACTCTATACACACACAAGCCTTTATTTAAGAGATAGGCCTGTTAGCAACCCTAGCAATCACCCTTCCTCTGTTTTTCAAAACACACGTGATTACAAATATATTCATATAAGCGTATACAGCTGCCCCATACCATTGGCCCTTCTAGTTCTGCACTATTCTGATGGGCAGTAGGATTCAAGTGGAGAAGGGTCTTACCTAACACCTAATATATAATATTCTTTAGGAGGAGGTGCAAGGGACTAAATGTGTAGCTTTGTGCAAGTAAAACAGGTGCACTGCCTCTAAAGCGTATCTCTTCTCCTGATAAACTGGCAAGAGCTCTGTTCTGTCTGATTCTACAGATTGAACGACTTCTAATACAGACAGTTAAGTGAGTGTGTATGCTAGTGATGTGTACCAGACACAAATTATGAGGCATCAAAAGAGAAAACCCAAACAAAATTCAGGGTTGCAGCAACCTTTGATCCTTGGTGCTACTCTCCCTTTCCCACTATCTGCTCTCCCTTTCCCATTATCTAAAATGTTTCCATTGACTACAGAGCTACATGGTTCAAGTGAGTCAAGCAGATGCTTTAAACAGACATAAAAGATGACAGATTGACTAATCTGATCTACTGAAGCCATACCATTTGACCCAGTCTGGTAGATATTCAGCCATTAAAATGTAGTTGATGGTTTAGCCTTTTCTCAGACTACAGATATCTTGCATCTAGAAGATATTGTAATTTGATACAACAGGAATCCAGCAGCACTTTAGACTCTAACATAATTTATTCCAGCATAAGCATTCATCTACCTGAGGAAATGAGCTGTGAGCAAGCTCATTCTGGAAGAAATTCTGTTTCTAAGGTCTTTCATTTTGTTGATCCATCTTAAGGACCTAACTACACATTACGACAGCCATGGGTTTGACCTGTGGCCATTGATGCCATCTTACAGAAGAGATTGACCATTTAAAAATGCTATGAGGGCCTGATACTGATTGGGGTGGCATTGCAGGGGTGATCTTATTTCCCCTTCCTGTGCCGTTTCAAGAACCAAAACAGCCTGTTTCAACATTTTAAAAGGCATGGGGCAGAACAAGATCTTCTGCCCCCCGTACCGCTCAAGGTATTTTAAAATGGCCATTCTTCTATAAAATGGTGCTAGTGTCCACAGGTCAAATCTGTGGCCACTGTAATGTGCAGTTTGGTCCTGACATGGCTACCAGTGTGGAGCCAGCGCTGTGTAGTGGTTAAGAGCGGTGGTTTGGAGCGGTGCACTCTGATCTGGAGAACCGGGTTTGATTCCCCACTCGCTCTTCCACCCAAGCGGCAGAGGCTAATCTGGTGAACTGGATTGGTTTCCCCATTCCTACACACAAAGCTAGATGGGTGACCTTAGAGCTCTCAACCCCACCTACCTCACAGGGTGTCTGTTGTGGGGAGGGGAAGGGAAGGTGATTGTAAGCCGGTTTGAGTCTCCCTTAAGTGGTTGAGAAAGTCGGCATATAAAAACCAACTCCTCCTCCTCTTCTTCCAGTGTGGAATTATCTTAATTTCAAAGCATCAGAAGATGATTAGCCAGCCAAGCAAAAATAAGCTAAACATTCTCAGATGTGTATGCATAATAAAAATATTAACTTTAACAATGATCAATTTGGTCATAACATGTTTTACAGAGCAGAAATGAGATTCAAAAATCATTTAAAACAATGTACAGCAATCTCTTGAACTAAAAGAAATCTGGACATTTCATTATATCATTGTCAGATTTTCCAAGTTAAGGGAAAGAAAATTCTGTATGCACTTAAAATAACAAAAATCTTAGCTAAACAAACTGTTAACATTTCAGTTAGTAAGTGAGAACCACAGAACAATGTCAAAATGTTATCACAAGGGTTGTCAATTCAGTCATGTGACCCAGAGACATTATGTTATATCAAGCAACCAACTAAGGCAAATTAAGCAAAAAGGAATTACCCTGAAATTGTAAGAGTTATATCCTTTTAATTTCATTGACCAATAGGCTTAGGAAGGTGTAATGCTGGTTAAGATTGCATTGTTAAGGACCCATTTTGAAGGATCTATTACAAAATGAACCTCATCAGGTTTCAGCCAACACAGACCATGCAAGAATGAAATGAACACTACTACAAGAACAGAATATCATATGTACTATGAACAATAACAATTCTGGGTAGAGTAGAAAACATTCTTGCAGGCATTGCTAGTAAAATTTATGCATGTTTTGAAATCAATGTCTCAGTGGTACAGCACATGCTTTGCATGAAAAAGATTCCAGTTTCAGTGCTTGGCATCTCAAGTTAAGCAATTTCAAGGAGCAGGTGGTAGGAAAGATCTTTCTCTTTGTAAGACCCTGGAGAGTGGCTGCCAGTCAGAACAGACCAGTGATTCTTCAGCTTTGGTCCAGGGGCAGGATTGCCAATGTCAAGGTGGTGGCTGGAGATATCCTACTATTACAAGTGATCTCCAGGCAACAGAGATCAGTTCACCTGGAGAAAATGGCTGCTTTGGAAGGTTGATTCTATGACATTATACCCCACTGAAGTCTCTCCCCTCCCTCCTCCGGCTACACCCCCAAAATCTCCAGGTATTTTCTAATCCAGAGCTGGCAACCATGTCCATGGAAACCTTCCAGTTAATCCATGGATTGGTGGCAGTCTGGTGGCAGTAGCATGGGGGTTTGACTTGGACCTGCCAATTGTCATGGATCATCTCCTTCCACCTGTGAGAGATCCCCTCTCTCTGAGTTTACTTCTCCAAATCAAATGTTCAGACGTTGATAAAGAAACAAAGGATTTATTGAAGACATCAGGAGATGAGACAGGCACAGGTAGAAAGCTGCAAGTGAGGGGCTATTCGGGTTTACAGAATATATTGACTCCAGGGCACTGGGGCACTGGGGTTCACACTTATTGTTATGGGAAGTTACAAGCTTGGCATAATACAAAACATCAGACGAGTCCCAGGAAGTCTGGTGAAGCTATCACACTTCCAAGGCCGCATCGGCCTGAGGGAGTACTGACAGGAAGAACAGCGGGGGGGAAGATACTAGGGGCAATCAGGCCTGGCGCCTGAGACCAGAAGGTGTGAACTGCTTTTACGAGTTCGCTGATAACAAAGCAAAAGCAGGTGATGGAAAGCAGAGACACATAGACAGAGACCCTCACATTCTGCCCCCCTTAAGGCCCCCCTCCAGGGTCCTCGAGAGGGCGAGGCTTATCGGGATAGGCGAGGTGGAATTCTCGGATCAAGCGAGGGGCCGCCATGTGGGGTGCGGCCACCCACTCGTCGTGAGCGGACCCAAGGTTTTTCCACCGAACAAAGTAAAACAGTTTCCCTTTTTTCCATTTGGAATCTAAAACCTTGGATACTTCCAAATGGGTATCTCCCCCTACCACGGTAGGAATCTCGTGTGCGGGAGGGGGGTGGAACTGGGGAGCTGGCACATAAGGTTTGAGGAGGCTTATATGAAAAACTGGATGGACCCCCTTGAGGGTCTTTGGGAGTTCCAGTTCCACGGTAACCTCATTGATTACTCTGGTAATGGGGAAAGGTCCCACATAACGGTCGCTCAATTTCTTGCAGGGACGCAGAGAGCGGAGGTTTTTAGTGGATAGATAGACTTGCTCTCCCACCTTAAGCTCCCATCCCAGAGACCGGTGTTTGTCTGCCTGTTCCTTGTACTTGCTTTTTGCCCTCTCAAGATTCTTGAGCAGCCATGGCCAGGTAGATTTGACTACCTGAATCCACTCCTGAAGATCAGGGGTGGACTGGAGCTCTGGCGTGACGGGAGCGGAACCGAAAGGACCGAATTCCGTCCCGTATATTACTTGGAAGGGACTAAAGCCGGTAGAGGAATGAGGCGCATTGTTGTACGCATATTCGGCAAATGGCAGCAGGTCGACCCAGTCGTCCTGGTGGAAATTTACATAGCAGCGCAAATAACATTCTACCACAGTGTTTACTCGTTCCGTTTGACCATCCGTCTGGGGGTGATAGGCGGAAGAAAGGCCCTGTTCTTCCACCCCCATTAGCTTCAGGAAGGCTCGCCAAAATTTGGCAACAAACTGGACCCCCCGGTCGGAGAGGACCTTCCTCGGGATCGAGTGTAGCCTGAGGACGTGTGTGACGAACAGTTTAGCCAAGCCCTGGGCTGAAGGAAGACCTGCACATGGAACGAAATGGACCTGTTTGGAAAAGAGGTCTGTGATTACCCAGAGAACCGTCTTTCCCCGACTTGGAGGTAGGTCGGTGATAAAATCCATGGCGATGACTTCCCAGGGTCGGGAGGGGTTCTCAAGCGGTTTGAGGAGCCCTGGGGGTTTTCCCATCCGTCTTTTGGCTGTGGCGCAAGTGGGGCAGCTGCGCACGTACAGCTCTACATCGGATCTCATACCGGGCCACCAAAACTGCCTCCGTACCAGGTGAAGAGTTTTTATGAAACCGAAATGACCCGCCAACCTGGCACCATGTACAAGTCCCAATACCTCTTTACGAAGGGAGGATGGGACATATAGTTTTCCCCCTTGCACCCACCAGGTGTTGGTTCGTTCCAAGCCCGTGGGGAGGAGATGGTGCTCCTCCTCCTGTAAGGAGGCGTCCCGGAGTCGCTGTTGGAAGGCTTCCGGGATACCTTTGAGCGTAGGGGGGGTGTCAGGTCGTTGGGCTTGGGACCGGGTAGTGACGGCTAAGCTAGGAACCTCCCCTCGCTGCTCAGGAGTGAACAGGGAGTCGACTGGGCGATCGAAATCGTTGCGATACTGGGGAAGTCGTGACAAAGCGTCAGCTAGGGCATTCTCTTTGCCAGGGACATGCTTGAGGGTGAACCGGAATTTAGCGAAGAATTGGGCCCACCGAATTTGTTTGGCGTTGAGCTTTCTAGCTCCCTTGAGAGCCTCGAGATTCTTGTGATCGGTACACACTTCAAACGGCAGCTCGGCACCTTCTAAAAAGTGCCTCCATATGGTGAGGGCATGTTTGACCGCCGCCGCCTCCTTCTCCCAAATAGCCCAGTTGATTTCGGACTGGGAAAACTTCTTGGAGAAGTAGGCGCAAGGTCTCAACCGCCCCCCTTCATCCCTCTGCAATAGGGCCCCGCCCATGGCCACATCCGAGGCATCCACTTGCACCACAAAAGGCTTGGTGCAATCCGGGTGGGCCAAAACGGGTTCGGATGAAAAAAGCAGCTTTAAACGTTCAAAAGCTTGCTGGCACTGGGGGGACCATTGCAAACGGGCTGAGGGAAGCGCGGCGCTAGCCCCCTTGTCCTTGGTACGCAATAGGGCAGTGAGGGGAAGCGCAACTTGGGCAAAGTTGGGAATGAAGTTGCGGTAAAAGTTAGCGAATCCCAAAAACTGCTGAAGCTGGCGGCGGGTAGTGGGGGGTTCCCTTGCATGAAGGCCCAATGTTGGAGGTCCGGGTTGAGGCCCTCCCTGAAACACTGTACCAAAGTGGCCTCACTCCAGTCCAGGATTCGGCTGGCCAGTGACTGGAACTCACTTGCATACTGCGCCACCGACTTGGTCCCTTGGCGCAGTTGCATCAGGGAGGCTTTAGCCCGCTCTCCCAGAGTCGGGTCCTCAAAGCGGTTTCGGAGTGCTACCATAAACTCGTCCAGGGTTCGCAGCACCGGCGAGCGGAGTTCATACTGCAACACCATCCAGGCGGCCGCCTCCCCTTGCAGTAAGGAAGCCACGTACTGCACCCGGGACTCCTCGGAGGTGAAGGTTCGGCCTTGTTCTCGCATAAAAATGTCCACTTGGACCATGAAAAAGGTCAACTGGTCCCCTGAACCGTCATACGTGACTTTCAGGTCCCGACGGGACGGGAGGCTAGGAGGCGCGGGAGGGGCTGCCGGTGCTCCGTCCGGGAGATTGCCGGCGGGCGGTTGCACTTTCAGCGCGTCCAGGGCCGCTGCCATCTCACCCATCACCCGCTGCATGGTTTCCATCTGCTCCTGCATAGCTTGGCGATCCTCCTGCCACTGCTTGCGTTCTTCCTCCATCAGGGCCTCCTTGCGTGCCGGGTCCCCTTCAAGTCCCGTGCTGGGGAAGGCCAACCGGCGATCCTTCGCCGCGGTTCGGGAGAGAGACCAACCCTTGGGGGAGTCCAGCCAATTGTTAAAAAGTCCTCGGGGACGTCCGTCCCGGCCTTGGTCGGGGATGGGATCCCTAGGCTTCTTTGGCTTGGCACCCTCCTCCTTGGGGTCTGGTTTCTCCGGCACCACCGGTTCATTCGGTGCGTCAGGGGTAGTAGGGGTGTTTTCCTCGTCGCCTTGCATTCTGTCCCAAAAGGTACAGCAGCAGTCCGAGAGGCAGAGACTTGCAGCTTAATGTGAGAGATCCCCTCTCTCTGAGTTTACTTCTCCAAATCAAATGTTCAGACGTTGATAAAGAAACAAAGGATTTATTGAAGACATCAGGAGATGAGACAGGCACAGGTAGAAAGCTGCAAGTGAGGGGCTATTCGGGTTTACAGAATATATTGACTCCAGGGCACTGGGGCACTGGGGTTCACACTTATTGTTATGGGAAGTTACAAGCTTGGCATAATACAAAACATCAGACGAGTCCCAGGAAGTCTGGTGAAGCTATCACACTTCCAAGGCCGCATCGGCCTGAGGGAGTACTGACAGGAAGAACAGCGGGGGGGAAGATACTAGGGGCAATCAGGCCTGGCGCCTGAGACCAGAAGGTGTGAACTGCTTTTACGAGTTCGCTGATAACAAAGCAAAAGCAGGTGATGGAAAGCAGAGACACATAGACAGAGACCCTCACACCACCCCTCTATTAGCTAGGAACAAACTAAGCCTGCTTGGATCAGGCTGTGTGGTGGCATGGGTCTGGAAGATGTTTTTAGGATTTTAAAAAAAGGTAATTTCTAGTGAAAGTAACAGCAAAGTGACCTATTCTATTCTAATTCTCAACATGGCCCCATCTGTGGTACTTAAATAGGGAGATTGGGGCCATGAATGGACAAGACAGATCTTTTCACAAACCTGAGAAAAGTCCTAGGATTGCTGAAAATTCTGAAATAAAAAATAATAACAACTTGGGGGTTAACCCTCCCTCTAATATCAGAAGCAGTGTCTGTAGTTTTAAGAAATGAATGCCCTCAGTGAGTGTTGCTAGACTACCACAACAGCATTGCCAGCCTTCAATTCTTGATTTCTGTCAATAAAAGTCAAGGGGAGGGGGCAGGGCAATTTCAATGACTGTTTTGGCCTTTGAGGGAAGACTCAACTAGCAGCAACTACTGACCAACTTGATACTATACAACTTGTATAACTCACCCAGGCTGAGCTGCTTGTTATTGTTCAACAGCAGCCTCCCCATGAAAACCGGCACGATGTTGTCATTAGAGTTTCAAACTAGGATCTAGGAGGCACAGATCTGAATTCCCATTCTGCCATGGATCTCAGTAGGTGACCTTGGGCCAGACCCACACACTCTCAGCCTAACCTACCTTACAGGGTTTTTGTGAGAAAAAAATGGACGAGAAGAGAATGGTGTAAGCTGTTTTGGGTCCATATAGTTGAGAAAGGTGGGATATAAATTAAATGAATGAATGAATGAATGAATGAATAAATAAGAAGAGGGGGTAGATAAAAGAAAGGTTGTTTAGTGAGTGGGAAGGAGAGAAGGAAGGGTATGTTGGCTGCCAGGAGGAGAGAAATAGGAAATAATGTTGGGAAGGGGATACGGGGGAAATGAAGAGACCCCTGCAGTTTATTGCAGGTTCCCCACTTATTCTGTTCTCTTGCTAGGACTCCAGTGGTGGCCCACAATGTCTTACTAGAGCAGATAAGTGGTCTCAAATGCCCAAAAAAAGTTTAAGAACTGCAGTAATAGACAAGGCTGAGCTGGATAAACCTATGGTCAGATTCAACAAAATGCAATTTCATCAACAAATTTCCATAGGAAAAGAAAAATAAAGAACCGTATATTGGGTTGGATCCGGCCAGCCTTTTCAGCAAACCTTACCAAATTCTTCTCTTTATTACAGTCCCAATCCAACAAGGGCTTTTCTCTATTCGGGTCCCATGATCCCTGGCCTTGTTGTTTGGTTCAAGGAGAACTCTCTTCCCTGCTTCACCAGTGCAAAAGCTGGTTGGATTCAAACCATTTCTTCTAGTCACCATTTACAATATTATTTTCTGCATATTGTCAATTGTTTTCTTTTCTTTCAAACTCCATAGATGCAATGTTAGCAGAATAGGTAAGCTTTGTGCTTGAGGCAGAAACTTCACAAAAGAGTTATGCTTTTACTTTATACATGACCTTATTTTTTTTCAGAAGAAAAATAATGTTATGAAGAAACATGAATTCATATTTGGAAGCTGGAGTAAGCAGCACTACCTAAGACTTTTTTTAAAAAAAAAAAATAGAAGGCTTATAATAACAGCTTCCATTTAAGTCATAAGAATTCTCTTAGAATAGCAACATTTCTGATTAGATAAATACCTAGTCATGGGTGGTGGCCTTCCCAATTGGAGGTTCTCCACCCTCCATCTGCCTGACCCGCCTATTTCTTTGTACGTAAAACTCTCCTTGTTTTTTTCCAAGTGGATTTTTCAAAATCTCTGTCACCCTTATAATGCTTAAGTTGGCAGGGAAGCAGCTAAGAAAACTCTTGTTGAGGAACATCTTGCCAGCTGTATACCATCTCAGCTATGTTTTATCTCCTTCCTGTCTGTGGTTATAGGAGGGTTGGGGACGGCCAGAAGTGTGAGCACTTAAGCTGCCTATTACTAGCTGGCGGTGGGCAATTCCCTGCTGCTGCAACCCACTGCCTGTCACCAATAAATCTGTTAGTGGGAGGAAAATGGGGGGAAAGCCAGAATAGATCAGAGGGAGAGCAAAGATTATGGTCATTTATGCATGGGTATTTTCACTCACGTTTGCGCCCAGTCAGTCTCAGTTGTTCCTTGGAGTTATGCATGAGCTTTCCATCCATTAGAGATGACCTTGCTGTCCGACCTCACAAATCCTGGGACTTCCCATTCCTCTGTTAACCAGATTCTTCCCTCTCCCCTGAGCTCAGCCCAGATGAAATCCCCGTGCATAAGGCAAAACACGGGACACTAGCGTTGCCAGGTCCCTCTTCGCAACTGGTGGAAGGTTTTTTTGGGTGGGGCCTGAAGAGGGCGGAGTTTGGGGAGGGGAGGGACTTCAGTGCCATAGAGTCCAATTGCCAAAGCAGCCATTTTCCCCAGGTGAACTGATCTCTATCAGCTGGAGATCAGTTGTAATACCAGGAGATCTCCAACTAGTGCCTGGAGGTTGGCAACCCTACAGGACACACAAGCTTGGTTTCTCTCACAGCCAATTGCAAAGCAAAGTAAAGAGGCGGAGATTCAAATGCTTCCTGCTGCTGAGCAGAAGAAAGGCTTTTTAAAACCGAGGCTTGGATTTCTTCCCCCCCACCTCCGCTTTCAGATTGCTCCATTTTTTGTTTTTTGTTCTTAAAATGATTTTTTATGCAGCAATTGGATTTTTTTTTTTATATGGAGGGGTTCTCTTACAGTAAGCTGTGCAAAATAAGCCAATTACAAAGCAGCATTTAAAGGGATAGGGACCTGATTTGAGCTTGGAGACTGCTGGTGCGGAGATTCCCAGCAGGAAAGTGTGGGTCCAGCAACCAACCAACCTCAGGTAAAACTCCCATGCATAAACAACCTACATGTCCTATTCTGCGAAGAAATCAGATGGAAAAAGGAGGGACCCAGTGTGTGTTGGGGTCTGTTGCAGTTCAGCCGGTATCCAGAATGACACTCTTTCCTGCCTATAAAGCACTGGTTCCCAACCAGGGGTCCGTGGACCCCCAGGGGTCCGCGAGAACTAAATTAAGGTCCGCGAAACAAAGTTATAAACCCATAATAAATTAATATTTTCAATTAAAAGTTCTCTATTATAAAATATATTCAAATATTATTCTAAGTTTAATGTTTAACTAACAGTTATGATTAATTTTCAAATTCTCGGAATTTTTATTTTGAACCTTGGGGTCCCTGCACCGAACAAAAAGGTCCTAGTGGTCCCTGGTCAAAAAAAGGTTGGGAACCACTGCTGTAAAGTCAGGTTAGTTTTACCGTTTTTGGCCCACAGCATAAAATGGGTTCTTTTCAGGAAACAAAAGATTACGACAGAGGATACAGAAATACTTGAGAGTAATCAAGAGAAAATTGTAGAGCTGACTAAACGGCACCTGGAAGAGTAATTTTTGATTGAATTATAATTCAGGATTACAAAATCTGGAGCTATTAAGGCGAGTCATGTATTGGGCAGGAACTTTAGGGACAATGGGAAGATTTGAGTCGGAGGTTCCAGACTGTCATGGGGCACTTAACGTTCAAATTGTGTTAATGGTCAGTGATTCCATATCATGTAAAAAGCAATCCAGGAAGAGGCGTCTTTGACTTCTGGCCCAGTGTGGTTTGACTGCTGTTGGCGCACCCTGATTTCTTCAAGAGAGGCTTCCTTGGAAGCAACTGTTGTAGTTGTTGTCCCAGGATCCTGTGCTGTGTTCATTGCTGCACGGTTCCCTGTGAGACACAAAACACGGCAGTGCTCCCCATGTTCTGCTCTGTGCCTTGTGGGACTTGCTCACGGGGTTACTCTGGCAGTACCTCCTTTCAGGCTGGGAGGGAGAGTGTGCAGATGAAAGGGGGCTGGCAACATAAGGCAGGATTTTTGAGGGTAGTAAATGGTACGTCATTAAGTTTCTAAATTTTAAGTAGGGTTTCGTTATAAGTAAAGGTTTTTGAATATTAAAAATAATCCTTCTTACTAAGAGTACATATTTGTGATAATAATGATTAGAAGTTCAAGACAGTATTATAGACGTTTCTGCATATTGTGAGCCACACACAGCCTTTTCCTTTCCTCTCTTTCAGACTGGAAATCTGGCAGTGAGGAAGATTGGCAAGGCTTCTGCAATTTTATGGTTGTATCAAAAACAAAGAGGCAACTTTTTAGGTCAATGCTGATAACGCATGAAGTGAAAAAAGTGTGATGATGACATTCCTAATATAGAACTCTGTTTGCTTTCCAATGTGCTCATCTGTGCTATTCTGTGAATGTTGTTAGGGATTTGGCTGCTAAACATTAATTCATGGTAACTTGCAACGGAAATGTGTGAAGGAGCACATTATGCCTAGCTGAATGCCCAATGTCTTCAAGATGGTGTGTCATTAAAGAAGACATCAAAGGACAGCCTAGGGCACAATCCTCTCAGCCTTTATGAATCCCCTAACAGCAGAGCATTGGAGCTCTAGTCCCTAACAGGCTGTCACTTCTTATAAAGTATGGATAGGCCATTGCAACTTAGGAAGATAGAAACCTTAACAGAGCCGCTGATAATGTCTAGGCTGTAAACCCTCTTATGTGGTGATCTTTCAGCACAACTGAAATAAGTGTACTTGAATTGCTTGAGGGGGCCAGATTATTAATGGCCCTTTAAACTATACAGAGTAGCCACCAGGGCAATATTTCTTGATTGGTGGTGAAAAGTACTGTCGAGTCACAGTCGACTTATGGCAACCCCATACGGTTTTCATGGCAAAAGATAAACAGAGGTGGTTTACCATTGCCTGCCTCTCCATAGCAACCTTGGACTTCCTCGGTGGCCTCCCGTCCAACTACTAACTTGGGCTTACCCTTTTTAGTTTCCAAGATATGACAAGATTGGGCTAGTCTGGACCTTCCAGGTCAGGACAAGTTCTTGATATCTAGAGAACAACAAGTGGGGACCCGCAAGAAACTTGTGTGAGCAGCTATCCCATTCCCCCACCTTTGCTTCATTCTCTCGTCCCCTACTTCTTTCAGTCTCTCATTCTTTCTCCCTCCTGCCACCCTTTTTCTTACTTTCTGTCTCCTCTATGCCTATCACTTTCTCTCTCTTTCTGCTCCCACCTCATCACTCTCTCTTTCTGTCTCCCATTGCCCTCCTGGCCTCCCACCGTCTTCCTCTCCCCCTTCCACAGCAGCAGCTCTTCCAGAATCACAAGGGATCTCCCAACTACAGAAATCAGTTTCCCTTAGAGTTGCCAGCTCCAGGTTAAGAACTTCCTGGAGTTTTGAAGGTGGAGCCTAGAAATGGTGGGGGGGATGTTGGGTTGAGGGAGGGACATCAGTAGGGTATAATGCCATAGACTCCACTCTCCAAACAGCCACTTCCTCCAGGGGAACTGATCTCTGTCATCTGGAGATCAGTTTTAATTCCATGAGATCTCCAGCCATCACCTGGAGGTTGGCAATGCTAGTTTCTCTGGAGGAAATGGCTGCTTTTGGAGGATGAAGTATATGGAATTATACCCTTCTGAGGTCCCTCCTATCCCCAATCTGCACCCTCCCAAGGTTCCACCCCTCAAATCTCCAGGAATTTCCCAACCTGGAGTTGACAACTAGGGTTGCCAACCTCCAGGTACTAGCTGGCAATCTCCTGAAATTACAACTGATCTCCAGCAGATAATCAGTTCACCTGGAGAAAATGGCCGCTTTGGCAATTGGACTCTATGGCATTAGAGTCCCTCCCCTCCTCAAACTCTGCTCTCCTTAGGCTCCATCCTAAAAAACCTCCCACCGGTGGCAAAGATGGACCTGGCAACCCTATTGACAACCCTATCTCCTTCCCACCCAACACCCAAGCTACCTTCATCTTCCCCTCTGTTTTAAGTCTTCCATACCCCCCCCCCTTAGGGTTGCCAGGTCTCTCTTTGCCACCGGCAGGGGTTTTTTTCGGCAAAGCCTGAAGAGGGCAGGGTTTGTGGAGGGGAAAGACTTCAATGCCATAGAGTCCAATTGGCAAAGCAGCCATTTTCTCCAGGTGAACTGATCTCTGTTGGCTGGAGATCAGTTGCAATAGCAGGAGATTTATGAAATGTTGTATTTTGTGTGTTCTTAGTTAATGTTAGTGTTGTACATAGACAGAATTTTCCCTTTTTTGAATCATTGCGCTCCCATTGAAAATAAATCACATCTCTTTAACTGTTATATTGTAAGTTTTGGATTCTAAGACTACTTAGTATATAGAACTTGCTTGTATTCATTTATAAGACTTTAATACATGCATATACACACATGTTCTGTTTGAAACTATACAATAAAAAGAGCTTACTTCTGTAAGTTAAATAAGTTGTGTCCTGCTTATTAGATGATTAACTAAATAAGATAACATAACACTTCTTAGGAAGGGGTCAATTCTAAGAGCATAATCAGTGAAAGGCACTGACCTGCTTCAATTGGTGAGCCAGCCAGGAGCCCAGACTTGGGTTTGAATTCTGGTTTCACATAGACAATACACATACACTTAAATCCTTGGTCAATTTTCCTATAGGATGCTACAGCACAGCTTAGGAAATGGCTCTTCAAGTGCAATTTGCTTCATTAAATGACCTAGCTACACAGGCTCAGATTCAGCTGGTGCATGGACAACAATTAGTCTTTAGAATGACAAGTGATACACAACAACTTGGGGACCATTATATGCATGGGGTTTTAGAATTAGAGGATAACCACCAGTTGTGTTGCCACATCCAACTAACTTTAAATCGAGGTCTAATTGATCCTCAGGATGTAGTAATTTATCTTAGTCATTTTCATGTGAAGGCATAGTGGGGCAAAATAATGCAATGGCTATAGACGAGCACAGCACGACATGGTCCTTTTCATACAGACTGGCAGCCTGAGCATCCATATTCAGCAGGATTTTTACCTATCACTGCAAATGAAAATGCTGCTTTTCAAGGAGGACAAAGGGAGGCTGAATGAACATTTTAAAGTCGGGTTACTAAAAGAATCATTCAACACAGAGCACTAGGACAGGGAACACAGGCCCCTTTCATACCTCATCGTATCGCAACCATTCCAGTAAATCAGCTTGGTGGAGTGGTTGGAACCACTCCTTCAGACATTAAGAAAGTTGCAATTTGGCTTTCAAAGACAAAAGCCTTAGATGGAACAATGCCAATAAATACTCCAGAACAAGAGTAGTGAATGCTTTTATTGCTGAACATCCCTCATTGTCATTGAGAACAGAGGAGGCAGGAACCTGGCCTCAGGTCATCGGATACCTCTACAAGAAAGCTCATGGAGTAGTCCCAGTGGTGGAACTTTCTAGAACCTTAACAGAGTTGGTAAAAAGTAAAGGTTTTGAAACCAAGTTGCATAGGCCTTTCTGTACTCTCTTCAATTCAAGCTGCTTTGTCAGTTCTTCCAAACGATACAATTTTCACATATAGTGACTACTGTCTATGAAAGTCTGGGTTTAAATTCTACAGGTCAACCAGTGCATCGGGAGGCAGCTTGACATTCAGAATCTCCTAGCAAAGGAGGTGCTAAGAGGACAGGAAGGACTCTGAAACAACAGTTCCAAGTTTTCCAACAGAGAACTCCACCTATAGATGAATGAGGTCCACAAAGATCGGAACAACAAGGTCAGAAATTTTTCATTAAACAGCAACCTCAAACTTTTTTCCCCAGACCTCAATCTAATAAGAACTGGAAAACAGCTCCTGGCAAAGAAAAAAAATACCAGGAGGTCAAGAGGGACCAAAAGGATATAGCCTAAGACAAAGTGTTAAATGACCTGATTGGTATGGCAATCAAGATCGGGAACCCCAAATCCATATAGATGAGGGGAACCTTGTATTCCACCTGCTGAGGAGTGGCAGACTCTTGTAAGGCCTCAACCACAACAAGAGCGCAGAGTTCAACAAGTTCAACATGGAAATTCTAGTCCAGTACAACACTCATCAGATGAGAGTGGTCCCAGACACTCAAGCTACAATAACTTGTCTGCCCACCAGCTGGAGAACACAACAGGAGACCAGTGGAGGTGACCACGGTAATCACCATTAATGGCGGTAAGGAATATGATTTATATTTTTTGGCTTTATCTTTAGATGAAAAGAAAAATACAAACTGAAGTAATTTTTTATGCTGGAACACAAGCTATAGTTTTCATTAAAGATGTTCCTTGGAAGATCAATTCAAGTTTGATATTGACTATTAAACAATAGAACAATATCAGGAAAAAATAATTCAAGATTCTCAATTGTCTGAGAAAGGATGCTTATCATTGAAACGTCTTTTTCATCAATATGATAAAGTTTTTCAGAAATGGGAAAATCAAACAGGTAATGTGAAAGACTTACAATTTCATATTGCTACAGGTACAAAAATGCCTAAGGCTCAAAAATAGTATTATATTAACCACAAAGCCAGACCTGACATTCAAGTTGTTATTAATGATTTATTGACTCAAGGAGTATTAATTCCAAGAAGCAGACCAATGAACTTTCCAGTGTATTCTGTACCTAAACCTGATGGAAGATGGTGAATGGTTGTGGACTAGAGAAGTAAACAAAGTTACAGCACAGAATTGTGCTTCAACAGAATTGTGCACAGAATTGTCATTCAACTGGAATGTTACACTACTTAATTAGACACAAGTTTAAGACTACTTTGGATTTGAGCAATGGATTTGGGGTATGTCTGATCTCTCCAGATAGTTATTGGATAATGGCTTTCACTTGGGAAGTAAACAATATGCATTTACATGTCTTTCTCAAGGGTTTTTAAATTCACCATCATTGTTTTTTGGGGATGTCATTGAAACTTTGCGTGAAGTTCCTAATGTTTTCGTATATGTTGATGACATTTATTTGTCTCACTGCACTGAAGAGGAACACTTACAGGCCTTGGAGGAAATCATACAAAAGCTTCTTGCTAGGGGGATATGTAATTTCCCTTTAAAAATCTGAAATTGCAAAATCTGATGTTACTTTTTTAGGATTTGAAGTAACTGATACAGGCAGAGGCCTGACTCAAAAGTTTAAAAATAAGATTTTATCTCTTCAAACTCCAAAGACATTAAAACAGTTACAAAGTATTCTAGGCTTATTAAATTGTTCAAGAAATTTTGTTTCTGATTTTGCTGAATGCATCACCCCTCTCTATGAACTGATTTCAAAGTCAGAAAAATGTTTTCTTCAATGGAGTCAAGAACATCACGCTACACTTAATGCTTTAATTATGAAAGTGAATGACTAAATATTTGAGGCGAGGGATTCTAATAAAGCTTTAGATTCTATGAAATTCTATGCTTCTCCCAGTACAGGATATATTAGAGATCATTATGCCTGTTTTGGTGTTTTCACCTGCAGAGAAAAAGTTTATTCCTATTGAAAAACTTCTTACAACAATGCATAAGGCTTTGTTACAGGCACTTGACTTATCACAAGGTCAGCAAATATGTATATATTCTCCTCTATGTTCACCACGTTTTAAAAGATTCCACAGCCAGAAAGAAAGTCTCTCTGGTAGATGGTTGACTTGGCTTTCTTACTTTGAAGACCAAGGTTTGAATTCCAGTATGATGATACCTTAGCTCAACTTGATAATTTACCAGCTGTTGAAAATAAAGACTCTGCTACACTTTTGCTTCCACAGCTTCACTTACAGCACATTCCTGAAAGGAATGCCTGTGCCGGGCTTAGGAGGCAACCCAGCGGCGTTGCCTCCTAAGGAGGTTTCGGCGGTGCCGCCCAGCGCAGAAAAGCCAAAAAGGGGGGCGTTCCTGAGCCAAAACAGCTCAGGAGGCCGACTAACGTCAGCCCCTCCCCCCAGCCAGTGCCAGAACACCCTGGGAACACCTCCTGGGGCGCAGGAATGCCTCCCAGCTTGCCACCGCTGCCTGTGCCAGCATCCAGAGCCTGGCGGGAGGCTGTGGCGGCGTCAGGTACCAGCGCTGCAGTGGCAGCAGCCGGGGACTCGCAGCTGGGCCTGCATGCTGGCGCTGGGGCCACTCACGCAGGCGTGCGCCTTCCGGGCGCTGGCGGTGTGGGTCCCTGCACCGGTGGAGGCCTTTGTCGGCCTCCTAAGGACTTTCGACGCTGCCGCCAGTGCAGGTCAGGAATGGGCTCTTAGATGATTATTCCGCTTTTAGATGATTATACTGATGGCTCTGCCATTACAAGCCCTGTCTTGGGAAAGTGACATGCTGCTGGCATGGGTATTGTTCATTATGACTCTAAATCACAGTTTGTTGTTGTCCACAAATGGAAATTCCCACTGGGTGATCATTCTCCACAGTATGCTGAAATTTGCTCTTTGGAATTTCCCTTCAAAGAGGCTACTTTGTTTAAAGGACCAATACTCATTGCTACTGACAGTAATTATTTAGCTAGAAGCTTCAATGAGGATATGGACACATGGATTTTTAATGGATTCCTGAACAATAAAAAGAAACCTCTAGAACAGATTAGTAGATGGAAAACTATTGCACAAATTGCTAAAAGCAGCCCAGGGATCAATTATAAGAGCATAATCACTGAAAGGCACTGATCTGCTTCAGTTGGCAACCCTACCCCCCCCTACAGACTCTACCTTGGAAAACTACAGTCTTTCTCCACAGTGGGGACCGAAGCAGCTTACATTAGTCTCCTCTCCTTTTTAGCCGCAGAACAACCCTGTGAGGTAGGTTAGACTGAAAGTATGTGACTGGTCCAAAATGACCCAGTGTGCTTCCACAGCAAGATGTGGAGTTGAACCTGGGTCTTGCAGACCCCTACTCTGATGCTCTAACTCAGGGGTGGGGAACCTTTTTCCTGCCAAGGGCCATTTGCACATTTATAACATAATTCGGGGGCCATACCAGGGGTAGATCTCCGAGTGGGGGGGGGGAGAGGCTAGGGTTGCCAGGTCTTCGGCCACCACCTGGAGGTTGGCAACCCCAGGGGAGTCCACGCAAAGAAGGCCTGGAGGGCTCCCCCGGTCCCCCCTTCCCAGGCGGAAGGGCAGCCAGTGGTGGGTATAATGCCAGGGAGGCGCAGCCCACGGTCGATCGGCAAGGGAGGAAAGGGAGGAAGGAAGGAAGGAAAACAAAGAAAGAGGAAAAGGGAGAGATGGAGAAAAAAGTGAAAAGAGGGGGAGAAAGAAAAGGACAGAGGGAGACAGACAAAGAAAGAGACAGAAAGAGAGGGAGAGAGAAAAGCCTTCCCACACACACACACACCTGCTGGCCCCATGCAACCGGGCCCCAGGCTCCATGGCCTCCCCCCCAGTCCACAAAAGGCCCTCCGAAGCCCAATCAGCTCCTGCGCGCATGCTCTGCCGCCGGGAGTCGCAGGCCTCTTTCCCACCTTTCCCTCTCGCTGCTCAACAGTCGACAGGCAGCGAGAGGGGCTTACAGTATGCCCCAGCGTTCCTGCATGCTGCGGCAATAGGGGGCAGCCTTGGGGGAAGGGTCCCTCCCCCTCCTCTCACCGACCAACAGAAGTCGGCGAGAGGAGGTCCAAAGGGTGCCGCAGCGCCCCTGCAAGCCGCGGCCCCAGGAACACCCTCGGGCAGGGGCGCCGTGCCTCCGCGGCGGGGCCTCGGAGCTCCCAAAGGCCACAAAAAATGTCCTCGGGGGCCACATACGGCCCCCGGGCCTGAGGTTCCCCATTCCTGCTCTGCTACACCACACTGGCTTTCATAGGGTGGCTGCTGTTGAACAGTAGCAAGCAGCCAGACCTAGTTGGGTCATGCAAGTCAGGTGGTATCAAGCCAGAGGCCTAGGGTTGCCAACCTCCAGGTCGAACCTGGAGATCTCCCAGAATTGCAACTGAACTGCAGACAACAGAGATCTGTCCCCCTGGAGAAAATGGCTGCTTAGGAGGGTGGACTCTGTGGCATTATATCCTACTGAGGCCTCTTCCCACCCCAAACCTTGCCCTCCTCATACTTTACGACAAAATCTCTGGGAATTTCCCAACCTGGAGTTGGCAAACCTAGCCAGGCCTAGCCCCAGTGAGTCATCCCTCAAGGCCAAAATAGGCCTGGAAAGGCCGCCTCCCCCTGGCATTTACTCACAGAAACTGAAGACTGGGATATTGTGGTTGCCTGGCAACAGCCACTGAGGGAATCAGGTGTTTAAATCTATAGATGCTCCTTTTATCATTTTCAGGTTTTTTAAACTGCCCAATGCATTATTATTTTTTAGATTTCACATTTCCTGCAATCTTCGGGCCCTTTTGCAGGTTTGTAGAAAGAACCGTCTTGCCCGTTCACAGCTCCAGTCACCAGATTTAAGCATCCAAGTATCTGACCAACTTCACTATAAGATTACCTTTTGTCTTTCCCAGAAGATACCCTCAAGAAGTCTCCAATGTGTGGCAAAAAAGTCAAGCACATTAATATATTGGATCAATACAATACACGATTTTTCCAGTTATGTTTCATCCTGAATAATTAGCATTTTTGGCAGGAAAACATAGGGTCAGGAATTAGGCAAACAGAATGATGTGTAGTAGGATTCTGTCCTGAATTCTGACTGTAGCAGTGCAAGCAGCATGTGAGGGAGGCAAGCGCCATTCACTGCTAAAGCCAGCTACTCTCTACAAGCAGGCTATCCCTGAGAATAAGTGGGCTGGCAACAGCATCCCTATCCCCATCTCTGCCCTCCGAAAGCCCCTTTTGCTTCTTCTCTTATGCACAGAAGCGCCAAGCCAAGCCTGGCTCATAATGCTCTGCTAAAGGGATAAGGAGACTCCTTGCATCAGAATGGAGACTACTCAGTATGAACCTGTGCTGTCTCCATTTATGAGAACACCGCCTCTGCACAGGAAATTTAAGTTAAAAATCAGAGCAGCTGAGCATTAATCTCCCCCCCCCCGCCCGCCCCTGTAAACTATTGCTTTTCCATTGTGAACTGTTTGATGCGGGGTTCATTTCAAAACTAAAATAAAAATATTTACTAGTGAATGCTAGTTTTATATGTGAATTAAATGTTGCCTATTTGGAAACAGTCTTATGTGTTGGTTTCAGAGAAGTGTGAAAGAAACATTAGCTTCAAATAATTATAGAATCGTTTCCAGAATGTTGGGCACTGATTTTGCTTGCCCTTTCTTCTCCATCTGGTGTGAGCTTGCCTGCAGCTGCTTCCTCAGCTCTGCCTTTTATAGGGAGGAAAGTGTTTTATGTAAAAGCCTGCCTCACGCATTTCTACTGTTACTTATATAAGAAGAAAAAAAAGAGTTGGTTTTTATTTGCCAACTTTCTTTACCACTTAAGGGAGACTCAAACCGGCTTACAATCACCTTCCCTTCCCCTCCCCACAACAGACACCCTGGGAGGTAGGTGGGGCTGAGAGAGCTCTTAATAAAACTGTAACTTGCCCAAGGTCACCCAGCTGGCTTCATGTGTAGGAGCGGGGATAATTCCAGGCCCCACCTTGAGGTTGGTACCACTAACTATATTCAGAGAAATCGCAAGGTGGGATCACACTGCCACAATAACTTGAACCAAATCACAACTTTTGGATGACCGCTTATTTACTTCAAGTTATGTAATACATGAACACTCCACCACCATAAAAAGGAACTTAATAATGTGTATGAACCAGCCTTAGGAATGGGTGAAATGCCTGTTAAAAATTGCTCAGGTCTCCTTAGGCTGGAGGAAGCCTTCCAACTTTGCTCAGTGGAGTGGTAGGAAAATGAATGGATCTTCCTTCCTTCCTTTCTATTTGGGGGACATATAGAAAGTTCCATACAGAGTTCTAAGATCATGTAGCACTTGTCATACAGAATAAAAGCTATGAAAATGGTGGCTGTGGGGTATTTGATGCCTAAATATTATATTACTGGGTGACTTTCATAATACCTCAATTTTATGAGTTATTCAACAGTTGGGCACTTAGCTATTATGGTGACTGGTGCTCTATAAATACTAAAATGGATCACTTAGGTAGAATTGAGTTATTCTAATGTTTAAGGGAACCGACAGGCAATGCTGCTGTTTTTCATTAACCTGGCCTATAATTTTAGCTAATAGCATTGGTTCATTTATATCTTCTAACTTCCTTGTATACACTGCATGGGGAATGAAGTGCTTAGTAATAGCCAAACATAAAAGCAAGCATCTATTTAAATCATATTATAACTATTTAGTATCAGAATTGGGAAAGTAAAATCTAGCCACTGACTGATAAATGCAAGATGAGAAGAAAAGGGGAGGATTGCCACTCCTTGGATCACTGATTGGATGAAAGACCCAGAACAAAAAGAGCTGAAGATGGAAAAGGGAATATGGGATCATGGATTTCATTGTTATTTATGGAAGGCAAAGAAATCAGAGGAATTCGGGCATAGACATGTAATCACCGAAGAACTGATGAAGACCTGGACTAGAAATAAAAAGATTAAGGGCCCATTCCTGAAAAATGGGCCCAAAGCCCTTAGGAGGCCGACTACAGCCTCCCCTGGCATGGGCCCACACTGCCGGCGCCCGGAAGGCACACGCTGGCGTGAGTGGCTCCAGCGCCAGTGTGCAGGGCCAGGCGCCGCTCCCTGACCGCCGCTGCCTCTTGCCGGCTTCCAGCCGCCAGCACAGGCTGCGGCGGCGAGCCAGAAGGTGTTCTGGCGCCCTTGGAGGCGTTCCCAGGGCATAACGGCACTGGCAGCGAGGGGGGGCCAACATTAGTCGGCCTCCTGAGCACTTTCAGCTCGGGGACGCCCCTTTTTATTTTTGTAAAGATATGCCAGTATGAAGGGCTCAGTAAACTTAGAATGGGGTATTGTGTAAAAGTTACAATTCAGGAGAACATGTCCAGTGGTTTTTCAGGGGCATAGTCTCTCTGCCCTGGGTATTGATAGCATACGGGCCTGCCTAAATCTCCAGGACTGGACCTGGCAACCCATTATGCAAGCGCACTACTGCTTTCCAGCCGCGCGCCTGCCCCAAACGCTACTGGGCGGTCGCAGCGCGGTTCATTTGAAAGCTGACACAGCCGCTCTCACCAGCCCGGGCAACCAGCCGCTAAGAACCAGATGCAAAGGGCCGTCTCTTGTGAACCTGAGAGGAGCCATGTTCCTGCAAACCTCTGTTCTAGCAGCAGCCATTTCGCAGAGAGCTGACAGCCACGTACTCAATGCGAGCTGCTCCCCCTCCCAACTTCCTCCGTTGCTCAATGGGTCGTTAGCAGTGATCCTGATATCAAGATGAGTCATTCCCCCCTGTCCAGCTGCAGCGACCCCAGGACATTTGCACAGATCACACCCATTGTTCCTGAATGTAAATCACATCAGCAGGGAGATTCCAGACCATCACGGGTTGCGAAAGCCATTGGCATTAGAATAGATTTCCAAATTCTCACTACCCTGCCCCGGTAGACACAGCTTAATCCTTTTGTCACCTTTTGTCACCTGGGAACCTGGGAGGGGTAAAACCCCTCTTCCTGCCCCCAGAAAAACAGTATAACTGGGATGCCCCTGGCCCATTCTAGTCACCTTAGGTCTTTCCTGGCACCTTTGCCGTTACTCTGTTGTTTGGTTTTGCGCAGCCTTGCTGGTCAAGTCCACAGGAACCCCTGCTCCCATCTCGGTCTTCCTTTTCAATCTGTTATTAGTCTACGTGAAATTGGACAACACCTCTTCTATATACGGTAAATATTTGATCAACGATATCCTGCCACATTGGCAAACGTCTCTGTACTACTCTCTTTAATTTACTAGTCTCTTTGTATGCTTGTTGCACCATTTGAATGCTTGAATACATAAACACTGTTTAATTTGGAATCCTTTTGTCTGTCTTTATTCAAACGTCTCATTAAAACAGATTCTGGTAGAGTTGAGTGCGAACCCGCTATAAAAATACATAGTTACCGATTGCTCAGCTAATTTCCCCATATAAAGGAGCATTTTGGCTAACAGTATCTTCTTAAATTTTCCCTCTAACATAGCAGAGGGTAAAGCTGCACACCTAGCCAAAGTAAAAGCCCTCCTATATTTGTTTTAGGAGCCCCGTGTCGCAGAGTGTTAAGCTGCAGTACTGCAGTCAAACGCTCTGCTCACGACCTGAGTTCGATCCCAACGAAAGTTGGTTTCAGGTAGCCGGCTCAAGGTTGACTCAGCCTTCCATCCTTCCGAGGTTGGTGAAATGAGTACCCAGCTTGCTGGGGGTAAAAGGAAGATGACTAGGGAAGGCACTGGCAAACCACCCCGCAAACAAAGCCTGCCTTGGAAACGTCGGGATGTGACGTCACACCATGGGTCAGGAATGACCCGGTGCTTGCACAGGGGACCTTTACCTTTATATTTGTTTATCTCTAAGTATATATGCGGGAAGCAATATTGGTAATAATGAGATATTAATTTACTTCTGGTTTCCTCAGCATGTATTAAACATTTCGATGCATCCCTCACATGGAAATCACATATGGACCTGATGGGGGATAAGGCTTTGAAAGTCAGGAGGACAATTGTAAAATATTTTTATACAGCAGGAGGTGAATTTGACCCCTCAACTTTAAAGGTATATAACACCAAGGTCTCAAACCAATTTTAGTATGCTGCAGAAATTTGGATTGGTGCTGTCTCTGAGAGAATGGACTGCATTCAGCATAACTTTTTCCGATGCTTACTGGCTACTCCTAAATGTGTCTCAGGCATAGCGTTGAGAACTGAATTGGGTAAATCATCAATGGAGGCTAAGGCATGGATAAAAGCATTCCTTTGGAAAGTTAAGATCTTAAAATCTGTGAGGAGGCCTACTTTACTTGGACTTGTACAGGCAGATGTTCACATTAGCAAATGGGATTATTTATTGGAAAAGTAAATGAAAATTCTAGGAATTACAAATGACCTGGTAGACTACAGAGACTGTAGAAATAACTTGGCTAATCAAAATGCGAGTAAAGGAATTGGACTCTAACAGTACATTTGTTAGGGCTCGTAGGGTATGCTCGGCTTCCTTTTTGGGTATTGCCCTTTTGATGCAACTGCCGAAGTATATCACCTGACAATACCAAAGCTCAGAAGAGTGTTTACTTTGGCAAGAATGAATACCCTTCCTTCAGCAGTTTTGGAGGGCAGATATAAAAAAGTGCCATACTCAAATAGAACATGTAGATGCTCACATGACAAAGTTGAAACTATCGAACATATGACCATGGGGTGTCCTATATTTAATAAGCTGAGGGTCAGTTTAATTACTCCTTTATTTAAAAATATAGAAATGTCCAACGAGGCATCTGGCAGTACGAGGGTGCAGGCGATGTGGCTTCTATCAGATACAAATGATTTTGTTACTCTGTCTGTGGCAAAATTTATAGGGGCAATAATTAAATACCAAAACAATAAAACTATTTAAGGCATTTTTAATTGCTTTATTTTCTGCTCAAGGCTATAGCTGTTTGAGCACTGATAGATAGACAGACCCTCTCTCCCTCTTTTTCCTGAACCCCTCAAAAAGGCTAGAAAGGGATAGAAATGTATCACTGTAAACCTACCATGTGAGGTCTGATCTAACTTGTTACAAGAAGATGGAGGATGCATAAGGAAGCTTGTTTTGCCCAGTCTGAAACTCTGGTTTATTTCCTTTTTTATTTTTTCCTACCTTCTTTCCTTTCTTCCCTATGCTTAAACAGAATATTGTTGCAGAATTCCAGACAAGTTGAAGATTAACTAAAGTAATTTCTTTAGTATCTTTAATAACCTTGAACTGTTCAGCTTTCTTTCTTCTTCCTCCCCTTCTTAATCTCAACCACTCTTTCCATGTTGCCAACCATATTCAATCTCAAACAGCAGTCTACAGGACACAGAAAGGATCATATAGAAGTGGGCATTCTTGTAGACTACCGCTGCTTTCACACACACTGAATAATCCACTTTCTGTGCACTTTGCAACTGGATTTTACTGTGTTAAATCGGAAAATCCACTTGCAAACGATTGCCAAAGGGAAGTGAAAGTGCATTATTCAGTGTTTGTGAAAGCAGCCTACAAGGCTATTGCCTTGATTTGATCTTGAAGCTTCCCTGCAGCCAGCACAGTATTCTAACTTTTATATTCTCCATGATCATCTCCAACTATAAGCCAAGCAGCAGCATTTCCCTGTGTCTATAGTTTATGGACTACCTTCAAAGGCAGCCCCATGTAGTAGTCAATCAAAGAGGTTAACAGAAATGATAATATCCAGGTTAATGTTCTTGAGGAGAATGTACACAGTGGAATAATCAGTGCTGCTGAGGTTTGGAAATCTGGATCCAACCAGCTCTTTCAGTGAGATAGGCAGACCTATATGGACCTCCCAAGAGTGTGTCATTAGGAAAAAAGGAGGGGAATATGTAGACATTTATAGTGGAGTGGAATTCAAGATGGCGACCTCCCTTATCGCTGGATGAGTCTGGACATTATGTTTAGACAGTGATGGGAAGCAGTCTGTTCATTTTATTCTGTGGTGTGTTTTTTTTTCTTTCCCTGTGCTGAGAGAGGCTGGAATGGGATGGCTACAAGATAGAAGTTGTTGCTCTCTACATTTTGCAAGCTATTTTTCCCCCTTTTTTGGTCTTGCCTTGTGGCTGTCTTATTTGATTTATTGTCTGCTGCTGTTCTCTTCCTCACTTGTGGATATTTGTAGACATTTATAGTGTGTGTAGATGTACACATTTTCAAGAATATACCTTCAGCCCAAGAATACCAGAAAACAGAATTTGCAAATTTCCAAAATACTCAAAGAGAGCTATGGGGCAGACAGGGGTGCTTGGAATAGGCACGCTGAGAGCCAGACCAGATGCTACACTGGTCATGAGGCCAACCACCAGTTCAGAGAAGAATTTGGCCATTTAAAAATGCTGTAAGGGACAGGTCTTGATCGGACATGTGGTGCAACAGGACTAGGCAATCTTGTGTTCCCCCCCCCCCGCACACACATACCTTTTCAAGTGCTGAAACAGCCTATTTAGTAGCTTGAAAAGGTGCAGGAACAAGAACACCTGGTCCTGTTTCACAGCAACATTTTTTACATGGCCAAATTCTTCTCTAAAATGAAGTTTGCAGTCATAGGTCAGACTTGTGGCTGCTGTAATGCCTATTTTGGCTCTGAATCTTACAGTGTGTTCATATGCTTTATGCAAAAATAAGACCCACTCAGTTCAATGGGGCTTAGCTCCTGTTAAGCACTTAGCATTGCAACTAACTTTCTTCCATTTCTGTTATAAAAGGTCTTCTCGCTTTTGAGCTCTGTGGCATTCTAAACTCCTTGGAACCAGAACAGGAGCCACGTTTTTAAAACATGTCTTATAAAGGCCAGTAAAGGTGGGCCCCAACTTACCTGAGGCCCAATTTGTGGGCATGGGAGGGGAGGCCAGTGCCGGTATCACAAAGAAGCGAGCAGCTGACCGGTGGCTTGCTGAGCCACGGAGCAATCAGCGGGGATTTCCCCTGCCCGCATGCATGGCTCCATGGCTCCGCTTAGCGGGGAGCCCTCCGGCTGGACGATGGGGTGATAAGGGAATGGCGGCGCGAAGCTGCGCCACCGCACCGCGTCCCAGGCTCCCTCCCATGCAAATTCAAATGGGACAATCAGGGCCCTTTGGCTTCCTGGCTGGCTCAGTTCGGACCTGTGGTTTTCCCTCAGGTCTGCCAGCTGGCTAGTTAAGGTCTGCCCGCTCACCCCAGTTATCCTGTCCATCCTCCCTATCTTATTGTCCTGCCCACCCTCCCTATGTTATATGGTTTGTTGTGTGTTTTTTTGTCACAACTTTAGAAGTAGGTGGTTTGGGCATGGGGCTGGATCCAGTTGGTGGTGGTGGGGGAAGCCAGGCTGTGTGCCCCCTTTTCCCCACTCTGGGGACCCCAAAAAGGGGTTTGGGGGGAGGTCTCGATTGGTGCATGCCCATCTCGGTGGCTGTGAGAATGGCCTCCTTCCAAGTGGCAGTGGAACACACAGCTGGCTCCCATCCACGTGGGTCCTACATACTGCCATCAGAGATTGTAGGCCACTCGATACCGATGGAGGGGAAAAAATCTTTAGGTATTTTGTTCTACAAGCAAGCTGCACTATGTTTCCTGGAAGGTCAAAAGGTAAAATATTTTGAGGAGGGAAAAGAAGCGTCTTTTTTTCTTTTTTGGTTCTCGGCAAAGGCCTGAAGACAACGGTTCCAGTTTCTTTGACCTAAATGGCACATATACTCAGAGAGCTTAAAGTAAAAGCTATACAAGAGCTTTCCTGTTTTAAAGCTTTTAATAATATTGAAGTTCAAGCTACAGGCTGGCAAGGGGTAGCCTAATGTACATGGGGGAAAGTGCTGATTAGTCAGCATAACCTCTGCTTGCTCTCAATGACCTGAGGTGCTCTTGAACTCTGTACTAGCTCCAGGCTGAGTGAACTGACTGCTTTCAAAACAAGCTCTCCCTGTGGAGCCTGGCAAATAGTTTTCTTGTACTCAGAAATAGTCATCTGCTCTTGCACAAGATAGCTAGAAATGTCACCTTTACTCATGGCTGACTTACATGAAATGGCATCACACCATATTATACATAATTTTCAGTGTGCTTGCTGAATTGGATCCTGCCGGCTGGCTATTTTCCTCATGGGCAAGAAAATGTCCCAAGGCCAAGAGTTAATAATGTGGTCAAGTAAAGGCTGCAGCATGATTTAGATCTGGACAAAATGGCTCCTGCCTTTCAACTGTGCAATCCTATTCAGAAGAAAAAAACAGGAGTCCAGTAGCACCTTAAAGACTAACAAAATGTCTGGCAGGGTATGAGCTTTTGTGAGCCACAGCTCACTTCTTCAGATACTGCACAAAAGCTCCTACTCTGCCAGACATTTTGTTAGTCTTTAATGTGATACTGGACTCCTGCTCTTTTCTATTGCTATTGACAGACTAACATGATAGTTACCTACCCATCATGGTCTGAACCCTTCCAAGCCCACTGAGTTCTGTTTGGGAATGCATTGTGGGTTTGTTTCCTGATGTCATAATTAAGTTAAAAGAATAAGATAAGGCTGCAATCCTAACAACATGGTCCTAGGAGTAAACTGCAATGAATAATATTAGGTTTACTTCTGAGTTCACCAGCTCAGGCTTTTGCCCATATAGTGCCCTTGAAGTAAATTCACTTAGAAGGGTATAACTTTGCTTATCTATTTATTATTGATTATTTATAGTTTGCCTTTTTCACTTGGATTCAAGGTGGATTACACAGAGTGAGTCAATACAATCAATAGGATGGGACAGTCATTAAACAGTGCAATAGGATTAGGGTTGTAGAAACCAACTAGAAGTCTAAAATAGAACTGAAGCAAAGCATAAGTATTAACATGACACCTTAAATTATCCCGAATTCCATAGTAGGATCCTAGTATAAACCACAATCCCAAATAATTTATTGAAGTAATTTTGTGAATCATTTAGTACAGTGCAACTCTATTGCCTGTGTAGAAAAGCCCACTTGAATAATTCAATTTTGCATAGTTTGCAGAAAGCCATGAGTGGGAGCCTCCCTGACCTCCACAAGGTGGGGGCTATAACGGAGAAGGGACGTGTATGGGCAGTTGTTGATTTTGTCCAATTGCAGGTTGGCACCTGCAGAAGACACTGCTCTCATGAGCAAAGATGTTGTGGGAGAGCATAGGGGGAGAGATGATCTTGCAGATATGAGGGTCCAAGGCCATGAAGAGCTTTTAATGTTATAGCTAATACTAGGGGTGAGTAGTCTGTACTATGGAGCTGAACTGTAATCCCAGGGGATCCCCGGGTCCCACCGAAGGCTGGCACCCATAGAGTAACCCTCTCTCCTCTCAGATCTGAGGCCTTGCAGACCTTTCCAACTGTGGGCAGCAACAGCTGAAAGAAGGGGGTACATGCAGAGCCTAACAGGTGTCTGATCCCTTCTAACACCAGCGTGGTAATGAGTCATTACTAGCTATGAGCTTCTCTTTGTCTCATTTACTATCATCCTTGTGCTGAACTTAAAAAGAATAATAGGGAAATGATTACCCTTTGGTGTTGACAGTTAACCATAATACAGGAGGGCTAGGAGCATTTCTTCAAGTTTCTTTGTGAGACCATTTTTCCTTAAAGTCTTCAACAAAACATATATTGATTACCGCTTTTTTTCCTTTCTAGTGTTCAGTGGAAAATTACTTATTGCTCCTTAAGCTGAAAGAATGACCTCCAGCAGCCTATGGAGGTGAAAGCTTTCAAGTAGTCGATAAAGCACATCCTGAATTTCTAGTGTAGGCTATTTGCAATTGCTGTAATTATCTATAGGGTTAATAATTTGATCCTGCATTGGTTGTGTTGTCCTACATTATACACATCATGTACCATTTTGCACTCCATGTTCATCCTTAATCAGGAACTGGATGAAACAAGCTGGAAAGGGGAAAGAGCTACTCTGATATGTCAGTGGCTTTCTCTCCATCTATCTGGGGTCTTCTTGAAGCAGGCAGTTCTTATGAGAATATGATGGACAATCTAGGAAAAATTAGAATGTATTACAATGTTCATTTAACAATGTTTGGTATGACATGTCTATTCTTGACTTGCAAACAATCAGTTGTTGATATTACTGTTGTTAAAAGCACACTTTGGATTGTGATTGTTGGAAATTATGCATTGAGGACTTTATTGCTATAAATGGGAAAGTGTTTACAATTGTGAATGTTTAAAGTTTACTTCGTTGAATAAGATGTTATATATGTTTGGCATCCTATATTGACTTTCATTATTCTTGACTTTGAGCATTTCATGAGTTCACCTTTTCTGTTACTGAAAACTCCAGGACTAGAGGTAACCTATAAATTCTTCCATGGTGCTTCTAAGATTGCAACAGGAGATCTGCCTACTTTCTTCTCTGTGCTGTATTGGCACAAACAGCTCCACTGCAGGGAATGCATATCTATATGATCAGAATATTAGAAATGTATAGGCAGCACTGTGAGGAAAGGGTCCTTAAACAGATGACTGGCCAAAGAGAGAAAACTGTTGTGTCATTGGGAATTTTCCTTGGAATGCTTAAAATGCAGCTTCTTGTACTTCAGAGTTCCAAGCACGGGGCAAACTTTGATTTGAGTTTCAAATTATTTTTCATGGCCTGTTTTGTTTTTATATTGATAACTTGTGATGTTTTTATGATCTTATGGCAATTATTTTACTTGTAAGCCACCTCAAACAAGACTCTGGAGAGGTGACATACACATTTCCCAAATACATACATAAATAGAACTTGAACCCTTGAATCTGCTACTCAGACTGAGTTTGAGAACCAAGGACTCCGCTAAGCTTTATTTCTGAAAAGCAGTGTTAAAAGTAAAGCTGTTCTTGAGAAATAGGAAGCAAACAGTATTGATGACATTGGCAACAAGGACCGATACAGTCCAATTAAAGCTGCCTGCTGCGAGAAGGCACCTGAAAGAGGAAGTACATGGCAGAAGTTGATTTCCCTTTCCCTCTTCTTTCATCCTGTTCCTCACTAGGGAGTAATGTAGAGTACAATATGATGTAAATACAAGGTGGCTGTCCCAATCAATAAAACATCTATATTAACTCTACAGATAAGTGTACCAAGACATGAGATAATTTGTGGTAGACTAGATTTATTTAAATAGCTAACTATTAAATTGCTAATAAATTTATTTAAATAGCTAGGTATTTATATAAATACCTAACTTTCAGGGTGGCTACAATTGTCACAGCCTGCAGCTACTCTCATTTTGTTCAATTCCATCCTGGCTTCAGACCTAGGCTGTGTTCATACCTGCTATATATATTAACTGTGCTGACAGAAGCCAAGCTTCACCTCCCTCCCACAACATGCCATCGAGTTAGGGTTGCCAGCTCTGGGTTGGGAAATACCTGGAGATTTCTGGGGTGGAGCCTGAGGAGGGCAGGGTTTGAGGAGGAGAGGGACTTCAGTGGGGTATAATGCCATAGAGTCCACCTTCCAAAGCAGCCATTTTCTCCAGGTGAACTGATCTCTTTCACCTGGAGATCAGTTGTAATTCCAGATCTCCAGCCACCAACTGGAGATTGGCAATCCTATGTAGGGTCTGTCTGATTTTGTCAGGCATTAAGGATGCTCCCTCCCCAACCCACCCTTCTATAGAAATGAGTTATAGGCTGTTCTAGGGACAGTTAATTATCCTTACATGTGTTGAGCAACCAGTTCTAATCCCTAAAAATATCACTCACAGGAGATCAAATTTTTTTCCTGAAGACACCAGGCTAATCACATGTTGCCTCAGGAGGTAAGCTGGTGAATCAAATGCCTATGTTATGTTGGAGAGGCAGAGCTGCCTTTTAAGGCATTTTATCAGCCTCTCAGTTGGCTGGGTTCAAAACAGCCCTGTCAACACACTCTTGTGCTTCATTTGAAAAAGAGGAGCTGGTGCAACATCACCCATTGCTCTCAGGCCAGGAATGAATTTAACAACAAAAGCAAAAGGCTTATGCTAGAAACTCAGGTTGTTTTATGGACAAATTGAAAGTCCTGTTCCTCATTAGAAACCTTTCCATATCCGTTGCCATCTCAGTACATCATTGCTTCAATTTACTTCTATCTAGGCTATCGCATTAGAAATCTGAATTATGTACCCAATACATTGCCCTTTAAATCCTGTAGATAGAAAGCTTGATGAATATAACAATAAAGCATGCTAATTTACCATGGCCAATTTGCATGTTCATTGTCTGCATGACCTTTGAGGATCCCAGAGCTCTTTTGTTAGTGTGATCCTTTTATTTTGAACATCATTTAGTGGCTCATTGAAGCCGTTTTGAGCATTCAGGGATCAAAACAGCTAGTTGCATGAGTCTATTTTTCAGTTCTAGCCTCTGGAGCCATGAATGTTTCTTTCTAAAGTGCCATTTAATAAATGGCAGCACAAACAACTGAAGATGACTGAGGACAAAGCAATATTAATTGGATCAATATAATCCAATTTCACTTCTTATCGTCATCTGCCTGAAATGCTCTTCCCTCCCATTTTTACTACCTAAAATCTCTTTTTTGTAGCCAGTCTCATTCATCTGTACCACCTCCTGCTTTGTGTGATGATGCTGAAGATATCTGAGTATGGAGCCATCTGCACTTCCACCTCACCAAGCATTCATCTCAGTTTCATGTGAAATTAACCCCTCTTTTCTTACCTGAGGCATCATTACAAAACCCAGCTGGGAACTACTGTCGCCTGGTCAGTTTTTATTCCCATATTCTAGAGATGGTCAGTTGTGTTGTGTTTACTTATAAGAGCTATCATATCAGGCAACATATGAGGATAGCCAGCCATATCATCATGCCTAAATTAAGCTTTCTCAGTTGTAGAGATAATGCAGGACATAGTATTTTGGTCTTGTTTATGTTTGTTCTCCTGCTTATTCATTGGACATTTATGTCATTTT
Organism: Euleptes europaea; assembly: GCF_029931775.1. Lineage (NCBI taxonomy): Eukaryota > Metazoa > Chordata > Lepidosauria > Squamata > Sphaerodactylidae > Euleptes > Euleptes europaea. The sequence goes on along the minus strand of NC_079326.1, from coordinate 8,336,077 downwards.
ACACACTTGTGAGCAAGATGCTGGTATGTATGGACTTTTGTAGGCTGTGATGATTATGCAGTTCATCACCATCTCTTTCTGTATCTACTGTGATAATTTAGATTATAATTTTAGATGATAATTACTGAGAATGTAACTAAATAATGCTAGGAAGCAGAAACACATATATCCACTATCTCTCTCCCAATATAATATTTAGTAAATTCCACAAATTTCATCATGTGTCCCTTCTAAACCTCATTGGCTGCCACTTGCAGGTGCAAACCTTTCCTTATCTCCACTTTTCAATAGCTAACATTCTTTTCCCATCAAGCCTCCAACCTGAGGAAGTATGGTTGTAGTGCCAAAGAAGGTTGCTTCTTTTCTTTGTCTTGAATGCGAGCCAGCAATGCAAAAAGGCCCACGCTGTTCCCTGCCATTTTGATTTTTCTGCCCTCTGAAGTGATAACACTGAATGTATCTGAGTTTTTGGACACATTGACATAACACCTCCCTGTATGCAAGAATGTATTTCATGTATGATAATAGTTCTGAGAGTGTGATTAACACTCCTAACACCTCCAGCTGTTCCGTTCATGCCTTTCTTCTTGCAATCCTTGTTGTTCATGCTGATATTACTCCTGCACAATGTCCTTTGTATGCTCTTTCCTAGTGATTTCATTGTGTGTGTGTGTGTGTTTGTAGGTCAGTCTTCTCCTTATCTTACTTTCATTTGTCATGTTTTCTTACTATCAGGCATTTTACTTTGCTTCTAACCAGCTGAGAAGGCCACTATCTTTCTCTTTGTACCCTACAGCACAAGTAGGTATTCTTTTAATGAGAGAACATGGGTATGCCAACACAGTAAATTTTGTTTGGTGTTTGTTATTCCCTTTCAAAAAGTCCATACAGTCACAAAGCAATTATAACCAATTTATTTTCATTTAACACTAATCCATTGATACAATAGGCTGATCAAAACTTCCAGTGGAAAGCACTGTAGGACTACTATCGAACAAAACAAGAAAAGTATCTCTAAAGAAGAAGGAAGGAAAGAAATAGATTAGTGCATTGGAAACACACAGTTCATTTCTGGATATATGGCCCCAGATGTCTGCAAGACATATGTTCGTGGTAGCAGAAGTAGTGAGGTGGTTCTCTCTATACACCCAGAGAATAACTACTACTGTTATCCCAGATCTTATTTAAACACAATACTGGCTATATTTTAAAAAGGCAGAAGTACCAAGGCATACCAAGGACTTCAGATCTCTCCTATCTTGGATGAGGTTATACTCCCCTTGAAAAGCCAGGTTCATAGCTTGGGAGTGCTACTCAACAGAGCAGGCACCTTAGAAAACCAGGTGGCTGTGGTGGTCTGAAGGGTTTTACCCAGCTTTGGCTATTGAGTCAGCTCCTGCGTGAGTCAGATCTAGCCAATGTGATCCATGCTTTAGTTACATCTATACTGGACTACTGCAATGCTGTCTACTTGAGGCTACCATTGAAAAGTGTTCAGAAGCTGCAACGAATGCAGAATACTGCAGCTAGGCCAGTGATGGCGAACCTTTTAGAGACCAAGTGCCCAAACTGCAACCCAAAACCCACTTATTTATTGCAAAGTACCAACACAGCTAGAAGTCCACATGGGGCTAGGGGTTGCCAGGTCCCTCTTTGCCACCTGCGGGAGGTTTTTGGTGCGGAGCCTGAGGAGGGTGGGATTTGGGGAGGGACTTCAATGCCATAGAGTCTAATTGCCAAAGTGGCCATTTTCTCCAGGTGAACTGAAATAGCAGATCTCCTGCTACTACCTGGAGGTTGGCAACCCTGCATGGGCAGCCGAGTGGGGGAAGGAAAGCAGCTGGAGCATAGCCCCTACCCCTTCAGTTTGGTTCTTTTTCTAACTGTTATCCTCATACAAATTTAAAAAGACTGTTATGCGGGGGGGGTGATGTTGGGGACAGCCCTCTGCACGCACTCAGAGGCACCTTCGGTTGCATGAACGAGCAGAGTGGAAACCCGAGCTAAGCGAAGGGCTCGGCTCCAGCACAAACGTCAGGTGGGGCCCCGTTCGGCCCTCACCGCCAATCCCCCGCGCTGCAGTCACCAACCAGCTCACCGCAGACAGCCGCCCAGGTGTCCCACTCCAGGTCCAGCCCCATCCCAGCTCCGCCTCTTCCAGTCCTAGCAAAAGGCTTGTTGTTGTCTTCACTTCCAGAGCGCGCAACCGGCGACTGCGGAGAAGGCACTGGGAAGGAGCCCAGTGCTTCCCGGAGGAGCTGGGAAGGCACCGCTGGTTCCCAGCCTCCTCAGCTGGGGGAACAAACTCAGGCGAACTCTGTGCTGGGGCGATGGCGAGCGTGCCCACAGAGACGGCTCCGAATGTCACCTCTGGCACGCGTGCCATAGGTTCGCCACCACTGAGCTAGGCAATCCAGTTCAGAGGAAGATAAAATTAAATTACTCTTATGGGAGGGAGACTTTTAGTGTTATTTGCAGGTAGCCAAGTATTGCTCTGCAGCAATTAAAATCACCCCGGAAAAGTTAGTGTTAATAAGGTGAATTTTAATTGATATAATTTTATCTGTATTTTGTACAAAGAGATTATTTATCATGTAATTAGTTTTATTGACAAGTTTTGTATCTTTTCTGGCTAATGCCGTTATAATAAATACCTATCTACCTACTGTAGCTAGTCAGGACCAGTTATAGGGAATATATGACCTAAAGGTGCCAACCTCCAGGTGGTAGCTGGAGCTCTCCTGCTATGACAACTGATCTCCAGGTGAAAGATATCAGTTCACCTGGAGAAAATGGCCACTTTGGAAGATGGATTTTATGGCGTTATACCCCATTGAAGCCCCTCCCCTTCTCAAACCATGCCCTCCTCAAGCTTCACCCCCAAGATCTACAGGTATTTCCCAACCTGGAGCTACCCACCCTAATATAACCCCAATACTACAGCAATTATAGTGACTACTGACCTGCTCCCAGCCCAATTCATGGTGTTGGCTTTAAAGCCCTATATGGCTTGGGACCAGGGTATTGGAAAAACCATCTTCTCCCGTATGTTCCTGCCCTGAAATTAAGATCACAGGGAGAAGCCCTCCTGTCCCCTAAACCAAAGAAGCTCATTTGGTGGGTACACAAGAGAGGGCTTTTTCAGTGTCAGACCCAAAATTATGGAACCTCCCCAGGGAGAAATGTGTTTGGCTCCCAGTTTCAATCTTTAGAAGGCAGCTGAAGACAGTTTTTATTTAGGACTGCATTTGATTAAAGCAGTCCTTTTATCTGGGATGGTCGTCCTTTTCCACCGAGCGTGCAGGTTTGGGAGGGCTGCACCTGGAGCATTGAAGGGGTAGGGGTCACCCGCTGAGGCAGCCAGATCAGCCTAATCAACTCTGGCGATCAGTGGGGTGACAGATGTCACAGCCAGATTGCCCTCATAAGCTTTATCATTTCTTCTGGTAAATCTATTCTAAATGGTATGTTCCTCCAAAATTGCCCAGGTGAATTTACATCCAACTGCCTATGGGGAAGAAGTGTTATTGATTATATAATCGTTTCCCCTCAAATGAGAAGTTCTATCTGGGATTTCTTTGTGGGAGATTGGGTAGATAGTGATCATTATCCACTAATAATTACTTTAGAATATAAATTGCCCAGTCCCTCACAACCATCCTCTTCTTTAACTTTGAGCTCTGTATCTCATTTCAAAAGGGTTAAATGGAATAAGAATGACTGAAGTTATTTCTAGACATCTTAAATCCAAAGCTTTGATTGATCTTAACCAGCAGTTATCCAATGCCCCCAATGAGACCCAAGCACTGTCTCTGTATGATAATCTCGTTGGCAACATCAATTCCATTCTTCAGATGCAACCTCCAGCTCATAGTGGCAGAATAAATACTGATGAACCTTCTCCTTGGTTCAATTGTGACTGCCAGATACTGAAAGCTCAGTTACAAACACAGTACAATTTATATCTGAACAGTGGGGCAAATACTCTTCCAGCTAGTTATTTTAGACACAAAAAGCAGATTCAGATCACAGTAGCCCCCCCCCCCCCACGAAAGGCACTAATGGAAAGATGGGAATTAATATTTAAGACATCGGAGTCCCGTGGCGCAGAATGTTAAGCTGCAGTACTGCAGTCCAAAGCTCTGCTCACGACCTGAGTTCAATCCCGACGGAAGTTGGTTTCAGGTAGCCGGCTCAAGGTTGACTTAGCCTTCCATCTTTTAGAGGTCGGTAAAGTGAGGACCCAGCTTGCTGGGGGTAAAGGGAAGATGACTGGGGAAGGCACTGGCAAACCACCCCGTAAACAAAGTCTGCCTAGTAAACGTCGGGATGTGACATCACCCCATGGGTCAGGAATGACCCGGTGCTTGCACAGGGGACCTTTACCTTAAACAATAATAACAAACAATTTGGGTCCTCATTTCAGGCACTCTAGCTGACAGAAATGTCCCCCTTGATTGTTTAATCCTGGCTGAGGTCTGGGAGGACCATTTTACTAATATTTTTCTACTCCCCTGGATTATCACTCTGAGCTATCAGACCCTATTCCTTCAGGTCTCTCTGAATGGCCTCCCATGAGTCACAACAAAATTATCTCAGTTTAAGGGGAGGAAGGCTCCTGGACTTGATGAGCTTCCTCTTGAACTGTTTAAGGAACATTTGGCATGGTGGGCTTCTCCCTTAGCTACACTCTTTTATTGATACAACAATGATGCCTGAGCCCTGGACTAGAGCCATAGTACTCCCTATTTATATATATAAAAAAGGAGACTCACATTCAACAGATAATTACCATTCTTTTAGCCTCCTGTCCATAATTGGTAAGCTTTATGTAAGGCATCTATTAGACAAGCTTTCCTCATGGATTAATGAAAACAAAATCCTGGGTAGGGAACAGATTGGGTTCTCTGCCGATAGGTCTACCTTAGATCACTGTGTTACCCTAGCCCACCTGGCAGAGAAATATGGCGGTTCCAGTGGGAAGAAATTGTTTGCAGCCTTCCTAGATCTGAAAAATAAAATTTGGAGATTGCTGTTATGTTTACTTTAGCGGTGTTAATAACTTTATTTCGTTGGTGAGTCCAAGCAGCACTGTACTGGAAGTGGACCCCGAGGTATTTGTAAACTTTCACCTGTTCTAAAGAATGGCCCCTGATTTTTTTTTCTTATGAGTTGGCTTCCTTCCCTAAGAATAGTTTAGGCCAGTATTCTGAAAAGCAAACTGTTTACAATGAAATCCTAAGCAGAATTACAGTCCTCCAAATTCATTCAAGTCAGTAGGTTTAGAAGAGTGTAACTCTGTTTAGAATTGCACTGTTAATTCATAGATCTGTTGTTCTCTGCTGTTGCCCTAGAGTGTATTGAAATTAATGAACACTGTAAAATGTAGCATAATGTGTAGCCTTTTATGTATTGATAGTCAGCTAATGCTATTAAAACCTTCTGTTGGTGGTACAGCTTTAAAAAACTAATTAGAAACATATTTTTACATTTTTTGCTTGGTTGATAATCACAGCAAAATTTGTGTTACACCTCTGGCTTCAACAAATCCAAATTCCATATCAAGCAAAAATGATTTCTATATTCAGAATATAAATTTGCATATAGCAGTTTTGTTTTTCAATTTGACCTTCAATAACTCTTTATGTTTTTTTTCAAAATTTGTAATTTCTTACATTTTGTCTTTATTCATTCTATGAAATGCTTGCTCTGAGCCACACCAGACTGAAAATTCGCTTGACTAAATATTTGGCTATTCAAAACAATTTCCTCCACACATAATATTAGTATGTTAGGGGAAAATATATCAATTTCCATGATGACCATTCTTCTAATTGGACAGTTTTTCGTATGCAGAAGCATTCAGTCATGGAAGCTCCAAACCACAGTCTAAAGAAGTACAATTTAGACAAATTGAGAACAAGGGTTTCATAGTTGCCTAACAGTGCAATTCTAAGAATGCACAAAGCCCCACTGAGTTGACCTGAAAAGTATTTTAAGTAAATTTACTTAGGATTGCTCTCTAACATGGCAATCCTAAATGGGATTACATTCTTCTGTCCATTGAAGTCAATGATTTTAGAATGTTATAACTCTGCCAGCGTGATATAGTGGTTAGGAGTGGTGGACTCTAATCTGGAGAACCGGGTTTGATTACCCACTCCTACACAAGAAGCCAACTGGGTAGTCTTGGACTAGTCACAGTTCTCTGAACTTTCTCAGCCCCATTTATCTCACAAGGTGTCTGTTGTGGGGAGGGGAGGGGAAGGAAATTGTAAGCCAGTTTGATTCTCCTTAAAAGGTAGAGAAAGTTGGCATATCAAAACCAACTCCTCCTTGTCATGGGTCAGCCTGCTGAAGCGTCTGCCTGGGATCAGTCTGCTGAGGCTTTCTCAGGAGTAGAAGATCTGGAAACTGCTGCCAGTGATGGGGAGGAACCACAGCAGGCAGAGCAGGCGCAGGCAGTTGATGATGCCCCATGCCTACAACCACCCAGGACAGAAGACTCACATGGGCCCAGAAGCAGCCCCCCACCACCGCTGCAGCAGTGACGCCAAAGGTGCAGAACACTCCTTCTCTAGTGTAGGAGAAGTGCTAGATTGCAAGCACTTTGGAGAGCCCTGCCAGCTGACAGCAATGAAGATGATGAGCAACCTCCAGCAAGGACTGCTGAGTTAGATGAATCAGTAACAGCTGGGTCCTCTTAGGCTTATTTAAGCAAGCATTAGCAGCAAGGCTGATGTGGGAACAATAGGTGTTTTCATTCCGTATTGTCTGTGAGTTACCTGTTTGGACCCCTGTGTGTATCTTGGACTATTCTGTTGGAGAACAAGACATATAATTGTTTAATAGTTATGCTGGGGAATGGGCTGAAAGTAGTGAACATGATTGGTGGTTGTGTTTGGGTGCTAGGGAGGGGGCTTGGCTGCTGCAAGGCAGAAAGATGATTGGTCATGCCTTTAGTTGGCATTCAGAGCTACTTGGGGCCTCATGGCCACGGCATTGGGGGCACTTCCTCCCACTCTATGGGTGCCTATGAGTTGGGCTGCCTTTTTTCTTGGTGCAACTTTGTGCCTCTGTCAGGGGATTTTCCAAAGCTGAATGGCATTAAGGAACAGAGGCATTAGAGAACAGATCAACTCCTGGTTACTCCCCACGATCCGCCAACAACAATGCTGGTGCAGCCTGAGTTGCGCCAAAGCTCAGTCACTGCACCACAGTTCTAGTGCCAAAGAGCAGCACAGAAGTGCTGGGGGCCTGCACCAACGAAACTGGCCCTTGCTCTGGCATGTCTCTGAGATACGTCTTCGTAAGGGTCAGCCAGGTCCTTATGCCCAGGTCCAAAGCCCCACCTTTGATTGTGCTGTTATTTAACACAAAATAAAACAATACAAATAATCTAATGCTTCCTTTCAATCCAAAACATGTAAAGTGCTTGGGGAATAAAAATATTTGGTTAAATGGGAGCAATATTACAATTGGGAGCAAGCATACCATGTACAAAATCAGGCCATTCTGATTAATGAGTTTTGAAGAAGTGAGTGTAGTATATGCACCTTATAACAGGAAACACCTTGTAAACAGTAAAAAGTGGTCAGTTTTACATTTGGCTGCCAAACAAGATTTTTGTTTAATATAACTAGGGTTACACAGATTTTTTTTCAATGCCCTGGCCTGGTGGAACGCTCTGTCAAATGAGACCAGGGCCCTGAGGGACTTATCACAATTCTGCAGGGCCTGTAGGATAGAGTTGTTCCACTAGGCCTACAACTGAGGGCAGCTACGGTTCTATCATCAGCTGGCCTCCCTGCACCATCTCTATGCCATCTGTTATTGGCTAACACTCGCTTCTGACCTGAAGATTCCAACACTGCTGATATGGGAAAAGCTTGGAGTTCATCTTGATTTAAATTGTTGAGATTTTATTTTTGAAGTGCTGTATTAACTTCATTTATGGGAAAAGCATATACTCTCTCATATATGTAGGCACATTCACAAGTTAATATAAGATGCCATGCTCAGATATAAGAGCCTAAGCATCAGACACATATATTCTACACACATATGTATATTCAGATAGCATAAGACACACACACATATATATATTGTCATACACAAGTCTAGAATCACTTTGCATTATGGGAAACCTGTATTCTTTGGTCAAGTAACATTTAATGCTGAGGACCCTGGGTCAGGATGACCTGTTTGCAGTCAGCTGAATGTGAGATCATTCTCGCTTGGTACAACCAGGCTTCTTAATTGGGGCTAAAACTTTGATTTAAGAGCAAGAAATGTCATGATGGAATGTTAACTCTCTTTTCTTCATCATTAGCTATAGCCAACCTTCCGAAGATTTCTATAGGATATGTAAATATCTGTTTATACGTTCCATGTAATCAGTGGCTAAAGTCTTCTACGTAATTATCATTAGTGCTGTCTGTCAATGACCTATAAAACATGTTGTCTTCCTTTGTTCGGGGAAGAGCTCTGACTTTACACTCTCAGTTTGAGAAAAGAGTTCTTCCACGTGCTATATCTGCTCTCTTATTGATCAATAAAAGACCTGCTTAATTGTTAACCTCTGTCTCGAATTACTTGATTGACTGCTAAAAGTAATTAGGACTTTACATTTTTAGATTGCATCTATTGGATTTTAAATATTTATGATATTGTATTAGTAAACAGAATACTGTGGTTTTACTGTTGGATGTAAGCTGCCCTGCTCTGGCAGGGAAAGGGCAGGATATAAATATAATAAAATAAAATTTCATCATGCTCTGAAAATTTGCATCCGTACATCATAAGTTCTGAATATACACCAGAAATAAAAATAGGGTAAACATTAACTGTCGTGCCCCTTTGGATTCTGATATTGATATAAACAGCTACAACTGTCAGCATGTTTAAGCAATGTCTTGTTTTCAACCTGTTGAGTTGATACTTTACTTAAATTCACAATGGTGATCCATCAGGCCTATCCACCAAACATAGAACCTAACTCTGAAATATGATCGTCATCAAGCGAGGAGCACTTTTACAATGTACCCTTTCCCCTCTACACCAAGCAGTATTAATATCATTTCAGTGAGGGGACAGAGACAAAAATCAAATCCATTGTAAGATGATAGCTGTCTGTGTTTCAGGTCTGTCTGGGGACTATCAATCGCACAGTGCATGCATGCTGTTGTTTTTCTACCAACATATGGTTAGCTCATTTTCCTGATGGCACCTCCTGCTTTCTGTTCAACACTTAATTAACTGTGATCCTGAGAGATAAAAACACAACTTGGTATTCAGACAGTCCAGACACAGATAAAGAAATGTTCCCTCCATTTCGCTAGGCATCTTACTGTTAAACATAATGTCCATGTTCATATTGAACTTGATCATATCATGCTTTGATTGTGTTAAATAATCTTCTTTATGGCTCACTCCTTGTGCACCAGGAAATAGTTCAGTTTCAACAAAGGCATTTCCCTTATGAGAACAGCTGCTGTTACGTTCAATAGGAATCCAAGACATTTATTGTTACACTGTTACAGTTGTTTAGTGACTAATGGTCCTATGAGTAATTGTACTGAGGCGCAAACTCAAAATGTGCTCATTCACAATAGAAATGACCATGATTTTTCCTACCCAAATGCAGAACTTTACATTTATCTCTGTTGAAATGCATGTTATTAGTTTTAGCCCAATTTTCCAGCCTGTCAAGATCATCCTGTATCCTGGCTCTGTCTTCTATCATATTTGCTACCCCTCCCAATTTAGTATCATCTGCAAATTTAATAAGCATCCCTTTTATTACTTCATCCAAATCATTTATAAGGATGTTGAACAACACAGGGTCCAGGACAGATCCCTGAGGATCTCCACTAGTCACTCCTCTCCGAGTAGATGAGGAACCATTAACAAGTACGATCTGTCAACCAGATACAGATCCACCTAATAGTAATAGGATCTAAACCACATTTTCCCAATTTGTCAACAAGAATATTATGTGGAACCTTATCAAAAGCCTTACTGAAATCAAGATAAACTTTGTCTACAACATAGATAAGATTAGTCTGACAAGAGTATAACTCTGTTTAGGATTGCACTGTAAATATGCCACAACTATATTACACATGTTAATATGACTACCATCCATTTGGCCAAATTATTGATTAGCTAAAAGATCCTGTGTTTTGGTTACTTATCTACTGAACATTGATTCTAATGCCTCTTTTTTAGGAAAATAAATGGCAGAATTATTTAAGTAGATAGAAACAATGACAAATACCCAGGAACTGAGTATTGGGTGTAGTTCAGTGGATCTAAATCCATGGGATAAACAATCAAAAATAGATGACTATTCAGCGGAACCACTTTAAAATCAGTAAATAAACCTACTATTAATCATAAGGACAGAGTAACGAAGTACCAGGAAAAGTATTCACAGCATTGACTGTAATAGGGTCTGACCCTTAGAGTGGTTTTATAATGGGGGGGGGGGAGGAGATTGAATTGAAATATCCTTCCATTATAATTCCCATCAGTGCGTGCTTTCTTAAACACAGATGGTTATGCACTCAAATATTAAAATAAAGCACTTTGATAGAATTAAATTTGGCTAATATAATTCAGAGCCCCCCTCTTCTCAGTTGCTGTGAAGTGTTATTGAATATGACAAAAATATGCTCACATTATATTTCCACAAAGACTGGATTATGAGCCTATCGTAAGTGCAATTATTCTGAGCTGAGCTAGCTGATTACTTACAAGGACTGAAATAAGTATCTAAATATCAGATTAATAATTGGATTCTGACAAGTTTGCCATTCATAATCCTGTATTAGATGTAAAAACCTGTCTATTCAGCATCAGCATGGAAAATAGGAAGATTTGTTTTGTATGGGGGCATTTTCTAAAGCAGAAAAAAGAACTTGATGGAGCTTTTCATCTGGGTAGGTTTGACAAGCCGTCTGCACAATATTGGAGTTTCTAAAAGGGACATCAATATAATTTCAAATTAAAATTACTCCAGTGTAAATGTGTCAAAAGCCATTGCATGTCTTGCCCAGATCTTGTGACAGGTTATCCTTTGAAATGTTCACTCTTGTCAAAAATAAGGGAAATGATGGACATATAAGATTAGGTAATGAACTACCTCTCTGCTCCTTTATGATAAAGATTGCAATCTAGCACACAGCATTATGTTGTGAATGCCACTGATGATTTCCAAAGTTTCATTATTTTCAGTTCTTTCCCATTCTTTCTCAGGACCCATTTTATTGGTAGAATACAGAGTAAGTTGTAGAATTGTCAGATTTCTGAAGGTTATCATCATTTAGGAGCAGGGGTGCTGAGAGCTACCATAGGCCCTGTGAAGAAATGGGCTTCTTCTCCCTTGAGGTTTACAGGGAACCTTTTAACCTTTTTTTCCCTTGGGAAGGAGGGAGGCAGCAGGCATGGCAAATGATTCCTGGCCCCACCTGAGCCACCTTCTTAGAAATACAGATGGAGGTACCTGGAGACAAAGAAGTGGGTCAAGCCCTCACCCCCTTCTCCAAGCAGGTATCAGAGACGTGGAGGTTTAAAAATGCTAGAAGGGGCTCCAGGAAGAAAGTTTCTGGAGGTTCCAGGAAAAACCTATTTGACCCAGGTTGACCTGGTTAGTGGGTGGAAACAGAAAAATATTAAAATTGCTGAGAGCAAGGAGGGAGGGTCTCTTTTGGTTGGGACACTCAGGGAAGACAGAGCACATCTGAGGTCTGGAGGAGGCAGCCATTTTTGACAATGTGCTGGGCCCAAGTGCTGATGAAGACTTCCAGATAATGGAATCTAGATAGAGACTTACAATACCCTAAGCTTAAGAGCCTGTCCTATATTCCAACATCTGATAGGGCATGTATAGAGCGAGGGACAGAGGAATTGCATTTCTCTCCGTTCTTTGGAACCCCTTGCTCAATCTGTTGCTGTGCTAAAAGTATGCTTGGAAATGTTTTACTTTTAATAAATACTTTTTAACTTTGAATGCTGACCGTAGTTCTCTGTACCACATAGACCTCCACCAGCTTGGAACACGCTATTGTAAAACGGGGGGCAGGAGGGAGGGAGGCTGTCAGTTGGCAAGCAGCTCTTTCTCCAGTGGCAACCCCAGGCAGTATTTTGTCCCCATGGTGCCCAGAAGTGGGGTAAGCGGGAGACATCGAGGCAAGGCTTCAGGGTTTGAAAGGGACACTGGGGGGGGATCCTGACCCCCACCCCAGTGGGCAAGTCCTACAATGGTCAGGTGGTGGCAACGGTTACCCCAAAACAGAAAGAGGCAATCCTTTCCAGAAGAGGTTGAGAATTCCTGGGAGAGGGCAGGAGTGGAATAGGGCTTGCAAGTCTGAGCAGGTCCGTCCTGCCACAGGCCCGCAGACATCTGGGCCCCCATGACCCTAATCCAAAAACAAATGGCATAAAAAGACAAATCACTTGGCTGTCTATTACTATGAATAGAATAATAATTGTTCATTAGGTGGGAAACATTAATAGAAAATAGACAGGGTTGTTAAAGAATGGATTTTACTTAATTTATGATTTACACAGCATACACAGTAATGGGATACAGTGCAAAACAAATAAACAAAAAACCATGAACAAGCAGAATCAAGAAGACTTCCCAGCTAAGGGACCTATCCAGGACACTGAAGCGCACTATCAATTAAATATAGGTGAATCACAAGTTACCTAGGAATAAGCACCATTGAATTACATGATACATCAGTATCTCTCAAAAAGTACTACACTGCAAAAATACTTTAAAAATATTTCTACTAACCTGAAACAAAACAAACATAAAAGCAAACTAAGAAACTATGTGAGGATGCTTTACAGGAGAAGGCAAACTGGTGAAGAGAAAAGTCAGTTTTATCAGCCAGGGAGAGGAGCCAGGTGAGCCAAGTGTCCATATGGTACTGTCAAACTGGGCTTGCACTAATTTTAGAAAGTGATCCTAGTCACCAGATGCTGAAATCCAACTAGTTCTAGCTTTCTCTTACCATTCCATCCTATCCCCTCCTCTCCTAATGCTGCCTGCTTATAGAGGAAAAGAAAGAAAGCAGGAGAGGTGGAGCAGCCTGGGAAACTGGACTTACCCTGAAATAATTTCCATGCTCCTAATCAGGCTGAAGTTACAGATCCTTAGTAGGTTGAAGTGTCCAGCACTAACTTCTAATCTCAGACTTCACTGAGTCTAAACCAAGATATATTTTAAAACCATAAATATAAATTATAGTCACATATTTAAGCTATTGTTTGCTTGGATATTGAGACAGCAGGGTAGACTTCCCCTGACCATGGAAGATCCACGGATTTAGCAATTTGCAATAATCTCTTTTCCTTTCTGTAAAATGTATTGAAATGTATTAGGGCAGCCAGGGAATAGCTTGTTGCTGGGCAGAATATCTCTGTATGTCTGTGTGCTGAGGAATTGGGGCAAGACTCATGGAGGGTTACAGTAAACCATAACAAGAACTGGGTGAAACTGTTACTCTACTGCCGCCTCGATGTCTGGAGTGCTATCAGCTTTACCCTGAATGTTGATGGGTTGTCATATCTTGAATTTGGATAAATATCCCTTCCTCAGTACAATCGGGGCTCAGAGATTTTTACTCAGTAGAGTGCTCTGGGTAGCAGCTGCTCCAAATAAATAACTGTTTTCTTGTAAACAACAGTTTTGGGTCTCCTTCTCCTCCACGAACCATTTTACCATATCAATATAAACTGAAATGAAGGCATTCCCCATTCCACATTTATAACCTCTTATACAGATCAATACAAATCACAATGCATGTAAAGTGTGTGTGTGAGAGGGGGAAATCACCCTTGCACTATTTTGATCGATTCTTGGGAAATATTAACTTGACACACCCCATTCATAATATGAACTGAGGCTTTCTGTTCTACTCCTAAGTATGTTTTAACTCTCAGCCAGGGGAAGAATAAGAAGGAATGAGGCTGGACAAGCGGGGAGGGAAACACAGAAGACTTACATGGTGTGGGGGCGGGGAGGAAAGAAATGCACACCAGGTTGGTTAACGGGTTTAGGAACATCTCATTACAGGCAATTTTTTGCTTCAACTTCATGGTTTAAAAAGTTTGCAGTCATGGAGAGCTTTCTCTAAAAATTGCTGCTAATAAAGGTGGTGAACAGCACCAACCAGGAAGTCATTTGCTAAGCCCTGCCTTTTCTGTGCTCCTGCGACTGCAGTGCAGAACTGCCCGAAAAGTATAATAAACTGAAATGCCAGTGTCAAGGAATTGTGAACACCTCACTTTCTTGTAGTGCCATTCTTTGGTTCAGGCCTGAAGTTTGACCTGCTTAACTAACAACCGTAAAGATCTCTGGTATGCAAAGGGTGGAGGAAGTTCTGAGAGACCTCACACCCGAGATAACGCACAGCTGGAGACATCTCCAGCTGCCCTTTTCCAGCCACCAATGCCCTCCAATTAGTAGAACCAATTTGGTTTTCACAAGCAGTATCACCTGTCACTGGGAGAAGAGAGGCGTGATGGATGGACGGCCGCCATTCATGACTAACCACGCCTCGCAACAGGATAATGTGAATCCTTGCCCTGCTCAGAGTCACAACACCTGGCTTTGATCCGTGGCGAACCGGGATTGGGTCAGAGCTCACCCATCCCCAGTCTGCAAGGATAAGATCACCTGACTTGGTCAGTCAGGGTGTGGTACTCTAGGGCTTGCATGCTCAGAGTCCATCATGATGCCTACCTTTTTTGTTCCCTAGGAAGGGATGCACTTTCTTTGGATATGATCCTGACTACTGAATCGGGGGAAACCCAAGAACAACACTTGTGAACCGGTAATTCCTTGCATACCCCCCCCCCCCAATAAAAAGCCTTATTACAACCAACCGCACTGTGGAGTTAGATGTTTATTAAGTTTTATTATTTTCTCTTTGTGCCATGCTTATGTGTAAAGTTGCTGGAACTAGTGCAAGCTATGATAAATTGTTAAGCTATATTTTCTGCTTTGGCTTCTTGACTCTTTGTTGGCTTCAAGTAAGATCTAGTTGGCCTTGATTGGCTACACGCTTACCAGAATATATATTATTGTCACCCTACACTGCAGAGGTACTACCCTGCAAAGTTGGTGTGTGAGTTGCTGTGGCAACAGGGGGACAGACTGGGGTACTCTTGGCCCCAGCCTGGTGTTTTATGCATGCCATTTCCAACTGTCAAAGGTCACCTTACTCTCCCCCTGGCTTTCCCCATGTTTTCAAATTTGAGATACAACAGGTTTCTGAAAACTTGAGCAAAATGCGGGGAAACATACCCACAAGCCTGTGTCAGTTAAACACATCTAATCAGTCCCATGGCTTTTTTCAATGTTCACTAGAATTATTTTAACAATTGTTGATTATATTAAGGTGAATCGCATGGTTATTTCTTTCATTGTACGTAGGTAGAAGTATTTCTTTACTATGTTGTAAGAAAATGTCTGACTAAAGAAAAGGCAGTACCACTGGGGCCCTCTAAAATGGCATTGAAATGTGGTGGCACAGATACGTTCATGAGCCACATTAATGGAAAGCCAGAATAGAGTGCTGGTATGCAGGCAGTGTGATGGTTCCATGGTAGCTGCTGCCAGCTCACAGGACTGATTGCTGTTTCTTTCTAACAAGCCATACTGTCCATTCATGATGCAATATTAATAAAAGATAACATTAAGATATATAACAGCTTCTACCAGCTGCGCAAGCTGTTATATGAAAATTTGATAGTCCAAATAAGATAGTGAGACAGTTTTAATTAGGTTAAACTTTTCTTGCATAATTCCAACTTCCAGGCCATATTCTCTTGAGTTTCATCACCAACAACTCCATTTGGTAAACAACTGTTTTCTATTCTCATTTTCAAAATCATCTAGGATTTTTTTTGTTCCTTTTTGTTATTGCAAAATTTTGTTTTACTGTAATTAAAGATGGTTTTGTTGCCTTGATCTCTGCTAGTATATCAAAATGGATAATGAAAAATCAAACCATGTAATAAAACCCCACTCTAGGAATGGAAATATTCTTGCATCACATATAAATATTCACTTTACAAAAAGAATGAACAGATGGAAATTGTTTCAGGACAGACTTTTGGTTGAACTGCCTGACCACAGAGAAACACAGGGTGATATTTATGCATCTGTGTATGTGTCTGTCTGACAGAGTACCTTTCTAACAGCCCAACCCCAAGCAATTAAACTATAAGTCTAGCACTTTCCTATTTCTCTCTGGCTGAAACTACCACACAGACTGGCCCTTCTACTATACAGTTCACATTTCCATTTTTATCAGAATTAATTATTGGTGGAAGACCAACAAGTTCCAAAAACCTTTCTCCAATATATCTGCTGTGGTACTTAGACTCATCTGTTGTGTTACCCTAAGTAGCCAGTCTCCACTTTATTGGGGGAATTAGCTGGAGACAGAGGCCATTAATGCATGGCCGCTTTGTCTGTCTATTCTCCTGGAAATGTAGCAAATTGGCGAGGTCGAAACGCATGTGTTTCACCCACACGTGTGTTGACCCCTCCCCCTTTCACTACATCCCCGGGTTTTCCCATTCCTCTGTTGTCACGACTTAAATGGAAGGCGTGCAACAGAGGAAGGAGTTTGCCCATGCATGCTCGGCGCCCAGGTTGACTCCCCACTGGGAGACTTCCCCGCTGGGTAGAAGCCACTGCCTGGCCCTGCTGGCACCTTTTCCTCCCCCCACCCCGTTCCCTCTCTCTCCCCCTCCTCCCCCCACTGCTGGAAGCATGCAGCAGCAGCAGCTTCTTTCTCCAGCTGCGGCAGCCACCACTTGCCACCGGCCTCCTCTCACCTCCACCCAGGGATAGAGGGGTGAAGGCATGCAGAGCCTTCTTCTTCTTTCTTTCTTTTTTTTTTTTTTTGAAGAAAATATGACCCGGCAAGAAGTACCAATGTGAAGTTTCCTCAAAAGGAGGTAGGGTAAGTAATGGTCTGCTCAGAGAGCTGATAAAATCACTTTAGGATGACACAATGGAGCTAGCCCTGTTTTCCACCAGGCACACTTTAGGGCCAGGGGGGAAGTATAGTGATCATCCACCTTCCTGCCCAAGCTTGACACACAAGATGGATTCCAGAACCTTCTGAGAGGCAACCATTTTGTGGGGAGCAGTGTCTTGTTCTTGTGCCAGTCTTTGGCCCCCGTGCCTCCATGGCACCCCTTAGTGGGAGGAGGGGTCTGACTGCTTACAGTTAAAGTGATTAAATGGTTAAAAATGAATCTCCTCACATTGGGAATAAATTCCAAACCATTATAAGGTGACCCCAAAGCCTCTGAGAATGAAAATACACAGTATCAACCATCTCAGTAGCAGTCCCAACAACTTTTCCTTGAATAGGTGGAGGAAAAGGAATTAGGCAAAGGACTAATCTTTAAAGCCTTGATGCTCATGAAAAATGTCTACTAGCACCAAAGAGCATGGGAAATATAACTTGCAGCTTCTTCTGTCTCATAGTGTCAAGAAGCATTGGAAACAATATTCTTCATGTCTCCCAATAGCAGAAGATCCTCCTATGAATACTTAATTTCTGTTTCCCATTTTCACTGGCAGTATCACATGCTTTGCTGAATCACCCAGAACCTAGGCTAAGTACCCAAAGGCTAGCTTCCATTTGCACCCTTCATTGTCTATTGCAGAGGGAGTCCCCTACTGTGCAGTGTTTCCTCCCTACACTAGGTGCTTTCCAGCTCCTTGGAAGATCTTGCATGAACAGATGCACCTAGTGCCAGAGGAGTGTGGTCAGCATCAGAGGGCAGCTCAGCAGAAGCAAGACTTACTGTGCATTCCTGAAGGGGGGAGCCAAGTTGGTTTAGGAGGTGATATGATCCTGTGGTGATGTAAATGCCTGGTTATTCCAGGCACTTTCGCCACCACGGAGGGCATCCTCGCTGGCCCCAGGACGCCATGCCATGGCACCATGGCACTGGCAGGGCCTTCCATAAGTGTTCTCTTGGTGCAAATCCCCATCCTGATGTCCCAGGAGGCGTGCCCAGGGTGTTCTAGGGGGGAGAGCTGCCTTTAGGCAGCTTCCAAACCCCTTTAACCCTGGGAACGCCTCCCGGGATGCTAGCGGTCCATGGGGCCCCGCTTTCCCTTATGGGGAAAAAAAGCCTTTCCCCCTGTTTTTATTTTGGAAAAAAGGCTTCCCCCCCCTCTGCAGCTGGGAAGCCTCTGAAGAGGCTTCTCATCTGCGCCATCCCAGCCACCATGGTCCCCCTCCCCCAGGAATGGGCTCTTAGGATCCAAGCTCTCATAATAAGGATGCCTGCCTTTTCAGTTGGTTTGTTGTTTCTCCCATGCTTAAAACACAAGGCAGCAGTGAAGTGTATGGGCAGGGGAATAAACTCCCTCAGGTTCCTTTTGAGGCAGAAGAACATTCTTTGGAAGAAAAAATTTGAAAAGACCAAACCAATTATGGAGCAAGTCATGGAGAGTTCAGCCATCTTTAGACTGTATGATTTCCAAGAATTGGGTCTTTAGAATAACAAAAAAATCCTATAACTGCTAACATTGTTATTGTTAAATCGGCATGTAATTACCTTATTCCTAAATAGGATGTTTCAGTGTATTTTTCTACACATGAATAGAATTCTGAGGGTACTTTCAAGGAACCTTATTCAATTTATAGAGTGATAGCAGAGTTCAAAACAAAGCTATAACCTTCTCCCTTCTAAAGGAAAGTATATTGCAAAATTAATAATAGTAATATTGTGTGATTTCTGGAAAACCTTTAAAGGCATTTTTCACTAGCATACAGTAATGGTTTTACTAATTCAATATACACAAAGTCAAAGAAAATTTCTCCTTAATTAAAGGAAGTGCATAAAAATGATTTAATAAACTTATTACTTAATGATTGCCTAAGAGTAGGTTCTTAGCAAAAAAAGGCTGACATTTTCTCTTAATCAATTCATGTCATAAAAATCAATAAACTCTGCAAAAACTGAATGTTAATAAAAGTCTAAAAGAATGAATTATTGAAAATATATAATTTCGATACCAGGAATATTTGATAAAACAATATAACATACACAAATGGTATTGGACTGAATTTTTTTCTTTAAGTGAATTTATAGAAAGGTTACTCATCTTCAAAGTGGAAAGGCTTTGATTCTATGTGGACAAATGGGACTGGTCCACTTGATTTCTTATTACGTGATTACTGAAATGTGGTAACGTACAGCAGCATGCATGAACACACTCCACTGTAAAACTTTGTATTTGAGGTGACAGAATTTTCAGTTCTGTGTAGGGTTGCTCACATCCTATACCTGAACCAAAAATTAACCCAAAATTAGCCGTATTGGCAATATCCTGGTTTCGGGTTGACCGAATACCAAAACCTGGGAATATGCCCGAATAATTATTTGGCTTTTTCAGGTTCGGCTGTTTGCCTTTGCTCAGATGCACGGCTCTGTGCTTTCTCCCATTTTTCTATCTTTTGACTGGTTTTGAGGTTGGGGTCCTGTAATTGGAGCCAGCTTGGTCTGACCAACCATCACCTTTCAGCAGATTAATCTGGATCAAGCAGAAGCGTTATTTAAAAGACGGGGCTCACCAAGTCCTGTCCGGAGGGCTATATCCTCCAACTAAAAAGAACCGGCTTCAACAGCTGCTCACACCACCAGGCTTCCAAGGGAGACTTCCTCACCCGCACAGATGAGCAGTCTTCTTCAGAATAGCCCCTATGGTCGAGACTTCTCCTGGCTCCGATATCACCACCCCTGAAAACCTGCTGTCAAACTGAAGGTTGCCCCAAGTAGAGGCTTCATTTCCCTGCACTATGACCATATCTTGAAATCAGGTTTTTGATTACTATAATAAAGGACTATTCACAGGATGTCATTTGGCACCAAAATATGTTTTCTGTGCCTTATTTCTCTTGCATTTAAGCCGTTTCCCTCAGTTTGGAAGCTAATTTACATGGACATCACGCTGTGCACCCCAGATACAAAGGGAGTCCCCAGACTTTGAGGCACCAGCCTGCCAATTGGCTTTTTCCGCCAGTCCTCAGCAATGCTGAACTTTTGAACAAAACTGATCGACAGCTCAGCTCGCAAATGCCTGGAGGATGAAGGTGACCCCTTTACTGGCCCATAAAATTGGACCCCCTGTCCCAAAGTTCACCAAACTTCGGTGACCATATAAAGAGAGTCCCTTGCAGCCACACTGCAAATTTGGTGACTCTACCTCTAAAAATGCACCCACAGGAGCTTAAAAAAATCCCCATAGACTATAATGGGCCCATTTTTTTCCCCATTAAACTCAGAAATAAGCCAAATACCCATATTTTCTAGTATGGGTATTCAGCTTTTTCCAGGTTTACTGAAAAAAATCAGGCCCAATAAATCCAAACCCAAAATTTAATGATTTTTTTTGTTTGTTTGCACAACCCTAATTCAGTGATACGTTTGCTGGTCTATGGGGGCTCCCATGCCTAATTGATGAACATTCATTTATTATTAACAAGAACTGAGAAATCAAGGCATGTTAGTTAACTTTATTATCCCCATTAACACATGTTCTTCCTTTTTGCTGATTTTTCACATCCTTTGCAAAAAGAGGTGAAACTGTTTGCA
Source organism: Euleptes europaea (assembly GCF_029931775.1). Classification (NCBI taxonomy): domain Eukaryota; kingdom Metazoa; phylum Chordata; class Lepidosauria; order Squamata; family Sphaerodactylidae; genus Euleptes; species Euleptes europaea. The sequence goes on along the minus strand of NC_079326.1, from coordinate 8,315,428 downwards.
GTGGGGCAGGTGTCAAGGAAGGCGGGAACACATCCCCATTGTCACCTATGATCTTCTACCCCAATCTAGTTGTTTTTCATTGACTACTTAGAACAGCAGTGGGAATGGTTGTATGGTTGCATGTGTATTCAAGTACACGTTCCCATGAAAGCAATGCAGTGAAGATAGATGACATCCACTTTAGGATATTAATCTAATTCATATTCTATTCCAAGTAGTGATGCATAATTGGATTGGAGTATGACTAATTCATGGGCTGTTAGACTTGGGTAAGAAAGGAAGTCTTGCGATAGCATGCTAGTGGGCAATGTATGAGGATCTGACAGAAATGTGTTCCCTATTTACACAGGAAATATCATCAAAAGAAAAGAACAAAGGTTACAAACAAGCACAAAAGACACACAGAGGAGAGGAAAGGAGAGAGTTACCTTCCCACAAACATTTTCACTTCCCTGAAACAATGTGGGAAAATCAAGTTTTAAATAAATCTGGCACGTGAGAGCACTAAGTAGAAACAAAATCCTTTTGGGGATGATTTAAAATATATAGTCAGAAGCTATCATGATAGCTTTTGCAGGGTAAGCTGGACTGACTACTTGTTTTTGAAGGAAATGGAGTTTTTCTTAAGAATGATCCTGAGTCTGATTAAGGACTAAACAAAGTGAGTTTATTTAGAAATCACAAACTTGGTAAACGACTGAGAGACAGGCTTATTTCTAACTAGGATCCATAACTAACAGGGCAACATGCAGCCTGATTCTCCTCTCTTTCACTGTAACTAGAAGGAAGAGGAGGGGTGCATTATGGGAACAAACAAGAACACAGGAAGAGAAGGGTGAGGGGTCACAACCTTTCTATCCAACTCTCACACTTGCTGCACCCTGCTGATCTTCCTTTCTTTAATCAATCTTTGTGCACTAGACATTGTATTTCCAACACCCCTTCTCAAGGTCTAGCGTGCAAAGTCTACAAGATTGAGGTTCTGGCATAGATCTTTAAACTTGTCTTTTGGGAGAGGCTTTGTAAGTATATCTGCAATCATTTTCTCTGTGCAGCAATATTTCAACTCAACAAGCCCTTCCTCTTGCATATTTCTTATTATGTCTTCCCATGTGGAAGGCTCAGATGCAGTCGCTGTTCTAGCCAAATTGGAAAGTCTGTTTGGTGGAATCCCTTTGGTTGTTCTGACTGCCTGCCTGATGCTTGACTCTTTGGCTTCTGTAGCCCCTTCTGGCTCTGCGGCCCCTTCTGGCTCTTCATTTGTGTCAGGTTCATGGTCCATAATGTAGAATTTTGTTGTTTGTAGGTGCTGTTCTTCATCTTCCTTTGTCAGTGCTTGGTCACTCACATCTTCTTTCTTTCTTTCATCAACATAAACAGCATGGCAAATTTTTATTGTTTCAGTCTTTGGATTGAGGACCCGGTATCCTCTACTTCCTTGTGCATATCCCACAACAATTCCTTCTTCGGCTCTCAGATCCATCTTGGATCTCTTTTCTTTAGGAACATAGCTGTAGGCTTTTGATCCAAAAACCTTAATGTGATTGACATTGGGTTTGTATCCAAACCATAGCTCAAAAGGGGTACTGCTTGCACCTTTGGTAGGCTATTTTGCAAATAGGTAGCAGTATTTATTGCTTCTCCCCAAAATTTCTCAGGTAGTCTTGCTTCAAAAAGCATGTGTCTGCTCATTTCAGTGAGAGAGCGATTCTTTCTCTCTGCCACTGTGTTAATCTCTGGCGTGAAAGGCACTGTGACTTGATGCTGGATCCCCTGCTCAGACATGTAGTTCTTCATTTCATGTCCTACGTATTCACCTCCATTGTCAGTGCGTAGTACTAGTGGTTTTCTCTGGTATCTATTACTAACCAGTGCCACATAAATTTTAAACTTTTCAAACACTTGACTTTTCTCTCTGATCAAGTAAGTCATTGTATACTTGGAGTATTCATCAAGAAAGTGAGAATATATCTGTTGCCACTAGGTGTCGCAATTTTCATTGGGCCACATAAGTCACTGTGAACCAAGTCCAATGGCTTTCTTGCTTCATTTTTCTCAGTTCTTTTGCCCTTGAAACTTGGTCGTGTTGCCTTGTTTTTAATGCAGCATACTTATTGCTTGACTCAAGGTTAATTCTTTCTTAGTTTCAACTTGGTTTATAAAATTTTCATACTCTGGGCGCAGACTTATCAACAACAGTATTATCAAATCCTCATCAAGAAAGTCTTTTCCAGCTGAGCGGAGCTGCTGCACTAAATTCAGAAAATTGTCCAAATGTGCACGCAAGCTCTGATCATTTCTCATTCTGATGGAGAATAACTTTCTTTGCAAAAAAATATTCTACTTTTCAGAGGTATCTGTATAAAGTTTCTGAACTTCTTCCCAGATTTCTTTAGCTTTATCAAAATGAATCACCCTCAAAATGTCCCTGTCTTCCAAACCTTTGATTAAGGACTAAACAAAGTGAGTTTATTCAGAAATCACAAACTTGGTAAACGACTGAGAGACAGGCTTATTTCTAACTAGGGTCCATAACTAGCAAGGCAACATGCGGCCTGTTGCACCTCTCTTTCACTGTAACTAGAAGGAAGAGGAGGGGTGCATTATGGGAACAAACAAGAACACAGGAAGAGAAGGGTGAAGGGTCACAACCTTTCTATCTATCCAACTCTCACACTTGCTGCCCCCTGCTGATCTTCCTTTCTTTAATCAATCTTTGTGCACTAGACATTGTATTTCCAACACTTTTTAGGGACAAATTTTAAAAATAAATGTGTTGGCATTGTTGTTGCATCACTAGCCATGATTTTTGTGAGGATTAGGGTTGCCAACTTCCAGGTACAACTCCTGCTATTACAACTGATCTCCAGCTGATAGAGATCAGTTCATCTGGAAAAAATGGCTGCTTTGGCAATTGGACTCTATGGCATTGAAGTCCCTCCCTTCCCAAAACTTGCCCTCCCCAGGCTATGCCCCAAAAACCTCCCACCAGTGGTGAAGAGGAACCTGGCAACCCTCGTGAGGATGCAGTTAACATGCAGTGCAAGCAATAAGAGATGCTATTGTCTGTAGCTTGTTACTACACAGGTACTGCCCTTCTGGCTAGACATGGGCAGTTGGAAATTTACTAATCAAGAACTATGTTCATTTGTACATATAGTAAATACGCTGAATCCAAACATCATTATTCAGACATTTGCACCCTTCATTGTTTGTTGCAGAGGCCAATCCAGTCTGGCAGTGATTATGGAGCATTGCTGTCTGATTTCTCAGACAGTAGGATGCAGCAAGGGGTGAGGATCTTCTTTCCAAACAGGATCATCCCAATAGAAGAAGAAGAAGAGTTTGTTTTTATATGCCAACTTTCTCTACCCCTTAAGGGAGACTCAAACCTTCCCTTCCCCTCCTCAAAATAGACACCTTGTGAGGTATGTGGGGCTGGGAGAGCTCTAACAGAGCTGTGACTAGCCCAAGGTCACCCAGCTGGCTTTGTGTGTAGGAGTGGGGAAACAAATCCAGTTCACCAGATTAGCCTCTGCCACTCATGTGGAGGAGCAGGGAATCAAACCCAGTTCTCCAGATCAGAGTCCACCGCTCTAAACCACCGCTCTTAACCACTACACCACACTGTTACCATATTCTGCCATTCATTGTACCACCTCTGTAGCTTTGTAAGACATTTCTGCTTCTGTAGACTATAGATTATATATATATAACAAAATTACTGGCAGGGTATGAGCTTTCGTATCTAAAGAAGTGTAGCTCATGAAAGCTCATACCCTGCCAGTAATTTTGTTAGTCTTTAAGGTGCTACTGGACTCTTGTTCTTTTCTACTGCTATTGGCACACTAACAGAGCTAACTCATCATGATCCTTCTCCCAACAAGTATCCAATAGGGAAATCAGCTGGGTAAAAGTGATGAATGAAAGGTGTTTTATGCATGGTCGCTTTAACCTCCTTTATCCCCCGTTTCAGCCAGGATCAATTTTTTTCATTATGCACAATATCTCATTCTTTGGAAGCTCAATGCTGTTTTGAAGCAAAACAAACCCAGCTTTTCCCATTCCTCTTCTGGCCCAAATTAAACCGTTCATCCTGGCTCACTCCGTTCTCGGGCTGAGTTTCCCCACACCATCACACCCCACCCTTTCCCAACCCCCTCCTCAAAGCAGCATGCCGATGATTAAACAGGGGGGGAGAAGATTGGCTTCTCTCACAGCCAATCACATAGCAGTCTGTAAAGAGGCTGGGATTCAAGTGCTTCCTGCTACCTCTGAGCTTTTTCTGAGCAAAAGAAAGGCTTTTTAAAAACGAGGCTTGGATTTCTCCCCCTCCCTAATCTTCTTTCAGATTTCTCTGTTTTATGTTTTTTGTTCTTAAAATGCTTTTTTATGTGGCAGTTGGGTTTGGGGGGAAAGGAATCTCTCACGGGGAGCACCGCAAAGTAAGCCAATTACAGAGCAGCATTTAAAGGGGTGGGACTTGATTTGAGCTTGGGAGACTTTTTTTCCTGTATTCATGGTTTGATTAGCACACAGTTTCATCCCTGATCATTCAAGCCAATGCATACAGTTATGTATACAGATCATTCAAGCCAATGCATACCCTAACCTGTGTTACTATAATGTGTGATGAACCCAGGTCCAAGCAGGGAGATCCAACCCATGCATAAAAGACCAAAGAGACCATAATGGCATATCAAGGGTGGAATGGAGCAGTCTTTGGGGTTTTTTTAACCATGCAGTCTTTTTTGGGGGGGAAGAACACCTCTCTGTTCCTTAGCTTTATGATTTCAGGAAAAAAGGAAAAAGCATATCAGTTTGTAGGGCTGTTGATTCGGTTCGAACTGAAAAACAGCTGAATTTCCCCTGATTCGGTGGTTTTTAGTTCGGGACGAACCGAACTCAAAAATGGAGGACAACCGGGGGAGCCGAATTCATGGAGTTCGGGAGTTCACGAATAAATCCGGCCAATTCGGGGCGTCAGTAAGAAGCATAACCGTCAGTAAGCAGCATTCTCCTCCCCCGGCCAATCGGTGGCCAAGCTGGGTCTTCTTCTGGCCAATCAGTCAGGATTGAGTACTGGAGGAATCAGCTGATGTGCGGCCCGGCCGGGAAGAGAGAGAGAGAGGGAAATCCTCGTGTGTGTGTGTGTGTGTGTGGGGGTGTGCTTGTGCACATTCACTCCTTTCTGTGGCTGCAGGGGGAGTATTTTTTGGGGTACAGACCCCAAACTTTAAGCATAGCTTCAGACAAGCCTTCTTAAGATACCACCCAAGTTTTGTAAAGATGGGTTCAGTGGGGGCAGAAATATTGGCTCCCCCCTTTTCTCTTTCCGTGGCTGCAGGGGGCACATTTTTGGGGGTGCAGATCCCAAACTTTGAGCAGAGCTTCAGACAAGCCTTCTTAAGAGATCACCCAAGTTTTGTAAATATTGGGTCAGGGGGTCCCGAGATATGGGCTTTCCCCTTTTCCCTATTGGGATGAATGGATCAGCTGATCCTGTATGCATCTTCAGAGCAAAACGTTCCGTGCCTAATTGGAATATTCTTGGATTTCAAGTCCTCCCCAGCCCCTCCTGATGGAACAGAAGACAGCCACAGTAAGACCCCTTTGGGGGCTTAAATCTATAATTTTTCTCCTGTGTGTGTGTGTGGGGGAAGCAGAGTCTGTGTGTGTGTGGGGAGGGAGCAGTTTCTGTGGGTGTGGGGGGGAAGCCAAAGGGGGCTTTTGCTGGTTCTGCCTGGGGGGGTGTTCCCCCTCGAGTCTCTCTCTCCCTGGTTTGAGGGGGGGTTTCAGTTGTGTGTCTTCAGGTTTTCCCTCATTCATAAGAGCGGTTAGGTCTATTTGGATGCTTGCTCAAAACTGGTTTTCAAATGGTGACTTAAAGAATGCATTTGGAGTCCCATGCAAAAGGGGAAATTCCACCCCTCCTGCTCATTATGCATAGCTAGCTGCCTCTGTCCCTTTCCATGGTTTGCAAACTCCCAGGTGTCAGGTGTTGCTTTGCACAGTTGCAAAGGTGTTGCTTACAAGGTTGTGTTGTTTTGCAGTCATGTTGCAATGCTTTGCAAACTTCTCAGCTGTTTGTCGGGGCTGGGAGCTTTGTGCGTGGGCGGCAAGCTCTGCTCAGACATGCACATTAAGGGTGGGGGGGGACCCCTTTCGGGGCCCATATCTCAGCCCCCCCCCCGACCCAATCTTTACAAAACTTGGGGGGTCTTTCAAGAAATGTCCTTTGAAGCTCCGCTGAAAGTTTGGGACCTCTACCCCCAAAAATGCCTCCGCAGAGCCACGGAAAGGCGCGGTTGTGTTTTTAATGGCTTTATTCGGCCGAATTTTTTCCCCGAACTTTGAATTCCCGCCGAATTGCACGGACCCGAAGCGGGGGAGTTCGGACTTTGGCATATGCCGAATCTAAACGGGCCAAATTCAGCTGAATCCGAACTAAACCGATTTTTTTTTTAATTCAACAGCCCTATCAGTTTGTGTAACCTCTCTAAACTAACTACACAAGTAAGAATTGTAATCACCTGTGGAATGGGGATACAGCCTTCTATCTATCTGAATTTTTGGGAAGAAGGATCACATGTGAGGAATAAATCCCTGAGAATTTGGGAGAAGGAAAGTACACTCATAAACGTGTTCACGTTTGAAATAAGGGTGAACATTATTAACTTTATTTCCCAACACAATAACTTTAATTTTATTTAGCCAGAGGGCTGTTTTACAGTTATTTTTAGGCTATTCAGTATTGTTGATGCTGTTTTAATGGTTTGTTTTTAATACTGATATTTTGTTGCCAGCTGTTCTCAATCAGGGCCAGAGTCTTTTTGGCTCTGGTGGAACACTCTGATGAACAAGACCCAGGACCCTGCAGGATTTAGCACAAATCCGCAGGGCCTGTACGACGCAGATGTTCTGCCAGGTCTGCGGTTGAGGGCAGGAACAGTTCCACCATAACTGGTCTCCCTGAAATCACTTACACCAACCATTTGCTTTTTCCAGTCTGGACTATTTTACCTGACTAGACAGATATCGCTACACCTGAATGGCACCTGTGGATTGTGAAACTGTGTGATTTTTAGATCAAATAAATAAATTAATGTATGTGTCCCGAGTCCGCTGCCTGGGGCGGGCCCTCGGGACTGCACCTCGACCCCACTGCCACACCCGGCCCTCCAGGAGAGTCCCAACCCCAGGGGAAGCAACCCCACTTACCGGGTCGGAGGGAGGAGGAGGCAGGGGCGGCCGGACATGGTGGCGGCGCGGCTGGGGACGGAGCCGGCGGGAGAGATGGGAGAGGTCAACCGCCGACCTCGCATCGCGGAAGGGGTGTGCCGGCCTGAGGCAGATGGCAAGGGCCCTGGGGGAGAGATGGGGACAACCCCTTCCCGGGCAGCAGGGGCCCTGAGGCCGGGGGAACCGGCAGCGGCCGAGGCTTGGCCCTGTGTTGGGGGCAGCTCACAGGAGGAGCCGGCGCGGTTGGGGGCAGCTCACAGGAGGAGCCGTCGGAGAGAGAGGGGAGTGGGGAGAAGGGAAACAGTAATGGGAGTGATCGCCCTCTAGAAGGGTGGAGCGGTCGTGCGCGGCGGCGTGACCATGGGAACAGGGGAGGACTGAGCCAATGGCCCGTGGAGGGTGGGGCTCGGGAATTTCAGGGGAGGGCCGCCCATAACAGCGGAGGCAGAGGCTGAGGAGGAGAAAGGGGGCATGTTGGGTGTGCTAGGTGGCAGCCAAAACACCCTATGCTGGGAGAAGAAGGTATGGAGAGTGTGCTCACTTCTGAACTCCAAGTCTGAAGCCTGGGAAGCTGACGCCCACCGGGGCTGTAGGACGAGGTGGACCCGTCGTTGGGTGGTGGTCACGGGGCAGCACGTCAGAGTATGCATTGTTTTTACATGTAAGCTGTTCCTTAGGGCAGGTCTCTGACACAATGACACATAAATGTTCTAAATAAATAAACAAACAAATAATCTCAATATTAAAGAGTTCAAATCAAATTTTTATATATTGGCCCAACAACCAAAAATGAATCGGACTCCGTGCCCTGGGATCAACCTATTTGTGGCTAGTTTCCATTTATTTGTTTGTTTGTTTATGACACTATGTTGCATACAGGCAGGTCTGATTCTCTGCTTTCCACACAGCAATGGATCGGTGCTGAAGGAAGCAGAGCCTGACGCGTATTTTACTCTTGCCGGGAGGGGCCAGCAGCTCCTTAATAAGGACAGAAACAGTATACTCACTATACAGGAACAAGGTCACAGACAGACACAAGCTCCTCGCCCTTAAGGTCTTGGCTGCAGGCCACGGCTTTCTTCCAAGTTCAACAGCACGCAAACCGGACTCCAAACAAAGCTTCTCAAGATAAGAGACATGCGGCATGCAATAACATTGCTCCCACGAGGCACTTAACGGTCCGTCTTGCTTATATTGCCTTCATGACTCTCCAGGTGTTTCAGCTCAACTGTCGGCTTCAGACTCTGATTCCTCCTGCGCTAACTTACGTCTTTTGTCCAAAAGCCAGGCCGACTTTCTCCTTTGCTGCAATGCCATTCTACCTTTTAATCTTCTTCTCTCCACTGGTGGAGGAGACCCTGAAGGTGAAAGGCTTTCTCTTCCCTGTTCCTGTTCTCTTGTTTCAGCCGGCTGGTCTTCTGGCTCAGAGGCCCCGTCTTGCTGTTCCAGTGTTACCTCTTCAGAGGGAGTGAGGGCTTGTTCTGCCGCCTCCTCTTCTTCTGAAGAGTAACTCTCAGGCTGACTCACGACACCATCCCCCCCTCAGGCCCCCTCCCTGAAGGCTCTGACGGACCAGGTTTCCAAGGGAAGGTCCTGTGAAATTGCAGGATCAAGTCGGGTGTGTGAAGGTTTTCCATGGGTTCCCATGACCTGTCCTCTGGCCCGTATCCCTTCCATTCCACCAAATATTGAAGACGACCATGACGTCGACGAGAATCCAAGAGCCGGGTTACTTCATACTCCTCCTGGCCTTCCACAATTACTGGAGGGGGAGGTTTAGTAGGTTTTACGAAGCGGATGCGAGGGTGCTACAGGGGTAAGAAGGGAGCGATGGAAAACTGGGTGAATGTGCATGGTTCGGGGAAGGTCAAGACGGAATGCGACAGGGTTTATTTGCTCCAGAATTCGATATGGTCCAATGAACCGGTCATCCAACTTCTTCGATGGATGTTGACTGCGGATATACCTGGTAGATAGCCACACTGGATCCTCCACTTTAAGCACTACTCCGGCCTGTCTCCTTCTGTCAGCAACCTCTTTATAGGTGTCTTTGGCACAGTCCAGTTGTTCTTTGAGTATTTGGTGCAATGCTTGTAGCTCCTGAACAAAGGTGTTTGCAGAGGGAACAGGTGTGGCTGGAAAGGGGCACCCTGACACCTTACAGACAGGCACCTGCTGAGAAATGAAGTGTGAGGCTACTGCAGCAAGGGTGCAAGTGCAACACATTCAACATGGAAAATCTCGTCCAATACCACAAGCATCAGATGAAAGTGATTCCAGATACACAAGCAAGCATCTCGTGTTTTAGTGTCTGTCAGCCATCTTGCTTAGAATCACCCAACCTGCCTGCTTGTTTGTTCCTGGTATTCTGTTTGTCTGAAACTATGCTCTCCAAACTTCCAATCCTGATGTTTGATATATTTGAATTTGAATTCTGATATATTTGAATATAGCTGTTTGATATATTTGAATTTCTCCTTAATCCAACATCTTGGACTCCCTTGCCTAGACATTCTAGATAACAAAAGTTGCAATGTGTTTTCATGTGATCCTTGAACTGGAACAGCTTGAGTTTTTCTTACTATATTTTGTGTATTTTCCCAATACTTGCAACACTGCAATATTCATTAATCCGCAATGAATCTCCCTATCATGCTTCTGGATTAAAGTGCTTTTGCTGCATAATGAATGTTCTATTCTCAGTTCCCCCCACCACAGCACACACAGGCTGTTAAATATATTTAAAAACCCAACTTGTCTTCGGAGGGTTGAAAGATTATGGGAACAAATGCTGTTGGAAGATGTCAGAGCCTTATTAATTTTGCTGGCTGTGGCTATATTTTTATTTTGTGATATTTATAGCTATGGAACTGATGGTGAATTTTTTAAAATAAACTTACATAACTGAAGGTTTTGCAAGAATAAACAAAACAAAGATTTAGCTAGTTTATGATGATGCAGGAACTTCCTTCATGGTATTTTTAGATCAAGAAAGAAGAAGAGTTGGTTTTTATATGACAACTTTCTCTACCACTTAAGGAAGAATCAAGCCGGCTTACAATCACCTTCCCTTCCCCTCTCCACAACAGACACCCTGGGAGGTAGGTGGAGCTGAAAGAGTGTGAGGTCCAAGGTCACCCAGCTGCCTTCATGTGAAGGAGGGGGGAGACCAATCCAGTTAACCAGATTAGAGTCCGCCACTCATGTGTAGGAGTGGGGAATCAAACTGGTTCTCCAGGTTAGAATCCACTGCTCCTAACCACCGCTCTTAACCACTATACCACGCTGGCTCTCGACACCATTATGAGGACTGATTTTATTCGTTTATGTTTGTTTGTTTATTTAAAATATTTCTATGCTCAACTTTCTCCTTAGTATCTCAGGACTCAAAGTAGGTAACAACAGTATAAATAAATTAGATAAAGCAGACATCAAAAACAATAGAGAAAACATTAAACACTAATCTAATAATACCTTATGACCCCACCAGATGGGTGTTTCCCTTTATACTCAGGCTTCAGAATGTCTCTGTTTTGCAGCATCACCTGAATACCAGGCCGGTGGGACCCTCCCTGACCTCTTCTGGGAGGCTGTTCCAGAGAAATGGGGCAGCCATTGAAAAGGCTCATACCTGGACTATTGCTCAACATGCCCTGGATGGGAGAAGATAGTGATGATAAACCTTGCAGGGAAGAATGAGGTTATGGGACAGGAACATGAAGGCAGTGGCAGTCCTTCAAGTTTGTGGGCCCCAGCTCATGAAGGCCATTAAAGGTGAGTACCCAAACCTTGAATTAGATGCAGAAACTGACTGGCAACCCAGTGAAGGGGCTCCAGAATAGGCTTAACATTGCCCTGCTACCTAACCCCAGTTAACCAACACCTGCTGCATTTTACAGCAACTTCAGCTTCTGAATTGTCTGCAAGGGCAGTCCCATGTACAGTGTGTTACAGTAATCCAGCAGAAGATCACTATTCAGCAAAATTCCCATGCTCTTATCAGAGCCCTTCAGTGAAAATTACACAGCATTCATGGGAGGAAGGCGAATCTCATTCAAAGCAGTAGCTAAAAAGGTAAAGGTAAAGGTCCCCTGTGCAAGCACCAGGTCATTCCTGACCCATGGGGAGATGTCACATCCCAATGTTTTCTAGGCAGACTTTGTTTGCGGGGTGGTTTGTCAGTGCCTTCCCCAGTCATCTTCCTTTTACCTCCAGCAAGCTAGGTACTCATTTTACCGACCTCGGAAGGATGGAAGGATGAGTCAATCTTGAGCCGGCTACCTGAAACCGACTTCCGTCGGGATCGACTCAGGTCGTGAGCAGAGCTTTTGACTGCAGTACTGCAGCTTAACACTCTGTGCCACGGGACTCCTAAGCAGTAGCTAGGGTTGTGCAAAAACTTTTTTGGTAAATTTTGGGTTCGGGTTTTTTTTGCTGGATTTTTGTCAGTAAACCTGAAATAAGCCAAATATCCATACTGGTATATATGGGTATTCGGCTTATTTTGGGGTTTACCGAAAAATTCAGGCCCATTATAGTAAATGGGGATTTTTTCGAAGCTCCTGGGGGAGTGTTTCTGGAGGTATAGTCCACAAATTTGCTGTGTGGCTGCAAGGGACTCTCCTCTGACTGTCACCAAAGTTTGGTGAACTTTGGGACAGGTGGTCCAATTTTATGGGCCTGCAAAGGGGTCACCCCCATCCTGCAAGCATTTAAATTGCGCAAGCCGAGCTGTCTGTCAGGTCCAAAAGTTCAGTGTTGCCAAAGACTGGCAGGTAGAGGCTATTCCAGGCTGGCACCTCAAAGTTTGGTCTCTGCCTTCATTTCTGGGTCACTTTGCATGATGTCCATGCAAATAAGCTTCCAAACAGAGGAAAAAGGCTTACATGCAAGATAAATAAGGCATGGAAAGTATTTCTTTTGGTGGGAAATAACATCCTGTGAGCAGTCCTTGGTTGTGGTCATGAAAAATCAGAATCCAAGAGAAGGTACTGTGCAGGGAAATGATATCAGAGCCAGCCGAAGTCATGACCAAGGCAGCTTATGTTAAGGAGATTTCTCATCCACGCAGGTGAGGGAGTCTTCTACAGAAGGGCCATGAGTAGCTGACAGAAACTAATGTTCTCCAGACTGGGTGAGCCCCGTCTTTTAAAGTACAGATCAGCTAGTTGTCAGTTGGTCAGACCAAGTTTGCTCCAATTACATGACCCCTACCTCAAAAGGACCCCAACTATGGGGCCCTAACAAAACCAGTAAAAAAAGAAAGAAAAAGGGGAGAAAGCACAGAGACGTGCATCTGAGCAAAGGCAAATAGCCAAACCCGAAGAAGCCAAATACCTATTTGGTTTTTTCAGGAATTGCCTATTGGGCTTTGGCTTTATCCCCAGGTTTTTGTGTTCAGTAAACCCAAATCCTGAAATGTACTGAAATGTCTAATTTTGCATTTATTTTCAGTACAGGTTTATCGATATGCACAAGCCTAGCAGCAGCACTTCTAGCCAGTATCACCTTCATCTTATCTAGATTCAGCTTCAGTTCTTCTCCTTAGCCACTTGACTTCTGCATTCAGATCCTGGTCCAGGACAGAGACAGCAGCAGCTGGTAGCTTATTCAGAGTAATATATAACTCCCAAACTTCAGATGAACTCATTATGGGGACTTACGAAACAACATGGGAGATAACATAGAACCTTGTGGTGCTGTCCATGTTAGTGCCCAAGGAGATGATTCATCATCATCCACTGAAACCTCATGTGAGTGGTGTGGCCATAAAGACCAGAACCATCTCAACACTGCTCTACCCCAACCCACCTGTCCTTCCAGGCACCTCAGCAGTATTACATGGTCTAGTGTGTCAAAGGCTGCTGAGAGATCTAACAACAGCAGCAGAAATGCATTTTCCTTGTCTGTCTGGAAATTGAGTCCACAAGCAGCACTAAAGCTGTTGATAGCCATTGTAATGCAATATTTTCTGACAAAGAAACTTTGGACAAAGATATACAAAAATGGGCCTATAAAACAGGATACAGATAGATGGGCAAGTGTATATTTTTGTTTCAGTACAAAACTGATGTTTCATGCATTGGGCAACTAGGGTTGCCAACCTCCAGGTGGTGGCTGGAGATCTCCTGCTATTACAACTTATCTCCAGCTGATAGAGATCAGTTCACCTGGAGAAAATGACTGCGTTGGCAATTGGACACTATGGCCTTGAAGTCCCTCCCCTCCCCAACCCCACCCTCCTCAGGCTCTGCCCTAAAAACCTCCCGTCAGTGGTGAAGAGGGACCTGGCAACCCTAATTGCCACAGAGAAATGAATAACATACAACTTATTTCTGAGACAATCTTAAGAGTCACATAATGAATAGTGAAAAGATTTTCTTGGATGAATGAGGCAGTTATATTGCTTGCTCAGGATGGGTGCTGGCTGCTTAAAGGATACTTAGAAAGAAGAAATCACTGGATTTCTCTGTGTTATATTCTAATGCTAAGAATGCTTACTCAGAAATAAATCCTCTTATATTTAAATGGGATTTTCTCACAAGAGAACACAGGGTTCTGACAGGTTTGCTTGTGAGTAGGGTTGAAATGAAACTTTGCTTTTCACAAATACTTATACTCAAATCATGTTGTAACTCAGATAGCAAATCTTAGGCTTCCCTTTTAGTGTGTGATGGCTTGCTGTTCATGACTTTTGTAACAAAAAACAGTAATTAAGAAGTAATACTTCCTGCAAAAAAGAAAAGAAATATAAGAAAGGAAAGGAAATCACTTCTAGTGATTTGAGGGAACGGGGTGTAAAGGTGCATAGTTTATATATTCATAGAGAAGGCAGTGCAGTGTCATCCTGATCTGGATGACTCAGGCTGGCCCAATCTTGTCAGATCTTGGAAGCTACGTAGGGTCACCCCTGATAAGTACTTGGCTGGGAGACCACCTAGGAAGTCCCGGGTAGAGATGCATCTCTGAATGTCTCTTGCCTGGAAAACCCCATGGGGTCGCCATATGTCTGCTGCAGGTTGACAGCACTTTTGGCACCATAGTCCCTTTCATATGGGCTCTTTAAACCCACTTTAGTTACTGAAGGCAAGCAGATATTTTACAGTTTCACACACCTAAAGGATTTAGAACAACAACAACAACAACAAAGCCTAGAACGGTTCGGAAAACCCAGATTAGGACTTCACTAACTCTGGGAAGACAGCATTTTATCCTTCAGGCATGCAAAACCTTAACAAAACAACTGTTTTCCTCCAGAAACCAAAGTGGGCTTTATCCTTACAAAGTGGCTTAAAGAGCCTGTACAAAAGGGACCTACATCACTGCTTCCAGGAGGAATAAGAAGAAAGAGTTAAGCATACAAACAAAACTGGCACCAAAGCAGCAGCAGATTGGAAAACAACCACTTAGTAAATAGTGTATAAAAAAGTGAGCAAAGTTTTTTTGAAGGAACCTCCCAGGAACACCCAAAGCAATATTTTGTCCCAATAAATGTTTTCTTCTGATCTTTTGGTTATGTTATACTTGGTTTAAAAAAAAAATCACTTCTGAATAAAGACACCTAGCCTTGGATCACAGACGTTTATATAACTAAGCCATCCAGAGACATGGAGGGAGGTGTTGTAGAGACTTCAGTGCTGACTGTACACACAGGCAATTTTTTGATACTGACATGATTCCACACTGGTTTTTCAAATTCTGGTCATACTTCACAATATATGTCTTTCCATTATTTTCCTTGTAATGCAGTTCTGCCTGCAGCCACTAGGGGCACAGTGACATCTGAGCACAGTAAAAGGCACTCTCGGTTAGATTCACCTTTCTGCAAGACTGAAGCAAACTTGTCTAACAGATATTGCCTTGAAGCAAGATAAAGCAACCTTTCCCTCTTTTTTCCTTAAATTTATCTACGACTTTTCCACACTTTTCTTATTCATTTCTCTCTCCCTCCACCTGATATTTCTGTGTCCTCCCCCTTTATTTTCAAGTCTTGGTCTCAATGCCTTCTCGTCTCTCTCATCCTTGGCAACTTAGAATGTATTTAATAGTAGTATAGTAGCAAACCTTTAATATTATGAATAGAATGGGGGGAGTAAATATTTCCCCATGATCGAACAATGTAGCAAAAAGATGTTTTCCCCCCCTTCCACCCATTACATGCATGGCAATGGAATATTAATCTGTTTTAGTGGTTATACATGTGGAACAGAAGTTATAGTTAAATATTCGGTTTGGACCAAGATGATATTTGGGGGGGGGGCAGGTAAAATCTTTGTCTAGGAGCCATAGTGGCTCTTGGCAGCCCTGTCTGGGTATATATGTATACTTTGGCCAGGTATATTTGTGTACTTTGACATATCTATTACATGAACTAGTAAAATAACCCAAAATAAGTAATATATTCTCCAAAATATTGGAATCATTTTGAAAGTTTTTTATTTTTGTGGCTAAAAGATGAGTCATTTCTTGTAGCGTTTTTGCTGTCCAAATGGACATTTACAGACCATTTTAATTCTATAGCCCTCTGCTAGTTGAGTAACCATGTAACTGTCTACTTCTTTGGATTATGGCCTCCAGCAAAAGAATCTGAGTAAATATTCATGCTGACTAACTGTGCAATCCTAAACAGAGCTACACTTTCCATGCCCATTGACTTCAGTATACTTAGATGGGATAACTGTATTTAGGATTACCTGTATTTAGGATGACACTGTAATTGATTTTTCACTCTGATTGAATTCATTGATTTTGTCAATAACAAAGCCCTTGTTATGTACAATCAACTGAATATTCTTTGAAATGTTCAGTCTTAATAAAATTCATATGAAAAAAGAAAAGACAAAGCAATAAAAATACAACATGAATCTGGCTTTTTTCCTTTTGAAAAATGACCCTCAATAATTATGGTGAAGCCAGATTTTTGACAGACATGTATCATCTAGATTTTAATATGGTTGCTTGTTAAAAATATACAAGGCTTGGTGTTGAAGTAGAAAGGATAATTTTCAGAGAGTGGAGCATGGAAATCGATTATCTCTGAAGACTAGTGACTGCTGTGAATCTTTCTGAACAAGCACCGCTTGAGACAGCAAGCACAATCTCTCAGTGGAGAGAGAATGCAGAAATAATGTCACCCCCCCAACAACATGGAAGAAAATTGTTCTTTAATATTAAATGAAAAAAATTGCAGAGGTGAATGGGAACTGTGTTGTGGAATTCTTTATCAGGAATGTTCATTTGAGTAAACTTGGGTGTGTTTGAATGAGAGGTTTAATTTTTAAGATTATCTATTTTCTTCACAGCAGTGGTAAGATGGAGCCAGTTATGGGTATTGCTTAGACTAGCATGACAACAACTTAACTCTTTGCAACTCATTTTTGGCTGGGTCTGATCATGTGTAAACCAGGATATATTAGACTTGTTTTTTTTAAAGTATGCAACCAGTTTTCTGAGCTTCAAGCAAATGAGAGAATCACAGGGGAAAAAATTGACAAGCTTTCATTGGCCATTTGTTATTTCTCATTGTGCAGAAAACAGTCTGCATTCTATAAACACACAGCAAGAATTTCTCTGAAGAATCTTTGAAATAGTAGTCTGAGGGTGTGGATAAGTCTCTGCTAGAAATCACTCGCTCTTCTTACAGAACTGCAGTTTCCATGGTTGTTTGGGGAGTGGGGACGGTCATTAAATCAGCTGAAGTACCTCTGGAAATAAATGCATCCTGATAGGGTTTTTGCTAGTTTAGGGATCCAAGAAGATGAGTATGGGTATCATCCCTGCCGCAGTTTGCAGCGTTTCTTGGTCCAGTATGGCAGCAGGACCCAGTTATCTACTTCTTCTGTTGGTTTGGTCAGTAAATGAGCCAGGTTGTTTCCATCCTGGCTGGCTCCCAAGGAAACCTGGTAACAGCACTCTGTGGTATATTCTAGTCTGCCTCTCAATTAGCATTGGCAGTCAGCCAAAACAGACACAGGCTTTTCCTTTTCCACTGTAGTCTGGAAGCTAAAAGGGTGAGGGACACGGAGAGGAAGAACGGATGAGCACAAGAGTTTTCTCATGTTCATGCATCAGTCGGTTTCTTTTCATTTCTGCCCCCCCCCCCCCGACCCTAACCCAGCCAGGAAACAAAGAGAAGGAAAGCAGCCGGGGCACTCTGTTGAAGATTCCTTTACCACATTCTCAATCCATTTTCAAAACTAGTGCACAAATGCATGATCCTTTCTTGAGATTCTGTTATAAGTTAGTTACAGGCAGAGATTTGGATGTGTGTGTTTTAAACATGTGCAAATCCTTGTGCTTTTCATAAGGTGTTTTTCAGGTGTTTCATAATTTAACAACAACAGTAATATAATCTATAACTGCAATATGAAGTGATGACTTGTATGTATAAATGAGCCGTGAACCATCAAACATCCTAGAACTATCACCTTGCTTCACACTCTTAAGTTTTTCATAGTATTCAGTCCACCCATGCATTTGCAGATACAAATAATCAAGTGTTAACAAATACATGTATATACAAGCTCTGAATTTCAGGTAAGGGAGAAACAGGACCAGGGACAATTCTCTTATCTTGCTTGTCTTGCAGCAGCAGCACATATTGTTGGCTGCCATTATAAATTGGTTGGAAATCAGGGAAAATCTTCCTTCTGATCTGCTTCTTATCTTCTGTTACAGCTGTCTAGAACTGGGTGAAGGAAGTGATGCATCTCTGTACACAGATCCATTTCATGCATCATGACCATCTTGGATACTGAAGACTCTTTCAGTCAGGAAGTTTGTGACTATAGAAATAGCTAACTGGGATGTAAATAAAGCCTTTAGGTTTAATGTGAAATCCAGACATATTGAAAAGAATGAAAACTATGTTATGAGATTTTATGAGTAGCATGAAGAATGTCCTGCGATGTACTTAAGATTAGAAGATCAAGTAGTTTCAGTTTTACAAGGTCTAGTGTGTATGAGAGTTAGGAAACCCCCAAGATGTGTGCTGATAGTGGCTCATGAGCCCATTTTGCTTGGCACTCAGGGCCAGCTGTCTGGCCAGCAACTGAGACACTGGTAGCACTATTGGGCCAAGGGTGATGAAAAGGCAAGAGGCCTGTCATCACCATCCAGACTTGCAGATTCACCAGATGAATACAAGGCATATCTCTGAGATGCTGGCAGCACTGCTGGGGCTTGGCTTGTGTCAAGCACACTCAGCATCATCCTTGTCTCCTTCCCCGTGTTGTTTGCATCAACATCTTCACAGGCAGATGTTGCATTCATGGACCCTTAAGTCAAAAAAGTTGCCTACCCCTGTTACATGAAAAAATCTTCAGCTTTAGAATCCTTTCTACTGATGTGACTTCATACATCTAGGGTTGTTGTGAATTTCACAGCAAACCTGTTCAGCTGTCTGACACACCTTGTTTGACACTCGCAATCAAACCATGAGCTGATCAAGGATTTGTTCAGCTTGCATAAAGCATCTGAACAGCTGCCAAAAAAAGTTTGCAGCTGCCTGTTTCTCAGAAGCTCACTCGAGTCAGGTATTGCCTTTTCTCTGCAGCCCAAGCAAACAGCTTGGGATGGGGAGAAGTAGTCCATTTATTTTCTCCACACCCCAAAATGAGAGCTTGTACTGCAGAGAACAGAAACAATTTCCTCCTTTTTTAATACCTCAAGAAAAAGGAAATCAGGTGGGCTTCTGATACCCTCCTCCATTAAACTTGTCGCATTTCACCATATTTGGAACACTGCAATTTCCAGGATGGGAGATGAGGAAAACCTGACTTCCAGCTAACTTGCTGAACACACACGCGCGCACACACACACAAAAGGAGAAATAGTGCAATTCTAAACAGACTTATAGCCTTCTAAATCCATTGAAGTCAAAGGCCTTAGGAGGGTGCAACGCTGCTCAGGATTGCACTTTCTAGTTGCTATGAATGTGGGCCATATGTGGTAATATTTCTGTGAGAGGTAATGCTTTTCCACCCTCCCCAAATGACGATAAAAATAAATTAAAACTCTTCACCAACAACAGACATGGCAGCAAAGGGGAAAGACAGAAACAACATAAGGCACAGGTACAGGATGGGAGAGAGTTGGCTTGACAACAGTACATGTGAAAGAGATCTGGGAGTCTTAGTGGACCACAAACTGAACATGAGTCAACAGTGTGATATGGCGACTAAGGCCAATGCAATTCTGGGCTGCATCAATAGGAGTATTGTGTCTAGATCAAGGGAAGTAATACTACCACTGTATTCTGCATTGGTCAGACCTCACTTGGAATACTGTGTCCAGTTTTGGGCTCCACAATTTAAGAAAGATATTGACAAGTTGGAGTGTGTCCAGAGGAGGGTGACCAGAATGGTCAAAGGTCTGGAATCCATGCCCTATGAGGAGAGACTTAGGGAGTTGGGTTTGTTAGTTTAGAGAAGAGAAGGTTGAGGGGAGACATGATAGCCATGTTTAAATATTTGAAGGGATGTCATGTTGATGAGGAACTAGCTTGTTCTCTGTTGCTCCAGAGTCTAGGACACGGAATAATGGATTTAAACTAAGAGAAAAGCGATTCCACCTAAACATTAGGAAGAACTTTCTGACAGTGAGGGCTGTTCGACGGTGGAATGCCCTGCCTCGGAGGGTGGTGGAATCCCCGTCTTTGGAGGTCTTTAAGCAGAGGCTAGATGGCCATCTGTGGGGAGTGCTTTGATTGTGGGATCCTGCATGGTGGGGGGAGGGTTGGGGTCACTGGGGATGTGGGGGGCGATAGTTGTTAATTTCCTGCATTGTGCAGGGGGTTGGACTAGATGACCCTGGTGGTCCCTTCCAACTCAGTGATTCTATTATTTAAACATTTTTAAAGTTTTGTGATTAGATTGTTTTAAAACAATTCCTCCTTTCCATTTGACTGCAACTCCTTTATCTGTGTGATAGCTACCTTTGTGGGTCGGGAGAAGAGAAGGAATTTTATCTGCTAACCTGGCTTTAGAGAAAGTTAATTACACTTAGTTCCCATTGAAATGAATGGAAATTGAGCAAGTTTTGTCTAACTGATAGGATGAAGAAGCAACAAGCTTAAAAGACAAGGGAAAATATAGTTTTTCAAATGCAGGGAGGTAGATGTTGGTTAAATAACTGTGCATATTAGGTATGTGCAGAACCTAAGCAATTGTGCTAGCCTTACTTTTTACTCCTTTGAAAGTCCTCAGATAATTCTCCCAAGCAGGAATGTCAACATTCATCTTAAGATTTTGCAATAGGAGTGATATGTTGCTGTCAGGTAGCCCTATAAGATACAGAGTTTACCAGCTGCAGTTTCTTGACTCTTCAAAAGTAGCTCCATGTAGAGTATGTTACAGTAATCCAGCCCTGAAGCTATTGAAGCATGGACCAGCGTGGTCCTATCAGGCATTTGAAAATAGGGAGCAAGCTTCCTAACAAGGTGTAGTTGGAAATAAAGGCACTTCTTTTGCCACGGGCATCTGTTTCTTCATGTGGAGACCAGGATCCAACAGAAGTCCCAAGTTTTTGACAGAGTTTTTCAGTGAAATGGGCACACCATCAATGGCAAGAAGAGAAATCTCATTTAAAGCAGTGAGCCTTCCAACCAGCACCACCTCCATCTTATCTGGATTCAGCTTCAATTTGTTCTTCCTCAGTCACTTGGCTACCATGTTCAGACAATGGGTATGTTGTATGTTATTCATACACTATGCCTTGGATCCATTGGAGGATTTCCATGAATGGAAGGGACTGCCATCAGCAGACCATTACTTTCTTACCTCTCCCCTTCGTCTGCAACCAAAATGCCTTTGGAAGAAACAGCATGAAGTGTGAGACAGAGGCCCATAGTGGGAGTGGGAAATCAGCATCCATTCAAAGAAACTCTTCTGTGTATCCAAGCCATCATTTATCATATATTACTATATATCCTGTCAATTCCCACTCTGCCATGATGCCTACTAGCAATTCAGTCCTAAACAGAGGTATACCTTTCTAAGCCCATTCAATGGATTTAGAAAGGTGTAACTCTGCTTAGAATTGCAATGTAAGTGACCCTTCCTCAGCCCAACCTACCTCACAGACTTGTTGTAAGAGTTATAAAGAGGAGTTCCATATATGGCAACCTGAGCTCATTAGAGGAGAGATAAAAATGTATTAGATAGGGAAGAATTTGATTTGTGTACAATATTGCAAAAATATGTACATACCATAGGAAAACTCCAGTATGAGGCAATTAAAAATAGTGTGCAAAAAAAGAATCTCAGGTTATTCATTTCTTCTCAAAATTTAAACTAAACAAAAACACATCATTGAAACAATTTAAACCAAACACATGCAAAAACATAAAACTAACAATGAAAACATAGGGCAGCAAGGATGGATCACTGAGGGAAATCCAGGTAATACAAAGAAGTCTTCACTTACTGATAGAAGATGGCAACAGAAGGGAACAGGTGAGTCTCTCTAGGGAAAGTGTTCCAAAGTTTTGGTGCCACAATTGATAAGACCATCTCCTGGGTTGCCACCTGCCTAATCTCAGAAGGGGTAGGACACTCAAAGCAGGGCTTCAGAAGATGATTGTAAAGGTCGGGTAGATTCGCAAGGGCATAGGTGGTCCTTCAGGTATGCAGATATTCAAGTTCAATTTGTGCAAAGGGGAAGCAAAATTCAAATGGAATTTTTGGTCAAAAAAGCACAAATGAAAAATGCAAAATCATCCCTAGGCCTAACAATCTTAAAAACGATTTGAGGTCCAATGATGATACTTGTCTTTGTTGCAATATCCTCTCTTCCCCGCCTCAACTTTAAAAAGCATTATGAAGACATTCTACAACAGCAGCATGAAAAAGCTGTCCACAAATATCAAGATTTTAGCTTGTTATCTCTGAGGGAATCAACTAATTATGTAAATCTGCCATAATATTGTGAAGAAATACTGCAGCATTATTAAAATCCAGATTACTCACTTTAGAGATTTCTTTGTGGCCTGGGGATGCTTTTAAAACTAATTTTCATGTGCATAGAGCTGTTAGAAAATGTAACCACAAATTTCTCCATACTTCATTAAAAATGTTTTACGGCTGTGAGTCTATATTCCAGAAAGCACTGCCAGAGAGAGTAGTGTACCCAAGAATTGGTACAGCTGATTTTTCTAAGTGATTTCTTAATCACCAAGAAGGGGCAGCAAGATTCTGTGAGGAGGCACTTCCATCATACAGCCCATGCAAGTACATCATGCCCATCTGCATTCATTGCTTTTGAGCTGACCCAATGTGGCCAGTCAGCTAGATGTAGGCATGTGCAGAATGCCCACAAATAAGCTTTCTGAATGCTGGCAAGAAAGCATTGAATTGCTATCTAGTACTACAGAGCAAAAGTTAGAATGTTAAAAAAAAGTGCCCAAATAGGATGCTCTGCAAAAAGGGGGGGAGGAGTGGCAGAGCACTTCAGATACAGCTCATAGATGGATTTAAATATGCTGTCTGAAACCTCTGTCACAATATCATTTTTCTTGGAATCAGAACAACAACAGATACCAACCGGTTTAGAATGGCAATGTGAAAGGGGCTGTTGACGCTTAACCAGTGGCTACAACTCAAGTTCTTTACTGTTGTCTACAACTTGTAACACTTCCTCCCCTCAGGCAGTTAACCTCTCTTCCTAAGGTTCGCATCGTTTGTCCTGTCTCCATCTCTTCTGCTTCTGGCCACTCCCAGCTTCTCTGCACCACTGCCTTAAGGGCATGGCCCAACAACTGGACCCGACCCCATTGATTGGGGTTTGGTGCTCCTGGTTCTTGGCCTCATCTCTCCTGAGGCCCAATGGGATGCCCTCACCTAGGGTTGCCAGGTCCCTCTTCACCACTGGTGGGAGGTTTTTTGGGTGGAGCCTGAGGAGGGCGGGGTTTGGGGAGGGGAGGGATTTCAATGCTATAGAGTCCAATGGCCAAAGCATCCATTTTCTCCAGGTGAACTGATCTCTATCAACTGGAGATCAGTTGTAATAGCAGGAGATCTCCAGCTAGGACCTGGAGGTTGGCAACCCTACCTTCACCCCAGACTGCAACTGCAAAAGCCAACCACCATCACCCTGCCATAGGTGTGCCCAGCCACACTCACCCCACAGGTCTGGTTTCCTTGCCTTTGACCACTCCCTGGTGTCCCCACACTAAATGTTTCTCCTCGCTGGGGGCCCCTGCTACTTGTTGCAATGACCTTTGTCCTCTCCAGGTGTTATACTTACTTTAAACAAAATTAACTAGCAAATTAGGGGGACATACTTCTCCTCCTTCTCTACCACCAACATCCTTAGAAATTATGATAGTGTTGTCAAACGTTTCTTACTTATCTCCAGATGACTGTGTTGTTTCATCCTTATTATGAATATCAACATTCACCACAAATTTATCTTTTGGCAAAATACAGTGCAAAGTTTGCAATTAGAACTGGACGCACTGATTTTTCTCTGCAAGATAGCTGCATCATGCAATTACAGAGAAAACGGTGAAAGGTGGGTTAGTAAGAAAGATGGCTATGTTAGTCAGTATCTTAGCTAGCAACCCAAGATCAAAACCACACCATGTACCTAAATAGCATTGTGCACGGGAACACAAGGCACAGAACTCACTGGAAAAGACAATAATGCTAGCAAAGTTGAAGGTAGTAGGGTAAGAGGAAGACCCAACATGAGACTGACTGACTCAATCAAGGAAGCTACAACTCTCAGTCTGCAAGACCTGAGCAAGGCTGTTAATGACAGGACATTTTGGAAACATTCTCTTCTGGAACAGAATGAGGAGGAAGTTCCTTCTGCGCATGCACCAGGGTTCCTATCCACAATGGGAACTGTGTGCACAATAACTGAGGAC
This sequence comes from Euleptes europaea, assembly GCF_029931775.1. Lineage (NCBI taxonomy): Eukaryota > Metazoa > Chordata > Lepidosauria > Squamata > Sphaerodactylidae > Euleptes > Euleptes europaea. Next base: position 8,291,319 of record NC_079326.1, on the reverse strand, counting down.
AACATGCAAGTCACACATGACTTTGAAACTGTTCACAGGTTGGGTATGTGGCCCTACTCTGTGAATTCAGTCTCATGGAGATTGACCATAGGGGAGTCTCCATTGTGTGATCCTAGCAATGGGGGTAATTTCCCTTTCTGGACCTCACCTATCATAAGGATACTGAAAAAAAGATGAAGAGGGTTATTACTGGTTTATTGTTAAATTTTATTGACTTTTAACTGTGTTATATGGTATTGTTAGCTGCCCTGAGCCTGGTCTTGGATGGGAAAGAGAGCAGGTTATAAATTTAATAAAATAAAATAACATTTGTGGGTTTTGGTGGTAACAACTCATGAGGACATACATTTTGTTCTCTCATTCAATGCAATTAAGCAAAATTAGCAGGTTGTTCATCTTGGTACAGTTTGTAGTCTGAACAGAAGAGGGCATAAGATGCATAAGCGCTTTCCTGCTGGTTATGTGTATGTCCTTCTAAACCTGAGTCACATGACCCCAGACTTATAGTAATAATTTGTACCATACCCTGGAGAAACAAAGCTACAGCTGTGACTTATGAAACCTAGTGGGGAAGGCTAAAATTGAGGGGAATTTGGGGATTGGGCAGACAGATATCATTAAAGGCTACCCTTCCTTTCTTCCTTAACATGAGCACTGAGGAGCTCTCTAATATTAACAGCATATTAATTCACCCATCCACACAATTTTCCATTTGATTATATTGGTCAAATTTTGGACTGCAGGCTGTTATACTAAAAGGACAGCATGAAGGTGATCTACAGTGATGTGAATGCTTTCTCTGTGTTGACTGATCTGTGACAGAGATTTCACAGATGCCAGGCATCACTTGATGTTGCAGTTATAGAATTATAAGCATCCCAAAGGGATGCATGTGTTCATAAACTGAATGGTTTGAGACATGTTCTGCAGCTATTAATTCAGTTCTGCTTAACTGCATGGATTTAGTGAAACTAGCATACATTAACACTAGCTGAGCAAGATAGCCATAACATTTGCCAGAGTTAATTACGGTAACATGGTTTCAATTTTAAAAAGAAAAAAAAAACCCTTATGGATCAACTCACTTCTTGTTTTATAACACACATTGCTCTTCCCTGTAGTAGCACCAGGGTCAAATTCTTCGTTTTTTCCATTCCACAAGCAACTTAGCCTTAATTTGGTGCATCATTGCATTTGTAATAAGCACCAGCTAAATTGAAAACAATCCAATCTAGAACATCCATTTGTCCACAGACAGCCCTGCTAGCTTTTTTAGCTGTTGCAAAGAGGTTTTGTTAATACAAGGCAACACCTCCTCTTATTTCTCTATTCTTTTGCTTTAGTAACACTGCCAGCTGCACTTTCCACTTCACATGAATTCTGGTCTATTCCAATTTTCCACTTCCCTGCATTTAATCCCAGTATTACAAATGGAATCCCATGCTACACTAATATCTCTTACTTTCAGGCACAGAAGAGATCAATATTTCAAAATGCCATATGTTTTATAGATTAGGCACTTTTTGCATAAGAATCTATTGGTACTGGAGCTATTTATGCAACAGCTCTGCATTATATTTTTCTCTGAGAAGAAAAGAATAGAAAAGGTGTACAAGGCACTTTCCAAGTCAGTGTATCAACCTGAAACCTAGGGCTGTTGATTCAGTTCGGGCTGAACTGAAAAACAGCCGAATTTCCCCCGATTCGGCTGTTTTTCGGTTCAGACGAACCGAACTCAAAAAAGGCGGGAAACAGGAGAGCCGAATTTGCCGACTTCGGGGGTTCGGCGAATAAATTCGGCAGATTTCCCCCCCCCCCGCACCTTCACAGGGATTCCATGAAGGTGCAGGGAGGGGGCCCTTTAAACAGGTCTGCGCCTCCCAGCTGGGAGGCGCAGATCTGTTTAAAGGGCCCCTAGCGCAGAGATCGCAGAGGGGTTTGACAGCCCCCCGCCAGCCTTCCCGGGAGTCCTGGTAAGGCTGGGAGGGGGTCTTTAGACCCCTCTGCGCAGAGGGCACAGAGGGGCTTGACAGCCCCTCGCCAGCCTTCCCGGGAGTCCCAGCAAAGCTGGGGAGGGGTCTTTAGACCCCTCTGTGCTCTCTGTGCAGAGGGCGCAGAGGGGCTTGACAGCCCCCCGCCAGCCTTCCCGGGAGTCCCGGCAAGGCTGGGAGGGGGTCTTTAGACCCCTCTGTGCTCTCTGCGCAGAGGGTGCAGAGGGGCTTGACAGCCCCCTGCCAGCCTTCCCGGGAGTCCCGGCAAGGCTGGGAGGGGGTCTTTAGACCCCTCTGCGCTGCCTGCGCAGACAGCACAGAGGGGCTTGTTGGGGGGCCCTTTAAACATAACTGCGCCTCCCAGCTGGGAGGCGCAGATCTGTTTAAAGGGCCCCCGTGCGCCTTCAGGGAATCCCCCTGAAGGCGCTCTGGGGGCCGAATTTTCCCCCGAACTCCAGATCCCCCCCCCAAATTTCAGGGATCCGAAGCGGGAGAGTTCGGACTTTGGCACGACCCGAATTAAAACGGGCCGAATTTTGCTGAATCCGAATTCAACCAATTTTTTTTTTCAACAGCCTTACTGAAACCTCCTGTATATCCACATTCTCCACCACAGGTTTCCTGTCCTTCAGTAAGGTAAAGTTTGAGGCTTCAGTGGGAGGGAGATGATGGCAACCAGCACATGCATTTTGAACACTTAGTATTTTTGAGAAGGGATGCTTGCAAAAATAAGAATAGTTTTAGATCATGCATCAGGACTGGACAAGTCTCCATTATCTTGGATGAAACTGATTCACTTGATTCAATCCAATTTCTGTCTTGATTCTGAGAAAAAAAATTACTGGGTCTTAGTGGTAGGTGATCTGTACTGGGGGGACAAGAGGACTATGCTATCGGTGTTTCTGTTGGATCTCTTAGCGATACTACTGATCAACATATCATAGTGCATCACCACTTTGGTGTGGTTCTGAACCTTTCTGGAGGACAGGTTTCAAAAGGTGGTGCTAATATACTATAGTTCTGGTCCACAGGAGTGATTCTGAGGAGAGCTTCACTGTTCATTTTTTCTTTCCACATGAAACCTTATTTTTTCCTTGTTGCCAGATAATGATACAGCTGTGATATCCCTGAACTTATAATTGAAATTAGTAATGGACAGAATTTAGTCTCCTATAGGTGGCTTAACAGCTGGAATAGTGTAGTGGTTAAGAGACTGAGCTACAAATGAGGAAGTCTCTGGTTCAACTTTAATTTCTTCCGTGAACTCACTAAGGATGGGTTTAGGCATGTCAATTCTTCTAAGCCTCAACACCCATATGCAGTATGGGGATAATATTAATAACTGCCTTACATGATTGTTCTAGGAATTACAAGATAATTATTTGGATCTCTTGAACTGCCAATAGAAAAGTTTATGATGGTCTGCTTCTAAGGATCAGGGACCCTATGAGACAAAGGAATGCAGTTTAGGAAACTGAAGCTTGAGGGAGAAATCATCAACCACCTTCCCCTCCATTTTGAGTGGCCTCTTCTGGAATGGATCAAGAACTCACACACAAGTGGAGGTGTAAGGTCTGAGTTCACCTGTTGAATCCCAATCACCAAACGTCCAGACAGGGTATTCTAAGAAGCTGGTTTATTTGGGAAGCATAAGGTGAGTAGCAGGAACTTACAGAGAAAGGTACGAGGACTCTATTGGGGGGGGGAATGAGCAGGTTGGAACATATATAGAAAACCAAAGGCACAGTTGGATACCAGCCCAAGCCTGTTTCCCATGGTAGATTACAGTTATCATGCAAACGGAGAGCAAGCAGTCATAACAAACTTCTGAGCAATACAACCTTGGAGGCCAGCTGCGCTCCCAGGCCTGGAGCTCACAGGAGGAGTAATTTCCCAAATTTATCCTTTCTGCAGCTCTTGCTGTGTCCTCAAGAGTCCCATAACCTCCAAGGGCAGTTGTTTGTGAATTCTAGTAAGGTACAGGTCATGTGACCCAACCCAATATATTCAAATAACTTTGAATATCTGGAAATGTTATACAAAGTTGCTATAAGTTTTGTTGAGAAATAAATAAAGGTTATCATCAAAGAGTGCAAGCAACTTAGACTCCCCATAGTATTTCCAGACAGAAGGATATGCACTCACCCGGCACAACTTTCTCACCTACCTGCTCCCACATCATCTCGAAATGCCCTGCTATCTAGTTCCTGGGAGTCCCCTGTCCTTCAGGAACAAGATTTCAGGGGGCATTTCAGACTTCTGTGAGAGGCAAGAAAGTTGTGCTCCATGAGGGCATATCCTTCTGCCTGTAGAAATACTTGGTGGATCTGAGCCAAGGCCTGTACACTGTATTTCTTCTAGATAATTGAACACTTGCAAGTGCTTCTTTATAAAGCCTTGAAGATAATGCTAGTCCAGTCCTGAAGTCTGATACAAACTCAATAACTTTTCAAAGCTGTTTGTCACGTGAAGGGTAACAGTGGTAAAATAGTAAGCATATATTGATCTGGATTTGCACAAAAGCCTATGATCTCCTGAGCAAGATGGTTGCAAATACATTAGTGCATCCTAGAAACCTGGCAAGTGAGAGATATTCATGTAACCATATAAAAGTCATTTACCCTGATTGTATTATCTAATGAGTTTTTCTGCACTGTTATCTACAATGATAGAAAGGTTTTGCATTTTTATCTTAAAGAGAACCAGAGAGGTGGTTGAATAACATCTGTAAGATCCTCAGGGCTGGAGGGGGAGTAGAGGGGGGAGAGGGGGAATCAGCACCTCCATGCAGAGAAGATACTTACATGTGAACAATTCATCACATGGAGGCAAGTCCGAGTCCAATACTAATTAGTGTTTAATTGACTTTACTGGAACTTTCAGCTGTTTTCACCTCCTCTAATTATGAAACATCCATTGTGAAGCTGCATTTCTTTCAAACCAACCATCTTTTAAAGTACAATCTCTGCTATGATGGTTCAAGGCCTTGTGTGAAAGAGTAGAATGCAGGACTTGGATTGACTTTTTTTAAAAAATAAGCAGAGGCAAGTGTCCATCACAGAATAATTAATAAGCAACACATCCTTCAGTTCTGGAGAGGACAGAGTAAGTGCGAATAAAATGGATAAACATTTAATTATGAATCCTATACCATAAAAGATAAATGACTTAAAAAAAACCCACTATTTTTCTCTACCTAATTTTCAGAGTACAAGCCTACTTGGAGAACATTTCATTTGTTTTTCAAACATTCTGGGGGAAGATGTTAATAATCCAGATAGAAAACTATAGATAGGTGTGTACATGAGGCTAGCAGGCAGGCAGATAAATAGGCAGATAATGTGGGATACATCAAATCCTCATTTTTTTTACATTATTTCCATAAGGTTATTTTTTATTTTGTGCTATTGTTTCCATAGTACCATATATACCCATGTATAAGCCGACCAGCGTATAAGCCGAGGTGCCTAATTTCTCCCCAAAAATGGGGAAAAATTAGGCACCCGTGTATAAGCTGAGGATTGGCTTATAACCCCTCCCCCCCACAGGCTTACCTTTTCCAGGTGCGCAGGCAGGCAGCGGCGGCGGGGGCGGCCCATGGCCCAGGAGGCCCTGCAGGCCACTCCTAGGCCGCTCCAGGCCCGGCGAAGGCAGCAGCGGTGGGGGCCCCCCCCCGCAGCCCAGGAGGCCCTTCTAGGGTGCTCCTGGCCAAGGGGAGCCGGGCGCGCCCGACGGCGGCGGAGGCACGGCCTTCCTGCAGCCGCAGGAGGCCCTTCCAGGGTGCTCCTGGCCGGGGGGAGCCGGGCGCGCCTGGCGGCTGTGGAGGTGCAGTCTTCCCGCGGCCGCAGGAGGCCCCTCCAGGGCACTCCTGGCCAAGGGGAGCCGGGCACGCCCGGCGGCCGCGGAGGCGTGGCCTTCCCGTGGCCGCAGGAGGCCCTTCCAGGGCGCTCCTGGCTGGGGGGAGCTGGGCGCGCCCGGTGGCGGAGGCGTGGCCTTCCCGCGGCTGCAGGAGGCCCTTTCAGGGCGCTCCTGGTCAAGGGGAGCCGGGCGCGCACGGCAGCGACGGCGGCGATGGTGGCGGCGGTGGTAAGTTCCCCCCTCCCTCCTCCCTCCCTCCCTCCCTCCCTCCTCTACCGTATTGACCCACGTATAAGCTGAGGCCGGCTTTTTCAGCCCTTTTTTTATGGCTGAAAAACTCGGCTTATACGCGAGTATATACGGTATGTCCCATCCTCCTCAGTTTTTCTGCCTATTCCTTTCCTTTTATCCCTTAGAAGCTCCTTGATCAATTGATCTTGAGCAGCATATATCTAGTGTTGGAGGGATATAAGGACTGAAACAAATCTTGCCACTGACAATGTAGCCTTGGGGTCCTTGTCGCTTAGTAAAAAAGGCATTATGTCAGTCACAGAGGCATTGGATTTGTATATTAAAAGGGGTTTTTTAATATACAGTTTTTCCGCCTATTTGACATTAAAAGGCATAATTGTGCTGCATGAGAATATGAGGTTGAATTACATTGGTCTACACGGAAATCAGACACATGGTGTAATTTTACCTAGTAAAAAATTATTCTAAATAAATAATATGAATTTACACACCTAGATACAATGTACAACAAGCTAGAGTACAGAACTGTGTTGATGTAGGGTGCAGAATAGGGGTGTGCAAAAGAAATTCAGTAAACTGGGTTTATTTGGCCTGATTTTTTCCGGTAAAACCCAAAATAAGCCAAATACGGTACCCCATACTGGTAAAGGGGTATTCGGCTTTAATCCCTGGTATCCCCCAAAAATCGAGTCTGTGGAATTTATTTTCAAGGCTCCGGGATGGGGGGAGCACATTTTTTTAGGCAGAGTCACCAAATCTGCAGCATAGCTGCAAGGGACTCTCCTTAGATGGACACCAATATTTGGTGAAGTTTGGGATGGGGCCCACTTTTATGGGCCTGCAAAGGGCTCACCCCCATCCTCCAGGCATTTGTGAGCCGAGCTGTCAATCCGTTTTCAGGTTCAGAAGGTCAGCGTTGCTGAGGACTGGTGGAAAGAGCCAATTGGCAGACTGGCGCCTCAAAGTCTGGGGGCTCCATTCGTATCTGGGGCGCATAGCATGATATCCATGCAAATTAGCTTCCACACTGAGGAAAATGGCTTAAATGCAATACAAATAGGGTACAGAAAACATTTCTTTTGGTGACAAATAACATCCTGTGATCAGTCCTTTCTTATAGTCATCAAAAATCTGATTTCAAGAGATGGTCACGGTGCGAGGAAACAAAGCCACTACTCAGGGCAACCTTCAGTTTGGAAGCAGGCTTTCATGGGGGGTCATGATATCAGAACCAGCTGAAGGCACGACCAAGGCGGCTCTTCTGAAGGAGGTTGCTCATCTGCATGGGTGAGGAGTCTTCTTCAGAAGCCAGATCAGCAGCTGTTGAAGCTGATGCTTTTAGTTGGAGGGTACATCCATAAGTTTCAGTAGTTAGAAATTTATTTATTCTAACTTTTGGCTGCTTGCCCTGGGGGTAGGGTTTATTCTGACACTTTCTTCTTCAGCCTCTGACTGTGGGTTATTAAATAGCTTTGAGCCACTCAGACAGACCCCCTCTACCAACCCGTTCTCATCAGACCACCACACCTTATGTGAGCCTTGTATCTGGGCTAGCTAGCCCTGAGGCAGCCCTGAGGCAGCCTCCTACCTTGGCACCTCACCACACCAGTGGACCACTGAGCTGGGCATCCATTCTGCACTTCACTGGAGGTGTTGCATACCTGGAGGTGCTGCTCCATCAGCCAGCTGACAAGCAATGGCAGGGGGGCTGGAGGTTGCTGAGTGGTCCAGCTCTGGGCAGAGCTACATAATTTAAATATTTGCGACAGTTACCAAAAAAGTGAATGCAAGTTTCAAAAAGCTGCAATTGAGAACAGCTGAAAAACTTGCAAAGGCATGCATAATTCTGGCTCTGTCCTGTACTCATTCTTCCAGTGTATTAACTTGTGTAAGGGGGAGAGAAACAATTATGAAATGATTTTTTAATTATTTGTGCTGGAATAATAATATTTGACACAGTCCTAAGTATATTTATTTGTGAATTCAAGACAACCAATAGTTCTTGTTTAAGAGAAATGACATTAAGAACCATAGATAATGCAACCCCCCCCCCAAAAAAAAAACCTCATTGTCTAAAATCACTCAATCTTATATATTGAGGTAAGTGTGATATGAATTTACATATGAATTTGGACTTTGGATTTAAAATTGTATTTTGTAGCCTCATAACATGTATTAAATACAGTCATTTTATAATCAGGTAGACTCACATATTTTAGCTTCAAAGGAAAATATTGTATGTGTGAAAAATGCTGCCAAGTCACAGCTGACTTATGGTGACCCCAGCAAGGGGTTTTCAAGGCAAGTAATTAAAGATGCACAGGTGGTTTGCTATTTCCTTCCTCTGCAGGGTCTTCCGTAGTGGTTTCCCTTCCAAGAACTGACCCTGCTTAGCTTCCGAGATCTGACAAGATCTATACCATGCTGCCTTCCCTCCTTCCTGATTGTGCAGCCTTCACTTTCATGGCTTGAAACATCTTTCCCCTGCCTTTTTGGTATTTTAAAATCCACAAACATTCAGCCTGATGAAGACCTCTGGTCTGGACTCTGGAGAACTTGAAACTGTTCAGTGTTTTGGTAGAGGCATCAGGGGTCCATGGAGTGGGACCCCTCTGTTGAACGTTTTGAGAAATTGTGGTGTCCTTAGTAGAGAGGGGGGGTTAGATTTGCTCTGATTTTGAAAATTATGGGGTAAAGAGTTCAACTGAGGAGACCTGGAGGATATATGGTATTTTCCCCATAGGAAACAATGGAGACAGAGGCTTGGGGCACCATCAAGTGTCCATGAAATCAGACCCCATGGTCAAGTTCACACGAAACTTGGGTTTCTTTAGAGCAGAGGTTCCCAAACTTTTTGAGTCATGGAGCACTTTTCAGGAGAGAAATTCGTCACGGAGCACTAAGTTTCACCTAGCACCTATATACTAAACTGAATGACAGCAGTATTTTTCTTTCCAATCTCTTCATGGAGCACTAGGAGATGTTTCGTGGAACACCAAGTGCTCCACAAAGCACAGTTTGGGAACCTCTGCTTTAGAGGATGGATTATGGTCCTTGGAATATTGGTTGGGTCTCCCCCACCCCCGATTTGTTCCCTTGTAATATTGGGCCCATTTTTGGTTTAAAAAGTAGCTAAAATGTATTTGTAAATCAACACTTCCCACGTTTTGGGAAAATGAAAACCATGCCCTTCCTAAAATTATGAAATGAAGTTAAAATGAAATTTGTTGAAATGCACACTAATATTATGTAGCAATCCTACCAAGCAAAATTATTCATTCACCAAGCACATGATATACGATGATGATGAATGGCTGAAAGCAAAGATGATTCTGTAGGTTGGCATCTTGAGCAGCAGCCAGTCCTTGAGTCCCCCAGAAGGGTCTTCTGCCTCATCCATTTAGAAGGAAGATTGTGGAACATGGACCATGTCAACAACAGTCAGGAACCAGAAGAGACTGACACACACACACACATTCACATCTCTAAGGTTTTGGTATGTGTTTAATGTTTTAAGCTGCTTTGGGAGCAAATCAATTTATAAATAAGCACAAGTTTTGGACTGAGATGTTGCAATAAGGTTTATGCAAGCTGACTGTAACTTATTTTTGTGCAGGAAGTCATATCCTAGACATTTAATTTTTTGACAATTTCTACAATTTCAAAAAAATTCAATTATTAAAAAGTAACAGAGTTATTTTTCAGGAAGAAGTATTCTTTTCCTTCTCCTGCTGACCTGTGCTAAAGCTGCAGTGTTGCATTAGCCTCACTGAAAATAGCTGTAATTAAAGGTTTCTGGTTATAGGGCTGTCAGATTCTTTTGTGTATCTGTTTTTTGGCATAGGCCTCAAATCGGAGAGCAACATTAAACAGACCATCTGTTAGCCTTCATTAGGCCTTCTCTCATCAACAGCACTGTTAAATAGATCTGAGCACTGTAAAAGGATGGTTGACATCTGGGCTTTCCGTGAAAACACTGATCAATATTAATAACAAAATGACTTCACCTGAATTTATTATTAATGGCAATTTAAATGTAACACAATTATGGATGCTTTGCCTGGCAGCACACTTTTAACACAACTAGTCGTAATGATAGAGTGGAACCTTTCTTGCATGACATGAAATTGAAGACACCTGAACTATTGTACAGCAAGCACTTGGTCATGCCATGGCTTCATTATTTTAAGCATTCATCAAATCCCATTGTATTTTTTTATTTAAGTATCTTTGCATTAAAAGAAATATTTACTTAAGAACTTCTCATTTCAACTCCTAGAACACCACCATATCAGGATCCTTTTAAGCACAGACACTGAGCTGACCTACTCAAGCCACAGAATACCATGGTAGAATTGGAAGGGGTTGGAATAGGGTCTACCGCTGTAGCTGGGGAGGGTCCCATTTTTCAAGCTCCCACATGTAAAAGTCCAATAAATAAATATAATCATATCCGGGAAGAAGGTTCTATGCTTTCACATGCTTCTCTCTGTGTGTAAAGTGCCATCAAGTCATAGCTGACTTATGACAACCCAGTAGGGTTTTCAATGCAAGAAATTAATAGAGTTTGCCATTGTCTTTCTCTGCATAGCGACCTTGGTATTCCCTGGTGGTCTTCCATCCAAGTACTAGCATCTGAGATCTGATGAGATCAGGCTAGCCTGGGCCACCCAGGTCAGGTCTCACATGCTTCTACTTACATAGAATTATAAATGCAAAATTATGAATTTTTCATAACACAGAATTATGAAAAAAAATTATATCTCACCTGCAAGTCTGCAATGGTTCTGTCCATTCTACCTATACAGCACCTCAACCACCATATTGTGATTTCATTCTCTACATGCCTTAATGTCTGTGGACCTATCCAGATACCTTTTGAAATGATCTGTATATTTGTCTCCTATAAAAAACTTGTTCTTTGATATTTTTAGAATAATACCCCCTCCACACACACACACACTGAGTTTCTCTGATGGGAGAAGGGGCAAATTGGCAAAGCAGCTCTTCTCAGATCTACATATATGTGCTTTAATTTGCCATTGATTCTCATCTATGCAATTTTTAGCATAAACTGCTCTGAGCCTCACATTTTCTTTTTGCAAAATAATTTCTATACTATTCACATCAAAGTGATGTTGTGAACATAAATCAATGTTCATAAACACTTAAATCTTATTTAGTAAAAGAAATTTCCAATTATATATGCTATGCAGGTTCAGTTACTCTCCTCATCATCTTGTGCGAGGTGGAAATTTGATACATTATTCTGCTTGCTTTCTACACAGAAGATTAATAAACACCTTCATAAGACAAGCACTGAGGTTAGGAACTCAACTACCATGTCATACCAAATGAACAATACAGCAAAAAATCAGACACTGGAAACTCAATAACTGAAATTTAATTGTATAAAACTCTTAATTATCTGAATTCAATGTGGTCTTCTCAAAATGCTCTATATGAGTCTAACCCTCTGTAAATATCACGTTATGAGATTAACTTGTTTGGGTACTTAAAGGCAAAGGGTTATTACTGACCCATAGAGTGATTTCACATGACAATGTTTACTAGAAATGCTGTTTACAGGGTGGTTTGCCATTGCCTTCCCCAGACATCTACACTTTATCCCCAGCAAGCTGGGTACTCATTTTACTGACCTCAGAAGTATGGAAGGCTGAGTCAACCATGAGCTGGCTACCTCCAACTGACTTCCATTGGGATTGAACTCAGGTTGTGAGCAGAGCTTTAGACTGCAGTACTGCAGCCAAACTGCAGCACTTTTGACTGCACTCTGCACCACAAGGTACTTACAAGGACATAAAGCAAATAATACTATTTAACTTGTGTGCCACGAGAGTTCACTAAATTGACATAAAAGCATTCTTCGGTGACTGTTCTATTCATAAGCCTAACCAAAATACAGAATAGAAACAGAAACTAGAAACAGTAGCAGTATAAAACAGTAAGACTGAATTATTCAATGTCAACAAAGAGAGTAGCCATTCATTTACTTTAAGCAATTCAATAAAAACCATTCACTGGTGCACAATCTTGTGTTCAGTTATATTACTTTACTTTTGATACAAATTGCATTCCTCTTATGTGGAGATGGAACTCAGCAGGACTAGCTGAATCCTTCCAGCCACCGAGGCGAGTCACGGGAACGGCTCATCTTCATAGATGGCTGTTCCTGTGGCCGTGAAGGCCCTGGGGATCCCAGCAGCGAATGCGTGGGACAACCTGGCTCGGAAGGCAGACCGATCACACAAGGCTGGGATGAACAGCAGTGGTGCCACCTGTGTGGGAACGGCCCACCAACATGTCATGGTGGACCGAGTCCCGGGGGAATTGTGGGTCATAGGGGGCACCGAGGGGGCATATCAGTGCTGGTGCCAGTAGCACCGGGAGGCAAAGGCTGGCCACGAGTGAGCAGAAAAGGATGATGGGTACTCTATGCAAATGTCTGCGGAGATGTCTGGGCGCTGCCAGTGCAGTGACGCCGGACAATGCACTCTCTGCCTCCCTTCAGCCTCTGCGGCCACTGTGGGAGCTGGCCAGCCGCTGAATCTCAGCCTCCCAAGACTATAGCCACCAAGCGCTGGCTGCTGTGGAGACGGGACAAGAAGGGCACCCTATATGGGTGGCAACTTTCCTGCCCGTGGTCTGGGAGTGCCATGTGTGGCCTGGGTGCGCCTACCCAGCCCCCCTCCTCTGCCACCAAGGCATGAGTCCGGAGCCGCCCCCTTCTGCCAAGTCATCTTTTATGGGAGGCACCTGGCCCTGGGGAGGTTGAGAACACACAGGAGGGGGCTGGTGAAGACAGAGGAGGAGCATGGTGCTGGGTGGGGTGGTAAAGTGCCAATGGCCACAGCCCCTTCATACTGTCCTCTCAGATGACAGCAGGCAGGGCCGTCAGAAGGCCAGGGGGTGGCCGGGGCGTGTGAGCCACAGGATAGAGAGGGGGAAGTGGGAATGGTCTGGGAGAGGGTGGTTGCGAGCTCTGTCTTTGAACCAAGGGAGAGGTGGACCCCCTGAAGAGGGGGGGATCTGCTGCCGTCCGAGCTTGGAGGTGCCACACAAGAGCAAGCACACCTCTGCTGGGTGGGGCAGGGGCCGACGGACAGTTCCAGCAGCCCCATTGTGTATGTGGGTCGACTTGTAAAAGTCTCCCACCAACAGGGCGAGACACGGGAACGATGCATCTGTACAGATGGCTGTTCCCATGGCCGTGCTAGGCCCTGCGCAGCCCAAGCTGCTTTGGCGTGGGACATCCAAGCTCGGAAGACAGCCAGACCCTAGGAGGCTGACTGATTAGTGAGGCAGCTGCCTGTGTGGACTCAGCAGCCTGACATGTCATGATGGCCCCACCTCTGGGGAATATGGGAATGGGGGGCGAGGGGTGGCGGTGCAGGCCCCCCACCCATGGGCACCGCTTGCACCGGGAGGCGGTGCCTGGCAGATGCCCCCCGAAATGACAGCAACGGCTCCATGCAAATTGCCGCAGGGATGACCGGGAGCTGCCAGCAAAGTGACGCTTCACCATGCCCTCTCCACCTCTCTTCATGCCATGTGGCCACCGTCAGAGCTGGCCAGCCGCTGAAGTGCACTCACCCAGAGTCACCAGGCTGAGACAGGCGGTGCTTGGGCATGGCGGACAGATGAGGGTCTGCAGCATTAACATGGTGGTCAATGGGCTGCACCAGGTCAAGACCTGGAGTAACTTTTTGGTGGCAAAACTGGGTGTTCCCAGGCCAAAAGGGCATTAGGAGGTCTCCTAGCCGGCGAAACACCCCCGGGAATGCCCCCATGGCCGCGCTGTCCCCCTTCACCGATTACCACCACCGGAGTAACTCACCTGAAATCAGCGCCCAGGCCATTTGTGCCGGCGTAAGTGTTTTTTACACCGCCGAGAGGCCCCTTGGGCCTCCTAAGCCCCTTTGCCACCAAAGCTCAGGAATGGGCTGTTCCTGTCTTGATGGGGAAGTGAAATGATTTCAGCAGTGATGAAAGAAGACTCAGGAGAAAAATCAACTAAAAATACAGGGCTTGCCATGCCCTCTTAATGCACTTGGATCCAAACCATACAAATTTGATAGACACACTACCATTAAAATCGACACCAGTTTCCTTACAATTGGGTATACATATCTTAAAGAGAGCATAAAGTGGTATATGACAAAAAAGGGGCATACAATTGTATAAAATGCTCTGAAAGAAGCAAACTGGGAATACTAACATTGAAAAATGGGTGATCTGAGAAGGCTCACAATAACAATGTATAAGAACAAAAAGAAATGAAAAAAAAAGAAATATATCCACATAAAAGTGGTTCTCCTGTGGAAGGTATACGAAGATATATATATTTTTATTTTTCATGAGAACATGGGATGGAAAGGGCAAAAACTCCACAAAAATGAAGGGACAGGGTTGCCCCTACCTTTATTCTCTGTCTCTCACATGTGTATGTGCCTACCCATGTCAAAAAACCACAGCCACACATTATTTGTTTATTTATTTACAAAAATTATAACCCACCTTTTTGGACATCATCAGGTCCAGCAAAGCAGCTAACTGATTAAAAACAGGCATAAGAAATAAAAAATATAATAAAAAGAGGGACTGTGGCTCAGTGGTAGAGCATTTGCTTGACATGCAGAAGGTCCCAGGTTCAATCCCCAGCATCTCCAGTTAAAGGGACTAGGAAAGTAGGTGATGTGAAAGACCTCTACCTGAGACCCTGGAGAGCCACTGCCAGTCTGAGTAGACAATACTGACTTTGATGGACCAACGGTCTGACTCAGTATAAGGCAGCTTCATGTGTTCATGTGTTCACATGTCTTAAAAACCATTAAAAACAAACAAAAATGCATAATTTAAACAATTAATATTAAACTAATACACTCGCCCTGACATGGATAGCCCCAGGCTAACCTGATCTTATCAGATCTCAAAAGCTAAGCAAGGTCTGCCCTGGTTAGAATTTGGATGGACGACCTCCAAGGAACACCAGGATCATTACACAAAGGCAGGCAATGGCAAACCACCTCTGAACGTCTTTCCTTGAAAACCCCACGGGATCACCATAAGTCAGCTGTGATTGATGGCACACACACACACAAAATACAACTACAAATTAAAACATAGGGCAGGAAGGAGGGATCACTGAGGGAATAACATATGAACAAAAAATTATTTATCTACCAATGGAAGATGGCAACAGAAGAAGACAGGCAAGTCTTTCTGGGGATAGTGTTCCAGAGTTTTGGTGCCCCAACTGAGAAAACTGCCTCCATGTATAAGTGACACAGGCGTCGGTGCAGGGGGCATGAATGCTAGCAAAACCCCTTCCTGGTCTCCTCAGGACTTTCATCCTTTTAGGTCTAGGGTTGCCAACCTCCAGGTACTAGCTGGAGATCTCCTGCTATTACAACTGATCTCCAGCCAATAGAGATCCATTCACCTGGAGAAAATGGCCACTTTGGCAATTGGACTATGGCATTGAAGTCCCTCCCCACCCCAACCCCCACCCCCCTCAAGCTCCACCCCAAAACCCTCCCGCCGGTTGCAAAGAGGGACCTGGCAACCCTATTTCGGGTCAGGAATGGGATGATAATCTTTAAAAGGCAGATGTCCCATTCTAGAGAAGGCATGATGGGGCATTTCCAAGGGCCAGGTTGCAGCAAAAAAGAAACCAAGCTTACAACATCAGTTTCCTTTTGCTCAACATGACAATGAGCTTTGAGGCCACATACGCTGCCTAATCTGGCTGCCATTAGGCAGAAAAAGACAATAGAATGCAAAGCATACTCCCCTCTGCTTCACATCCCAGAGTCTCAAGAGCCTTTGCTGAAAGCATCAGAGTGGAGGAGAGACCGGAGTTCTCACAAAATTTCGACTGAACTGCAGAGATCAGTTCCCTCAAAAATCCCAGAAACTTCCCAAGCTGGAGTTGGCAACTCTAGCACCCCACAATCTTCTTAAATAAAATTTCAGTAGAAATAGCCTCTTACTTGATCAAATAGCCAGCTAGTCAACAGCATATTATGAATGTAAAAAACAACATTCTCAGCACCATGCAAAACAGCAAGCCAGTAAATCGTTTAAAATACAAAAATACATATGTGCCTCTGTTAAAAAGGTGTCTCTAAATTTTTAAGCACTAACTATTCTAGAATCTCAACTAATATATAAAATGAAAAATATGAAAATAGTAGCCTCATGGGAATTATATATCCCTATTTACTGTACATTTTAGCGACATGGAAACATCTGTGGAAATAATCAGGAAGGTTTTACACATCCCTAGTTGCAATCCATCTCAAACAGCTGATCTGAGGGAGCAGATGCATTTCCCCTACCCCCTCCCCTTTGCATTTACAAGTTCTTTTTGTTAGACAACCTCATGTGGCAATGGACCATACTGATAGATAATTGTGCAGATGGCAATAGACAATCTCAGGGGTGGTAGGACCTTAACTTTGTGAAGAGAGAATCTATGTTGGAAGAACAAGCCTTTGTAAAACTAAAATAGCACTGCTCTAAAAATGACGCATGACCGTTTAAATGATGTGATTTTTTTTAACTTTATACTTTGTCCTGATATGGACCTATTCACTTCAAATGTATATTCTTAATGAGTTGTACAAATGTCCACAGTACTTAACTTTACTTCAGCAGTTAACAATTCTGTGAAAGAAAAGGGCAGCTTTGCTCTTGAGAAGGCAGTCTCACATGTTTTAGAGACAGAAGGGAGGGGGGAATCGACAAAAGCTACTCAGATGTCCTTTTCATTGTGGTTTCCTGAGATATTTTCCAAGAAATTTCATCTGAGGATTGGTTTGTCTTGGAGTTTAAAACAATCTGAGCTCAACAGCAAATCAAACAATCCTGAGTCATTCCATTAGCAATTGGTCTGTGTGACATTTTGCAGTTTTCAAGGATACAAAACATGAAAGGTGCTGCAGAATCTATTTGTGAGGTAGTGACCTTTATTGCTAACCAGGCACGGTATGCACAATGAAGTCTAGAACTCAGCCGGATCCATGGTGTTTTCCTTGTGCACAAAGCAAATAAACGTAGAAAATGACAAAAGTACTGATTTA
The DNA here is from genome assembly GCF_029931775.1 of Euleptes europaea. Taxonomy (NCBI): domain Eukaryota; kingdom Metazoa; phylum Chordata; class Lepidosauria; order Squamata; family Sphaerodactylidae; genus Euleptes; species Euleptes europaea. The sequence goes on along the minus strand of NC_079326.1, from coordinate 8,274,113 downwards.
TGTGGGAATTGGGAATGTTTAAATCATGAATACATTTTGCAAAGATGAGATACGCGAGTCAAAACAAATGTAGATGTGTGAGATACTTATATAGCTCACATGACAAATATCTAAGTAACTATCTAAATCAGGGGTGTCAAACATAAGGCCAACAGGCCGGATCCGGCCCCCTAAATGCTTTTATCAAGCCCATGAGCCAGCCGAGGCAGCCACTCCCCCACTCTTGATCTGGGCTGGCGAGGCATGGCCTAGCCTGACCAAGTGACATTTATGTCATATCTGGCACTTGTAACAATTGAGTTCAACATCCCTGATCTTAATGCTTCGTACTATTTCATGGAATTTCTCTGATCTGTAACCAGATTAAGGCATTTCTTATCCTCATTTAATTGCTGAGAAGAGCAGAACATGGAGAGAGTTGGTACTCCCACACATTGTACTTCATTTCAGACCACATGTGATTAGTCCGTAGAGCATAGTAGAAGGTTTTTATGATGTTATTGTAAGGTAAAGAATAATAACCACAACAAATACTCAGGTAACTCTTATCTTTCCTTTTCACAGTTTAACTGTGTAGTATCAATACGTGGAAGACAGGAATTAGCCAGCCCTTTTCAGAAATTTACATTGTGTAGAATCAATACATGGAAGCCCATACCAGAATTGGAAGTGTGTGCTTAGCCTCTCACTTCTATAAGTTGAGCTCTTTCTGTACAGAGTATGTATGTATGTATGTATGTATGTATGTATGTGTTTGTTTGTTTGTTTGTTTGTTTATTTGTTTGTTTAAACTTCTACCTCACCCTCAATCCCAGGCCAAAGCTGGGCTCAGGATGGCTAACAACATGGTTTTCAATACAATAAAACTATAAACACAATAAATAAATGCGATACAATATCCCATAAAAATATCAGTAAAATAATAAATAAGTGGTGCAATGATTAATAACGCATAGGGGCAGCTATGAGCATGGAAGGCAGCCAGGACCCCAAATGATGTTGATCAGAATACAGCACCCCTAAAGATAATTGGACCAATATAAGGCCCAAAAGAGGGTGGGGGAGCAGGGAGGCCAGCACTGATGGTAAATCATGGCTACCCTCAACTACAGGCCTGGCAAAACAAGTCCATTTTATAGGCCCTGCAGAACTCCTTAAGGTCCCGCAGGGTCCTGATCGCATTAGGGAGGGAGTTCCACCAGGCTGGGGAAAGCCCTGGCCCTAGTTGAACAAACATTCTTCAGGCTGGGGACCACCAGTAAGTTGTTAATGGCAGAGTGTAATGCCCTCTGGGGGTTATACCAGGAGAGGCGGTCCCACAGGTATGAAGGTCCCAGACTGTGTAAGGCTTTAAAGGTTAAAACCATTGCCTTGAACCTGATCCACTATTCCAGCTGGAGTCAGTGCAGATGGTGGAGCACTGGCTGAATATGGGCCCTTATCAGGTCCCCATAAGAGGGTCCATGCATAGGCTATGTGTTCACAGGGCTGAACAATACATGGAAATGAGTCCGATGCTAATGAATGTGATCCCAGTATTTCCTACATTTGCCAACTCTAGGTTGGAAAATTACTAGAGACTTAGGGGTGGAGCCTGGTGAGGGGAAGAACCTTAGCAGAGATGTAATGCAATACAGTCCACCCACTAAATCAGCCATTTTTTCAGGTGAAGTGATATCTGTAGTCTGATGATCAGTTGTAATTCGAGGTGATCCACAGGCCCACCTGGAAGCTGGTGTGAGGGGGAGTGTTTCTCCCCCCCCCCCTTTTTCAACCCTCACAAATATTCCTGTTACCAATAGCTGAGAGGAGGTTTTAATGTGCTTTAAACCCCACAGTCTGTCACCCTTTGTTTGTGTGAGGAGAAAGTTTCCTTCCCCCCGCCACCAGGTGAAATAGAGAGTCTTAGAGGCTGAAGCTGATTTTAAAATGTTGTATATAAATTGAAGTTTATTATTTATAGAAAGGTTGTTAGGTTGATTGTTTTTCTTCAAGAGAGGTACAAAGCTTAGTTGGTTATGAGCCACCTCCCACTTAGTGACTGAAGAAAGGGTTATCTTTCTACCACAATCTTCCCCTTGTCACCACTCAGGTATGGTTTATACACGCTAGGTACAATACGAACACACAGGTTCTTAGAGTCCCCGCGGCTGACATTACTCACCTCTAGCATAGCCGTGCAGTATTCCTTCTCCTGGGCCATGTCCCTGATGGGTTGATCCTCCCCACTGCATGACGTCGGGCTAATTTCCCCTCCCCTTGATCAGATCGTTGCTCCTCTGCTCATTCTCATGCAAATTGCGCCAATTTCTTAAGGCTCCCTTTCCTTCCTCAAGGACTTATGTCCCGATTTGTGTTTCTCCCTCCCCGCTTTTTAAAAAAAGGGCAAAAATATCGATATGTCGATATGTTGCTGCATCAACAAATGAAATTGACATGTATTATTGTTGGGGAACACGAAAGTGGAACGTTCTGCTGTAGCGTTGAATATAAACTCCAGAAAACAATACTTAAAAATCATTACCACTAGGATATTAGAGCACATTACAGGAGGAAGTGTGGGAAAGTGAGTCTCTCTTTTCTTCGTGCTTGTAGAACACGTCACTATTAAGGAGATCTCTTCCTTGCAATCTGCCCCTTCTCATTGACCATGGACTTCATTTTTTGATCTGCCTAGGTCACGTACCCCATGCCGAAGAAAGGCTAGATGGGTGGGGAGACACACCCTCTTGTCTCTATTCTCTGGGAGCAATGGCATTTATTTCACTCACACTAGTTCCACACACCCCTTTGGGATTTAGAAACCGCTGAGTGGCCAGAGGAAATAATTTTAAAACATTGCTGAAATGCTAGCTCTGCCAAAAAAGAAAGAGACTAGCAGTAAGGGGAGGGAGGAGAAGGAGGGTGTGCTGTTTTGGGCGGGGAGAGGAGGGAACAGTGGGCGGGACCGAGAAAGCCGCATTTGTAATTTTGCATGTGGCTACTTAACACCGGAGACAAAGCAAAAAAAAAAAAAAAGTCTCACCAACAGCACTCCCTAGAAATCCGCGGCAAATCACCCCTGCTTCGAAGTCACTGCGCAGTTGCAAAATTTGCGTGAGAAATTTAAAATGAGCATCGGAGAATGTCAGACGGGAATGTGAGGCTAATAACCATGTGAAAAGAGCCTTACAGTTTAACCCTGTATCCATCACAGTTGGAAACCCAGTTCCTTCCACATGTTGCTTCTACACTGTTTACAACATCCAAAAAGAACTTTCTTCTGCATCATTGGCATTACAACTCCACTGAGGCAAATTTAGTTATATTTACAGAGGTAAGGTTAATTTTCTATCTTGTCTCAGTAACACACCATGAATGTATGAACATCCATGGATTTTTTTTTAATATCACAGAAATCCAAACTGACTTTGGGTCTGAAAAAATGGGATTAAACATATCATGTCTGGGTGGTGGAGGAGAAAGCCTTTCTAAAGTTGTTTCCTGAAGAAAGCCCATCTAGCATTCATCCCAAAGCCCAAAAGTAATTAAAACCAATTATTCATATTTTATTTTGCATGTCAAAACAGTTTCATGCCTTGATAAAAGGTTCAACTCATTTCTTGCTTCTTCTGAACCTATTTGCCTAACCCTAGGTCTTCATTTAAAAATAAAATGAAAATGCTAACCAAGTCCCAGAAGGCACTGGGAAAGGGTAAATTAATAGTTTAAGCTCTTGTTTTCCTTCACCATTTCAGATGGCTAAAATTCTCCAAAATGCTGCCATAAGTATCACCACAGCATTAATAGGATCCATTCCCTCCATCAGGGCACACATGCAATGATGCAATTATGACAAGTGTAAGTAAAAGTCACCATACAAAATAGTAGGGTTGTCAGTAGGGCTGTTGAAAAAAAGCAATTCGGTAAAATTCAGATTCAGCAAAATTTGGCCTGTTTTTATTCGGGAAATGCGGAAGTCCGAACTCCCCCGCTCCGGGTCCATGATATTCGACGGGGGAAAATTCGAAAATTCGGCCGAATAAAGCCATTAAAAACACAATCGCGCCTTTCTGCGGCTCCGGGGGGGCATTTTTGGGGGTAAAGGTCCCAAACATTCAGCGTAGCTTGAGGGGACCCTTCTTGCAAGAACCCCCAAGTTTTGTAAAGATTGGGTCGGGGGGGCTGAGATATGGGCCCCGAAAGGGGTCCCCCTCCTTAATGTGCATCTCTGACAATGGGGGTTTGCAATTAGCAGAGCTTGCCGCCCACGCCCAAAGCTCCCAGCCCCGACAAACAGCTGAGCTGTGGGGAGCAAGGGCGGGGAAGGTGCGAAGAAGTTTGCAAACCATGCAAAGCAACACATTTGCGGCCATGCAAACAATGCAAAGCAACACATTTGCAGCCATGCAAACCATACAAACCATGCAAACCATGCAAACCATGCAAAGCAACACATTTGTAACCATGCAAAGCAACACCTGACACCTGGAAGTTTGTAAACCATGGAAAGGGACAGAGGCAGCTAGCTATGCATAAGGAGCAGGAGGGGGTGGAATTTCCCCTTTTGCATTGGACTCAGGACCAGGAAAATGCATTCTTTAAGTCACCATTTGAAAACCAGTTTTGAGCAAGCATCAAAATAGACCTAACCGATCTTATGAATGAGGGAAAACCTGAGGACACACAACTGAAGCCCCCCCTCAAACCAGGGAGAAAGAGACTCAGCCCCCCCGCAAAACAGGTGAAAGCCCCCTTTGACTTCCCCCCCACCCACAGAAACTGCTCCCTCCCCACACACACACAGACTCTGCTTTCCCCCCACCCACACACACACACAGGAGAAAAATTAAAGAGAAAAGCCCCAAAATGGGTCTTACTGTGGATGTCTTCTGTTCCATCAGGGGTCACCCCCCCAGCAGAACAGGCGAAAGCCCCCTTTGGCTTCCCCCCCACCCACAGAAACTGCTCCCTCCCCACACATACACAGACTCTGTCCCCCCACAAACACACACAGGAAAAAATTATAGAAAAAAGCCCCACAATGGGTCTTACTGTGGATGTTTTCTGTTCCATCTTCTTCGCACCTGCCCCGCCCTTGCTCCCCGCAGCTCAGCTGTTTGTCGGGGCTGGGAGCTTTGGGCGTGGGCAGCAAGCTCTACTAATTGCAAACCCCCATTGTCAGAGATGCACATTAAGGGTGGGGAAGAAGACCCAGCTTGGCCACCGATTGGCCGCAGGAGAATGCTGCTTACTAACTGACGGTTATGCTGATGTGCCGAACCCCGAATTAGCCAAATTTATTCACCGAACACCCCGAACTCGCTGAATTCGGCTCCCTGTTTTCCCGCCTTTTTTTAGTTCGGTTCCATCCAAACTAAAAACCGCCGAATCAGGGGAAATTCGGCTGTTTTTTGGTTCAGGATGAACTGAATCAACAGCCCTAGTTGTCAGGTCCCTCTTTGCCACCAGCAGGAGATTTTTGGGGTGGAGCCTGAGGAAGGTGGGGTTTGGGAGGGGAGAGACTTCAATGCCATAGAGTCCAATTGCCAAAGCAGCCATTTTCTCCAGGTGAACTGATCTCTATCAGCTGGAGATCAGTCGTAATAGCAGGAGATCTCCAGCTAGTACCTGGAGGTTGGCAACTGTACAAAATAGTAACCTTCACCTAGTTTTGTGCTACTATTATCCTAGGTTAATGAAAATAGTTCAATTTCAGTATCAAAGTGGTAGTTGTAATGAAATGTTTAAAAAGGACGTATATGTTTAAAGTGTATATGGGGGAGGGGATTCACTGGTTAAGATACCACATTAAAGTTCATGGAAGGAGTTGATGGACTTTCCCCACCTCCTACGCCATGAGTCGGAAGCGAATTGACAGCACTTAACACACACACACTTCCCCAAGCAGCCTGCTGTTTGCTCTGAAAATCCTCTCAGAGGGTTAGGAGACACTTACAACGGGGGAAAAATCACTCCACTATGAGGCACTGTGCCCTGACCTGGATAGTGTGCACTAGCCTGATCTCATCAGATCTTGGAAGGTAAGCAGGGTTGGCCCTGGCAAGTATTTGGATGGGAGACTTTCCAGGGCCATGACATGGAGACAGGCAATGGCAAACCCCCTCTGAATGTCTCTTGCCTTGAAAACCCTACAGGGTCACCGTAAATCTGCTAAGACTTGATGGCAAAAATAAATGCAGTGACAAGGGAAAGCAAGGTAGAATTGCTCTTTCCTCCTTCTGATGACTTCTGTCAATAGAGTAAAACAGTATTAGTAGTATATATTTAAAATGGAGGGGGGAATAAGTAATTGACAGAGTTTTATTTTAAGCCAAAGGGAATTCCAGTCAGGGAATCAGAAACTGCTTGGCAAATCCAGAGGTACTTACAGTCTCCTTTGATATACCCTGCACCATCCAATGGAGTATTCCTATCCTATGTAGCTCCTTGGAGAGATTTTTATCAAAAGTGTTGGAAGGAACGGACTGTTCTTGTCACTTAATGCTAGTACAGATTTTGAATTCTCAGGGGAGGGCAATAGAGAGTTAGTATGGGGGGAGATAGGGTGCTCTCTGACCTTTCTTTTGTCCACTCCTGCTGCTGTCCCTTTGTTACCCAGAATGCTCCTCTCAGGGATTCCTTCCTTCTGGTCACTTCCCTTCTCTGTCTTCGCCTTCCTCTGTCCACCCTGAGGGCTAGACATACTTTCTACAGTCTCTCTACATCCTGGCTTAGATAGCTTACTCTGCCTTTCCTATCTAGTATGTTCTCTTACAATTTCTATTTCTTTTCTAAGTGACAAGCCTAAGTGTGAAATTATTCCTCAAGCAGCAAGACTATAGAATTCCACCGTGCAGAGATTCAGCTCTGCTTTCTAAACAAAGGTAGATTCATAGAGGCCTAAACTAAAAACAATTTCCCCCAGTTTTTCTTCTTCATATAGCTTTACCAGTCTTCCTTTGTCAATGAAAAAAGGTTATTTCTATCACATCCAAACAACAGGCTTTCCTAAGCACATTCTTGTCTACGCTTCTTAAAGCAAATTGTTGGCATTCATTCCTGTTCATAGAATCATAGATTTGGAAGGGGCTATCTAGTCCAATCCCCTGGTCAATGCAGAATCAGCCTAGACCATCCCTGACTAGTGTTTGTCCAGCCTCTTCTTAAAGACTGCCATTGAGGGGGAGTTCACCACCTCCTTAGGTAGCTGATTCCACTGTCAAACAACTCTTACTGTAAAAATTTTTTTCCCTAATATCCAGCCAGTACCTCTCCGCCTGCAATTTAAACCTATCATTGTGAGTGCTATCCTCTGCTGCCAACAGGAACAGCTCCCTGACCTCCTCTAAGTGACAGCCCTTAAAATCATGTCCCCTCCTCAACCTCCTCTTCTCCAGACTAAACATTCCCACTTCCCTCAGCTTTTACTTGTAGGGCTTGGCCTCCAGGCCACTGATCATCCTCGTTGCTCTCCTCTGCACCTGCACTATTCTGTCCACATCCATTTTGAAGTGAGGCCTCCAGAACTGCACACAACTGTTGGCTGGATTTTACTTGCATGGCTTCCTTTTGAGCCATGCGTAACTACCACCAGGTACTTTCTGTCTCTGCTTTCCAGAATCTTCTGTACTCTGCCTCTCCAATCACCTTAATTAAACAGCTGCTGCTGTTAACAAGGCAATGTACAGAAGTATATGATTGCTTCCTTCCAGCAGGGTTGCCTTGGTTAGCCACAGCTTCACACTAAACTTCAGTTTGGGACTCCTTTACTGAATGAATAGAACTGGAGTAACCAGTGTTGCCGGATTATTTGTTTAGAATCCTCATCTCAGAACCCCCCCCCCCATTCTTGTTTTCATTCAAACCTCTTGCACTGGTGGTGGTGGAAGTGCTGTCAAGTTGCAGCCTACTTTTGGCAACCCTGTAGGGTTTTCAAGGCAAGAGGTGAATAGTTTCCCTTTGCATGCTTCTGTGTGGCAACCCTGGATTCCATGATGGTTTCCCAGCCAAATACTAACCAGGGCCAACCTTGCTTTGCTTCCAAAATCTTACAAGATCAGGCTAGCCTGGTTCTTATGCTGTCCTCCTATACAGGGACAGAAAACACAGCTTTAGCCTCCTGTTGCAATGGAGGTGGCATATGCCAACTAGCCCCAGAAAAAGGAAATTGTTGGGACCATGTAGATTTTATAGCAAAATTCAGAAAGTCCTAATTGAAAAATAACAGCAGATTCCATCCAGGTGAAATCCTCAAGAATACCTTCATGTCATTACTTTCTGCTATTAAAATAAATAATAAATTTAACCACAGCTCTTCTGTATAGCTGTAGCTATTTAGGGTGTATATGTGTGTGTACTTAACAAGAAATGCAAATAATTGTGTGTGAGAAATGCAAATAACCTTAATAATATCATCTTTAAATAGAAAAGAGACAACTACCTTGGAAGTGTACCTTGGAATTCTTTAAGAGGGGAGTGGACATGTTCATGGAGGAGAGGGTATTCATGGCTACTAGTTGTAATGGATACAAGTCATGATGCATACATAATCTCTCCAGGATCAGAGGAGCATTCCGAATATATCAGGTGCTTTGGAACACAGGAAGGATGGTGCTGCTGCAGTTGTCTATTTTGTGGGCTTCCTAGAGGCACCTGGTTGGCCACTGTGTGAACAGACTGCTGGGCTTGATGGGCCTTGGTCTGATCCAGCACGGCTTTTCTTAGGTTCTCATTTTCATATGTTCTTATGTACCAGGCAACTCTAGTTCATCATAATCAGAGCCTTATCCAGCACACACTAGCATTTGGGATGTATTTTAAAACACTTCTTTCTTGATACATCCATTCCATCAACTTGGTTATCTGAAATTGTCTATGTAACATGAAGAAAATTGATACACTAGCTCATACGATGCTGGAATGTCCCCATTTCAAATTCCAATGTGATCAATGGATCACTCCTATTTTAATGAAACTACCTGCCACCGTAACAGATGATAAAATAGTCGCCTTTTTGCTGGTGGATAGAGATTCAAGTATAACACCGTTAGTGGCCAAGTACCTCTCCACCATATTTTCCTTAATTTTTTTTTTTTAAAAACACTCCCTTTTAACTGTTCAGGACCTGTGGGTCATGGGAGCTTGAAAAAGAAAGGAAATTGTCTACCAGGATTGCTGTCTGCCCAAGAGAAGAGGCATTCTTTCCTCGCTTTCTCACCAATGTACTTCCATTAATGAGATTTCAGTAAACATATTAGTGAGACAGGGTAACTATCAAAACCCACAACCAGAACCCAGTTCAAATACAAGGTGCAATCTAACAGGGAAACATGTAAATGTTTAAATGAGATCTTGGCATCAATAAGGAATTTCTTGTTCCACTATAATTATATTATAACAGTGAAAAGTAGTTCAGCATGAAATGGACATTGGAATAAATTGCATAAAGTGCAGCATTTACAAAGAAATATGCACATTCTTTTCATTTAAGTGTGTGAAAAACATGTGGAATTACTGTTTTGTGTGCCTTGATGCATTTCCTTTGAAAAAGATCTTTTGCTTAGTGTTATCTCAGCTGGAGTTTAGAGGCTGAACTGAATTGCTATTAAAAAGAGAGAGACAAAAAGGACCTCTGAATGGAATTGATTTTAGTTTGCTTCTTCCTGCTAATCTTTTTCCACCAAAGAACCATCTTTGCAATTCTATTAGTGTGCATGTTGTCTACCATTACTTTGATTCTGTATATGTTCCATTTATGCACAGCTTCTCTGTTGTATGGAAAGTGTCAAATCCCGAGACAAGTGTGCATACTCATGAGTAAAGATAGTATGCAGTTGCTCCACAAAGAGAAAATGAATGAGCATTCACATTAGTGTTCAGCACAGTTGAATGGAAATCCTAATTTGATGACATGAACATGTAGTATGCTCCGGCTTATGTTGGGCACTGCATGCCTAGGTCCCAATGAGTCCCCATTTAATTAAGTCCAGCATCAAGGATCATGTATGCAACCTTGATTAATTGCTGGGGTTATGCAGTAAAGGGATTCCCAAGTACAGTACCCTGTGGTCCATGCAGAGCCCAATCTGAGAAGCAGATCAAACACCAGCTGTGCATGTTAATATTCTTTCTGGATCCAAACAGTAGGTTTTTTTTAAAAAAACTGGGCCCTTTAATCCCTCTGATGTTTGGTCAGAAAGGGCCATTTCATATAGTATGCAGAAGCAACCATGCAGCTTTAGAGAGAAAGACATTCACAGAGTAATCCTAAGAGGAGTTACACCTTTCTAACCCTATTGAAGTCATTGGTACATGTTGATAAAGTCTGTGGTACATGTTGGCATATATGTGTTTGCCACAGTCTCACTTTAAAATTTTAGGTATTCCCTTAAAGCTTCTTCAATACATATCAAAATCTTAAAGTCAATGGTACATGTTGATGAGGTCTATGATATATGTCACCATGTATGTGTTTGTCACAGTCACATTTTAAAATTTTAGGTACTCCCTTAAAGCATCTTCAATATACATTGAAAACTTGAAATGTCATGTAAGAGACTCCTGCTTCATTGGTTGTCCCAAATTGTCAGGATTTGGGAATCCTAGCAAAGACAAGAGAATATAAATGCACCCCAAGTAATACAGTAATGTAAGACACACATACATAGAGATATCTTCTATTTAATATTATTTTCTTTGTTTGCAATGGGTTAAAATGAATTGTTAAGTTTAAAATTCCATTTTGAAGTGTTTCTGAGGTGTTAACAAACTCTGCCAGACCTTTTCTCAAAGCTGCCTAAATATTCACAGTATTACTTATTATTCTTACAAATTAAATGTTTGCTGACTGTAATTATTTCTGTTTTTTTTTTAATTCCCAGCTTTAATTATACGCTGCTTTCAGCAATCAAAGTTTTTATTTCTGTCTTTCTTTATAGTAAGGTTCCAGCATACGTAACACGAAAGAAACTGTTCACGGATAAGAAAACATGTAATATTATTCATCATGGTTTTGTGGGAATATGTGAATATTCATTGTGTTTCTCTCTCCAGAACTGGGTTGGAAAGGCATAATTAGTACAAATAATATTAAGAATATACCACTGCTGGCTAAGCTGCTGCTCACTAGCAATACGTTTACTTATAAAATTAAGCTGAATCCAGACAAGACAGAGGTAGTGCTATTTTGGAAGGCTGATATTCTAGAGCAGTGGTTCCCAAAGTGGGCAGTACCACCCCCTGGGGGGATTACCTAGGGGGGCACCAAGAGGCAAGGGGACAGCAGGGGGGCGCTAGAGGTGGGCCCCTTCAAATGTGTTAGAATCATAGACTTGGAAGGGACCACCAGGGCCATCAAGTCCAACCCCCTGCACAATGCAGGAAATTCACAACTACCTCCCCCCTTGGTGGGGGGGAACCTTAAGGGAACCTTAAAGACAACCTTACTCAGATCAAGTCAGCACAGGCCCATACACTTCACCTAAATTAAGAGTACCTACCCTTTCTACTAAAATTGAGCATCAACCAAATTCCAAACACATGGTTGATATAACTCCTTATTTAGTAAAGAAGCCAACTCAAGACTCTGACTTACCTCAAGGTAACACCCCAATCCCTCTGGAACCATCCATAATAGTGTGTCCCCCTGCAGCAAATCCTAACGTGCTTATGGAGATGTCTCCTACACCTCTTTCTGATAAAGATTGACTCTCATTTTGATGCAAATTCCTCAGCTGGAACTCAAAAAGCAACTAAAGGATCTGTGGGCCGCCCTCTTTAGGACTAGCTTGCTTTATATCTACTTCTTTAAGCATAAGCTTAATTGACCTCCTTGTGGCTGATGAGTTGGCTCTAGCAGTTAGAGTAAACCTGACTTCCTTCCCACTGATTTTATTCTCTGTTTATATTCCTCCTGCTAGATCAAATAACACTGCATGAAACTGAGCCCGTCTAGGAGAATTATTTGATGACATCAAAAACAACCATCCAACTATCCCAGTTCTTATGGCTGGTGACTTTAACGCACTAATAGGGCCAGATGCTAATACTCTCCTTCAAAATCTTATAGAGAATTTTGATGAATCCTTCCTGAGCTCCCTATGGTACACTAGAACTTCTAGGGACTTGGTAATTAACTCTGCCGGCTTAAGCCTGGCACAATTTGCTATCCGAAGAAACCTAATAATAGTTAATGGGCGATCGCAGGTCGACCCTAATGTAGACTTTATTTTTTTTAGTCAAAATGGTGCCAGCGTTATCGATTATTTTCTGGTTTCACTAGATCTCCTACCTTTAATCAGTAATATGGAAACCTGTGATTACATGGGCAGTGACCATCTCCCCATTTCTCTTTTGGCCAACCTAACATGTGTTCAACATCTGATATCGTCCCACCATCAAACACTGCATCAGTCCCAAAAAGCCCTAGCATGTCTTTACTGGAGTCCTGAGCTTGACTCCTTGGTGTGTTGCAGAATGCAGCTTTTGGAGGTGACTTCACTGAGAGCTGCCCTCCTTGGGCAAGAGTCTGCAGCTACTATCCTAAAGGTTTTCTTTAGATTAATTGATTTATTTAAACCCTTATTTACTAAGGAAATTACTTCAAACCCGCATGCCTGATCTAAACAAAATTCTTCGTTTAACTGAGCAATATCCAGGAAACACAGAGAATTCAAAAAGAACAATACTATCTCAGTATTGAAGGTGCTGCTAACCATTAAAAAGAACTACAAGGATTTGGTAAATCAGAGGGGAAAAGAGGCCTTACATAAAAATTGGAGGAGCTTGATTACAGCTATAAACAACAATGACAATTCAACCTTCTGGCAGACTGTGACTTCTCTAAGTAATAGCTATGCCAGAGTCCCTGCATGTATCCCGTCATCGATCTGGGTAGCTTACTTCAAGAGCCTTTTCTTCTACTCTCTGGACAACCACAGACCACCTATTTTGCTGTATTCGTGGCCGGATGTGTCTCCTAATGAAATTAAACCACTCATTGACCATTTACACTCAGGGAAAGCCCCAGGTTCTGATCTAATCCCCTACGAACTTTTTAAAGTCAATAGTAAATGGTGGGCCGACATTCTTGCTCCTGTATTATGCCACACAGTCTCTCTCTCTGAAGACTGATTGTCTGGAATAACTGTCTGTACAATGCTTCATCCTGAATGTGATGAAGGTCCTTATACTCTAAGGATTATAAGGGTATGGATCTTACCATGTTTGAATATGGTGACATTGAGAACTCATTTGTTCTAACAAGACTAATGTCTTCTCATAAGATCTATCTTAAGTATAGACTTCCTAGTTCTGACAGACAAGATGTAAATGCAACTACCAGAGCATATTCCAGGGGTTTCTCTACACAAAGAGGGAGCACTGAATATGCTCTGCAGTCAGTTCTAAGACTGAGGTCTCACACAGAACTGTCTGACATACACATGCATACACAAACATGCATCACAGCCAACAATGGCTAACACATAGAATTGCTCCAATTGGAATACATATAATTGAAATACATGGATGGAGATCCATGGTAGGGCTGTTGAATTAAAAAAAAATCGGTATAGTTCGGATTCGGCTGAATTCAGCTCGTTTAGATTCGGGATATGCCGAAGTCCGAACTCCCCCACTTCGGGTCCGTGCAATTCGGCGGGAATTCAAAGTTCGGGAAAAAAATTCGGCCGAATAAAGCCATTAAAAACACAACCGCGCCTTTCCGTGGCTCTGGGGGGGCATTTTTGGGGGTAGAGGTCCCAAACTTTCAGCAGAGCTTCAAAGGACGTTTCCTGAAAGACCCCCCCAAGTTTTGTAAAGATTGGTTCAGGGGGGGCTGAGATATGGGCCCCGAAATGGGTCCCCCACCCTTAATGTGCATCTCTGAGCAGAGCTTGCCGCCCACGCACAAAGCTCCCAGCCCCGACAAACAGCTGAGAAGTTTGCAAAGCATTGCAACACGACTGCAGAGCAACACAACCTTGTAAGCAACACCTTTGCAACTGTGCAAAGCAACACCTGACACCTGGGAGTTTGCAAACCATGGAAAGGGACAGAGGCAGCTAGCTATGCATAATGAGCAGGAGGGGTGGAATTTCCCCTTTTGCATGGGACTCCAAATGCATTCTTTAAGTCACCATTTGAAAACCAGTTTTGAGCAAGCATCCAAATAGACCTAACCGCTCTTATGAATGAGGGAAAACCTGAGGACACACAACTGAAACCCCCCCCTCAAACCAGGGAGAGAGAGACTCGACGAGGAACACACACCCCAGGCAGAACCGGCAAAACCCCCCTTTGGCTTCCCCCCCACCCACAGAAACTGATCCCTCCCCACACACACACAGATTCTGCTTCCCCCCCACACACACACACACAGGAGAAAAATTATAGATTAAAGCCCCCAAAGGGGTCTTACTGTGGCTGTCTTCTGTTCCATCAGGAGGGGCTGGGGAGGACTTGTAATCCAAGACGATTCCAATTAGGCACGGGACGTTTTGCTCTGGAGATGCACACAGGATCAGCTGATCCATTCATCCCAATAGGGAAAAGGGGAAAGGGGAAAGCCCATATCTCGGGACCCCCTGACCCAATGTTTACAAAACTTGGGTGGTCTCTTAAGAAGGCTTGTCTGAAGCTCTGCTCAAAGTTGGGATCTGCACCCCCAAAAATGTGCCCCCTGCAGCCACGGAAAGAGAAAAGGGGGGAGCCAATATTTCTGCCCCCACTGAACCCATCTTTACAAAACTTGGGTGGTATCTTAAGAAGGATTGTCTGAAGCTATGCTGAACGTTTGGGGGCTGTATCCCCAAAAAAGCGCCCCCTGCAGCCACGGAAATGGAAAAGGGGGGAGGGAAAAGGAGTAGAGCCCATATCTCGAGACCCCCTTACCCAATGTTTACAAAACTTGGGGGGTATCTTAAGAAGGCTCATCTGAAGCTCCACTGAAAGTTTGGGGTCTGTACCCCAAAAAATGCACCCCCTGCAGCCATGGAAAGAAAAAAGGGGGGAGCCCATATCTCGGGACCCCCTGACCCAATGTTTACAAAACTTGGGTGGTCTCTTAAGAAGGCTTCTCTGAATCTCTGCTGAACGTTTGGGGTCTGTAACCCCAAAAATATGCCCCCTGCAGCCACAGAAAAAAGTGAATGTGCACAAGCACCCCCCCCCACACACACACACGAGGATTTCCCTCTCTCTCTCTCTCCCCGGCCGGGCCGCACATCAGCTGATTCCTCCAGTACTCAATCCTGACTGATTGGCCAGAAGAAGACCCAGCTTGGCCACCGATTGGCCAGGGGAGGAGAATGCTGCTTACTGACGGTTATGCTGCTTACTGACGCCCCGAATTGGCCGGATTTATTCGTGAACTCCCAAACTTCCTGAATTCGGCTCCCCGGTTGCCCTCCATTTTTGAGGTCGGTTCATCCTGAACTAAAAACCACCGAATCAGGGGAAATTCGGCTGTTTTTCAGTTCGAGCCGAACCGAATCAACAGCCCTAATCCATGGAACCTTAAGCTCTTAAATTGAACTATACTCATAGTATCTCTCTAAGATTGGCACTGCCAGAGAGATTGTAGAATAGAGTTTATACTCTACACATAATGTTAAGCTTTACACATAACTTCAAATACTGATTAATTACAGTATAGCTCTTAGCTATACAGCAATGCTTATAGCAATGCATACTCAAAGATTGCTTTCACATAGCCTTTTCTAATCTGAACATGGGCTTCAGACCCATAAATCTCAAACATAGAGACTCTATGGTTTCATGCCTTCAGTCACAAACAGACTGATGTAAGAGCTATAGTATCAGCTCTAACATGAAACTATGGAACCAAAGAGATCTCTCCTATCTTTACAACTACTAAAAGCATTGAAATAACAGAATAATACTTAAGAGAATACCTAAAGGAAATCTAACTATTCTAAAGTGAACTTATAGAATCCTTACAGAAACTCTGCAATGACATGACTGGGTAAAGTATGTCTTATATTTAAATAATTTGAATTAAAATACTTATTAAATGCACTAACCATTATTTTACAAGATTTCTGTAAACTGTATTATTTCCTGAATGAAATATATACTTGGGAAACTCTCATATAGAGTCATAGAGATTGCTGATATTGCTAATATTGCTTGCATACATAAAATGACATTATTGTTCCTATTGAACTAACTAATATAGTTTTTATTTCTGTAACCATTTACATGCATATACTTTATGTGAAATAAATAGTATTTTTATTCATATATTCTTTTCATATTTTTACTGGAACAATTCAATAGAAAGTCTATCTCGCAAGAGGTGGAAAGTGTTGATCCCTGCTTAGTGGGTAACGGGCTGAATAGATACAGGTTTCTGTTTAGGAAGGGGTCAATTCTAGGAGCTGGGTTACCTTAAAGGCACGGACCGCGACACAGCAACCCTGGTATTCCTTGATGGTCTCCCATCCAAATACTAACCAGGGCTGACCCTGCTTAGCTTCTGAGATCTGACGAGATCAGGCTAACCTGGGCCATCCAGATCAGATCTTGGAAGTTTAGCTCTAAGTAAAAGCAAGCATTTGTAGTGGTCCTAGGTACATATAGCTTAAAATATATATTAAATGTTTGCAATGTATGCTAATTAAACAGTCTCCTGCTGGGAACCTGGCATGTATAATGAGGCAATGTTTAGATTTCACTGAAGGTTACCAGTTAGGGCGCTCTGCCAACGCAGCCTTCGCTTATAAAAACAACAATAAGAACATGAAATCTCTCATCTTTTTAAACCTTTCGGTGCGGGGTAATAGACTTGCATTATACTGAGTTAAGTAGCCTTGTTTCCCACATTTCCTATGTAACTTTCTCACCATATTATAATTAATTGGTTTAACATTGACAATTTTGTTATTTATCTATGCATATTTATATCAGAAAACCTTGCGCCGGGCCATATAAAGAAACCTTGATAAGTGTGAAGAATAAATGATGTTTTGAAATAATTTTTAGACCGATAAGGTTTGTTATGGGATAATTTTCAGACCCTTGAGAAGATGTCATGTAAAGATTGTGCGGTATAACCACAGATTAAGATTCCCATGGTAAAAGGTATATAAAGGGTTAAAAATTGTTCCATAGTTGGGAGTTCTTTGGCAGACTTTTCTGTCTGTCTGTCTAAAGAATCTTCCCCAGCAGCATGGCCCATCCAGAGGTATATGAACTTGGTATTTCTACTGTAATTTTTACTGAACAGATCTGCTTAAACATTGTAATATTCTGTTAGGTTTTTTTCCTACAATGTAATGTTCATATATTTGTAACTGATGTTTTTTTGTGTTTTACCCTTATCTTTTTTATACTGAAGTTTCTACAATAAAAAGAAATTTCTTAATTCAAAGCTTGTATCATTACTTATGGGTTAAGTAAGATACCGTATTTTTTAGTAAAATACAACATCTAGAAACCTAGTTACCTTTCACAGTATTGACCACTTCACATTGAGATGGAACATAATTTGAAAGAGAAAAAACACATATAATACAACAGGTTCTAAGGATCAAAATTCAAAGCACTGACATTGCTTGTGTATTTTTCTTTCTTTAGTGGGCTACATACTTATAACATTATGAAATAAAGCAATTTCCTTTATGTTTCCATAGAGCTGGAAAGTTCTGGAATACTGGAAATCACATTCATTCAAATAGTTATCAAATGATGTGATTAGAATGCCTTCCTCCTATGTTCTGTATAGAGGGGTTTTGGGGTGAAAAATATTCACTCATATATGTATTCAGCTACTATCTGGTCTCAGCTCAGATGCCATACTCACCTTAAAGATAATTGTGGGCCAAACTACAATTCTATCTGTACTGGAATGTCTTACAAGGTTTGGAGATAGGCTTGCCAGCAACCTGGAGGGGGAAAAAATGTACTGTCCCTTAACTAAAACATTGCTATATGGAAATAGTCAGTTAAAGCTTTTCATAGCATGGAGGTAAATAAGATCACCTAGAATCATAGAATCATGGAAACATAGAGTTGGAAGGGACCACCAGGGTCATCTAGTCCAACCCCCTGCTCAATGCAGGAAATTCCAAACTACTCCCCCATACCCCCAGTGACCCATACACCATGTTCAGAAGATGGCCAAGGTGCCCTCCCTCTCATGATCTGCCTAAGGTCATAGAATCAGCATTGCTGACAGATGGCCATCTAGCCTCTTCTTAAAAACCTCCAGGGAAGGAGAGCTTACCACCTCCTGAGGAAGCCTGTTCCACTAAGAAACTGCTCTATTAGAAAATTCTTCCTAATGTCTAGACGGAAACTCTTAATTTCAACCCGTTGGCTCTGGTCCGACCTTCTGGAGCAACAGAAAACAACTCGGCACCATCCTCTATATAACAGCCCTTCAAGTACTTGAAGATGGTTATCATATCACCTCTTAGTCTTCTCCTCTTCAGGCTAAACATACCCAGCTCTCTGTTAAAGCTTAATATTGATCAAGCAAAGCAATTAATCAGGCAGTGGCTTTTTTGACACTGAATGTCGAAATGAGCTTGTGAACTCTCCAGCATTTTTGGCCCCAGACAATAATAGGTATGTGTTAGCACCAGCAGAATATCTTTCATTTCTGGAAATGAACAAACAAAGAAGGGCTTTATTGCTTGCTAGAAGTTTTGCCCTGCCCTCGGCGATCTTAGAAGGCAGATTTAGGAGATTACCAAGGTCAGAATGGAGATGCCCCTGTAAGTCAGGTGAAGTTGAATCTACTGCGCTTGTCTTTTTCAGGTGCTCTTTCTACCAGGAAGTCTGATGCAAGCTAATTTTCCCTCTCATTAATCTAATAAAGGATAGCTCCTAGGAAGGGAGGCTGAGGAGTCTCCTATGGGATAGGTCAAACCAGAGGGTGAAGCAAGTAGCGAAATTCTGTGCCACAATATATAAGATTCGCCAGACAAAGCTGGGGTTTGGTAATTTAACTTAAAATGGAAAATGTTTTATTAATTCGAAGTTTATTTAAATTATATAAACTGTCTATGAATTGTATATCCTATGGTTTTAGTTACTGTATATTATCCAGTTTTAATTCTGTAACTGATACGGATTTTAATAGCATTTGCCGTATTAATAAATGAATCTGAATCTACCCAGCTCCTTCAACCTTTCCTCATAGGTCTTGGTCACCAGCCCCCTCACCAACTTTGTTGCTTTTTTCTGGACACGTTCCAGATAATAACATTTTCAGATAATAACATTTCACAAAGCCTCTATTTACAGGGCAGGGCATTTTTCTCCAGGCCTGTTGGCAACCCTTTTTGCAGTACCTCTAGTTTAAAATAAAAGACACTTTGAGATGTAGCTTAGTTGTGGCAGGTTTTCTGCAGATTTATACTGGTGGAAGAGAATTAAATTCAAGAGCAGCTGAGAGCAACAAATTAAATAAAAGATCAAAAGCAGTTCTGAGGGTTCCCCCATTTCATACAAATTGCCCCATGGGCAGGAAATCTCAGAAGGATTTGGGAGAAACACAATTTCTTTGCTTGCTTTGTTACTTCACCAGCAAAAGGGGAAAAATCGTAATAAACAGAATTATTTAAAAAATAGGTCCTGAAGCAACATTGGGTTCAGGAAATGGTCCTGCTAATATTTACTCTGCCTTGGTGTGAAGCTTTACAAATAGGCTAAATATAGTGTGGTTCAGTTACTTCTTTTGAGGTGCCCAGGCATTCAGATTAATCATAGCAATATTTGCCCACGTTCAAGAAACACAAGACCTTTCTCCTTGGGTGACAGTCACACAAATTCTGAAAATCAAAGCACAAGCACGCTATTATTTCAAGAAAAGGAGCTTTTTTTCCCCTCCTGAGGACAGCAAAAACTCATAAAAATGCGTATAAAAGGTTTTCTTAATGATACCAATTTAAAGTCTTTTTCATCTACAAACAACCAAAGGCAGCAGTCTTAAAGAGAACATGCCCAATGCATTCCACTTCCTCCTATGAAGCCATAAACCATGTGGAACAATTTGCAGCTGACTCAGGATTTGCATTCCAATGTTTTTCTAGGGCTAAAACTCTCTGTTCTTAGATGCCAGTGCAGGTGTTGCCAGAAAGGAATGGATAGAAAGAAATTTTGGAGTGTTGAATGTTTTGAAATCTTCTATAGAACATTGCATAATTCTTTAAGTCTGTCTCTCTATCCAGTGTCTCTGGAACACAAATAAAATAAAATTAGAGGTAATTACAAAACACTGACAATTATACAAACAGATGCATTCTGTAATCATTATTTAACACTTGAATAAAGTCCACAGTTTGCACCGTTTGCTGATGTACGTTCTTGAATGGGGATGAAATTCTAGTTTGGGAGCCTTCTCCATTATATGGTTTCAACTAAAATGCGGGGGTCCTGACTGTTCCTCTGTCCCTACAGTGGTCCCTATACCTCAAAAATGAGTGCCATATGTTTATTATTTCAATATGATGGTTTTATGAGGTGGTTAAATTGTTTTATTTTTATATTGCAATTTTAGTGTATTTTACTACATTTTATGCATTAATTATTATGTTAGCTGCCCTGAGCCGGGCACTGGCTGGGGATTGAAGGCGGGATAAAAATCTAAATAAATAAATAAGCACTCACATTAATACACCAATAGGTCTCACAGAACGGCATGGACAAGGTGCAACCGTGGCACCTCCTAACCCATTTCCTGGGTTTAAAAGCCTTTTGATGGCTTTTAAAAAGTTTAAATGGGGCAAAATGCCCCATAGAGAATAGCAAGGCTGTGCCTGCAAAATAGCAGTCACTGTGTCAGGCACGGTCTGGTACTCGGCGGTTAAGCCAGGTGGTGCTCCAAGGTCGATTTGTTGTTCAACTCTGTTATGTTTTGACTCGCTCTTCTCTGGGAACAAGGGCTATCTATGGGTTGCCGTAGCAACCAGGAGTCGTCCAGAAAGTTCATTTCAACTTTATATCTACTGTACTCCCATTCTTGCCCCCATTAGTATCCTTGCTATTTCCAAGTTGGTTTCTGTAACTTGCTGTATATTTTCCATTAAACTAACTTTTTACGGAGAACCTGCCTAGAAGTCATTTGTGGGATTTGTCTGGTGAGCCCAGAGCTGACATTAGGATACTAATCCCATTTCTAAACTTTGCATCGTGTCTACGGCCTGTGCCTGCGCCCTGGCTGGAGCCGCCGATGAGGACCTCCAGCGATTGCTTCTGGAGAAAGCAGCTGCACTCATCAGGAGTCCTATCACTTAGGGGGCTTGGTTGCCTCGCAGTGGGTCGTCCTTGAGACAGCAGCACCCATGGAGTCATTGGAGGCCGCACGTCCCTTTGCGGGAGGAAGCACGGCAGCTTGCCAACTTCCTCGAGAAAGCGCCCCTCACCCAGCAGGACGCTACTCTGCTTACCCGGCTGGTTGCTGGTCGTTTACTCCCCATGGAGGGGAGGTTGGAAGAAAAGTCAGAGGAGGCGACTCCGGAGTGATCCCGTTTTTACAAGGAGGTAGAGAACGCTGCCGCCAAGGCGGTCTTGCAGCTGATCGACCTACTGGCAGACTCAGCCATCGAAGCCATGGTCCTGCAAATTCTGGAGCCCTGTTTTGGGTGCTCTGTGTCCATGGATCTCGCACGGCGGGCATTACCCCTGCTCAAGACCCATGGAGAACTGTTGCTTTTGCTAAAACAGGAGGCAGAACAACTGTTTGCTGAAGCGGCCGATGCACGAGCCGCCGAGTTGGCAGCAGCGCAAGTGGAGGTGGTGGCTGCACTTGGAGCGCAGCCCAAAGGCTCTGGGATCCCGGACACAGGGAGAGAGGATTAGACACTAAACTCGTTGTCCCCCGATCTTTTGTTCTACGAACTCCCTAGCAGAACGACGGCTTGTCTACAAAGACTGACAGGACTTGACCACCGCAGCAGTTTTTCACAAGACGTTGGGAGGTACCCAGACAAGGACTACCTCGGGGACTGGAATACAAACCTCCGATTTTCTTGGTGGGTTTAAACACTGTTTGTAGGTTGTTTTTTCAAAAGTTTCTCCATCCTATCAGGGTATCAAGAAATGAGAGTTTACCCTTGTCATCCGTAAAACAAACTTTCAGTTAGGTCACAAGGTCTACCGGAAACCAACTCACACAGATCGCTACTTACACAAAAACTCCAACCACCACCCCTGACAGAAAAGAGGAATAATCAAAACATTAATGGACCGTGCAAGACGGATATGTGAACCACAGTTTCTCAAGGAAGAAACTAATCATCTAAATCACGCACTGCTAGCAAACGGCTACTCCAAGAATGAAATCAGCAGGGCCATTAAACCAAACAAAAATCAGAAAACTCAGGAAAAACAGTCTCCCATAGGAAAGGTATTCTTGCCATTTATTAAAGGAGTCACTGATAGGATGGAGAAACTTTTGAAAAAACATAACCTACAAACAGTGTTTAAACCCACCAAGAAAATACAACAAATGCTACGATCAGCAAAAGACAAAAGAGACCCCCTCACCTCTGCAGGAGTATATCGTATACCTTGCAGCTGTGGAGAAGTTTACATCGGGACCACAAAACGCAGCATACAAACAAGGATAAAAGAACATGAAAGATACTGCAGACTTGGCCAACCTGAGAAATCAGCAGTGGCTGAACATGGACTGACACAAACAGGACACAGGGTCTTATTCCAAGACACTGAAAGACTGGACAATTCTACCAACTATTTTGTCAGATTGCACAGAGAAGCCATTGAAATTCATAAACATCAGCACAACTTTAACAGAAAAGAGGAGAGTTTAAGAATGAATAAGGCTTGGCTTCCTGTTCTGAAAAACCTCCAGACTAACAAAGACAACATTCAACAATAGCCATGCAGATTAGCTTTGGATTACACACATTAACAGATCACTTCAGGATACAATGGTTCCATATTAACATACCATACCCTCATTAGCACATTATCTTGATACTTACAGGACAATGATTAGCACATTACTTTTGCAGGACAATACTCAGCTCAAACCCAACCCCTTTCTGACTATATATTACTCTTCCTACACCCTTGACACTGAGAGACACTGTCCTTCAGTGTTACTACTCTGAAGATGCCTGCCACAGTTGCTGGCGAAACGTCAGGAAAGAAAATTCCAAGACCACTGTTACACAGCCCGGATAACCTACAAGAACCAATGAACTCTGACCGTGAAAGCCTTCGACAATAGTATTTTTATTCATATATTCTTTTCATATTTTTACTGGAACATTTCAAGAGAAAGTCTATCTCGCAAGAGGTGGAAAGTTTTGATCCCTGCTTAGTGGGTAGCAGACTGAATAAGATAAAATATCCCTTTTCAGAAAGGGGTCAATTCTAAGAGCTTGGTTACCTTAACGGCACGGACCGCGACAATGTCAATTATCATCAAGATGACTGGGTCGATCTCTTGCCTTTTGCGGAGTATGCATATAATAATGCTGTGCATCAGTCTTCAGGATTTAGCCCGTTCTATGCAGTGTATGGGAGAGAGTTCAGCCCCCTAGGCAGTGTTGAGGTTTCAGGGGAGGAGGGGGGTGCCGACATCACTGAGTGGGTCCACGCAATTCAGACCACTTGGCCATGGTTGCAAAAAAAATCTGGAACGGGCCAAGTAAAAGTACAAGGCTCAAGCAGATAAACATTGTTCACCTGGCTGGGAGTTCAAGGTGAGGGATCTAGTGTACCTGTCCACCAAAAACCTATGCTCTCTGCAACCGTGCAAGAAAGTGAAAAGTTTGTAGGACCTTTTCCCATATCGAGAATCATCAACAAAGTGACTGTAGAACTCTCCCTCCCCAAGGTTCTAAGAAAAGTACATCCGGTGTTCCATATTAGTCTTTTAAAACAACATGTACCCTCGCCCGAGTGGCACCCAGAAGCTCCTCCAGAGGTGCCTAGCATGGGGGGGGGGAGGAACACTTCGAGGTTTCCAAGATCCTCGACTCCCGTATCCACAGGGGATGCTGCAGTATCTGGTTCATTGGAAACATTTCGGTCCTGCTTACGATGAATGGGTGAACCACCACCACGTTTCCGCCCCTGGTTGGTTCGCCAATTCCATGCATTATACCCAAACAGTCCCTCCCTGCCGGACATAGGAGGAGGGGGGCTTTAGAGGGGGCAGAATGTCAGGCAGGGCCTGGTACCCGGCAGTTAGGCCAGGTGGTGCTCCAAGGTCGAATTGTTGTTCAACTCTGTTATGTTTTGACTTGCTCTTCTCTGGGAACAAGGGCTATCTATGGGTTGCCGTAGCAACCAGGAGTCATCCAGAAAGTTCATTTCAACTTTATATCTACTGTACTCCCATTCTTACCCCATTAGTATCCTTGCTGTTTCCATGTTGGTTTTTGCAACTTGCTGTATATTTTCCATTAAACTAACTTTCTACGGAGAACCTGCCTAGAAGTCATTTGTGGGATTTGTCTGGAGAGCCCAGAGCTGACACACTGCACTGCCTTTCTCAGTGCTGGCGTCCAGGGCCAAAAAGGTGATAGGGAGCTGCCTACAGACAGCTCCGCCCCCGGCACACCCCAGGAACACCCTCCAGACACTGGCATGTCTCCCAGAACACTGGTGTGGGCCTTTACACCAGTGGGATGCCGGCGGAAGGCCCAAACAACATCTCTGGGCAGCACGGCCACAGCAGCGCCAGGAGACTATCATCTCCTGACTCCTCAAAAGTCAAGAATGGGCTGTTAGTCTCTTTTAATTTGGTCTCTGTGGTTAGGAGATTATGGGTACCAGTTTCCAGGGAACAGTGAAATGAAGTGATAATAAACAACAGGAAAAATGTTGAGGCAAGTGTCACTTTCAAAATTAAGGACCCGGTAAGCTGCTTTATAATCATACATTCAATTAAATCAGAAAAGAAAACAAATCCATCAATGTCTTTTTTGGACTTGCACAGGAGTCTGAAGTGCTGTTTGTTTCAGGGGTGTCCGTTAAGGTTTTGTTTGGCTTTCTTTAAATGCACGATGAATATAATGCAGCCATCTACCTATTCCCTGGACTCAATTGATCATATTCTGTTGGTCTGCCCTCTATATGAAACACCCCGTGGGAAATGGTTAAAAAATTGGCTTCTTTCCAAATATCACCTATCTACCCAAGCAAAACGTCAATTTTTATTAAATGATTCCGATCCGGAGGTTACTGTAGATGTTGCCAGTTTTCTAGTGGATGTGATGAAAGTTCAAAAAGCCCAAAGTTTGTAATTTCTACTTTTGGAATTTACTGGCCTATGTTTTTATCTTAATGACTGCATATTTTATGTACCTTCTGTAACAACTGTAATATTACTTATGCCATTAAAGGTTTTTCATTCATTCATTCATAATGCAGCCATCTGATTTCAGAGTAGTTCAGTAGCATTGCACCAAAGCAAGTAACTTGCCTGTTGATTTTGACTGTTTAATTATCCCTCCCTTCACCATTCTGATTAAAGTCAGTAGAGCACAATCATTTTCTGGATGATGTCAATTTACAAATAAACCATGTGAAAAATCTTTCTAACTGACATACAACAGGGCAATTCATACCTATTGTCATGCATCCCAATTTTGTATAGGAGTCAAAAGGGAAGATGACTGGGGAAGGCACTGGCAAACCACCCCGCAAACAAAGTCTGCCTTGGAAACGTCGGGATGTGACGTCACCCCATGGGTCAGGAATGACCCAGTGCTTGCACAGGGGACCTTTACCTTTATTACCAAAAGGGTAACAAAATTCAATTTTTGGGGTCCATTTTTAGTGAGAGTTTTTTTGACATATTTACAATCCAGTATTTGCTTTTAAACTATTCTTTAGTATAACCCCCCCCCCTACACTCTACCTTATAGATCCTGGCAAGATAGGCTGTCCAGCCAATAGCACTGTATCACTGAGTAAGTCCCTCTGTCAGACATGGCCTGAGAAAGGAATGTTGTGGTTTTCTCCAGCTGCTGGCCAAGGCCAGCTCTAGCCCTGCAAACAACGTGTTTAGACTGAACTCTGTGGGAATGCCGGTAGAATCCTACCTCCCTGACAGCTCCTGGGAGGGGGGTTGCCATGGCATCCAGATCTACCCCAATTTGCCCTAGGTTTCCATATATGCCCTGTACTGTGCTTGTAGTTTCCATTAGTGTCCATTTGACTCTTAGCTTCTGTTAACCTGTGGATTTTCCAATAAATCAACTCTCTTTTGGACTACTTGTCTACGGATGTCTGTTTATGGGATTATCATGGGACTAGAGCTGACATTCTCACAGGTTTGCTAGAGTGACTCACTTCTTGTTTGTTTGATGCAAATGATTGTTGTTCTTTAAAAAAATAACAAAAAGTAATATGCTGCTTGCCATGCTTTTCTGGCTGCCTGTGTCAGCTTTGAAGACTAAGATTAATGAAAACCTATGTAATATTTTCCACTAGGCCAGGAACCAGGATTTTCAAACAACAACAACCATACAAAATGAGTGACATGAGTTTTTTGGTTTCCCGGTGCACTTAAAAGTTATGTTCACACTATACTGTAAGTGTGCAATTAATTAATAGCATTATGTCTAAAAAACAATGTAATGAATAATGAATAATGTTTGAAATATTACAAGAATTGCCAAAATGTAGAGTCTGCTGGATCCACTTAGCGCTGTAGTGGAAATTGACCTCTGGGTTCAAGGGAAGCTGGAGGCCATTTAACAAACGCAGAGAGAGACCTTATAGAAAGAAAAGTTTATTACCGGTAAGGAGAGGTCAAACTCTAGCAGTAGGACTAGTACAGAAATGAAACATGTCACTTAACCATACATTTAGACAGTGGTCTGATAGTCATATAATTGTGATTACAATTATTTTTGGCATAAAGTCCTTCCTACAAACATCAGGGCTTCTCATTATTTGATTTGATGAGTTGTCAGCGTTCAAAGTCCTGCTCTCTGCCTCTTACTTCTATCTATTGATTAACTACTGAGTAAATATGCCAGAAGCAAGAAACAAGCTTTCTGTCATGTCAATTTTTCTGCTTTGATTTCTATTACTTAACCCCTAATTAAATCACTTCCATATCAGTGCCTAGGCTAGATATGAAGACTACAGGAAAACTTTTATCTCTTCTTTTTCAGGAATGAAAGGATGTAATAACAGGAATGATAATGAACGCCCCCTCCCCACTTTATAGGCAGTGAAATCAGATGCACAATAAGTTAGTTGTGTATGTAATTTTTCCATTAATGATTCCACAGATGGAGCATTGATAATTATGCCCCCAGTGAATCTTCCTGAAGCACATTTGCCTGGCATTGTTAAAGGTACAAAGGAGGTGGTGAGGCGGCTGAATGTGTGCATTTAAAATTTTGATGATTACATTTTCAGTGAAGTGTGGGGGCTGACGTTTCATGACTGTTTTAATGCAACTGGTTCCACTTAGAAAAGATGACATGTGGAAATGTGATGAGCTGAATGCTTCACAGGTAATTGGAATTCAGGCAACAACAACCACATGTAGCATTGTCATAGCTCTTAGGAAAAAGAGAAAGCATACATCATATACCCAGGACTGATACTGAATGTCAGCCACTCAAACCAACATGTGAAAAATGTATTCCACTTAGGGCAAAGCTAGATGTTATCCCAAACACAGAATAACATATTGAGTTCCTTTCCTCCTTCCCACTGTATGTGGGAATGAAACACATAATGTGGTGCCACCATGTTGTATTTTTCCCTAACCATCTACCACAACTCAGAATCATTGACTGGTTCAGGGATCCCCAAATTACTGCATGTTGTCATATAGGGTTGCCAACTCCAGCTTGTGAAATTCTTGGATATTTGGGGGTGGAGCCTAGGGAGGGCAGAGTTTGGGGAAGGAAGGTACTCAGCAGGAATATGATTCCATAGAATCCACCCTCTGAAGCTGCCATTTCATCCAAGGAAAGGACCTCTGTATTCCTAGAGAGCACATAAACTCATAAAAAACACACCAACATAGAGAAAGGCTAATAAGAATTAGTGAGGGGATGCCAAACAAAACAAGAAAGTTTTCACCCACTGGCAGAAGACAATAGTAGAGGGAGACAGACAAATCTCCCTGGGGAGAGAGTTCCAAATTTTCAGCACTGTGACTGAAAAGGTCCTTTCTCAGGTTGCCACCCAGCTAGCTTCAGATGACAGGGGCACCAGAAGCAGAGCCTCTGAAGATGACCAGAGTGATTGGGAGTAGGTGGTCCCTCATGTATGCTGGCTCTAACCCCTATAGGGCTATAAAGGTCAATACCATTCCCTTGAATTGGACCCGGAAGCAAATTAGGAGCCATTATAAACAGATGACAGGAAGTATTTCTTCACACAATGCGTAGTTAAATTGTGGAACACCCTGCCCCAGGATGTGGTGATGGCTGCCAACCTGGAAGGCTTTAAGAGGGGAGTGGACATGCTCATGGAGGAGAGGGGTATTCATGGCTGCTAGTAAAAATGGATACTAGTCATGATGCATACATATTCTTTCCAGGATCAGAGGAGCATGCTTATTATATTAGGTGCTTTGGAACACAGGCAGGATGGTGCTGCTGCACTTGCCTTGTTTGTGGGCTTCCTAGAGGCAATTGGTTGGCCACTGTGTGAACAGACTGCTGGACTTGATGGACCTTGGTCTGATCTAGAATGGCCTTTCTTATGTTCTTATAAAAGAAACAAGACTGGAGTGATATAGTCCCTACAAGCCACTCAAGTTAGTGTTATGGCTGAAGCACTGTATACCAGCTCTAGCTTCTGGGCAGTCTTCAAAGGCAGCCTCATGCAGATTGCATTGCAGTGACCTAATCTATATGTTACCCGGGAATTTACCATAGTGGCAAGATCTTTCCTACCAAGGAAGACCCTCGGCTGGCTTATCAGCCAAAGCTGTGAAAGGCACCCCTGGCCACCACTACCACCTGTTTACTCAACAGGAGGCCTTAGTCCAGCAGTGCTACCTAGCTACAAATCTGCTTCTTTAGGGGGAGAGCATCCCCATCACATCAAGGGATATCCCAGTCCCTGTGTCATTCCTTTCCCCCACCAGTGGCAGCTCTATCTGTTGGAATTAAGTTTCAGTTTGTTAGCCTTTATCCATCCTCATACTGCTTCCAGGAAGCTATTCACCATTTTCACAGGCTCTCTAAGATCTACTGGAAGTTCAAGATAGTTCTGTCACCTGTATATTGGTGGCCACTCAGGCCAAATTCCTGG
Source organism: Euleptes europaea (assembly GCF_029931775.1). Taxonomy (NCBI): domain Eukaryota; kingdom Metazoa; phylum Chordata; class Lepidosauria; order Squamata; family Sphaerodactylidae; genus Euleptes; species Euleptes europaea. Next base: position 8,244,893 of record NC_079326.1, on the reverse strand, counting down.
ATGACCTCTCACAACAGCGTCACATAAATATCAAAAAGGGACAAAATGGAACATTTCAGGACCCAGTAGGACAGAGGTCAAGGGGTTGAGAAGCTGTCCCCCAGCATCACACTTTGAAATCTACCTTCAAGGTAGGACCTAAACCACTGCAGAAGAGTCCTATCCCCAAAAGGCAGTCCAAAAGGATAGCATGATCAATGGCATCAAAAGCCACCCAGAGATCAAGGAGAATTAACAGGGTCACACTCTTTCTGTCCTTCTCCTAGAGCAAGTCATCCACCAGCACAACGAAAACTATTTCAGTCCCATAACCAGACTTGAAAACCGTTTGAAATGAATCCAAACACTTCGTTCAGGAATCCCTGAAGTTGCCCACACACCACTTGCGCAATCATTTTGCTCAAGGTGTTTCTGTTCCCAGTCCACCCCTGATGGGAATCCAGTGACTTAGCAGAGCAGCCTACACTAGTTACCTTGTCACTATCCAAGGTAAACCCTGTACCTTGTGAGGCAATTCATCCATAACCCAGCAACCTTCCTGTAGTTGCTGCCTACCTGGTATTACAAAAACAGCATGTGTGGTTGTCAAACAGCTGTCAAACCACTACAGGTGGTTGGGTAGACTGATAAATCACAACTTGTACAGGCTTCTTCTTCCAAATGGCATATTTTTCTTGTGCCACATTAGTTTGCTGGGCTGTAGCTTTCTCAAAGATCAAACAAAATTAAATAATTTTACAGAGAATACTCTGAGCAAGAGCATCTCAAAAAATAATTTTTTGGGGGGATCATATTAATTGTAAGTGCAGATTGCCTGAGGCGGATTGGTAGATTCAAGATTTCGGAGGACAACTGCCCACCCACCCCCACCCCGCCTGCATCACTCTCAGCAATATGGAGATGTTACGATGTATGGTAAGTGCCATTAAAAAAAAAAAGCCTCTGCTTTCCATTCCTTGAATTGCCTTGTTGGTATAAGTTCCAGTGGGGCTTGAGATAGAGGAGTGCTATGAGGAACATTCTTTCCTTCCACTCACGATTTAATCAATTCAAGCCAGACTCTTAGTATAATTCTTATCTATATTTTAGCATAATGGCTGTGAATTGAATTTATAAGCCAATATCTTATTCCTCATCACCTTTTAACGTGCATGCTGGAAGTTTACAGATCTGAACATGAATGTTCTGAATGGATATAACTTGGCTTATATGACACTATTTCTCTAATGCTGTCTCTATCCTATATTACCTCCCCAAATGAGTCTGGGAATGAGGGAAATGCCTTTTGGGTAGCATTTCAATCTTGTTTAATGCTTAAAACAGGCCTTAAATAAATGTGTAATTCTTATCTTGTAATGCATATATATATATCTCTCAGCAATAAATGGCACATTAATTGGCTGCCTCTTTCTTCATCAGACTTTGTCTATGCATCAGGATCTTGAGAGCTTAGGTATCTGTTCTTCCTCAGACTCCTGTTCATTGTAGGAATAGCTTTTGACATTATCTGTACTTATAAAAGAATGTTTTAATATTGCCCAATTTTACAACTATTGTCCCCTTCCTGCCCCCAATAGCTAGTCACTACTAGTGGCCATGGACCAGAGAAACAATGGAACTTTCTATACTGTTAGGCAAGTTACATGACTACCTGGAGTGAGCAGGAGGAAGGGAGAAACAAAGGTGCCACCATTGCTAGCAGTAGCTACTATATGTTCCTACAGCCCACAATGCTGGCTCCCTCATGTAGGGCTGCTAGTCCTCTGCAGGGAGCATTTTGAAGGCAGAGTCTGGAAAGAAGTGTCACAAATATTGTGACATGACTTCCAGTTAAGCACCTGGAAGTGATGTCATAGAACCTGCAACACTCTAGGAATTCCCCCAGTGTCTATGATGAATGCTGTAGAGATCGTAGAAATTTGTAGTGTTGTGAATGCTGTGACATCCCTTCCAGGTGCTCAACTGGAACAAACATCATGATGTTTGCACTGATGTTGCCTCCCATTTTGTCTTTCTGCTGCTCTATCGAGCAAAGGGAGGAGCCAGAGCACAGGAGCAAGAGGTTGCCAACTGTGGCAGGTGACCTAGTAAGCAGATGCCTCAGTCATCATATTTGTTTGTTTTTAATTGCCACCATGCATAAACACACATACATTGAGCTGAGATTTGAGTGTCAGGTTCTCCAACCAAGTCAGAAGCAGGTAAACTTTATTGAAGAAGCAACAGGTACAGCTAAGGTAACTTGCAGGTTCAAAGCTGCTAATGACGAGCCAGGCTACAAGGCATAACTTAAAAGCATGATTACATCACAGGTGCAGTTGCAAACGGCCTGGGAAAGGAATAGATAAGGGTGCTTGGTGGGAAGGAGGAAGATGGAGCCTAAACACGGCGCTGCTCGTTAGCCGCTCAAGGCCAAGGCAAGGGAGGGGGGAATGGAACAGGGAGTGGGAAGAACAGAGCAAATGAACATCAAAGCAAAAATGCAAACACTGGCCGAACTCATGTCAGGAGCCTGACCGCTTGTACGGGCCAGCCCAAGCATGGCTAGGCAAGGACTCAGAAGACATTCAGTGAAGAACCAAAAGGCAATCGAAAGGCAACCTCTGACATTAGGCAACAATCAAAAGGCAACCTCTGAAAGGCAACCTCTGACAATGAGTTTTGTAAGATTTCCCACAATGCATATGGAGAAGGAGATCAGTTCTTCTTTCCAGGGAAAAGGGGTTGGTGTGCTAGGCCCTGAGAAGGAGCCTTAAAATGAAACTCCAGATAATCTACTAATTGCTGTAGTATTGGCAACCAGTATTTAGGTCTGAACTACAGTATTTGGCTAGATGCTAATTCCAGTTTTTGTTGTCCTTAATCAACAACACTTTTTTACATAAGCAAGGAATCCCAGGCTATTGCATAGTCTGCTGCCCCTGGGGTTGCCAGGTCCCTCTTTGCCACTGGTGGGAGTCTTTTGGGGCGGAGCCTGAGGAGGGTGGGGTTTGCGGAGGGGAGTGACGTCAATGCCATAGAGTCCAATTGCCAAAGCAGCCATTTTCTCCAGGTGAATGATCTCTATCGGCTGGAGATCAGTTGTAATAGCAAGAGATCTCCAGCTAATACCTGGAGGTATTATTCTTATAATGATTTGTATCTTAAATTATGTTTTGGTCTTATCACATAGTTATAGTAATGTATTTCATGGCATATGGTTAGCTTGCCTGTCTATAGTGATTAGCTTCACCTGTCACTAATTAGAAGTGTTCCCTTTAAATTAGTGGGAATGCAATTTGGGTTTAGATGACGCAGATTCGCCATCCACCTTTACAAGTGAGCTAAGAGCTTGTTCAGCCAGGTATGCATTGCTTTATGATTCTCTATGTTGTTATATGCTTTGAAATTCCTGTATGTATACTCATGAGCATTAATGCATTTTTTCAGAACATATGTTCTGTGGATAATGTGATAGTGAACTGCCAATGATGAAAAAGCGTTCATGCGAAATAGGACTTTTACCGGAAACCTATTTTGGAGTTCACCTACACAGCTGCAAGGACTCCTTTACAATTGGAGTTCACCTACACAGCTGCAAAGACTCCTTTACAAGCTGCTTGGAGTTCACCTACACAGCTGCAAGGACTCCTTTACAAGCTGCAAGGACCTTTAATTACATGGGCTGTTGTAATTTCTTCTTTGAAATTATTTGTGTATATCACTGTTTTGCATTTTGCGGTTTGTATGCACAATATAACGATTGCCTTATCAGCATATTTTTGTCTGTTTTGCCATAAGTGCTTGAGAATTCCAGTAATACCTGGAGGTTGGCAACCCTAGCTGCCCCATCCCCTTCCACCATCACAAGTAACTTCCCCCTTCACAAATATTCTTGCATTCATTTTGACCTCTTGTTGCCTCCACATTTATGAGATAAAAATAATTCAATTGTTGACATAATTACTGATCTTGAGATGAGCCCTAATTATTGAGGAGTTCTTTTCTTTGTTCTAGTTTCATTTCAACTTCATGTGCTCACTTCATGATCAAGCCAGAGAGCGAACACAAAGTCTGCTTTCCAGAGGAAAACCTTCTCCACCCCCTACCTGGCTGCTCCTTCTGCCAATGTTGGGAGGGGCTGTGGCTCAGTGGTAGAGCATCTGCTTGGCATGCAGAAGGTCCCAGGTTCAATCCCCAGCATCTCCAGTTAAAGGGACCAGGCAAGTAGGTGATGTGAAAGACCTCTGCCTGAGACTCTGGAGAGCAGCTTCTGGTCTGAATAGACAATACTGACTTTGATGGACCAAGGGTCTGATTCAGTATAAGACAGCTTCATGTGTTCAATATTAGTCTATCCATCACAGCATAGACAACGTGAAGACTTTTTTTGTTCCGTCTGGCATTCCTTTCAGCATTCCCTCCTTCCTGCCCTATGTTTTAGTTGTTGTTTTTATGTCTGTATGTGTACTTTAGCTTTGGTTTTAATTCAGATTCAGACACCTTTATTGGCATAATAAAATAGCAACAAGGGAGCATAAATACAGGCACCCGCAAGGATTCACAAACAACATCTGACCAAAACTCAGCCATCATGTTAAAACTAGGGCTGTTGAAAAAAAAATTCGGTATAGTTCGGATTCGGCCGAATTCGGCCCGTCTGGATTCGGGATATGCCGAAGTCCGAAGTCCCCCACTTCGGGTCCGTGCAATTCGGCATGAATTCAAAGTTCGGGGAAAAAAATCGGCCGAATAAAGCCATTATAAAAACAACAGCGCCTTTCCAAGGCTCCGGGGGGGGCATTTTGGGGGGTAGAGGTCCCAAACTTTCAGCGGAGCTTCAAAGGACCCTTCTAGCAAGACCCCCCAAGTTTTGTAGAGATTGGGTCGGGGGGGGGGCTGAGATATGGGCCCCGAAAGGGGTCCCCCCACCCTTAATGTGCATCTCTGAGCAGAGCTTGCCGCCCACGCACAAAGCTCCCAGCCCTGACAAACAGCTGAGCTGCGGGGAACAAGGGCAAGGCAGGTGCGAAGAAGTTTGCAAAGCAACACAACTGCAAAGCAACACAACCATGCAAAGCAACACGTTTGCAACCATGCAAAACAACACCTGACACCTGGGAGTTTGCAAACCATGGAAAGGGACAGAGGCAGCTAGCTATGCATAATGAGCAGGAGGGGGTGGAATTTCCCCTTTTGCATCAGACTCGGGACCAGGCAAATGCATTCTTTAAGTCACCATTTGAAAACCAGTTTTGAGCAAGCATCAAAATAGACCTAACTGATCTTATGAATGAGGGAAAACCTGAGGACACACAACTGAAGCCCCCCCCTCAAACCAGGGAGAGAGAGACTCGAGGGGGCACACACACCCCAGGCAGAACAGGCGAAAGCCCCCTTTGGCTTCCCCCCCACACCCACAGAAACTGCTCCCTCCCCACACACACACAGACTCTGCTTCCCCCCACACACACACAGAGGAGAAAAATTATAGATTAAAGCCCCCAAAGGGGTCTTACTGTGGCTGTCTTCTGTTCCATCAGGAGGGGCTGGGAGGACTGGGTAATCCAATACAATTCTATTTAAGCACGGGAGGTTTTGCCTTGGATTTGCTGCTCTGGAGATGCATACAGGATCTGGTGATCCATTCATCCCAATAGGGAAAAGGGGAAAGCCCATATCTCGGGGAGCCCTGACCCAATGTTTACAAAACTTGGGGGGTCTCTTAAGAAGGCTCATCTGAAGCTATGCTGAATGTTTGGGGGCTGCATCCCCAAAAATGCGCCCCCTGCAGCCACGGAAAGAGAAAAGGGGGGAGCCCATATTTCTGCCCCCACTGAACCCATCTTTACAAAACTTGGGGGGTCTCTTAAGAAGGCTTGTCTGATGCTATGCTGAAAGTTTGGGGGCTGCACCCCCAAAAAAGTGCCCCCTGCAGCCACGGAAATGGAAAAGGGGGTAGGGAAAAGGGGTGGAGCCCATATCTCGGGACCCCCTTACCCAATGTTTACAAAACTTGGGGGGTCTCTTAAGAAGGCTCGTCTGAAGCTCCGCTGAAAGTTTGGGGTCTCTACCCCCAAAAATGCACCCCCTGCAGCCATGGAAAGGAGCGAATGTGCACACTCACCCCCCCACAAGGATTTCTCTCTCTTTCTCTCCCCGGCTGGCAGCGCAGCAGCTGATTCCTCCAGTACTCAATCCTGACTGATTGGCCAGAAGAAGACCCAGCTTGGCCACCGATTGGTCAAGGGAGAATGCTGCTTACTGACAGTTATGCTGCTGCGTCCTGAATTTGCTGAATTTATTCATGAACTCCCGAACTCGCTGAAATCGGCTCCCCCGTTTTCCCGCCATTTTTGAGTTCGGTTCGTCCCGAACTAAAAACCGCCGAATCAGGGGAAATTCGGCTGTTTTTTGAATCGACAGCCCTAGTTAAAACACTTCAATCTAAAAACCATAACAATACATTCATCCAGCGAGCGGATATGAACTGCAGCGATCACCGGCACACTTCCAGTTGATGTTGCCCAGTGCCTACAAATTACCTTGATTGGTTTTAAACTGTTTGTTTATTCTTTACCCTCTTATTTTTATTTTTGATGACAATCATTAGAAACTCTGCCACATGTTCAGTGACAGCAGGTATTTTGTCCTCTAGTAAAAATTTGATGCCATCATGTGTTAAGTTTTTAAGGATGTAATGTGAGGATTGATTAATTCTAGATGTTGTTTATGATACAGGGAACAATACAAAAGGATATGCTCAACTGATTCTGGTTCTGTCATATGACAGCTGCAAATTCTTTTGTTCCAGGAGATACCCCTGTATCTGCCAGAAACTATAGCTGATGGGAATATGTTTAATCTGGCTAACATGAAGGCTCTGCGCTGGGAGGGGTGGGTTAAGTTGAAAAAATAATTGGCCATTGATCTTTTTGGAAAGAAAAGGTTTGGTTTTAATTGTTTTAATGATGTGTTTTTGTTTGGTTTTAATGGTTTTCAAGATGTGTTTTTAGTGTATATTTTTAATCTGTATCCCACATTGATAGCCCTGATGAAAGCAGAAAGGTAAACAAATACATAAACAAAAGTAAAACCCTGCTGTTTCTAGAGGGTAAAAATCCAACTGCTGTTGGTAAATTGACAATGTGGCCTGTGAACTGGCATCGATGAACTGAAGTCAGCTGGATGTAGGTTCTCACTCTTTCCATGAGTAGGAGTGTTGTGATGCTGTCAGTAGGACCTGACCACCTCCTTGTACATTTTTCTTTTTTCGTTATAGTACTTCCTCACCATTTTAAAATGATTATGTTCTTTCTTCTACACATTCTTCTTAAACCCAACCCTCCTATTCTTTGTTTATTTTTTTCCCTCACTTGATTTTTTTCTCCATTCTTCTATCCCTGTTTTTGGTTATTAACCTAATTCTGTGAGTTAATGCTTCCACAATTCTATTTCCCAAACATATTCACACTACCACATGCATCTTGTATCATTTGTTGTAGATTTCTAACAATGCAATCTTAATCAGGGTCACAGCCTTCTAAACTTACTGACTTCAATGGGCTTAGAAGGGTGTAACTCTGCCGAATGGCACAATTTCACAACCTCTTTCAATTTTATAGGTCAGCTCTGACAGACACATAGTAGTAAGAAGAACAGTAGCTGTGATAAGCTTAGGCAGAACTTTTTGTTCATCACTATTAGGAGATTGGCAGTGATGTTATAAAAAGTTTATGAAAGTGGGAAAAGCCAGCCGTAGAACTCTGATAATTAGTTTAGGTGCAAAACTGGTTTTGTCAATGGAAAGCTACCCCCTATAGGATTTAGAGGCAGGAAGGCTGTGTATTGCACCAGAGATGTAGTAAGAGATGTCAGGAATGGGGCTGGACCAAGAGATTGATAATGAGGGAGCAGGAAGGTCAAAAGCATATGATGGAATTAATTTTCAAATATTGACATATTGGAATATGGTGGGCAGTGTGAAAGTAAATTTCAAATTTTTTGAGCTTTGTGCTGTTTATTCTTGCTAACCACCTGGAGGTTGGCAACCCTAACAAGAAGTAAGGCTGTAGGTCTGGAATGAAATTAATAATATGTCAGGACCTGATCCAAGGAAAAGGAAACTAGCGAGTTCCACTACTGTATAACATAATGTTTAGGTGTTCAGAACAGTTCCTGCTTTCTGACAGGGACTGATGGGATCCAGAGTGAGCAATCAGAGCACATTAAGCATAACCACAGTTTATCAAGTACAGGCCTGCATTAAGCATAACTACAGTGACCTCAGCATTAATGGTGTTGACAGCTGCCTAGTGGCAGCCTCCTCAAAATATTTCCTTGAGATGCAAAACTGTTTTGGCACTGATTTGGGTTAGTAGAAATTACATTTTGTTTAAGTCTAATGGAGCCCCTTTCATTGTCCCTAATCTTTCTCTTTTGCGCTGTCTCCTTCTTCCTTTATATATAATCTGTTACATCTGCTGGGAAAATTCTAAAACATACTGAGATGCATTATTAAGATGATAAGCACTATACTGAGATAACATAGAGCAGAAGAGGAAATTGTCTTGATCCACTGAGCACAGTGAGCCTTTTATATCACTTTGTGGTGCTCATTTACATCCGACAGATATTATAAAGATGCCCCATGTCATGAAGAAGGCAGGCACAAAATATTATAAGGAAGTAATGGAATAAGAAGGATTGTTACATTAATCATAGAGGTGAACTACAGATAGTTATAGGATGTAGCGTTGTCAACCATTTCTGCTTACATAATAATTTTCTTCCTTTAATATGTTCACATAAGTGAAGCATTGCACATTAAGGATCCTAATGTTAAATGAATATTATATTTTGAATGACTACATGTTTATTAAAAACAGAATACTAACAAACCATTATTGCCTAGTTATACAATCACTGTTTCACAAGATGCTTTGAATTTCCTTTGATATCATCTGTCCAAAGTGATGCACTTGGAATTCCAAATCCAGGAAACTACCCAAAATGCTTGTGACCAGAAGTGTTTTGGATTTTGGATTTTTTTCAGATAAGGATGCTCAACCGGGGCGGGCTGCCTCCAGGTGAAAGTTTATTTCCTTCAGCCACTCACTCCTTTCCCTCAGCAATCTTCTCCCTGGGATTCCCAATTCCCCTTTCCACTTTGCTCATCTGTCCATTCCTTGTCTGGAGAAGTGGTGGCAGCAAAAGCTCTCCAAGGGATACCTGAAAGACCAATGCCAATGATGGGACTCAGGCTTGCAGGAGGTGGAGAAGGGGCGGCTGCAACTGAGGCAGCTGAGCAGCCAGCGGACCAGATGTGATTGCGCCTACAGGGGGCAGTGGGAACCAGCAGCGTTGTTCAGTTGGCAGAGGAGGGGTGGGAAACACACCTTGGTCCTGGTCTTGGGGGCTGTAGGGGAGTGCAACGTGAGCCAATTGGCTTGCCCGGCTCAGCCATACTGACTCAGGATGCATCTCTCTTGGCAGGGAGGCTGTGACGGCGACCCGGGAGGTGTTCCCGGGGTGTAATGGCGCCCCAGGAGGCGTTCTTGGGGTTTTACGTGCCAGCCAGAGGGCAGGGCTGCCATTAGGCAGCCTCCTGAGCCATTTTGGCTTGGGAATGCCCCCTTTTATTTTGCTCGAGATATGCCACCTTTTAAGAAACGGGGACAACAGGGGAAACGGCGGACAGGCCAGATGGCTTTTCAAGGTTGTTCTGTTATTCAGTTTCGCTTTGTTTTGACTTGCATATTCTCTAGGAACTGGGAACCGTTATGTTGCCTAGGCAACCCAGAAAGTCTCTTTTCACCTTTATATCGTTTGCACCCCAAACCCTCCCTCATTCGTGTCCTCGCTGCTTCCAAGCCAGTTTCTGAAACTCGCTGTGTATTTTCTAAATAAACCAACTTTCTATGGAGTTCCTGTCTAGAGGTCGGTTATTGGAATTTGCCTAGTGGGCCCAGAGCTGACACTATGAGTGTTGCATGGGATTTTCGCGCCGGGCGTTACCTCCTAAGCCTGGTGCAGGCATTCCGGTCAGGAATGCGCTGTTGGTCCCATGCTCAGCGGCCACAGGGAAGGGAGACATGAGGCGACTGGCAGGCCTGGCTCAGTCACACCGGCTAGGGATGCATCTCTACTGGCAAATTAATGAGGCTTTGGAGGGCAGAGGAGGGAAAGGAAGGGGAGGGGGCAGGAAGCATGCCTTGGTCCCATGCTCTTAGAAGTATAAATAATGGGGAATATAGGTACCAAGTATACTGAAGGTATAAAATATTAAGTAGCACCTATAATGTATGTGTATATAATCATAGATAGCAATAATTTTATTGCTAATAATATAGGTTTCTGAAGAGATAGGGAGATATCTCTTCAGATCTCCCTATCTCTTCAATCTATATGCAGAACATACAATTAGGAAAACTGGATTAGATTTAGATGAAGGTGGAGTGAAAATTGGAAGAACATTAATAATTTGAGATATGCTGATGACACTACATTATTGGCAGAAAATAGTGAAGATTTGAAACGACTACTGCTGAAAGTTAAACGAGAAAGTGCCAAAGCAGGACTACAGCTGAACATCAAGAAAACAAAAGTAATGACTACAGGAGAATTACACAACTTTAAGGTTGACAATGAGGAAATTGAAATTGTCCAAGACTTTCTATTCTTTGGCTCCACCATCAACCAAAAGGGAGACTGCAGCCAAGAAATCAGAAGGAGATAGAGACTGGGAAGGGCAGCCATGAAGGAGCTAGAAAAGATTTTGAAGTGTAAGGATGTGTCACTGGCCACCAAGACTAGATTAATTCATGCCATCGTATTCCCTATTACTATGTATGGGTGTGAAAGATGAACAGCGAAGAAAGCTGATAGGAAGAAAATAGATTCCTTTGAAATGTGGTGTTGGAGGAGAGGGTTACGGATTCCGTGGACTGCCAAAAAAACAGATCAGTGGGTTATAGATCAAATCAAGCCTGAACTGACCCTAGAAGCTAAAATGACTAAACTGAGGCTATCGTATTTTGGTCACATTATGAGAAGGCAAGAGTCACTAGAAAAGACAGTCATGCTAGGAAAAGTTGAGGGCAGCAGGAAAAGAGGAAGACCCAACAAGAGATGGACTGACTCAATAAAGGAAGCCACAGCCCTCAGTTTGCAAGACCTGAGCAAGGCTGTCAAAGATAGGACATTTTGGAGGACATTGATTCATAGGGTCACCATGAGTCGGAAGCGACTTGACTGCACTTAATACACACACACATATCCAAAGGCCCAACCATCTCCCTGTCTGGTTTCCTGCTCCTGATATATTTGAAGAAATGTTTATTTGTCTTAATGTTTTTGGCCATCCCCTCCTCAAATTCTCTTGTTGCTGTCCTTGTCAACTTACATTTGTTGTGCCAGAACTTGTGCTCCTTTATGTTCATTTGGTGTAACTAGGTCTTCTGTGAGTAGTTGTTTGGGCCATTTTCTAGATGCAGTGTTTGGCATGTAATGGAATTAATATAATTCCCAGTAGAGGAACAACATGTTGCAGCTGTCAAGAGAAATATTTATCCAATGATAAGATTTCCAGGCATCATAGAGGTTGTTGATGCAAGACCCATACTCATCATCGTACTCCAGAAAATCCGTATGAAGAAACTGCAAGAAATTGTATAACATTAATATGCAACTAGTTTGTGATACCAAAAGAGCAATTATTACTGTTTGTGCTTGTTTTCTGAGGTGCCCTCATGATGCACATATTTTCAAGACAGCAACTGTGTGAGTGCATTCAACGAGACAACCTGCTGGAAATGCTTGGCTATTGGGTAAATGTGCTATTTATAGGATAATGGGCTTTGAAAGTGTCCCATTCATAACAACACATCCTCACTGTCTCATCAACATTGTAGTAAAATGATACATTTTTTCCTCTTTTCAAGGAGACTGTGGGTATCCTTTTCTACAGCACCTAATGATACCTTTTAGAAAATTATGAATGCATGAGGAAGAAGCATACAATCATGCCCATCACATTACAAGCACCATTACTGTGCATACTATTGGTCAGTTAAAGAAGTTATTCCAAGTTCTGCATTGTACTAATTACTATTGTGTCTGCATCACACAAATACAGGTAGTCTGTTATATGTTACATGATATGGCCATAAGCCCCTACCAGTATGTGACTGAGGAGGAGCCAAAGTGATGTCATCCACCTCTGAGGCAATGTCAGCAGTGGATGCCAGAGGGTGGCAGGGGCGTGCAAGCCACCAGATGGAGAGGGGGAAGTGGGAACGGACCGGGAGAGGATGGCTGCGAGCTCTGTCTTTGAACCAAGGAAGAGGTGGACCCCCTGAAGAGGGGGGTGGGTCTGCCGCCATCCAAGCTTGGAGATGGCACACAAGAGGAGGGTGGGGCAGGGGCCAACGGACAGTTCTGTCGGTCCCATAGTGTACGCGGGTCAGCATGTAAAAGTCTCCCACTAACGGGGCGAGACACGGGAACGACGCATCTGTACAGATGGCTGTTCCCATGGCTGTGCTAGGCCCCAAGCTGCTTTGGCATGGGATGTCCAAGTTCGGAAGACAGCCAGACCCTAGGAAGCTGACTGATTAGTGAGGCAGCTGCCTGTGTGGAAACGCCATCCCGACATGTCATGGTGGCCCCACCGCTGGGCAATGTGGGAGTGGGAGATGAGGGGTAGAGGCACAGTCCCCCCACCCATGGGTGCTGCCTGCACCGGGAGGTGTTGCCTGGCTGACAGCCCCTCCAAAGGACAGAGGGGCTCCATGCAAATTGCTGCAGGGATGACCGGGAGCTGCCAGCAAAGCGATGCCAGGCCATGCCCTCTCCACCTCTCCTTCCACTATGCGGCCACAGTGGGAACTGGCCAGTTGCTGAAGTGCATTCTCCCAGGAGAAATGTTCCCTGCCGCTGTCCAGCCTTGGCACGGAGACAATAGAGGACATTGGGTGGCTAGGGCCAGAGTCAGGGCCCGGGTGTGAGTGGACAGAGTGGCCGGGCAGCCCCCACCCCGAGCCAGCTCCACTGCCTCCAAGACATGGCTCTGGACATGCTGGTTGTCAGGGCAGCCCCTGTTTGGGAAGGCCGAATCCCCTTGGGGGGATCGGAGCCCATACAGGGAGGGGACAAGGAAGGTGGAGGAGCTTCCAGCCTCCATGTCCTCAGGGGCAGCTGCCTGCTCTGGACGCTGAGGACTGAAACCCACCCAGAGAGCCACTGGCAGTCCGTGCCTCATTGGGAAGGCACCAGCCGCACATTGTGTCAATGGTTGCTTGCCCTAGGATGCAGATGGGGGAAATAGCAGCCAGTACCTGTCACTGGAAGGATGGGGAAGGCAGCGGGTGGAGCAGATGACGACGGAGAGGAGATGTCAACCACCACCTCCCATCTCGGCGCCAAGGCAGCCGGGTACCTGTGCAAGGGGCAACCACCCTGCCCTGAGGCATGGCTTTGTCACCCACCCTCTGCCTCTCCCTCCATCTCCCACCATGCAGCCAGCCCCATGACGCTCGGTGCTCTTGGTCTCCAAAGGCCAGGTGTGGAGCATGAGGGAGGGGGCATGAATGACAGGGCAACCACACACCGAAGACAGTCATGCATTGGGCTGAGAGAGCCTTTCCAGAGTATGCATAGGAGGGTATGGCCAAGTCACTGGTGGAGAGCATCCGTGGAAGCAGCATTGATGGAGACAGGAGAGAGGCTGTGGAGGGTGCGCCAGCATGGCAACACCCCCCTTGACAGAGGTCAGCAGCTTCTCTTTCGTTAACCATGCAGGGGGAGCCCTTCCTGTGACAAGGGCTGATTGGAGCATTGGTGGTGGGGGTGCGAGTGATGGTGGAACATTGGCTGGGGGATGGCTTGGGAGTAATGTAGGCATGGCCATCCTGGTTCCTGAACTTGGATGTGCCACATCAGTCGACGGCAAATATTCAGGTTCCAGGGCTGGCTCTATGCCATCACTTGGAAACTAGCGGGCAGGGGGCGGGACCCCCCACCAAGGGCAAGGCCAATCTGAACAGATCTGTGTTTCCACAGCTGTGCAGTGGCTGCAGTAGCCAGCCACAGATATGATGTGGGCAGCCGTGGCAAAATAGCCACAACCGGCGTTCTGTTGGGTGGAGGTTTCAGGGTGCCTAGCATGTGAGGGCCGCCGAAAATAGGGTGGCCCCATGTGAGGCGCCAACAGTTGTGCTCAGGTGTGCACAAGGTATTCCATGAGAGACTGGTGTGTGTTCAGCGTGCGCCGGATGCCTTGGTGGGCCGGTATGGCCGGCCATAGGCTGCTATCTTTGCCCATGCAAATGAAGGGGCCACAAAAGCTCATGGCGCCCACAATGTCTCATCACTAGTGGTCCACCCTGTCGAGGCTCATTGCAGTCCTGACGGTCCCCCCCTTGCACCCTCCGCCCTCTGGACAGGCCTCCTGCCCAACTCATGGCCTTTGCTCCCTCGCCTCCCCCCGGTATCTGTGGACTGAGTTCCGATATTTAGGAGCCCATCCATGGGGTGATGCTGGATCCCATGGCTGGGTCGCCTGGACCAGGGCAGCCAGACCCTCCCGAGCCTGTCCCCAAGCACTATGCAGGCGGCTCCAGTTTCAAAAGACAACTTTATTTTCACACAAGTTGGAGAGTGGCAAGTGAGAGAGCAGGAATGGAGTGGGAGAGTAGTGCTCAGCTGGAGTTCCATGTGTCACACTGGGTGTTGGTGGGGGCCAGGGGGTCACAGAGCTGCCACGGTGCTGGGTGGCGATGGCACTGCTCCCTCGGTGACCTGCTTCTGTCCTAATGACACTGTGTGTACGGGAGGGTGAAGGTGCCTGGATGGTCGTCAGAGAGACCTGCAATGAGAAAGAAGGGTCTGGGGTTAGATGGCCAGGCGACCCCTGGGCAGCATGGCAGCTGCCCACGGGTCAAACCCCAATGGCATGGGGGTGGTCCTGGCCCGTGGATGTGGCGTGTGTAGCCAGCATCATCAGAAGGCTGTCCATGGAGGCTGGAGCACAACTGAGGGCGAGGGTGGCGTGAGTGGCGGGTGGGTGGGGTGCGGCCATCAGCGCTGAGTGAGAGGCAGAGTGGCATGGAGCCGCCGGGCTCGCCAGAACTGCGGTGGCATCTGGAAAAAAAAACACAGAGTGGGATGAGAGGCTACCTCGCCCCGGCCTCCCACAAAGGCTCTCTCTTGAGTGAGGCCAGGTGTGCACCACAACAAAGGCAACAGTTAGAGTGGAGGGGGAAAGTCTGGCACTAGTGCCCCCCCACCAGAAGCACCCCCCCAGAGAGGGCAGCTGGAGGAGCCGTAGTGGCAAGCCCCCCCCCCCCAAGAGAGCTGAGTTGAAGTGAGAACCATGCACAGTCCCCGTAGAGAGGGGAGTTGGAGTGAGAACCATGCACAGTCCCTCCAGAAAGGGAGTTGGAGTGAGAAAACCACAAAGTCCCAACCCCCTGGCACAGACCAGCAGCATGCCAGCCCATGCGAGGCTTACCTGTCAAGTGAGCACTGGCTGCAAAGTGCCACTTATGAGGGGAATTCCCGCCTCCGAAGTCCCTCCTCTGGAGGGGTGCTGCCACTTCCTGCCCTGGCCCCATTGGCCAGCCTCTAAGCGGATTCCAGAGGCTGTGATGTGCGGTGCTTGGGTGTGGCGGAGAGGCGAGGGTCTGGAGCATTTGCTAGGTGGTCAATGGGCTGCGCCAGGTCAAGTCCTGGAGTAACTTTTCGGTGAAAAAAGTGGGTGTTCCCAGTCCCAAAGGGCCTTAGGAGGCCTCCTAGCCACAGGAACGCCCCTGGGAATGCCCCCGTGACCGCTTCTATGCTGCTCAGGCACTGGTGTGGCTCTTGCGCTGGCGCAGCCACACCATCCCCCTCCGCTGACTACTGTCCCTGGAGTAACTGGCCGTTTGCACCGGCATAAGTGCCTTTTACGCCGGAGCGAGGCCCCTTGGGCCCCCTAAGCACTTTTGCCACCCAAGCTCAGAAATGGGCTGTAAGTAGCTGATTACAGGTAAGCACTTATCTGTCAAGATGGACTTGGACTCAGCATCAATTTTCTGTTTTGTGTATCCAGGAAATTCATGATGCAGCAAAAATTGGCTATTTTATGCATAAAAACAGGACCCCCCTTCTTTGCCTGCCTGTCATTAATTTCCATAAGTGAAGCATATGTTTTAATGATATAATGCCTATAGACATAGGAAATCAGTCTACAGTGATTTCCAACTAGTGGATTCAGACAGTGAAGTCTCTATAAACATTCTGTTTAAATAATTAAATATGATTTATAACACCTGATGGATTCAAAAACTTTTATACAAAAGATCCAAGGGTATTTTTAAGGTAGGATATCAATCACCTGAACTCAAAGGATACTTGTGTGAGAATATCCATCTTAAATATGACACATCATTAGGCTTTTTGCTAGAATAAATTATGATGATTTAGTGTATTTTGTTTTATGTACTCTTGACAATCTACCGGCAGGATCACACTTACAGTATTCAGCTGGCATTTTTCAGGGAAGCACTGCCCTGGAGACTTGTCTGGCTATTCAGACTAATGGATTATTATTGAGGATACGACACAGTGGAAGAATAATTATGCATTCATTCAGAGAAAGACCAAACTGGAGAAAAAAAGATATTACAGGCATGAATATACAATAGTCTGTGTTTGGCTGAGTTAAACCCATTATCTGAAACATCACAGAAACAAAATACAATTAATTTCAGCTACTTTGCTTATATTTTGTCTGTATATTGGAATAGCAATTTCCTAATAAATGTGATGCAAATAACTGATTCTTACAGTTCTTTTTATACTTGTGTATGTCATGTGCAAAATACACATTTCCTCCCCATCATTATTAAGGTTGTAGATATATATAAGCTTGTAGAATTAAGCAAATGTCTTTTTAAAAACTTGCAAATGGCAACTGTGGAAAGATTGAGCAAGCAGATCTGACTTATAAAGGACATTTTTTCAACTACAGTCGAATCCATGTCTATGCAACCATAAGCCTCACTGTGTTTAGTGGGGCTTACTTCCATGTAATTCTGCGTACTTTGTAGCTTTAATTTTTTAATGCATTTTATATTTGGGCATGCCCACCTGAGTATAAAAAGTATATTGAGTCTCCAGATGGCTCAAAATTCTGCTTATAACTCAGTGCTGAAGCTTTTGCAGAAAATATGTATATTTTCACATTTGTCCTCAGTGAGGGAGAGAAACTTTAAAATGCATAATTTTTGGAATGTTCAGGCTCCCTGTTTAATCAAAGAAAACCTGGTTTTGTGACCCGGGACATGACTATAGGTGCAGCATTTTCTAAGCTGTTTTATGCTTAGAATCATGAATGAAGCAAAAGTTTCAACATTTATTTCCTAGTCATCTCGGATACCAATTATATATCTATTTTTAGGGGGGGGAGTAACACTAAAATATTTGTCTAAGAACACCTCCACTGGATTTTTCTTGAGTTCAGAATAAGATCCCTCCTCCAAAACAAATTGCTTTAAACATGGTTTAGAAAGTGACATCCACATGTGAACCTATTCATTGAAAATGAATGGAAATGTCCTTGCAAGAAGGTGAATTCTCTGTGCTCATTAGAGGAACTGGATAGAAGGTTTTGGAGTTTTTCCATACAATCAGAAAGGTTCACTTTATTTTTCCTTATATTTCTTTTTATTAAAATGTATAGCCCAGCTTTCAACTTACAACCAGTGTCCCAAGCAGCCAAGTTTGCACATGACACCAAATTATTTAGGGTGGTTAAAATAAAAATGGATCATGAAGAGCTCCAAAAGGATCTCTCCAAACTGGAGGAATTGGCATTAAAATGGCAAATGAGATTCAGTGTGAGCAAGTGTAAAGTGATGCATATTGGGGCAACAACCACAACTTTACATATGCAGTGATGGGATCAATGCTGGCAACATCAGACCAAGAAAGGGATCTTGGGATAGTAGTGGATAGCTCAATGAAAAATGTCAACCCAGTGTGCAGCTGCTGTGAAAAAGGCAAATTCCATGCTGGCCTTAATTAGACAAGGAATAGAGAATAAAACTGCTGCAATCATACTGCCCTTATAAAAATTAATGGTGAGACCACACTTGGAATACTGTGTACCGTTCTGGTCACCACATCTAAAAAAAGATTTTGCAGAGCTTGAGAAGGTGCAGAAAAGTGCAACCAAAATGACCAGGGGGCTAGCGCAACTGCCATATGAGGAGTGGTTAAAATGCTTAGGGCTGTTTAGCTTAGAAAAAAGGTGGGTAAGGGGAGACATGATAGAGGCCTATAAAATTATACATGGTGTGGAGAGAGTGGACAGAGAGAAGCTTTTCTCCCTTTCTCATAATACTAAAACATTGGGTCATCTGCTGAAGCTGGAGGGCGAGAGATTCAAAACAGATAAAAGGAAATATTTCTCTACACAGCGCATAGTTAAACTGGGGAACTCCCTGCCCCAGGATGTGGTGATGGATACCAACTTTGAAGGCTTTAAGAGGGGAGTGGACATGTTCATGGAGGGGTATTCATGGCTACTAATCAAAATGGATACTAGTCATGACGCATACCTATTCTCTCCAGTATCAGAAAAGCTATTATACTAGGTGCTGTGGAATAATGCTGCTGCATTCATCTTGTTTGTGGGCTTCCTGGAGGCACCTGGTTGGCCACTGTGTGAACAAACTAGTGAACTTGATGGGTCTTGGTCCAGCATTGTTTTTCTTATGAGAAAGAAGAGTTGGTTGTATATCCTGATTTTCTCTACCTTTAAGGAATCTCAAAGAGGCTTACAGTTGTCTTCCCCCCCCCCCAACAGTCACCTTGTGAGGTAGGTGGGGCTGAGAGAGTTCTGAGGGAACTGTCAGTAGCCCAAGGTCACCCAGCAGGCTTCATGTGGAGGAGGTGGGAAACAAACCTGGTTCAACAGATTAGGGTTTGCCATTCAAGGGGAGGAACAGGGATAAAACAAAACAACAAATATTAAACTATAAGCTGAAGGCAAAGGCTGGGCAAGAATGTTTATCATTTAAGTGTTTAGTACGAGTTATATGATCTAGAAATAATGGATTAACACTATTAAACATGAATCATCATAAAAATGGTAACCAGATCGTAGCAGTAAAATAAAGCATAAAATGCTTTTTTAAAAATATTAAAATTATGATTCTTAGGATATTACACCAGAAGCCGGAAGCACTGTATACATTTCCTGTACATAATTGCTCCTTAGGTACCACTTTCCTATTAGTCTGTAGTAGGAATAGATATCATTCTCTAATTAGTAGAGACTGTCCTTATCATTATGAAAAATTCATGGCATTCACTCTTTCTAAATGCCAGTTTATGATGTTGAGAGCAATGCCCTGATAAAGACAGACTTCACATTATGCACTTGTGATGCAGAATTAGTCACAGTGGCAGGCTGGAGGACACATTTATTTCCAGAATCTCTTGTTTAATTCATCATTACATCTTGTATTTCATAACTCACTTTTTCTTCAGCAGTACCATTAGATTTGCAAGCTTGTGCAATCAAGTAGCTCTACCAGAAGATAATAATAGGGCTCCCTCACATAGATTGAACCATATCCTTATTTGATATCAGTGTGATTAAATGGTTGATAGAATGGGTTAGTGGGAAATGGGATGGGTAAAACAGTTCTACTCCTGCCTTTGGAAATTTTTTTGCTGTTATTGGGAACAAGGAGTTCGGTGGAAATTCAGAAAAATAATCAATTATGAAGTCCCTCCTCTCCCCAAACCATGCCCTCCTTAGGCTCCACCCCCAAAATCTCCAGGTAGTTCCCAACCTGGAGCTGGCAACCCTAATTGTGTACCACATCAGATTGTGGATAAATTTACCTACATTCATAACTTCCTGTATATTGAAACTTAACACAGCTTGCAAAGGGCTACCCTAAAACCTTAATTTGCTAGACGTTTTTACACAGGGAGCATTAAAAGAGTGACCTCCCACCTACAGATGGAAGCGGTATAACCCATTGTGCCATCTCAGAATTCTGCTACCACTTTCTACTCCATGTATAGTCCAGGTCTTAAATAGAGACAGATCCTGGCAGGGTGGAGGGGAGTCTGGCTGCTTCCCCTGTCCCGGGGAGCTTCTTTAAGATCCATGCCACCAAGCCTGGCAGCATGGATCTCTTTGAAGCCCCCTCACCCGCCTTATCGAGAGACCCGGGGAGGCGGGGGGGGGGCTTCACTATGATCCATGCGGCCAGACTTGGTGGCGTGGATCTGTGCCAAATTTTTTGGGCATTGTTTGGGTTCAGGTTTATTAACCCGAAAAGTTTCAGGAAATCTGGGTTTCCGGATTTTCCTGAAAATTTTCAGGTTCAATAAACCCGAACCCTACTTCCGCTAGAGACGCTGGACTGAGCGCCACATTCCTCGGGGGCTCCCGAAGAACCCAAGAAACGTTCAAATTTGGGATGCATTTTGCACTCCTACTCGGTTCCTAAAAAGTGGGACAGGGGAACAGGAACTCTCCTGCAGCCTTGAAGAGCGATTTGACCCCCCTTTTTCCGAGAGAGGACGACTCTCGGGGAATTGGGCAAGGTCCCGCCGGCATTGAGGGGAAAATACAACGCCGTGAATATCTCTTTGGAACCAGGCTCAGCCCAAGAATACCTACTCTTCTAAAATCTGAGTAAGTTATAAAAACTTTCGTTTTACCTGGATTTGGAGGATCTGAAGAATTGGCAAATACATTTATCAAATCCGTGCCTCCCCACCTGATGTATAAATGACTCTTACAAAACAAAAAAAATCAGATAAACTGGCAGGAATGCTATCAATTTGATCAGTGGGTAGACATAACAAACAGGAGCTTTTGAAAGACGTTACAACCGCCAATCAGTTACGTCGACGTTGAAAGGGGAGGGAGGAAGAATCCCCCTTCCTTAGCTGTCGTCTTTCCATCTTCATTGTTTCATGCTATCGCGAGACTGTAACAGCCTGCGAGATCGTGAGACCAGAAGTGTGTCTCCCTTGTGTAACTGGCAAATTACTCCCAAGTTCCAGGACAAGAGGAGGCAACGAAAGGCCCATGGTTCTGTATCCTTTTGGGTATATCCTGTTCTCTGCCGCAGTCTATACTAGAGTGTTTTTAACTTGATGGTATTTTAACATCAAAATACTACCCACAACACAGGAATCCTGTTGAATTACCTACAAATCTCTTTATTTTTTGGTTTATTTGCCCAGATTTCATCAACTAAGTTTTAACAAAATTCTTTAAAGCAGCAAGCATGGAACGTGTGATTAAACAGATGGATCAACTAATTGCCATGACAAACACCCTATATCAATCTGCCAACCAAAAATTGGATTCTATTCTGAATGTACTTAAAGACATAAAGGACCAAGCTAATACAATGAAGTCAGATGTGACAGCAGTGGATTCTCCAATTGAGAAGATGGCTCAAGATCAGGAAATTCCCATAAAGGAAAAGGAGAGCCAGGATAAACAACAAGACGGCACGTCTTTTCAACAGGAAACTGCAACAGTCCAGCTGCTTACGAAGGATATGAACGTGAGAGACTTTGACTTTTGTCTTTATAAATTGCCTGGAGAATTATTTGATATTAGCTTGGAGGATTTGAAGGATGATAAGGCTGGAGCTACCTGAATTTCCTTTTACGAACTTGGAATTGAAGAAATCACAATGCAGGTGTACTATGAGAACTCTATGCTTGCAGAGGGAATTTTACCAACCATCTCCAAGGATGCTCTCTGGTGCTGGGAGTTAATGAAGAAAAGTGGAAGACACTGGAAATTCCGGACAAAGGGACTGGCTAAAAGAGTCTAGTTTTGTTTTTTGGAAATAGACAAGGGACTGGTTAAAAAGCTTGATTTTGGCAACAATGGTAGAATTTACTATATTAATACATTTTAAAGACAATCTACAATGAATAGGTGTAAGGGAGGCATGGAGGGTTTACGGAGGAATTGTTTTATTAAGGAGATGATAATTTTTACTTATTGATCTAATCCATTTATTATTAGTGAGATTTATTAACTTTCCTTTTTTCTGAATTAATATTAACCACTTTTAAGGATTATATTCAATGTTATTGTGAGGGTCTGTACGCCTTTGCCTTGTGTGTATCCCCCCCCCCCTGGACTCGTAAAAGCAGTCCAGGCCTTTTGTCTTTCCTTGGTTCAGGCGCTGTGTCTAGCAGGCCCCAGATTGGAATGTCTCTTCCCACGTCCACCTCCCTTGCTCTCTCTGACTCCCTCCCACCAGCTATGGCCTTGGTAGGCAGATAGCAATAACGAGCTTCCTGAGGTCTTTGATGTTCCTGTACCATGCACAATTATCTCGTAGATTCCCATAACATACATTTGACATCTGCTTCCCTGTAGGGGTTATAATTCTGTCTGTGTGAAATTGTGAGCACTTGCAACTTTACCAGTGTAAGGCCTATACTACCCTGAAGCTTCCAATAAAGTTCCTTGTTTCTGCATGACCGTCTGAGCAAGTGATTTTATGGAGTTTGCACAGGGAGGTTGGGAACCCTCACAGTTATATCTTTAAAACTGTATGACATTTAGTTCAATAAGTGTAATTAGAAATATTAGGATTAGAATTGTAGATACCAAAGAGCGCACAGGTTTATTAATGGATGGAGGAAGATGTAGGGGAAGTCCTGTTATATATATTTTTTTCTCTTTATCTTTATATGTTAACTTGTTTCAGAAAAATAATAAAAATTATTTAAAAAAATAAATAAACCCGAACCCAAACAATACTGAAATAAAAATTATTTGACAGCCCAGTTATTTGAAGCTCAGTTACTGTTGTCAGTGACTAGATCTATAGGATGTATACCTTGCTGGAAGGTATGGTACCTTAGTAGAAATAGTTACCCAAAGTAAAGAGGCAATCTTATTGAATCTTAGAGATTCTTTTTATTGCTAACTTCAAAAATATTAAAAAGCGAGTCTCAAAGTATAACAGAATATTGGCAATGTCACAACAGGGTAGTTTACAGATTTTCACAGAGTACACAGATCATAACATTCACATAACATATCTATACATACCAACACACCGCCTGGGAAGTCTAAGAAAGACCTCCAACGTTTAACAATTTTCAGCCCCTTATATACCTTTTACCATGGGAATCTTAATCTGTGGTTATACATCACAATCTTTACATGACATCTTCTCAAGGGTCTAATAACTATCCCATAACAAACTTTATCCTTCTAAAAATTATCCCATAACAACATTTATCCTTCACACCTACCAAGGTTTCTTTATATGGCCTGGGGCAAGGTTTTCTGATATAGATATGCATAGATAGGTAATCAAATCTTCAATGTCAAGCCAATTAATTATAATATGGTGAGAAAGTTACAGAAATGATGCTTGAGGCATATAGAATAAAGCAACTCAATGGATCTCAAACACCCCCCATCCAGGATTCAAAGAGGAGAACATTTTTTTCGTTTTTATCTATGTTGACATTTCAGCGAAGGTCTCAGCGGCACACCTGGAAACATCTAACTGCTAGCTAGCAATGAAGCTAAAGCATGGATTTTCCTTACATGCCAGTTTCTTCCTCATCAGCACCTGTAGTTAGGGCATAAACTTGAATGATGCTTATGTTGATAGGCTTTCCCTGAAGTCTGATTGATATTATTCGGTCAGACTTTGCATTATAGTTCCTGACTGCCTTAGCTACATCTTGCCTCAGTATTAATGCAACTCCATTTCTTCTGTTTTTGTCATTCTCTGAGTAAAACACTTTGTGTTTTTCTGATTGAAAATGTCCTAATCCAGTCCACTTTAGTTCACTTACTCCCAGGATTGAAATGTTTAAATGTTCCATTTCTTGTTTTACAATTTCAAGCTTACCTTGATTCATGCTGCTCACATTTCAGGTTCCTATTATATGCATCGAATATCACACTACTGGTTGTTGTTGTTTTTAAAAAAACAGTTCTGCCTTTTTGGATCTATATTTGTACATAAGTATAACAAAAAACTTCTGCTACATATATCTCACACGTTATTTCAGTTCAGTTACATATCTTTCCATAATTCATATATTTTCTTTACCTCTTAGGTTCTCATTTTCATATTAAGGTATTCATGTTATAGTATTATATTTCCTTGTTTCACGTCTATATATTATTAAGGTCATAATTCTCAAAGTTAGTATTCTCATACTGATTATCTTAAACAAATTGTCAGTCCATACAGTCATTCAACTATAAATATAGAACAAAAGACTCCTCTGATCTCCTTATTTAATAGATCACTACATTATTCTAAATCTAAATAATTGTATAAAATTTTATCAATTGACATAGGTATAATAACAACTCCATCTCTCTTGAAATTCTTCTGTAGGTCTTTGATTTATTGAGTTTGTCAGTTTAACCATCAACACTTCTACCGTTGGGATCTCTTGTTGTTTCCATCTCGATACTAGGCAAATTCTAGCCTCATTAGTGCATATTTGAAGAGTTCTATTACCTTTCTTGGTAACTGAGTTGGAATAGCTTCTAATAACATATTAAGTGGTTGTAATGGAAATGTAGCTTTTAACATCATTTGTATTTCCAGATGTATGTCACTCCAAACTTAGATACTTTATCACATGACCACCATGCATGGTAAAATGTCCCATCATGTTTCATACATTTCCAACATAATCTTTCAGTTTCTCCTCCAATTTTTTGTATGTCTTTGGGAGTGACATACCACCTGTAGAACATTTTATACCAATTCTCTTTTATTATTTGAGATGAAGTAAATTTTAATCCATCACCCCAAAGATTTTTCCATAATTGCATTGGGACTTGTTCAGTATTGCAATTACTTATTTTGAATGCATGTTATACAGTTTATACTATGCATTTAGCCCAGAAGATGGTCCCCTACCTTGACTTGGCCTACCTGGCCCCTGGGATCTGCCTTAAGTCTCAATGATAAAGGCTGATGTAACATAAATAAACGAAATACATCATTGTATATTAAACTGTACATCATTGATATAAGAATAATGTGTAATTGTGATTTTGGGGTGTACAAATAATATTGAAAATGTATATTTTTATAGGACAGATTTGGTGTGAAGAAAGAGAAAATGGCATAGGGCTAGATGAGGACTTCCCCAATGTGTAGTATTCCTTAATTTTTCCTATTAAGATATTCTTCTTTCTCACATGCTCTTCACTATGTCAAAGACAGCTGCCTACACATAAAACAAGTATAAGAAGAAAGTTGGCTTTCAGAGCCAAAGTAAGTTAACAGAGGAGCCTAATTAAGCTCATAAAAATCCAATTTTTTGCTAAAAAAATAATTAATTTGATTTTTCATGTTAAATACCTGGAACACTGCTTGTAATATCAGAGTGGGTTATAGAGAAAGCACATTTTGAAAAGAAAGTGGGAGGAAGTAAGATACAGATAGTGATGCATGAAGGCTAAGTAAATAACAGGGCGAAATGTGGGTAGGTCAGGATAGTAGCAGAATATTTAAAGACTAGCAGACATTAAAGAGAGCTTAGCTCAGATAAATGATGAATAATGAGCTCTAAGCTGATTCTTGCCAACATTCAAAGGCATTTCATGCATGTCTGACAGCAAAATCCTGTATGAATTTACCCCTTCTAAGTCCATTGAGGGCTCAGAAGGATGTAATTCTGTTTACGATTGCATTGGGGGAATTAGAAATTAAAGGGGTAAGCTCTTCTATGAAAATGTAATGCACAGAAGGTTTGCTGAAGTTAAGAAAGACTTTGCCAATTTGCAGTGACCACAGAGAACATGAATACACAATTAATGAATGTTAAGAATCATGGGAAATAAATCACTATATCCTCAAAAACCTAGAGGAGGAATGAAGAGATCACCATTATGTTAGTAAACTTTCACTTGTATTGGTTCTTGTAGGTTATCCGGGCTGTGTAACCGTGGTCTTGGAATTTTCTTTCCTGACGTTTCGCCAGCAACTGTGGCAGGCATCTTCAGAGGAGTAACACTGTGTCTCTCAGTGTCAAGGGTGTAGGAAGAGTAATATATAGTCAGAAAGGGGTTGGGTTTGAGCTGAGTATTGTCCTGCAAAAGTATACCTTGGTATATCGTATACCTTGCAGCTGTGGAGAAGTTTACATCGGGACCACAAAACGCAGCATACAAACAAAGATAAAAGAACATGAAAGATACTGCAGACTTGGCCAACCTGAGAAATCAGCAGTGGCTGAACATGGACTGACACAAACAGGGCACAGGGTCTTATTCCAAGACACTGAAAGACTGGACAATTCTACCAACTATTTTGTCAGATTGCACAGAGAAGCCATTGAAATTCATAAACATCAGCACAACTTTAACAGAAAAGAGGAGAGTTTAAGAATGAATAAGGCTTGGCTTCCTGTTCTAAAAAACCTCCAGACTAACAAAGACAACATTCAACAATAGCCATGCAGATTAGTTTTGGATTACACACATTAACAGATCACTTCAGGATACAATGGTTCCATATTAACATACCATACCCTCATTAGCACATTATCTTGATACTTACAGGACAATGATTAGCACATTACTTTTGCAGGACAATACTCAGCTCAAACCCAACCCCTTTCTGACTATATATTACTCTTCCTACACCCTTGACACTGAGAGACACTGTCCTTCAGTGTTACTACTCTGAAGATGCCTGCCACAGTTGCTGGTGAAACGTCAGGAAAGAAAATTCCAAGACCACGGTTACACAGCCCGGATAACCTACAAGAACCAATGAACTCTGACCGTCAAAGCCTTCGACAATATTTCACTTGTATCTTTTGAAAGTTCCCCTCCACCCTCCAAATAAATTGTATAGCCTATTGTAATGCTTATTGTATGTATCACCTTGCTTTTACTGCATCGTCTTCTGACTGTAATCCACATTCTGCACTATGTCATGCCTCATGTAGGGTCCCTCCAAAAAACCTAGTCCTATTGCCCTTTTATTGGATGTCTTCTGCTCTCTGATATATTTTTTAAAAAATGTAATCCACCTTGAGTTTTCGTGAGAAAAGGCAAGCTAGTGAAGTAAATTAAATAAAAATAAAATAAATAAGGTTCCATCCTTAAAGATCAATAGTCCTAAATGTACTGACACTGCTCCAAGAAATGTAAGCTCTGATGCTGGAAAAGACATCCCAAATCTCACCCTAGGCATCAGCCACAAACCTACTAACACCATTGCTAGTGATGCTGGAAGTTCTTCACCTAGCTAGGAATACATATTGAGAAGCCCCTAACTGAAACAGGGCAATCACAGTTGTCTAATAATTTTAAACAGTGTTCTATTGCCATGTTAACATCCTGAACTCTCCTGCTGAGAGTAGAAATAACTGGGAAACCTACAGTGTTTTTGAGATAGAGGAAACAGACATGGACAATAAAGGTGCAGAGAATGAAGTTGGCTAGTGTCCTACCATACTCCAGATCTTCAATCCAACATATAGTAACAGACTGGTTTTCAGACATCAGTTATATAAGTGGGTCAGAGATTATGAAGACAAAGGAGTGTGAATGTGATTTATGATAATGCCACAGCTGTGAGTTCAATAGTGGCATTAGGATTCCTTTTCATTCTCACTCAAGTACATATTGAGTTGTGATTTCATTAATGCATAAATTGCTTTTACCCATGAATAAATGGCTCAGATGCCAATGTTGCCACTAGGGTTGTGCCAAAAAAAATTCGGTAAATTTCGGGTTCGGGTTTATTTGGCCCAAATTTACTTTTTCAGTAAATCTGAAATAAGCCAAATACCCATACCAGTAAATATGGGTATTCTGTTTTATTTCTGGGTTTCCTAAAAAAAGGGGGGGTCCATTATAGTCAATGGGGGAAAAATTGAAGCTCCTGTGGGGGACTTTTTGTAGGTAGCTTCAAGGGACTCTCCTTGCATGAATCCCGAAGTTTGGTGAAGATTGGGTCAGGAGGTCCAATTTTATGGGATCCTGAAGGGGTCACCCCCCCATAGAAATGCTTGGTAAAGTCTACAATGTTTTTCTATGGATCCCCTTCAGGACCCAATAAAATTGGATCCCCTGACCCAGTCTTCACCAAACGTTGGGGTCCCTTGCAGCTATGCTGTGAATTTGGTGACTCTACCTCAAAAAATGCCCCCCCCGAGAATTTTAAAAGTACTGACTTTTCATAGTTTGTAATGGCTGCTT
The DNA here is from genome assembly GCF_029931775.1 of Euleptes europaea. Classification (NCBI taxonomy): domain Eukaryota; kingdom Metazoa; phylum Chordata; class Lepidosauria; order Squamata; family Sphaerodactylidae; genus Euleptes; species Euleptes europaea. The sequence continues at coordinate 8,216,665 of NC_079326.1, read as the reverse complement.
CGCCTCACTAAAGAATTGTGGGGAAACCCAGTTTCTCATGAATGCTTACAATGGACCTGCACAATAGCTCATTGCAAGCATTCATGGGAAATGGAGTGTTCCCACTATTTTTTAGTGAGGGGAAGTGGCCATTACAGACTATGAAAAGTAAGTACTTTTAAAATTCTCCTTGGGGGTATTTTTCGAGGTAAAGTCATCAAATTCACAGTGTAGCTTCATGAGATTCTTCTTGCATGAACCCCAACGTTTGGGAAAGTTTGGGACAGGGAGTCCAATGCTTCTCTATGGATGGGGGCAACCCTTTTTGGGACCCCATAAAATTGGACCCCCATGCCCAATCTTCAGCAAACTTTGGAATCCATGCAAGGAGAGTCCCTTGAAGTTACCCAGAAAATTTGGGAACTCTACCTCCATAAATGCCTCCCCCAGAGCTCATTTTTTTAAATCCCATAGGGAAAAGCCTGGGAGAAACTGAAGGCGAAAACAGCCAAATACCTATTCGGCTGATACAGTGATCGGTTATCTGGCTTTGGCTTTATTTCCAATTTTAATATTCAGATTTAATTAAATCTGAAAGAAGCCAAAAAGGCCTTTTTCGGGGGGTTTTTCGGTTCGGGTTTATCAATATGCACAACCCTATTTGCCACTTTGCTTATGTCTCATGCTCCATCAGTGGGAAAGGAAGGCATGTATCAATGACATTTTAGTTTGGCTTCGAGTGCCATTCTCAACAGCATGAATTTTTCATTGTTTCTAATTCAGGTATGTTATGGCTGAATTGCCAGTATGGTCATCTCTTTGTTATCCATGATATAAATGGTAGGATGGGAAAAGCTAACCTCATGGTCTCATTAATTTGATTTGACTGAGGCAAAAGGTTCTGTTTTCCAGTATGAAAAGGCCCTGTGAACAACTGCACTTGAGATGCAATGCAAAGTGTTCCCCCATGTTGGCAGAGACATTAATTATCATTAATTGTGGCTGGGAGGCAGTTGCTGGCTATGTATGTATAGCCACACCATGCTTCTTTTGGCAATTGTTTTTCTCACTAATTGAATAACTGTTTAATCATTCCATTTAATTTAAGTTACAGCTGCTCTGGGGATTTACATGCCAGGATATATCTATGTAAATATTGCCTTCCTCTTTTCAAATCTGTTTTAAATTAACACCCTCAAACCAAGAACAAAGCAATGCTTGTCATAAAGAAGAAACGGGAGAAGGATTAAAATTCACTAATAGCAAGAGATAAACTCCTGCCATTTTGTTGTGCTATAGACCTCATTCCCTACAAAGTCTCTCTTCTGAAAGCACATTTTAAAAGGAGCACAACTAACATCTGCCAGATATAGTTCATTTTCTCCAAACATGCCACAGCAAAGCTAAAAAGAGGTAGGAAACATGATCACCTCCAGTTTGGCAATTGACCATAACTTTCAGATTCTGAAAATATGTAGAATATTTGGGGTCATATACTAAGGAAAGGATTATTGGGAGGGGGGAGTTAAGGTTCAGGTGAAACACGTGCATTTTTCTTCTATGGCTTTATTTATTAAATTCCTCCAATAGGCACAGGGTAACACACATGGATTTCCCTCTGCCCCTATCCACACATCAGCCCTGTGAGGTAGGTTAGGCTGAGAGAGATGGTTGATCTGTGAAACTGAGGATGGCCAGTCTCCAGGTGGGCCTAGAGTTCTCCCAGAATGATCACTGATCTCCAGACAAAAGAGGTCATTTCCCTTGGAGAAAATGGCTGCTTTGGAGGGTGGGCTCTATGGCATTATACTAAGGTCCCTCCCCTCTAGGGTTGCCAGGTCCCCCCTGGCCATTGGAGGGGGTGGGGTAGGGGTGATCTTACCAGGCTTAAAATGAGGCCGAGGCCTCGATGTCGCCTGCATTATGACATCATTTCTGGAAGTGATGTCATTAAACAGGCGACGACAGGGTTTTGCCCAAATACCAGAGCATCTCTCCTGTTGTCATCTGTGTGCTGATGTCAGTTCCGGAAGTGACATCATCAGGCAAGAAATGTTGAGGCCTGGGCCTCATTTTAAGCATGGTAAGACCCTCGATGGCCAGGTGGACAGCGCAGGGGTGAGGGGCCCAAAGTGGAGGATCCCTCACCTCCGGGGGGGGGGTTTCCGGCAACCCTACTCCCCTCTCTAAACTATGCCTTCCACAGACTCCAGCCCCAAATCTCCAGGAATTTCCCAACTAAAAGCTTTAAAATATGAGAACCTAAGGCCAGTGTGGTGCAACGGTTAAGAGCGGCAGATTATGGTCTGCAGACTCTAATCTGGAGAAACAAGTTTGATTCCCTACTCCTCCACATGAAGCCTGCTGAGTGACCTCGGCCAGTCACTGTTCTCTTTTAACTCTCTCAGCCCACTTGGAGTCAGGCAATGGCAAACCTTCTCTGAACATTACTTGCCTTAAAAACCCTATGGGATCACCATAAATTGGCTGTGACTTGATGGCACTTTCCACCACCAAGGATTTATTAGATGAATGGTTAACTGAAAAGAGGAAATGTACAAAATGTATTTCTATGTAGCTATAACATGGAAAGCAGGCTGTTCCTTAATTCTGACGAGAAGACATACTTAATTTTTTTCATACAGCCACAGTTTTGCTGCTGCTAATGAGAAAATTACTATGGAACAAACAAGCAAGAATAAGAAAAAATGAATAATTTCATGTAATGGTTTAACACACATCATCATTATGATTATGTATTATTGCTTTCCTCTACAAGCAATTAGTGGCTACCTGTGAATTTTCATTCTTAAAGGACCAGTTCAACTTCTTGCTATAGATCATCAGCCTTTTTCTCCATGCGCTCCCAGAACCAAAAGGTTAAGCTTAACTTCTCCTAATTATGCCTGTGTGGGATCTATGGGACTAAATCAGGAATAAAGTTTGCAAGACAAATTAATTTAAACAGAATGTCTTTAGCCCCAAACTCTCCATCATATAGAACAATGCAACAAAGATACATAATAACAACTGGGTATAACAGTGAACAGAAACGTGCAACTGACTGCTGAGTTCTATTCAATGACTAGTTTGTGAGTGCAAAATTTCTGTAAGCTAAATTCAATCTTTCTTCCAATTAACCAAGATATTAGATTCTTCCAACTGGCTTGATTTAGGAAAAGGGATTCAGTTCCAAAGGACTGGACAACACAATAACTGGATTATAATCTGGGATTTGAAAGACATAACCCTGAAGTAACAATAGAATTACAACAATAGTACCAGTTATATTAATTTTCAATATACATAATTTCCAATTACCTTAATCAAGGTGATGAGCCTAGAAAATGTTATCCAGTTTCCCATGAAAACATGCACACTAACCTTCCTGAATATCCATTGATATCTCAGACTGAATACAGAAAAAAAGTTTTAAGCTTCCCATTCATGTTCTGCCTGAAAACTGAAACTGTACAGTCGTAAAAGTATTCTGCTATTTTATACTTTTGCCTATTAGTCTTCAGCATTTGTAATCTATTGATTTAGGTACTATGACTTCTGTAGTATTCCGAAGTCCATTTCATGTTTTATTACAGGTCCAAAGTACCTGAATCTAGGTCAGCTCCATTCAGGGTTGCCAGACCCGCTGATCATCACAGTGGGGAAATGGGAGAGGGGGTGTTGTGTGCACATTTAGAAGTGATGCCACTTCTAGATGACACCCTAGGAATCTCTCAGATCTTTATAGTAAAGACCATAGAGATTTGGGGTGATCCCTATAGCATTGCCCCATCACTTCCAGGCTTGATGTAAGGTTGCCATGCTCCAGGTAAGGCATTATAACTGATCTCCAGACTATACATATCAGTTCCCCTGGAGAAAATGGCTGCTTTGGAAGATGGTCTTTATAGCATTACACCCTACTGAGATCCCTTTTCTCCCAAACCCCACTCAACCAGGGTAAGCTGGCAAAGCAAGCTGCTATGCAGGATTCTGGTAGGGTTTGCATTCTTTTATTTTTTTATTGTAAATAATATTGTACTATGCTTATTCAAGAAGACCCTGAGTGATTGCAGCATCTTACATTCAAAAATTTCCCACAGTTGAGGATGTCATTGTTTCACTGTTTTCTTTGTAATTAAGGTTTCATTCTTAGTATAAAACAAGTGGGGACCTGAAAGAAACTTGCAGGGAGGGTGCATCCCTTCCCCCCTTCTCTGACAATCTCCCCCTTGTTTCTCCACCTCCCCTTATCTGTCAACCTACCCCCTCTTTCTTTTGTCCCCCACCCATTCACCATCAATTTCCCCTCCCCTTTCAGCCTCTTTCTTCCCCTCTCCCCTTCTAGTCAATATCCTCCTATCTCTTTCTCCCCTCCCTCACCTTACCTTACCAGCAGCTGCAGTGTCTGGGAGCTGCTCTAGGCCTGGAGCAACTCAGGAAGCTGCACCATGGCCAGGTCATATGCAGATGCTACCAGCTGCGAAGAATAAAGGTACCGTATATACTCGCGTATAAGCCGAGTTTTTCAGCCCAAAAAAAGGGCTGAAAAAGCCGGCCTCAGCTTATACGCGGGTCAATAAGGTAGGGGAGGGGAGGGGGGAGGAGGGAGGAGGGAGGAGGGAGGAGGGAGGGGGCAACTTACCGCCACCGCCATCGCCGCCGCCGCCGCTGCCGGGCCCATGCGGCTTCCCCCGGCCAGGAGCGCCCTGTGAGGGCCTCCTGCGGCCGCTGCAAGGCCGCGTGGCCGCCGCCGGGCACGCCTGGCTCCCCCCGCCCTGGAAGGGCCAGGGGAAGCCTGCTACGGCCTCTGGAAGGCCGCGCGGTTGCCGCCGCCGGGCGCGCCCGGCTCCCCCCGCCCTGGAAGGGCCGGGGGAAGCCTGCTCCAGGGCGCCTCTGGCTCCCCCCGCCCTGGAAGCCTCCTGCAGGGGGGCCCCCGCCGCCACCACCACCGCCTTCGCCGGGAGCCCTGTCAGGTAAGCCTGCGGGGGGGGGAGGGGTTATAAGCCGACCCTCGGCTTATACGCAGGTGCCTAATTTTTCCCCATTTTTGGGGAGAAATTAGGCACCTCGGCATATACGCGGGTCGGCTTATACATGGGTATATACAGTAACTGCATTGTCTGCGTATGCACAGAAATGCTTTTTTTATATTTTGGGGGTAATTAAAACCCCCAATGTCCTTCTTTAAAATTTCAGATTTTTCTGTAAATTTGGGAGGTCCCCCAAATTTGCAGGAAAATCTGTTTAGTGTTAATATGGCCCTGATCTGCTGATTTAGATATCTACAGATGGGGGGCATGCTTGAGAAATAGATGTATAGATATTGTAATCATTCTCTACATCCCTCTGTAGGTAGGGCTGTTGAAAAATAAAATTGGGTAAAATTCGGGTTCGGGTTTATTGGCCATTTTTTTTGGAAAAACCCAAATGCTGAATTTCCTATACTGGTAAATATAGGAATTCGGCTTTAAATTCGGGTTTCCCAGAAAACGTTGGCATTTAAACCCTATGGGGCATTTTTGCAGCTTTTCGTGGCTCCTGGGGGGTATTTTTGCAGGTAGAGGTCCCAAATTTTCAGGGTAGCTGGAAGGGACTCTCCTTGCAATAACCTCCAAGTTTGGTGAAGTTTGGGTGAGGGGTTACGAAGTTATGGGGTCTGGAAGAGGTTGCCCCCCTTCCTTCATTGAAATGAAATGCAAACACTTTGCATTCCTTTGAATGGAGAAGGGGGCGACCACTTCCAGACCCAATAAAATTGGAACCCCTAACCCAATCTTCACCAAACTTGGGGGTTCTTGCAAGGAGAGTCCCTTCCAGCTATCCTAAAAATTTGGGACTTCTACCTGCAAAAATGCCCCTCAGGAGCTTTGCAAAAAAAAAAAAAAAACCCAAAGGATTACATTGGTGGGAAAAACTCATCAAAGCATTTCCCAGTTCACCTTGCGTCTAGCCGTGAGAACTGGGTCAAACCAATTAACCTAACAAGCTTTTCCCCACCAATGTTATCCTATGGGTTTTATTTTTTTGCAAAGCTGCCCTTGATGCGCAGGTCACACATGGTCGCCAACATGTAGACCGGCTTCTGGCCAACAGCCTCAAGACAGGTTGTCACACAGTCTTGCAGCCTCTCCACCAGGGTGTGCACTGCTGGAACTAACTCTGCATGTCCTTCAGCTGGTTCCAGAAACTCAGCCATCCTCTCACAAAGCGCGTGCATCATGGGGATGAACAGAGCCAGCATCGCCGTGTCAGAGGAGAGCACCTGTGTGTATTCCTTAGAGGTCTTAAGGACCTCCACAGTTTGAGAAATAGTCAGTCATTCATCCCGGCTGAGCTGCCTCTCTCACCCCACAGCATTGATCTCTTAGAACAATGCCCTGAGAGCTTTCTTCTGCTCCACCAAACACTCAAGCATAGCATGGGTGGAGTTCCAGGAAGTGCTGACATTGCCTTTCAAGCAGTGCTCTGGCACGCCTTCCCGGACCTGCATATCATGCAGCATGTAGTTGTCCTTCAAACTGCGTGAAAAGTGACATGTGAGCTGACAGCATTTCATAATGAGATGCCGGAAATCACAAGTCGCGGCATCCAGCCTGGATTCCTGTTGGGAGCCCAGGCCCAGGGCATCCCTCACCACAAGGTGGAGAAGGTGAGCCACACAGTAAATATGTGCCTCCAGGCCCAATGCCGCTGCTGCTGCCCTGTTGTTTGCGCCACCATCTGTCACCATGAAGCACATGGTGACATCCTTGCCTACCCAGGAAGCTGTTTCTTCATGGTGGCGGCGATGTTGGCCAACGTGAGCACCTTGTCGAACTTCTGGGCATGGAGCATAGCCTGGCGTCAGCCGGCCCATCAGCACACACCCTGCCTAGCGCTTCTCCCCATACCCCCACCCAAAAGGTCATCGGGTTGCCACCAGTGAGCAGTTAGGGAGAGGTACCCATGCTGCGACTGCGGGCTTGACCACAGTTTGGATGTGAAGTACACAGTTCTCCCAGCAGCGCAGGAAAGCTCTGCCTTCACATATGCCCTGGCATCCCTGTACAATGAGGGTATCACAGACCCTGCCATCATGGAGTGAGCTGGGAACTTTTACCAGGGAGCCCGGTCATGGATCACCCTTTGGAACCCGACTTTCTCTACAATGTGATAGGGCAGATCATCAAAGGTGATCATCTCACTGATGAGACAAGTGAGCCTTCTCGCCTCTACCTTAACCACACTTCTTGGCACCCTACTGGCACTACCCTCACCAAGCACCTCAGTCAGAGTTGCTTGGCATCCTTTCCTTACAGGAGCCACTGCACTGTGTGCAGTGCCAAGGAGAGCACAAGGGGAGGGTGGAGATCGCCTCCCCCCTCGGCTGGCTCCTGGCCCTGTGGCCACTGGCACACCAGCTTCTCTCTCCCCCTGAAGAAGCACCGTGTGGTGGCACTTCCTCAAATGGTTCCGGAGTGCGGATGTCGAGAGATGATTAAGGTCTCCCCCTTGACTGACCTGTGCCCTACAGAGCTGGCACTCTGCATAATGTGTATCCTTAGCCACCTGGAAGTGCTTCCAGACCGAGGATGTGAGGGGGCACCCATGCGGAAGGGGCCGCTGCAGGTGCCATGGGAGCAGCCTGCCTAGAGATGCTCGGGGCAGACTCACCATGTCTAGGGAATGCAGGGGGAGATGGCAGCCAGGGAAGGGGTTGAGATGGCCGCACCTCTGGATGCACCTCCATCTCTTCCTCTTGCACCTCCTCCACCCACTCCTCCTGTCTCCCCTTGGAAGAACTTCTGGGTGTGAAGGAGGAGGCAAAGTCAATGGTGTGTCCAGCAACTGTGCAAGTTCCTCCTCTACCCTCTTGGAAGTGGAGGTGAGCAACAAAAGACTCTCATCCAAGAAGCTCATCCCCAAGTCCTCCTCAGGCTGCTCCTCCTCCCCCTGCTGCTGCTGCTGGAAAGGCTCGACAACAGCAGGAGGAGGAGGAGGAGGGACAGCCTGAGCAGCGGACCCCCGCACAGTGCCAGCACCTGCCATCACCTGTGCGGGTGGGGCAGCTCCAGAGTCCCCCTTGCCAAAGAGACTCCTCCACGGAATCTTGGATGGCGGCTCTGGAGCTGCTTCCTGCACATGTTGGGGGCGAGCAGCAGCCCTCCCCTTCCCCTTCCCCTCTAGTCTTCTCCTTCGCTTTGCCCCCAGGGCCCCTCTTACCTGCACCCCTGCCACTCATTGTTCCCCTGGGCCAAACTCTGGCTATCTGTAATGCAAGGAGGTTTTAAGGGCCTAGCTAGCTGTCCTGGACTATGATCAATCCCTGCCCTGAGAACATTTTATGGACCCTCCCCCCAAGAAAACTTTTTTTTTTGCAAACAAAAAGAGGCCCTAACCTATTATTATTATTATTATTATTTCTGGTTTGTTTGTTTGGTTTTTTAAAGAACTACCTGGTGAACCTGGTCTAGAGACCTGTCTAAGTTTAACCTCTCACACTGCCCTGGACATGGACTTTGGAACCTTTTTAAAAGGGGGAAGTAGTGCCTAGTAATGGGGATATATTTTTTATTTTTTATTTTATAAAGGGTACAGAAAAAGAAAAGGATGGTAAAACAGAAAGGGAGAGGTTATATATCATTCGGTGTCTGTGCCTGGCATAGCTCTTCTACATATTGTTGCCCCAATGCTCACCAAACATTACCTGGTAGGTGCTTCAACTCTATTCTATACTTTATCAAAATTTACCAAAATGATATTCTTACTTAAATCCTCAATTGGAAGCTACTTAATTCTATACTTCCTAAACAATATATCTATTAAACAGAGACAGCATCAGATTCTCAATCATTACAATCGTATTTATTTGCAATAGTTTAGACCCTCTCTGTGCATCATCGTTACTTCAGGTGTATCTATCAAAGAACAGTTGCCATTTCAATTTATACTCCTCTATTGGAATTTTTTGTAACAAATTAGTCAGCTTAAACATAGTTGCAAATTCATGGAGTTTTGTAATCCATTCAGCCAGATCTTGGACACTCTTGTTTTTCTGGTATTTCGCAAATAGAAGTCTTGCAGCAGTTGTTGCATATTGAAAGAGTTCCTTATGTGGAGTTTTTATCTGAGGAGGAATTATCCCCATCAACATATGCTTAGCATTTAAGTCAACATCAGTCTGTAACAATTCTTGAATTTCTCTGTGTATTTTCTTCCAATATTTTTGAGCTATTCTGCATGTCCACCATTGATGGAAGAAAGTCCCTTCTGTATCTGAGCATTTCCACCAGTTTGCTTGGTTTGATTTGTACATCTTTTGTAGGTCTTTTGGTGCCAAGTACCATCTGTAAAACATCTTATACCAATTTTCTCTAATATCTTGTGACATGGAAAATTTTATTTCGGTCGTCCATAATCTTTCCCATGTTTGCATTGGAATCATCTTCCCAATGTTCTGCATCCACTTGATCATGCAAGTCTTAACTTGTTCTGGGGCTGACTCATAAGTTAAAAGTATCCAGTAAATCTTTGATAAGATATGTTCTTGCGATTTGGTAATCGTCTGCTCGAAGACTGTTAGTTTCCTATTTTTTCCTGCTTGTGGGAGTCTTTTCTTAAGATTGGTCAAGTTAGTATTTGACTTTTGGTAGTGATGTCTTCGGATCTCGACAAATTAGCACTACATGATCTGCATAACTCCTGATTTTGTACTATTGATCTTCATATTTGAGGCCTTTGATCACAGTTTTGCCTAATTTTGTTGGCCAACACTTCAATTGCCGAGTTGAATAGTAGAATCTTGCCTTGTTCCCTTTTGGATCGTAAAACTTTCTGTCCATTTGCCATTAATCAGCAATCTGGCTCTTTGTGTGGAATATACTGCCTTGACTGCTGTCATAAATTGGTTGCCACAATCGATCTGAAGTAAAACTTTGTGAAGAAAACTCCAAGAAATGTTGTCAAAGGCTTTTTCAGCATCCAGAAACAGCATAGCCGCTTTTACTTTTGTTGTTTTAATACGGTTGATGGCGGCCAAGATAACTCTGACATTGTCTTTCATTTGTCTTTTTGGTAAGAATCCTGTTTGATCTGTATTTATTATTTTCGGGATGCATCTCTCCAACCTTTCTGTTAATACAGTTGCAACCACGGTTACACAGCCCGGATAACCTACAAGAACCATTGTTTTCCCTATTTACAATCTCCTGAAGATCAAAACCTTGTTCTGTATCTCTGTGCTTTTTCTCATGGAGGCTCAATGATTTTGTTTGCTGTTCTAATCTCACGGTACCCCAACTCCAACTCCAAACTTCTTGTCAGTAGAACTGACAATGCTAGGATGGATCCAGGCTACATTTTCCAGTAACTATGGAACATAACTTTCTTGCGCCTTCCTGCTGCAGCACATTGATCTAATTGACATGCTGCTTCTGGGGAACAGGAGATGCTCAGGAATAGCATGGGGAGGGGCAGATCTGGGGCTCTGTACCAGGAAGGGGGAATTGGCCTAAATTACATATCCCCTTACATTAGCAGAACATTTAGTTTGGATCTAATCCTCTGGCAGTAGTTTCAAAGATCAGAAACCAAGGAGCCATAGGTCTGGCATGGTTTGACTGTGCAATCCAGTCAATCCATGTAGCTGTCAGCATTAAATCAAAAGACAACAGCATGCAGCCACCAACTTGCACTCAAGTTGTTTTGCGATGGCATGAGCAATTACACCACATTTATAATGCAAGAAGTCACCTTGAGTGCACATATAAGAGTAATAGCAATATTCGTCTTCTCTGTGTTTGTGGAGAGTATGTCATGGGAAGAAGCATGGAAGATACTAAGAAAGCAGACAGATGATCTGGCAATTAGTCGAGTTGGTAACGCAGTGAATACTAAACAAGAACCTAACAGGCAGGTGGGAAAAATAGGGGAAGGGCTGTAATTCAGAGGTACAGTACATTCAGAAGTTCCCAGGTGCAGTCCATGCCATCTCTAGTCAAGGATCTCAGAGAACAGATTCTGAAAAAGTCCTTTGCCTGATATTTGAATAGCTGCTGCTGCAAAGATTAGATAATACTGAGCGAGATAGACTATGTACGTATGTATGTGCTATCAAGTCACATCTGACCCCAGCAAGGGACTATCAAGGCAAGTGAGAAGCAGAGGTGTTTTGCCGTTGCCTTCCCCTGCAGAGTCTTCCTTGGCAGTTCTGCTTCCAAGTATTGACCCTGCTTATCCTCTGAGATCTGATGGGATCAGGCTATACCATACCATTTCATATCCCAAGCTCACTATAAGGGAACATCATATGTTCATAAGTGGGATGACCAAAAAATTGGTCTTTACCTAAAAGACATTCCATTATAAAGAATCAGGTATCAAAGGTTTTATATGACTATGCAAACAGCTAGATTTTACTCCAGTAGCACCTTAGAGACCAACATGATTTTCAGATTATGAGCTTTAGAGAGTCAAAGCTCCGCTTGTCATACATGACCTGTGAAATTCCATTATTCCCTAGTGTCATCTGATCCCTGCTGAATTTGTTGCTGCAGTATCATCCTCTGATTTTCTCCAATGGTGCAACCTAAGCACATCAGCGACCAAACTAGCAGCTGCCTCTCCTTTTAAAGAGATTAAGATGGCTGGCTCTGGCCAGTGGAGCCCCTGATTCAAGATATCTGATGCCTATTACATTCAAGATGCCTTCACATGAGCTATGTGTATAGTGTGTGAGTCTACATATGTTCGCATACCAAGTGGCAATCTATGGATGTGCCTGTATGTTTCCATTCTGAGTGCTCAGGTGTGCCTTTTTAGTCCTCCTTTCCACATGCTTTGATGCAGTGCAGATTCCCAGCTACCTGCTGGCAAGATGGCAATGTCTCCTTTTACTAAAAAAAAAATCTCCATCAAAATTGTCGAGGCAGGAAGCGCATTGTCTGATGTTGCTGCTGACATGTTAATGGAGATAGCATCTCAGATGCCTGAGATTAGTCAGAGTGAATGCTCTGTGCACTTCAAATTAATCAGCAGGAGACAAAGGGAATCAGCACCGATAACAAACCATTGCTCTGCTCCCAAGGCTATGTCATTAAAGCAGGATGAGAAGCTGACAGGGATAAAAAAAAATGAAACTTGTATACCAGAAAATGTAAGATTCACTGCCTTTCTGGCTGCTTGCAACTCACGATGATCTGTGGGATTAGTTTAGTCTAAATCAGACATCAGTCTGGTGGAGATAGAAATTTTTTTATTGAATGGCTTCAGAGAGATTGCCAGAGATCTTTAGCCAATAGCTGTCTAACAGCGCATCCCTGAGGTTTTGAAGCGAAACCTCTTAGGAGGGGGTGTGACCTCACTGCCAGCATAAGTACTGCGCCTCACCCCTCTGCCGGCGCGGTCTCTCCGTGGCGCAGGCCACAGTGTAGAGAGGCTGCGCCAGCGCAAAAGGGCAGGCCGGGGGGAGGAGCCGCCGGTTAGGGGGCTCCCTATCCTGGTTCGGTTGGTTATGCAGGCTCCGGGAACGGTGGTGCTGTGCCTGCTTTTGAGCAGGTGCAGCCTCGCTGTTTCCTATGGGGCGAAAGGCTTTTTTTTGGTTTTACGGAGTACGGGAATTGGCTTACGAAGAGGCGCCACTGTGTCTCTTCCTTGCCGTCCCTGCTGTCCTCGTACGCCGCCAGCTCAGGAATGGGCTGCAACCCACCTGATCTGCTACACATTGAGTTTGGATGCAGCCAAAATATGCTGAAAACAGATGCAGCCGAAAGTCATTTCACTAACTATTCCTTTGATGTAGAGAGTGTAGAGAGGCCACGCCTGCACAAAGGGGTGGCCCGGGGGTAGGAGCCGCCGGTTAGGCGGTTCCCTATCCCGCGTTCGGCCAGTTACGCAGGCGCCTGTCAGCTCTGGGCTCACCAGGCAAATCCCAATAACCGACTTCCAGACAGGAACTCCATAGAAAGTTGGTTTATTAAGGAATACACAGCAAGTTACAGAAACCGACTTGAAACTTGGCAAGGATACTAATGGGGAAAATACAGAGGGTACTGGAGAAATAAAGGTGAAGTGAACTTTCAGAATTACTGGTTGCAATGACAACCCAGAGATAGCCCTTGTTCCCAGGGCAAGGCAAGACATAACAAACCCAGAGTAGAACAACAGTTCGACCTTGGAACACCACCTGGCTCCGCTGGATACCAGGCCGATGCCTGACAGCGCCTGCTTTTGAGCAGGTGCAGCCTCGCTGTTTCCTATGGGGCGAAACTGTTCCTTTGGTTAACAATTTCCCATCACACAGAGAAAGATGGGAATGAAAGTGAGGAGGGAGATTGTAGAGGGCTACTGAACCTAGGAGAATAACTACTGTATTACAGTATATTAGCCAACTGTTTTATGTCACAACTATGTATTGCATGCCATATTTGATGTCAGTAGATACTGTAAAAGCGTATATAAGGTGGTCTCTGTCTTGCGCTCATCGCTCAATGCCTTAGCATCCTTTGTCTTGCTGGCATTGGCCTTAATTGTGCACGATAAATCTTTTCATTTAACCAATTTGTGTGACTGGCTTTTGACTAGGGACAGGCACCAAGGCCCAAACCTTAGTGCAACCTAAGGGTGGCGCTAACAAGATTTAAAGACTATGCAATACATATCCTGAACTAATTGCTTGTGAAAACATTGCAGGGTTAAGCTGTTGCCACCTCTTACCAGGTTCCTTCTTCACTTATTGACTATTACTGAATCAAGTATGCCTGTAGCAAGAATGGCAGACAAAGCACTTGATTTCACTCTACACGGTTCAGAGGTAGAAAGCTGGTAGCAAATATCCCATATAAGAAATCTGATTATCTCAGCTAACTCCTCCTTCCCTTGAAGGCAACTCTACCCAGACTGTTTGTGTTCTTCCCCTCAATAAACTTTGTTTCAGATTTCATTCTAAGTGGATTTTCAGTATTTCTTCCAAATTTGTGAAGACATTTTGCAACTTCATGAGTGGATCCATTCATATACATTTGCGTATATCACTGTCCAGATCTAGGGTGCTTCTTTAAACAGGGTGTACAACCAAAGCTAACAACTCCTTTAGCATAGAAGTGAGAGGCAGTGGAAGTTTTTTTTATTTTCTTATGCTTAGACTTGCTTAATGTGGATATTACCTATGTCGTAAGTCAGTTTTATCACTTCAGTTCTGCTGCACGTGGAGATCAGGTCTGAACTATTGAGTCTGTGCCCTAAATCTCACTGAGTCTGTAAAACTGTATCTTGATCTCTTCAGTCTGAGGGGGGCACACACAATGGAAAGCTCTCTCATGAAATAGCATTACTACATATAGAAAACTAGCAGAAATGGAAAAGCAATCCATTTGAGCTCTGCTCTGTAGTATGAAGTCATACAATCCAGGCACAGAGATATTACTTTGTGAAAACTGTTACACCAAATAGAGGGGTCTCCTTTTATTGGGGGAAATTAGCTGGAGACTGGTAGAGCTTTGCAAGAGGTTGGTGTGGGAATCTTTTAAACCAATTTTTAAGTGGATGGGTGTACCAGTGGAAAAGGTTCCTAATAAAGAGGCTTTTTATTAATTTTAAGGGTTTTATTTAAAATAGTCAAATTTGTTTATACATTCACACAAATCCCAATACATACAAAACTCAAAAAGCAAAGGTATGAGGGGGTGGACACAAGGATTGAATGTTTCCAGGGGAAAGTATATTTACCATTCCAGGGAGTGAGGTTCCAGATAGAGGCAGCTGCATGCAGACAAGTAACGACCAGCACTACTTGCACAGAATGGAAGACTGTACACAAACATACTGTGGCTCATGTTTTGGATCCAGGAAAAATGCTAGCAATTTGCTAAGGCAAATGGGGATATATTAATACCCAGGAGTTGGAACTGTTGCCTTACTGCACCTGACATTGGCTGAAAAATAGTTTGTCATTGCCAGTGGACAAAAGGTTTGATTGCTGTAGATGAGATTAAGAGTAGGAAGTAGAATAGAACAGGAGATCAGGCAGATCAGAAACAATACCTGGGTACTCTTGGCTAAGTTCCCCTGAGCATTGGCTATTGAATTGGAGATGAAGGTGAGGTCTGGGAAACTATCTGCCAGAGTGAGTCACAGGGCTTGGCTAGCAACTTGTTGAGATTTGTGTCCATCCTGATTCTCTGCATGGAGTTGTTCCTGGAGAGATTTGGTAAGGTGTGTCTTACCTGCTGCAGGAGAGCAAAAGAAATGTCGAAGAGGTCAGTCTTTGTTCCTCGGTGTTCCAAGGAACATCAGATGTTCTGCAAAGGGGAAACATGGCAAACAAGCCTAAATTATGCCCAGTTGGCTTCTGTAGTATGGCACAAACAAGATGGGCGCCAGGAGACCCCTTTTTCTCTCTGGCTATACAGCAGTGTCCCAACCTTGCACATTAGCTCCAGTCCTGAACACCTTGCCTGGTGTACCAGGGTAGTCTAGGGCTGTTAGCATACCACAACAAAAACCACCCCTGTATTTCTGTGCAAAAGGGAATAAAGGAATTTTGGCAGTTCACTCACCCTATTCTCCCCAGAGCAGAAAAACCAGAATTAAGAATGAAATCCCTTAATCATTGCCAGTGGGTATAGGGATGGTCACTAGAACAGGCAGTTTTGAATTCCTCACCTTTCTGCACTATATTTACAACTCCTGAAGGAGTAGAGTAGACCCAGGGGCAAAGGAAAACAGCCCTAAAATTGTCTCGTTGGTGGTGATGACACATAGAGAGTGATGGAGAGTAAATTCAAGAGAGGAGACAGGGAAGCATCACTGAGCAGAAGACTCAGGATAGCAGCACAGCTCTCTCACTCCCACATGGGCAGAAACAAAAGCTTGCAAGTCCCATTTCCCCACAAATTTGATAAGACAAATACTTGATGTTCATTCATGACATCTGTATTAATGTGGTTTCAAGTATGGTCAATAGAGTTATGACAACATGAAAGGGGAAATAAGCTCAAAATAGACTTGTCTGGTTGCTTCACTTTGGAAAGAGATCAGAATGTGGCCTGGTTTTTATGGTTTTGTGATACTCATTTTGCTCTCCAACTCCCATTTGGCAGCCTTTGTAATCACAAAAAGAGAGTAATGTCTCTACTCCTATCATCTTGTCATAATCTAAAGGATTGTCATGCATGCCAATTGATTTCACCTTCTTCTCTAACTATTTAAAATATTTGTCAATAAAACAGATCAACACAGAAAGAAATCAGGCTTTGACATGATAAATAGTTGCATTGTCACTCCAGAAACTAGCTAGAAAAGGTATGCTACAAGACAAATGTGTCATAACAAGTATGTATTACCTTCAATATAAATGCTAGCTTAGCACCCTAAGAAAGTTATCCTCTGGATTCTGATGGAAGTAGACTACATTAGCTAGCTTATGGCACATGTAATGTACTGTGTCCTGCATTTCATATTAACTTATGAAGTTGACTCTAAATGGGGTATTGCTGACATGTCTTGGATTGCGTTGAATTAGTAAAGAAAAAGATAACAGTGTGCAAATTGAGATCAGCTGCTATGAGGCATGTCATGTTAGAAGTGGGAGCACTGTAATTAGTTTATTTGAATATTTACCACTAAATAGACCTAGTGTGATCCAAGATAACTCCCCCCCCCCCAATGACATGTGCTTTGAAATACTGCCTTGGAAGTCTGGAGTTCAGGAGAATTTGGAAGGGCTGCTGAAATTGCCATGATAATCATCACTGTGGAATATGGCTCATTTCTTGATTTAATATTTTGGCATATTATATAAAATATTATATAGCATAATACAGGGATGATCAAAAGGAATTTATATAACCAATACAGTGGGCTGTGGTTACTATGCTATCTTTTTCATGGACTTGTTCAGGAGGGCAATCTTATAAAGGCAATAGAGTTGTAGTAGTTGTATGTAACATATGTAATACATACATTTTTGTTTCATTCTTCAAATTTTGAATCTCAGTGAGAAAGGTAGACCACAAATGTAGTAAACAAATGAAACCAGTAAATCCTTCCTCAATAGAGTGCTAAATAGGCAGTTTTGCTTTCAGTTTTGCCTAGCTAAACTGGGGCACACATGATAGCCCTGCGAATTGTATCTGATCACAGAAATGTAATTCTTCCTTTGAGGAAACATTACATACACACCCCATTCTAATTTATGACCGTTATTATAGAACAGGGATTCCCAACATGTACGTAGTCAGACATGTAGGTTGGACTTCAAAAGAGCAAATTTTAACAAACTTAAACTTATGCTAGGTAGAATCCCATGGTCAGAAATACCGTATTTTTCGCTCCATAACACACACTTTTTTCCTCCTCAAAAGTGAGGGGAAATGTCTGTGTGTCTTATGGAGTGAATGTGTGTGTTAACTGGAGCCGAATCGCTGAGAGGAAAGTGCTGGGGTTCCTGTGTCTGTCCGGCGGTCTGTCCGGCGGAGCGCTGCTTTTCCCTGCTGGTCTCCTGATCTCACCAAGAGTGATTCAGTGAACTCCATTTAATTTAATTAATTATCCAAGGTAAACTCATTTTCCTGGCACTAGCAGGGCCCCCTCCCGCTCCCCTCCCGCTTAAAGCCCCTTCAGCCACTTACCTTTATCCAGGGGCGGGCTCCCTCGGCGCTGGTGACCTCTCCCCCCCCTCCGACATCAGCTCCCAGAGCGCGCATTCAAACCGCCCACAGGAAAGCATTACTCAATGCAATTTTCGCATTGAGCATCGCGGAAGCGCCTCTAGTGGCTATCAGGGAGACAGCCACTAGAGGCTGGATTAAACCTGCAATGTAAACATAGCAGTTTCTCTGAAACTGCTATGTTTACAGCTGCAGGGTTAAAACTAGGGGGACCTGGCACCCAGACCACTTCATTGAGCTGAAGTGGTCTGGGTGTTTTCCTCCTCTAAAAACTAGGTGCGTCTTATGGTCAGGTGCGTCTTATGGAGCGAAAAATACGGTACTTAAGGAGAAGCGAGTTCAAGAAGGGTGGGCATTTCTTAAAAATAAAATACTGAAGGCGCAATCCCAAACCATTCCTATGAGAAGGAAAAATGGGAGGAGCCTAAAGAGGCCAGGGTGGCTCCATAAACAGCTTTTTAAAGAGTTGAGAAATAAAAAAGACTCATTTAGGAAGTGGAAGGAGGGCCTTATAACCAAAGAGGAATATAAGCAAATAACTAGTGCTTGTAGGGAGAGTGTTAGGAAAGCTAAAGCTCAGTATGAACTTAGTCTAGCGAGAGATGCTAAACGCAACAAAAAAGGGTTCTTTTCCTATGTACAGAGTAAGAGTAAGAACAAGGACAAGATAAGCCCATTGCGTGGACCGGAAAGTGAAATTGTAACAGGAGATGAAGAGAGGGCAGAACTCCTCAATTCCAACTTTTCCTCAGTCTTTTCTCATGAGGGAAGTGGTGCTCAATATGGCATAAACAGAACACGTGATGAGGAAAGGGACTTGCAGCCTAGAATTGGCATTGGGGTAGTACACAAACACCTGGTTTCTTTAAATGAAACAAAATCCTCTGGGCCAGATGAATTGCACCCAAGCGTACTCAAAAAACTGGCAGATGTAATTTCTGAGCCTCTGTCCATTATTTTTGAAAAGTCTTGGCAAACAAGTGAGATGCCAGAAGATTGGAGGCGGGCAAATGTTGTCCCCATCTTCAAGAAGGGGAAAAAGGAGGATCTGGGTAACTACAGACCCATCAGCTTGACTTCTATACTAGGAAAAGTGTTCGAACAAATCATCAAACAGTCCGTCCTTGAGCATTTAGAAAGGGTGGATCTGATCACCAAGAGCCAACATGGGTTTCTCAAGGATAAGTCATGTCAGACTAATCTTATCTCCTTTTTTGAGAAAGTTACTACCTTGCTGGATCAGGGGAATGCTGTAGACATAGTTTATCTAGATTTCAGTAAGGCTTTTGATAAGGTTCCACATAGTATTCTAGTTGACAAATTGGGAAAATGTGGTTTCTCCACAGCAGCCATTTTGTGGTTGGTTCTGCCCCCTATGTCAGCCATTTTTTGCTTGTGCCTGCCTCTCTGTGTCAAAATTCCAAAAGTGCCCACGGGATCAAAAAGATTAGGGACCCCTGCTATAGAACTTCAGACAAGTGATGGATTAATTAACTAATTCAGGGCATTTCTAGTTCCTCTATGTCCAGGAGTAGGTTAATGGGAAACCCAAACTCAACTTATGTTTAACGTGTGACCCAGGACTAAACTTTGGCTTATGGGGGCCAAATCAGTTCTTGAGCATGGAGTAGCTGCAGAAAGGGCTTTAACATTTCTTCCTTCCCCCCCTGCACACTTCTGCTTGAAGAAGAAGACCCGGAGGGGACTGTTTGTCCCACTGCTGGTCCCAAGTTTCTCCTGGGCAGACATGTAAAACTGGCAGAGGGACAAACAGCCCACCCCCACAGCCATTTTCTCCAAGTGAAAGCACACATGGTGGGAGGGAAAGAATGCTGAAACCCCTGCTGTCACTGCGCTGATTTTAGGAGCTGATTTAGCCCTCCCCATACTATTTTTAAGGAGAGGTGGGTTAAGGTGTCCTCCAAATTCACCTTGCATTTAACGTATTGTCTTGCATTTAACATATCATCTAATCAGACCCTAAACTATACAATTCTGCCTATCAAAATTTCCTAGTATTTAATAAAGATAATGCATTGTTTACAGAATGCAATTCCATTTTATTCATTCATCCACTTACTTACATCATTTATAGGTTGTTTTTCTCACTGAGACTCAAGGCAGATTACACAGTGTAAGTCAATACAATCAACAGGATGGGGCATCCAATAAACTATACAATAGGATTTGGACTGTAGAAATCTTTATCCAAGCAGAAAATCTGAAACAGAGCTGAAACAAAGAATAAGCATTTACATGGCACTTTAAACAATACAGAAATCACATAGCAGGATCACACTTACAGCCACAGATAGTATGTATTATACATAGCAATATAGTCCACAATCACTATCTCTTTACAAAGCATTTTTCTGAACTATTTCTTTACAATACAGCCCTATTACCTGTGTTTTAAAACGCTCCTGATTCATTCAGTTTTGCATAAAAGTGTGAGCCACTGTAGAAAATGCCTCAGAATTGGTACAGGTTGTTTGCACCTGCCTGCATAATGGCATAATAAGCAGACAGTGTTCAGAAAATTGGGATATACTGGGAGAGGCAGTCTAGCATGTATGTGGGTCCTAAGCCATGAAGGGGCTTAAAGATGAGAACCAGCAGCTTGAATTGAACCTAGAAAGAAACAGAAATCTTAATGATAGGATAATATAAGTATTGGGAAGGAAGGCAGGATGGAATATTCTGATCTCGTAAGATCAAAGAAGATAAGCAGGGTCAATACTTGGGAAGGGAGACCAACAATGAAGACTCTGCAGAAGAAGGCAATGGCAAACCACCCAGTTTGCTTCTCACTTGCCTTGAAAGCCTCCTATGGGTAGCAATAGCTTTGTGCAGGCCCATTGCAAGCATTCATGAGAAACTGAGTTGAAGCAGATCAATTACCGTGATAAATGGCTATGTTTCGAGATCTTGTATTTCACTTAAAAATGTTATCTTATTTACCCACTTCAAGCAATGACACAACTTTGAATTGTGTTAGAATTCCTTTTTATTGCTAATGCTTCAATACTATTAATGAAAAAGTTAAAAACCCCACTAATAAACATGGAATATATGAAAATTAGATTACATGAAAAAATCTAACAGATTCTAACACATTATCACAGAGGTGAAATACAGTAAAAAAAATTACAATGAAAAATACAATAAAATTACATGCCCATCCATGTGTCATACCAGGGATAATTCTCAGACAAACAGCACACAAGCATGCCTGGCAAAGAATTTCTCACCTCTTACAATCTTAAGTCACTTTATATACTCTTCCAGAGGTCAATTGTTTTGAGAACCAATGACAATTGTTATGAGAATCAGTGGAAAGTTGTTTTGAGAATCTTGCAATATTCTCAGACATCAAAAGACCACTAAGACAAAAATTTCCCTTAACAAACATCTTTCCCTAACCTTGATCTCATGTCAAACAAATAGATGACATAGGAATTAACACCCAAACATAGATGCCATTATACATTCTCAAAATATGTTCCCAATTTTCACATTTCCCTCTTCAAGGCTCATTGACCACAAAGACAAAACAAGTCATTATTGGACTTGCTTATAATGCACTCATATTTGACTTAAAAGCAAGAGAAATCACAAAGGCAGAAGAAATCACAAAGGTGTTTTTCTGTGCATTTTGTACTATCATCAACCTTGACAACTTTGTTTTGGCTATATTTCCAGACTTCAACTGATTATCCAATGCCTGAGAACATTGTATCTGACCTTCCTCTGTGGTTTTTCAAATGCCTTCCAAACATCCTGTTTCACAAACAACTCATTCTTTCAGGTCTCTCTCTCTCTCTGCAGACCCAAATTAGAAGCCTTAAATCCTCACTTGGAGTTTAAATCAATGCTGCAGTTTGTCAATTATCTATACTTTTAACCACAAATGTATTGAAAACCATAACAGAGTTTTCCCACAATTCTTTGCTCAGGAAGTAGCCGTTACAAACTATGAAAAGTAAGTACTTTTAAAATTCTGCTGGGAGCAGGGGGCATTTTTCAAGGTAGAGTCACCAAATTCACAGCATAGCTGCAAGGGACTCTCCTTGCATAAACCTGAAAGTTTAGGTCAGGGGGTCCAATTTTATGGGGTCCTGAAAGGGTTGACCCCCTCCTCCATAGAAAAGCATTGTAAACTTTACCATGATTTTCTATAGATGAGGGGTGACCCCTTGAGACCCCATAAAATTGGACCCCCTGACCCAATCGTCACCAAACTTTGGGGTTTATGCAAGGAGAGTCCCTTGAAGTTACCCTGAAAATTTGGGAACTCTACCTCCAAAAATGCCTCCCCCAGAGCTAATCAAATAAATTCCCATAGGAAATGCCTGGGCAAAGACGAAGCTGAAAAAAGCCGAATACCTATTCAGCTGGTTCAGCAATCGGCAATCAGGCTTTGGCTTTATTCCCAGTTTTAGTATTCAGATTAAATTACTCATGAAAGAAGCCAAAAAGGCTTTTTGGGGGCGGTATTTTTGGTTCAGGTTTATCAAGATGCACAGCCCTAGTGGTCATTGTCATAAAGGGGAAATTGGAAGAATGTCCAGACTTAGATGCCTGGAAAGATAAAGCAGCAAAGTATGCAGCGATGGCTAAGCTGACGAACTATGTGAATCAAAGACCCAGCGAAGAGTTCCCCAAAAAATTGGAAATTATACAATGCATATGTTTTGTGAATTATGCAAAATTAGAAATGAAAATGTTTAGTCATAATATTAGCCCAAGCAAAATAACCAGCATAATGGCTGGTTATTTTGCTTAAGCTTCATTATCTTTCAGCATAGTTGTTGTGTTTTGTTGTACAGCCAGTGAGGAGGGCAGCTTTGAGGCCTTTATATAGGCACTGCATTCCTCCCAGGCAGGCATTTGCCGCATAGTGTTGGCCCAACTCTCTGTGGCAGTATGGGTTTAGCCAGTTGCTTCAGGGCCATGTGAGATTTTGTGGAGTTGCCTGTGGTTGGCTTTTTAGGGGATAATTCTTCATGACCTTGCTTCTGGAAGGCAGATCAATAGGCCTGGTCTTTGGACTGGTTAAACTAGTGATGACAGCACTAAGATGGGTTACTCATATAGGTAAGACAAATTGATGAGCATCCTGAGGCATTATACAATGAAGGCTTGTTTCTTACAGTTCATCATTCATTGTATGTTAGGGTGGGAGGAAACCCCATCAGCGCTGAGCAGCATCAACCAAACCCTTGGTCAACTGTGTAGCACGTTGGGAGACAGGAGACGAGGCTTGCTTCCCATGGCACAGTTCATGTGCAGGTGAGGATAAACCAGGCCAGCAAGATCACTCACCAAGTTTGGAGTGAGGGTGGAGCTGAACAAATGTTAGCAGCCACTGGGCTGTTGTAGTTATAAACTGTCCTTAAACATGATTTGCAATACAAATCAACTAGTTAAGCCCAAACGTGGTATTTTGCGTCTTCATTTAAAGGAGTTACTAGGGACAAACATGAATCTGCATTTTACCATTTGGTGACAATGAGCCTGAGACATTGAGAATCTTAATCAAGGCTAGCAGGAGGGTTGATCACAAGACTGGTGGTGGAAAGTGCCTTTAAGTCGCAACTGATTATGGATACTAGGGTTGCCAGCTTTTGGTTGGGAAATACCTAGAGATTTTTGGGGTGGAGCCTGAGGAGGGTGGGGTTTGGGGAAGGACTTCAGTGAGGTAGAATGCCACCTTCCAAAGTGGCCATTTTCTCTAGGTGAACTGATCTCTATTGGCTGGAGATCAGTTGTAATAGCAGGAGCTCCTCCTGCTAGTACCTAGAGTCCAGTAATCCTAATGGAGACCCTTAGGGTTTTCAAGGCAAGCGATGAACAGAGGTGGTTTGCCATTGCCCATCTTTGTGTAGAAACCTTTGACTTCCTTGATGGTCTCCCATCCAAGTGCTAATCAGGTCGGACCCTGCTTTGCTTCCAAGACTAAGCCCACTGAAACAAAATCCATCTATCACCCATTAAGGTTTTCATGAAGGCCATGGTAAATGGCAGATTTGCTACTGCTACTAATGTCTGGCTGTGATGTGAAAAATGAGTATCACTGAAACAAAACAAAAGGTTAAAAAAGTTTTATTCGGAAAACAGAACAGAGCTATGATCATAGGGAGAATCTTAGAAAAAGAATCCCACCTTCACTCAGAACCCCCCCCCCCAGGTTAAATAGATCTTCATGCAAGGGGGTGCACAACATCTAAGGAGTGCAAATTAACAGAACAATGCCTAGTTTATTGCTCCAGAGACAAGAAAAGATAACGGCTGATTATAGCCAGTTTCCTGAGGTCAGGATGTCCTGCTATATGTGAAATATGCAAGGCACCTTTGGTACCCCGTTGTTATCTTGTCTTCCTCCTCCACACGACTTGCTTTCAAAGTATGCACTTTTGCTATTTGACTGAGGCTTTTAGAGTTATAGAAACTACTTTTGTTTATCAGATGTCCTTCTTAACAATCTCACCAACAAATGGTCTGGTTTTCAGTAAGCATATATAAGCCCAGCTATACTGACAACAAACCAGTGTGGTATAGTGGTTAGAGTGGCGGAATCTAATCTAGAGAACTGGGTTCAATTTCCCACTCCTCCTCATGAAGCCTGCTGGGTGACCTTGGGCCAGTCACAGTTTTCTCAGAACTCTCTCAGCCCACACGGAGGAAAGCAACGACAAACCATCCCAAAAGTCTCTTAATTGAAAATCCTATGGGGTCACCATAGGTCAGCTGTGACTTGACGCCACTTTCCACTACCATACTGACAACATTTGCCCAGATGGTAACACAGTCTTGATGCAGCTTATAAGTTCTGTAGGCTTTCTCCAAGCAGGGCTAATGTCATAAGAGCAGAAAAAATCATGTGTGAGGAGAATGATTTTTTAAAAACATTTGAAGAGGAAGCAATTCAAAGATTTTATTGTGGGTTTTAAGTAGTGTAAAGATCTCCAGGTGCTGTCCTTCCAATCTACTTAGGTCCTCAGCTAATTAATATGTGAGCTGATTTGGAAGAGAGGATTTAAACAATTACTTGTGTAGGCCCTAAAGCCAGACTTTTAGAAACATCCTTGTATTTTTAAAGGAGCTTGAACCAAGTTCTGGAAAGCCATAAAAGTATGTGTGGTTTATAAAGAGAAGTGGAGAGAAGGATTCTCTACAAATTGCTTGTAATGGAGATTTAAATTAAAAAAATAAAAGATTTATGAAGCTACAAAAGCTACCACCATCATGATTATTCTAAAATGATCTCTGAATCTGTTGTGGTGTGTTTATGACTTATGAAATACTTGAGCACTATTATAGTAAGAAATAAAGTGCCAGAAATTTCTTTTGAGGCATTCTTGCATAATTTATGTGATGGATTGGACAAAGTCTTACCAGGGTTTCTTCTGGCTATCCATTCCTTTCTTTATTCAGGCTTAATGGGGTTTATTGCAAAAAGAGAGAAGGAAGAGGAGGAGAGAAAACTCACTAACTTCCAGTGGGATCATAGCTTCATAAATCTAAGCAGAGATGATTTGTAAAAGCTACTAGTTGGCCAACATTAGTAGTACACTGGGATTGTTCCACAATTTTGTTCATATTTTACATAATCCCCACTAATTGGATAGAACATCAGCTTGCAAATATTGGCCCAGATCCAGAGACTGACAAGCACCACAGAAAGCTTTTTACCACATGCTGCTTTTTGAGTTCTCGGGGCTAGAGAACAGAAACCACTCAGACTTGCCTTAAGCCACCATGAAAAAGGCAGAATGTTCACAAATACAGCTTGTTGCCTTGCACACCACTTTCCTCCCCCTTCCTTCTCATGCAGATAATCTAAGTTAGAAATATTAACATTGGTCACCCATGACATACAAATGCAGGAGCATGAGTTACCAGGTATTAGTTCCCTCCCCAAACCAGGATTCTAAACTGTGCTTAAACTCTGGTATGGGAGGGACTAAATGCAATCCTAAACTGAGCTATACCCTTCTAAATCCATTTAAGCCAATGGGTTTAGAAGGTTGTAGCTCTGTTTAGGATTCCACTCTAATTCAGTTAAATTTTTATGTGCACATTCTAACTAGAGTTAGCTTTTAACTGGGATTCTCCATGTTAGAAGGGACAGGGGAAGTGTAAGAGCGAAGGCCATGAGAGAATACTGCATCAGTTCATGCATATCCTGACTGACAGTACATTCCTGAAGGGGGGGGCGAAAGCTCATATGCGGTAGTACAGTGGTTCCCAACCTTTTTTTGACCAGGGACCACTAGGACTTTTTTGTTCGGTGCAGGGACCCCAGGTTCAAAATAAAAATTCCGAGAATTTGAAAATAAACTTTAATCAGAACTGTTAGTTAAACATTAAACTTAGAATAATATTTGAATATGTTTTTTTTATAATAGAAAACTTTTAATTGAAAAGATTAATTTATTATGGGTTTATAACTTTGTTTCGCGGACCTTAATTCAAGGAGCTTCTAAGGCACTGGTTCCCAACCGGGGGTCCGCGGACCCCCGGTTGGGAACCAGTGCGCTAGTGTGACCCCTACGCCAGCATCAGTGCCACTTGCACCATGCAAACTGGCACAGAATCCGGCATTGGGGCACTTATGCTGGCCTCCCCAAACCGCAGCTTCCCATGGACGCTAACGCAGCCTCTCACCAGCATTCTCCCGGTGCAAGTCCCCATGCCACTGTTCCGGGAGGCATTCCCAGGGCATTCCAGGGTGTAGAGCTGCCGTTAGATATCCTCCTAACCACTTTCACGTTGGGAATGCTCCCTAACAAAATGGTGTTGCTGCACCACCACTTCCTCAGTTTGTAAGCTAATTTGCATGGACATTATGCTATGCACCCCAGATATGAAGGGAGTCCCAAACTTTGAGGCGCCAGCCTGCCAATTGGCTCTTTCTGCCAGTCTTCAGCAACACTGAACTTCTGAACCTGAAAACCGATCGACAGCTTGGCTCGCAAATGCCTGGATGATGGGGGAGACCCCTTTGCTGGCCCATAAAATTGGGCCCCTTTCCCAAAGTTCACCAAACGTTGGTGACCATCTAAGGAGTGTC
The DNA here is from genome assembly GCF_029931775.1 of Euleptes europaea. Lineage (NCBI taxonomy): Eukaryota > Metazoa > Chordata > Lepidosauria > Squamata > Sphaerodactylidae > Euleptes > Euleptes europaea. Next base: position 8,189,962 of record NC_079326.1, on the reverse strand, counting down.
CCTTGCAGCCAAACTGCAAATCTGGTGACTCTACTTCCAAAAATGCCTCCACAGGAGCTTCAAAAAAATCCCCATAGACTATAATGGGCCCATATTTTTTCGGTAAATCCAGAAATAAACAAAATACCCCTATTTACCAGTATGGGTATTCAGCTTATTCTGGATTTACCCAAAAAAAGCAGGCCCAATAAACCTGAACTTGAAATTTACCAATTTTTTTTTTGCACGACCCTAATCCATTCCTATTAGATGAACTGCATAGATGGATACATGCTATTATGAATACATGACACTGATCAATGGAAATCAATGGAATTTATGAGTTTATGAATGTATGATCGAAGGATGTGTAAACAACCCCCTTTAGGTGTGCACAGATGGGTATCTGTGGTGGAGACTGTAACCTCCTGCAATGGATATACCAGTTATGACTTAGCACCAATGCCCTTTTCCCTTTGGTATTCCAGAAAAAGATGGGTAGCTATGGATTTTAAAACATTAAAAAAGGGTTTAATTTGTAGTCATCCTTCTCTGCTTTTATGACATGCTTATTAAGCACGGCCAGCCCAGGTGGGAGTAAAGTTTATCTAGGAGTTTTTTACTTACCAGGAGAAGATGCCAGGTTTAACATCTGCTCCATTCAATATTTTGGCAGCCATTTAGCACATTTATATAGGGTGCTGTCAGAACAGTGAGGAAGAAGCTGCCAATGCTGTATGTTAGTTTCTCCCCAGTAATTCTCCAATAAATAAAAAGAACTTCAACCTGATCTACTGTCTATATTTAGAGCTGCCATCTCTCAGAGAAATCCTCACTGCCTCCCCAGAACCATTGTTAACGTGCAACTGTAACCTATTCAAATATGTACAAAACCACCTCTTGCCTAATACTGGAGATGTCAACAAAACAAACATTAAGCTGCTATTCAAGTTATCCAAAGAAAAACAGCTTGTGGCAATTCAAGTGTAATGTGTGTATACAAAAACACGTAGGTTGGCAAGGTGACAAAATACTGGAGATGAACACAAATTAAATAAAGGCAATGGAGTGGTCACGAGTCCTAGACAAATTAGACTGTTTGATTATGGAAATGTGAGGACATGTTGTATAAAGGAAACAGGATCAAAGAGGAAGCATGGTGTGATGGGGAGGGGATCTCTCCCACATCTCCTGCTTCCTTTTACCTCAGATAATTGAGATGCCAGAGGCTTTATTCAGTTCAACAATAAAATAACAATTTTTTATTTACAGGGAGAGGTATTGGAGGAGAAACCTGTATTAAGGAAAGGTACACATGTTCTATATAAATAGTGAGGTGCTCAACAAGTGCAGCACAGATGTTATTTTACTTAACCCAGGTTTCCAACTTTTTAAGGTAGCTTAGTCCCAGAACTTGCACACAGAGGTTCATGTGTATACTCCGGTGCCTAAAACTAGGAAGTATGGAGGTTCTTCCTTCTCCCTTCCTTTTTGTCACCATGGAATTACTTCACAGCTCTTAAAGTAATTCTTTCACAATACGGGGGCCAGGAATTCCTTAGAGGCACAACCCATCACACCATTTTTACCGGAGTAAAAAAACCCCATTTTTCCCCAGCAGTTCAGTCTCCTCCCTTAAGCTCCGCCCATTCCCTGTATGTCCCTCTCACACACAGTCACTGACAGACATTAACCCTTAGCCTGTAACACATGGCTTTGATGTTATTAGTTAGCCTGAAGGGTATAGGTGGGGAGATATAAGTTCAAAGCTCTGGTATATCATCAGTCTGCTGTTCAGGTTTCCATCTGTAATCAGAGCCTTCCCCCGAATTCTTCTACAGTACCTCGGAATCAAAGGTTTATCCACTACTAAGAGGTCTCATCAATGCAGCAAGTCTAGAAATGGGAAAAAACAAACAAACAGCAGACCGAACTCTGTTTCCAATTTTATTTTCCCAGCTTCAAGAGAAGATTTCTTGTAGAAAAATCTGCAGGCCCGTTCAAATTTCAGCCCTTTCCATTTGCACTTTTTTTTAAATTAAAAAGTGTTTGCTTTTTGCACGTAGCATAGTAAATCAAACTTCACTTGCTAATACCATCCTTTTCCTCCCCCTGACAATCCCGTAGATTAATTATTCATTCACAATTTAAGGAGTTTAAGGATGTTTGTATCTCCACAGTTGGATTTAGCATGGCAGCTGGCCAGGAAGCTGATGTTGGCACACACTCACAATTTGCTGGCTTGCTTACATTACATATACCCAAGTGACATCATGTGCAGGCCATACATCTTTGAATATCAGCTACATTTCAAGAGTCTGTGTTTTTTTTTCTTGTGGTTGCACAGTCAGCAACATTAATCATGGTGATACATCCTCAGAATGTAGTAGATTGAGTCACAATTCTCAAGTGACATTGTGATAACATACAAAGTATTCGCAATGAAGTGTCGAATAGTCAATGAATGTGAATACTACTGACACTGGGAGTCAGGCAAGCAAAGTGGAAAGTGTTGGAATTAGGGTTTTCAGCTCCAGGTTGGATATTTTGAGGGTGGAGCCTGAGGAGAGTGGGGTTTGGAGAGGGGAGGGACTTCAATGGAGTATAATGCCATACAGTCCACCTTCCCAAGTGTCCATTTTCTCCAGATGAATTGATCTCTGTTGCCTGGAGATCAGCTGTAATAGCGGGAGATCTCCATCCACCACCTGGAGGTTGGCAATCCTAGTTGGAATACTAGAGAGACCGGTCACAAACATGTTCATCTTAATAGTTGCGATTCGGCCCAGCCATGAAATTTGAAGTCTATTCCATCTTTCCAGGTTTTTTTTTCTATCTTGCCCCATAAGGCTTTATAATTTAAATCGTAAAGTGAATCTCCTCCTGCAGATGTTTTTATTCCCAAGTATTTGACATTCTTTTTGGCGATGATGCATTTTAAAATATTTTGTATTTCTTTCATTTCTTCTTTAGATACATTATATAGAATCATGTTGGTTTTTTGTTTATTCAGTTTGTATCCAGAATACTAACTAAATAAGTCAATCTGTTGTTTGATCTCCTGTATTGATGTCTTCTGATTGCGGCAAATTAATACCACATCATCAGCATAGCTCCTGATTTTATATTCTTGATATTCAAATTTCAGTCCATTGATTTTTGGATTGCATCTTATTCTGTTGGCTAGCACTTACATAGCTAAATTAAATAACAGAGGAGAAAGAGGGCAGCCTTTTCTTGTACCTTTGATGTTCCATTAATCAGCAACCTTACTCTATGTGTTGTATATATGGCCTTGACTGCTGTTAAAAATTGATTGCCACAATCTATCTGTTGCAGGATCTTATAGAGAAAGTTTCAGGAAACATTATCGAAGGCTTTTTCAGCATCCAGGAACAACATAGCAGATTTTTCTTTTGTGGTCTTGATACGATTGATTGCAGCTAGGACAACTCTAACATTATCTTTTATTTGTCTTTTTGGCATAAATCCTGATTGATCCGAGTGAATAATTTTTGAGATACATCTCTTCAACCTTTCTGTCAAGATAGATGTGAAAATTTTATAGTCCACATTTAATAGCGAAATTGGTCTGTATGATTGGGGAAGGTGACTTTCTTGCTCTTCTTTCGGTATTAACGATATATAAGCTTCCCCTCACGTTTCTGGTATTATGCCTTCCTGGAGTAGATCATTAAAAACCTTTTGAAGATGTGGATATAGGATGTGTTCAAATGCTTTGTAACAGCTGGTTGGCAACCCATCCGGCCTCAGTGCTTTATCTGGTTTTAACTTGAAAGCGTCTGTGATTTCTTGCATCAAAACTTTCTGATTGACCAAAAATAATTCAAGACCTTTCAACTAGAGCTGATGCACACGAAGTGAAGCTTAGAGATAAGAATATTAAATTCCGTGGGATTCCTGAACATTTCGGAAAAGATAGTCTGGAGGCAGATCTCAGGACATTACTTCATGACAATTATGAATTTGAAGAAGATGACACCCTTTTGGAATTCTGCTACAGAATAAACTCATCTTTTGCCACTAAATTTAACAAACCAAGAGATATATTGGTGAGATTTGTTCACAAAAGAACCAGAGATCTGTTGTTGAGGACACAAAGGGACGACCCACTGATTTGGGAAGGAAGCACAATACAGATTTTATCTGATCTCCCGCGAAACGTCTTATCTAAAAGGAAAGAGTACAACGAACTAAAGCTAGAATTGGCCAAGCACCAGATTAGGTTTCGTTGGCTCATTCCATATTCCTTAGAGATCTCACTGCCACAAGGGAAGAGAATAATTCATAATCAACTTCAAGCAAAAGACCTACTTGAAGAATTAAAACCCCCAGAAGATTCTTCTCCAAAAGACTCCGAAGACACTCCGGTAGCAGGCCCAAGTACGTCACAACCGACTCAGAAAGACAAAAAACAACCACTTGAAAAACGAGAACTCAGAAAAAACAAGAAGGCTACTGAAGTTGACAAATTAGACCAAGCAGCAGCATTGTAGACTTCAACTTTAATTTCATTATGAATTATTTACAGATTGTATCATTGAATATCAACGGCCTAAACTCCCCTAATAAAAGAAAGAGAGTTTTTCATAGTTTAAAAAAACAGAAGAAAGACATAGAAACTCATATTAAAAAAGAACATGAAAAACTTATACAGACAAATCAGCTTGGTACTCCCTATCTTGCTTCAGCCCAAGAGAAGAAGAGGGGCCTAGCTATTTATGTTAACGAGAAGATCTTGACTGTTAAGACCCATATTGCAGACCCAGATGGACGCTACCAAATTTTGATTCTATATGGGCCAGATGGAATTTGCTTCACGGTAGCACATATTTACGCTCCAAATGCTGCTAAGGAAGTCTTCTATGAAACGCTCTTTAAGAATCTTGCAGAATATCATCAAGGAGAAATCATAATCTTAGGAGACTTCAATGCGGTTGTGAACCCTATAATAGATAAGACCCACAACAGTATATCTGGAAAATTGCTGAAGAATGTTCTCAAACAAATGAAAGAATTCAACTTAATTGATATATGGAGAATGAAGAATCCCAGAACAAAAGACTTTACATTTTACTCAAATCGTCATGGATCACACTCTAGAATAGATATGTGCTGGATCTCCAGTTCAATGATAACAACTGTGGAAAGAATACAGATTGTACCCAGAATACTGTCAGATCATAATCCAATCGAATTGACTTTGTTAAAAGGCAGAATAGGCATTAGAAGATGGCGTTTGAATGATCAAATACTGCGGAGGAAACAAATACTTGAACAATGTAAACGTGAAGTGGAGGAGTTTTTTACAATAAATAAAACTCCAGGCATGTCTGATTTTGTAATTTGGGATGCAAGCAAAGCCTTTATCAGAGGGAGAATGATTGCTCTGAATACCAAAATTAAGAAAGATAAACAGAAGAAACTTAAAGATCTTCAAGATCAATTAAGAATATTGGGGAAAAAAAGTTCAAACTAAATTAGATAAAAGTACTTTACGAAGTATCAAGATGACCAAACATCAAATTGAGCTGATAGAAACAGAAGAAATCCAAATAAAGGTTAAATATGCCAAGCAAAGACTTTTTGAAAGAGCAAATAAACCTGGTCGTTTTTTAGCTAATCAACTTCGACAACAAGAGAAAACAAGGAAGATTACTGGGGCTAAGGCTAATGGAATAATTCATAACAAACAAGAAGAAATTGAAAAAAATATTTGTTGACTATTACAAGCAACTATATGCGAAGGACGATTTGCAAGAAGACGGATTAATGACTTACATATCAGATGCACAACTATCCAAGCTATCAAAAGAAGATCAAGAGAGTCTCAACCAGAAGATATCAACTCAAGAAATTGTAGACACAATAAATAACTTGAAACTAGATAAAGCACCAGGTCCGGATGGCATTACCCCACAATTTTACAAGCTGCTTGAACAACAACTGACTCCGGTTTTACTTTCTCTTTATAATGAAGTAATTGAAGAAGGTAAGATCCCTTCGTCCTGGCAGGAAGCACACATTTCTTTGATTCCAAAAGAAGGCACAGATCAATTTCTCCCTCAAGCTTATAGACCAATTTCATTGTTGAATATTGATTATAAAATTTTTGTCTCTATAATTACCAAAAGATTTCAAAAATATGTTGGCAAATTGGTACATCTAGACCAAACTGGATTTATCCCAAAGAGACTTATGAGAGATAACGTACGTTTGATTCTTAGTGCAATTAAGTACATAAAGTCTAAATCATTAAAAGCTGCAACGATCTTTCTAGATGCAGAGAAAGCTTTTGATAACATTTCTTGGCATTTTATTTCCAAGACCTTACAACAAATGGATTGTGGAGACACTCTTCTAACGATCTTCAACGCAATATATTCCATTCAGAAAGCACGTCTTTTGATTAATGGCTCATTGTCAACAGAATTTGCTATCACAAAAGGTACAAGACAAGGCTGTCCACTTTCTCCACTTTTATTTGATTTATCAATGGAAATCCTCTCGAATTATATCAGAAATGATTCAAAGATTAAAGGTCTTATAGTAGGAAACGAAGAACATAAAATCAAAAGCTATGCAGATGATGTTGTCTTAATCTGTCAGAACCCTGGACAAACACTTCCACAAGTCTATAATCATATTATGGAATATGCAAAGCATTCTGGTTACAAATTGAACAAAACAAAGACGAAAATTATGACCTTCAATACTACAACAGATGAAGATAAACACATCAAAGAAGTTTTTGGTTGTCACATTGCCAAGGAATCGGTTAAATATTTGGGTGTTAATATATCTTCACTAAACAAGACACTTTTAAGGTCAAACTATTTGAAAACCTGGGGAAAAATAGAAAAGGACCTGAGTTTATGGTCAAACATGAACATTTCATGGTTGGGTAGGATATCGGTGATAAAGATGAATGTACTTCCAAGACTGAACTTTTTGTTTCAATTTTTGCCGATTGATATTCCAGATAGAACAATAGAAAGTTGGCAAAAACAAATTAACCGATTTGTCTGGAATGGGAAAAAACCGAGAATAAGATTCAAAGTGTTACAAGACGAAAAGAAAAGAGGAGGATTAGCATTACCCAACCTTAAACTATATTACCACGCCGCCTGTCTGACTTGGATTGTAGAATGGATAAAATACCCAATAACCAGACATCTCATTCTGGAACGAGCGGACCTTGGACAAGGTTTCCATAAAGTTTTGTGGGATACATCAACAAGAATTCAAAAAGATAAAGCACCAGAAGACTCTGATGTTAAAATGGCATTATTGAAAGTATGGAAAAAATATAAAAAGAGAATAAGTCCCTCTCCACCATCTATAATGTCACCAGTTGAAGCTTATCATGACAATGTTAAATTAAAACCGGGTGTTCATTTTACTTATAATCAAATGATTGAGTCCACAGGAGAAATTAAGACCCTGACCAATCTTCAAGAAAACTTCCAAAAACTGAATTGGTTAACTTATTTACAACTGAGATCTAACATTCAAAAAGACTGTCTTTATCCCCAACCATTTCGTGAATTAACAGAATTTGAGCAGATAATATCTAAAAATGATCTACACTTACTAGGAAAAATTTATAAGCTTCTATTGAAATACGAAACAGAAGAAGAACAAGTGAAAACCAACATGATAAAATGGATGCAAAACTTTGGAGAAATGATTAATATGGACTCATGGGAAAAACTTTGTACTTCTGAAATGAAATATACCGTCTCCCAAGAAGTGAAAGAAAATTGGTATAAAACATTCTATAGATGGTACCTGACTCCCAACATGCTTTCTCAGATGACTACTCCCGGAAAAAGAGGTGCTTGTTGGAAATGCCAAGATACAGATGGTTCATACTTTCATGTCTGGTGGACATGTCCAAAGTTACAAACATATTGGAAAAGAATTCATCAAGAACTACAGTTAATGTTTAATATTAAGTTAACAATTGATCCAAAATCCTATCTTCTCAGTATAGTGCCACCTAACCTACCGTCGGAATTTCATGATGTCTTCAAATATGCTACGACAGCAGCTAGAACGGTTCTTGCAAGAACTTGGAAACAAACTCTAATACCTGAAATAGAAGACTGGAAAGAAAAACTATTGGAATATGCCTGCATGGCCAAGATGACCTTTGAGATAAACCAAAAATCTAGTGATTGAGTATTTGATGGTCATCCGCCGAGAAGCCCTTCAGGTTTGCCGACTGAATATAGGAATCCAAATTTGTCTGGGATGTATAATTGTTTTTATAAAGTTCCGAATAAAAAGTCCTGAAAATCTCTTGTATATTATCTTCTTTATTTAAAAGTTGTTTATTTTTAAGAATAGCCAGATTCCTTCTTTTCTCCGATTGCTTCTTTAGTGTGTTTGCTAACATCCTTGCAGGTTTGAAAAATTTATGCCTTGCAAATCTCAGTCATTTTTGCATTTCTTCTGTTTCTATCCCGTCTATTTGATGCTTCAAATTTTGAATCTTCAACAAGTCTTTTTTGTTTAGTGATTTTTGATGAATCTCTTCTAACTGACAAATGGTTCATACAAGCTTCTAAGTAAACAGTCTCTGTCTTTATTTTGGACGCCAAAGCGATTAGCCTTCCTCTCATGAATGCTTTATTGGAATCCCAGACTGTTCTTGCCACCATTCCAGGCATAGCATTCAATTCAAAAAAACTTTTAACTTCTTGACACTGCTTTAAGATATCTTGACGGAGAAGCAAGTTGTCATTCATTCGCCATCTTCTTAATCCCCTTTTTTCCCCTCGGAATATTATTTGGAGTGGATTATGATCGGCAGATGTTGCAGGTAAAATAGCAACGTCTTCCAGATAGTTGGCCGGTGTATTAGATACTCAACCTAAATTGATTCTGAAATGCGAGTTGTGCCTGTTAGAATAAAAAGTGTAGTCTCTCTCTTTGGGGTGTTTAAATCTCCAAGCATCTATTAGACTCTAGTCTTTCAGGAACTGGAAAACAATCATCGGTAGCTTACCCACTTTGGATTTAACCAATTTGTCCTGTTTTATGTCCATAACTCCATTCATATCTCCTACTATGAGTATTTCTTCTTGATGGAAATTGAGTAAGCTCACAAATAAGTTCTTAAAAAACTTTTCTTTTGTGTTGTTTGGTGCATAAATTTTGCAATCATATATTTTCTGCCATTGGCCCCGTGGGTTAATAAAATCAAATATCTGCCTTTCTTGTCTTTCAAGGAGTCTATCACTGTAACTTTGTCATGCTTAACATATGTTGTGACATTTCTTAGTCAATGATGAGGAACAGTATAGAATACCTAATTTGTTACATTGTAGAATTTTTTTGTGACAGTACTTAATATGTGTTTCCTGAAGACAAACCACGTCAGAGGAAAATTTCATGAGTTTGTGAAACATTTTCTTTCTTTTGGCTGGGGAGTTTAAGCCATTGACATTAATCGAGGTAATCTTCAAGTCCTCCATTTTATTCTAGTACTGTAGCTTCATACAGTTTGAAATCCTGTTCTTCCTCTGGTGAGATTCCCTCTATGGCTGGTACCTCAATCTGGACGCTTTCCTCTTGCTTTATAGGCAATAGTGTTTCCAGTGAAAGTACAGTTTTAAATGTGCCCACCAACTTATTAACTTGAACCCATTCGTGACTTGGTGTCTGGGGTTCTACTTGAGCTAAATGGAAAACTGCTTCCTTAAGTTCCTGCCTTTGCTGACGTTTTCTCAATAATGATTCCTCAAGTCTCGTCTCGTCTTCGGAGGTGTTCTGATCTCCTCCAGGTCTGCTTTGATAATGTGAGTGTTGATAGAGCAGTTCTTCTATGAGTTGGTTGGCCTCTTCCTTGCTCTTTACAATTCTTCTACCTCTTGGTAGGAAGATGTTTAAAAGCATAGGGATCCAGCAAAATCTTATATTTTTCTTATGTAGGATGGTTCTCAATTCATCAAATTGCCTCCTCTTTTGGATGACACTAGGTGGCAAGTCAGAAAGGACTAATACTTCCTTTCCATTATAAGTTAACCGTTTATCTCTCTGAGCATGCAGGACTTCGTCTCTTGCTCTTTGATGTGAGAATTTTACCAAGATGTCTCTGGGTGTTTTGTGTCTTCTCACGTATGCTGTATTAACCGTGAATATTTTTTTCATTTTGGAGAAATTCTTCTTGGAAACTGTATGGCTCTTGTAGTAGTTGTTGCAATTCAGATTCCAGGTCTGTCATCCAAGCCTCTAGACTTCAAATTATTCTCTCAGTTTATAATCTCTTGAAGATCAAAAAGTTCTTCAGTTTCCCTAAGGTTGTCCTCATGAAGGCTCCAATTTTTAGTTTGTTGCTCAAGTTTTTCTTCAAAATTCTGTTGTCTTTGTTGAAGTGCTTTTATGTCTTTAGTGTTTTCATCTATCTTCCTTTCAATCCTTGACAAAGTCTCTTGTAGTTTTTATCACTCTCTTGCAAACTCTTATTGCTTTCTTCTTGCTTCCTTGTACTTTCTTCACTAAGCTGTATCATAAAACCTTTAAGTTCTTCCATTTGCAAACCGAATTCGAGGGAAGTCTTCTGTTTTTCCTTCTTAGTTTTGGGCTTAGTGGCTTGAGATAATAAGGCTTCAAGATCTACTTCTGAAAGTTCAGAAATTCTCCCCAAGGTTGGGCAGATTTTTCTTCCTGAGCCTCCTGAGATGATTGTACCCTTGGTGAGTGACACTTTTTTTTCTATGTTAAATACCTTTGCATGTTATTTAACACAACCAATCAACTAGCTAGCATCTACTGTTGCAATGATTAACTGTATCAAATTACTTATTTTCTTAATATTGGCTACCCCCACATATTAAATTATTTTGTTACCACACTACTAGACAAGTCTTAATTCATTCAAACAGCTATTTTTGATCATTAACCACAAAAATAATTTAGTATTTTTAACCTTTTTAATATGAATTAGTAAAATAATTAAGACAAAACAAATTGATTTGGATTAGTATAAAGTTAATATTTTATTCCTTTTAAAGAAACTACACTCATCCACAACGAACCAAGTTAAATTTTCCTCAAACGGTGGCCTCACTGATAAAATTCCATTAAATAAAGGTGTGAAGCAAGGTTGTATTCTTGCTCCCCTTCTTTTTAATTTGTTTCTGTCAGACTTGGCTTGTTTTTTAGACCCTATCAATGGACACCCGCCAAAATTAGGTGGCAAAATAATCCCTATCTTATTATATGCCGATGATACTGCCATTTTATCCTATACCAAAATTGGACTCAAATGCTATTTAGTCGCTTTTGAGAAATATTGCCAGCTAAATTTTCTCAAAATAAATTATTCTAAGTCCAATGTTTTAGTTTTTTCTAAGAAGTGGTTGCCCTCCAGCTGGCGCATTGGGAAGGCCAAAATCCAACAGGTTAAGAGTTTTAAATATCTGGGCATTTCTTTTAATTATAACTGTAAATGGGCAGTACACAGAAGTAGAATCACTAAATTAAGGGAAATATCTGCGAGTCAATTGAAGTCCTTTTTCTTGTATAAGGGCAACCAATACGTCCCTGCCACAATTAAGGTGTTTAACTCTAAAATTTTACCCCAGGTCTTGTATGGTATCCTTATTTGGGTAAATGCTTTTAATCGTGATTTAGAATCTCTTCAAGCCAATTTTTTTAGACAGATTCTGGGTTTCCCTCGTTGTGTGTCCTATTACGCAATCATCTCTGAACTAGGCCAAAACCTGTGTGAAACCAAGGCCTGGTTATTAACTATTCGTTACTGGCTTAAACTATATTTTAGAGCGGAGCACGGTTCTCTTTTATCTCTATTATTAAAAGAACTTCATAATACATCCTGGGACAACTTGATATTGACTAAAATAAGATCAATCGGAGTCTCTCTTAATGACTTGGTTCCATTTACAGAGGCGCACATTTTTAAAATAATCAAACATCGTCTTTTAGATATAGAGTTACAATGGTTGCATCCTACTCAACCTTTTGTCTGCTCCTCAGCAATGTTGTGCCTTTTGAATAAAACAGACAGTATTCCCCATTATTTTTATAATTTGGATATACCTACTCTCCGTAGAGCTTTCTCTCTTGCCAGGGTCAATGCCTTCCCATCTAGGATACTGTACGGAAGGTTCCATCAAATCCCAATTCACGAACGGACTTGCCCCTGTAATTCAAATTCCTTGGATACAATTGAACATATTCTATGTGATTGCCCTCTATATGAAACACCTCGTAGAAAATGGTTAAAAAACTGGTTACATCCCAAGTTTTACCTGTCTAATAAAGTTAAATGTCAATTTCTAGTGAATGATTCAGCTCCAGAGGTTACTGTGGATGTCGCCAATTTTTTAGTAGAAGTGCTAAATGTCCAAAAACGTATAACCTCTGATATCTGATGTTACTGGCTATGATTTTATCTTATCAGTTTTAAGATTTATGACCATTGTTCGTATCAATTGTAACAATTTATATGCCATTAAAGGTTTATGAATGAATGAATGAGTATAAAGTTAATACTATGCTAGGCAATTCATTAGTTTTGGGTCTAGTATTATTGAACTAGAGAAGCCGAGGGGAAGTTTAGTGCAACTAGTGGGGGGGGGGGCTTAGTTGCAAATATAGTCTTTTCCTGTTGTTGTGTCATGGTCAGTAGATGGCACTGAAGCCCATATAGAGTCCAGCAAATGTCTGAGTAGATTTTAAAAGAGTGTACACTTTGATAGAGAAAGTAAATAACAGGAGGGTAGTCTAAATCCAGTAACATTAATGCCCAAGTGTAGAAAAACTGGGGGGGGGGAGGGTAGCCTAAAAAGAACCAATGCAGACAGGTCCAAACCACCCAGCAATGGCTCTTCGATCACCCCCAATTCAACTCACAGGGTCATCAACAGAAGCATCTCAGGGTTTGCTCTGCTGGCTTCCAGCCCATCTCTCTCAGAGTTCCACCGAGCAAGACAGTCCCAATTTGCACTGAATCCTCCCAGTTCAACTTCGGCCTCAGCCCCAATGCCTGACGGGGTTGACTCCAACCCCGGCTCCGGCGCACACAAGTCCACACACTGTCTTTTTTACCGATGGACTTCACCCCCTCTCCTCGCCACTGCGCACCTCTTTTTAAAACCCTGCACTTCAATAATTTAAGAGCTGAATCCATGATAACCGGGGGGGGGGGGTAACCACCAAATGAGGTTTATAGTTCAAACGATTTTCTCTCCCCCCTGGATCAGTCGGGATGTTACTTTCAGTTTCCCGACCTATCCACCATTTGCGTCGGCACTTACCCTCTTCCTTCTCATCTCTCTTTTCCCTTACCATGAAGATCTCTGACGTTCTGGGATGCTGCGGTCAGTCACCTCTCCAATGCTGTGGGGATAGATCCTTGAATCAGTGGGGTTAGCTTGGGCATGGTAGCATTGATGGTGAAGTATAAAAGTCAAAGAAAATAGAAAAAAGAAGAACGGGGGGGGGGGGGGCGGGATAGCAGATGGAGACCAGCTCGGGAAAGCCCAACTCACTGTCAGCTTTGCCCGGTTCCTGTTTCCAGGTACAGGAGCCTGGTACACGCTGACCTCAATCTAATGAGGGGGTGGTTCAGAACCGGAATTCTGCACCCCTGGAATCCCTACCCCATCTAGGGCCCTCCTGCTGAAGGGGACTGCAGGCAGTCAGTGAAGGTTGTCCTGCCCGTTGACCATCTTTCACCCAAAAAACAAATAGATTTCATTTTAATGTCATCAAACTTAATGCAAAATATTGTAAAAGTAGAAATTGGGATTAGAAAACTATCGGACCATTCTCCAATATGGGTTGACCGAAATATCCTCAGAAAGCAACCAACCATTTATACATGGAAATTCAATTCTATTATATTAACTAAATTAGAATCAAATAAAAAATTACAAGAAGGAATACAAAATTACTTTAAAGAAAATATAACAGAAGGAATGCCAATGCATATAGTGTGGGATGCATCAATAATAAGGGAGATATGTATTCAAGAGATGGCCAGATTAAAGAAGGAGTCCAATGGTGAAAAAATGATATTGCAGGCAGAAATAAAGGAGTTAGAAACAAAGCATAAAAAATCAGGTTCAGGAAAAATAATCAATGAATTAAAAAACAAGAGGAAAGAATTAGATATTATTGAAGTATATTCCATTGCTAAAAAAACTGCTGTATGTGAAACAGAATTATTATTTTTTTCATTTCCCCCTCTGTTTTGAATCACCTATGCCATTAAAGCATTCCTTTCATATCTGCAATTGTAAAATATACAAGAATATGTATCAAATATCAAGCCCTCGATCAATACGATCAATAAGATCAACTGTAGTTATGTTTTGTGTGGGGTTTTTGTTTTGTTGGTTGGTGGTTGGTGTTGCTGAATTGATATTGTTATTTTGTGTTTTGGGGGGACTGTATTTTGTTATATAAAAAAATTTTAAAGCAAAAAAAGATAGGCTGAGCAATTGGTGTCAGTAACAGCTGTGAAAAGCCATGTGAAAGTACACGTGTAAAACATTTGTAATATGAATTACAGTAATTTTGAACATTTGATTTAAAAACTTATAAATGTTTTTGAGGACTTGAATGTGCTGCTCTCAATTTGCAGTCAAACTGATTTGAATACATTTCTCATTGCTATTCCTTTAACAATGCCAGTTGCTAGTTGCTATTAAAAATGTTTTCATTCATATATATTTCCATGTCCAAAGTAATGAGTCAAAGGACTTGTACTCAGAAGGCTCCAGAAGGTTGTCATTCTCTTTATTGTGGATGCATATTTCACTCTAAGTCATATTGGATGTTGTGATATATTGTGAAATTACAGGAGATAGTCTAGTGCAAAAGATATCACAAGATAGTAGCTAGTATTAAAGTATAGTAGAAAGTCTAAACAAATCTCTTTTAATGTGGGTGACTTGTTGGATGGTAAAAATGCTTGGTGGATAGTTTTCTACATGTTTGGGATTTAACTGGTAATCATAATTGAAATGGAGAAAAACTATGGTTAGATTGGATAGTTATCCTGGGGGTATCTTCATTTTTTGCAGCCTATGGCTTGGGTCATTTGGAATCAGCTGGTGCAGTCTTTCTGACAGAGTCATTAGTGTTGTTGACTGTTCACACCTTCTCATTTTAGCATGGTGTGACCTGGATTATTACGTTGAAGATGTTATAGGGCAATGTGTGGGCAATCCTTCCTTAAAGCAGGAAGTCAATCTTTTGGGGGTTTCTATAAATGCTACAGTTTATTAAACCAGTACTTCCATTTGCAGTTCTTGCATCTAAGTACAATGTTCCAGGGAATAAAGCTGTTGATTATGCCATGAGTTCAAATGTTTAGAAGTAATATCCTTCTGAATACCAGTGCTTGGACTTTGGCCTCCATGCCTTGACTGTAGATCTTTCAGGATATCTGGTGGTTGGCCATTTGCAAAATAGGATGCTGAAAAGTTCTTTCATCTCCTCACCCTTCAAATGGTTAATTTTTAATATTTATTAAACAATTATCAACCTTGAACTTCTCCCTCCAAGTTTGAGAAGAACAGCAACAAATCCTGTGAGGCCTCAAAGTGACCAGCTAGTCCACATTGCTTCATGATGAAAGGGAGGACAGCTTGCCAGCAAACAGGCTTGTATAGACAGGATGGCTATTGAATAACCTTCCTTACATCTGTTCATATTGGCACACCTGTTAGGGCTGTGCAAAAAAATCTGGTAAATTTCGGGCTTGGGTTTATTGGACCTAATTTTTTTCAGGAAACCTGAAATAAGCTGAATACCCATACCAGTAAAAGGATATTCCAGCTTTGTTTAGGTTTTCTTGAAAAAATTCAGGTCCATTTTAGTCAATGGGAGTATTTTTTAAGCTCCTGTGGGGGCATTTTTAGTGGTACAGTTACCAAATATTCAGAGTAGCTGCAAAGGACTCTCCTTGCATGAATCCTGAAGTTTGGTAAAGTTTGGTTCACAATGCTTTTCTGTGGAGAAGGGGGGCGACCCTTTCAAGGGCCCACAAAATTGGACCCCCTGATCCAAACTTTACCAAACATCAGGATTCATGCAAGGAGAGTCCCTTTCAACTACCCTGAAAATTTGGTAACTCTGCCTCTAAAAATGTCTCCACAGGAGCTCCAAAAAAAAAAATTATCATAGAAAAGCCTTGGGAAAGCTGAAGGCCGAATAAGCTGAATACCTACTTGGCTGATTCGGCTATTGGCTATCCGGCTTAGGCTTTATCGTCTATTTCTATATTCTGCCCCAAATAAACCCGGAAAAAGACAAAATGCCTCAACAAGCTGGCCAGCTACTGGCATCTTAACATTTTACTTTTAAGTGGTGTGATCAATTAATAGCTCCAGCCAAGTGGCAAGAACAGATCTTATCATGCTCTCACATTCATGAATCTTTGCTCAGCCATAATTACCCCTTGATGCACCACTGTTTTTCACTATTCAAACCCCATTTTTGAAATTAGGCAAAATCTCATCTATCCCAAGATTCCATGTGAGAACTCTTTGCTTTCCTGGTCTGTTTATTATTCCTGGCCCTTTAGGCATTTCTTAATAAAGAAGTATTTATACAGGGTGATCACACAAAGAACCCGTCTGTGTTTCATATAGGTGCCAGTTAGTTATTCCTCTCAGCAAACCTGTGGCTAAAAAGCAGGCTATTTAGCATTGCTAAGGCAGAAGGATACCTTTTTTCCACTGTGTATGTAGACACCCTCCCATCTGGTGTTGTAGGAAACCAGTAACTAACAGCCCATTCCTGAGCTGGTGGCAGCCGGGGACAATGGGAGGAGGTGCCAGTGCACCACCTCCTAAGCCAGTCCATGACCACCATAAGACCAAAAAAAGCCTTTTAGAGGCTTTTTCTGGTCAAATGGGACCTTTTCACCCCATTGAGAAAAGCGAGGCTGCGCCAGCAAAAAGCTGGTGCAGCCTCACTGGCATCCCGGGGCGGTGCTGCTGCAGCGGCGCCCAGTGACCGGCATCTGGCCCTCTCTGCCAGAGTTGGGGGCACTTATGGAAGCGTAAGTAGCTCAGATGCCGGCGTGGAGGGCCCCAATGCTGGCACATCATCTTCCTGGCCTCCTAAGGGCCTTTGTCCTTAAAGGTCAGGAATGCCCTGTACTTAAAACTAGTTGTATTTTTTCTCTTCTCTCTTTGCATTGAAGAAATGTAGCTTGCACACTGACAAATTATATATGTACTGTTGGGAGCTATTTTCCCCCTGACATTTGTATGAGCAAGGACTCAGCAGCAAAAAAGGGTCTGCACTAGCATAAAATACAGTCCTGCATATCTTCTTATTGCTTATTGTGTGCAGTTGGTGGAAATTTTTCAGTTCAATCAGCCACCAAACCTTCAAAGGCAAGGTTGATGGGGAGGAGTTGGAAAGACCTTGGCACATCAAAAACAAGCTTTTAAATAATAAGCAAATGTCAAAGATGTGGATTCAGCCAGCATATTGAACACAGCTGAACCAATTTGTACAGTCTAAGTTGTTCCAAAAATGATTTTTACATGTAGCAGAGAATTGGTTTCTAAGATTATATCTTTCATTATGTCTTACAAACCTGTTGTTGCTTTTATGAGCCCAACAGTTATTGTATAATTTTTGGAGTTTTAGGAGAGTTCCATAGGCTTCTTTGCAAAAGTGAGAATAATAAAAGTACCAAAAGAGCTGTAAGTTTTTCATCTTTGGCATTGAGGCTTTTTCTTTCCGCTCAATATTTTAAGAAGCTCTCCTACAATATAATTATGGCATCATAGAAACTTCTTAATAATACAGTGGTTATTCCATATTAATTCTAACTGTAAGTATGTGTTATGTCTTGGAAAATTTTGGAATAAGTACATAAAGGTGATTCTGTTTGTAAATGCCTGCATTTGAAAAAGATCTGTGAAGTCATTCTCTCATCTGTGACCCATATATATGATAATGTCATCAAGAGGGACATGGTTGCACAGAGGACAAGCTTCATTATTTCCATATCTATTGGGGTGTTTTGGTGAAAAAAATCTGTCTTTCTTTTTGTAGATGAAAAACCTATTTATTGGTTTAGGTATTTATATCTTGCTCTTCTGCCTACTGGAGACTCTAAAAAGCTCACCAAAATAGAAACTTATTATTTAGAAAATTAAAAGCACACTGTCAACACCTAGATTGGCTCTGGATCACCTGGGGTGACTCACCTGCACATCTGACCAATCCCTGAAAAAGAGAAATAACAGAAGCTCAGCCCAGATAAAGCGGGCCAAAAGAGGTTACAGCCTTCCTCCCCTCAAAATATGACTGATAAGTGCAATTTTTGGAAGTGCTGAGAATCTGGCTGGTATTACAACAGTTCTGCAGGTATATGTAGGATTTTTGTTGTACCTTGGCTCCAGCAGTTTATTTCAAGATTTACATAAGGAAAACACTTCTACAGATACTGTTTTTGATATGCAAGCATGTGGGAGGGACTTAACCTTAGTCATGCTGGAGATGGAAGAACTGGCTTTCCTATATCAAATGGGGCCACACTTGATCTTGATAATTTGCCATTCTGGGTTATAGATATATGTGCACCTGTTGCTGGAGGCAATTTGAACAATTTCTAATGTATTTCTGTAAGTATGTTGACATGGAAAAATAGCAGAGTGCTTGCAGTTCATCCACAAGTTGTCAGACTGTGGCTTGTATCATTCCACTCCATTTAGCAAACTTTGAAGCCTTCTTCCAGCCTAAGGAGATTTCCTCCAATGGAAGTGGCTCTTCCATAAAGGGAAGAGCCAGGGGAAGAGCCACTTCCATCAGAGGAAGGCTCCTTGGTGGTGGTGGAAAGTGCCGTCAAGTTACAATTGACTCATGGCGACTCCATAGAGTTTTCAAGGCAAGAAACATTCAGAGATGGTTTGCTATCTCCTACCTCCGCATAGGCTGAATTCTGAGAGAACTGTGACTGCCCCAAGGTCATCTAGCAGGCTTTATGTGCAGAAGTGGGGAATCGAACCAGGTTCTCCAGATTACAGTCCACCGCTAGACTATAGGAAAGCTTCAAACACTTCTGAGCTGTGTCTTGTGTTCTAAGCATGTGTGTTCCAAGCTGTATTCCAAGCTTGTGTCTTGTATGCCAATAGTTTCAAAGGCATTAGGTTTCTTCTTTTTAACTGAATGGTATGTTTTCCACTAAGATAAGATCCCCTTTCCTGCTAAACTACTAGTAGACTCAGAGCTGACAGGCCATGAAATCATATAGCAGGGGTGTCAAACTCAATTGGTACAAGGGTTGGATATAACATAAATGTTGCTTGGTCAGGCTGGGCCATGACTCGCCAGCCCGGATTGAGAATGGGGCGGAGGGTGGCTTCCTCAGCTGGCTCACAGGCCGGATAAGAGCTCTCAAGGGGCTAGATTTGGCCTGCAGGCCTTATGTTTGACACCTCTGCCACATAGGGTTTTCAGTGGTCCAAGAGACAAGGAGAACTGCAGAGCTGTAGTCATTAAGCAAGCAGAATCCATTCTCATGAAGCAGGCAGCAAAGCAGGTAGTCTCAGCATACCTAGGAATAATTCTGGAGCAGTAATTAAGAATGATCAAGAATATTAGGATTTGGGGTAATACCTATAGATCCTCCAACCATCTTTGTCACTACATTTTAGTATTCTAGACGTTCATCTGTCTAACTGCAGAGAAGGGGAGTCTTGACCTCCTGACCACCCAACTTCCTTTTTCACTCTTTTTCTAGACTGGAAGGCCAATGTTTGCAAGTGATTTCATTTTGGCATGATAAAAGAACAACATATTACAGCCACACTTGATAAAATTTAATGCAAATAAATAAAGGGTTCCTCTACTGATTGCAAAATTTGGTCACCAATCCTGACAGATATAGTAAATAGTGCAATGGGATGATTTGTATGTACTGGTTTACCATTTGGAACCCTGTCTTTCCCTTCATTAGTGCTGAGAGATTTTATCACTCAATCTTGGCCAAAGGTTCTTCTGTCAAAATGCAATGGATAGGACCTGAATTAAGCTTATCTTGCAGGTCTTGAGCTTAGTACAACTTTGCAACTATGTCTCGGCTTCAGCAGGGCAGTGCAAAAAAGTTCTCATCTGGCTCCTTTATATTATGAATATATGTGTGGACTTTGATAAAACACAGGAAACATTTTTTCTTTGATTGCAACATTATATGAAGGCCCACCTGTAATGCAGATGTGGAACAATGACATGAAGATACTGAAGGAATTGAAAATTGCAGCTAAAGTGCATACACAGCATTTAAAACAAAACATGCAACAATGGGTTTATTTCTTTAAATGTCAATGCGCTCAATGAACCATGCAAAAGAAGAAAAATAGTTTATAGGTTAAGTAAAGAAAAAGCTAATATTGTTCTCCTACAAGAAACTTATATCTGAGAAAAACAGCAACACTTAATGGACAAGCAGAAGCTAGGGAAGCTGTATTATGCCCCTAGCAGCAATAAAATGAAAGGAGTGGCCATATATGTAAACTCTCCAATACTTACAGTTAATCGGCAGATAGTAGATGAGGAAGTTAGATTCTTATTGTTAGTTGGAGATTTATTAGGAAAGAAAGTAACAATAGGAAATATATATGCCCCTAACCAACAACAAAAAACTTTTTATAATAAGTTAAATGTTATCCTTGAAAAGGAAGTAGAAGGAGATCTTATTTTAGGGGGAGACGTCAATGCTGTTATGGATTTGAAAGTAGATAGAAGCGAAAAGGAGATAGAAAGATATAATAATAAGAGTACCTCATCATCCTATCTGATGAAAAAGACCATCAATAAATTTCAATTAGTCAATGTTTGGAGACTTAAACATAGTTTAGAAACAAATTATTCCTTCTATTAAAAAGCTCATAAATCAACATCTAGAATTGATATGTTCTTAATTTCAAAATCTATGGTAAATATGGGATGTGAAACAGAAATTGGGAATTTAATATATGCTGATCATGCCCCCATTTTCTTATGGTTAAACACAAAAGGAAAAAGGAGTAAGTTTTGGGTCCTTAATAACGAACTGTTAAATAATAATAAAAGTAAGGAGAAGTTAGAGAAGGAACTCGAATCCTTTTTTAAAATCAATAATTCTACCAGCTCAGATATAGTGGTTTGGGAAACAGCTAAAGCCTTTTTTAGAGGGATTGCTCTAAGTGAATCATTGTTCCTGGAAAGGAACAGAAATAAGGAAAGGAAAATATGTTTTTAAAAGATTGTAGAATTGGAAAAACAAGCCAAACTTAATCCGTGTAAAAAAAAAAAAAAAAGCTGAAATCAGAGAAAGAGACCTTGGAAAGAACAGATGCAATTTCTATACATAAAAAAACTTACTTTTCACTAAACAAAGGTATTTTGAAAAAGGAGATAAGGTAGAGAAATTATTAGCCCAGAAAGTTAAAAAAGTAAGAAGTAAAAAATTAATTATTGGAATTAAAACAAAAGATGGAGAAATTAGTAATGACATTAATAAAATTTAAAAGAACTTTATAGAATATTACGAAGAATTATATAAGGCTGGCTCTGTAGAAAGAGATAATATTAAAACTTTTTTTTACAAAAAAACCACATACCTAAGTTAAACATAGATGAGACAGAGTTTATGGGAAAAGATATTACTATACAAGAAATAGAAATGGCTATTCAAAATTTGAAAGTTAATAAACTCCGGGTCCGGATGGCTATATTGCTGAATTTTATAAAAAATTAAGCCACATAATTAAAATTCCATTTTTAAAGCATTAAATGATATTTTTAGAAATGGAAAATTACCAAACACATGGGCGGAAAGTAACATTATAGTTATTCCCAAACCAGAAAAAGATCTGACTATAGCTCCTATAGACCAATTAGTCTCCTAAATATTGATTACAAAATCTTAACTTCAATTTTAGCAAATTGATTAAAACAAATAATAAACAAATATATTAACCCAGATCAAACAGGTTTCATCCCTAAAAGATATTTAACATCAAACATCCAGAAAATTTGTAACCTGCAGGAATACATAAAGAAGCCAATGGATAAAGCCGCTTTTCTATTCTTAGATGCTGAAAAAGCATTTGATAGGGTGGAACACCAATATTTGAAAGAAACCATAGTTAGTTTTGGTTCCGGAGAAAATTTTTACAAATGGATTAACATCATATATAATAAATGTCAAGCTAAAATAAGAATGAATGGGGAAATAACAGAAAGTTTTGATATCCTGCAAGGTATTAGGCAAGGCTGCCCTTTGTCAGCTCTATTGTATGCTCTATCTTTAGAACCTTTCGCAATCTCAATAAGAGATAATAATCAAATTAAAGGCATACGGATTAAGGCGAGGAATTTAAATTAAGCATTTATGCAGATGATATTGTGCTTTTTGTAACAGAAACAGATAAATCTGGAACCCAGATTAGAAAAGTTATCAGAGTTTAGTAAAATATCTGGATACAAATTGTGTGTGCGTGTGTAAAGTGCCGTCAAGTCGCAGTCGACTTATGGCGACCCCTTTTGGGGTTTTCATGGCAAGAGACTAACAGAGGTGGTTTGCCAGTACCTTCCTCTGCACAGCAACCCGGGTATTCCTTGGTGGTCTTCCATCCAAATACTAACTAGGGCTGACCCTGCTTAGCTTCTGAGATCTGATGAGATCAGGCTAGCCTGGGCCATCCAGGTCAGGGGGATACAAATTAAATGCAATTAAATCAGAAGTTATTTTTTTTGAACATTGTGGAAGTCATGGGGCAGATGAGGTATTGAGTAGAGTGGTAAACTGCAGTACTGCAGCCCAAGCTCTGCTCACGACCTGAGTTCGATCCCAACAGAAGTTGGTTTCAGGCAGCCGGTTCAAGGTTGACTCAGCCTTCCATCCTTCCGAGGTCTGTAAAATGAATACCCAGCTTGCTGGGGGTAAAGGGAAGATGACTGGAGAAGGCATTGGCAAACCACCTTGCAAACAAAGTCTGCCTAGTAAACATCGGGATGTGACGTCACCCCATGGGTGAGGAATGACCCGGTGCTTGCACAGGGGACCTTTACCTTTACCTTAATTATTGAATTACATTTCTTTTGCCAGAGTCTGTGGTCCCTTATGTTCAATTCATTGGGGCAGACCTTCCACTTTTTAAAAGAAGCCGCTTTACTTTTTATAGCTTCCTTGACTTTAGTTGTTAACCATGCAGGCATTCTGTTAGACTTGGTAGTGGTCTTTTTCTAACCAGGGAAATGCATTCTATCTGGTCTTTAATTAGTGTGGTTTTAAATAGCTTCCCAACATCCTCTGAGGATTCGACTCTCTCGAGTTTCACTTTCTGCTCCTTTTAACCATTCCCCTCATTTTTGTAAAGTTCCCTCTTTTAAAATCAAATGTTACAATTTTGGACTTTAGGAGTAACTTTCTATTGACATGAATGCTGAATTTAATAGCATTGTGGTCAATATTCCCAACTGGTGCAACAACCTCTACATCTGTCACCACCAGGTCTTGAGACCTGCTCAGCACCAAGATCACAGCCCCTCTTGTTGGCTCTGTAGGAAGGAACCATATGCATTGGTCAAGTGACAGGATTTCTTCTCATCCCAGAACCCCTTATAAAGAGAGGCAGCACTGACTTTGGACAAATGTAATTAATCAAGCCAACTTGATAGCTTCTTATAAATATTACCACAGCAAAAGAAGATCCAGTCACGCAGAATCTGCTCCAATAGCAGTTTGATGTTTTTTTTTATTGCAGTTAGATGTTTATATTATGATGCCATTTGTTTGATTATTATATGATAACTTGTGTCAAGCTTTTTTCTCATCGTGATAGTATGTGAGACTCCCCGTCCTTCCCCCTCCCATTTTCTAAGAACAGCAGCAGTGGCTTGGGAGAAAGAGATGACCTGTGACTGAGACTGAGTTGTTCAGTTGCCTGAATTTCGCTGCCTACCGTGATGTGAAGAATTCTTCCTTGTGCAGATGACTGAAATGGAGGGCCTTCAGATCTCTTCCTGTCGCTTCTCCCCCACCCCTCCGCAATCAGTTCTGCTTCATCAGAAATATGGTCTATAAGAACTACCAACATCATTATCCTTTTATTACAGTAGTGGATTTTTTTTTTAAAAAAAATAAAAGCCCCAACCAATGCATCCTGTACTATGTTTTCCCATGGCATTCATTAAAAAAGCCATGACACCAGGGCTCAGCATTTTCCTTTTTATCACTGCTCTGCTGAATACTGTATTACTCCAGTTTGGCAAGTGTACTCAAGGAGATCAAACCTTAATCTTGGCTTTTGTTGTTCCTCTCTGGTTTTTCATTGCTTATGTTAATCCTCCTTAAACTAAAATGTTCAGATTTGAGAGATTTTGGAAATACAAAGTAGATTTTAACCTTGAGATGGATTACGGGTGTGTCATATGACACAGAACTGTCATGCAGGACTAAAATCATGAAAAAACAAGCAGTGCAGTAGACAGTTTTAGTTGCAGAAATGACAAAAGGGGTTTATCTGGGTGAAAAAAGATGAAGTTGTTTTGGTTTATAGGAAAGAAACTCACCCTTGATGAATATATAGTTTAAATTCTTTTCAAGGCTATGGATTCTATATTTATACATATATAAGAGAAAAAACAAGCCCTTAGAAAACAGCTTGGTTTTCTCATCCGGTAACCACAGCAGTTTCCAGGAGATACAACCCCCACACACAAATTTTTATTTTGGGTAAAACAAGGCTTAATCTACAACATAACTATGTACTTCAGCGTATTGTACTGCTTGCAGTCAATGTGCAGTCAATGTGCCACGCAGATCAAACTAAGGGCTGCTTACTTAAGATGGCCGAGGTCCAGTCCATTCATAATGTTAATAAATTAAGGTATATCCAGGCTCTGCTGCAAGTAGCTTTTGGATTTCAGGTTTATGGTGCCATTAAAGCAGAAAATTGTCCTCAAAATTGTAAGCAAATTTGTCAACATTTGCATAGCTTTTGCTGAATTTATTGCACATTTATTCATAAAGCAATGTATTGTTTTCATCACCATAGCAACAAGCATTTGGCATTTAGTAGTCTCATATTCTCTTTATTTCATGATATTTTAACCCTTATGTGTCAGAATGCCTCATATTATTAAGACAAATCACAGAATAACTATTTTTTGGGGGGGCTTCTCATCTAGTCCCCAGTTCTGTTAGGTTAACAAATACAACTGATGTTGCTGTGCAACCCTGAGTGAAGAAGACATGCAGAGGAACATCTCCTTATTAACACAGCTTGAAAACATTTTCATGTAATTTTACCCTTTAAAATTTACCCCATACTCAACTATTTAAAGCCACCAATGACAATTTTTAGTATTTTCAAAGCATTTTGAAGGATTCAGAATGTGGTGTGTTTATTGTTGCAATCATTACAACAGCCCTGCAAGATAGGCCAGTATTATCAACCCCATTTCACTGGGAAAAAAATAAAATAAAAAAAATGTCTGTTGGGCCTATGGAGTGATGTCACGTCTGGGAAAATGTGGAAGTAGTGTCATCCCCCTCTAGTAATCACTAGATTCTATGGAATTCTATGGAAAAACCATAGTGTTTCCAGTAATTCCTAGAAAGGTGTGACATCACTTCCAGGGTTTCCCAGAAGTTATGTCAAACAATCATTGATGTCCTTCATGTCCCTCCCATTTTCTGCTGCTTGCCAGGCTGGGCCTGGCAACCCTAGATTCAAACCAGGAAACTTCATTCATTTATTTAGATTTTTATCCTTTGATTTTTCTCCCCAATGAGTCGCCATAGTGATTGACCATATCATTCTCCCTCCTCCATTTTATCCCCCCAACAACCACCTGGTGAGATAGGTTAGAGTGCGACTGGCTCAAGATCCTAGTGAGTTGTCAGAATGGGGATGTTATAGTGGGGATGGTTTCCCATATCTTAGTCATATACTAACCACTCTAATTCCACCACACCATGGTGGCTTGTTTCCTCATTCTGAAGCAGATGACTTCCTGATTCATAGCTCAATTTCTTAGCAATTACACAATACCACTTTAATTGTTTGTGAATGACTGATACCTTAAATAATTTTGGTTGAACAGGAGAATGGATTGCCTCTGCAAACTCACTTCCCTGTGCTGGGAAAATGAACTGAAAATTAAGTGTAGTGGTTAAGAGAGGTGGTTTGGAGTGGTGGACTCTGACCTGGAGAACCAGGTTTGATTCCCCACTCCTCCACATGAGTGGCAGAGGCTAATCTGGTGAACTGGATTTGTTTCCCCACTCCTACACATGAAGCCAGCTGGGTGACCTTGGGCTAGTCACAGTTCTATTAAGAGCTCTCTTGGCCCCACCTACCTCACAGGGTGTCTGTTGTGGGGAGTAGGGCTGTTGAAAAAAATAAATTCGGTAAAATTCGGATCCAGCAAAATTCGGCCCGCTTTTATTCGGGAAATGCCAAAGTCTGAACTCCCCCCATTCGGATCTGTGGAATTCAGCATGAAATTCGGAGTTCGCAAATAAATGCGGCCATTTAAAGCCATTAAAAACACATTCGTGCCTTTCCGCGGCTCTGGGGGGGCATTTTTGAAGGTAGAGGTCCCAAACTTCCAGTGTAGCTTGGAGGGACCCTTCTTGCAAGAACCCCCAAGTTTTGTGAATATTGGGTGAGGGGGTCCGGAGGTATGGGGTCCGGAAGTGGTCCCCCCATCTGCCCATTGGAATAAAGCCATTTAAAGCACATTCAGGGCTTTCTGCAGCTCTGGGGAGGCATTTTTGGAGGTAGAGGTCCCAAACCTTCAGGGTCGCTTGGAGGGACCCTTCTTGCAAGAACCCCCAAGTTTTGTGAAGATTGGGTCAGGGGTCCCGAGTTATGGGGTACCCCCCATCCACCCATTGGAATGAATGGGAGCAGGCAATCCTTAATGTGCATCTAGAGAGGGGCAAATCCAAGGCAAAACCTCCCAGAAAATTTATTATAGCCAACACCTTATTTTGGGTAACATAACAATAAACTCTTCAATTGTAGTAAGTTTGAGAAAGAAAATATAAGCCATACAGCTGTGTTTTTTTGAATAACATATTCTAGTAAAGCTACCTGGAGGTTGGCAACCCTACCTAGCAACAGCACTGAAGTTGCAAATTCAAGAAGGGTGGTTGGGAGGGGATTTTTCCCCTACTAATCATAGAATCACAGAATCATAGAAGCAGAATCATAGAATCACAGTGTTAAGAGGGCCCATACAGGCCATCTAGTCTAACCCCCTGCTCAATGCAGAATCAGCCTAGAGCATCCATGACAAGTTTTGTCTAGCTGCTGCTTGAAGACTGCCAGGGAGCATGAGCTCACCACCTGTCAGGACCAGGCCATGAGGATAGTATGCGGTAGTGCGATTGTGCTGCTTGCAGGTGCTGTTGTGCTATTCTGTCCAAGGCCAGTCTATGCCCCGTGTTTAGTCTTCATAGATTCCCATACTGTGGGAATCGCCAAGTACTCCTTCCTGCCTCTTGGAGGGTGGGGGTTGCCTGGGTAACCGGTTATCTCCTTTTGCTCTTCCATATATGCTGTGTACCTTGCCTTTGACCCTTACTAGTGTCCTTTTGAATATGGCTTCTGAAACCTGTCGATTCTACCCAATAAAACTGCTTTTGTGGATTGGTTGTCTGCTGAAGTCTGTTTAAAGGGGCCGCAGGACTAGAGCTTACACCACCTCCCTAGGCAGCCAATTCCACTGCTAATCTTCTCTTACTGTAAAAAATGTATTCTTAATGTCCAGCCGGTACCTTTCTGCCCATAATTTCTGCCCATTATTGTGAGTCCTATCCTCTGCTGCCAACAGGAACAGCTCCCAGCCATCTTCTAAGTTATAGCCTTTCAAATACTTAAAGAGCGCAATGATGTCCCCCCTCAGCCTCCTCTTTTCCAGATGAAACATTCCCAAGTCATTCAGCCTTTCCTCATAGAGCTTGGATTCATCTGTCTCAGAATCAAGCCATTCCATATCTATGGTCTCTCAAGCACAATTGTGTAAGTGTATGGCCACCATTAGGCTATTTTTTGCAAGGAAGGAAGGAAGGAAGGAAGGAAGGAAGGGTAGGCATACACTGTGCAATGGTAGCACAGTGAAAGTAGGAGGTTCTTTGGGCATACATATTCAGAGGAATAATGACAATAGTGATGCCATATGCCATAAAAGCTTGGCTTATAGCAAGATGAAGGCCAGAATCAGTTTTTTTCCCTGCCCTGTAACTTCAAGGATTAGACTTTCCTTATCTTGGCATTATAAGTTGTGAGGAATCAGTTGGTCGCAGAAGCTGCTTCGGTACTAGATGTTCTTCACAGGGTTGCCAACCCTGGTTTGGGAAACTCCTAGAGATGGGGGGTGGGGCTGGGGAGGGTGGTGTTTGAGTGTGTAAAGTGCCACCAAGTCACAGTGCATAAAGTGCCACCAAGTTACAGCCGACTTACGGCAACCCTGTAAGGTTTTTAAGGCCAGAGATTAACAGTGGTGGTTTGCCATTGCCTTCCTCTGCACAACAACTCTGGCATTCCTTGGTGGTCTCCCATCCAATTACTAACCAGGGCTGGCTCTACTTAGCTTCATAGATCTGATGAGATCAGGCTAGCCTGGGGAGGGACCTTGGTGGGGTATAATGCCATACAGTCCACCCTTCAAAGCAGCCATTTTCTTCAGGGAAACTTATCTCTATAGCCTGCAGACCATTTGTGATCATGGGAGATATCCAGGCCCTACCTAAGTTTTGGCTAGCCTAGTGCTTGATCACCTGGATGATTCAGATGGCAAGCTCTCTGCATGCTGCAGCCAGCTCATCAGCCAGTTTGTATTTGAATAGTTCACATATGTTCTCTATTGTCCATAGAAACTGATTGTGAATGTATGTTCTCATGCTGCTTTCCCATACCACCTCCCCATTCCTCTCTACCACCACACCTCCCCATCTGCTGCTCACTACATTCTTTAAGTATATAAAACATTTACCTTTCCCAGTGAGTGATTAATTTATGTGAGATAATTACATAAGTATCCCTCTGATCCTTACAGCTTTCTGTCCTGGTAATAGGAAAGGCAGGTAAATTGTCTACATTCAGAATCATTTGGTCATATGTGTTACCTAGCTGTCTCCTCCTTGAAAACATCTTTTGCTCAAAGGGAAAAATAAACTTAGAAAATTGGTTGTCTTGTCATTAAAGACGGGCAGTCCTCAGGCAACAGCCTACCTTTTGGGGGGGGGGGTCTTTCCCCCAAAGATGCCCACCTCTGTGGCTAAGAAAACTCTTGATCAATTTCAAGCTTCAAGCTGTGCCTCTCCAAATTAATATGCTAACAATTCTTATCCAGGGTACTTAGCCATTGGGAGGAATATATTGGCCATCTGTAACATCTCCTTAGTTTTGTTTTTCTCTTCCTGTTGCAGGTATAAAGCTTTGGCACAAGCCAAACAGCAAACTTCAAAATGCTCTTGGCTCCTTGGGCTCTTAGCCTGTGATTTGGATGAATCCAGGACAGGCCCAAGACATAGTTTCCTGTTTTCTTGTTTGTTTGCTTTATTTATATTGTGTTTCATTTTAGTATTGTAAGCCCCTTTGGGTCCCTCCAGGGAGAACAGCAGTGTACAAAAATTTAAATAAATAAACATGAACTAAAAAAAACTTTACCATACTAAGTGCTCACTTTTTGGCTCATTTCAGACATAGTAGAGTAATATATAAGGCTGGTACTAAAGGAGTTCTTTACAAGGAGTTCTTTGTGACCCACTAAGCTGAATGCAGCTCAATAGTCATGTAAAATAACTCTACCTCGTATGTTTTTGCAGTTGGGGGGGCTGTGATGCTTGACAAGCAATTGGCTGCGTTCACCTTGGCAGGTCAGAGTTTGTAAAGTCCCACTTTAGTACTAGTCATACATATTGCTGTGAGATGGATTTTATATGTTTAGAACATTGCATTGGAACAAGTAAATGAGATGCAACTGATGCATTCTTTGAATATGCATTTCACTGGTAATAATACTGCTTATCTTCTGAAATGTAGCAATGTGAACATTAATGATTGTGAAGTGGTTTGAATGCCTTTATCACTTTTTAAATGATAATATGCCAACAGCTATGGCTAATATACTTTCTTCCTCTGCTGTAGTTAGATACCACAATAACTCTAGCTGGTATTATGAAGCAATTGCCCATGGAAAGTTTTACTGTCGCTAGTTGAAAATAAGTTGAAAACAATATGACCAAATTGCCATAACCTTGACTACTGCAAATGACATGCATTAAACATTAACTGAAAACCTCATGAAAATGCTGTTAAGAACTGTTGTTTCCCCATCTCCCAGTTAGGGAAAGGTAGGGAATTATGGTGAATGGTTGGCCTTATGTGTATGTGACTGGCAGGGATGGGTAGGTGATGGAACAGCCATTGATGACAAATGCTCATCTCTTCCTCATTGCTGTGGAAATAAGAAAACCAGTCAGCTATTTTTATTTTGTGCAAGGGGCATCTTGGAATGCATTTCTGATAAGAAACAATGAACTTTGCAATTTCCAGTTCTTTGGTTTTTTTTTAATGCTCAACATATCCCAAAATCTTTCGTTCTGAAGTTCTTTCTCCAAAAATACAAGTTCTGCTGCTCTACCAAATTCAGTTCTTTAATTCTGTGCTTGTTCAATGCCCATTTTGCTCCTGTCATTTTTAGCACTTCACATTTTTTATATTCATCATATTGTCTCCTGGTATGTGAATTGCATCAATTGTTGCACAGTTAATGATAAATCCTTTGGAAAAACACCTGTAAAACCCTAAACCGACTGCCTTGTGCTTTCCTTTAAATCAAGCATTTCTAAATGGCAGAATAAATTCATTCTCTTCTTGAAGCTTGGACGTCTTACCTTTTAATTTACAACTATTAAGTAAATATCTGAAGAGCATTTTGAGTCATCATCATAACAAAACATTGATCAGCTAGGAAAAGAACAAGTTGGGAAAATTCTACTTTTTATCGACATGCTTGTTGGCTGTTCAAAGAATTCTAAAGAGATGGTAGATAGTGATGCCAAAATTCCACTTATAAAAGGCACATTATCAAAGCAATTGTGGAATAAGAGTCAGGTAAAATAGCAAATTTGCAGATATGAAATATTTAAAAAACAGGAAATCCTAAAAGGGCTGCAGCATGCTTTCAGAGAATCCCATCATTTCCATACCATTGACTAAATCTCTTCCTTCCATGAACTCTCATGCCGTTATTTCTTAATTTATATTCCAAAAGATGTCTGGTCATTTTGAGTCTTCAGCAGAACAAAAGAACAATCTGCCACTTAAGTTGGAGGTTGGAAACAAGCTACTTAATCTCCAAATCCTGAACAACATACATAAATATGATGACTTTTTCCCCCAGCTGAAATTTGTTTGTAAATTGAGCCTGTAAGACAATGTAAGGCAGCTGGAGTTTTGCCCCTCAGCTTCAATGGCAGCTGCAATTTTATCC
This sequence comes from Euleptes europaea, assembly GCF_029931775.1. NCBI lineage: Eukaryota > Metazoa > Chordata > Lepidosauria > Squamata > Sphaerodactylidae > Euleptes > Euleptes europaea. The sequence continues at coordinate 8,158,459 of NC_079326.1, read as the reverse complement.
CTCAGTTAAAAAACAACAACCTTGAACCATCAAAGTTTTAGTTAAACCACCAAATGTGCAAGAATCTTGTACAATCCTATTTTATAGTGGCAAGAAGAAGTCAAAATAATAATGGAAAAAGGTGTTCATGTGTAACTCTTGGATTCTTTTCCTCTTCCCTTGTATAGCTACTGCCAAGTTAAAACTTACAGTGTGTAAGGTTATGGCTTGCCAATTTGTACATGCTCTGTCTATCTAAGTTTTGAGGCTGTGGTTCAATGGCAGAGTATCTGTTTGGTATGCAGAAGGCCTGTGGTTCAGTCCCTGGCATCTCTAGTTTAATGGATTATGTTAACTGGAGGTATGAAAGACCCTGGAGAGCTGCTGCCAGTCTGAGTAAACAATGCTGACCTTGAAGGACCAAGGGTCTGATTCAGTATAAGGCAGCTTCATGTGTAAGGTTATAACTTCAAAAATGCATTCTCCACACTACACTAACTTTGAGTCTAGGTCATTGCAATGCTCTAGGATTGCTCTTAAAGATAACTTGGAAACTAAAACTAATAGAGAATATGGTGGCCCAGCTGTTGACTAAAGCAGACAGTTTCTGCTATTTAACACCTATCGGACTACAATTACCTTGGATTTTGCTATATTTCTAGCAATGGTGCAGCTGGGTAATTTTCTGCCCCCAGTGCAGTGTTTCCATGAGTGGAGGGATTTCTGCCTGTGGAGTACAACTTTATCACCTCCTCTTCTCTCCTCCTCCCTCCTGCTGCAGCTTGAGGCTGCTCAACATCCATGGGGCACTTTGGGCTGTGGCAGTGGGGAGAGGCAAGGACACATCTGCAGGTAGAAACCATTCCTCCCATAGAAATACTGCACGGAATCCAAGCCAATGGTCTTATGGGGCTGCCTTTGGGTGGCAATGTATACTTTGATATCATGTTTACCGTATATACTCGCGTATAAGCCAACCCACGTATAAGCCGAGGTGCCTAATTTCACCCCCAAAATGGGGGGAAATTAGGCACCCGCGTATAAGCCGAGGGTGAGCTTATACAACCCCTGGGTCGCCCTCCTGCCTGCCTCCAGACCCACCCCGACCCCAGTGCCACCCTAGGGGGGAGGGGGAAGAGCCCCTGAACCCCCTACTTACCGGGAGAGGAGGCGGCGCCCCCCCCAGCACGCAGGAGGCTGCGCAGGCCGCTCCTGGCCCGGGGGAAGGCGCCCTGGAGGCGGCCGCGGAAAGTTTTCCCCCTCCCTCCATCTACCGTATTGACCCGCGTATAGGCCGAGTTGGGATTTTTCAGCCCTTTTTTGGGGCTGAAAAACTCGGCCTATACGCGAGTATATACGGTACTTAGTTAATAACAGAGTTCCAAACACAGTGTAAAAAATAACCCTCAGAAGATGGTCCTGATTCCCCTCCCCCATTTCCCACCCCCTCCCCCAATAATGTATATTTACAATGCAAAGCTACAGGCCACTTTTGGTCATCTCATACTGGGCTCTGGACTTCCATCCCAAAGTCCATTTTAGATGGCACCATTGTTTTCTGGGCTGCTTTTGACCTTCCTAGCCCATTATGGCCTGGGAACCACATGTCTGGACAAATGGCTCTCCTTATATGAATATATGTACCAATTATTTTCATATCAGTTTTGGTCTCTGCTGGTGGTTGCTCAGTTATTTTGGAATTGGCTGTCACTAGAGGTTGGGGCTGCCTCCTCCTTACTTGCATTTTGGAAGAGCTTGTAAAACCATATTATTTTAGAAGCCTTCCTTTATTATTATTTTTTAAACCTTCATTTGTGTGGAATGTGGATTAGGATGCATGATGCACCCACTTTCACTCTTAGTATCCACTTTCTCAGCCTGACTGTGTGTGTATATATCTATATCTATATATACACACACAAGATTCCTTCAGGGAGAGAGCTTAGTTTAGGTGTTACTCTGGTTGTCTTTAGCTTAGGTGGTACCATGGGGCAGTCCCTGGAGAATGGGTCCTCCTCAGAGGAGGAACTCTACCAGGAGAATTCAGCCCCAATGGAGCTGCCTCTGACCTCGCAGCCTGAAGTGGGGCCTGAGTCAGCACAGCCTGGCAAGGAGGCTGACAGCCCTGAAGCTGGTGGCTCTCCAGAGCAGGCACAAGACTTAACAGTCAGAAGTCATGGCTGAACCAACCCCGTCCTGCTCAGAGCCTGGACCCAGTGGCCCAGCTGTGAGCCCTCAAGCTACTAAGGCAGCAAAGGCTGACAGGTGGAGGCAGCAGCAGAGAAAGGCACTGGTGGCTGAAAGACATAGTGCCCGGCTGGAAGCCTACTGACGTGTGCTGGAACAACAGCAGAACAGTGAGTCCTTGCAGGAGGAGGACTGACAGAGAAGTCAGATGCCAGAAAAGCCTCAGCTGAACAGCCCAGGGTCAAGTAAGCAACACATTACATACCTGAGAAACCTGCTGCCTCCCACGCCTGAACAACTTTCTGTGCCTTTAGACTTTGGACTGGCTGTTTGGACGTCTGACTCTCTGTGACCCTCAACCTTTGACCAGCTACCTGGACTACAAACTGTAACTCTGATTTGGCAAGTACTGGACTCTGATTTCTGGCTTTGACAAACAGACTTGTTCTGCTTTACCCTCTCCCTGCTGTTGCCAACCGCCTGGAGCAGTATCTCAGAGACGCTGCAAGTGAAGACCTGAGCATTGGCAGCTCGCCAACACACAGTTGCTTCCTCACACTCACACCTCCTCCCAACTACCAGCAGCTGCACTATCTGATTTAGCCAGGGAGAATGCTAATCTACAGCAACAAGTACAGCTCTTAGCTAATACTGTCTCCGTGTTGCAACAGCAGCTAGCTGCATGTGGGTCTGCCCCTCCTGTAAAATGCCCAGTCAGTCCACCTGAAAACTTTGGAGGCAAGCAGGAGGACTTTCCTATGTTCCTAGCACAGTGCAAGCTGTACGTGAAAGTGAGGGAGAGAGAGTTTACTAACGATCAGATCAAGGTCAGTTTCATTCTGAGCCTGCTCAAGGATAAGGCAGCCCGCTTGGCTACTCCCCTCCTGTTGGTTGACTCCCCTCTCCTGGGTAATTATGCTGCATTTGTGCAACACCTCCCCGTCGCTTTTGCTGACCCCTTGAAGCTGGGGAGGGCTAATCGTCAGATACGCCGACTGAGGCAAGGCCAGATTTCCTTGTCAGAGTACACTACAGAGTTTCACCTGCTGGCCCAGGAGTTTGACTGGAATGAAGGAGCCCTGAGGGATCAGTACCTAGGTCTGAATGATGGGGTGCTCGAAGAAGTGGCCAGGGTGGAGCGACCTCCCTCCCTGGAAGAGCTCATCCAACTCTGCCTCCGAATTGATGGATGTCTCAAAGACTGCAGGCGTACCCAGCTGGGAGGATGTGGCAGACCTAGGGGCTGTAACCCCATTCCAGTCCTCAGCTCCTACACGAACCACCATTGTGCAGCAAACCTCTGCTTGTATTGGGGGGGCTGGGCATTATGCCAGTACCTGCCCAGAGAAATGCAAGCCCCGGTTAAACACCAACCCCCAGGCCAGCATTGGCCTAGCTACCTGGGGAGAGCCACAGATGACCCAGGCCCACCCAGTTCTTGTTCCTGACACTTGCTAACCCCAGTGAAGCTACAACTTCCTGATGGGCTGTGGATTTTCGCTCATGCCTTGGTGGACTCCGGAGCTTCCAGCTCCTATATAAATGCATCCTTCACCAAGCAACAGCAGGCTTCGCTGCAGGAGAAGAATGTGCCAATCCGAGTGGAAGCCATCAATGGGAGTTTGCTTTGGTCCGGCCCTGTTACCCAAGAGACCGTGACCCTGGCCTTGCACATCCAGCATCATCAGGAGCAGATATGCCTGGATATCGCCCATATGCCTTGCTTTCCCCTAGTACTGGGGATGGACTGGTTAGAAAGACATAACCCGTCCACCTCCCCTACCTCAGCGCCTGTTCTGTTTGTTAAAAAGAAGAGTGGCGAGCTGTGCCTCTGCAATGACTACAGAGCCCTCAATAAGATTACCATCCTAGAATGGTATCCCCTAACTCTGATCTCAGAATTGTTGGAAAGGGTGAACGGAGCACAAATCTTCACCAAACTGGACCTTCGGGGAGCTTATAATTTGATCCGCATCTGACATGGGGAAGAGTGGAAGATGGCGTTCAGGACCCAATACGACTATCTAGTCATGCCCTTTGGGCTCTGTAATGCTCCAGCCATCTTCCAGCGATTCATTAACAATGTCTTCCAGGACCTGCTGGATCACTTCGTGGTGATCTACTTAGATGACATTCTCATATATTCCTAAGACCCGGCCCAGCATCTAGAACATGTGCAGGGGGTTGGACTTGATGGTCCTGGTGGTCCCTTCCAACTCTATGATTCTATGTCTGGGCTGTCCTACAATGGCTATAAGAACACCACTTATACGCCAAGTTGGAAAAATGTGCGTTCCATCAGACCACCATTATTTTCTGGGGCACCGCCTGTCCCCACAGGGGATTCAGATGGACCCCGCCAAAATTGAGGCTGTGGTCAGTTGGTGAGACCCTCAGAACCGCAAAGATGTCCAATGATTCCTCAGTTTTGCCAACTATTACCACTAATGACATTCTCTGGCTTCTCTTGGGCTTCTGGCACTTTACAGCTCCAGGCTGAAGTAGAGAGACTTGTTTCGAATTCAAATACCTTTATTGGCATAGTACAATATGTAGTGTATAAAAGGATAAAAAGATAAAAGTATAAAAGTTAGAGTAAAATAAATAAATTAATATAAATCATCCCTTAATGTTGTGAGTCTACTTTCGACCATCGATTGACTACTATCGTCAGAAATATTGCCACGTTTTCGGTTATCTCAGGGTCCTTATCAGCTAATAATTTGTAAAGTATTTTTGTATTATTTGAGGAGAAATTCAAAACTATAGGTTTTATTAGGTTTCCTCTTGGTGACTCATAAAGGTGGCAGTCCAAGAGAATATGAGACAGGGAGTCAGGACATCCTGCGCCACATCCGCAGATCCTTTCAGCATAAGGTGTTTTCAGGAATCTGCCACGGAAGATCGCTGAAGGCAATGAATTAGTCCTAGTTTGCATAAAGACTTTCATGAGCTTAGGATCGTCAAGATGGTCCAGGTAGTTTAAATGGAAATTAGGTGGAAGCCCAAAGTAAAAAAGAAAGAAGACTTGGCTTTTATACCCCACTTTTCTCTATCTTTACGGAGTCTCAAAGCGGCTTACAATCACCTTCCTTTCCTCTCTCCACAAGAAACACCTCTTGAGGTAGAAAAGACTGAGAGAGTACTGAGAGAACTGTAACTGGCCCAAGATCACCCAGCAAGCTTTATGAGGAGGAGTGGAGAATCAAACGTGGTTCTCTAGATTAGAGTCTGCCGCTGTTAACCACTATGCCATGCTGGCATTGTGGTGTTCTATGGGAAAGTCTATTTGCATATATTCTGAAAATCCTTCATTTTACTGGACCATTTATGTTGTTCTTTCTGCAGCAAAAATTTAAAAGCAATTGATAGGGAAAGATCGAAGTGTTTTTTAAACACATATTTTCAAATCCAAGGCCTTCGGTAATGTTTCCAATTATCTGTAGTGTATTTTCTTCATGTTAGCTCCCCCACACACACTTTCTGTAAAGCTGAACTGCAGAAGTAATTTTCAGTTGACATAAAAGAAATGAGAGCCATTTGCAGTCAGACCTTTTGTGCTAAAAACATGATTATGATGGAGGATAAAATCCCATTGCAGCTGCTTTCATATAATGTTTCCATTTGCGACCTGAGCTAATAAAATATTATTAACCAATATGTCCAAAATGGGACTTCAATGCCCTTCACATACCAAGGGAACAGTTTTCATAAACAACAGCAAAAGAACCCTCTGGGTGTTTTCAGATGCCCTGGTGAAGGCCAAGGATCCCAATCAGCTCCAGCTGAATTGCCTTGAAGTCTGGCGTAGAAGTACAGTGGGAGAAGCCCAAGGCCTCCACAACTTCTGCTTTTTCATTGCTATCCATTCCACAGTCATATATTCTGAACTAGATTGCCTACAGCAGATTTGAAGCCAGTTATGAATTGATTGTCATATGCTCCTGCAAGTCACACAAGGGAGCAACATAATGTTGGAGAAGCAAACTCACAGACGATGCAGCAGCAGCCTGTGTGAATGTTGAGGATGCAGAAATCCCTGCTCAGAGAATCTGCTGCATCATCCATGTGAATGCTTCTTGATATTGTACTGCTTATGTGAGCAAATTGTGAGTATGAGCATTTATTTGTTAGTTTCATAATATGAGTCTGCACATATGGCTGCTGCTGCCCACAGCATGCTGATTCATTCAGTGAGTACCCTATTTATGTATTTCCCCATACTCAACTATTAATTTGACAAGGTAAAACAAAGAGGATGGAATTGTGCAATGAGAACCAGCTGGTTACATTTTTCTAACATGTAATGTGTCATGCTCCCCCTTAACCACCATCCTGGTTGCCTTCTTGGGGGTAGTCAGGAATCAGACCATGAGAGCCTCCTCAGCCTCAGACCAATCTGAGGGTGAGTCAAAACTGTTCTTGCCCTCAGTGGATGCCAGGTTGCCTTGGAGCTGTAAGCTCCCTGTAGCTGTCCTCCCTGGTCTCTCTTCTGTTTTTTATCCTCTCTCCCCTGAGCAGCTCCTCACAGGTTCTGCCCATTTCCCCACCCACCGGAAGTCTATAAAAGGCTGTGTCAGGAGGGTGCTTACGCTAGCCCCTCCCAGCCTTTCCTGTTGGTGCATGGGCCTCAAGGCCCATCTTCACCCCACCTGTGCTCGCCCATTTGTCAGCTGTTTGGTAGTGGGCGGGGAGGCTGTTAGGCGGCTTGGCTGGGGCTTGTTGGGGCATCTTGTCCAGGTCTCTTGCCATTGCTTCTGCTCACTGCCAGCTGGGAAGTCACTCCAGTGCTGGCGCGGGCTCCTGAGGGAGAGAAGGAAGGCATTTTCCCACTGCCCTCTATGGGCTCCTGCCAGGTAGCGGTTGGATCAGGTAGCCCTTCGTTGTTGGGGTGAGCTCTGGTGGCAGGGTTTGAGCGTAGACCCAGAGGGCTGTCTGCTCTCCCAGGACATAATGTGTTTCTTTTCTGGGAACAGCTTTTATCAGATCACAGTTGCCCAATTGACTGTACCTTTGGGACACTGGGACACCCCCCTGGAGATGAATATGTACCAGGACATAGTCTCAGAACTGCTACGGATGCAGAAACAGTTTAGCTGCTCAAAGTCTGCTTGGGTGGCAGCTGGCCTTGAGATACAGTCGTGGCTGTGTAGATAGGAAAGTTTTCTCAATGACACAACCCAGATGTATGGCATGATCAATTCTGTCCTGCATGTGGAACTCATAAACATGAATATCTCTTGCCTTGAAAGCCCTACCGGGTTGCCATACAGGGAGAAGCTTTTCTCCTAGATCCTGGGGTCAGCCACTGAAGTTGAAGGGTGGGAAATTGAAGACAGACAGAAGGAAGGACTTCATCACACAACGTGTAGTCAATTTGGGGGACTCAGTGCCACAGGCCACCAACTTGGAAGTCTTTAAAAGGGGAGTGGACAAATTAATGGATGACGGGGCTATCAGTGACTACTGATGACAGATATCTACTCCCTCCAGTAGAAGAGGCAGTATGCCTCTTTATATCCATTGCTGGGGAGCATGGATGGGAGGATACTGTTGCAGTCATCCTGCTTGTGTGAACAGAATTGCTGGGCTAGATGGGCCTTTGGTGTGATCCAGCAGGGCTTTACTTATGTTCTTATGTTATATTATGAATAGACAGGTAACACTCCCTAGAGATTATATACAGGCTCTCCACGGGAAAAATGTAGGATCCTTTTTTGCTGCCAGATATATAATGTGTAGTGGAAGGGTTTTACAAATTCATATGCAACAGGAGTCATGGCCCTATCCAAAGTAGACGTTTCAACCTATATTGTGCAGCAGTTATATTGCAATGGTTCCTAGTCATCTTCTGTATCATTCAATTTGCCATGTTCCCAAGACTACCAAGATAGAGAATAGGGGTCAGTTGGATGAGCAATTGTAACTTACAGTAGCATCCAAGAATGCCAAGACCCACAGAAAATGTAGTTTCCACAGTTCCCAGAATCCTTGAATACTGTCAGACAAGCCTGACCAAAGTTTTCACGCTTATATTTTAGTACTGTACAGCCTTCAGCTAAACAATATAGGCAAGATCCATTTTGAGTGATGCCACAATATTCTCTCTCCACAAAAGAAGTAGATGGTGGAAGGGAGTCTTGAGAGCTACTTGGCAGGGGTAAAAATAAACAAGTCAATAACCCATTGAGTAGAAATGGAAACTGGGCCAAAACCATGTGAATAATTAAAACATTCACATATACACAAACTGCAGATCTCTTTCTAATTATTCATGAACAAAGACAGAGTTGGATTGTCAGATTATTAATTCACACCATGTAACTCACTCTGATCCAGTTGTGAAGATTAATTAGCAAAGAGCTTTGAAGATGAAAAAATTGGTGAAAGTGCTAGGCGATATTAATCATTGTGATTAGAATGTAATTGTTTTTACTCCTCCTCTGATATGTCACAAAGCTCTAATGTGTGTGTGTGGGGGTTACTCCTGAAACAAGATATTTACCTGCATGGTATGTGTTATTCCAGAAAAGTCTGCCACTGGCCTAAAGTCAGTGAATATTGACAAAGTAAGCATTGAACTCTCCCTGACTCTTGTAGTGTCTGTGCTGACTTCATTGGACCTTTCTCCACAATTCTGTAGTGGTTTCCAATATATTTAGTGTTAAAAGTATAGATTAGTATAGAATGGATTCTTTTGATTTTCCTGAATAAGACATTAAGAGACTGGCTGGAATATGGGAAATTGATGGGAAAGGATGCTTGGAGGGACAGAGAGAGATATCACATAGTGCAGTCAGCAGAAATCAGATGCTTGGGAACGGGGGCAAGACAAGCTTGTGGCTTGCTGATAATGTAATGCACAGAGGGAAAAAAAATAGGTTCAAAGTGCCTTTTTAAACTTTCTCACTTCTCTCCCCCCCCAATGGGAATAGACAGGAGATTCTCCTGACTATGTGACTTTGTTTAACATTTAAAGTGTATGGAAATGCATTATATGCAAATTTAACAATGACTTGTTTTGCCTTTGTGGTCAATAGCCTTTGAAGAAGGATATGTGAAGTGGACATTTTATTTTGAGAATACATTTTGATATCTGAATTTCATACGTCATCTGTCATGGGATCAAAGTTAAACATAAAGGTTTATCAAGGGAAATTTTGTCTTATTAATGCATTTTATGTCTTTTGATGTGTGAAAATATATCTTTTTATGTATGGGAATATAATAACTTTCTCAAAACAATATTTTACTGATTCTTATGGTAAACAACTTCTAGAAAGTATATATATGCATCCAACAATACAAAAAAAAAGTTGGAGATCCTTCTCAGGCATGCTTGGCTTCTATGCTGTCTGAGTAAGACTCCCCAACATGACTCTTTAATGGTATGCATCTTGAATTTTTTAAAATTATGTACCTGTGTCCAGATCTATACTAATTAGCTAGATTTTTTCATGTAATCTAACTCTCATATATTATTGGTTTTTTTTTTCATTTATACATTTTACATTATTTTCCTTTTTCATGTTTAATACTGAAGCATCTACAATAAAAATGAATTTTTTTATTCAAAGTTTGTATCATTGCTTGGAGTGGCTGGTTATGTAAGATAAAGTATTTTTTACTGAAATACACGATCTAGAAATTTAGCCACTTATCACAGCAATTGACCACTTCAGTTGGAGGCACTGCTGGGATACGAATGTGAGTTAATTTTTCATTGTTTTCCATGGCAAAATAATTATCCTTGAGGAGACCTACAGCTTTGCTTAGGAAATGGCTCTTAATTTGCCATTTGCTGCATTCAATATCCTGGCTAATCATGCTGGAATACAGCTAGTCCATGGACAGCAATTAGTTTTCAGAGTCACAAGTGGCCCTTATGGTTTTGGAGGTAGGTTCATGAGGGGCCAATTAGAACTAGAAGACAATGCACAACAGGCTTTGGCTCAGCCAACCATAACTTTGAATGATAGACCAATGAATCTACAAATTCTGCAATTTCTTTAACTTATTTTCAAGCTGAAAGTATTGTGGGTCAAGGGCAAATAGAATTTATGCCAGGACCAGCTCATCATGGACCATTTCATGAGGCTTGGCAGCCTGACCACCCATATGCAGCTGGATTTTTACCTAAAACTAGAGATGAAATGGATGCATTATTTACAGCAGCTCAAAGAGTAGCCTGTCTCTTTGAGAACTTTGTAATCTGGTCTAGGAGTGTCTCATCCAAGTCCTCTTCCTGGTTTGGTGGTGAATAGCAGACCCCCACCATAATATCACTATTATTTCTTACTCCTTCTATTTTACCCATAGACTCTCGATTGGATTTTCACGCTCAGATTCATGTATTTCTTCACAAGTATAGACATCTTTGACATATAATGCTACTCCTCCCCCCCTTCCTTAATTGTCTATCCCTTTTAAACAACTTGTACCCCTCAATCTTAATATTCCAATCATGAGTGACATCCCACCATGTTTCAGTAATGCCTATTAGGTCAAAATCCCCTTCCCCTATTAGGGCTACAAGTTTTGGATATTTGAAAAAGCCAAACAAACCAAACAAAAACAAAAATAAACATGGTATGGGGTTTCAGCTTTTTAAAGATGTTCTGAAAAAAATCGAGTCTATTAAACCTGAATCAAAAAAATACCTGAAAAATTGGTGCACACCCCTACTTTTATAAATATACTAGTGGGTACCCACACGACTTATAGGGAGGATTCCATCTTCCCCACACTTGCTCCCTGATGCAAGGCACAGATCCCTGCCCTCGTCACTGACCCTGGACTTGGCACATCTCCAGGCCCTGTAACTGCCTCTAGGCCCAGAGCAGTTTCAGTTCTCTGCTGCCGCCAGGCCCAGAGCTAGAGTTGCCAGGTCTACCCTGGCAACTGGCAGGGGATAGGGGGTGGGGGGATTTACCAGCTGCTGAGGGAGGCCGGTACCAAAGCCCCAGCATCACTTCTAGAAGGGATATTATCATGCCAGCAACATCAAGAAAGATGCTCTGGTATTTGGGCAAAAACTCTATGGTAGAGGCTGTTTTCACTATAGAATTTTGCCCAAATACTAGAGCATCTCCCTCGACATCACCAACATGGTGACATCACTTCAGGAAGTGACATCATCATGCTGACGGAGCCAGGGCCTTGTTTTAAGCCCGGTTAGATCCCCCACTGGCCAGATGGCCAGTGCTAGGGAGAGGGGGCCCAAGTTGGGGGATCTCCCACCCCCAGCGGGGGTCTGGCAACTCCACCCAGAGCAGCTCCTGGATTCCACTGTCACCTGATCTGGAGCAGCTCCCAGACTCTGCTGCTCCCAACGGCACAGGATACAGGAGGTAGGTGTGTTGTCTGCACAAGCATAGACAATACTCTTATTTTAGGGGAGGGGATTTAAGCCTGCCAAAATATATTTTAATTGTGTTGAGATTTTTCTGCAAACCAGGGATCCCGTCAAGTTGGAAGAACTATCTGTTTTCTTTCAGTGTGGCCCTGATCAGAAGAATTAAGTATCCACAGATGGGCCCACACTTAACTATCAGAATGAAAGATTTTAGTTTAGTTTTTTGTTTTTATTATGTGTTTTAATATTTTTTTTTACTGTTATTTGCTGAAGTCTTGAAGGTCCCCATGGTCCCCATGTTTGATGGGGTATAGCTAACACTTACTGGCTCAGTTAACAGCCCAGGGTTTGTTTGTTTTTAACCCAGAAGATGGCTCCCTACCTTGACATGCATCCATACTATAGCTACCTCGAGGCTAGACTAATATAATGCATTTTAAATGGGTTTGCCCAGGAAGTTAACATGGAAACTCTAGTTGGTTCAGAACATAGAAGCTCAGTGACCAGTGGTGCTAGGTGGAACATGCATGTCACACCCATCCTGCTTTTGCCCCACTGGATACTAATCATTACCAGGTTCAATTTAAGATACTGATTATCACTTCCAAAGCCTTCCATGACTTGGGACCCACCTACCTGTTAGGACCACCTTTCCTGCTATGCTCTGCCATGACAACTTTGCTCATCTGAGCAAAGCCTTCTGAGGGTTTTTCCCTTCAAATGGGTAGGATTTGCAACTGCCCAGTCATGTGCAATTGCCATGTTCTGTAGTGCCTCTCACATTGTGAAATGGCATGTGTGAGGAGGTCAGGAGGACTTCCACATTTATATCATTCTATAAAATGTGCAAAGTGGAAATGCTCAGGGAGACATTCTTATAATGGAATCAGAACTGTGTTCAGATGTGTCAGGCTGTTATCTCAGTTTCTATGTTGCCTCTGTTCCTTTGCTGAACCGTCCAGACCTCAAGGACAGCTCCACATACCAAAGCCTGGGAAAGTGTGCTCTGTTTAGGCTTTGGTGATGCTTTGTAATCTCCCGCTGTTTTCAAGCCTTATATTGCCAACTAGCTAGCAAGACACTCATAGCTGTCATTTTATCTTCTGTGCACTGTATTGCCTATTTGACCAGTAAAAGCCATCTGCTTGGATTCTAAATGTCTCTGTGGTGATTTCTGGTTCTTTGGGTCAAGAGCTCACGTTATGACAGCTAACATCTTCATCACCCTTTTCATCAGTCAGGCTGGAGCCCAGGAGGGTTCGCCTGCCACTCGGATGGGAGCTAAGACAAAGCTCTCCGAGTGAGTTTACCGTGCCTGGAGCCCCGTGTGGCTCGCCTGCCGCTCGGATGGGAGCTACGACAGAGCTCTCCGAGTGAGCCCGGTCCCGGTGGATCTGTTCCCCGGAGCAGGAGCTCTGGAAGGGTCTCCTCCTTGATACCTTCCTTTGGGGAAGCCCTAGACTACGTTCATCGGGCAGAAGTGGAACGTAGCCGCCTGACTGGACTTGTAAGGGCGTAGCGTGGAGGCCAGCGCCCGCCACGCCCTCCTAGTGTCAGATTGTCTAGTGGAGGATGCTCAACTGGCCCGGTTGTGCGGAGCCGGGTTAAAAGTACTGGCAAAACGGATGGTTGCGCTCCTCCACGGAATGACCTCGACCACCGCTTCAATGGCCGGGATTGCTAAGCTGTCAACCCCCGTCTTTGGCGTCAACGCAGCGACCTTAGCGGTTCAGGTCCTGCCGCAACTGGATCTTCCGGATCAAGCCGGCTCTATGTCGGCATGGGAGCAGGAAGCTCTGCCACTAGTGACCACGACCCTGACCACCAAACTTGAAACGGATCAAGTTTTAGCGGATCGTAAGGGAACCAAAGAGGACTTGCACTATGAGGAAACTCTCTGGACTGCAAACGTCCGAATCAGCCAGCCCCGTCGCTTAGGTGATGCGGGCAAGGATATGTTTTTGCTCCGACAGCACAATCGGGAACACATAGACCGGGTGGCCCACTTGCAGGGTCAAATGCACGTTTTGCTTCACGACAACGACTGCTTGCAGCAGATACAAGCCGACCCGGATGGCTCGGCCCCAGCTCCACAACCAGGGTCTCCGGATCAGGCTCAACCGCAGCAACCTGCGGCACCTCTGGGCGGAACGCCCATGTTGCCAGTAACTCTAGCAGTGCCTGTGGTGCCAGGGGACCCCAGAGCTCCCGTCCTGCCACCCCCAGGAAGTCCAGGGATCCCGTTGCTTGGATCTACACCAGCACCCGTACTACCTCCAGTTCCATGGAGACCACCCAAACTGAAGATCTCTTTTGCCGACTCGGCAGAGATACTACCTTGTCAGCGACCCAAGGTGAGGGGAGACCAAAAGCCTCCCCCCGAAGTCTCCGTTCCCTGCCCGCAGAGATCAGCACGGCCCCCTCGAGATCGCGAATCCCGATTCCAAAGGGGAGCTTGCCTCGTTTGCGGCGCGATGAACCACTTTGTTTCAGCATGTCCTCAACGCCTGGAACTCCCTCGACCGAATGCATTGCCCCGAGCTCGGGGACGACCTCAACGCAGAGGCACCGCGGCCACCCGCAGTACAGCACCGGGACGGCCCACACCCTCTGCACTTCCTACTTCTGCAGACCCCTCCGGGTCCTGGATTACAAGTGCCCCATTGGGGGACAATTCTCCGTCTTCGGACAGGGATCCTCCCTGGGATACCCTAGCATTAACCCTGGACTCGCTTCCTGACCTCTCGCAAAACCGGGGAAGGTCTCAACGCGGAGGCGCCGCGGCCGTCCGCAGTATAACGCCAGGTCGGGGACGACCTCAACGCAGAGGCACCGCGGCCACCCGCAGTACAGCACCGGGTTGGCCCACACCCTCTGCACTTTCTACTTCCGCAGACCCCTCCGGGTCCTGGATTACAAGTGCCCCAGTGGGGGACAATTCTTCGTCTTCGGACAGGGATCTTTCCTGGGATACCCCAGCGTTAACCCTGGACTCGCTTCCTGACCTTTCACAAAACCGGGGAAGGTCTCAACGCGGAGGCGCTGCGACCGCCCGCAGTACAACGCCAGGTCGGTTCACACCCTCTGCACTTCTGTTCAAAGACTCTCCCGATCTTCCTGTTTCTACAGACCCCTCCGGGTCTCGGATTATAAGTGCCCCAGTGGGGGACAATTCTCCATCTTCGGACAGGGATCATCTCCAGGATACCCCAGTGCTAAACCTGGACTCGCCTCTTGACCTGTCTAATAACCGGTCACAGTCTGCGGTGAATGGAACGTCCCCGCAGACCCCCGCAGTTTCTCCTGTAAAACCTACGAAACCGACGAAGGTGAAAGAAGTAGAAAGTACGGTGTATGTGGACGCAGTGTTACAACACTATAAAGGGGGTCCCCAACTGCCTGTCAAGGCACTTATTGACTCCGGTTGCGCTCGCACTCTAATCAATGAAGCCACATTTGCAGCACTCAAAGTCAAGTCCGAGGCTTTACCAGCCCCCGTCCATTTTGCCCAAATGGATGGGAGCCATTTCAAAGGGGGCCCAGTTGATCATCGCACTATAGGGGTGGCGATGGGAATTGGCTCCCACTGGGAGCAAATAGACTTTACCATAGCCCCTATCCGATTTGAAGTGGTCCTGGGAATTAACTGGATTAAAGGTCATAGTCCCAGTATAGACTGGGACACGAACACGATCTCCTTTGCCAACCCCAAATGCGACCAGCATCGACAGCAAGTTGCGGTGCTGTCTCCACCCGCTTCGGCATTAATCTCCGAAGTCCCATCACCGCCATCCCTCCCTGATGTATACCAGGACTTTGCTGATGTCTTCAACATTAAAGAATGTGATGCCTTACCCCCCCACCGGGCCACTGACTGTGCAATTGAAGTGGTAAAGGACTGCACACTAACCAAGAGTAAAATTTACCCTATGAGCACTTCCGAGCGCACTGTACTACGAGACTTTTTGGACAAAAACCTTACCAGAGGGTTCATTCGCCCATCGAATGCCCCAAACTCAGCCCCTGCATTTTTCGTCCGAAAAAAGGAGGGCGACCTTCGCCTATGCATTGACTTCAGAAAACTCAATGCAGTTACTCAAGCCAACGCCTATCCTATACCACTAATATCAGATATTTTGGGGCAGTTGCAGGAGGGTCGTATATTCTCCAAGTTGGACTTAGTAGAAGCCTACTACCGGGTCCGCATCCGCGAAGGAGACGAGCCCCTCACTGCCTTCTCTAGCTGTTTTGGAATGTTTGAATTCCTCGTGATGCCTTTCGGGTTGAAAGGGGTCCCGGGGGTCTTCATGCAACTCATCAACGAAATCCTCCACGATTTGCTGTATCGCGGGGTGGTGGTTTATTTGGATGACATTCTTATTTATTCAAAAACCATGGATGAGCATGTAGTTCTGGTCCGAGAAGTTCTGCAGCGCCTGCGCAATCACCAACTCTTTGCAAAGTTGGCTAAATGCGAATTTCATCAGAGCAAAATAACGTTCTTAGGATACATAATCTCCCACCATGGCCTTAGCATGGACCCTACCAAGGTCCAATCTGTTCTCGATTGGACCCCTCCTACCAACCGCAAACAAGTGCAACAGTTTCTAGGTTTTGCTAATTTCTATCGCGGGTTCATCCCTAACTTCGCCCAAGTGGCGCTACCCATTACCGACCTGCTGAAAACCAAGGGTAAAGAAAACTCGGCTACTTTACCCTCCGCTAAAATACTGTGGACTGATCAATGCCAAACCGCTTTTGTAGCCCTCAAACGCCTCTTCACTTCGGAACCCGTGCTACGGCACCCAGACCCGAATCGAATGTTCATTGTGCAAGTCGATGCCTCCGACGTGGCTATGGGAGGGGCTCTTCTTCAAAAAGGACCGGATGGTCTCCTTCACCCTTGCGCTTACTTCTCGAAGAAGTTTGCGCACTCCCAATTGAACTGGCCCATTTGGGAGAAAGAGGCATCGGCCGTTCACCATGCACTTACTCTATGGCGACAATTCCTGGAGGGGTCTAAAGTCCCCTTTGAAGTTTGGACCGATCACAAAAATCTAGCTGCCCTCACGGGGTCCCATAAATTGTCCGCAAAACAGCAGCGTTGGGCAGAATTCTTTGCTCAGTTTCGTTTCGTCCTGAAGCATGTCCCTGGGAA
Source organism: Euleptes europaea (assembly GCF_029931775.1). Taxonomy (NCBI): domain Eukaryota; kingdom Metazoa; phylum Chordata; class Lepidosauria; order Squamata; family Sphaerodactylidae; genus Euleptes; species Euleptes europaea. The sequence goes on along the minus strand of NC_079326.1, from coordinate 8,141,780 downwards.
ACAAAACGTTCTCGCAGATGCTCTCTCCCGGTTACCTCAATACCCGGCGAAACTCGATCGGCCAACAAACTCTTTATTTACACCCGCACAAAGAGAAGCCCTGCCTGTACTAGCTGTACAAACTCGATCCCAGACGCTGCCGCAACGGAAGCACGCAATAACCGGAGCGCAAGCTCTTCCAGCCCTACCGGCTGCCCAGCCGCCTCTGCAACCGAAACTCATGATGGCCGGCGCTCCCGCTCCTCCAGCTCCACCGGCCGCCCTGCCGCCTGCAGTCTGCACACCACCGCAAGTAAGCGCTTCCCCCTCGTCAACCCCCATGACTGCTCCTGATGCCACTATGACCAAGGGGGGGGCCCATCTCCGAATCCTTCTTAAAGTCCCTTCGGGAACAATGCCTTATGGAATGCTCAGAGCAAACCCTGCCTCCTGGTGTAATCGAACAAGGAGGCTCTTGGTACAAAGACTCGAAATTGTATGTGCCCAAAGCGCTCCGAAAAGACGTTTTACACTTGGCTCGTGGAGTAAAGACAGCTGGACACTTTGGGTTCCTGAAAACCCTTCACCTGTTGCGCAGACAATTTTGGTGGGGGGGAATGCGTTCTGACATTGACTCTTTTATTCGCAGCTGTCCTGTTTGCGCCACAGTGAAACGTTCTCAAGGCAAGCCCCCAGGCCTACTGCAACCACTTGAAATACCCAACAGACCCTGGGAAGTGATTGCTATGGATTTTATGACGGATCTCCCTCTCAGCGGGGGAAAAACTGTATTATGGGTTATCACTGACTTATTTTCTAAGCAAATACATTTGGTTCCATGTGCGGGGATCCCCTCCGCTCAGAAGTTGGCCCGCCTCTTCGTGTCACATGTCTTTAGACTACATTCGTTTCCGCGCAAAATAATCTGCGACCGCAGAAGTAGTTTCGTTGCTAAGTTTTGGAAAGCTTTTCTCAAATTGGTGGGGGTGGAACAGGGGTTGTCTAGTGCATACCATCCCCAAACGGATGGTCAAACCGAACGTGTCAATGCTGTACTTGAATGTTATTTGCGCTGTTATGTCAACTACCACCAAGATGACTGGGTAGAACTGTTGCCTTTTGCAGAATATGCTTACAATAATGCTGTACATCAGTCCACAGGCTTCAGCCCGTTTTATGCGGTGTATGGACAGGACTTCGGTCCTATCACCCCGATAGAAGGTTTGGAGGGGGAGGGGGATGCCGACATTGCCTCTTGGGCACACACCCTCCGTACCACATGGCCCTGGCTGGTTAGCAACCTTGACCGAGCCAAGCGCAAATACAAGGCGCAGGCCGACAAGCATCGTTCCCCCGGGGGGGACCCGCAAGTGGGTAACCTGGTATACCTTTCCACCAAGAACCTGCGTTCCACCCGTCCGTGCCATAAGCTCAATGCTAAGTACATTGGCCCATTTCCCATCATTCGCAACATAAATCCTGTCACGGTGGAACTGTCTCTCCCCAAAACCCTGAGGCGTGTGCACCCCGTTTTCCATATCAGCCTTCTAAAGCCCCATGTTGCTTCCCCGCAATGGCACCCGGAGCCGCCTCCTAAACAGCCCATAATGGTGGTGGGGGGGGAGAACATTTCGAAGTCTCTAAAATCCTGGATTCCCGCATACACCATGGAGTCTTGCAATACTTGGTCCGCTGGAAACACTTCCCCCCTGCCTATGACGAATGGGTTCGCGCACGGGATGTCTCCGCCCCCAAACTCGTCAACGCCTTTCACATTGCTTACCCAGACAGACCAGCCCCCTTGCAGAATGGGAGGGGGCCTTAAGGGGAGCAGGATGTCAGGCTGTTATCTCAGTTTCTATGTTGCCTCTGTTCCTTTGCTGAACCGTCCAGACCTCAAGGACAGCTCCACATACCAAAGCCTGGGAAAGTGTGCTCTGTTTAGGCTTTGGTGATGCTTTGTAATCTCCCGCTGTTTTCAAGCCTTATATTGCCAACTAGCTAGCAAGACACTCATAGCTGTCATTTTATCTTCTGTGCACTGTATTGCCTATTTGACCAGTAAAAGCCATCTGCTTGGATTCTAAATGTCTCTGTGGTGATTTCTGGTTCTTTGGGTCAAGAGCTCACAAGATGGAGCAATCCAGAACAACACCTTCATATGAGGATAGGTCTGTAGTCCACGACAGTGATTATTATTGGTATCAGTTGTTATTGTAGGCATCATCTGTATTTTACTCCATTGTTTTATAACTTGTAATCCCATGTTCTGCATTGCTCACACAATACCTTCCCTTAGGCTCTTTGCTGTGTAAGCTGTTTACATTGTCAATGTTTTTGTATTTCTAGTCCTATTGCATTTTTCAGTGAATGTTGTATGGTTACATTTTTTCTTTCTTTACTCTCTTTTTTATATACCTTTTATTCATTTTTGATAAGGGGTACAGAAGAAAAAAGGAGATAGGGGAAGTTTCACATTTCATTTTGTGTCCGTGCCCAGGATAACCCATCAGCTTGTTCTTACCCCAGAATAAAATATCTTATAAAAATACAAAATTTAATTGATAGTTCAAACTTGTTAATGCTTCATTTCTATTCTATACATCATTTTTTCTAAAGAGCTATTATAAACATGAACCTCCACTAATAACTATATCTATATTTCCATTATATAAAGCTAAACCCATTGATAATACAATAGTTATATCTATTTAGAATAACTTTTAAACTCTTATTTGAATCTAGTCCTGATCCCTCATTTCATAAACACAGTTATGTCATGCATATCTATCGAAAAATAGTTCCCATCTCTGCTTATAATCATCAATCGACTTTCTTCGAAGCAAATTTGTTAGTCTCGACATAGTTGCGAATTCATGCAGTTTTGTAATCCACTCTGATAGCTCTGGCACATTCTTGGCTTTCCAGTACGTCGCAAACACAGTTCTAGCCACCGTTGTTGCATATTGAAAAAGTTCTTTATGGATGGATTTTATCTGTGTAGGAATTATTCCAAGCAGCATATATTTGGCGTTTAGATCAAAGTTTGTATGCAGCATGCCCTGAATTTCTTTATGTGTTTGAACTTCCAATATTTCTGAGCCTTTTTACATGTCCACCATTGGTGAAAAAAAGTTCCTTCTGTTTCGGAGCATTTCCAACAATTTGCTTGACTAGATTTATACATCTTTTACAAGTCTTTTGGTGAAAAATACAATCTGTAAAACATCTTATACCAGTTTTCTCTTACGGCTTATGACATTGAGAATTTGACATCTGTCATCCACATTTTTCCCCAAGTTTGCATGGGAATCATCTCTCTGAAGTTCTGCATCCATTTTATCATACATGTCTTGACTTGTTCTGGAGCTGTTTCATAAGTCAATAATAACACTTTTGATAATAGGTGGTCTTGGCATATTGTGATCATCTGTTCAAAATCGGTTGGTTTTCGAGCCCTTCCAATCTGCAGGTAATCGCTTTTTAGCCCAGGATATTACTTGGTGATAGGCGTACCAAGAAATCTTGATATTTTCATCATGTAGTTCCTGCAGAGACTTAATTTGGCTGTCTTTTTTGACCAAATCTTTATAAGTTATATGATTGTTATTAATCCTACTTGCATAGTCTATATACGCTTCTGTCGGTGACATTAAACCGGGAGGAGAGGAACTGAGTATCCTTTTATGATGGTCCCATACTTTAAATAAGTGAATCGTTATGTTTCAGTGTGCCTCGTTTTTGGCACTGTCTTAGGATTTTTGGTCCAGAGCCAATAATGAAAGCCTTGGCCCAAACCAGCCTTTTATAATCTAATCTTCCTTTCCTCTGGGTGTAAAATCCAATCTGTTAACACTACCAGCGTTGCAGCCTGATGATACAATTTTTTTCCTCTTGTAACACTGTGAATCTGATTCTTGGTTTATTTCCTTTCCAAACAAATTGTAGTTCATTCATTCAAATTCATTGTTGTTGCAGTTATGCTAATTGGCAATGTGTGAGGGTCTGTACACCTTTGCCTTGTGTGTTCCCCCCCCCCTCTGGACTCATAAAAGCAGTCCAGGCCTTTTGTCTTTCCTTGGTTCAGGCGCTGCGTCTGACAGGCCCCAGGTTGGAATGTCTCTTCCCACGACCACCTCCCTTGCTCTCTCTGACTCCCTCCCACCAGCTGTGGCCTTGGTGGGTAGATAGCAATAACGAGCTCCCTGAGGTCTTTGCTGTTCTTGTACCATGCACAATTATCTCGTAGATTCCCATAACATACGTTTGACATCTGCTTCCCTGTAGGGGTTATAATTCTGTCTTTGTGAAATCGTGAGCACTTGCAACTTTACCAGTGTAAGGCCTATACTAACCTGAAGCTTCCAATAAAGTTCCTTGTTTCTGCATGACCTTCTGAGCAAGTAATTTTATGGAGTTTGCACAGGGAGGTTGGGAACCCTCACACAATGTCTGAAACAGAAAATTTAGTCTCGGCAGGACATTCATCTTAATAGTCGATATACGACCCAGCCATGAAATTTGGAGTCTATTTCATCTTTCAAGATCTTTTTCAATCTCTCCAAAAATAATGTCACCTACAGAAGCATACTTAGATCCAGCAACTAGAAAACATACTGATTTTCTCAACTATCCAGACCTGATCTCCAAGAATGGCAACATCAAGATGCTGCAGTAACTTCAAAGTGAGAATTGGAAGATATCTTGGAAGATACTTAGAAGATAATTGGATGATACTTATCATAGAATAATCACGGCTTGAAGACTGACTGTTATAATAAAGGAACCATGAGAAAACTGACGGACTTTGAACACACAACAACAAAATCACAAGAACCCTTACTTTCTAAAATATACTAAATTTTATTATCAACTGAAACTGCATCAGAACAAGTTCAGGTGTGCATGATCAAATGGATGCAAAACTTTGGTGAAATGATTCCCATGGAAACTTGGGAACGACAGGAATTAAATTTTCATCTTCACAAGTGATCAGAGAAAATTGGTACAAAATGTTTTACAGATGATACTTTTCACCAAAAAGAACTTCAAAAGATGTTCAAAACTAACCATGCGAGCTGCTGGAAATGCTCGGAGACTGAAGGAACTTTCCTCCATCAATGGTGGACATGTAAAAAAATGTCAGCAGTTCTAGAGGACTGTACATAAAACAATTCAAGACATTTTGCAAGTGCATTTCAAACTAAATCCCAAATTCATGCTATTGGGGATTATCCCTTTGCAAGTGAGTTCAAAGAGAATTCTTTTTATATGCCACCACGGGGCGAGAATCTTGTATGCCTCATATTGGAAAAACTCAAAGATTCCAATGAATGAATGGATCTGTAAACTTTGCTTAGATGTCAAAACTAACCAGTTTGATAAAAACAACAACCATTAGACGACCTTTGGCGCAAATGGCAACCTTTTTATGATAAATATGCACAATGATTGTACACAGCTAATTGTATTAATAGGCTAACTAGATTATAAACTAAGTATTAGAAATACTAAAGAACATTTTTAATTGTAAGAAAACTTCACATCCAATACTTCGAGAGTTAACATTTCTACTGGTATAGGTAATGACTATCAGATGAATTGTTATATATTTTAATGCTACATTTTAACACTAGAAGATTGATCGGGTGCATAGTATAGTATGATAAATTGTTTTGAGTGAATGTATGGACTAGACTTGGGACACTTAACTTTTCCCTTGCTTTTCCCCTCCCCACTCTCTTTTTAATTATGCACCCTAAAAATTCAATAAAATTTTTCAACAACATATTCAACAACTTAACTGTATAGCCTGGATGTGTATGGAAAATATAGATTGTACTGCCAAGCTGGGTGTATGCAGAAGCATGTAACTGTTCATTCCAAAACAAGAATGCATCCGTTCATTTTATATCTGTTGCATGCTGTCTTGGTCATATGAATTAGTTTCTTGTCAATATTGGTAAAGGTAATTGGGTTTTAAATGAGATGTGGTCTAGAGGGCTGTTAGGATGGAGAACAACCATGCCATGAATCAGCCACCATGGACTATCAGTTTCAGAGGACTATCAGTTTCATTTCCCACTATAACCACCATACTGAAGGCCAATTTCTTTCTTCTTTCAAACACAAGATTCAGTTTAGAGTACAGGGAAGGTGGTTATGTTGAGGTTTTGCTTGAGTTGTGAAAATGATTAAGACCTGCGCTGACAAGGGTTACTAACAAGGATCCAAGCACATTACTGATTCTCCTTTTCCAGCTGACTTTTACAATACTTTCCTAACTTGGAGGGAAAAGCTTTGTGATAAACCCAAATTGCTCCACTTATCCCTTTTACCTTTAACAGAAAGGACTAGTGAAGGAGCCCCCATGCCTACGGCCAGTCTGTACCTGGAAAATTATTCTAACAAATGTGAATACCCTTTCTGATTGATCTTTGTTTTTTAAATCCTTGAGAAAATACAAAGAACCATCTGCCAATACTAATTAAAATGTAAATGATTAAATGCTCTAGCTAGCACATAATAAGGTTGGTCAGTCATGTTAATAAGGTGTAAGCCACTGTTTTGACTTTAGATCAATGAGGTAAGGGACTCCTTTCAGCCAATCAATGCAAACTGTATCCAGTGGCTACCTTTTTTTGGCTAATGGGACAATATTATTACAGTGAAAAAAGTTGGCATTGGAGCCTCCTTTACTTTCAGAGCTGCATTGTTCCATTGTAGTTGTTCAGTGTCCCTGTCTCCAGCTTCCCACACTCACCTGTCATAAAAATTCAACTTTCATACTTTTCTCCCTTTGTTATGATTTAGGGCTTAATATTTACAGGGGTAAATTGTGCAGGGAGATTGGAAAACATCTCTCAGCCATTTCATGAATCCAGCAGAATCAATTTGTACGCACAAAGATGCCTTACATTGACACTGACGAATGGTCTATCAAGGTCATTAGTGTCTACTCTGACTGGCATCAGCTCTCTTAGGCAAAGAACAGACTTTCCCAACACTTTCCACTGGAGATGTCAGGGATTGAAACTGCATCCTGCAGCCCCTACAAAAGATGTTCTATCACGGAGTTACAGTTTCACCCAAAATTCTTCCTTGACTGTACTAGTTCAGAACACAGCAGTGTGTGTATGTGGGGGCAGGGAAGCATTGCAAAATCCCTTCAGAAAGACAGATAGCATATCTGGATGAAGAATCCAACCTTTTCTTATTCCTGACATGTTGATTTTGAACATTCAATATTTTTTTTTAAAAAAAGAGGGAACCATTCAAATATGTTACCTCCCCAGCTGCAGCCTAAAGGGGTTCCATTCAGGAAAAAATATGGAAAAATGGAATAACCGTAAAAGCTATTTATACAGGCTACTAAATTGCCCCAGACTTTTAGATTTTCAGAGGCATTGTATTTGCATATTTTGAATCCTTCAGACTTACCATAGATATTTAAATATACTTTGGGAGGGAAGGAAGCATGGATCATCAGATCTCGGAAGCTAAGCAGTACTTGGAAGGGAGACCACCAAGGAAGGCTCTGCAGAGGAAGGCAATGGTAAACCATCTTTGCTTCTCACTTTCCTTGAAAGCTCCTTGCTTGGGTCAACATAAGTTGGCTGCGACTTGACAGCACTTTACACACACACACAAATATACTTACTTGGAGCAAAGGGAGCCCTGGATACGAGTAAAGCAGCACTGGGTCCCATTGCACCAACGACAATTGTACACACAGGCAGGCATTCCTTGGTTGGCATGGCATGGAGTGTAAGGGAAACCTGCGTGCATGCATTGAACTTAACTGAATAAGGCATTAGCTATGGGTTAACCTTCCTGATCCTGAAGGATACCTGGGGACTCCTACACAGCTAAATACTGCCAGGGAAGCCCACAGTCGGGGCTTCCCACCCAATAGTGTAAAGAATAGTCCAAAAAGAATAACAAAAATACAACTGGGAACATGGAAAAGTGTCTCCTCCTGGAATTCCTCCCGACTTGTTGGCAATGGGGTCAGAAGAGCGAGGCAGGAGACAATGCTGAAATCAAGTAATCAAGCTGGTGTAAAAATAAAACAAAAACTGAACGTTGTGAAAGGCAAGCCAAAAACAAAAGAAAACAGAAGAAAAAACAAGCATTAAAATGAGGTCAGCCCGTAAAAGAACAGGGGTTGAAAAAAAAAGAGAGAAAAATTAGCATGGCATGATGGATATGCATAACAATGAGCCAGCAGCAGCTGCACAAAAAGTCCTTCTGGTGGCTGAATGGTGGGGTAGATAGGGTTTTAAACCGGCGTGATCCAAGTCCCCCATAAGACTGTTGGGCTGACCATGATGAACTTGTCACCTAAAATGGCCACAGTGAGTTGGAGGGTCACTGCTGGGGGTGACCCCTCCTGAACAAGACGGTGGGAAACTGCTGGGAAGTGAAGCCTGAGCAGGCTTGCTTAGTCCTCGGTGGGGACCTTTCTGGCTAGGCTTCTGGGTCTGCACAGATGCAGAACCCTTCCCAGAGAAAGGCGATCACCTTTTCTGCCTTTCATTGTTCGACAGGCTAGAATAGCCACCAGGTCTCCCGAGTGGCAGTCTTGGCAGTCCTACAAGATGCTTCTTCTTGGGTACTGGCTCTGGAATAAGAGCTGCTGTGGTAGTGAAGGTGAGGGAGGGGTCCTCCTTGACGGTCCAGGGTGCAGCTATAGTAGGATCATGGAGAGGGAGCTCCTCAGACCTTGAGGAGTCTTTCTCTTCTTTCCAAATTCAGAATTGGCCAGGGCAGGTCCTGACAGTTGTGTATATCTGCAAGAATTTCACTCCAAATCTTCAACAATATTTCCTAGTGGTTTGATGTAGATGTAGGTGAAAGAGGAAACAGAGAAGAACTTTGGAGAATCCTGTACTACAATTTCATAGGTCGAAGTAGTCCCCACCCTACACACACACACACACACACACTACATTTGGGAATTGGTCTATGCAATAGGAACTGAATTGCGTATTGTAAGATACACACTTTAGCTAGCCAACCCAGAGCCAATGGGATTGAAACCTGCTAAGATAACCAGGAGAATTAACACTATCATACTTCCCCTGTTTGTCTCCCACCGAAGACCAAAACAGCCGCTGTTCCAAAACAAGCTTGAAACCCAATTGAAATGGATCCTATTTTAGCCAAGAAAGTCTAGGCTTGGATCCTAACTAAGAAGGATTTCCACAAATGGAAAGGGTCCAGTTCCCCCTATTCTTTTCCTGGGGGTCCTCCTCTTTGTAGGAGCAGCATTGGGGGGTTAATTTGGGCTTTACTGAGAGGATCCAAGTCCTGGACTAGTAAAGCTGCTACTTGCTCAAATACCTGGTCTCCAAAGAGGATATTTGCTGCAAGTTGCACTCCCACCAATCAACTTTTGCATGTCCTCAGACTGCAGTAAGTGAAACTTATCCCAGCAGCCATGATCAGATTGTGGTAGCATTCTGGGGTTGAAAACAGTGTTGTCTGTGAAGTGCTTTGCAAAAACATCACAGCAGCCTGTCATATAACATGGGTTAATATTTTCAGATGCAAAATGCAAGAGCTCCTTACTACCCATAACATCTCTATTGGATGGCTCAAGTTTAATCTACCTATCATAAGATGTTGCATTATTGTAATGATTCAGCTCCTGGATTTTCCTACCCAGAAAGGAAAAGCCAGAAGCTCAGTTATTACAATAATGCAACATCCAATATTATGTCAGTATAGTCTTTCAGTGTAAATGAGTGAGGAATAGAAGATGAATGAAATTCACTCGGACATTATGCTGGAACAAATGTTGTTAGTTATTAAGTGCCAAGGGACTCCTATTTTATTTTGCTGCAACAGACTAACATGGCTGTTCTTCTGAAGTTATTAACACAAGTGAGAAGTGTGAACTTTATAACCCAGAAGATAAAGATGTGTGCGCACTAAAACACAGTCAACTCAGGACTTGTCCTATTCTTGCATAGCTGGCATTTGCTAGAAATTGGGGAAAATCTTTTAGAAATGTCATCTCAGTAATTGTTATGACATATTTAAAACCCCAAACCTTTGTCCTGTTACCTCTACATATGATCATCATGTGGATTAAGACTGGAATCATAATCTTAACACCCTCGTATGACTTCTTTCCATAATTAAATAAACTATAATGAAATTCAGTTGAACTCGTCAACTATCCATGGACCAAGAAATAAATGAAATAGCTTAATCCTTTTTGACATCATTACTATAATTACCATATTTATTCAGAATATTTTGGACAGCATTAAGAAAAGGACTGACAAAATGGGTACTTTTTAATATTTAGAAACTATCCTAGCAGAATATTTGAGCAAGCAACTTTAACAGCATTGTTGTGTACACATGGGAAAACATGAGTGATTAAAGTACTTAGCTGACATGGACATCAGTGAAGCCTTCAAAGCACTTTATTGGTAAAAAATAATAATAATAATACAGAAATGGTTAAGAACCTAAGAAAAGCCCTGCTGGATCAGGCCAAGGCCCACCAGGTCCAGCAGTCTGCTCACACAATGGCCAACCAGGTGCCTCTAGGAAGCCCCCACACAATTTCTTTCTGCTTTTTGTTCCATTAGATGTTTCAGAACCTTACAGGTCAAACCAGAAACTACTGGAGTGAAAGTTAATCAGATAGAGGACAGGCTGCCAGAGCTATACAGGGTCATAGTTAAAACATTATCCTGACCATCCAGAAAACAGCTTACCTGTTTGTCTGGTAGCCTCCTATCAGCTATGGTTGTTTGCCACACCCATCCCCAGTCATACCAGTATCTGTTATTGAGAGGCATTCCTATGCTATGGTAGGTGGACAGAGAAAAGTGGCAGTGCAGTGCTGTAGATTGATTCTAGTTCTGTCACAAGGATACCAATAGTGCTCAGAGTCCATTCCTGTTCCAGTAGTGAAAACATGGGGCCCATAAATGTCTAGATTAAATGCTCCATGGCATATTTAAATGAGAATGATGCTGTAAGCCAATTTGGGTCTCCACTGGGGAGAAATGCAAGGTATCAATCAATCAATCAATCAATCAATCAATCAATCTGTCCATTGAAATCTAAGAGTCATAACTACCATTCCCTGGAACACTGCTAGGCATATTACCTCTAATCTGAATATATAAAATAATAAAGAAGGGAGGCATGTTAAGAGTAATGTTGTCCAAAACCTTGATATGGCAAATTTTTCAAGATTTAAATACCCAATATTTAAACATCTCACAGTGGAGCAGACGTCCCTGAATAATTTGTTTCATAGTCACCTGTGTGGACATTTTCCTCTCTGGTACCTCATGGGTTTTGCTGTATCTCTTGAATTTAACTAGTTTCCTCCACTTCTTCTCTCAGTTAACCAATTAAAGAATCTGTCAGATTCTGAAACAGTTCTGTTGAAATAAACAGAATCAACCTCAAGTGTATGTGTGTGTATGGGGTGGGGTGGGGGGGGGAGGCAGGATATCAATAATAAACAACTACATATTCTAAAGAAATCAATTCTCCCCCAACACAACCTATGATTCATTGCACTGTCAGGCAGTGATCTGTCATATTTGTTTGCAAACTCTCAGTTAGGTCACAAGGTCTACCGGAAACCAACTCACACAGATCGCTACTTACACAAAAACTCCAACCACCACCCCCGACAGAAAAGAGGAATAATCAAAACATTAATGGACCGTGCAAGACGGATCTGTGAACCACAGTTTCTCAAGGAAGAAACTAATCATCTAAATCACGCACTGCTAGCAAACGGCTATTCCAAGAATGAAATCAGAAGGGCCATTAAACCAAACAAAAATCAGAAAACTCAGGAAAAACAGTCTCCCATAGGAAAGGTATTCTTGCCATTTATTAAAGGAGTCACTGATAGGATGGAGAAACTTTTGAAAAAACATAACCTACAAACAGTGTTTAAATCCACCAAGAAAATACAACAAATGCTACGATCAGCAAAAGACAAAAGAGACCCCCTCACCTCTGCAGGAGTATATCGTATACCTTGCAGCTGTGGACAAGTTTACATCGGGACCACAAAACGCAGCATACAAGCAAGGATAAAAGAACATGAAAGATACTGCAGACTTGGCCAACCTGAGAAATCAGCAGTGGCTGAACATGGACTGACACAAACAGGACACAGGGTCTTATTCCAAGACACTGAAAGACTGGACAATTCTACCAACTATTTTGTCAGATTGCACAGAGAAGCCATTGAAATTCATAAACATCAGCACAACTTTAACAGAAAAGAAGAGAGTTTAAGAATGAATAAGGCTTGGCTTCCTGTCCTAAAAACCTCCAGACTAACAAAGACTATAGTCAACAATAGCCATGGAGATTAGCTTTGGACTTCACACATTAACAGATCACTTCAGGATACAACGGTTCCATATCAACATACCACACCGTCATTAGCACATTATCTTGATACTTACAGGACAATGACTAGCACATTACTTTTGCAGGACAATGACTCAGCTCAAACCCAACCCCTTTCTGACTATAACTTCCTACACACTTGACACTGAGAGACACTGTCCTTCAGTGTTACTACTCTGAAGATGCCTGCCACAGTTGCTGGCGAAACGTCAGGAAAGAAAATTCCAAGACCCCAGTTACACAGCCCGGATAACCTACAAGAACCAATGAACTCTGACCGTGAAAGCCTTCGACAATATTTTAAATATGGTTTATTTGTTCAATATCAATTCAGCTATAATTACAGAGTATTTCAAACCAAAGATGCTTATTTCATTGTTTTAAACTAACCAAATTAATGTATCACATTTCTTCAACAATATCTTTGAAAATGGATTAGAACAATGAGTAACCTTTAGGTTTCCCCAGTTGAAGTTCAGTTTCACAGTAAACCCTCCATGCCATTCATCCATGAATTGTACATTGTCTTTTTGATTTATCAATGCAGTGAGTTTTGCCATTTCCGCCATTTCTAACATCTTTTGTCTCTTCATGATAATTCTCTGTGACAAAAATTTGGTTTAGAATGGCTGATAGGGTTGCCAGGTCCCTCTTTGCCACCTGTGGGAGGTTTTTGTGGCGGAGCCTGAGAAGAGCAGGGTTTGGGAAGGGGAAGGATTTCAATGTCATAGAGTCCAATTGCCAAAACAGCCATTTTTCTCAAGGGGAACTGATCTCTATCAGCTAAAGATCAGTTGTAATAGCAGGAGATCTTCAGCTAGTACCTGGAGGTTGGCAACCCTAATGGCTGGCCATGTGACACCCAACAAAATTCATGACGGAGCAGGGATTTGAAACTGGGTTTTCCTAGTCCTTCTCTGACTGTTGGCTTTCCAAATCAAAATCAAAGTTTCAGGCTTCCGGAATTTAAAACCAATTAGAAGAAAGGAAGATTATTTTAATTGCGGTTTATAGAAATGAAATGTGTAAGTTTGTAAATATCTCTACACAGAAAAAATCCTGATGCAAACCTGTGGTAATCTAAAAAATATCCTCGAAAGCTTGATACTTGATAGTGACTAGCAAAGTTTCAATGAGCAAACGCTTTTAGCTATTCTGAACATCTGGAATGTGTTGCACCTGCTTGCACAACTGGCAGGTTAACAGAGACAGTTTGAGTTGTTTTGAATTTAGCTTGAGAAAGAGACAATATTTTGGGTTTTGGAGCTGATCAGAAGAAATGATTAAGAGGTTTCTGGCTGGCAAAAGTATCTTTTTAAGGCATTGGGGTGCTGGACTGATGTCTCTGTGGAACTAACATTGCTTGTCTCTGTGTCTACTTATTTTCTATCTTTTCAACCAACTTACTTTGAGCAAAACATCTATGAAAGTATAAGGTAGGATAGCATGACTATCTCCTCCAAACAGACTCTGGAGATCCGCTCCTACTTAGGAAAGTGGGAAACCACACTTAATTTTTACAGTTTTTAAAGAAATTGATCTTTCGACCTACATCTTTCTGGAACACATGTAATTCTGTTAAAATATGTCTTACATTATTGTCAGGTTGATTTCCTTTACCATTTTGTTCACCTGAAACAGATTCATTGCTTTCCAGAAGATGTGAATCAGGATGAGAAGATAAGCACATCTAGCTAGGTTTTTTTTTAAAGCTTGTAATCTTTTACAGGTGGAGAATCAGTGTGTTTGTGTGTGCTCTGTGTTCTGTCTTGTAAGGCAGTAAATATGTTTTTGGAGTGCCTCATATACATTCTAATTGATCAGGAATACATCATGTAGCTAGAAAAATTATTCATCAATGTGGAAGGTTAAGTCTACTGCTCAGAGTCTAATGAATACAAATCTAAGTTGGTGAGATACCATGCTTGTGCAATTTGTGAAGAATTTTTTCCCCATATTTATATGCTAGCAGATGGGATGCTGTTCAGGCAGCAGTGCCTAATAACAACTTGCCTTTTAGTAGGATTTTTTTTAATGTGCCTCTTATTCCTATCTTGCTGTGACAATGAGAAGATCTTTGTGAGTAACCTCTCTGTAGACCAATTGATTATGTTACCTTGTACAGTCCATACACGGAGCATGGAGAACATCCTGCAGTATACCTGGTTTGACTGATAACAATGTAGCCTAGCAACATCTTCAGAGAATCAATGGATGCTAATTTGTACCTCTCTGGCAAGCAGAATTCTCTTATCTGTATGGATGCCTGAAGTGAAGCCAAACCCCCCCCCCCCAAGTTTTATGTCAAGAAAACCCAGAAACACACACACACACACACACACACAAGGTTAAGCACAACAGTTGAGGAACACATTTTAAAAGTTGAATCAGGTGATTGTGTACAATACATGGGGAACAGTGATGCCCGGTTGCAGTAACATCTTTGCTGCTTCCTTAGCTGGAAAAGCTACTCTACCTTCAAAGTATAGATTAGAAGTTGTTCATTGCCATCCACCTGAGTCAACGACAGGATGATAAAATGCCATTCTTGATTTTAGGACACTGCAATTCCTTCTGAATTAGACACAAAAGACCTTTTACAAAAATAATTGTCCAGACATAAATAAGCAAAGGGAAAGTGGCATAATTGTAGATGTCAATTGTCATTTTTGGCATGGTTTTGAGAACAGCAAAATATAGTTGATTAGCAACATTTTCCTTCAGCAGTCAGTTTAAAGCAAAACTGAAGAGACATTGCTATCAGATCAGAGAACAGAAAATTCAAGTAAAACTGGGGATGACAGAGGTAAGAGGGGGGCAATAGGATATAATATGTGTCATTTGTTCAGAGGGACCAACTCCTCCTTAGGGCTGCAGAAAATGTAACTGATTTTCCAATCTAGAAGAAGAATATTTGTTATTGTGATAAAAGATCTGAGATAAGAAAATGGAAAGAAAACATGGCAACTGCATGCACAATTAAACTAACTGTGTGGTTTTTTAAACCGAGAATACACATAACAGCCAGTTAATGCTTTGAATCAGGAACAAATAATGAGCAATAGCTAGGCACAGTAAAAACTAGTGAATGGGGTCAATGCTTTCAATGGGAAGTGAATTGATGAGAAGTAACTCAGCGTGAAGCACAGCAGCCAGTTGGTACTTTGCAGGATAATGAGAAATAGCATAAATGTATACCACATTACCTGCACAACGGCAGAACTTGTTCTAAACATGCAGCTCTAATGCTTAAGAAAATACAAATTCATACATTCATCCACCTGTGCAACTTGTCCTTGTGGTCAGGTCAGTGTGCATCCCAACATACTGAAAATGTCTAGGACAAACTGAATCCTCTTTGTCTGGTGTTTTTAAATCACTCAGAAATAGCATAATTGGAACAGAATTCTACAGTACAGAGTGAAGTAGATAGTGTTTATATTTTCAGGTCGTGGTGCTAAAGATTCTGTACTGATTGCTCATAATAGCTAGCAAATTACTGCTTTCCTGCATTCTAAAATTAAGCTTGGCTTTTCAGTTAAATATAAATTCTCTGCCTTCTGCTTTCCCAACTTGAATCTTATTAGGCTTTAAAAAAAAAAAAAAAAAACAGACCAGTATAGTGAGTGACTAGTAGCTCAAAGTATAATCTGTAAAAGGTTCTGAATACTCAGCATGCCAAAACATAATTTTGAAGTAGGGAACACTGGCTCAAGCTGTTTTTGTGTGACTGGTTTCTACAGTCTGTACTCCATTCTCTTCTTCATTCTTGATTAATCCTGCCCCCCTGGGTTATTTCTCAAAAGCAGGGCTCACCTAGACACATGCACTGCTGCATTCTCTGGAGCTGGCAGGGATGTGGCAGCAGTGAGTCACACACTCAGCTCTGGCCCCTGACATGGATACAAGGGTGCAAAAAAGAAGAAATATGGAAAATCATCAGTAGTATCAGTCACAATTAGGGGTGTGCACTTGAAAATGTCATTTAACTTCACTATCATAATTACAGAAAGGGCATTAAATGCTGAGAGTGTATTGGTTTTAGTGGAAAATCAAGTTGGAGAAAATTTCCATTTTCATTAAAGTCAGATTAGATGTCTGCTGATTATTTCCTATGGAGAGGAATGGTGAGGCACCAAAATGGCGAGGCATCAAATGGCACCAAAATTTCACCAAACCTGGTCCACCCACTCTACTAAAGATCTCCTAAGTTTCAAATGCATTGGACAAATGAGTCCAATTTTACAGCTCTCTGAAGCAGGTGTCCCTAGCTATCCTATATGGGGGGAAATGATTCTGGAACAACTATTTTTAACTAAATGGTTCCCTGCTTCAGGGGTGGGGGGTGGGGAGCCGGGAAGGAAATGGACTGTGAGATGCTGTGTGTGTGGCATTCTCCCCAAACCACCGCCCCAACAAATGAAGAACCTCCATTACCTCCCCCCAACTATGGATTTCTGACTAGTTTAGTGGTCAGTTTGCCCTGCTACTAGTCTGTTTAGCAATTCGGGATTGCACTGTACGCATCCTTCCCTGTTGCCCCCCCCTACACACACACAGCATCTCACAGTCCATTTCCAGGGTCATCTGCATTACCATGGTACTAGCCAGCTCTGAGGTAATCCCTCCCACCTTCTCTCTCCACTTTCTTCCTGTTACTCAGCAAAGAGTCACTCACAGCCTCTGTGTCTGTACAGTGTGCATACCCTAAAAGTATCCTTGGAGGTGTCAACTTTGGCATTGATCCTGTGGTAGAATGCATTTAACCTCAGACCTTCTGCATGCAAAGCAGCTGCTCTCCCACTGAGGCACATCCCCACTCCATGGCAGTAGATATAATTGATGAGAGGGTATCAACCAGACAAAGTGAGTATCCAGAGTGGTAGCAGTCATCACCTCTGGACAGACTGAAGTAACAAAACAAGGTAGAAGAAAACCAAACCAAACCCAAAAACCAGTTTAGAAACTAAAATATTATGGAATAACAAAATAGTAATTTCTTTATTGGGTGCACAAACTAATAAAAAGATTAAAAACCAAAGCCTCATCGAGGTAATAAAGCCACCATATGTTTTACACAAACACAGTTTGGTAGCACTGTAACCAGATGTGTTTTGGCCCTAAGGCCTTCCTCAGTGGTCTCAGAAATTTTTTTATACACATAAAAGGATAAATGTAGTTATTTTTCATGTCAGGTTGCTTGTAAAACTTCATATTATTATAATGACAAAGGCTCCAAAAGAAATTATTTATATCAGGCCTGAACTTGTCAAGGAGCCCCCATCTGTCCGTTATATAAGTGCCGCAACCATACTGCTCATGACTGTAGTTCTATTCATGACATGTGTCCATGCGTAATTCTGTTCCAATGTAGACCAAACATAGACCAAAAACCACATACATTTTCTCATCCTGGCCTCCTACATCACAACTATATCACACCTGCACCACCCTTGAACTGGTTTTTTGTTTTTGATTTTTGCGTTCAAATATGGACACTTCACTCATCTCAGAATACCACGTATTCCCCTGCCCCAACATTGCACTGCTCCAGCTACTCTGAATCGCAAAGACATGGAATTCTTGCCATTTTCCTCTTGAGGACAGGTATTTATCACTGTGTAGGATGCAAAACCACATTGGTGAATATTACTAATTTATGTACTATAATGGGCTCCCAACCTAAGAGGTCAAAATGGCTCTTTGGCCTTTGCAATAATCCAGCTACTCAGGTGAGATTGACAGAAATAAACACTTTGAATACCATCTAGCGAGTCTCATAGACAGGCTAAGATTTAAACATGGGGCTACCATAATCATCCCCAACATTCTAGCTATTGGACCACAGTGATACTTGTATCCAGCTCATACCCTGCCAGGAAATATTTTTGTTAGTCTTTAAGGTGCTACTGGACTCTTGCTCTTTTCTACTACTTGTATCCAGTGGAATTTTAAAATATACATATATGCCCCAAGTAATAGCTGAGAATCTTGGAGGATGAAATGTGTTGGGGCAGGAAAAACAGTAGAGAGGCATCAGTTAACAATCAGGAACAACCCTAAGCTGTGTCCACAGATTGATGGATGTTGCATTATTGCTGTGTTACAGCAATCATTCACAACTGGACAAGTTCTGAATGGCTGCCATAGTTCAACCACAGTGAAATAGCCAACACTCTGTGTGTACATCCCAAAACAAAGCGTAAAACAAAACAAATTCAGCACTGCCGAGGTATAAAATGAAATATTTAATAGGAATAAAAATCTATTAGGAAGAAATAGGTACAGGCATACTTCATTTTATTGCGCTTTGCAGATATTGCATTTTCAAGCAAGTACCGACACATTTTTTCCAACAGCATGTGCTCACTTCGCGTCTCTGTGTCACATTTTGGTAATTCTCACAATATTTCAAACTTTTTTCATTATTATTACAGTAAGTTGTTCTTTTAGACATAATGCTATTGCCCACTTAATAGACTACAGTATAATGTAAACATAACTTTTATATGCACCGGGAAACCAAAAAATTCATGTAACTCGCTTGACTGTGATATTGGTTTTATTGCAGTGGTCTGGAACCGAACCCGCAATATCTCCGAGGTATGCTTGTACAGCACACATTCACATGTCTCTTTGGGGCATAAAGTCCAATGTAGGAGCCACGGCTGTGTGATGTATCTCTAGTCATATAGTCAACAGCAGAAGGCTGAATCTAGGATTCCCCTATATAGAGAATCTGCACTATTGAAGACAATTTGAATGGCACCAATGCTTGTATCAGGTTTTTTAGTTTAGGGAAAAATGCATTTGCATTTATTTCTTTATATTCCGCTTTCCTCACCAATAGAAATGCAAAGTGGCTTAGAGAATTGTTCTCCCTTCCTCCACATTCTCATGACAACAGCCCTATGAGGTAGGTTAGGGTGAAATGTGGCTTGTCCAACATCATCCACCGAGCTTCCATGGTAGAAATGGGGATTTCAACCCAGCTCTCCCAGGACCTAAAAGCTCTATGTTCTTTAACATTATTAACTCTTTTCAATGCTTGATTGAGTCCATATTTCCCACTTCTGAGAGGACCAATCTGTAAACCATTCTGCCACATTTTCCTCTGCCAGTGTCACCCGCTCTCTTTGTGACCTAAGTATACAATACCTTCTTAGCTTGGCTCCTTACTCCCCCTTGCCCCCCATCCTGCAGCTTGTCACAGTGGCCCTCATTTAGCTGAAACATACTGCATTGTATCATTATGATATATCAATTCATGATTTGTATAATGCTTCTCCTTGGTTATTTCATGATACTCCATTTTCTTTGTGCATTTGAAGTGTTTTTTATATGGTTGTAATGTTCAGCATGGAATAGAACAACATATCAGGCCTATCACTATGTGAAACCACAAGATATGGGCCACTGGTGAACTTCTTAGTGTATCAGTTGTTTTTAATGCTTTTGTTGTTAGAAAAAAAATCAAAACAGTGACCAGGCAAATCCTTTCTGTTCTGTATGTTTTCTCAGAGTCTATTGTAAATAACCTTCCTATCTCAGATGCTGTACAATAATCAATGGTCTCTTTAATGCAAAGTACTCCATCACACATAGTTGAGAAACACTGTAAAAAGGTATTCATCATGATGATAATGAGAACAAGGGAAGAGGAAGCTGGCCCAATCGAAGTCAAGACTAATTTTGTGCCATTATACAGCATCAAATGGAAATTGCTCTGTAATGCATGCAGCCATTTTAACTGGGCTGGCCATTTGGAAATGAGATCATTCCACATTTGGAATTATTGTTTTTCTTTTTCCTAGTGAGATTGCTTTGTGGTAAGTTTAGGTTTTGTTCCTGAATTGAATGACAGAAGTCAGTAGGATGCTGAAAGGTCAGTTGTTCTGAGCGAACAAGAAAAAGAAATGCTCCTTTATTTCAGCCTTTTGTACTTATAATGGCCAAGACCATACTGTTTTCATAAACACTTTGACAGATGGAAGGAGACTGGCTCAAGCTCCATGGATTCAACTACTTCTCAAAAAGCCGAGGGCTAGGTATCCAATACTACATACATAAAAGCCAGTTCCTGGGTTCCTGTCTCCTTCTTTGTCAACTAGTGTCACCTTGCAAAGAAGTCCACACAAGCTACTAGCCCACACAAAATGTATTTGCTCACTTAACCACACAGAGGCTATTTTTCATGTGGTATGCTGACAGGTTAAAACTCAAGAAAAACATATTAACTGCCTCAAGCTGATAAATGCTTCCTTGCCAGGTTGTCCTGAAGAAAACTGTTACCACAGGCAACCAGTCCATTTTCAGGCCTGTTCTAGCATGATCAAGCAGTAGAACCCAGGGCAGATTCTGTGGTTCACACTGAGCCTAGGAGCCAAGTCTGGGATCCAAATGAGGGAAGCAAAACCCAACCCCTTCCTTAGACACTTTTGCCTGGATCTCTGCAATATCCATGTCCACTTATAGCAACAATCTATCTTTGGTACACTTTGGTGCATGTGGGAAAAATCAGTTCCCCATTAATGTTTGCAATGGGCCTGCCCCTCGACTCTTTGGAGAGGAAGTGGCCATTACAGACTGTGAAAAGTAAGCCTTTAAAAATTCTCCTGGGGGGCATTTTTTGAGGTAGAGTCACCAAATTTGCAGCTTCAAGGGACTCTCCCTGCATGAACCACAAAGTTTGGTAAAGTTTGGGACAGGGGGCCTGATTTTATGGGGTCTGGAAGGGGTTGCCCCCCTCCTCCAGAGAGAAGTATGGTAGTTTACAATGCTTCTCTATGAAGGGGTGGACACCTTCCCGACCCCATAAAATCGGACTTCCTGACCCAATCTTCACCATGCAAGGATGGTCCCTTGAAGCGACCCTGAAAATTTGGGAACTCTACCTCCAAAAATGCCCCCCCCCCCAGGCTCATTTTAAAAGTTCCCATAGGGAAAAGCCTGGTGAAAGCCAAAGCAAAAAAAAAAAAAAAGCCAAATACCTGTTCGGCTGATTTGGTGATCAGCTATCCGGCCTTTATTCCCAGGTTTTGGTATTTGGTAAAACTGAAACCCAAATATTGCCGAAACAGCTAATTTTGGGTTTATTTTCGGTTTGGGTTTATCAATATACACCACCCTATTTAAAACATTTTTATGTCACCTTTCTGCATGATCAGGGTCTGCAAGGTGACGAATACAGCAAGCACTAAAACATTTAAAGAATTCAAACTACAGTTAAAATTAAAACTATTATAATTAAAAATTTATAATTTAAAATTTTAGGTATCAGGCTAAAACATTTCTTCTTATTCAGGCTTTTAATTAATGAGTTGATCTTTTTAACTTGCTTCTGAAGTCGGTTCAACTTGCTTTCGAAGTCTTAGTAGACCAAACACTGAACATGAGTCAGCAGGGTGATGCTGTAACTAAAAAGGCAAATGCAGTCTTGGGCTGCATCAACAGAAGTATAGTGTCCAGATCACGCAAAGTAATGGTATCACTTTACTCTGCTCTGGTTAGACCTCAGCTAGAGTACTGTGCTCAGTTTTGGGCACCACAATTTAAGAAAGATGTAGATAAGCTGGAACGTGTCCAGAGAAGGGCAACAAAGATGGTGAGGGGTCTGGAGACCAAGTCCTATGAGGAAAGGTTGAAGGAGCTGGGTATGTTTAGCCTGAAGAGGAGAAGACTGAGAGGGGATGTGATAACCATGTTCAAGTATTTGAAGGGCTGTCATATAGAGGAGGGTGCCGAGTTGTTTTCTGTTGCTCAAGAAGGTTGGACCAGAACCAACGGGTTGAAATTAAATCAAAAGAGTTTCTGTCTTGACATTAAGAATTTTCTAACAGTTAGAGCGGTTCCTCAGTGGAACAGGCTTCCTCGGGAGGTGGTAAGCGCTCCTTCCCTGGAGGTTTTTAAGAAGAGGTTAGATGGCCATCTGTCAGCAATGCTGATTCTGTGACCTTAGGCAGATGATGAGAGGGATGGCATCTTGGCCATCTTCTGGACACTAGGTGTGGAGGGGAGGTAGTTGTGAATTTCCTGCATTGTGCAGGGGGTTGGACATGATAGCCCTGGTGGTCCCTTCCAACTCTGTGATTCTATGGTTTCTAGCCTGAGAAACATTTTAAGAGATTTGTTTTAAGATGCTATAGGTTTTAAGCAGTTTGTAAGGCTGGGTTTTATAATACTCGGTTTTAAAGAGTTCATTTTTTGTTACAACATTTATGGAGTTTATGGTCCAATTAGGTTTTGCTTTGTAAGCTGTCTTGAGCAGGCTCTATGGAGAGGTAGCATAGAAACCATAAATAATAAATAAATAACACTTCCACCCATGTAAGTGACTGGCTCACATTCCATCATATAGGGAAAAATAAAATGCTATGTGAGAACAATATTGCAGTGGAATCAAAACCGCCCTGTGAGTCAAAACATAGAATCATAAAGTTGGAAGGCTCCACCAGGGTCATCAAGTCCAACCCCCGGCACAATGCAGAAAATTCACAACTACCCCCCCCCCCCCCCAAATCATAGCAGTTAGAGTTAGGGATGCTGTAAATTTTACTTTAAATGCATTCAGCTGTTGAATGTATCTGGTTTGACAGCTATACTCAAAGTGAGCCTATCCTCCAACTAGGGTTGCCAGCTCTGTGTTGGGAAATACCTGGAGATTTTAGGGGTAGAGCCTGAGGAGGGTGGGGTTTGGAGAGGGGAGGGACTTCAATGGGGTAGAATGCCATAGAGTCCATCTTCTAAAGTAGCCATTTTTTTCCAGGGGAACTGCTCTCTGTTGCCTGGAGCTCAGTTGTAATAGTGGGATCTCCAGCCACTACCTGAGGGTTGGCAATCCTACCCCCAACACATGGCTTGGTGCCTAGTCACAAACTTGCCAGGATGTCAACAATTCCCCAGGTTCGGTCTTAGAAAAACAAATTCAATCTGAGATCAACTCGTACATATGGACTTATTAAATCAGGAAACAACAAATTTAGTTATTGGACACTATAAATGTGGAGACTGCTTTGCTTATCCACTTGCACTCCCTGTAAAAGAATTCAAGAGTCAAACCTCAAGTTTTGTATTTAAGTTAAAACATATTAGCAATTGCAACAGTAAAAATGTCATCTATATTATTAGGTGCCCTTATAATTTGCTCTATGTGGGTAAGACCAGTGTCCCATAAAATATCAACTAGGCAAGCATCGCTCTTGAATTCATAACCAGGTATTAGAGTCTCCTCTAGTGCAGCACTTCAAAGCTCTCAAACATTCAGAGTCTGATATGCAATTTTTTGTTATTTGGGCTTTTCAGAAAAAATGGTATATAATTCAAGATGTTGAGAAGCTGTTGCTTCAACAAGAGGTTAGATTCATTTTTATGTTCATGACTTTGGCTCCCATGGGACTTAACTCAGCTTTAGATTTATCTTGCTTTCTTTAACCTATACCTTTAAGGGGGTAAATGATTCCACCTGTTGTCACCTTTTTCTGTAAAGTGTGAATTGACTCAGTACTTGCGAGACCGGCTAGAAAGCAGTCCGTGGAACTTGTAACTGGGCACTCTATATCAGTGATGTGGTAGGTCATATGGTTTGTTCTACTGATTATAATTTAATTCTTGTAAAAAAAAATGTATGAGTTGTATATTTAAGTTGATTTTACGCCATAGAATTTACACATCGAGCTTCTGAATCTGAGTGCATCTTTCAGCGCTGAGCCTAACTTGGGGCTCCGTACCGAATCATTGGCGACTGAAGAAACTTGTACATGAAAGGGGTGTTATACTGGCTGCCCTTCTCGCCAGTTGTTTCCTTGTTATTTAAAGCACTGTATGCGCTACTAAAAACATATTGTAGTCATCTGTTACCTTTGTCAATATTATTGTATAGCAAACACTTTCAAAGTTATTGTAACTCAGTCATTTTAAGGCTGCAGTATGCAGCTTGTACTGTTACAAAACCAGTGGACTCTTTGGTTTGAAACCACCTGAGGGTTGGCAATCTTACCCGCAACACATGGCTTGAATGATGTGCAAACTGCTTTGCAACTGTATGTTATGCATTTAATTTAGCATTTTTAGCATTTAATTATTTGAACAAGCTAAGGCAGTGAATCAGAGCAGTCCCTGCTCATGATATAATTCATGGCCTAGTAGAAACTCGAAAGTGTAAAAACAGGCTTTTGTGAAACAGTCTGTCCTCCATTACAGGGGTCATGTAGCAGAAATTTTAGCAAGTACAGGAGGGTGCATGTTCTCTTTTGTTGGGGTACTTCTTACTGTTATGCAATGTTATTTTTTTATTTTGTGTTTAAAGATGCAAAAGCACAGAAACTACCACTCCTATAATGCTTTGCAAAAGTGTGAACACATACAACCTCCTGATCCAAACAGGCCAGCAGCCATTAACATCACTAACAAATACAGAAAAGAACAGCAAATGCTGGAATTTGGAAAAAAAAAAAGGTATTGATTTGCCAGCATATATGTTTGATGGTTGATTTAATGCTGCATTTTGACTGAGGAGCAAAGCATTATGCAGCAGCACTGACTAAGAAGCTGGGAGGGGGGAAAGAACTCCAGGGCTGTGTGTGGCAATGCATGTGTATGAAAGCCAGTTGTGCTACATTGTGCTGGTGAGAAAGAGCACAGCAATCAATTAAGAATGGGGCTGTGAGCAGTCAAACTGATCACTGAAAAATTGGCTGCCTGATTGTGACTGGCAATCAAGACACAATCCAAACTGTCCAGTGTTCAAGCATCCCTTCTAAGAGTGCTGCATTAGGATTTGGGAGACCTGAGCTCAAATCCCCACTTCACATGTGAAAAACAGCACTTTGAGTCAGGATTGGATGAAGCTTTAAGAACATAAGAAAAGCCCTGCTGGATCAGACCCAGGCCCATCTAGTCCAGCAGTCTGTTCACACAGTGGCCAACCAGGTGCCTCTAGGAAGCCACAAACAAAGCTTTGAGCACAGGAGAAATAGGCTGACCACAGCAAGTTCCTGTGAACAAACTTGCTGCTGTATTATGGACCAGCTTATGTTTCCAAAGACTTGTATAAGCAGCCCCAGATATAAATACATTGTTATTAAACCTTGGATCACTATAACAAGGTCATTTATAGGAGCCCAGAGAAGGTTGGGTAAATGTGTCTTTATGTACAGGCAGCAAAGAAACAAACAGTACCATCTGTTCATGATGATTACACTGGAGCACACTTGATGATGAACAGTGAAGACTGAGTGTCTTTCACCAGGGATACTCAATCATCACTCTGTTTGAATTGCAATTTGTTCATAAACTATTATCAGGACCCAGAATGCTAAAAAAAAAATGTGCTTTTTACCATTTGAAACTGGATCAAAAATGGTCTCTGCAATCACATTTTTACATTATTTTCCCATCCCTTACCTTTCATCTTCACTGTGTGTTAAAAAAAAGAGCAATATTATAAAAAATAGATGTTTTGCTTTGGCTGGGATGGTGGTGGTATTGGGGAACTCATGGCTTGGCTCTCTGTTCTAGCCTTGCCTATTTTTCCTGTTTGTTTCAGCGTTTGTTCATGGGAGTATTTACGGAAATTTTCATTTTCAAATCTGTTTTGCTGAAATTGTTTAAGAAAAATGGGGAAAGAAGCATTTGTCTGTAAAATGTTCCATAAATCAATTTTATCCCCAGGGATCTTGAAGACAGTGCAAAACAAATTCCTTAACAAATAACTTGGTAATGTTAGGGTCACTGCCAATAATTTAAACACTGAAATATATTCTGCACTTCCTGCTTTCCATTCTTTCACTGAATGCAACTTCTTCAGAAAGGGATGGTGTGACGGATAGAGGGTTAAACTGTGTAACTTGGTAACTGTCAGCCAATGCCAGCAAGCGTGGACGGAGTCTGGAAAGCTGACAGGGTCCTTTTTGGAGGGAGAGAGGAGATCTGGAGGAGTTAGCTCCTTGGAAGCATACAGTTCTGAGCTCCTGAACTGTGTGGTGGTGCGGAGAGACTCTGTGAACACTTGTTCAAACACTACCTAGCTTGTTTTAAAACCAACCTGAGTAGTGACAAGGGGAAGATTGTGGCAGTGTGTGATGATGGCCCCTTTCTCCAGTCACTTGGTGGGAGGTGGCTTCTGAAACAGGGAGACTCCTAACTCAGTGTTTTGGGGAAGAGTGATTTGTTTCCACAGGAGGTGGGCAAATCTAAGGAGTGGGAAAGGTTGTGGATGAACATAAGAACATAAGAAAGGCCCTGCTGGATCAGACCAAGGCCCATCAAGTCCAGCAGTCTGCTCACCCAGCGGCCAACCAGGTGCCTCCAGGAAGCCACAAACAAGACGACTGCAGCAGCACCATCCTGCCTGTGTTCCACCGCACCCAATATAACAGGCATGCTTCTCTGATACTAGAGAGAATAGGTATGCAGCATGACTAGTATCCATTCTAACTAATAGCCATGAATACCCCTCTCCTCCATGAACATGTCCACTCCCCTCTTAAAGCCTTCCAAGTTGGCAGCCATCACCACATTTTGGGGCAGGAAGTTCCACAATTTAACTATGCGTTGTGTGAAGAAATACTTCCTTTTATCTGTTTTGAATCTCTCACCCTCCAGGGAGAGGGAGAAAAACGTCTCCCTGTCCACTCTCTCCAAACCATGCATAATTTTATAGACCTCTATCATGTCTCCCCTCAGCCACCATCTTTCCAAGCTAAACAGCCCTAAGCATTTTAACCGCTCCCCATAGGGCAGTTGCTCTAGTCTCCTACTCATTTTGGTTGCTGTTTTCTGCACCTTCTCAAGCTCTGTAATATCCTTTTTTAGGTGTGGTGACCAGAACTGTACACAGTATTCCAAGTGTGGTCTCACCATAGATTTGTCCAAGGGCAGTATGATATCAGCAGCCTTATTCTCAATTCCTTGTCTAATTATGGCCAGCATGGAATTTGCCTTTTTTACAGCCGCCGCACACTGGGTTGACATCTTCATCGAGCTATCCGCTACCACCCCAAGATCCCTTTCTTGGTCTGTCGCTGCCAGCACAGATCCCATCAGTGTATATGTGAAGTTGGGATTTTTTGCCCCAATATGCATCACTTTACACTTGCTCGCATTGAATCTCATTTGCCATTTTAATGTCCCTCTCCATAATCTCTGTTCAGGAGAAGGAATCTACCCTGTAGAAGAGTTGGTTTTTATATGCCAACTTTCTCTACCACTTAAGGGAGACTCAAACCTGCTTACAATCACCTTCCCTTCCCCTCCCCCCAACAGACACCCTGTGAGGTAGGTGGGGCTGAGAGAGTGTGACTAGCCCAAGGTCACTCAGCTGGCTTCATGTGTAGGAGTGGGGAAACAAACCCAGTTCACCAGATCAGCCTCCACCACTCATGTGGAGGAGTGAGGAATCAAACTCGGTTCTCCAGATCAGAGTCCACCGCTCCAAA
This sequence comes from Euleptes europaea, assembly GCF_029931775.1. Taxonomy (NCBI): domain Eukaryota; kingdom Metazoa; phylum Chordata; class Lepidosauria; order Squamata; family Sphaerodactylidae; genus Euleptes; species Euleptes europaea. The sequence goes on along the minus strand of NC_079326.1, from coordinate 8,113,959 downwards.
CCACCGCTCTTAACCACTTCACCTTGCTGGCTTTCTGAAGACAGATGAGAAGAATTCATTTAGTTTCTCAGCAATTGCTTTATCCTCACTTAGTGTTCCTTTACGCCTACCTCTGGCAATTTTTAGTCAGTACGCTCCCCCCCCCCAGTTTATTTTAGTTAGGATTTTTACTTATTGGGCTGACACCTAATTTTTAGCATTGTTAACTTAAGATTGTATTATCCTTATTATGTTTACTATGTATTATGCTTCCTATCCTCCCTCTTCTTCTCCTCCCTTCCTTTCCTCCTCCCTTGGTCAAAGACTGCGGTCATAGACCTAATAATAAATTATTATTTAATTTAACTTTCCCTTGACAAAAGCTCCAGGGTGGCCTGGGGGTTGCCAGCGAGACCCTCCCCCCAAAAGAAGGGCTGGGAAGGCAACACTCGGTTGCGAGATCCAGAGGATCGGCCCCATCCACGGCAGCGGGAGGTCGGGAGCCGAGGGTGGGTGGCAGGAATGGGCCCACCCTTTCCCGATGGGCAGCTGCATGCTCTGTCTTTACACCATAGAAAAGGTTGTCTCCCTGAAGAGGGGAAAGGGGAGTGGGAGGGGAGAAACACAGCTGTCCGCCACAAGAGTGGAGAGAATTCAGCTGGACTAGCTGAACCTCTCCATCCACCGGGGCAAGTCACAGGAATGGCTCATCTTCACAGATGGCCGTTCCTGTAGCCATGAAGGCCCCTGGGATCCCCGAAGCAAATGCATGGGACAACCTGGCTTGGAAGGCAGCAAGATCACATGAGGCTGGGATGAGCAGTGGTGATGCCACCTGTGTGGGAATGGCACACTGAAATGTCATGGTGGACTGTATCCCGGCGGACTTGGGGGTCCTTGACACAGGGGGGCAGCAAGGGGCCATATCAGCGCTGGTGGTGGTAGCACCGGGAGGCAAAGGCTGGCCACAACCAAGCAGAAAAGGATGGCAGGGAATCTATGCAAATGTCTGCGGAGATGTCTGGGAGCTGCAAGTGCAGTAACGCCAGCCCATGTCCTCTCTGCCTCCCTTTGGCCTCTGTGGCCACTGTGGGAGCTGGCCAACCGCTGAATCTCAGCCTCCCAAGAGTATAGCCACCAAGTGCTGGCTTCTGTGGAGAAGGGACAAGAAGGGACCCTTACATGGGTGACTACATCCCTCCCCGTGGTCTGGGAGAGCCATGTGTGGCCTGGGTGCCCCTACCCGGGGGCCCTCCTCCGCCACCAAGGCATGAGTCCAGAGGTGCCGCCTTCTGTCAGGTCATCTTTTGTGGGAGGAACCTGGCCCTTGAGAGGTTGAGAACACACAGGATCAGGTAGACAGAGGAGGACCGAGGTCACCCGGCCATGGTGCTGGGTGGGGTGGTAAAGTGATGCTGCCACAGCCCCTTCATCCTGTCCTCTCAGATGACAGCAGGCAGGGCCATCAGAAGGCCGGGGGCACAGATGTCAGGGGGTGGTCGGGGTATGTGAGCCACAGGATAGAGGGGGGAAAGTGGGAACATTCAGGGAGAGGGTGGCTGCAAGCTCTGCCTTTGCACCAAGGGAGAGGTGGACCCCCTGAAGAGTGGGGTGGGTCTGCCGCCGTCCGAGCTTGATGGTGCCAAGCAAGAGTGAGTGCACCACTACTGGATGGGGTAGAGGCTGACGGACAGTTCCATCGGCCCCATTGTGTACATGGGTCAGCATGTAAGTCTCCCGCCAAGGGAGCGAGACATGGGAACGACACATCTGTACAGATGGCTGTTTCCGTGGCCATGCTAGACCCCGTGCAGTGCAAGCTGCTTTGGCGTGGGATGTCCAAGCTTGGAAGATAGCCAGACCCTAGGAGGCTGATAGAATGTGGGAGTGGGGGGCAAGGGGTGGCAGCACAGGCCCCCCGCCCATGGGCACTGCTTGCACTGGGAGGCAGTGCCTGGCTGACGCCCCCCCAAAGTATGGCAGCGGCTCCATGCAAATTGCCGCAGGGATGACTGGGAGCTGCCAGCAAAGCGATGCTAGGCCATGCTCTCTCCTCCCGCAATGCAGCCACCATGGGAGCTGGCCTGCCGCTGAAGCGCATTGTCCCAGGAGAAACCTTTCCTTTCCTTTCCTTTTATCCCTTAGAAGCTCCTTGATCAATTGATCTTGAGCAGCATATATCTAGTGTTGGAGGGATATAAGGACTGAAACAAATCTTGCCACTGACAATGTAGCCTTGGGGTCCTTGTCGCTTAGTAAAAAAGGCATTATGTCAGTCACAGAGGCATTGGATTTGTATATTAAAAGGGGGGAAATATAGTGCGATCGAAGTTCCTCGTAAAAGCGGCATTCCCAAAGGGCATGGGCTAATGTGTCAATAGAGCCAGAAGAGCAAGGGCAGATCCTGTCTGAGTATGGTATATTCAGAATTCTGCCCTGCATTACCATAGAAGGGTTAGCATTCAATCTAGCCAGGAGAAACATTCCTAGCCACTGTCCAGCCTTGGCACGGTGACAATAGAGGGCATTGAGTGGCTAGGGCCAGAGTTAGGGCCCGGGAGCGAGTGGACAGAGTGGCCCCCACCCCGCACCAGCTTTACTGCCTCCTAGAGACAACTCTGGACATGCTGGTTGTCAGGGCAGTCCCTGTCTGGAGGGCCATATCCCCTTGGGGGATCAGAGCCCATACAGGGAAGGGACGAGGAAGGTGGAGGAAATTTTTGCCCCGCTCCCTCACAGGTGGCTAAACCTTATACACTAGAGATCCCCAAACATTTTGTGGGTACCTTTGGAATTTTGAGAGGTGATGGTAAGTGCTGCCCAAAAATGAGTACCACAGGAGACAGAGCAAACCCCCAAATGGTTGCCACAGGAGGTCGAGTCAAACACAATACATCCCTCCCCCCATTGCAAAAAAATTGCATAGCAATCACACAGAACAAATGAAGCTGCCTTATTCAGAGTCCACCATTGGTCTGTCAAGGTTAGTATTACTCATAGTTTGGTTGGAAGTACGAAAAATGAAAATGAAACAATTCCCCACCTCAACAGCCTATACTGAGGAAAATCTCCACCCTGATATCCTTTCCTTTTGTTCTGTTCTTTTTTTATCACAGCCTTGCTTCTCTCTGATTGTACTGATTTCACTTTACAAGGAAGCCAGTATTTCCCTAATAAGGGCATAAACTAAGTTCCTTATGGTGAAGGGAGAGAGAGGCTCTGGGGTTTAATGATTTACTACAAACTGTAGCTATTACCGTGTTTCCCCGAAAATAAGACATACCCATAAAATAAGCCGTAGCAGGATTTCTAAGCATTTGCGCAATATAAGCCATACCCCGAAAATAAGACATACTGATAGGCGTGGCTATGCAGCGTACCAAGGCTTCCCACCAGTTCGCTGTTCCCGGAGAGTTTCCTGTGTGCCCCCTGATGGAACAGAAGACATCCACAGTAAGACCCATTTTGGGGCTTTTCTCTATAATTTTTCTCCTGTGTGTGTGTGTGGGGGGGAGGGAGCAGTTTCTGTGGGTGGGGGGGAAGCCAAAGGGGGCTTTTGCCTGTTCTGTGCCCCCTGAGTCTCTCTCTCCCTGGTTTGAGGGGGGGGGCTTCAGTTGTGTGTCCTCAGGTTTTCCCTCATTCTTAAGATCGGTTAGGTCTATTTTGATGCTTGCTCAAACTGGTTTTCAAATTGTGACTTAAAGAATGCATTTTCCTGGTCCTGAGTCCGATGGAAAAGGGGAAATTCCACCCCCTCCTGCTCCTTATGCATAGCTAGCCATATCAACATTACAAGAATGTTTGCATTTGCAGCTAAAGAGATACACAATGAGGATGAGAACAAAGAGCAGATTATGGCTGTGTCATCAGATGAGATGAGTGTGAGGATGACTAACAAATTATTGCCATTGTATATAACAAAACAATATTACAGGTTTTTATTTCATCCTCAAAACAATGAACAAAAGCCATAAGAAAGAAAGCATGGGTCCCTACAGGGTAGACAGGCTGGGTAGAAATATTTTGATAAATAATTAATATTTGATTCAAAAGAAGAATTAAACAAGTGCTGAACTTTGTCTAGACTGTGTCCCCTATTTGTATTTTAGTTCAACATTTATTTTATCATGCAGATAATATATATATTCACCAGCACAGAGCCAAAATGGAATTACATTTGTTTTTGTTTAGTTTAGTTAAGTTTTGGCTGTTTTTTTTTGGGGGGGGGTGAATTGTGTCTACATTCCCTTAACCCAACCTGCATTCCCTGAAGTCACACAGCCACTGAAAAGAATGCCATTTTAAAAATCAGAGGGAACCCTTTTGCACTTGTAACTGTGGCATGAGGGGAGGAGGGGCTTCTGACAGCACCCCAAATAATGTTTTGAGAAGCTGAAACAACCCCACAATAAATTATCTACATAACTTCAGACCAAAACTTATGTATGTTGGCATGTCAACAAGACCAATCAAGATGTGGATATGTGAGCACAGGAGCTGCATCAGAACAAGGAAGTTCACAGTGCCATTAGTGCAGCACTTTCTGACCTTCGCTCACACAGACAAGGACCTTCGCTTCTGGGTTGTGGAAAAAGTGCGAGCAACGTCTCACCTTCAGCAGAGGCTTCTAAGGAAAAGAGAGACTTTCTGGATTTATACTTTGGGAACTTTGGCTCCAAAAGGCTTAAATGAAGACATTGACTGGCTTTGTCTTTAAGGGACTTTTTCAAACTTTACAGCATTGTGATCTACTTGTAAAATCCCTTGGCTTGGGTGCACAGGATCAGTTGTAACTCTACTTCTCATAGAGATACAGGGTGATTGCATCACCCAATTACAGATGTGCTGAGTCATAGAGCTTGCATCACCCTTTTAACACTATTTAAGTGAGATAGGATCACCAGTTTGACACTGCTCTACTAGGCTGATACCTGCACACATAGTATATGAGAGACATATACTAACCAGGTATGTGTTCATACATTGGTATATTTAATATACATGGTAAAGTAATTATTCAAGTTAGATTAATAATGAACGGAGGTTTCCAATTTGTTTAATCATGTTTTACAGTATTACAACTAGAACCAATCTGACCAGATGTTTGAGTAATTGGTAATAGATTTTGTAAGTATTTTTCAAACATCTCTTTCATGACTTATATAATGGCCTCTTAAATAGATAGAAACTAACCCATTATTATTCTATCTTTTCAGACAACCTATACACATGCCTGGTTGGGTTCGAACTGTTTGTGTATATATGTATGTATTTAAATGTGTGCAGGCTAACATGGGTTTTAAAACACGTTTTGTTGTGGTTACAGATATCAACCTTAGGATATGCCATTGTGCTATTTTAATGTTTTTAAAATATTTTTGCACACACACAGTTCCAAGCACGAAAAGGCTCCATCTGCTCTTTAAAATGACATTCCCTGCAGTTATTGTATAACTGAAGGGAACATGATTTGGGCCAGGAGAACCCAGATACAACTCTCAATAACAAACAAACAATAACAAATAAACAAACAAACATAACATTTAGTTTGTTCCACAGTCCAAGGAATGGAAGGTTTTAGTGTTCCGTTTTCACTGGTGCGCCAAGCAATGCCGTGTCTGCCTTAAAGCCAAACTACATGTCAAACTATTGAATGTTTTGTGTCAGGGTTCACCTGACCTGACTTGCAAGCATTCATTCACATATGATGGTGATGGGACCTAATTTTCCAATTGTGTGAGACCCTGATTTGGATTGGGGCTGAGGCACGCAGGGAGATGGGGCTTCAGCTTTTCCCTGCACTGCATAATCCTGACTTGAAACAGTCCTGGAGGGCACTATTTTCCCCACTGGAAAACTGCATGGGTACATGTACAGCCCCAGTAGAGCAAACAGCACCCCCAGGACCATTTTGACAACCTTGTGATGTAACTTAGCCCCCTGGTTTATCACAAAGCTGGGTAATCTGAAAAGGCTGGGAGATGTCTAGAATGGCGCTGGTGGAGAGGTTGTACCAAATTTGACAGATCATGTTATAGAGCTCACTGTAAGACCTATGAAGTGACTATGATTGCGGTGAATAAATGTTACGTTCTACTACTATTGCATCAACTAGTTCACAACCATCCCAATTTCATTTGAAATTCTCTTGTATGCTCCTGCAATATGATCTCTAGTGCCTCTAATTTTTCTGATTCCAGCTTGAACATTGGGCTTTTCTTGTTCCATATATGGTAACAGTCTTTGTTGTAAGATTTTGAGCATCACTTTACTCACATGAGAAATTAATTTGATTTCTCCTTTTTTTGGAACTGGAATGTAAATTGACCATTTCCAGTCTGTGGGACATCACTGCCTGGAGCTGTGGTTAAATGGCAAAGAGTGAACAAATTGAAACTAAATCCTGGCAAAACAGAAGTTATGCTGGTTGGGAAGGTGGAGGTCTTGAAGGACATTAGGCGGCGGACGCTACTGTACGCCGACAACGCCGTAATCTTGGCCAGGACTCCAGGTGGCCTTAAAAGATACCTCCTGGCCTTCACTGCCTATTGTCAACAAAATGGGCTCACCATCAATGCAGAAAAATCAAAGATTACGGTCTTTGCCAAAACCTGGAGACATTATAATTGGAAAGTCGGCAGCACCACCTTAGAACAGGTCAAGAGTTTCAAATATCTAGGTCTGACTTTTACCTATAATTTAAGCTGAACACAGCACAAAACATGCACAGTGAACCAAGCCAGATGTTTGGCACAAGCCATAGTAAGGTTCTTCTACCATCAAGGGAACCAACAAATCCCAGCAGCACTACAAATCTTCAATCTGAAAGTATTGTCACAACTGCTATACGCTGTGCCAATTTGGATTCATGCCTATTCAGATGAAGTGGAACGGATCCAAGGCCGTTTTCTCAGATGTCTTGTAGAGACCCAAATTGTGTCTCTTATCTCACTGTCTGCTCCAAATTGTGTCTCTTATCTCACTGTCTTGTAGAGACCCAAATTGTGTCTCTTATCTCACTGTCTGCTCCGAAACAAATCAAAAATTTGTAATAACTAGGGCCTGGTCATCTGCCATAAAATTTTGGCTACAGATCCATTATCATGCGGGGGAATCAACCGTGTTAAAATACCTACTAGAAGACCCCTACTGGACTGAATGCTCTGAATGGTCAATCAAAATAAAAAAGAAAATAGCCCAGATAGGCATTGACCTGGACTCCCTGCTTCTAATAAAACAAAGACTAGTAGATCACGAGTTCCAGCACAAATTTCCTTTAATGCCGCCAATTTGCTCACCCCAATACTTTGGACTTCCACCTAATTTCCATCTAAACTACCTGGACCGTCTTGACAATCCTAAACTCAGGAAAGTCTTTATGCAAGCTAGGACTAATTCATTGCCTTCGTGGCAGATTCCTGAAAACACCTTACGCTGAAAGAGTCTGCAGATGTGGCACAGGATGTCCTGACTCCCTGTCTCATATTCTTTTGGACTGCCATCTTTATGATTCCCCAAGAGGAAACCTAATTAAACCTATAGTTTTGAACTTCTCAAATAATACGAAAATACTTCACAAACCATTAGCTGATAAGGACCCTGAGACAACTGAAAATGTGGCAAAATTTCTGATGATAGTAGTCAACCGATGGGAATCTAGTCGAAAGTAGAATCACAACATTAAGGAATGATTTATATTAATTTTATTTTACTCTAACTTTTATCCTTTTATATAGGGCAGATTGTACTATGCCAATAAAGGTATTTGACATTTTGAAATTTGAATTTGAAGGACATTATGCTCTGCACTTTCAGTGGGGTTCAGCAGACCCTTGCCAGCTCAGTGAAGAGCCTTGGGGTTATACTGGACCCAACATCGTTGCTGGAGAAGCAAGTTAATGTGTTTGCAAAAAAGACTTTCTTCCAACTAAGCCTAGCTCAAAAAATGGTCCCTTACCTTGAATAGGCTGATCTGGCCACCTGGATCCATGCCACGGTGACATATAGACCTGACTACTGTAATGCACTGTACATTGGTCTCCCCTCAAAATCAGTTTGGAAACTCCAGTTGGTTTAGAATGCCACAGCTCGGTAATTATTGGGAGCTAGCTGTAGCATGCATATTACTCCAATTCTACAGTGACTCCACTAGCTGCTCATCAATTACTAGGTTCAATTTAAAGTATTGGCTATCACATACAAAGCTTTTCATGGCCTTTTACTCTCATATCTGTGAGAATGTATCTCCCTCTATGTTCCACCATGTCAGCTTTGCTCATCTGAGCAGGGCCTTCTGCAGATGCCAGCCTGCAAATGGGCAAAAATCAACAACTGCCTGTACATGTACATTCTCTGTTGTGGCCCCTCCTTCTGGAATGATCTGCCTGAGAAGATCAGGAAGTATCCCACTCTCCTGGCTTTCCACAAACTGCAGAACTGAATTATTCAGGAGGATTTTTCTATGCAGATAATAGGCTACCATTGTACAAAATGATTCACAAAATTACTTGGCTACATTGGCCATTTATGCATGGCTACTTATTTGCAGTCACCCCGTCAACTACTTCGAGGTTTAGCCTTGGTTATGCATGCATTTTCCGACTGGCAGAGGTCACCTCACTCTCCCCACGCGTTTCTGCTCATTTTGCCCGGGTTTTCTGCTTTTTAAAAAATAATTTTTTTATTGTCGAAGGCTTTCACGGTCAGAGTTCATTGGTTCTTGTAGGTTATCCGGGCTGTGTAACCGTGGTCTTGGAATTTTCTTTCCTGACGTTTCGCTAGCAGCTGTGGCAGGCATCTTCAGAGTAGTAACACTGAAGGACAGTGTCTCTCAGTGTCAAGTGTGTAGGAAGAGTCAGAGACGGGTTGGGTTTGAGCTGAGTACTGTCCTGCAGATGTAATGTGCTAATAATTGTCCTGTAAGTATCAAGATAATGTACTAATTAGAGTGTGGTATGTTAATATGGAAGCATTGTGTCCTGAAATGATCTGGTAATGTGTGAAATCCAAAGCTAATCTGCATGGCTATTGTTGACTGTAGCCTTTGTTAGTCTGGAGGTTTTTCAGGGCAGGAAGCCAAGCCTTATTCACTCTTAAACTCTCTTCTTTTCTGTTAAAGTTGTGCTGATGTTTATGAATTTTAACATACCACACTCTCATTAGTACATTATCTTGATACTTACAGGACAATGATTAGCACATTACATCTGCAGGACAGTACTCAGCTCAAACCCAACCCCTCTCTGACTCTTCCTACACACTTGACACTGAGAGACACTGTCCTTCAGTGTTACTACTCTGAAGATGCCTGCCACAGCTGCTGGCGAAACGTCAGGAAAGAAAATTCCAAGACCACGGTTACACAGCCCGGATAACCTACAAGAACCAATTTTTTTATTATTTTTCAAAATTATTAAACACAAAGTTTAAGAGTTAGTATAAACAAAGAATAAAATATAAAATGCAATAGAAAACATTGTTAAGTATGATCAAAAATATATTGACTTCCCCTACACCTCCCTCCATCTATTGATTAATTAGTAATCTCTTTTGCATAAACTTCTAATCCTAATATTATTACTAATATCTATCAATCTCTTTGGCATTTATATTCTTTAAAGAGAGAATGATTAATGATTAATACAATCATAAAAAAGAAGAAAAAAAATTAGTAAATCTCACTAATAATAAATGGATTAGAACAATAGGAAACATTTAGTTGTTTTCATTAAAAATTTATTATTTTGTAAACCCTCCATTTCTCCCACTGATTTTAATTCAAATTATATTTGTAGTATATTGATATCTTATGTTATTTCATTTCTATTAAAACCAAGCCTTTTAACCAATTCCTGTTTAATCCCTTCCAAAAGACAAGCCAGACTCTTTTAAATCAGTTCCTTTGTCCGGAATTTCCAGCATTTTTTTCTTTTCTTCATTAAGACTAGACATCGAAGAGCATCCTTGGAAGTTGTTGGTAAGATTTCTTCTGCTGGTGAATGATCTTCATAGTAGATCTGCGTTGCAGTTTCTTCCATCTCAAAGTCAATAAAGGAAATCCCCATAGCTCCAGTTTTTCTACCCTTTAAGTCCTCCAAGCTGGTGTTAAAAAGTTCCTCAGGCAGATTATAAAAAACAAAGATCTAAGTCGCTCACATTCAGATCCATTGTTGCCAGCTGGACTATTGCAGTTTGTTTGTTGTCATTCTCCATTTCCTTTGCAAGGTTCTTCTGTTCTTCGTCTTTCTTGTCATCTGAAGAACCCTCTGATCTCACCTCCAACCTCATGGTGATGATTTGAATTTTTATATCTTTAAGGTCATCTAAGATAAAATCCAGTTTTTGGTTCATCAAAGCAGAAAATTGATCCAGCTGTTTAATCAAACGTTCCATGGTTGCTACTTCTGAAAGTTCCGGTGAGACTTAGTTGGTAAAGTCCCGACAAAGATCGGTGTTATAAATAGCAGAGAGGTGCTGCAGGAATCAGTGTCGTAAACCTTCCGTCTTCTTTTTGTTCAGAAACTTGGGAGGTATTTGCCTGTTGCACGATGATGCCACACTTCCGATTCCAAGTTCTCTGCTACTCTCGTGATGATAGATTATTTCCAGGAAGGACGTGGCAGGAAGACTTAGTGTAGTTAGAAAGACGACACCTCGCGATGTGGGGGGATTACTCCTCCTCCCTCCTCTTTATACATCATAGTTTCTGATTGGTAGCAGACGTCTTTCAAAAAAAATCTTAGTTGTTGTGTCTTCCCACCGATCAAATTGATAAGATTCCTGCCGATTTATCTGATCTTTTCTTGTTTTCAAAGAGTCATTTAAACATTAAGTGGGGAGAGACAGATTCGGCAGATGTATTTAGCAATCTCCCGGTGCTTCCAGATCCAGGTAAAATAAAAGAGTTCTTTTAACTTACTCAGATTTTAGGAAAGTAGGTATTCTTGCTTCTGTGTAGTTGCTTAGATGGTGATAGATAGGGGAGATCTGAGCCTAATTCCAAAGAGATGTTTTCGGCAGTGTTCCCCTCTGAGGCTGGTGGGACCTCTTCCAGGATTCCGAGAGTCGTCCGAATACTCTCTCAGCAAAACTGGGGGGTCAGACCGCTCTTGAAGGCAGCAGGGGTGTTCCTATTCCTACGTCCACTAATTAGAACCGGGGTGGGGTGCAAAATTTTGCGCCCAAGTTCAAACGTTTCTTGGTTCTCTCGGGAGCCCCCGAGAAACGTGGCGCTCAGATCAGTGTCCCTAGCAGAAGTCATTTTGCCCGGGTTTTCTGGATGCTGGCTAAACAAGAATCCAGAAAATGCAGGCAAACCTGCTGGGGAAGATATATAAATTGCTACTTAAATATGATACTGAATCAGAACAAATCAAACCCTGTATGGTGAAATGGATGCAAAACTTTGGAGAAGTACAGAAAACTATACTTTCATATAAGGAATATGGAGGAATATGTGACATGTCAACCTAAAACTCCTCGTACAATATTCTTCCGCATATTGCCACTACAGCTTATTCCACTCCGTCCTGATTAGGCTTAATTGTCTCCTTTCTCTCTCTCAAGGCCCACCTGGAATTTTGCCTTCTTTCTCTTAATTGAAGCCAGGCCCTGATTCTCTGCTTCTCTGCTTCTCAGCCAGCTTGGGAGAACTTGCAGGCGAGGAGTCCTGCTGCCCTTGCTGCTGTTGCTTCTGCTGCTCTGTTTGCTGCCAGAAAGAGCAGCCCTCATCTCCTGTCATGGGTCCTGGTGGCTCTAATGCCTGCTCCTGTTGTTCCAGTGCTGTTCTTGGAGGACCGTGCCCACGTTCCCATTCCTCTTCCTTGGAGGAGGAGGACAGCTCGGGCTGGTCTACAACAGCTGCAAATTTGGGAACTCTACCTCCAAAAATGCCCCCCAGGAGCTTTAAAAAAATCCACATAGACTATAATGGGCCTGAATTTTTCAGTAAACCCCAAAATAAGCTGAATTCTGAAAATTACTACTATAGGTATTTGGCTTATTTTGAGTTTACCTAAAAAACTGGCCTCAATAAACCCAAACCCAAAATTTACCGAATTCTTTTGGCACAACCCTACACATGATCATGCTTAAGTAATGCCGAGCATGTCATAAATGCATCCATTTCTAGTTCATATGCTAGCTTGACATAGTATTGCATAACCAGCATATCCTGTGCCCACTTGTAGAATTTCAGCCAAAGCAAGTTTTAATCCTTCCTTCCTAGCCAGGGTTCAGCAAAACACCTGGGCAATTTCAAGGGAAATAGATTTGGTATGACATCAGCAAAATGTAATAGGTTGGTTGACACATATCCAAGTTGTCACTAGATTTTAATTGAAATTTAAAGGAAGTATCAAAGTTCTCTCAGGCAAATCATCTTAGATTGCAAGGGAAGCTAAATGGGTTTCCATAGGAGTAAAAATTATCTCTGTCACCAAAAAATTACAGTTTACATTTAATACAATTTTCATGCTGCTCAATGTGATACCACTAGGCTCTGCCTCATGACATCACCCCTGCTTGTCCCATGAATCTCAAACAATGCTAGTGGTGAAGGGAAAAGACTGAAATGTGAATTAGCATCAGAGTTCCTCCATTCATTTCAATACTGGGAAGCTAGCAATGCTAGAAATGAAGAACACATTTTATTACCTTTGGGATGCTTCATCTACTCTGCCTTCCCAAAGCAATCTACAAGTCATTGGTACCCCTGAAATTTGCTGCTTCTGGGACATTTGTCCATCCATCTCTGTAAATATCTCAAGATGAACAGCAATAAGTTTTTTCCTCCAGAAATGTCATTTTTTGGCTACATATAATACAGCTTTTGAATGATCTGCTTAAATACAAGATACCCCCTCTTAAGTACTAATACAATACAGAGAGAGTGCATGGGATTAATTGTAATGGTCAGATCCACATTTCTCCCAAATTAGAATATGCAGCACATAAAGTTATTAAACTATGATCCTGCATGTCAGTTTCATCATAGGAGGATCTCCTGGACTTCCTCTAGGGATGACAGCACTCACTAGGGTAGGGTAGGTTTCATCTTATTAAATGTAATTGCATCTCATAAGGTCACGAACATTTTCTCAAAAAGGACAGACCCAGTATAATAAAAGCTCAATCTGATTGACAGCATATTGACTATCCAGGATATTTATCCATGTTTGTCCATATAGTATTCAAGTGCTCCCTTGCAAAATGAGAAGTCAAAATATTACTGACAGATTATATGTACATATAAAACTAAAATGTTAGTGGTAGTAGATGCCAGTATCTAAACAACAGAAAACTTCAATTATATTAATGGGGGGGGGGGCGATGATCTGAATGCTTACCTAGGAAGAGCCAAGGGAAAGGGAATTATATAAATTAGTTTCTTAATGTATGCATGCATATGAAATTCATATAACATACCACCACAGTACAGACACATCTACAAAATCAACTGAGAAAAGTGAAGATATGAAACTGACAAAAATGGACCAAATATATGAAACAAAAACAAAATGGGAGATATTTATTTGTTTGTTTATTGATTTTGCTACCATGCTCTCTATCCCAAGTCCTGACCAAAGCTGGGCTCAGAGCGGCTCAAATTCCATCAGAAATACAGTACATAATATATAAAACCCAATAAATTATCAACAACCTACTTGCGCACTGGTCCATAATGAGCCAGGGGACAGCAACTGGACCCCCCTTAAATTCCGTAGGTGGAGCAGAAGAACAGAGGGGGCCCGGGCGGCCAGCTATGATAACACACCGTTGCTGCTCTCAACCATAGGCTCTGTAGAACTGTATCAAATCTATGCTGGCCCGCTTAAACCTACTCCCGACAGCTATGACTAGAGGCAGATACACTAAAACTCCTTATGAAGAGAGACTCTTTGTTTGTACAGAGACAACCCGAATCAGTAGCCCATGTCCTATTACTCCCGCGAGAGAAATTTCTGCTACCATTACTCAAGGATAGTCTAGCCCAAACAGATGTGGGCTTAGTGTGCTACCTATTGAGGGACAGGGACATGCATAAAACACTGATGGTAGCAAGATTCCTGGAAACCTCTCTAGGACCGCTGTGCCAAACTCCTCCACAGAGCTAAGCACTATTAAATGAACTACATAGCACTTTAAAAATGACAGATTTTAACTATTTTATTGATATGTTATCATTTATATACTGTATTTTAATGACTGATTGATGTACTTGGGAGATCTATGCCAATAAAGGTTTGAATGAATGAATGAAAAAAACGGTATCAAATCCAGCAGGGCTCTAGTCTCGCTGGAGAGAGAGATTTATTGGTCCCTAGCTCGTAATGGGACTACCACTTGACAGAATCAAACTGCTTTGATTCTGCTTTGATCATATTACTCTAAGTTTGATGCAGTTTCACAGGTTCCCAATTTGTTTCTAGATTCTGTATTTCACAGTTAAATCCCTTAGCATATTGGGACCAAGTTATCTCTAGGACGGCCTTTTCCAAAATGCCTACCTACTTGTATGCTTAGGTAAGTAGTTGAGGCCTTGTTGCATGTCACAGTATCATTGGAGGTTTGACAGGTAGCCACAGGCCCTTCTTAGCACCAAAGAAGATGCAATGCTGTGAATCCTGTGTGTGGAGCTCCTGGGATTGTTTTTCTTTTAAATCACCAGCACACCGGAACCCAAACTAGATTGGAACTGTGGCACAGGGAATATGCATCTTTGGGGGTGGGGGATTAAGCCTCACCACACACTACTTTCTCAAGTTTAAATGACCCTGTAGAGCTGCTGTTCACCTCATTAGGTTAAACATATAGGTCTTTTATCGGGATCTGCATTGGGACCTGCACATATGTTTGTCGAACAGGGCAAATTGAATTCCCATGGGGTTGTTTTGAGTTGGAAAAATGGCATGGGGGAAAAGTCTTAAACTCTGCTCCCCTCTGTCATGGTGCTGATCCCAATCAGGAGCTTATGTATCAGCTACTTAAATGAAGCAAATGGTTCCAGACTTACCCGCAGCTGGCTTTGGTGTCCCGGGTGGGGGATGGGAGCATCGGAACTGCCGCCTCGCTCTCCCGGCTCCGGCCCCTGGGTCTCACCTCCTGATTGGTTAAATTGAGTTTAAGGGTCAGGCGGTCAAAAAACGGACCAGAAAGCAAAGGAGAGTCCATACAACCTGTACGAGGGGCGGGGTCATGGGCCATGCCCGGTTAGGACGCTAAAACATTTTCTTCAGGTTCGCCCTCTCAGGCCGGTTTGGCTATTCATGCACAGCGATGGTTCACCCGTGACAAGGTTTCAGTTTGTACAAGTGTTAAGGTTATGTTTGGGTTCCCCTGGTTTGCCATTGGGCAAATATGGTTCGCACTCTTTCAGGATAGGGGCCGCTACAGCAGCAGCTGGCCTTGGGCTGCCGAGCACGCGCATCCAGGCAATTGGCAGGTGGAAATCAACTGCTTATAGGGCTTATATTCACCCACACCTCGAACTGAATTAATACCTGCTTTGTTTTCCATTCTTTTGAGTTCCAGCGCGCCGCTCATTGCAAGTATGGATTATGGGGCACAGCATTGTTTACTGGGTCAGACTGTATGCTGAGACATCAGGGTGGGGGTGCCACCTGGGCATTGGATAGCTATCGATCCAGTGGTTGGGCCAACGAGGAATGAGATGGTCAGCCTTGATTCCCGCACTACGGCGCCATTCCCAGCGATACGGAATCCCAGATATAGTAATCGTTCAGCTCGGTGAAAATGACCTGGGCCTACAAAAAGGGAAGAATCTTTCAGAGGCCGCACAGCAAGACCTATGGGCACTGGCCAGGCAGTGGCCTAAGATGGTCATCGGCTGGTCTGATTTATTGGAAAGGCGTTGTTGGTTCAGGGGGGCACCCGCCCGGCTGTTGGATATTGCCTGGCGTATAATCACAAACACGGTGGCAAAAAACTGTGGTCTCCCGCTGGGGGTTTATAGTGCTCCACTGGGACATCTCCCACCAGCTGTTGGCTCTTTTCAGACCTGACGGCATCCACTTGTCAGAGTGGGGAGCTGATACATGGCTACACAGCATTCGAGATGCCCTAAAGACATGGCTGCAGTGCTAAGGCGCGTTGGCGGTAGCTGGGCAGTACCCCGCCCAGCTACCGCCAAAGCGCCTTAGCACTGCAGCCATGTCTAGTTGGCGGTTTACGCATGGGGCTGGATGGGTTTTGATGGGGGGAAGCGGCCTGCGTACCCCTTCCTCCAACTGGGGGACCCCAATAAGGGGTTTTGGGGGAGGCCACGGGTGTTGAGTTGCCGCATAGGGGGCGGCAGATTTGGCCTCTACCTGAGTGTCGGGGGAACACCAAGTGGCGCAAGCCCCGGCGTATTCCACATACCATCATTCTCTGCTACTTCCAGCGGGATCGCTGGGAGTCCAGGCCCACATCAGTTTGCAGCGGGCCGGCTGATGCCCCCATCCAGCCTCCCATGCTTCGCCAATGCATTGCTATCACTGTTGCCATTAAGTTTAGTTGTGGCCATGTTTCTCCAATAAAATTCTGTTCTTTATTAAATAAAATTGTTATATGTCTGAAAGTTGGGTAGTAGCTTAACTTTATTTCAGTCCCCAGCCCAATAGCCCTAGGACAGCAAACAAATTCATAGAACTTGCAGTGTCTCGTTTTGTTTTGCCCTAAGTGACAGCACCAAGACTCTGAAACTTCCCTTATCTGCTCTTTTTTTTGATGTTCAGGTGAATGCTATCCTCTTTTAGTATCCTATCTCCACAAAACCTTCTGTTTTGCTTGCACCCTGTACTATGGAAGCACAGCAGCTTTCCTGGGAAGGGAACTTTCCAACTTTCTTCTTCCATATGCTTCCTTCCATGTCTCCTAAAATTCAACTCCTGAGAGTTGTTGAACTGCGAGTAACAGTATGGGAGTGAAGTAGGTGTCTGTAATAGAAGGGGGCTTGGATAAAATGGCTCCCCTCTCTTTTTCTTGCAGAAGTGCCTTCTATCAGTATAAAATGTAGTCTGAAGCAATGGAATTTACCGTTAATTCTCATTCTGAGATGTAATGATACCAAAGTACATGTAACTACATTTGCTCACATTTATGCCTTGTTAGCTTTGCCACTTCCTTCCCTTTGCTTCCATTTGTCTAAATTAAGATTATAAACTCCTTGGTGCAGGGTCCTGTCTTTTGTGTGTGTGTGTGTGCCTATTTTGCTTTGCATAGTGCCATGTGTACTGATAGTGTAGTAACAATAATAGAAAGATAAAAGACACAAGAAACAGCCCTTTTGCTGTATAACCCAGTTGGCAAACGTAAGCTCTTCTCCTAGTGGATTTGCATTAGAACAATTATCTCCTATTTCCATCTTGTTAAAGGAATTAAGCCACTTAAAATCTTACAAAGTCTCACATTAACAAATAGTGTCACAGATTTTCCTTGAAAGCAGGCAGAAAGGAAGAAATTACCCAGGAGATAGGGGAGTGGTGATGCATTCCTTTTTATCTGATGTCAAATGCTGAAGCTGAAGACATTTTAAGTTCAAAATTAATTAAAGTGCACTCCATTTTCTTCTGGTAGTAATAGGACTGGTTCATAAATGCTGGTTCCACAAGAGATTCCTGCCCATTCTATAACAGTCTGCAGAGAAGCATCCTGGTAAACATATCGTCGTTTACTTTGACAGGGAACATTTTCCCTCTATCATAAATGTCTGAATAATACTTTTATGAATTGCTGGACTTATTGAAATTTCCTGCCCTGCCATAATATATTCCATTCTCTGACAAAGAGGCCTGTTTTCCTGAAAGTTTATTGAAAAATGAAAGTCCCATATAAAATGTATTGCAGATCATTTATATCATCTCTATCTCTTTTTATAATCAATTCAGTTTTTATTCATCGAATTACTCTCCTCCTGAACCTAAGTACTGCGAGGCAGAGATTAAAATACAGTGTATATGAAACAGGGTTCATAAATGATTATCTGTGACTCCATACTTTCCCACAGCCACTTGGCAGAAATCAACGTTGCTAAGAAATGAAATGAGGCTAAGATGTCTTGTGAACTAGGTTTTATTCTTCTGTGACAGCACAAATCAAACTTGGTGGCTTTCTACATTTTTCACTGATTAAGAAAGCATCTCTCCCATGGGAATTTCTCTCCCTAAATATTCAAAATGTAAATCTTGAGGAACTCTGAAATGTTTGCAATGAACTCATCGAGATTGTCATTTTTCTACAGCTGTGTAGATAGAACATTATATTTTCCAGAAGTTCTAGGCCTCTTCAGCTGTCCTGGAATTGTCCTTTGAGAATTATGTTGTGAAATGTCTGTGGGATATTCAGTATTTGATGTTACCAAATGTCATGACTACTTTGACTCATCTCAAAAGTTGAAGTTTCCCTTATGGTTTCTTGGTGCTTGGGACAAAATTGGAGTCATTAAAAATAGGTGGCATGAAAACAGTCACAATAAATTCAATTGGAAACCAAAAGAAGCCATGGGGTGACGTCGCATCTTGACGTTTTCTAGGCAGACTTTGTTTACGGGGTGGTTTGCCAGTACCTTCCCCAGTCATCTTCCCTTTACCCCCAGCAAGCCGGGTACTCATTTTACCGTCCTCGGAAGGATGGAAGGCAGAGTCAACCTTGAGCCGGCTACCTGAAACCAACTTCCGTCGCGATCGAACTCAGGTCATGAGCAGAGCTTGGATTGCAGTACTGCAGCTTACCACTCTGTGCCACGGGGCTCCTTTTGTTCATCCTTATACCAGTGTTAATTTTTAAAAAAATACCCATCAGTTTCAACAATCTAAGTTCTAAAGCTGTATTACAGTCATAAGAAACATACAAAAAATCAAGGTAACCACGCTACAAAAATTAAAAATTTAACCAATCAATAAATTTCATAGTCAACAGTATTTTTAAAAATGGAATTTATTACCAGGATGACACAGTTGGCCAGCTGGCCATGGCTAGACAGCACCAGCCTCAAAGGGCAATGGGATCATGGATCAATGGTAGCATGATTGCAGAGAAGGAAATTGGTAGTATGGATTTCTCTGTGAACCCTTTCTGTAGACTTAGGTGAAATCCGCTGAAATGTATCCATGCAATAAGATCAATGGAAGTCCTTCTGAAGTCCTGAAGGGATTCAGGTGCAGAATCAGCAACCAAAAAAGACATTCAACTCAGATTGAACATGAATAATTTTACCTGCCTAGTGCCTTTCGAAACATTCACAGCAGGACATTGATATCTTCACAGAACTTTCTAATGGAGGCTAAATCAGTTTCCTAACTACCAAGAATAGCTCTCCCGGACAGCTGTTCTTAAGCACAATATTTGTGGAAACATAGGTTTCTTCACTGGCACCACCACCTGCACTGCCATCTACACAGCCTTCAAATGGGCTCTAAAGGGTTGTCAGACTCCAGCCTGTTTTCTACCACATGTCTTCTAGTTGTCATCTTGGAGCTAAAGATTAGAGAGAGTGTTTAGCAGCAATCATATTAGTGGCTTGGGTCAACATACCACCCTAGGAGTCAGTCAGGGCCTTAATAGTAGAATCCTTCAAATTAACTGAAATCTTCTTATATGCTTTTTGGAAGTCCATCAGGAACAGGACTCTTCAGGGGTGAACAATTTTAATCAGCCTCCCATGTCAGCTAGGTTACTAAGTCCTATACATTTCATTCTCATCAAATAATGATCTGTGAATGACAAGGGGAATGTAGAAGACTCATTACATTCTCCTCAGTTGGAGAGTAAGGCATATGATATGCATAATATGTCTATAATAAATTAGGGCAACTTCACAGTTGTTGTGGTGACCATGAATTCCTGAGTTATATAATCACAGATGTTAAAACCTATTAGCACTAAAAGCGAGGTCCTGAGGCCCCTTCCACAGCCCTCGCCAGAAAATCTGTTAGACAGCAAGGTGGGTAGTACACAGCGTAAGCTGTCCTTCATAGCCATCATTAGGTACTGTCAAGGATGCTGCCACAGAGCCGCAGCCCCGGAACACCTTGGGGTTATTTCAGAAGACAGGCGACCGGGTTTAATAAAACCCCGAGCCGAGTTCACTCAGCTCCCTCGGTAACTGCCACCACTCTTGTGAGGGTTTACTCCAGACTGGGGCCAAGAGCACCCCAGTCTGCCCCTTCACAGTTGCACAACTGAAGACACTGAACCTGCAGGGAAACACGCCTGCAAGGCCGGGCTGCAAACACAGAAGTCTGATTAGGTAAGCATGTCATTTTAACCCAGGCCAACTAGATTAAAGTTAAGGAGCCAGTCAAGAATTATAGTTTAACAGTTTATTAAGGTTTGTACTCAGTTCCAGTTAAAGACATACATAAGCATAGCAAAATAAAACAATAAAGCTAAAGCAAATATCTGACTACATAGTAGAGGTTTGGCATAGCAGAGTTTTGGTACACAAAGCAAGTTACCGGTTTACACTTCCGTCCCCATGGGCCTCACCCGTCTCAGCATTCAGAATGGTATCCAAAGTGCAAAGTGACCACAGCCCTTCCTGCAGAATAAAGGCAACATGGTGATAGGCTCCGTGCAGATTAGCACATCAAGAACTACACACTGACCAGCCAAAAAGCGCTGTTCTTAACTTTGCAGAACTGGGGTGAGCTCTTGCCCAATCACATTCTGCCAAGAATTAGGATCAGGTGCCATAAATTATGCGGAGCAAGCAGTTCACGCTGCCCCTCTGAAGCGTGGTTGTGAAGAATGTCCATCCATCAACCCCATCTTCCCAGTGACAGATGAAACTTGTGAAGCTGTTTCTCTAATTGCTCTCTGGCCTTGAAGGCCAGAAGGAGGATGGTTTTGCATTCCTCCTAGCTGGGTGCGAAGCATTCCCGGGGCTTCAAAACACCCCTTGCATATCAAAGACCTCTGAAAAACATCAAGCAGGCCCAAATCCAGGCCTGAACCAAGGATTTGATCATACAAGGAATTGCAGGTGAGCACAATTCCTTGACAGGTGCAAAAGTGGTTTGTTGGATATGGCATCTGGTGAGCAAGATACAGCCCTTACAAATCATGACTAATCCACATTCCTATTCTAAGGAAACTAGATGTGATTGTGTCCATGGGTCAGATCCATGGATGCTACCACCATTTTAAAGCAATATAAAAGTGCCCCAGGACCCAATCTTGATTGGGCCAGCAGCACGGTGGGCTAAGGAGCTAATGTTCACCCTCTCGTGACTCTTTTCAAGCACCGAAACAGCTGTGGGGTTACAGCTGTTTCAGCAGTTGAAAAGGCATGGGAGGGGTGGACAAGAGCACATCAGCCTGCTGCACTACACAGCAGTATTATAAAATCTCTTTAAAATGGCGTTGGCATCCATGGGTCTGACCGGTGGATGCAGTCACATCTAGTTTGGCCCTAAACTGAGACTGCATTGAGTACCATCAGGGTGCATGGTGTAGTTAGTAGCCAGTACAAAGCTTACCATTTCATGCAGCTACATTTTAGTAATATACACCGGATTAACTATTTCACAAAGGATTAAGTCCTGGCTGACAGATATTTTATTAAGGACTGTCATTGAATAGATTGTATCCTATGAATGTTGGGAAGTTGAGAGAACATTAAATGTTCCCAGGTTTGTGAGAATTTAATTGTATGAACTCCTACTTGCAATCTGAAGCAGTTCAGCTGGTTTCCTCTCTCAATGAGAACTAGATCTGAGTCAACCTGAACTAAAACATAGTAGATGAATGTGTGATAGGGTCATGTGGACTTCCTCAACAAATCTGTCATACATCAAGGACATCAACATGTTCACCAGAAGTTGTGTGTAAAAGGCAAACATCTACTGCTGGCAAACTGGAATTCACATCTTGAATGTAATTATATGATTTGCTACCATGCACTAATTCGCATGTGATCAACACAACATAAAGCTATCCTGGTTTGAAATAAACCCAAGTAAATATTCTTAGGGAGGGAAGGTGGCATTGTATAGTCTGATCATATCAGATCTCAGAAACTAAGTAGGGTCGGTACTTAGAAGGAAGACTCTGCAGAAGAAGGCAATGGCAAACTACTTCTGTTTTCTCACATGCCTTAAAAGCCCTTTGCTGGGGTTGCCATAAGTAGGCTGTAATTTCACAGCACTGTATGCATGCATGCATGCATGCATGCATGCATACATACACACACGCAAGTATTTTGAGAATAAACCCCTGAATCTATACAATAAAGAAAATATCAGTGAAATAACCAATGTTCTGAATGTGGAGAGTGTATTGAGCAAATGTGGCATATGAAATGGAATGGAAACATGCTAACATTTGCTGTACAGTAAAAATAACAGCACAGGCCTATGCACAGCTAATCTCAACCCATTGGTTTAATCTGGAGTGACCGCAAGCAAGGGTGGCGGGGACTTACCCCAGAGCCTCATTTTGCTGTCCTGGGCGGGGAAGGAGGCAGGAGGAAGATGGAGGGTGTGGCAGGTGGCCCTTTGGAGTCGGCGGGGAATGCACACTATGCTAATTTGTTTCCCTCCTTCAAGGCTCAAATGAGCCTATCAGGAGCCTTCTGGGTGGGAGGGGGAAGGAGGGAGAGACGGATCTCGGAGTGAGGGGTTTTCACTCTGGTCCATTCTCTCTGAATAAATTCAGGTGCTACCGTGGCTTTCCTGGCAGTTCGCCAGAGAGCTTTAAGAGCATAAGAAAAGCCCTGCTGGATCAGACCAAGGCCCATCAAGTCCAGCAGTCTGCTTTCACAGTGGCTTACCAGGTGCCTCTAGGGAGCCCCCAAACCAGACAACTGCAGCAACACCATCCTGCCCACTTTCCACAGCACCTAATATATTCGGCATGTTCCTCTGATCCTGGAGAGGATAAGTATGCATCATGACTAGTATCCATTTTTACTAGTAGCCATGAATAGCCCTCTTCTCCATGAACATGTCCACTCCCCTCTTAAAGCCCTCCAAGCTGGCAGCCATCGCCACATCCTGGGGTGGGGAGTTCCACAATTTAACTATGCTTTGCATGAAGAAATACTTCCTTTTATCTTTTTTGAATCTCTCACCCTCCAGCTTCAGCAGATGACCCCATGTTCTAGTATTATGAGAGAGGGAGAAAAGCTTCTCCCTGTCCACTCTCTCCAAACCATGCATAATTGTATGGACCTCTATCATGTCTCCCCTTAACCACCTTCGTTCCAAGCTAAATAGCCCTAAGCGTTTTAACCGCTCCTCATAAGGCAGTTGCTCTAGTCCCCTAATCATTTTGGTTGCTGTTTTCTGCACCTTCTCAAGCTCTGTAATATCCTTTTTTAGATGTGGGGACCAGAACTGTACACACTATTCCAAGTGTGGTCTCACCATAGATTTGTCCAAGGGCAGTAGGATATCAGCAGTCTTATTCTCAATTCCTCGTCTAATTATGGCCAGCATGGTATTTGCCTTTTTTACAGCAGCCACACACTGGGTTGACATCCTCATCGAGTGATGCACCAAGATCCCTTTCTTGGCCTGTCGCTGCCAGCACAGATCCCATCAGTGTATATGTGAAGTTGGGATTTTTTGCCCCAATATGCATCACTTTACACTTGCTCGCACTGAATCTCATTTGCCATTTTAATGCCCATTCTTCCAGTTTGTAGAGATTTTTTTGAAGCTCTTCAAAGTCTGAAAGTTTTTCTGGCTGTTTGACCCAAGCAATTTGGACCTTTGTTTATTCACAAGGATGGGTCATTTTTCACCAGGTTCCTGTTCATCTGGGTTTTTCAAAAAGGTTTGAAAGCCATAGGTTTGACACCATCAGAGTTCCGGGCCTATTATTTTGGAATCGGTGCAGCTACTAAAGCTACTGGTCTGGGTTTCCCGGAGCACAAAATACAGGCCATAGGTGTGCATCTATCAGAATGGGGTATGGATGTATGGCTCCACAGTATTCACCAGGGCCTAAAAGATTGGCTCTAGCTGTAGTTGCATTTGGAGGTAGCAGGGTATGCCGGATTCCCTTCCCTGCTCATTGGGGGAAGGAAGGGACTGGCTTCAGTTTTTGGTGGAAAGCAGCCTGTGTGCCCCTTTTCCCCATGCTTTGGGGATCCCAATAAGGGATTTTGGGGGAGGCTCTGGTTGGGTTACGGCCAGCTTGGGGGCTGTGCAGGCAGCCTCCTCTCAAGTGGCAGGGATCACCCAGTGGCTCATGCCGAGGTATTTATCCCAATAATGCCATCCCATCTACTCCCAGCAGGCTTGCAGGAGTAGGTTGGTAACTTCGGCCGCATTGGAGTCAGCTGATGTTTCTGGATCCTGTACCCATGCTGCGCCATTGCAGCGTTCAGCTTAAGCCAATAAAGCTGACCATTCATATCCAAAATGGTTGTTGTTGTATAATGTTGTTATGGTTAATTATAAGATAACTAAGGGTGGGGGTTGGATGACTCTGCCTCTATCACCAATTTTGCCCTAGGGAAGCAAACAGAATAAGACATGGCTTGCCAATTTGGCATTCATTGTCATTGGAAGGAGTTTTGATAAGAGAAATGAAACCATGTACCTTGGACTTTATGGAGCAATACATGCCCAGCACACCGTAATAAACATCAGCAGAAAACATAAAGAGATCATGAAACATTTCCACCAAAATGGTTGAAATCTTGCTTCCTCGGCAAATCCACTGAGGCATTTACATTCCATTGTACTTTGCTAAGCTAAGGTTATTCTGAACAAAGGAAAAAGAGATCATTAAGAGATTAAAAACAAAAGAACTTTTAAGCTTCACACATTACATGTCTTTCAGTGATGCTATTAGGGAAATTAATGAAACCCATTTTCTTTACTCTGGGGCGCTGCAAAAGTCATTAGATTCAAATGAATACATAACACTGCATCAATCTAATTTGAAGAGAGGGAATCGGCAAGCCAGATGCAGCTTCAGAGAGTTGCATCTTCATGGCAGTGATGCATCTTTCATAAATTACAGTAGCAAGCAAATTACAAACAACACAAAGAGACAATGATTCAGCACAGTGCAAATATAACAATTAACTGTGTCTATATTCAGCATCACCTTGACAATTAAGACCACACACTGCTAATCTCTAGATTTGTCTCCTTGTATTTTCGTCCTTATGTGGCCTTAGTTCCTATTCTTCAAATACTTGTGCAGTTCTCAATTGTTTTGAAATTTCAGTGCCAAGATGCAAAACGGTATTTTGAAGATGTGTAGAAAGTGAAGGCATTTTCTTGAAGAGGCTTGAAATGTACTTACATATTTCAAAAGCACTACTTAAAGCCTTTAAACCCTTTATTTTCTTCTTTAGGTGGATTCACTAAGTGCATCCTTTTTACAGATTTATTTCCACAAAGATGAAATTGACACTAAGTGAATTAATTTCAATTAATTTAAAAGATGTGAACAAATGAATCTGCCTCACGCAGAGTCAGACCACTGGCTCATGTAGCCCAGTTCTGTTTACTCTGACTGGTAGTGAAGTTCTAAGGCCAAGGAGCAAATCGTTTGTATTCCTGCAGTTTCTTTGGAGCTGTTCTGCTAATACTTGAACTGGGGCCTTTCTGCATGCCAGGCAAATGCTTTATCTCTGAGCTATGACCCCTCCCCATTTAGCAGCACAATTTAAAAAGTTTCAAGTAGGCCCTGCTGAGGAGGAACATGCCGTACAGAACATGTTTATCTCTGCCCTAATGCATTTTGGAGAGGGAAAGAAGCATGGTATAGCCTGATTTTGCCAGATCTTAGAAGCAAATCAAGGTTGGTACTTGGATGGGAGACCACCAAGGAAGAGCACCAAGGAAGTGGTTGTGGTGCATGTTGGCACCAACAATGTGGGGAAGTGTAGTCTGGAGGTCCTGGAATCCAAATTTAGGTTGCTAGGCAGGAGACTAAAAGCCAGAACCTCCAAGGTAGCTTTCTCTGAAATGCTACCTGTTCAATGCGAAGCCCCAACTAGGCAGGCACAATTGGGGAGTCTCAATGCATGGATGAGACTGTGGTGAAGGGAGGAGGGCTTAGGAACTGGGCAACATTTTGGGACAAGCTGGGCCTGTACAAAAGAGACTTGAACTGGGATGGAACCAGACTGCTGGCACATAACATTAAAAAGGTGGCAGAGTAGCTTTTAAACTGAACCTCGGGGGAAAGCCGACAGGAACTGAGAAGCATCCAGTTCGGGCAGAAACAATTCAAATGGACAAAAGGAAAATTGCTTCTGATTGTCCACATGGGAATGGGATAGACATGAAGGGATGGTAAAGTGGGATAGCCACTTAAGGGTACCCAAGGGCACATGCCAGCCAAGTCGAAAGAGAGAGTCAGTGTGGAGGTATTTCTATGCTAATGCTAGAACACGCCAAGCAAAAATGAGGGTGCATGGTTTTAAGGGAAAACATAGAAATAGTGAGCATTACAGAAACCTGGTGGAAGGGAGAGAACCAATGGGATACGGTCATCCCTGATAAAAGCTCTATAAAATGACAAGGAAGGGTGTACTGGAAGGGGTGTTGCTATGTATATCAAAGAAGGCATAGTGTCTAGAAACCATAAGAAGGGACTCCCGGCAGCGCTGGGGGGGGGGGCTTTAAATAGATCTGCGCGATCTGTTTGAAGACCCGCCGCGCGCCTCCAGGGAGCTTCCTCGTTGGAGAAAGCCTACTCCAATACATACAGTTTTGAATCCCAGAACTATTACAATTTTAGACGACAAAGGCCTGGAAAGAAAATTATCTGTAGATAATATCAAGATAACTAGTCATCAGAATGGGCTCCACAGAGGACATACAGATGGATCTGATGAATCAGCACCTGATGGATCAGCAGCTGGAAGAACAGCAGACAGATCAACCACAGGATCCGACTGAGATTCCTGGACCACCACCAGATGGCAGCGTTGTCTTTATAAATGACAGCAGTGATAGTACTTCTACTGATGACGTGAGTACTTCTGCATCTGTTTCTGCTTTTTTACTGCAGATTCCTAACTGGACGCGGAGAGCCCGCCAACTTTGTTCCAGAATAGGATGGCTGTGTTTTTGGCTGTTACTCGCATGCATAATCCTTATATTGATTTTTGGAGCAATCTTCTGGGTGCAATGGGACGATATAATGCACCAGATGCAACTCATGATTTTAAGGCAGATGCCTTAACGCTTTATCGAGCACAGTATATTGAATATAATGCTTGAGGACTTTATCCTTATCCTAATTCGAGCAAGGAGAGGGTACATGGACTATCTCAAGTATGAAGTATGATGGATTGCTCGACTTCGGAACGGATTGCTCAACAAATGATTACCTACAAAGTGAATAGCTTCAAGATGCTATCTTTGAATTATTATGTGCCATATGACAGGACACTGAGACTTTGGTTACATAAAAATGTTTAAGCATTGTTACCTGGTTTATGGAGAATATTCGCAGATGACCCACAGAAGAGTTCATTGCGAATCAGTACCCACTACCAGATGCAAGGCAGATCAATATTATGAAGTCTTTCCAGATGATAACAATGAGAAAGAAACTAACCAAAAAAAAACCCGGTGACAAAGGGCGTAAAGTAAGGCTGTGTACTGGCACCATCCTTATTTTATTTATTTATTTCAGATCTCCCTGCTTTTTTGGCTAATACTGATGGTCATGCACCTAAGCTAAGCTCTGAGAAAGTCCCTGTTCTGTTGTATGCGGATGACGCAGCAGTCCTATCCCTTTCAAAGATGGGTCTTAAACGTTTGTTAGCTTCTTTCATCCTATTCTGTAAACGGAATTCCCTATCTATTAATTTTGATAAGACCAAGATTCTGATATTTTCTAAGACTTGGAAGCAATCAGTTTGGAAAATAGAGGGAAGAGAAATCGAACAAGTGAAAACGTTTAAATATTTGGGGGTCTCTTTTCATTATAATTTAAAATGGATTGCACACCGTAATCAGTCCCTTACCTTGGCAAAAAATAAGATGGCTGCAATAACTCGTTTTTACTATAAGAAGGGTAACCATTTTGTTCCGGCCGCCTTACAGATTTTCCAAGCCACTGTGATCCTGCAACGTTTGTATGGAATCCCAGTTTGGATTTAGGGTTTTAATAAAGAAGTGGAGCATCTCAGGGCAGTTTTTTTGAGACGCATCCTTGGCATCACAAACTCTGTTTGCTATTTGTGCGCTGAGCTGGGACTGCACACGATAGACTCTGGTGCTTGGATCACTACTATCAAATACTGGTTACGCTCTCATTTTCGATCCCCCCCCCAAGTAGTTTATTGGCAGCTTTACATACTGACTCAACTGTTGAGACTCTACAGCTTAATAAATGTAACAAAGTTATGTTTTTGAATTTCTGTAACATGTTAAATATTTTGCGGGAATGAATCCTGCAAATGTACAAGGAGAGGGTCTCCAAGGAACATCTTTAATGGAAACTATAGCTTGTGTTTCATCATAAAAAATCACTTCAGTTTGTATATTTCCTCCATCTAAAGTTAAAGACAAGAAATATAAATCATATTCCTTACCCCCATTAATGGTGTTTACCAAGGTCACTGCCACTGGTATCTCTTCTTGTGTCATCCAGCTGATGGGCAGACATGTTATTGTTGCCTGCGTGTCTGGGACCACCCTCATTTGATGGTTGTTGTATTGGACGAATATTTCCATGTTGTACTTGTTGAACTCTGCGCTCTTGTGGTGTCTCACAGGGATCTGCCTCTCTTCAGCAGATTGAATAGATGGTTCCCCTTGTCTATAGGGATTTGGAGTTCCTCTCTCTGGATTTCCATACCAATCAGGTCGCTTAACATTATATCTCAGACCATAGCCTCTTGGTGCTTCTTGACTGTCTGGCTAAACCATTTATATCTCCGGAATCTCTGTTGGAGATCAGGAAGAAAAGAAACAAGCAGAAATTCTAGCGATTGAAGGGCTGACATCTGAAGAAGAAGCACTAGCAAGAGCATTAGAATAAAATTGAGAACTTAAAGATTATCTTGGTTAATGTCAATGGGTTAAATTCACCAGCCAAAAGGAAGAAGATAGTTCACAAACTCATAAAATCAACTTCAGATTTGGTATTCTTTAAGAAACACACATAAAAAAACCACACAAAAAGTTTTTACAATGTAACAAATTAGGTACCTTATTTTCATCTTCCTCCACAAACAAGAAAGAAAGGGGTCGCAATTTATGTTAAAGGCAACAAGCTCTCTGTAACAGACTCTTTAAAGGACAAAAAGGGCAGATATTTGATTCTTCTAGTTCAAGAAGTTAATGAGAAAAATATACGATTGCCAACATATATGCAACAAATCAAACAAAATAATTTTTTTATGAAGACTTTCTTGAAGACTTCATCAATTTCCGTCAAGGTGAATTATTGATTGTGGGTGATATGAATGGAGTTATGAACCCCAATTTAGACAAATCAGCCCAATTCAAAGAGAGTTTCCATCAAGGTGAATTATTGATTGTGGGTGATATGAATGGAGTTATGAATCCCAATTTAGACAAATCAACCCAATTCAAAGAGAGTGAATTACCAAGGATTGTATTTCAGTTTTTGAAAGATAGGAATCTTGTAGATGCTTGGCGTTTTACAGCAATTCCTGAGGGGGGACACTTCCTTTTAGGAGGTGGCCTGACCTCACTGCTAGCATAAGTGCATTACACATCAGGATGCACTTACGCTGGCGGCGAGGACAGTTCCGCTGGTGCCAGAGCACCACAGAGCCGTGCCTTGCCCCTCTGCCGGCATGGCCTCTCTGTGGCGCAGGCCACGGTGAAGAATTGTCACACCGTCATGGGGGGGCGCTCCTGTTTAAGGGGGACTTTCACCCCATTGTAAACAGTGAGGGGTAAGAAATGAGATATGAATGATACTGGTCACGGAACATGAGAGTGTTCTATTTTTTATTATTACTATTGTTCTATTTTTTAATTATTATTTTTCTATTTTCCTATTTCCCTCTTTTTATTATGTACCCTGGAAAAATTTAATAAAAATATATATTTTAAAAAATACTGTTATACATCAATTTACCCAATGAGGTTTGCCTTTTAGTGTTCTTACAACTTTCTTTAGATCTTTTATCTTTTATAATTCATTACAGCATTAAAGTCCCTCTTAGCACTAAGTCGCCCTCTACGAAGTCTATAAATTGCTTATAAAATTGCTGCTGTTGATGGTTAGGAGCATAAATATTACCTAAAGTTGTATTTTCCCCAAACAGTTCACCCTTAATGAACAGGAATCTACCTTCCTTATCTTTTAAAATCTGTTTTATGATAAACAATTGAGTTTTAATATAAATGGCTACACCTTTGCTTTTCTGTGTAGAAGAAGCTGTATATAATTTGCCTAGCTTAGAATTATCTATCAACAATTCTTGATTTCTTTTTAAGTGTGTCTCTTGTATAAAAATAAGATCTGCTTTTTCTTTGACTAGCTGATAAAAGTTTTTTCCATTTGCATGGTTCACTTAAGCCATTTACATTGACTGATAATAACTTTAGCAAGCCTTTAGTTAGGAACCTGTTTGTAAAGATCTTGTTTACAACCTTGGATTTGAAAGATCATTTTCTATAGTGTTATCATTGTCCCAGCAAACACATGATTTAATTAATGTAAGTTTTTACAGATGTAATTAATATTTATGGTTCCAAAGGGTTTGCTGCCCTTAATTCCCCACAATCTTTATGCCATGATTGTTGCATCCTAACTTCTGTGTCCCCTTTGTCAATCTTCGAGGAGTTAAATATTGTAGTTAATTCTTCATGCATCCTCTTCAGTCTATCCAGCACCACTCTTTGTTCCATTTTGCAGATCAACCTACTGAATAGTTGTCAGACCAAGTTGGCTCTGATTACATGACCCCTACCTCAAAAGGGCCCCAACTATGGGGCCCTAACAAAACCAGTCAAAGATAGAGCCGTGCATCTGAGCAAAGGTGAACCAAAAATTCCAAAATAATTATTGGGAATCACCTATTTGGCTTTGGGCAGATTCCCAGGTTTGGGTATTTGGTCTACCTGAAACCGGAATATTGCCAAAATGGCTAATTTTGGGTTTATTTTCAGTTCGGGTACATCAATATGCACAACCCTAGTTTGAAACACAGTGGAGAGATGTGAGCTGTCTTACAGAGAGAACTGTAATCTCCTATGAGGAGGTGCTAAATTTCCCTTTAAGGAAAAAACAGTACACATCCTTCCCAGAGGAACCACCTCCAGATCCGTATGCCCTGCATTTACCTTAAAGAACCTTATGGTCCCTTCTCCATGTCTCTCCCACACTCTAATCCAATCTACAGTGTGTAAAATAAAGAGTGAACAATGTGGATTCCAAGAAGGTGCCTGGAGACCACATAGCAGATGAGTCAGACAAGCAGGCCAAATGGTGCACTCGGGAAGAAAGGCAAGACAACAGGTGTGTTGTTTGTGAGCCAGTGTCGGCAGTCCTTCTCTGCTTAATTGAATAGCCCAAAGTAATTGAACAACAAACCCACATACTATGCAGGTGGAAGTGGGCCTTTTAGAGACATTTACAGAGCTGCATATTTTTCCTCAATGCTTTGCCATTAACAAAACACCTGCTCAGAGCAGCAAAGCTAACATGCTATGAAAAAAAATCCAGTGGGAGCAATATGCAATCCTTATTAGTTCTTCAAAGCTTCTGTCTAATGGGCATTTCAATCCTAATTGCGCATTAAACTGCACTTCCAAGGAATAAGCGGCACTAGTTCTAGATGACTCCAAGGTTTCACCTGCACCATTTCATTCTGCATGGGATAATATATCCCCAAGGCTGCCTCACTGTCCCACTTTAAAATCCTACCCTCATACACTCCTTCATGGCCAAAACAAATAATCTAGCTCATGCAGGTAATACCAGTATTATCAGTCTTAAATATTTATGCAACTCTATAGTTAAAGGGCTGTTAAGGATAGGACACTTTGGAGGACTGATTCATAGTATAGCCATGAGTCGGAATCGACTTGATGGCACTTAACATGCACACACACATGGCAGGCATATATCAAAGGTTTCTTAAGGTCATCCCCTAGCACAAAGCAAGGATCTTCTCCCTATCAGTATCAGGGATGTTTTACAATTGTCCTGACTGGCATGCTCCCCCACATTTTGTCCTCATCTGAGTTTCTCCCCAAATCACCTAACCTTTCCTCCAAATTAGAACTGATATTTTAGGAATACTTGCTTGTTTCAGAATATTGTACAGAACATTAAGCACATACATTTCCCCTCTGCTTTGAGCATTTTCAGGTGATCTGCTTAGCTTTTCTTCCTCTATGTTGTCAATGTGCATGGCATGTGCTTTCTCTAAAGCTTGGCAAGTGCCAGGAGAGTACTGGTGGGCACCACACTGGGGAACCCTGGTCTAGTTTGTGAGTTAAAATTCTCCTTCTGTGCCCTGCTGCCAGTGTCCCCACAGAGGTGAGGTGGATGACAACCAAGGACAGGGCTTTTTCTGCAGTGGTTTTTCTGTAGCCTCATCTTTGGAATGGCTTTTCCCAAGAATTTTTCCTAGTGCCTACTTTATTGTCTTTTAGGTGCAAGACCACAGCTTTTCTCTTTATTCAGGCTTGTAGAGGGCCTGCTTATAGCATGAGGACTGTCATAGGAGTAATTTATGCTCCCCGTTGAAATGGCCAGCCCTTGGTTTTACCATAGAAATTTGGTGGATTGCTGGAGTGTTGTACAAATGCATGATATCAGTTCCAGTTATGGCACTCTCCAACTTCCCTCCATTTTTCTCCCACTGCTTCACTGGTAAGCCATATTGATTGTACGCTGTTTTAATGTCCCTAGTGGGTTCATTGCTTGTTTTATTGCTGGGTTTAATAACAAAAAGGTGTATGGTTTTTTTAAATGTTTGATTGCTGTATTGATTTTATCTTCAGAGCCACCTCAGGAAGGTTTATGGAGAGGCAGCAAATTTATTTTATTTAAAACATTTTTATGCCACCTTTCCATTTGATCAGGGTCCACAAGGCTGCAAACATAAAAACATTAAAACATTTGAGGAATTAAAAATACAGTTACAGTGCATTCCTGAGCGGAGTGCCTGCACCGGGCTTAGGAGGCAACTCAGTGGCGCTGCCTCCTAAGGAGGTTTTGGCCCAGCCAAAACCTCGCCTGGCGCCAAAAATGAGGGTTGCACGGGAGATACGCCACCTCTGCAAAAATAAAAGGGGGCGTTCCCAAGCCATAACGGCTTAGGAGGCTGCCTAAAGGTGGCCCCACCCCCCCGGCCGGCACCATGACGCCCAGGGAACGCCTCATGGGATGCCGCCGTGGCCTTTGCTGGTGTCCGGACGCCAGTGGCAAGCTCCATTGGCATCCAGGCTCACCACTGCCATGGCAGAAGCCGGTGACCAGTGTCTGGCCCTGCACGCCGGCACTGGGACCACAAATGCCGGCATGCACTGCCGGGAGGCCAGCGCTGTGGAGCCTTGCACCGGTGGAGGCCTTCGCTGGCCTCCTGAAGACTTTTGTCCTGGCCGCCAGCACGGCTCAGTAATGCGCGGTTAAACTTATAAAATAATGCAATTAAAACACATAATCAAATAACAATAGAAGGAGGGCCAATAGCCATTATTGGGGGTATGCCAGACAAAACAAAGAAACACCAATAGATGGAAACAGATGAATTTCCCTGGAGAGAGAGTTCTAACATTTTGGTGCCACAATTGAGGATGCCCTTTCTTGAGTCACCATCAGTCTAGTTTCACACTTACCGAAATAAATAAATAAATAAATAAATAAATAAATAAATAACATAGGAGCAAGTGGTGATAATAATGTCCAATGGGGCACTATGGTCTCAACCCATTAGGGACTGCATGCACATATATCTCCTCCATATAATGCTTATTGTTCCCCCTCTCCTATTTTGTGCCATAGGTAGAATATAGAAAGGGGCATAGATCAAAGGGTTTTCATATATCTTTACATATGAAAAATCAAATTAGTGGTGTCGCCCAAGTTTAACTATTACCAATCTAATATTCAGATGGTGATCCTATGTACACTTATCCTGGAGAAATGCCATTGTAAATCTGCTCTTGCTTTGTATAGTTTGTGTACATAAGAACATAAGAAAAGCTATGCTGGATCAGACCAAAGTCCAACTAGTCCAGCAGACTGTTCACACAGTGGCCAACCAGGTATGCCTCCAGGAAGCCCACAAACAATAGTGCCCACAAACAAGACAACTGCAGCAGTATTGTCCTGCCTGAGCATACCCAATATAACAGGTATGCTCCTCTGATCCTGGAGAGAATAGGTATGCATCATGACTAGTATCCATTTTTACTAGTATCCATGAATAGCCCTATCCGCCATGAACATGTCCACTCCCCTCTTAAAGCCTTCCAAGTAGGCAGCCATCACCCCATTCTGGGGCAGGGAGTTCCACAATTTAACTATGCGTTGTGTGAAGAAATACTTCCTTTTATCTGTTTTGAATCTCTCATCCTCCAGCTTCAGCAGATGACCCCACATTTTGGTATTATGAGAGAGGGAGTAAAGCTTCTCCTTGTCCACTCTCTCCACACCATGCATAATTTTATAGACCTCTATCATATCTCCCCTTAATTGCCTCCTTTCCAAGCTAAACAGCCCTAATCGTTTTAACCGTTCCTCATAGAGCAGTTGCTCTAGTCCTCTAATCATTTTGGTTGCTCTTTTCTGCACCTTCTCAAGCTCTGTAATATCCTTTTTTAGGTGGGATGACCAGAACTGTACAGAGTATTCCAAGTGTGGTCTCACCATAGATTTGTACAAGGACAGTATAATAGCTGCAGTTTTATTCTCTATTCCTTACCTAATTATGGCCAGCATGGAATTTGCCTTTTTCCAAGCAGCTGCACACTGGGTTGACAAATTCATCATCCACTACCACCCCAAGATCCCTTTCTTGATCTGTTGCTGCCAGCACAGATCCCATGAGTGTATATGTGAAGTTGGGATTTTTTGCCCCAATATGCGTCACTTTACACTTGCTCACATTAAATCTTATTTGTCATTTTATTGCCCATTCCTCCAGATTGAAGAGATCCTTTTGGAGCTCTTTACAGTCCGATTTTGTTTTAACCACCCTAAATAATTTAGTGTCATCGGCAAACTTGGCCACCTCACTGTTCACCAGGTCATTGATGAACAGGTTGAAAAGCACCGGTCCCAACACAGATCCCTGAAAGACCCCACTGCTCACATCCCTCCATTGTGAGAACTGACCATTGATTCCTACTCTCTGCTTCCTATTTTTCATCCAGCTCTCAATCCGTAAGAGGACTTGTCCTCTTATCCTATGACTATGAAGTTTGCTTAGCAGTCTTTGGTGGGGGACTTTGTCAAAAGCCTTTTGGAAATCCAAATACACAGTGTTTACAGGCTCATTCCTGACCACATGCTTATTGACACTTTCAAAAAATTCTAAAAGGTTAGTGAGACAGGACCTACCTTTACAGAAGTCATGTTGGGCTTTGTTCAGCAGGGCTTGCCCTTCTATATGCTTGACAGTTCTATCTTTAATCATGCTTTCCATCAAGTTACCTGGAACAGACATTAAGCTAACAGGCCTGTGATTTCCCTGGTCCCCCCCCCGGAACCTTTTTTATAAATGGGTGTTACATTGGCCATTCTCCAGTCCTCCGGTACAGAGGTTGTTACTTATCGTTGTTAGAAATTCAGCAATTTCCTACTTGAGTTCTTGAAGAACTCTAGGCTGAATACCATCTGGTCCATGTGACTTGTTAATTTGCAGTTTGTCTAGACGTTCTAGGACTTCCTGCCTTGTTACCACTGTTTGCCCCAGTTCCTCATTCTCACCTCCCCAAAACCTCTCTTCAGGAGAAGGAATCTGCCCTATATCTTCAACAGTGAAGACAGATTAGAAGAATTCATTTATTTTCTCAGCAATCACTTTATCCTCTCTTAATGTTCCTTTACTCCAGTGGTTCCCAACCTTTTTTTGACCAGGGACCACTAGGACTTTTTTGTTCGGTGCAGGGACCCCAAGGTTCAAAATAAAAATTCCGAGAACTTTAATCATAACTGTTAGTTAAACATTAAACTTAGAATAATATTTGAATATATATTTTTATAATAGAGAACTTTTAATTGAAAATATTAATTTATTATGGGTTTATAACTTTGTTTCGCGGACCTTAATTTAGTTCTCGCGGACCCCTGGGGGTCCACGGACCCCCGGTTGGGAACCAGTGCTTTACTCCATTGTCATCCAATGGTCCAACTGCTTCCCTCACTGGTTTCCTACTCCTGATGTACTTAAAGAATTTCTTACTGTTGATCTTGATGTGTTTAGTGATATGTCCCTCAAAATAATTTTTTCATCTCTAATTGTTTGCTTGTAATATGTTTGTAATATATCTGTAATATGTCTGCATATTATACATGAGAAGATGTCAACATTAGGGTTTTTTTCACTGCATTTATTCGTGCACATTAACATGTTGTGATTAAATAATGTGAAAAGTATTGAGAGAAGAAATGACACATGCTCGGTATGCAAACAATGGCCATTAACGCATGGCCACTTTCTCCCTCTTTTCTCCAGGGAATGCAGCGAATTGAGGTGGTCTGTATGCACGTGCTTCACCCACGTGCGCGTTCAGTCCTCCCCCGTTCGCTATATCCCCAGGAGAATCCATTCCTCTGTTATCACAACTTAAATGGAAGTCGTGTAACAAAGGAAGGAGTCCGCCCCTGCGTGCCCCGCCGGGTCGACTCCCTGCTGGGAGACTTCCAGGCCCGGCAGGGGCA
The DNA here is from genome assembly GCF_029931775.1 of Euleptes europaea. Classification (NCBI taxonomy): domain Eukaryota; kingdom Metazoa; phylum Chordata; class Lepidosauria; order Squamata; family Sphaerodactylidae; genus Euleptes; species Euleptes europaea. Next base: position 8,077,179 of record NC_079326.1, on the reverse strand, counting down.
GCAGCGATGGCACTTTTTCGTCCCCCCCCACCTCACACCTCTCTCTCCCCCCCCACGGCTGGAAGCGGGTAGAGGCTAGGGGAAGCCGGCAGCAAGTGCAGGTTGTGGCACCCAGGGAAAGGAGCCGCCGCAGCCTCCACTTGCTTCCAGCTTCCTCTCGTTTCGACCTGGGGAAAGGGAGCGCAGAGCAGTGGTGACTCCTTTCCCCGCCATCTCCTGCTCCTGCCGGGGGAGGCGGGTGGCGGCGGCTTCACCAGCACCAGCCACCCCCACCTTCCATCAGCTTCTCCTCTACTCTTGCTGGAGGGGAGTCAGGCGGCGGCTTCACCAGCCCCCACCGCCTCCACCCTTTGCCAGCTTCTGCTCTTCTCCACCTGGGAGCGCCTCTCTCTCTCCCTCCCTCCACTTGGCAACCTCAGTAGGGGGGAGGTGAGCCTTCCCGACCATGCGTTCAGTTTTTTTAGAGGGGTGGCTCAGGGGAGAGATAAAAAGTTGCACATTTTGCCATGCGTTAATGGCCAACATCTGCATATTATTTAAAAAAAATTGAGTCATATTTTGGCATTCTATGCCTGGCCTCTCTCCAACTTGCAGTCACATTGATAATGTGTATTGCAGGTGCATTGCAGGTGCATTGATAATGAAGTTACCAAAGTAATGTGCCAGATACAAATGACTCTAGAATAAAGGCAGGTCAGAGTCATTCACTTTACATACAATTAATGTAAAGTATACAACAGACTGTTGCCATTTGTGGGGTATTCATTCCTGGGATCACCACAAATGGCAAAATCCACAAATACTGATGGAGGGAGGCCGAATCAAGGCAAATTGTGCCTGGCTTGGCCATGGCATTGCCACTGGGCTTTCTGGCACAGCAGGCAAGGTGGCTGCTGATATCAGGGTCAAGTTGTACAACTTCCCAACAGCATGATTGGGCCTGGATGAGTCACCCTGCTGTGGCAGCTGCCAGACCCTGTCAAGTAGTGATTGTTCAAGTAGCACAGCAGCAGTGGCCACCAGGCCCAGGCAAAACATGCAGCAGTTGCTGCTCCATAGGGTTGCCAGATCTGACATGGGAATTACTTGGAGATTTGGGGGGGGTGCTTATCGAAGATGTGACATCACTGTGATGTCATTTCCTGGTCAAAGGTAAAATGATGACACAATGTCATGTCACTTTTTGGTCACTTTCCTAAACCCCTCCCCTTCCTGTGATGTCACTTCTGTGCTAGGGCACTGCATGTTCTGCAGTGTCGGAGAGAGATTTGTCAAGTGACTTGGTGCTTCCAAGAAGGTTGAAACTGCGATTTGATACCAGCTACACTGTATAATATATGTGAAATGGATGTTCGCTTTGTGTATCCAATGAAGCCAGATCTAACTCATATCTGGTTACAGCAACTGATGAGGGCCAGAACAGTTCACACTAAGAATGTGTAGAATTTTTTCTTTCTCTCAGCCAGGCACTAGAAAACAGCGCCACCCCTATACAAACTGTGGATAGGAAGAGTGCAATAAAGGGATTTAGCAGCCAAGATTACACATGCTATGTATCTATCATCTATATGTAAATGCTGTCAAGTCACAACAAATTTGTGGTGACCCCAGTAAGAGCAAATAAGAAGCAGAGGTGGTTTGCAATTGCCTTCATCTGCAGAGTCTTCCTTGGTGGTCTCCTATCCAAGTATCAACCCTGTTTAGCTTCCAAGATCGGGTGAGATTGGGCTATACCATGCCACCTTCCCTTTCTATCATCCTTAATCCCTCTTAAATTACAAATACATAAAATGCATTAGGAGGAAAAAGCTCATTCAGACCAATCTTAAACAAGCTTATTTGGAAATTAAATTCCATTGAATTCAAAGGGACTTACTCCCAAGTTAGTGTGTAATGAATTGCAACTTAAGTACCATGCAATTGTATGCATTAAATAATTCCTATAATTGCTGGGGGTAAAGGGAAGATGACTGGGGAAGGCACTGGCAAACCACCCTGCAAACAAAGTCTGCCTAGAAAATGTCGGGATATGACGTCACCCCATGGGTCAGGAATGAACTGGTGCTTGCACAGGGGACCTTTACCTTTTTAAAAAAATAATAGCACAGGGTGATTCAAAACATGGCCAAGAAAATATTAAATTAAAAGGTGTACTTGTTCCACTATTGGGGGTGGGGAAATGAGCCCACTAGCCAGATTGACTTTGCCATTTGAGCCACTTGATGACCCCGCCCCCCAAACACACACATTACTTGCTGGGTTTATGATCTTTCCCAAGGGGGGGACTGGTAGTGCTAATCTGCCTGCCTCTTTTAATCCAGATGTTTGAATACATACACATAGCAAACCTGGGGCAGGGCATAGAGGAACTCTTTCAGCCAACAGAACAGAGGGCTGGAAGACAGCCCCAAGCTCTACTGCTGCTTAGCTAAAGGGAAAGAACTGGAACAAATCAAGTATCATAAGTGTGTTGCTTTCCTGGCTGTTTTCTCTTGCACAGATCCTAATATTCATAACCCCTATTTGCATTACTGTCACGTGGCTGATATTTTCCTCCCTATACTTATTTAGCCATTTTAATTTTTGAAATCCTAAATAAAGTTTTAAAAACACTTAAAGTTTAATCCCCCCAATATTTTTCCTGCACCTCTTCCTTCACTGTCACTTGGAGCGTGGAGCTGGAGAGGGTTTATGGGGGGAACTGGGAATGAAGGAGTAGGAAGAAATGGGAAGGCAGAGGAGTTCTTTTTGCCTCTGAGAACAAGAGAACGAGATGCAACCTCAAGCCTTTTTCCATCACACTCACCTCAGATACTTCATTTTCATCTCTGCTCCTCAGAACGGTGGCTGCCCACTTTCAGTTGTCTGGTGCAGCATTCCTGGACAGCCAGAATGAGAAAAGTGCCAGGGCTTGTTGTCTGGTTGTGAACACACAGCCATGCCAAACAGACGGGCTGCCAGGATTGGCCTTCCCCAGGCGACCCAGCGCTTCATCCTCCCAGCCCTGACACTTGGCCACCTGAGACTTGTCCACCTGCTCCTGGACCTGTATGTGTGGGTGGCCATGTGGTAGAGGAGGCAGAGGTGGGCACACAGGTTCCGGATGAGGATCGGCACTCTCTGTCTGTTGGACAGCGATTGCCTGGACAGCTTTCGACTGGACAGGGTTGCCATACAGATGCTCTGCAAGGAGGTGGGGCCGGCAAAGAAACTTTTGTTCTTTTGTTTAGTTGCGGTTTCCTGAGTGAGGAGGGCTAGTGTCGGCGGGGGTAATTGCTAGCTCCACCCTCTTCTGTAAGCTGTTGAGGGCTGGGACTGAGAGCTCTTCATTAGAAGGCTCTTCTTGCCAGAGGCAGAACCTGAGGCACCTGGGCTGAGAGTCTGCAGGACCAAGAGTTTCTAGAGAGGTCAGTGCAAGTTTTTGTTCCCCTCAGCTGCCTAATATATTTTATCCTGCTGAGGTTGGTGTGTGTGAGAGGGAAGGGTGTGAGAGTGAGTGGGTGTGGGTGCTTGGAGAGAGGATGCTAAGTGATTCCCTTTGTTCTTTTGTTTAGTTGCTGTTTCCTGAGTGAGGAGGACTAGTGGAAGTGGGGGTAACTGCTGGCTCCACCCTCTGCTGTAAGCTGTTGAGGCTGAGACTGAGAGCTCTTCATTAAGAAGGCTTTTCTCGCCAGAGGCTGAAGGGCGAGAGCACAAGGGTTCTTAGCCTGGGGGCTTAGCCTGGGGGCCCTGTAAACAGTTGACAAGTTTCTATATTTTTTTAATCTGTTGAGTGTTTTTACTTCCTCAAGCAGGGAGACTTGAGAGACAGTTTTTCAGGGGAACTATATGTGTAGTGCAGGAAAGAAACTGAACTTCAGCAATGGTCCACAGCAGTGTGGCTAGTGAGGAAGCTGAGGCTGTAACATGCAAGGTCTGTGGCATGTTTGTCTTTTTACCTGAGGGTAACATTAATTACACTTGCAACAAGTGTAAGTTGGTTGCCTTGCTGGAGGAGAAGATACAGGAACTTGAGGCAGGCTTGTCCACACTCCATTTTATAAAGGAAGGTGAAGAGTTCATGGATAAAACTCATGAAGCACTCTTTAGGGAGAACCGGACAAGGAGAGTAAGGAATCTGAACAAATGGAGGTGCAAGCAACACAGGAGGAAGGTGCATGGAAGAATGTGACCCACAGGAGCAGGAAAATCAGGACTAATGCTGATCCTCTGTTGATCAGCAATCGGTTCCAGGATCTCCCCATAGATACTGATTCTGGACCACTGGAACGAGGGCTACCCCCCCAAAAAAGTGTGAAAGAAATATCTCAGGCTCCTGCACATGAGAGTACTCGATCTTCCACTCCCCAAATTAGGAAGAGGCATGTTCTGGTAATTGGGGATTCCCTACTGAGAGGGGTAGAGTCTAAAGTATTCCGACATGACTTGTTGTCTCGAGAGGTATACTGTCTACCAGGTGCATGCATCCAGGATGTGACTGAAAGGGTAGGAAGACTCATCAAACCCACAGATTATTACCCTTTCTTGCTCATTCATGTGGGAACAAATGACATTGCCTGGCACAGCCCAGAATGTATTAAAATAGACTATGCAGCTCTGGGTAAGAAGGTGAAGGACCTGGGGGTGCAGGTTGTGTTTTCATCGGTTCTGCCTGTTGAAGGTCGTGAATTAGGAACGGAAAGAAGAATATTACAAATTAATGACTGGATGCGTAGATGGTGTCGTCAAGAAAGGTTTGGATTTCTGGACCATGGCTTACGCTTTCGAAAAGAAGCTCTTCTATTGAGAGATGATTTGAACTTCACAAGGGTAGAAAAAATGTGTTTGGTGAGAGCCTCACAAACCTGATCAGGAGGTTTAAACTAAATCCTATGGGGGAGCGAGACAACACCTTAATGCCTAGTATGCTGAAAATAACTAGAGACTAGAACAATAAAGATTTGCAAAGGAGGGGGTCATTATAAGGTGCCAAACAGGAGCTGATTTATAGTATGCATGTTTAGAAAATACAGACGGAATATCCAAGATGTGATCAGAACAAAACCCACCCTCTATATATCATCTCTCCTGCCAAGCTACTGTAAAATTACCACCAAATACTGCAGATGCACTGTAGCAGCTCTATGTTAAGCATCTTGAGCCTGTTCTGTCTGTTTGAGATTATGCTTCACTACAGGGCAAATACCTTTTCTAGGAGCCATCCACTCTGGCTGGGCTTTCTGATCACACCTCCTTCTCTCTCCCAAAGCCATGCTAAATATTGTGAAGTGCTAATTTACCGTGTATCATTTTAGCATGAAAAAATGACTTCCTGGGTTATTTCCCCCCCAAAAAAGATGTCAGCTCTGCGTTTTTACAGCTGAATTGAATGAGAAAGAGACTACAATTGCTTCCAGGACTAAAAAAAAAAGGCACAGTGCAAGGTATGCGCAAAGCATATGAACCATTTTTTTATGAGCAATGCTTTCCCAAAGAATATGACGCACAAATGGTTTCTACAGGCTTCATTCTGTTGACCCAGTCTTGCATCCCCCACTTTGCAAAGATGTGCACTTCCAGAGAGCAGAAATCACATTCACTGAGATAGCTCAGCTAGGGTAATTGATTTGATAATGCATTTTCCACCTTTCTTTTGCCTTTTTACATTTCAACATTCTTCCCATGCCTGATCTACTGCCAGAAAATGGGCAAGTGTAAGAAGCTACTAATGGTAGTGTTGCTGACAAGAGAAATGCTTTTTGCCTTCATGTACCCCCCCTCCCCCAATATATATATTGAGAGCTCTGGAACAAGCTGCATATGATTTTTATAAAATGAGAAACTGGGTAGGGGTAGTGTGTGCTTACCTATTTATGTTGAATGAAATCAAATGCTAAAGCCAGCTCACTTCTTGGATTTAAAAGATTTTCCAAGTTAGGGGAGACTATGACTGTATTCCCAACTGATGCTAAGTATCATTTTGTCTCTAACATGTTGTTTTAATCCTGCAAATCTAATGAATGTAGTTTCTTAGAAGGGAGAAGGCAAGCTTGAATGCAAATATAGTTCCTAGAAGCGTACATTGTGAATTAAAGGGCTTTAGGGGGATGGTGTTTTTCCAGTCTGAGTTAACAATAGATGTGGTCTCAAAGATGTACTGATGTTTATTGATTAACATATTTATATCTCACGTTTTGATTAGAATTATCAAGATGGTTAACAAAACAGTTCATCAAAATACAAACGACAATTGTAGAAAGTGACGGCAAACAACAAAAGAAGGCAGCACACGAAAAGATCGTAGTAGCAGCAGTTCAAAACAAGACATTATAAAAGTCAAGACATTATAAAAGCTCTTTGAAAAGGAGCCACCTTGGCTTGGTGCCTTAATGCTTGCAGATGTGAATTATTGATCTGCTAGTTGACATTGTTATCTCACAGAAACATCCTAACATGATTCTTCTCCCACAACCATGCATTTCTATTGAGGCAGAGGGCAGCCTTTGCCAACAGCCACTGGAAGGAGGGTGATGTGAGGAAGGATCAAGTGACTTTGCAAGAATCTGTTGCCCCATGTCTGCTGCCCCATATTTATTTTGATATATTTTCCCTGGAGATTTCGGGGGTGGAGCCTGAGGAGGGTGGAGTTTGGGGAGAGGAGGGACTTCAATGCCATAGAGCCCAGCTTCCAAAGCAGCCATTTTCTCCAGGTGAACTGATCTCTGTCGCCTGGAGTTCAGTTGTAATAGCAGGAGATCTCCAGCCACCACCTGAAGGTTGCCAACCCTACCTATGAGCTATATTGGGATGACAGGAAGTGATTGGTCAAAGGTTATCCAGCAAGCTTTTATGGCAGCGCGAAGATTCAAACCTAGGCCTCCCAGATTCTAGTCCAACACTAACCATGGGGCAGATGCCAAAGCCCAGGACTTCTGATGTGGCCCATCTCTAACCCCACCTCTTTGCCTCCCATGCTATCCACTTGGTTGCCTGTGAGCCCTCCCACCACCCTGTCAAGGCTCAGTCAGGTCCAGGGGACACTGATGACTCATCTGACGAAGAGTCAGCCGGCAGCCCTGACTTCGATCCCCAGCCAGTGGCTGAGATTGTACAGAAAGAAGCAGCCCCTGTGGGGCCAGACCCAGCCCTGCATTCAGGAACTAGCACAGCAACCCCTCAGCCCTCCAGCTCTGAGCCAGCTGCCTGTCTGCTCACCCCCCTCATCACCGGAGCCTCAGGAACAGTGGAGGAGGCAAACATGTAGGGCCTTACAGGACAAGAGACGAAGTGCCCGCAGCCAGCCCGCCTAGCAGTTCAGTACCAAGCCATCACTGACAGAGGGGAGGAGAGTTTGCAGGAACACGTCTGAGGTGGCTGGCAGGTGCATGGCATTACAAGGGCATGGCATTACAAGGGCATTACAAGCAACACATCTGTCTAATCCTGATCTTGCTGTGAACTGCTTGCTTTATCTGGACTTCGGGTTGACCCCTCGGACTCGGCTTTTGGAATACCCTTGGACTTGCCCCTGTGAGGTTTGAAACTATTCGGGGTGTGTGTGTATGCTGGGGTCCCATGTCAGACCCACACTCCCAGTTGCACGTGCTGCCTATTGCTGCTAGGAGAAGTGTGTGTGGGGCTGTGGGGGTGTGCATGGCAGCAATGATCTCAGCAGCAGCACTCCCAGCCACATGCACTGCCCAGAACGCATGTGATCACCAAGAGGGCTGGCAAATGTGCAAATGGGTGATGAAGCGTGCCTGGATGAGCAGTGGGGCTTGGTGAGCTGGGGGCATGATGGCAGGAAAAGGCCATGGTGTCACTTTTTGCCTGGGGCCCACTAAAACCTGAAATTGGCCCTGGCTATAACCACTGAACAGTGCTGACACTTAAGACTGGCTCATCCTTTTCCTTTGTATATTTTTTATCAGAAGTGTATTTTTCCCCTAGTGATTCCACCACAGCTCACTTTTCCTGTGCATGCTATCTTTATCAACTCATAATGCTCATCTATAGGGATGTTGCCAAATGTTGTGAACATACTGTTTTCAGTTTGGATTTTTAGGTTTCTGCCATGGTTATTCCCTTCTTGGAATAAACATGCAGTTAGCTTTTAGCACTAAAATTGGAGCCAATTTTTTTTTTTTTGCCAATTTCTTTAAAATGTTGTATGTCATTACAATCTCATGTAATATAAAATGACATTACAACGCTGGGGAAAATGCCAGAAAAACAAATGAATCAGGAACACCAATGAAAAATGGATGAAGTAAAAAGCCTCACAATAAATACAATCCTTTCCTTTTATCCCTTAGAAGCTCCTTGATCAATTGATCTTGAGCAGCATATATCTAGTGTTGGAGGGATATAAGGACTGAAACAAATCTTGCCACTGACAATGTAGCCTTGGGGTCCCTATCACTTAGTAAAAAAGGCATTATGTCTAGGGCTGTCAATTCGGTTCGGTCCGAACTGAAAATCAACCGAATTTCCCGATTCGTTGCTTTTCTGTTCGGACGGATCTGAACTCAAAACTGGCGGGCAACCGGGGGGGGGGCGAATTCAGCGAGTTCGGGAGTTCGCGAATAAATTCGGCCAATTCGGCCGTCAGTAAGCAGCATAACCGTCAGTAAGCAGCATTCTCCTCCCCCGGCCAATCGGTGGGCAAGCTGGGTCTTCTTCTGGCCAATCAGTCAGGATTGAGTACTGGAGGAATCAGCTGATGTGCGGCCCGGCCAGGGAGAGAGAGAGAGAGAGAGCGAAATCCTTGTGTGTGTGTGTGGGGTGCTTGTGCACATTCGCTCCTTTCTGTGGCTGCAGGGGGCGCATTTTTTGGGGTGCACACACAAAACTTTCACTGGAACTTCGGATGAAGCTTCTTAAGATACCCCCCAAGTTTTGTAAACATTGGGTCAGGGGGTCCCGAGATATGGGCTCCCCCCTTTTTCTTTCCATGGCTGCAGGGGGCGCATTTTTTGGGGTACAAATCCCAAACTTTGAGCGGAGTTTCAGACCAGTGTTCTTAAGATACCCCCCAAGTTTTGTAAACATTGGGTCAGGGGGTCTCGAGATATGGGCTCTCCCCCTTTTCCCTCCCCCCTTTTCCATTTATGTGGCTGCAGGGGGCGCTTTTTTGGGGATATAGCCCCCAAACTTTTAGCATAGCTTCAGTGAATTATTCTTAAGATACTACCCAAGTTTTGTAAAGATGGGTTCAGTGGGGGCAGAAATATCGCCTCCCCCCCTTTTCTCTTTCCATGGCTGCAGGGGGCGCATTTTTGGGGGTGCAGACACAAAACTTTCACTGGAACTTTAGATTAAGCTTCTTAAGGAACCCCCCAAGTTTTGTGAACATTGGGTCAGGGGGTCATGAGATATGGGCTTTCCCCTTTCCCCTTTCCCCTATTGGAATGAATGGGGCAGCCGATCCGATCCTGTGTGCATCTCTCCAGAGCAAAACGTTCCGTGCCTAATTGGAATCATCTTGGATTACAGCCCGTCCTGATGGAACAGAAGACAGCCACAGTAAGACCCCTTTGGGGGCTTTAATCTATAATTTTTCTCCTGTGTATGTGTGTGTGTGTGTGGGAAAGCAGAGTCTGTGTGTGTGTGGGGAGGGAGCAGTTTCTGTGGGTGGGGGGGAAGCCAAAGGGGGCTTTCGTCGGTTCTGCCTGGGGTGTGTGTTCCCCCTCGAGTCTCTCGCTCCCTGGTTTGAGGGGGGAGGTTTCAGTTGTGTGTTGCAAAGGTGTTGTTTAACAAGGTTGTGTTTGCAGTTGTTTTGCTAATTTCTCCGCTGTTGTCGGGCTGGGAGCTTTGTGCGTGGGCGGCAAGCTCTGCTGAGAGATGCACAACATTAAGGGTGGGGGGGACCCCTTTCAGGGCCCATATCTCAGCCCCCTCTGACCCAATCTTTACAAAACTTGGGGAGTCTTTCAATAAACGTCCTTTGAAGCTCTGCCAAAAGTTTGGGACCTGTAAGCCCAAAAATGCCCCCCCCCGAGCCGCGGAAAGGCGCGGTTGTGTTTTTAATGGCTTTATTCGGCCGAATTTTTTTCCGAACTTTGAATTCCCGCCGAATTGAACGGATCCGAAGTGGGGGAGTTCGGACTTCGGCACGTACCGAACCCACAAGGGCCAAATTCGGCCGAATCCGAACTGTACCGAATTTTTTTTTGACAGCCCTAATTATGTCAGTCCCAGAGGCATTGGAATACAATACAATACAATACAAACAAATAAGCAAGCAAGCAAACAAACAAACTTTCTTTTAAAATATAAGCATCTAATCCTTTTCCTTGTGGAGATGTAAGGGAAACTGTTCAGGTAGTTATTGCCTCCATTGCCTGGAAAGGAAAGAGGGTGGCAAAGCTGCAAGGTAGCTTCAAGGTAACTGGAAAATGAGCCAGTTAACCCCTTCTTGAGCAAATCCACCACCTTTTCTCTCTGATTCCTTGCTTCTTGCTTCTTTATTTCTCTCCTTTTTCATGTCCACTGTAAAATTTGGGGTTAACCAGCTCTAAAAGGCCAGCTATGTTTTACATTGAGCACATAGTTCATTTCCATGTTATTTTTATTATTTTAGTCTGGCAAATTGCCCTTCTCTTCAAAGCCAGAGGATTGTGACTATACACAGATACCATGTTGTACATACCTAGGTGTGTGTAGGTACTACTATTAATACAACTATTTAATGGATTTTCACCAGGCCCCACACCATGACACTGCTGGACCCTCACCCATGAGATCATCAAGCCCCACCCAATGAGTCTTAGGGTTTATGATGATGGGAAGCTGGCAGCCCTAGCCCCTCCCCCAGTGTACTCATGTCCCTTCACCACAAAATTTCAGGCTTTATACCTAAGAGGAGATACCACGTGAGATCTCCCATCTCATAGCAACAGACCCTGCTCCCTGCTGCAGTTTCACAGGTTGGTGGGTAGGGAATGAGAGGAGCTCTCTGGCATCAAAAATTGAAGTGATGTCATTGAGTTAGAGCAGTGCTCTAGGATTTGCCCCAAATTTATGGTCTTGGACAAATCCTAGGGCATCACCCTGATGTCTTTTCTGGTTTTATGCTGGAAGGGATGTTTTGCATTGGCACAGCACCAATGTGATTGTCTCTACCCCTGAATGTCTGTCCAGCAGGGTGTCAGCTGTGACTGGCAAGACAAGAATTGTTACAGCCATACTTTAATATGAAGGGAAATATTACAGAACCATTTTTTTTTCCTGGTTTGGTTCAATTGTATATATTAGATACTACTGTGAGCTCTAGCCCTGCAGCAAACCCATAAACAGATTCTGGCAGACGGCAAGTCCACAAAAGCAGTTTTATTGATTAGACTCGACAGGTTACAGAAGCCATATTCAGAATGACACTAGTAAGGGGCTAAGGCCGTGTTGGCGAACCTATGGCACGCGTGCCGACTCTGGCATGCGTAGCCCTCTCTGCTGGCATGCACGGCTCCCGCCCCCTTCCCTGCACTTCCCGCCACCCAGCTGGGTGGCGGGGGCTTTGAACCGCGCCAAATCGTGCTGTACTGCCGCACGGAGCGGTTCAAAGCTCCCGCCCCCTTCCCTGCACTCCCCGCCGCCCAGCTGGGTGGCAGGGGCTTTGAACTACGCCGCCGCGCGGAGCGGTTCAAAGCTCTCGCTTCCTTCCCTGCACAAAGTGTTGGCACTTTGCAATAAATAAGTGGGTTTTGGGTTGCAGTTTGGGCACTCGGTCTGTAAAAGGTTTGCCATCACTGGGCTAAGGCAAGGCACATGGCATATATGGAAAGGCAAAAGGAGATGACCAGTAACCCAGGCAACCCCCCCTCCCGGAGGCAGGAAGGAGCACTTGGCAATTCCCACACTGAAGGAATCTATGAAGGAATCTCTGAAGTCTAAACACGGGGCACGGACTGGCCTTGGAGAGAACTGCAAAACAACACCTGGGAGCGCAACCATGAACTGTCTTCATGGCCTGCTCCTGACAACTACTCATTGTTACCCTCACTTTCCCCATTCTTCCTCTCTTCACATTGTTTTGTTAAACTTACTGTTTCCCTCCCTCTTTTGGTTTCTCCAACAGTCAAAATTTAGATTATCTTCTTGGGGAAAGGATACTGTCTTTTGTATATACGCCGTTTTGTAAGTATTGTATACACTGATGGTGAATAGTTACTACTACTACTACTAATTCAAAAGCAAAGCTCTAATTATGAAGGCTGATCGGGAAGCCAAAAATGTCTTTATCTTAAGTAGCAGCTGCTACTTTTTTGCCTCTTTTCCCCACATCTGTAACCCTGACAGACCAAATAACACCAACCATACAAAACAACAACAGCCAAGATTTAAAGGCCACATATTCGATTTACAATATTTGTGGGGGATGAGTTTGCTTATTTATGTTGGAATAGAAAAAGAGGCAGGAGGCGCAGGCTGACAAACCTTCCTTCCCGATCTCAAGAGTCTCGTCAGACCTCGTTCCAAAGTAGTGTAGGTGTTATCCAAAGGATAAAATGAGTCAGACATTAATATGATGTGCTCTGACTCCTAATTATGGCTGCGTCACAGTTTGAGACTAATTATCTTTTATAACCAAACAGTGGCTGGTGAGATTTAAAATATAAATGCCACTGGAGTTGGAAATCCTTGTTGAACATTGTTCATGGTTACTGTCGCCAAGCGTAAAAGTACCTAGAGGCAATTTTGACAGCTGATTTAATCTGAATGGATTTTTTTGGGGGGGAGGTGCTGGGAACTATGTACATGGCTGAAATCCTCACATTCTGCAAGGATCCAGAAAATGGTTAAGATGCATTTTCACTCTATATTTTAAGCAAGCAATAAACAACAGCCATCTTTGGAAACAATAGTAAATGGAAATAATAAACCCTCATTATTTAGGAATATCAGCAATTAACCTAGCATGGGGCTGATTGTTGTAGCTAGGGTTGCCAAGTATGGGTTTGGAAATTCCTGGAAATTTGGGTGGGGGGAAGCTGAATTTGTGGAGGGGAGAGAGATCATTGGGGATGTGATGCTATAGAGTCCATTTTCAGGACCATTATCTCCAGGGAAACTAATTTCTGTAGTCTGGAGATTGGTTGTAATTCTAAGGGAAATCCAGGCCTCACTGGCAGGTAGGGTTGCCGATTCCCTCCTCTCCCCTGGTGGGAGATTTCGGGTGCGGGGATCTCACATGCGTTGCGGCAAGCAATGCGATCCCATCACTTCTATTTTACCTCCGGAAGCACTGCAGCACAATGGGACGATTTACCACTCAACCCCCCATTTTGAGTGGTAAATCATCCCATCATGCTGCAGCTTTCCAGAAGTAAACCAGAAGTGATGGGATAGCGTTGCTTGCGGCCGCGCATGCATGCGACCCTTGCTGTCAGCCAGCAGATGGATTGGCAGGCAATTGCCCACCATTCCAAGCCAACGAGCAACCCTACTGGGAGGTTGGCAACCCTAGTTATAGCCAATACAATTTCCATTGGAAAAACTAGGAGCATGAATTTTACTCATGCTTCAGTACTTTCTAATAATCATATTTGACATCATGTGGCCCATTTGCTTGAATTATTATTTCCTGTGTAAGGAAACTGTGAGATACACGTTCTTCCTGCTCTCTTGCAGAACAATAGTGTGGCTTATATTGTGGGCATGTTTTGTTGTGTCTTGCTCTGTGGAAGGTAAATGGAATGTTAGACTGGATATCTCTTTTAGAATGTTCCAGAAATCCCATGAGTTTGGCACTGTGGAGGTTTGGGAGCATTACTTTTACCTGGCCTGAGTTTATGGGTTAGAAACGGGATCTAGAAATATAAATGCCTGTCCCATTTATCTAACTTTCTCCTGTGTGTGCTATGTCTTTTAACTGATAGACTTTAGATAGGGCTCTTGGTTTTGCTGTTTTTTTATTGTAGAGTGCTTATGGGGAGTGTTATATGAATTAACTACAATAAAAGTACCACCACCATCACTAACAATCCTTTCTCAGTAACACCAGAGCACAGCTCAATACACTTCAGTGATTGAGATTGCTTAGGTACATTGCCCACCTTTCCATGGAATTATAAACAAAACCTCTTTTCATACTCAACAGATAAAGCAAGTCCATGCAGGGGATAGGGGAGCAATTACAGCAACACACTCTGTTTTTGAGCTACATCTGTAGGTTCACAGAACAGACCTATTGCATTGGTATAAAATGTTTTTATGCATAGACATTATTTTCATTTTCCATTATTGCATTTCTGTTAAGATCTGGAATAGGAGTCTCTGCCTTTGGGGAAACAGCAAGTGCAAGGCTCACTTGCACTTGTTCACCACACTTGCTGAACATTTGAAACCGTTCTTACTAAGTGTGCCATATAGGTTTTTTCAAGCACTATTAATAAATCTGGTCTTCTGTGTTTAGTCTCATCAACAATTAAGCAACCGAAGCTACACTTAAAGACATGTTGCTAAATAGATTAATCCTGTTAATGGACCCTAGAATTGTGTGGAATGACTTGATTACATGTGTTTGTGCTCTGGTTAATGACATTTATTTTTCTAATTGCATAATGGGGTTATCAGCCTATCGAACAGAAGGGAGTCCAAATGGTGTCCTTGACAGAGTAATAATTCTATTCGGGCTTCTTACTTTTAGGAGAAAAGGAGCCTGAAATATAAAAGGGCACTGAAGTGGCCATGTTTTGAATGCTCCTACAGCTGCAGTATGGTGCTCAGATTAAGTTTGTACTTAACACTGAAACCATGACATCACTTCTGGCACAACCTAGAAGTGATGTCATTGAATCCCAGCAATGCTTTAGCATTTGCCCCAAACTCATGGTTTAACCATAGAGTTTTAGATTAATCTGGTCTCCCTAGTGCCAGTTCCCCTTTTGTACATATTTCCCTAACTGACCTGGATGCTCCTGAGCAAGCAGAATCATCAATCCCTGCTGCAATTTGCGGAATTAGTAGTGATCTGCCTGCTGGCACCATTCAGTGAACTGGGAAAGCTAAGAATCTCAATAAACTTGTGTGAAAATTATGAGCACCCTGGCCAGTAAAATGTTTGCAGGGGTTTTCTTTTCCCAGAAATCCCTCTTCATCCCCAATTCCCCAAACCCATTGCAAGAAAGAATTTTTTAAATACAGAAGGGTCGGGTGTGCATTCTGGAATTCCCAAGCTGAAAATAGATTTAAACATTGCTCTTTTGGGGTGTTAACATGATTTTTTGGAATTGTGACACAAATTGAGGATTCCAAGGCATTACAAGCCCCCACCCCTGAAACGGAAGGTCGCCTTGAGTAGTAGTTTTGTTTCCCTGCACCATGTCCATCTCTTGAAATCAAATTTTTTTATGACTATATTAAAGGACTGTTCACAGGAAGTCATTTGCCACCAAATGAAATGTTTCCTGTGCCTTATTTTTCTTTCATTTAAGCTATTTGGAAGCTAATTTTCATGGACATCATACAAAGCAACCCAGATACGAATGGAGCCCCCAGACCTTTAGGCACCAGTCTGCCAATCAACTCTTTCTGCCAGTCCTCAACAATGCTGATCTTTTGAACCTGAAAACCGATTGACAGCTCAGCTCTCACAATGCCTGGAGGATGGGGGTGACCCCTTTGTAGGCCTGTAAAATTGGACCCCCTGTACCAAACTTCACCAAACCTCGGTGTCCGTCTAAGGAGAGTCCTTGCAGCTATGCTGCAAATTTGGTGACTCTACCTCAAAAAGCTCCCCCTCCAGAGTCTTGAAAATAAATTCCATAGACTAACATGGACCCATTTTTTTTTCAGGAAACCTGCAAATAAAGCCCATTTACCAGTATGGGTATTCTGCTTATTTTGGGTTTACTGGAAAAAATTGCGCCCAATGAAACCAATAAGGAGATCCAAGCTGCAAATTAATCCAAAAGGGGGAAAGAAGCAGAGTCACATGCTAGACAGAAGACTTTTAGAATCCACTTATAATATAAAACAGGTTAGAGTAAAGAAAACATTAACATTTTCACCTCTGGTTATTGGCTGGGCTGCCCCCAGGTGCCTCTTCCTCCACCCCATCAAGTCATATCTGACTTATGGCAATCTCTGATGGAGTTTTCAAGACAAGAGACTTTCAGAGGTGGTTTGTCATTGCCTGCCTCTGCACTATGAACCTGGTATTCCTTGGACGTCTCCCATACAAACGTTTGCCAGGGTTGACCCTGCTTAGCTTCTGAGATCTGACAAGATCAGGCTATCCAGGGCAGGGCAGGAGCCTCATGTGTGTGTGTAAAGTGCAGTCAAGTAACAGCTGACTTATGGTGACCCCGTAGGCTTTTCAAGGCAAGGGACTAACAGAGGTTGTTTGTCATTGCCTTCCTCTGCATAACAACCCTGGAATTTAGGGACATAAACAACAGCACCCTGTAAGCTGCATATCAGGAAATGGCATAAGGACTAATTGGGAGAGATATTGGAGGGAGCAGGAGTAAATGGTAGTTTTTTAGCTTCCAGATGCCTCCCAACCACAACATGCAATATATTTCTTTCCCCCACCCCCCACCCCAGGATGTGACGGTGACTTTGAATAATGAGTTGGTGCCTTGCTTTTCTCTTAATTAGATTGGTTGGTATGTAAGGAATCAGATTGTCAAGTCCTTCAAACTGTTAACATCTTAATTAGCTATATACAGGTTTTTCCCCCCTGGTAAGCTACCTCATTAGTTATTTAGAAGGGGGAAATGTAACTCAGAGTCTTCATTTCTGTCTCCAAATCCATTTACACAGTTTCTCACTCTGGCTGCACGCAGTTTCCACTTCAGCTTCATGGAGTCTGATAGAATTTCACTCACAACAGGAGTATCAACACATAAACAGTGCTGTATGATTTAGTGGACTCATACCCAATCTAACCAGCTACTTATCATAACCCGTTTGGCCTGTCTTTGCTATAGTGATGGTAACAGAAATTTGTTGTTACAGACAGTCATTAGGACCTGCCCACTTAGAGCTGAGAAAGGATCTACTCCCACTTGTGGAACTATCTTTTGCAAACAGATGTCATTAATGCAAAGGTAAATTGATATTTTTCCTTCTTGCACACATTTATAGATATGCATTAGCAATGAATAAAATATAAGGCAAAACCACAATGCCAAACTGTGTAATTGCATCCTTTAAAATGTGGAATAAAAGGAATAGAGGCAAACACGCTTGGTGCCATCTAAATAACAAAAACAATTAAAACATTAAAATATTGTGGGATGATTCACAAAATGGTACAATGAAAGTATAATTTATTCTAACAGTCTCTTGTCATGCATTAGCTTTTGCTGAGTCATCATTCAAAGTCTCCATTCTGATTTGCCTGCCACATGTGTTTAGAGGAGGCAGCTATCTCTATAACCCAGTAGACATTTTCCATAGAACATAAAAAATAACGTGCTTTCTTACTAGTAGTGATACTGATGCTAATTCCCAAGCCAGTGAATTAGTGTTGGTACAGGAAGGGAAATTCCTTTTTTTCAAATTCATTTTTTTTAGATATAGCCATTGATTGCTCTTATTCTCCTTTCCCCTCTTTTAATAGTGGGATTTCTCTTCCATTTCTCTTTGGTTGTGTATGCATGGGAGTTTTACCTGAGGTTCGTTGCTCACACTTGGACCCATACTCTCCTGTTGGGAATCTATGCACCAGCAGTCTCCAAGCTCAAATCAAGAAGCATTTGAGTCCCTGCCCCTTGAAATGCTGCTTTGTAATTGGTTGTATTGAGAGAAAAGTCCCACCCCCCGGAAACCCAACTGCTGCATAAAAAGGCATTTTAAGAACAAAAATAAAAGATGGAGCTAACTGAAAGGAACAGGGGTGGGGGGAGAAACCCAAGCCTTGTTTTAAAAGCCTTTATTTTGCACAGAAAGAAATCCAAGGAAGCAGGAAGCATTTTAATCCTCGTCCCTTGACATGCTGCTTTGTAATTGGCTGTACTGCTTACTGTGAGAGAAACCAAGCTTCAGTGTCTCGTGCTTTACCTTATGCATGAGGATTTCACCCAGGCTTAGCTCAGGGGAGATGGAAGAATTGGGTTAACAGAGGAATGGGAAGTCCTGGGATTTGTGAGAGCTGGCAGCAAGGTCATCTCTAATGGATGGAAAACTCATGCGTAAGTCCAAGGAACAACCAAGACAGACTGGGGGGGGGGGGGTCAACATGAGTGAAGTACCCATGCATAAATGACCTTTGACTTCTCTTTGTAGAGAAATCAATGCACCCTTGCAGTTGTTTTTTGTTACACACAACAGGGTGGTGCTCTAGCAGGAGCATGGGAAAGTTTGGAAGACATTGCCTTCCCATAGACTGTAATTCTGAAATTTTGCAGAATCTCCCTTTCTGTCCCCCTTCCTTTCAAATTCCTCTTGGATCAGAACAGGATTGATTAGAAACAGACTCCAAATTCCTAAAAAGAGGCAAAGGAATGGATTATTGGATTTCAGGATGAAACTGGGTAAAGAGAAATTTAGAGAATTTCTGTTAAAAATCCTACAATGAATAAGCCATAAGGGCCACTGCTTTCCTTTCTCTTAACAGACTATCACAATCTCTTCTTGAGTCAGAGGCAAATATGCCCATGGTTATGCTATGTGTCAAGACAGCACCAGTGCAGCAGTGTCAGTGTTGGCTCTTATTTGTATAATGTTGGTATGAACAAGGCAATAGAAACCAGGAAACTGTTCTTGCCTTAGAGGCGATTGCTTGACAGCTAAATGGTGTCCTGGAAGTGGCTTGTGAAAGTGTTACATTCAGCTCTCAATCTGCGAGAGAGTCAGGCAGTTCAGCTCCAGAGTTCAAGATGGACAGAGCTCTGAGAAACTTGTGGCAGCTGTGTGAGGATTAGACCTCAGGAGTGAAACATAAAGGAACATGATTTTAAGTTGTTTGATTAATAAAGAATCAGCAACTGGGTCATAAGGATGTTAACTGAGTGAATAGAGTGAGACTTTGCAATGATTTTGTATGGAGGAATGGGGTGACCTCTTTCAGACCCCATAAAATCAGACCCCCTGACCCTATCTCCACCAAACATGGGGGTTCTTGCAAAAAGAGTCCCTTCAAGCTACCCTGAAAATATGGGACCTCTACCTGCAAAAATGCCCCCCAGGTGCTTCGGAAAAAAATCTCCATAGATAGATAGATAGATAGATAGATAGATAGATAGATAGATAGATAGATAGATAGATAGATAGATAGATAGATAGATAGATAATTTATTTACGGCCCTTAGCCAGATAAAACAAGATAAAACAGAAAACATGAGCTAATAAATTCTTACAAACAAAGAATTACAGTCCAAGTCTTATAAAACATAAAAAGAAAATTACAGCTGGGACACATCTGTCAATTGCGCTAAGAAGCTGTTCTATGGTGTAGAATTTTCATTGCTACCATGCAAAATTTTGCAACCTGAAGGGTGATTGAAGGATTATCCTCTTGTAGGAGCATCTCAATCCTTTATCCTGCCCTGTCAGGTCCCATTCTCGATAAGAGGGGCTCAATAAACTTCGAACGGGGTAATGTATAAAAATTGCAGTTCAGGAGGACATGCTCAACAGTTTCTAAGTCCCCTGATTTGCAAGGGCAGAATCTCTCCTTCCAGGGTGTCTTCTTAAATTTCCCCTCTAGCATAGCAGAAGGTAAGGCTGCACATCTCGCCAGGGTAAAGGCCCTTCTATAATTATTTATCTCTAAATAGTGGAGATAGGCTGCTGGTGCAAGGATGTATTTAGAATGGAGGGGTGCCATGAATAGAGGCACCCTTGCTAAATCTGCTTGTCTCTCAATGTCTTTAATCCTTCGGGATATAATTAATTTAGCTTGTTCCCACCCTAACTGAAGTAGTGCTAGGGGTGTAAAACCCAAACTATTTAATTTGTCTTCTATGGCTATCACCCATTTTGACCTAAAGGTGTCACAAAGGATCAGTGGGAGAAGACCATTAGGGTTGAAGTTAATTTTTAGCCAGAGATAAATTGAGGACAGGACAATCCTTGCCTCCACCTTCACTATGCCAGTTTCTAAACGGATCAAAGCATTTGGAACACATCTTGGCAATTGTAGGGCAGCTCTAAGGAACTTGGATTGCACATGCTCAATGGGAGTAAGACAAGAGGGTGGAGAATCGAGTTGTGTTCCATATAGCATTTGTGCTAGGGTTTTCACCTGAAAAAGTTTAAGTGCTGTTGGAATGTAATGTGCCCCTTTGGTCCAGAGGAAATTGATTATTAATCGAGCTGATCTTTCCCCCAAATTGGCTACATGGGTATTATGGGCCAACTTGGAGCCAGATGCCTGGATTGTCGTTCCAAGATATTTATATTGGGTTACCTGTTCCAGCCTGTGGCCATTAACGCTCCACCTCCTATATTTAGGACGTCTACCAAAGGCCATGACTTTTGTTTTATCGTAGTTGATCATCAAGCGTTCCTTCTCGCAAAACATTGCCACTCTCATAAGCACCCTCCTTATACCAACTGGGATTCTTGAAAGAATTACCGCGTCATCAGCGTAGAGCAGTATATGTATATGACTGTCCGCCAGTTTAGGAGGATGCAAATCCGGTGCTTTTAATGAACTAACTAGATTGTTTATAATCCCCATAGACTTTCCCATAGCTTTGCATGGGCCCAGGAAAATAAATGGCCCATTGAAAGCTATGGGAGGACAGGTCTAAGTTCTAGTGGAAAAGCAGAGATGAGCACAGGCCAGTGCCTCCCTCTCCAATCACTTACACAAGCCCTACCTACACCACCAGACACCAACCCAATCCAACAGCACAAAAACCACATAGATAAGTCTAATGGTGAAACACAACATACCACAACAAAATCAAAAGTGGTGGCCCTTTTGCCATCCCATACAAAACCTACATTATGCACTGGGCAGAGGCCAGACATCAGCACCCAGGCATGCTCTGCCAGCATGCACCCCACAAAACCCATGTCCAGCCACATGATGCCAGGTAGCTGGAGGTCTGGGGGCACTGCTGCCAGCCCAGATGTGGCACACTAGAAACACCAAACTGCCAGAAAAATCCTCTCTCTAAACAGATGGAGACCAATTACAACAATAATCAAGCAGTCCCCCCCCCGCCAAAAAAACTAGGAAAACTCCACCAACCAACATAGAATCATAGAATAGAATCATAGAATCATAGAGTTGGAAGGGACCACCAGGGTCATCAAGTCCAACCCCCTGCACAATGCAGGAAATTCACAACTACCCCCCCCAAAAAAAACATAGTGACCAGAAGATGGCCAAGTTGCCCTCCCTCTCATCATCTGCCTAAGGTCACAGAATCAGCATTGCTGACAGATGGCCATCTAACCTCTTCTTAAAAACCTCCAGGGAAGGAGAGCTCACCACCTCCCGAGGAAGCCTGTTCCACTGAGGAACCTCTCTAACTGTTAGAAAATTCTTCCTAATGTCTAGATGGAAACTCTTTTGATTTAATTTAAACCCGTTGGTTCTGGTCCGACCTTCTGGAGCAACAGAAAACAACTGTTGCACTATCCTCAATATGACAGCCCCTCAAGTACTTGAACATGGTTATCATATCCCCTCTCAGTCTTCTCTTCAGGCTAAACATACCCAGCTCCTTCAACCTTTCCTCATAGGACTTGGTCTCCAGACCCCTCACCATCTTTGTTGCCCTCCTCTGGACCTGTTCCAGCTTGTCTACATCTTTCTTAAATTGTGGTTCCCAAAACTGAACACAGTACTCTAGTTGAGGTCTAACCAGAGCGGAGTAAAGCGATACCATCACTTCACGTGATCTGGACACGATACTTCTGTTGATGCAGCTGGCTTCAAGCAGAATTCAGAACTGAAGGTCCAGCCAGAATCCAAGCAGTTGAACTGGGAATGGGAAACAAATCAGCCCCTCAAAGAAGCAATCCCCCCCACCCAAGCAACAGCAGGACAAAGGCGTGCTTGCTTTTAGCAAAATGTAGCAAACTAAAAGCCCTAAAATCTAACAAACTGAACTGTGTTAGAGCAAGCAAACAGGAGAAAGAAGCAGGATTCCCCTCCTCAATTAGCCCTTCAAACTCCCCCCACTAGCAATATTTAGAAAATAAGCCCCAAATGCAACTAGTTAAAAAGGGTAACAATGATATTCTCAAACACTTCGATGTCTTGTCCTCCAGGCAGGCAGGCAGGAATCCAATGTAATCCAATGCAATCCATGCAGCAGATAAGTAATCCAGCAGGTCAGGATGAGGCACCAAGATCCAGGAACACAGAGGGAGAATCAGGCAGCCACCAAACTCTCTCAAACCTCTGAGGAATGGCCTGGTCTTTCTTTGGCCAAGTACAGAAAAGTTTGAAAATAAGTCCAGCTTCTGTGATTGGCCAAAGAACACTGTTCTTCCTGACTTGGCCAATGAGAATTCATGGCCCTCCTCCCTCCCCCACATCAGATTGTCCTCCCAAGCAAAAAATCAAGGTAGGCCAAAGCAGAAAGCAAGGAGATAGTGAAGCTGTTCTTGCAACAGAAGCCAGGCGAAAAGCCGATTCCCAAAAAGCCAATTCTCTATTCAGCTTTACTGGGAATTGTCTATTTGTCTTGGCTTTTTCCCCTGCCTTTTGCTACCGGTAAACCCAAAGCCCGAAATAAGCTGAAATGGCCATTTTTCGGCTTATTTTTGGCTCGGGTTTATCGATATGCACAGCTCTACTTGCCAGTGTTAGGACCTTGATGACAAGAACCATATTTCAAACTCAGGATGTCATTAGCATTGTCATCGTCATCATCGACATCATCATCATCAAACAATTTCAGGTGCATTATTTGATTAGTTTTTACAATTCTAAGTCAGTAATATTAACTTCTTATTAAAGATTGCAGAGGGATTCTAAGTCAGTAATATTAACTTCTTATTAAAGATTACGACTAAGTTTATTGCAGTTCTACTGATGGGCAAATATCCTCTGCTCCACTCAAACCTGCTCATATTTTTGCAAATATCCCTTCTGAACAACGGAACATGTTCAACAGACGTTCAAATCTGTTTGATAGGGTATGCACAAAATGACATAGGCATACACACAGGTATTCCCTCCTCACCAATTTCCCCCCTTCTCCAACAGTCCCCCCACTCCATTTTTTCTGAAAGGGGTAGGGAAGTAATGCCACAGGAGATGGTTCCTTAAACTGACAATATCACCAACTGGGGCCTATATTTCTTAAACATTACTCTTGCCCAGTGTGTCTTCTGAGGCTAATGGGCATTATAGTACAGTACTAAACACAGTTCAGCTGTCTGTCACTTGAAATTAATTGATTTAGAGGGGTGTAATTCTGTTTATGATTGTACTGTTGGCTTTTTAAGTTGAATTGGAAGGCCAAGTAAAACACAGTGCCCCCTTTCTACAGTCACTTGGAAAGTATAGGACAGTTACCTGTGGATGTCATGGTGCCTACTGAGGGGTTTCCTGGTGCATATTTGCTTTTTTGACCAATTGGCTGCCTCCCAAAGCAAAACACCTATTCTGTCTTTCCTCCAACTCATTGGAGTTTGGACGATTGCTTCAGAAGAATCCAGAAGACCTCACCTTTGCATGTGCAGAGAAGATCTTTTCAGATTCAGCTGCCACCATCATAGGTGGATGCTTAGTTTGCAACCTCCCACCATCATGTGACTGGCCCCTAAATTCCGTGGCACCATTTTGTGATTTACCCCCGTAGCACCAATTTAGTGGTGGTGCCCATTACTTGTTCTCAGAATTCCTAAGGTTCCCCTCATCTTAACAAATTTGGGTATCCCTAGCATAAGGAGACTCCCTGAAAACTCTGATCTCTTCGTGTTCCTGTTCCTTTCTCATGTAAAGCTACTTCCTTCTACTAACAACACTAGTCTCCAACTGGAAACTTCCAACTATCAAAAATCAACTGACTCTGCTTCCTGGTGCTCAGTTCTTTCTGTTTGTTCGAGCTCAGTTCGGATTGGCTCCTATATTGATGGCTGGTTCTTATTCTTCTATACATCACAGTGATACTGGTCTGTTGTGCTTGATTCAAGTGGTCTCTATTTCAGCTCATAGGACCAAGCCCTAACAGAAGTACTTGCTTCACCAAATTCTTTTTGTAACATCAAGAGGTGGCTCCTGTTTCCAGTGGACACAGAAAGTTTCGAGATTACTGTTATGTATTTTTACATTGATTTTTATAATCGATCTTTTAGAGGAAAATAGAGAAAGGAAATTAAGTTAGTCAGTTTGCTAGAATGTCTTTGTTTGATTTCAAAATTTAAGACAAGGATGAAAGGAGTGATCATGGTCAAAGGAATCTCCAGACCTGCCCAAGCCTTTAATCATCAACATATTCCCAGAGATTTTTTACATTTGAGAAAGAGGCGGAAAAGAGGATGGGATTCAATCATTCTGTTCACTGACATCTTGATGGACAATTCAGGGAACTGGCTTGTCAGTTCTTTCGAAGGAAATAATGGGAGCTATGTATAGTTTTTGCATGACTTATTAACTAAGATGTTCTTTTGCAAATTATCACTATTACGTTAATTGCATCCAAGATAATGCTAAATATGCATTGAGGTACATAGGAAATTATACTTTTTTCTTTTCTATAGAACTCTTTTATTGGCATTTCTTTGGTAACTCTCAGAAGGAGAGGATTTCATGGCAGGGTGTTACTTATGAAACTCTATCCCAACCTATCTTTTTCAGCATCATTTTTTATTATTTCAAAGGCTGTCACACCACTCGTTGCATTTCATTAACAGGTTATATTCAGGAGCTTTTCAAATGGTAAATCCATAGCTTTCCTCTAAAAGCCTTTTCACATTTCTCTCTGTAATGCCTCTTTTCTGTATCCTTATGCCAGCCAAGTAAATCTTTTCATTTAAAACTACTTTTTTTGTTTTATTCAAGAAGAAAAGGGAAAGATAATGAAGTTAATGGGAGCTCATGTGTTGTAGTAATTAATGATGAATTAGCACTGGACTAGATTCAAATCCCCTCTGGAAATGAAGCTCGCTGACCTTTGGAATGCACCTAAAAAGGGATTGGGCAAATACTTCAAATTTCTGTTGTCTTGTGCCTTCATCCAGAACAGAACTGAGGTGTGATCTTTCCAGCTACACATCAGAAAATCTATATCCCCAAACTTTCAAACTTTGGATATGCAGTAAGAGATTATCAGCGCATTCCTGAGCTTTGGAGGCGAAAGTGCTTAGGAGGCGTGCAGGGTCTTCCACCGGTGCAAACGGTACGTCCTCCTGCGCAAGCAGCCTGGGCGCCAGTGTAAGGGGAATTTGGCCGGTGGCGGAAGGGGAAGGTACGGGTGCACCGCTGCAAGGGCCAGGCTGGTGGCTGAGAGGTGCAGGAGCGGCTGGGAACGCCCACTTTTGCTGCCGAAAAGTTACACCAGGTATTGACCTGGCAGAGCCCATTGACCGCCATGCAACTTCTCTGGACCCTCGGCTCTGCGCTGTGCACAAGCACCCCCCATCACAGCCTGGTGGCTCTGGAACCTGACTAGAAGGCCGACCAATGGGGCCAGGCCAGGAAGTGGCAGCACCCCCCCAGGGGAGGGCCCTAGGCGGCAAGAAATCCCCTCATAAGCAGCATTTAGAAGCCGGCACTCACTTGACAGGTAAGCCTCGCATGTTGTTTATACATAAAATATATGCATAGTGTATAGTATAATGCTGATTTATTGGGCCTGCAAGTCAGTGGCAGAACATCTGCTTTGCATTCAAAAAGCCTTAGGGGCAATCCCTGGCATCTCCAGGTAAAAGGACCTGTTAGTAAGGTGATAGCTTTGGTACATGCAGGCCCTATGACCCCCAGCAAAGCCTTTTTGGGTGGTCAAAGGATATTCCTTTCCTCCCCTTTTCTCCAGCCAAAAACCTGGTTGAATCTAGCCCAAAGTGCTCAAGCTGATGATTGCTGGCAACAATCATGATTTCTGGTGGTGTTGGAAGCAACTCCCAACCCTATTTTACATTAGAAGATACCAGGGTGAGTATTGCACTCACCCTATTTTCATTTCAGATGTCATCAAGTAACTTTGGCTGCAATCTTATGGACACTTCCCTGGGAGTTATCCCTTTTGAATTAAATGGAACTTATAGTAGAACTGCTTAGCATTGCTTCCTAAATGTCCGTTGTCATGAAGATAATACTGCCTGTTTTAGCTTTATGATGACTAGAGGTAGTGATGGGGTTACCAACCTCCGTGTCGTAGCAGGAGCTCTCCTGGGATTATGACTGATCTCCAGGTGACAGAGATCAGTTCACCTGGAGAAAATGGCCACTGGAAGTTGGACTCAATGGCTTTATACCCCACTGAAATCCCTCCCTTCCCCAAACCATGCCCTCCTCAGGCTCCGCCCCCAAAATCTCCAGGCATTTCCCAGCCCAGAACTGGCAACCCTAGGTGGTGTCAACTTCTCAGGAAATATAGTTGACAGCTAAAATCACTCATGAGCTGAGCCTTGGACCTACTTGCCTTCCCACTATTGAACTCAAGCAGCTACCAAACAGCTTTGCATTTATGCAGCAGGCTGTGTCAGTGGAGTTTCAGTTTGTTCTGCTTTGCAGCTGATTTCCATGTATATGATAGGCGAAAGTGACTATCTCCCATATCCATGGATGGTTGGGGCTGGCAATTAAAGGATGCAGCAGAGTTGGTGGGGGACAATGACTCCTACAACGCTGTGCAAAAATGTGCATGTGCAATATAACATCAATAACCTAGATGAACACCAGATGGTAATACTATATATGTATGAGTATGTATATAAACAGAGTGTTCATTTATTACCACTGACTGGCTGGTTTGCTCACTCTTTATTTAAATGATTGGCTGCCAAGAGGTAAACAAAGACATCGGAGTGGGGACTAGGGCTCCCTTTGGACCATGTGAAAACACCTTGAATCAAATGTTGCTGAGCTGCTCATGAACAACTGAACTGCTCAACATAAAATTAGATCCCTCATCACAATTGGTGAGCAAAACATGAGTCAAACTAGGGAATGTTCAAACTCCCTACTGATGATATTGCACATCCTTGTTTTGTGCCATTTATTTTCCTTATGCTAAATTTCCCCCACTAAATTTATGCAATATTAATGTCACTTCTGAATTAATTATGTCAGTGGTATAAAAATGGCAAAATGAAGAAAGGAATCTGGAAAATAAGGAATGAAACTGTAAAATAAAAAGAAATCCCCCCTTTCAGCAGCACACCAGGGTGCAGCACGGAGATCACTCCCCCAGCCTCCTCAATTACTTCGCGACACCTGGCCCCTGAGGACACAGGTGCTTGGCCTTAACAGAATGGAGCTGACTTCTGGGTGTGGCATCATCAAGCAGTCCATCCGTGACATGTGGGAGCAAAGTAGAGGTCGGGGTGGCCCAATGTGGAGGGGGCCCGTGGGTGCGGCTGCCCCTAGCACACGCTCCTCCTTCTCACAAAAAGCTCCTGCCCAAATGGGAGGCTCCTCCCTCACAAGCACCTCTATGAGTGGGAATGCTGGCCACTGTCACGAGCAGAGGCCCACAATGAGTTGCAAGATGGGTGGTTGTGGAGTGATGGTGGAGGAGGTCCGGGAGGAAGAGGAGGGCTCGAACTGTGGGGGAAATGGGCCTTGGCTGAGGGGGAGGGTGGCTCCTCATCCCTCCCCATATAGGGGTCTGTCCCATCCTGTCAGGGAATGGCCCGCAGAGGACTCCGAGGCGGCTGAGATCCAACCGCTTATGGGGAGTGCTTCTCCTTGCCATCTCTCAGCCACACCTCTTCTGTGAGTTCAGTGTGGGGCAGACCCCTGGGGAGGGGGGGCTCGTGCCAGCCAGCCCCTCACAATGGCTGCTTGTCCATTGCAGGGCAAGGAGGCTGCTGGCAGTGGGTCGGCTATGACGGGCCCAGCAGGGGATGGTGTGGTTGCGCATGCTGGGGGAAAGGAGAGGTCTGGCTGGCTCTGCCTCTCACCAGACCACTTGCCCTACATGGTGTCCTCAGATGGTGACTGGACCTCCACTGGCTCCCCCAGTGCCTGGACAGAGGACGACAGCACTGCCCTCAGTGGGGATATGGAAGAAGGGAAGGTGGGGCCTTGGCATGAGGACAGAGGGTTGGGGGACCCCTTGTGTGGTCTGGCCGTCCCTAGTTCAGCTGTAAAGCTATGTGTTTCTTCTGTCTACAGGAGTGCCAGCCCCTCACCCCATCAACCTGCCTATGATTACAGCGGAGACCGTTCCCCTCCCACTACAGGGCAACTTCCATAATTGGGCAACAGCCCTCTCAAGGGAGGGTGGCGTGGAGACAGTGGTGGCTTGTTGACTATGAGGCCTCAAGGGTCCCCTTCCTGCCAACTGACGTTCCCGCTGGTGCCGTGTGGAGCTGACAATGCCCCCTCCCCTTCTCCCCCTCTGGCCTTGGACCCCTCCTCCCACCCATGCACCCCACCCAGAGAGGCCTGGGCCATGATGCTGGCGACCCTCAGTCCCCACCACGGATGGATGGCCGGCCCCTCTCCTGAGCTCTCTGTAGTCTGTGGGTGGCGCGATTCCCCTTCGCAGCACTCACCTCATCATTGAGCTCCTCCTCAATGGGACCCAATAAAATGAGCGGCCTGCTCTAGGAAAAACCCATATCTCACCTCATGGTGTCTTTTCGGAAAGGGGGATCAGGAGGAGTCAGTAGCAGCATGGGTGGAGGGACGGGGTTGGCAGAAGGGGTGTTGGGGGCTTCCTGGGGGCTGGGTGCTCTGACAAGGGTTCATGGTGACAGACTCCTCCGTGATCTGTCCTTGCGTCAACTCCCTCCCTCAACCCACATCACTATCTGCATCATGTGCAGTGGGGAATAATCTGGGGGTTCTGGGCCCTCTGGAGAAGAGGAAGGTCATCCTCACAGAGGTGTGGTGACTGTCACCTGGTGCCAGTTCCCTTTGCTCCTTACTCATCCCCCTCCCGGTGCACGCCTGCCCAAGCGCCCCAAGCCCTGCTCATGATCGAAATGTTGCCGCATCTTGGTGACGCATGGCTTCTCCCAGTTCTAAAGGGGTGCCCCATTCCATTCTGGCCCACTCTTTTCTGAGAGTGTCCATTGAGCTGGATAGGGGCTCTTGAGGGGACGCCTCGGCCCCTTCACCTCCGCTCACGGCCTCTCCGGCTCCTCCTCACCTGCTCCCCACTGACAGCCTCGAGGCCAATTGCAAATATTGTAAATTAACTGAAACATGGTTAGTGTCCAGAACTGGGGATATCACCATACTTAATGGGAAGCTGTTGTTGGGGCAGCAGCTGTGGTACTGCCCTCCCTTAAAGAGGTGCCACTATCTCCTCAGCAGATTGGCAGAGTCCCAGAGTAGTTTGGGGGGCAGGGGGTGATCATGAAAATAGATGAAACAGCTCCCAGACCTGTGCAACTTGACAGGGCACCTTTAAAAGGGGTCTAGACAAAGACCAATGAAGAGTCCTCTATAGTTCTGAACGCTGAGTCAGAAGGATGAGGAGGAAGGACCAGATAACTGAATCCCTCCCCTCTCAGTTCTCAGACCACTGTTGCCCCCCCAGTGAGGGGATGCCAAGGTGGCCACCCACCCTCACACTTCACTTACTAAATTAAATAGCTGCTAATTAATTCTCTGGACAGTGGGATTACACCATTATTTGCAATGGGGTTGAGAGTCTTCAAAGTAGACTTTAATGCTATAACCTTTTTAAGTTTTGAATTTGTTTTTTCTGAATGCTTCAAAAAGTCAAGGATGTGGATCGTTCCAGATGTAGATTTTGAATGCCTTACTCACAGGATTTGAAATGGACTCCACCAAAGGGGAGGAACCAGCTGGGCGCGTCAACTTTTGGAAATAAACAGCTGAGTAAGGGGATATACTTTGTGTTGCTTTATAAATTTCCTTGCTGTAGGCTATCAGATCAGTGCAGGCCCTTGAATAATTAAACTGCTCAGCTTTTCAATTCAACACAAGTGAATTCATTTACTGAATCAATTGATTTCCATCATGAGGGAGTCGTTATGAACCAGACCAACATTAAAGAGTGTTACCTCCTCCGCTTCTGCTTGTCCAATGAGCTATTGATTTTGTTTCTCCTTGTGTAGAGTCAGGGCTACACTATGGCAATTCTGTGTAACTGTCTCACAGGGAAATATTTTAAAGTAGCAGGCACACTTTAAATGAAGTTGAAAAACACAAAAGATTGACAAGGGGTGATTGCTTGCTTTATATATAGGGTTGGCAGCTCCGGGTTAGAAAATACCTGGAGATTTTGGGGTAGAGCCTGAGGAGGGCAGGGTTTGGAGAGGGAAACGACTTCAATGCCATAGTGTCCAATTGCCAAAGCGGCCATTTTCTGCAGGGGAACTGATTTCTATCACCTGGAGATCAGTTGTAATAGCAGGAGATCTATAGCCATCACCTGGAGGTTAAAGGGAAAAACAGCACCAGCTCCAATTAACAATAATCAAACTGAATTTTATAATGATTACTCAAAAATAATTCAGTATTGGTGTACTATTCTGTACATTTGTCAGTGATATAATCAAAACAGTCACAACCAAGGTGTCACAGGTTACCCCACCAATGAAAAATAAAAGTATTATAAACATCAAAATGAAATAGAGTCCAAAATGTACAATTCGAGTTCAAATCAAAGTCCAATACTGAGTCCTCTTAAGAGAAAATGAACTGGTTCCGGGAAGATCCAGAAACCATCTGGTATGAAACTTGCAATAATGACGGTACATCAAGGTCCAAAGTCCAACAAATCCAAGACAACACCTCCGGATTTGAGTGTGTTTCGCCTGGAAAGAGCTTCTTCAGTTGATTAATCAATTTTCATAAGGGTACAACGACCTCAACTTCTTCAGTTGATTAATCAATTTTCATAAGGGTACAACGACCTCTCAATTTTCATAAGGGTACAACGACCTCTGTAATAAATAAATATATCCAACAGAACCATATTGTATCCAAATTCCAATTAAGAAAATTATTATTAATAAAGAACCACATATATATACATACCAATGACCAGCGGCCCCACGGGCTCTCCTAGCTTAATGCTGGTAGTGTTGGCTCAAAAGTAAACACTAATTATAGACAGAAACCAGCTGAAACTAATTGCAGAGGCAAGTGGAGAAGGAAAGAGCAGGAATGAGAACTAATGAGTCTTAAAGAGATGCCTTATAGGAAACAACTTAGATCAAATTCATTGTTTAGACCTGCGGGAGAGAGAGTTTTGAATAAATATATAAACTGCATTTCACGTCTATGAAGAATCTTTGTTATGTCTTCTTGTTGAAACCTACGTGGTCTATATTGCCATAATGCAAAAAAACGGAGGTCTGTGTCGGAGTGGCCCTTCTCAAGGAAGTGGGCTGTGAGCGGTGCCTCCAGGGTCTTAGAGCGTATCCTTGTTTTATGCTCCCCAATACGCAATTTTAATTGGCGGCGTGTTGACCCTATGTAAATTAAAAAACAGGGGCAAGTGACCGCATAGATAACATTGTTAGACAGGCAATTAGTAAATTGTCGCAAGGTGTATTTAAAATTGGTGCCTGTTGCACTGACTTCCTTAATGGGAAGGCTCTGGGGACAGAATACACATGTTCCGCATTTGTAATGTCCCGGGGCTTTAACTCCTTCTTGCCTAGGCAATCTATCAGACCTCACAAGAACATTGCGTAGGGATTGTGTTTTTCTCAAACCAAAAATTGGAAAATCAGAGCAGCCTGGTATATTATACAAAATATGCCAATGACGGCGAATAATTTTTTGAATTTCATGAGTAAGATGATTATACTCAAGAGAAGAGTAAACCCGAGAGGGTTTCTGTGTCACATTAGGCTTTGGGTGGAGTAAGTTTCCTCTTTCTTGAAGTGCCACTTTGGACATGGCATGAGAGATAATTGAAGGCTCATATCCTCTTCTAAGTAAATTGGTATTAAAATTCAAAGCTGCATCAGTGAAGTCACATTCAAAAGTAGAATTTCGTTTAAATCTAAGAAGCTGACTGTAAGGTAAGTTCCGTTTTAAATGAAGTGGATGATTGGACAGAAAATGTAATCCTGCTCCCACATCTGTGGGCTTTTTGTAAGGTCTTACGGCTATCCGTTGCTCCGGGGTCCTAAAGACCTCCACATCCAGAAAAGAAATGGACTGGCTATTCATGTTGCCTGTGAACTGTAAATTAGGATTTAAGGAATTAATCCAAATCAAGAAGTCATCATAAATAGAAGAATTATCTAGAATACAGAACAAATCATCAATATATCTGAAATAAAGAGCTACATGCTCTTGAAAAATATGATGGGGAAAAAGAAAATCAGTTTCAAATGAATTCATATAAATGTTGGCTACTGAAGGGGCACAGGTGGAACCCATCGCTACCCCCTTTATCTGAAGAAAAAAAGATTCTAAATACCTAAAAAAATTATTTTCAAAGACAATGTCGATCAGAGACATTAAGAAATGAGTGGGAGGAGTAATCTCCTGTCTGGTGTCTAACAGCTTCTCAATAATAAATCTGACATCATCTAATGGAATATTAGTGTATAACGATGCCACGTCTAAGGTGACAAAAACTGCTTGAGAGTGTATGGGTGAGTTCTCAATCTTCCCAATAAAATCTCTTGTATCCTTGATATATGATCTGGTGTTTTTAGCAAAAGGTTGCAAGAAGGCATCAATGAAACGGGAGATAGGTTCAAGCACACTGCCCACAGCCGAGATAATCGGGCGGCCAGGAGGATTCACAAGTGTCTTATGTATTTTAGGTAGGGAGTAGAAGATGGGAACTCTGGGAAATTTGGCCATCAAAAAATCAGAAGTATTTTTATCAATATAATTTAAAGTTAGTCCTTCAAAGACCACAGTTCTGATAGTATTCATGACTCTAGAAGTAGGATCACTCATCAGAGGTTTATAAAAATTCCGGTCATGCAATTGTCTTTTATTTTCAACGTCATAAGCGTGAGCATCAAGGAAAACTATAGCCCCACCTTTATCAGCTGGTGCTGTTTTTCCCTTTAACCAGTGTTTTCTCAGCACACGTTGTGATTTATTGAGAATCACCTGGAGGTTGGCAACCTTATTTATACAGACGTATTTTATTTTGCTAGTTTTAAAAACCAGATCGTTTGTTGTTGTCTGCAGTAGTGGTTAAGAGCAGCGGACTCTAATCTGGTGAACCGGGTTTGTTTCCCCACTCCTCCATAAGAAGCCTGCTGGGTGATCTTGGGCTAGTCACAGTTCTCTCAGAACTTTCTCAGCCCCACCTACCTCACAAGGTGTCTTTTGTGGGGAGGGGAAGGGAAGGCAATTGTAAGCCTCTTTGAGACTCCTAAAAGTAGAGAAAAGCAGGCTATAAAACAACTCTTCTTCTTCTTCTTCTGTTAATCATTTTGGATTGGTTCATTCCACTACTGGCAAAGCCTCCTGCAATCAAAACGCATCTCTTCTTGTACCTGTGGAAGGCTCCATCATTAATGAAGCAGAGTCATAGGATCCAGCTCCAAGTTTGCTGTAACTGATATTCTCTCATATCACTGGCCCTGGTTCTCTCCACAGTCACATGAGCTGAAAGAGTAATGTAGGTTTTTTTCAAGGAAGGAGCTCAGTACTGAAACTGGAATCCTTCTTCATATGCATTCCTTTAGGAGATGTGTGGCAAAAAGAGTTCTGTGACTCAAAAGATGACATGTGGGCCTAATTCTGATTGTGACCATGGTGCTTGGGGAGAGGTGGCTGTAGCCTTGGCTCCCCCCTCCCACCCACACACATAAGTTACACAAATTTCCCAGCAGAGTAAACGGCAGCTCCTTCAGGATGTGAAATTTGTGCGGCATGGTGGTGGAGGCAGAGGCCCCTTTCCCCTTAACATCATGGTCACAATCAGAATCAAGCATAGAAGTAGAGATGCCAGCCTCCAGGTGGGACCTGGGGATTCCCTGGAATTACAGCTCATCTCCAGACTACAGAGATCAGTTCCTTTGGAGAAAATGGATGCTTTGGAGGGTGATCTCTGTGGCATTGTACCCCACTGAGGTCCCTGTCCTCCTCAGGCTCCATCCCCAAATTTCCAGGTGATTGCCAGCCTGGATCTGGCAACCCCATACAAAGCTCCCGTAATACATCTGATACAAATTCCCCTGGTGGCTATGAGGACTTTGTATGGTTTGGATTGGCCCTACAACAATTTGAAAACATGAATTAACACACATGAATTGAGCTTTGTTGCCTTTTGCATCTAATAACAACATATTGACATGGGGAAAAGCACAAAAACATATTCTAATAAATGCTGAATAAATCTCATACAAGTACTACAGACAAACGTCTTGGAGAATCAAGTGGCCTTTGAAGAAGAATAAAACATACACAGACACCTTGGAGTTTATGCAAGAAAGGAAGCTATTGAGAAGTGATAATGCACTTACCACACTGAATCATAAGAAAAACAATGTGCAAAGAAGGTTTGGAAATACAACTGCAGTTCTGCAGAGTATAGGTTAAACAGGAAAAGGAGACTTCTATGTGAGATATTTTCCAACAAGTTGGGCAGACGGGCTGACAGAAGGCCTGCCAGTCTGATGTATTTATTTAATACAATGATCTGGAAGAACAAATGTTGTCAGGTGACAGGAAGCACCTTATGCACCTAAATCTCCGGTTTGTTTGCAGAGAAGGAATAATATCTAGAGCAGGGGTGTCGAACTAAATTGTTATGAAGGCTGGATATGATATAAATGTCACTTGATCGGGCTGGGCCATGCCTCGCCAGCCCAGATCGAGAGGGGGGGGGTGGCTGGATCGCGGGCTGGATAAGAGCTCTCAAGGGGCCGGATTGGGCCCCTGGGCCTTATGTTTGACACCCCTGATCTAGAGGGAATTTCCCTTGTATTTCATTCTTCCCTCTCTTCTCACTATTGACGTTGGAGCTGACTGGCAGTCTTTGTGGATAAGACTAGAGCAGAGATTAATGATGGGAGACTGGTAGGCTGAAATAGGGCTGTCGACTAGGTTCGTCCCGAACCAAAAAACAGCCGAATTTCCCCTGATTCGGCGGTTTTTAGTTCGGGATGAACCGAACTCAAAAAAGGGGGGAAACAGGGAGCCGAATTCAGCGAGTTCAAGGTGTTTGCGAATAAATTCGGCAAATTCGAGGTTGGGGAAGCAGCAGAGGGGCTCTAGTCTTATCCACAAAGACTGCCAGTCTTTAAACCCCTCTG
The DNA here is from genome assembly GCF_029931775.1 of Euleptes europaea. NCBI lineage: Eukaryota > Metazoa > Chordata > Lepidosauria > Squamata > Sphaerodactylidae > Euleptes > Euleptes europaea. The sequence continues at coordinate 8,041,950 of NC_079326.1, read as the reverse complement.
CGCTGCCTGCGCAGGCAGTGCAGAGGGGCTTGACAACCAACCGCCTGCCTTCCCGGGACTCCCGGGAAGAGGGGCAGGGGTTTTTAAAGCCCTCTGCCCCCCCCGCGCCTTCACAGGGCTTCCATGAAGGCACGTGGGGGGTGCTTTAAACAGATCTGCACCTTCCAGCTGGGAGGCACAGATCTGTCCCCCCCTCGCGCACGTTCACAGGGCTTCCATGAAGGCGCGCGGGGGCTCTTTAAACAGATCTGCGCCTTCCAGCTGGAAGGCGCAGATCTGTTTAAAGAGCCCCCAGCACGCCTTGATGGAAGCCCCGTGAAGGCCCGCAGGGGTGTTTTTAAAGACCCCCACCCCCTTCCTGACTCTTTGAAGTGGTGGGCGCCGCCTGGGTAGGCGGCACCCAGCACTTCAAAGACCTGGCTGAATTTCCCCCCAAACTCCGGATCTCGCGCCGAATTTCGTGGATCCGAAGCGGGGGAGTTCGGACTTCGGCATGTCCCGAATTAAAAAGGGGTGAATTTTGCCGAAGCCGAACTTTACAAAAATTCCAACAGCCCTAGTCTGAAACATTGCACTGCAACAGACTTTGTGTGCTCACAGAATGCATGTTGGGATAAGGCTGCTGTTTGCTTTCAAGGTGTAAAATTTATTCTGCATGTTCAGATACATCTACACAGGACAAATATCTCTGATAAGCATCTTGCAGACCTTAGTCAGTGGAAAAGTCTGATCTACAGTCAAGGAGAGGAAACCTAGAGCACAAACCTAAACAGCATTATACTCTTCTATGTCCACTGAAGTAAATGAGTTTAGAAGGGTGTAACTCTGCTTAGGATGGCAGTGTCGGACAAACTGGGGCAAACAATGCTAAGACACTTTTGGAGTCCAAAGTTCCTAATCCAAAACATGATACAGAGTATTTATATCAAGTATTTTATAATATAAACATTGTAGTAGGGCCTGGTGTTTGTTGCACTGGGTGATGATGATGTAAGCAAAATGCAGGAACATAGAAATGGGCTCTGAAAGGCAGCAATGGGTCTGGAGATTGATACATAGGATTCAAATGTATATTAGAGTAAGAATGTGCCAGATAGCTTTTTGTAACATTCTTTCATTCACTCATAAAATTTACATCCCACCTTTCTGTCCTCACAAGGGCCACCAAGGCAACTAACAATTTAAAACATACCGTATTTTTCGCTTCATAAGACGCACTTTTTTCCTCCTCAAAAGTGAGGGGAAATGTCGGTGCGTCTTATGAAGCGAATGTGCGCACCCCCGCCCCTCCCCCCAGCCGGCTGGGCGCACCCGAACTCAAGCCGCGTTCCGCAGGGACAGGCAGCTGGGAGGCGGGGTATTTAAACTGCTCTGCGCTGCCTGCCTAGCAGCGCAGAGTAGTTTAACCTCCCCCGCTTCCCGTTCCTGAGTAGACCGAGGGGGGGGGTCTGGTTCAGTATAAGGCAGCTTCTAGAGGAGGGGCCCGTGGCTCAGTGGCAGAGCCTCTGCTTGGGCATAGCAGGAGGCCCCCGGTTCAGTCCCCGCGGGGCGCCTCCGCTCCCACCCGCCCCTGGCCCCGGCGAGCTCGGCGCTGCCCGGCCTCTGCCTCCCCCCCCCACTCGCTGCACCCTTCCGCTCAGTGGGGATCGCCGAGGGGGAAGTGGGAGAGGGAAGAAAGGAAGGCCGGGGGGTCGGGGGTGGGGTGTCTGCTTACCTCCAGCGCCGGCCGCCCAGGAGCCCAGCAGCAGCAGGAGCCGCCCCAAGCACCACCATCTTCAACCCCCGGCCTTCCTTTCTTCCCTCTCCCACTTCCCCCTCGGCGATCCCCACTGCACGGAGGCCGGGTGAGCGGAAAGGAAGGAGGGAGGGCCCGCAGATCGTCCTGGCGGCGGGACCCGGCCTCGCTCTTTGCCCGCCCCGCCTGGTCTCCATGCAGCAAGTGGGGGGGGGAGGCAGAGGCTGGGCAGCGCCGAGCTCGCCGGGGCCAGGGGCGGGAGGGAGCGGAGGCGCCCCGCAGGGACTGAACCGGGGGCCTCCGCCTCCCCCCCCCCACTCGCTGCATGGAGACCAGGCGGGGCGGGCAAAGAGCGAGGCCGGGTCCCGCCGCCGGGACGATCCGCGGGCCCTCCCTCCTTCCTTTCCGCTCGCCCCGACCCCCCGGCCTTCCTTTCTTCCCTCTCCCACTTCTCCCTCGGCGATCCCCACTGCACGGAGGCCGGGCGAGCAGAAGGGAAGGAGGGAGGGCCCGCGGATCGTCCCGGCGGCGGGACCCGGCCTCGCTCTCCGCCTGGCCTCCGTGCAGTGAGTGGGGGTGGGGGGGAGGCAGAGGCCAGGCAGCGCCGAGCTCACCAGGGCCAGGGGCGGGTGGGAGCGGAGGCGCCCCGCGGGGACTGAACCGGGGGCCTCCTGCTATGCCAAGCACAGGCTCTGCCACTGAGCCACGGGCCCCTCCTTGTTAAGTTGCCTTATGCTCAACTAGACCACCCCCCCTCGGTCTATCTACTCAGACCGACAGCGGCTCTCCAGGATCTCAGGCAAGGATCTTTCCCATCACCTACTTGCCTGTTCCCTTTAACTGGAGATGCCGCTGGGGATTGAACCTGGGACCTCCTCCACGCCCAGCAGAGGCTCAACCTCTGAGCTCACAGCCCCCTCCCCATGGCTCTCCAGGGTCTCAGGCAGGGTCTTTCCCATCACCTACTTGCCTGTTCCCTTTAACTGGAGATGCCGCTGGGGATTGAACCTGGGACCTCCTCCATGCCCAGCAGAGGCTCCACCTCTGAGCTCACAGCCCCCTCCCCATGGCTCTCCAGGGTCTCAGGCAGGGGTCTTTCCCATCACCTACTTGCCCAGTCCCTTTAACTGGAGATGCCGCTGGGGATTGAACCTGGGACCTCCTGCATGCCCAGCAGAGGCTCCACCTCTGAGCTCACAGCCCCCTCCCCATGGCTCTCCAGGGTCTCAGGCAGGGGTCTTTCCCATCACCTACTTGCCCAGTCCCTTTAACTGGAGATGCCGCTGGGGATTGAACCTGGGACCTCCTGCATGCCCAGCAGAGGCTCCACCTCTGAGCTCACAGCCCCCTCCCCATGGCTCTCCAGGGTCTCAGGCAGGGTCTTTCCCATCACCTACTTGCCTGTTCCCTTTAACTGGAGATGCCGCTGGGGATTGAACCTGGGACCTCCTCCATGCCCAGCAGAGGCTCCACCACTGAGCTCACAGCCCCCTCCCCATGGCTCTCCAGGGTCTAAGGCAGGGGTCTTTCCCTTCACCTACTTGCCCAGTCCCTTTAACTGGACATGCCGCTGGGGGTTGAACCTGGGACCTCCTGCATGTCAAGCAGAGGCTCTGCTGCTGAGCTCACAGCCCCCTCCCCATGGCTCTCCAGGGTCTCAGGCAGAAAGGGTCTTTCCCATCACCTACCTGCCCGGTCCCTTTAACTGGAGATGCCGCTGGGGATTGAACTTGGGACCTACTGCATGCTGAGCAGAGGCTCCGCCACTAAGCTCACAGCCCCCTCCAAAATACACATGAACACATGAAACTGCTTTCTAATGAATCAGACCCCCCCCCCAATTCAGTATTGTCTACTCAGACTAGCAGCAGCTCTCCAGGGTCTCAGGCAGGGGCTCTTTCACATCACCTACCTGCCCGGGCTCTTTAACTGGAGATGCCGGAGATTGAACCTGGGGCCTTTCAAGACCCCCCCCCCGCCGCCCGGCTTCCAGGGAGTCCCTAGAAGCTGGGCGGGTCCCTGCCCAACAGCTGAGCCTCGGACCGGGAAGGGGGGGGAGGTAAAACTGTTCTGCGCTGCCTAGGCAGGCAGCGCAGAGCAGTTTAAAGACCCCCGCCCGGCTTCTAGGGACTCCCTGGAAACCGGACGGGTGTCTTTATTCGGCAGAATATTTTTTCTTGTTTTCCTACTCTAAAAACTAGGTGCGTCTTATGGTCAGGTGCGTCTTATGGAGCGAAAAATACGGTACATGATAAAATCACATTTAAAAACAAGTAAAATTGCTCCTCCAAAAAACAAACATGCACCATTAAAAGTAAATAGAAATAGTGCTAAAATCCAGGCAAAGACCTAAAGTCAGCAATTAAAACATTGGGCAGGGAGGAGGGATCAATGAGGGAATGCCAAAATAAAGGTTCGGAAGTGGAGGGAATAAAAAGCTAGTAGGAGGCAGAGTTAAAGCTTAGCCTCTCCTTCTTCACTGATGATGATTGTTCTGGAACCACAGTACCACAATACAATTTCCACAATGCTGCTCTCATGTCTCTTCGTCATGGCTTTGATGTTCCATGTTCACACATTTAAAAAAACAACACAACAAATCAAAACAAACCTAGATATGCCATATGCACAATGTTACATAGTCCTTAATGTCTGTGTCAGCTCATGATAAAGATGGGTGGAATTCTGTGTCACATGAACACATGAAGCTGCCTTATATTGAATCAGACCCTTGGTCCATCAAAGTCAGTGTTGTCTACTCAGACCAGCAGCAGCTCTCCAGGGTCTCAGGGGGAGGTCTTTCACATCACCTACATGCCTAGTCCCTTTAACTGGAGATGCCAGGGATTGAACCTGGGACCTTCTGCATGCCAAGCAGTTGCTCTACCACTGAGCCATGGCCTCTCCCCAAAAATTAGTCTGATGAGATATATGCAGCAAATTATATACTATATGTTGTTGTTATTATTATTAAATACCTTAAATGTAAATTCCATGCTAAAGCAGAGGAACCACTGGAATACAATGGATGTTGTTCAGGTTTAAACACACATACAAATGAAGAAAGATATTCTGAGTGTTTCTCCTTCCAGTTATGGAACTGCAACAGTCCAAATATGAGCAGCTCTTGGAACTGTTGTATGGTCTGGATGGACTTTTGAAGGCTTAGAATTTTATTAGCAAATGGGGAGGGACTTTTTAAAAATCCTTCCTTCCTTCCTTCCTTCCTTCCTTCCTTCCTTCCTTCCTTCCTTCCTTCCTTCCTTCCTTCCTTCCTTCCTTCCTTCCTTCCTTCCTTCCTTCCTTCCTTCCTCCCAAAGTCTTGAGGATGGGGATAGCTGTAAATAAAAAAAAAGCAAAATTATTGAAAAAAATAGCTAAAACAGGAAAGGATATCACAGACCAATATTTTTATTTTAAATTTTGTTCTCAACTTTTGATCTATGGCCAAAACTTATGCAATTTTAGTGAGGCCATGAAGTGGAACACAAAATTAAAAAGCAGGGAAGCACCAATCAATCAGAGGGCAGCAGCAAATATATGTGTGCATGAGAGAGAGAGAGGAGAATATTTGCATGCCATCGATTGGAGCCAATACAACACCTACTAGAGACTGCCATGCCTGAAACCAAGCGTGTTAAACATACAAATCATGAGCTAATGATTTTCCAATAACTCACTTGCCCTCTTTTTTGAGGGGGGGGATTGATATATTTTTTAATGTTGTGCAGGAAGAAAATGATGTGGAGCTTTGAATTACAACAGGGAGACTGATGTAAGGTGACCGCAAGAGGATCAAGGGCTTTTATTTGCTGCTGCCCTCTGACTGATTGGTGCTTCCCTGCTTTTTAATTTTGTGTTCCACTTCATCATGGCCTCACTAAAATTGCATAAGTTGTGGCCATAGATCAAAAGTTGAGAAGATAAATAAATAAATAAAAACAAAAAAAAAAAAACAAAATTTTTGGTCTATGATATCCTTCCCTGTTTTAGCTATTTTTTTTTCTTGTTTAGCGATTCTGCATCAGAGATTGATGGTGGCAACCTTTCCCAACTGGGGGGCGGGGGCGGGGAGGAGCTTTTTTGCTCTTTGTAATAAACTACTAGATAATGCAACCTTTGCTAGAAACCTGAACTCCCACTTACCTATATAGAATTTAAGCAGCTGTTTTATGGTTCTTTATATAAGCTTGAAATCATTTTTGTTTTGTTTTGTTTGTTCTGTAGATCTTGATGCATTGCAGGATAGTTTACTGCTCTTGATAAATCTCAAGTTTTGCCTGATTGCTGAAACCTGACATGGTTTAATTTTATTGCAGAGCAGAACTAGATATAATAGATAATATATTAACTGGCTTTAAATACCAATAATAACACCAAGAACAACAGATAGAAGAGGAGGAGAAAAAGGAAGAGGAATAAGTAAATATTTTGTTATATTTGCTATTTTAATAGGACTTTTCCTAAGTGCCACTGGGAGCGATCCTAAACAGGTCTGTTTAGAAGTTCCATTTTATTCAAAGGGGCTTACTCACAGGAAAAAGTTCTTAGGATTGCAGCCAAAGTGTTTTGCATCCATCATCTTATTAGTCTTCATAGCAATACTGTAAACTTTTTTTTGCCTTCAAGTCATAGTTGACTTATAGCGACCCCATAGTGTTTTCAAGGTATGAGACATTTAGAGGTGGTTTGCCATTGCCTGCCCTTGCGTTATGACCCTGGTATTTCTTGAGAGGTCTCCCATCCAAATACTTGCCAGGGTCGATATTGAGAGTGTGTGACTGACCCAAGGTCACTCACCAGATTTCCATGGCAGAAAACTGTAAACTGTGTGTGTGTGCCACACACAGTCAAGTCACAGCTGACTTATGGCGACTCCATAGGGTTTTCAAGGCAAAAGATGTTCAAAGGTGGTTTGCCATCTCCTGCCTCTGTGTGGGCCGAAAGAGTTCTGAGAGAACTGACTGGCCCAAGGTCACCCATCTGGCTTCATGTGGAGGAGTTGGGAATCAAACCCAGTTCTCCAGATTAGAGTCTACCACTCTTAACCACTATGCCATTCTGGCTCTCAAAACTGTCAACTAGACAAGTATTATTGCGTCCATATAGAGGCTTGCCTAACACATAACTGAAATGGACCTGTTACTATATTAAAACCTTAACAAGCCTCAGTGAAGTGGAAGAAGGTTGGAATAAAATGTATGTAAGCACATATGATACAGTTGCATATAAATCCTCTCAAATTGTTTGCACGTATGCAAAACGTTTGTGGGCCACCTACATGTAAGAATAGGGTTCTGACAGATATCCACAGAAAAGAAATCTGATTGGGTCAGTATTGTGAGTGAATGTTAAAAAGTCACATTTGTAAGATTCTAAGAGCAAAAATTATATGGAGCATCATTTTCCAACCTCTACAGGCAGATGAATACCAGCATATGTTTAACCATTGTAAGATAGTAAAATAGACCAAGGCATTCCATTATATTCCCAAATGAAATAGTTCTGATATTGGACAGATATTAATAGTTAAAGACACTCAGCAATTTGAGGGAATGGGATCTTAAAATTCATTAGTGACTGATGTCTACCTCAGCATGGAATGTTGAAATGCCCTTTTCAAAGGAACGAGTGAACCCAGGAGAACAAAAGTCTGCAAGTTTGGTTTATTGCTTCTGACTATGTGGCCCAGGGGAGTCATTTTAGCACCTCACATTTGGTAGTAATGGAAAAGTCTTGGACCCTAAAGTCCTCCTGGAGCATTTCCTTTATAAATGTGCTTTTTGATACCACTCCAGCATCTTGCTTTTCTCCTTGTATGCCATTAGTCCTCCCAGAGGATGTGTGGTTTTAAAAATATATATGTGCATGAGAGAGAGATAGGACAATATTTGCATGCCATCGATTGGAGCCAATACAACACCTACTAGAGACTGCCATGCCTGAAACCAAACGTGTTAAACATACAAATCATGAGCTAATGATTTTCCAATAACTCAGTTGTCCTCTTTATTTGGTGGGGGGGTTTGATATATTTTTTAATGTTGTGCAGGAAGCAAATGATGTGGAGCTTTGAATTACAACAGGGAGACTGATGTAAGGTGACCGCAAGAGGATCAAGGGCCTTTTTTTTGCTGCTGCCCTCTGATTGATTGGTGCTTCCCTGCTTTTTGTGTTCCACTTCATCATGGCCTCACTAAAATTGCATAAGTTGTGGCCATAGATCAAAAGTTGAGAACAAAATATAGCCCCAAATCAAGGCCAGCCTCTCAGTCCTTCAATCGTTAATATTTCCTCTCAAAAGTATAGTAGCAACTGCACGAATATTAGCACCTTCTATAATATGGACACAATCTTGTCTACATAACATTACAATATTAGAAGCCAGTGTAACATATGACAGGGCGGACAGAGATAGTAATGAACAAATCTATCCATCAAGTACATTTTTATCCCACTTTTCCTCCAAGGAGATCAGGTCAGCAGACATGGCTCTCCCTCCATTTTAAGGAATCCTGTCAACAGAATTTGGCTTTTGGAAACTGAGCATTTGTTACCTGTATGTTTAAAAATCAACATGAATTCAGTCCAATGTATAAACAAGTGGTTCTACAATTTTGTCCTCTTTGAAGGTAGGGTTGCAATGTCCCCCTTCACCAACGGCGGGAGGTTTTTGGGGTGGAGCCTGAGGGGGTGGGGATTGGGTAGGGGAGGGACTTCAATGCTATAGAGTCCAATTGCCAACTTTAAGGTTGACAATGAGGAAATTGAAATTGTTGAAGACTTTCTATTTCTTGATTCCATCATCAACCAAAAGGGAGACTGCAGCCAAGAAATCAGAAGGAAATTGAGACTGGGAAGGGCAGCCATGAAGGAGCTAGAAAAGATTTTGAAGTGTAAGGATGTGTCACTGGCCACCAAGACTAGATTAGTGGCCATTTTCTCCAGGTGAACTGATCTCTATTGGCAGGAGATCAGTTGTAATAGCAGGAGATCTCCAGCTAATACCTGGAGGTTGGCAACCTTATTTGTACTGTACAGTAGTAAACTGTGTCCCCAAAGTACAGCTGACTAGAAACAAAAAAGGCCCTGGGCTCAAAACAGCCCCAGAAATCTATTTCTGCCATGTTGCCATTGGGGCACTTTTTTACCATTTTATCATGCTGGAGTAAAAATACCCCATGAGTTTATTTTAAAAAATCTCAACTAAGGAAAAATATTAAAGAATTTTGGAGAGATACAGCCTTTCATGACAACTTAACAACCCTTCCTGATAACCTAGATAATATTTACCATACCACATACATTCTTTGGGTAAAAAAGTACCCCAAGATACAAAAATATTAGAAATTATTAATTTTATATCTTTTAAGATGTTTTCCTTCAAAATGAATGAAAGTTTGTTCTAGTTGTATATCTTATGTTCCAAACATAGTTTTTGTTGTTTTAGGTTTTTTTAAATAGTTTTGTAAAATAAAGTGGTGTCTGTTACTCAAAATCCAATTGAGGAGGGGTGGATCTATGCAAAAGAAACATTCTGCCTTATGACCAAGTGTGTTTTAAAGCTCTGGATGTTTTAGTATTGTTAAACCCAATGGCTTTTGTTTTGTGTGGGAACTTTTCAACACCAATACAATGGCATTCAACCTTGGAATATACATGTATGCTGGAATACAGCATGTGTAAGTTTTTTTTATAGGATGGTCAGGGAGTTAAACTGTTTTTGGTTTTCATAGCTATGAACAGAAAACCCCGTATTTCTAAATGAGATAGTCTAACTAAACCTTTAGAGAGCCAGCGTGGTATAGTGGTTAAGAGCATGGTTTGGAGTGGTGGACTCTGACCTGGAGAACCGGGTTTGATTCCCCACTCCTCCACATGAGCAGCGGAGGCTAATCTGGTGAACTGGATTTGTTTCCACACTCCTACACACACAGCCAGCTGGGTGACCTTGGGCTAGTCATGCTCTCTCAGCCTCACTTACCTCCCAGGGTGTCTGTTGTGGGGAGGGGAAGGGAAGGTGATTGTAAGCCGGTTTGATTCTCCCTTAAGTAGTAGAGAAAGTCGGCATATAAAAACCAACTCTTCTTCTTCTAGAAGGCATGATTTCTTTCCTGTTTTTACTGTGGCTGTTAAAGATTTAACAGCGCAGTCCTAATAATATTTACAAGTGAGTAGAGAGGCTATATCTACCAGCCATTGTGCAGAGACAATGAAAATAAATATCAAAACTGTGTCACAGACCAACTACCATTCTGTGCAGAGCTCCTAAAAGAGTAGGGAACCCATTTCCCCACTTATCATGAGAGGCCTCCCATTTGTCGAGCCCTCCATCCTACCCTTGCTCCTCTGAGTAACGGGGGAGAAGGCCCAGGCTGGAAATTATGTCAAATGGCGTGTGATGTCACATCCACCCAAAAACCTGCATGCAGTAATTACCATGGAGTTTTGGAGAATAGCCATAGCACAGGCAAATGCTCTTGCATCAATTTTGGGGGTTTCAGTGGATGCGATATAACATGTTGCAAACATCCTATCTGCCCATAGCTCTGCCCAGAAATCTCCCGGGGATGCCAACTGACAGCTTGACATCCTTATATTCACATTAGCTAACAGCCCAACCCATGCTGATTCCTTTTTGCCCCTAGCTAGATAATCTGGTTCATTAAAACCTCTATAGAAATATTAGAGAGTGGCCCTGGATGCTCCAAACCAGAGGTTTCGAACTCATTTGTTACAAGTGCTGGATATGACATAAATGTCACTTGGTCAGGCCAGACCATGCTTCACCAGCCTGTCTCACCATCTGGCACCTTATCCCTCTCCTCTTGGACTATCAGTGGCCAGCTGCTCTTCAGGAGTGGGAAGAGATCCCTTCTTTGCAATGTGTGCTAACTGAACACAAGCAAGCAATCTGTTGACTGGGCAATGACGGTGATCACAACTTGCAGATGGGCTGACTGAACCTGTGGGCAATCACACATCTCTGTTAAAAACACTACTTTAAAAACAAACAAACCCAAAGCTACTTAATATTGGTTCATCTAATTTATTATGTTATTATAAATACATTCATTAGTTTGAATATACTGGAAGTACCTCATACAGTCATTTAGGAAGATTCAAGTACTGAACCTTGACATCTTCAGCACCTAGTAGAAGTATGTAACAGATCTTTACAAGCCCTGAGACTTTCTTCGAAGATTCAAAACCTTTAAAAAATGCAAGGTTCTTTAAAATATTATGGTAGCTAATAAACCAATCAAGCTGTTTATACATCTGTCTGGATTTTCATATTTTTGTTTAACTTTTAAATCAAATTGCTTTTCATTAAACATAATTTGGCCCTGACCTGGATGGCCCAGGCTAGCCTGATATCGTCAGATCTCAGAAGCTAAGCAGGGTCGGCCCTGGTTAGTATTTGGATGGGAGACCACCAAGGAATACCAGGGTTGCTGTGCAGAGGAAGGCACTGGCAAACCACCTAAGTTAGTCTCTTGCCATGAAAATCCCAAAAGGGGGTCGCCATAAGTCGGCTGTGACTTGAAGGCACTTGACACACAAACGTAATTTGATTTTTCATTTAATTTGATTTATCAGATACAGAAACATGAAGAGAGATCTATACAGCTTGACTATTTTGAGGATATGAGCTATTTTGAGGATATGAGATATTTTGAAGCATTGGGATGCAAAAACCAGGCTCAGAGCGGCTTACAAAAATATAAATCAATAAATCAGTAAAAGCATTAAAAACATTTAAAATAGCCCTATAAAAATCATATAAACATTATCCTAGTTTGCATAAGGCGCCTCTAGAGTGTAAAACAACAAAACACAGAAATTCAACTAGGCGAGTAGATGGAGAATCCCAAATTGAATAGGGGAAATATAACCACAGTGGGGGTTAGGGAGGGCAGCATTTATATATAGGGAACCGTAGCTGGCCTCAACCATAAGCCTGGCAGAACAGCTCTGTCTTACAGGCCCTACAGAACTCTGTGAGGTCCAGGGCCCTGGTCTCACTAGAGAGGCTATTCCACCAAGCAGGGGGCAGGGCAGAAAAAGCCCTGGCTCTGGTCAAGGCCAGCCAGACACTCCTTGGGCCGGAGACCACCAAAAGGTTGGTGTTAGCTGAGTGAAGAGTCCTCCGGAGAACATACCAGGAGAGGCGGTCCCGCAGATACGAAGGTCGTAGACCATGTAAGGCTTTAAAGGTATTGACCAGCACTTGAATCTGACCCGATATTCCAGCTGGAGCCAGTGCAGCTGATTAAGCACTGGTGTGATATGAATCCACAACAAGGTCCCCATAAGAAGCCTCGCTGCAGCATTTTGTACCAGCTGGAGCTTTCAAGTCAGCCTCAAGGGCAGCCCTACGTAGAGCGAGTAGCCTGGAGGTAACTGTTGCATGGATCATTATAGCTAAGTCAGGGTGGGTGAGGTAAGGCTTCAACTGCTGGGCCCGGCAGAGACGGCTGTGACTTAGGCCTCCATAGATAAGGAGGCATCCAAGGGTCCTGACAGTGGGCATAGGTGTTAACTGCATGCTGTCAAGAGCCAGGAGTCAGCACCCTGCCCCAAAGCCACCCCGGCTGAGCCACAGGACCTCCATCTTCATTTAATTTAGCTTCAGCCGGCTTTGCCTCAACCACCCAGTCACAGCATCCAAGCACCTGGCCAGCGTGTCTGGGGCAGAGTCCAGATGGCCGGCCATCAACAGATAAAGCTGGGTGTCATCAGTGTACTGATGACACCCTAGCCCGAAACTCTGGACAAGCTGGGCAAGAGGACACATATATATGTTAAATAATATAGGGGAGAGGATTGCACCTTGTGGCACCCCACACACCAAAGGGTGCCACTGCAACTCCTCCTCCCCAAGCATCACTCCCTGTCCCTGACCACGGAGAAAAGAACCAGCCATTGAAAGGCAGAGCCCCGGATCCCGATGCCGGCAAGACAATGGTCTAAAAGATCATGATCAACCATGTTGAAGGCTGCTGACAGATCCAATAATATTAGCAGCCCCGCCCCACCCGATTCGAACTGTCAAAGAAGATCATCTGTGAGGGTGACCAGAGACGTCTCCATCCTATGGCCAGGGCAGAAGCCAGACTGGAATGGGTCCAAGACTGACACTTCATCTAGAAAAATCTGAAGCTGCTTGGCCACCACTCTCTCAACTACCTTTTCCAGGTATGCAAGATTGGACACTGGGTGGTAGTTGGCAAGGTCCCTTGGATCTAATGAGGTCTTCTTTAAGAGTGGACACACCACTGTGGGATCATAGCTCAGGGCTGAAGCTAGTATGGGCAAATTATCTCAATTTTTATGAGTTTTCCTGGTATGGACCCTGTATATGCGGACTGTTTCATTTGAAACGCATCAAAGACTGGAAAGTGATCATCTGCCCATATTGATAAATTTTTTTGCATTAAATGGTAGTGGTCTGGGTGTACTTCCTCAAGAAAATTCCTCAAAGTTAATTACTAAAAGAGCTAAATGGGATGAGAGACTGGACCTTAATATCAAAATGTGTCCTGGAGAAGATGAGCTAGTGCAAAGATGATGGCAGGAGAAGTAAATTTGTTTGAGGCGATGGATGCCATTGTCCATCAGTTAACGCCTTGGTTAATTGTTCAGAGGCCACCCTTGGTAGGTTACACGGGTTGTACCTGGTTTGATCAAGAGTGTAGGGCCAAGAGGAGACTACTCAGATATTTGCAAAGAAGAGCCAAATTGGAGAAATCACCGTTTCACATCCAAAGCCTCATCATATACCACTGCCTTTATAAAAAAAATTCTTGAAACAACAACAACAACAACAAAAAACGTACAATGGGAGGAGTTATCCAGGACTATTGTCACCAAAAATGATAAAAAATTCTGGGAGTTAATCTCACGTGGCACTAGATCATATACCTATAAAATTGCAAGCATTGCCCCAGAATCATGGTATAATCCTTTCTCTGCTCTTTACAATTCACCATGAGCTGTTGCCTTAGAGCCCTTGGCTATTGAACAGGAGGTCCTGCCCAATTGGGAGGCTGTCTCTGTGGAGGTTTGTATCCAACTAATTAATGGATTGCAGCAGGGTAAAGCACCAGGGGAAGATTATATGCCACCAGAATTATACAAATCTAATATTAATTGTGGGCCCGGTTCTAGCTGTACTGTTTACAACTATTAATAACACTTGCATAATCCCAGATAGATGGAAACAGGGAGTCATTGTTCCTATTTTTAAGAAAGGGGACAGTCTAGATCTGGCCAATTATCGCCCCATTAGTCTTCTGGACATAGTTGTCAAATTATACTCAAGGTATCTGTACACCAGGATAGAAGAGTGGGCAGCCAAAGAAAACATTCTGAATCCAGAACAAGCTGGTTTTCATAGAGGTCACAGTACTATTGACCATTGCCTCATTTTTAAAGCACTCATGGAGAAATACGCTTGTAAACCAAACTGTCGGCTTTTTGCTGCATTTGTAGATCTATCCTCAGCCTTTGACTCCATCGATTGCATGAGGCTCTGGCAGAAATTGACAAACTCCTCCATAGATCGTAGGCTACTGAGCTAATAAGAGAGCTGTACTCAAACCTTACCGCTAGTTAGATTAGAGACATCAGGTGATCTTACGGAACCAATCCCCTTAAGGAAAGGGGTGAAACAGGGCTGTTTGCTAGCGCCCTTTCTTTTTAACTTTTATATAAAGGATGTGGTTCAAAGGGTAAATGAGGAAGCACACTTTGCTCCTTCCCTAGTAGGGCGGAAAATCACAAACCTACTTTATGCTGATGATATGGTCATTTTGGCACTTACAAGAACTGAGTTAAAAGAAAGATTGAAAGCATTGGCAGAATTTTGTGAGAAGGAATCCCTAAAAATCAATTATAATAAAACCAAGATACTGGTATTTGAGAACAGGAGGAAGTTATACAGGTGGGCAATAGGAAAGCATAAAATTGACCAGGACCGGTCCTATAAGTACCTAGGAATAACATTTCAAACCTCCCAGTCATGGAAGATGCATGTCAAATCTACCATTACGGCAGCATGCCAGGCTATGGGTGCCATCCTAAAAAAATTCTTTCCTAAAGGGGGTCGTCTAGTCCTCCCTGCAATTAAAGCATTCGTAGGAAAGGTGGTACCACAGCTTCTATATGAGGTAGAGATTTGGGGACAAAACCAGAAATCATTTAAGGACCTGGAGGCAATCCAAAACAACTTTATAAGGAAACTTCTCAGGTTACCTCAGTGCATCCCAGCAGCATATCTTAGACTAGAAGTTGGTTTACCCTCAGTAGCCATGAGAATACATCTAAGACTCCTGAACTATTATTTATAATTAACCAAGACCCCAAAAGCAAATTTGGTTTTCTATGGGAACATGTTTTATTCAGAGAATTTCTTGTCTAAAGCTCTTTCCCCAATCCTAAGGCTTTACAAGTTGCCCTCGTTCAAGATCCTAAAATCCTGGGACTCAAAAGAAATCAGGAAATGGGTAGGTGAAAGGGATGCAGAGCAAGATATACTGCAGATACAATATGCAGTTTTCAAAGTGTTATGCCCTATTTAAACAAAACAAACCCCCCTCTAATTATCTTAAGGAGTTGGTAGAACCTGAAAAGAGGAGAGCTTTTACAGTGGCCCAGTTACAAGTGCTTCCATCAGAAGTTATTAAAGGTAGTGTTAGCCAAATTGCTCAATTATGAATATTTATGGAGAAATTAGCAAATCAATAACCCGCACTGGGCATAACCTGCAGGATCTAAACCTATGTCTATGGGAGTCCAAACCGTGATTCAAAGAATAAAGCCAATAGGGCTGTCAAAAAAAAAAAAAAATTCGGTACAGTTCGGATTCGGCCGAATTTGTCCCTTGTGGGTTCGGTACGTGCCGAAGTCCGAACTCCCCCACTTCGGATCCGTTCAATTCGGCGGGAATTCAAAGTTCGGAAAAAAAAAATTGGCCGAATAAAGCCATTAAAAACACAATCGTGCCTTTCCGCGGCTCTGGGGGGAGCATTTTTGGGCTTAGAGGTCCCAAACTTTCAGCAGAGCTTCAAAGGACATATATTGAAAGACTCCCCAAGTTTTGTAAAGATTGGGTCAGGGGGGGCTGAGATATGGGCCCTGAAAGGGGTCCCCCCCATCCTTAATGTGCATCTCTCAGCAGAGCTTGCCGCCCATGCACAAAGCTCCCAGCCCCGACAACAGTTTGCAAAGCAACTCAACTTGTAAAACAACACCTTTGCAACAGGGAAAAATTAGAAGACACACAACTGAAACCTCCCCCCTCAAACCAGGGAGCAAGAGACTCGAGGGGGAACACACACCCCAGGCAGAACCGATGAAAGCCCCCTTTGGCTTCCCCCCATCCACAGAAACTGCTCCCTCCCCACACACACACAGACTCTGCTTTCCCACACACACACACACACACATACACAGGAGAAAAATTATAGATTAAAGCCCCCAAAGGGGTCTTACTGTGGCTGTCTTCTGTTCCATCAAGAGGGGCTGAAAAGGACTTGTAATCCAAGATGATTCCAATTAGGCACGGGAGGTTTTCTCTGGAGAAGATGCACAGGATCGGCTGATCCATTCATCCCAAAAGGGGAAAGGGGAAAGGGGAAAGCCCATATCTCGGGACCCCCTGACCCAATGTTCACAAAACTTGGGGGGTATCTTAACACTGGTCTGAAACTCCGCTCAAAGTTTGGGATCTGCACCCCCAAAAATGCGCCCCCTGCAGCCATGGAAAGAGAAAAGGGGGGAGGCGATATTTCTGCCCCCACTGAACCCATCTTTACAAAACTTGGGTAGTATCTTAAGAATAATTGACTGAAGCTATGCTAAACGTTTGGGGGCTGTATCCCCAAAAAAGCGCCCCCTGCAGCCACATAAATGGAAAAGGGGGGGAGGGAAAAGGGGGAGAGCCCATATCTCGAGACCCCCTGACCCAATGTTTACAAAACTTGGGGGTATCTTAAGAACACTGGTCTGAAACTCTGCTCAAAGTTTGGGATCTGTACCCCCAAAAATGCGTCCCCTGCATATGGCTGGATCCAGGGCGTGTCGCTCTGTATAGCCGGAGGAGCGATCCTTCGTTACTGCTATCTCGATGCATGTTGATGGGTCCTCAATCATGCATATGAAGGAGTGGGGAGGAAGGACTGCGTGCGTGCCTGGACATGTCTCGCAAAATGACAGCTTGCTTGAGACTGGGTCAGAGAGAAAATGGATTCCCTCTGGTTCTTTCCGAGAGGCTTCTCCACCCATGGTTCCTCGTCAGTCTCACTGGCAGGTGCGGGAGCCTTCCCCATTGCGTTTGGGGCTTGGTGCACGTCTGAACAGTGGTGGCATGCATCTCCTGGGGTTGCCATGACCAGTCTGGGAGATTGGCAACCCACTTGGCTACAGTAGACATGGTAGAATTCCATATGGTCAACAGTTTTGCCCCTGCTATGCTGACCAGGCAGAAGACCTGCTACATGTTCCTTTTCACTGTGCCCTGTACACCACAATACGACCTAGATTGATTCAGTGCATACCACAGATGTTGGTCTCAGAAGAAGAGCGAGTAAGATTCTTGCTGGCTGATGTAAATTTATCTATCACAGAGAGAGTGGCCTCATTTTTCATTACAGCAATTAAACTAAGGAAACGTTTTAATAGGTCTGATACAGGTAATACAATGGCTTGATATGGTCCACAATATCCTGGTAAATGATTTTAATGGGGGAAGTCTTTATCTCAATGTGCAGTAGTAGATGTTATTGTGACGTTGAATTTTATTCTATTTTATTTTGGGTGTAGTTGGTTTGTTAAGGTCTGTGACCACAACATGAATAAATCTGACTCCTGGTATGGAGCCTATTGAATATCAGCCTAGTTAATTTGGCAGGGAATAAAATCTAGGAGTCACTATTTTTACACTGTTTTCTGTTTCCTTGAATTGCATTTCCCTATAAAATGTAAGCATTCTTAAATATATATCAATAAATTAGCATAGGACATTATACATATATAGGTTTGTACCCTAAAACTGTTTTCTATTCACAGTAGAACCTTCCTTCAGAAAAAGGAGTCACATTTTGGGAGAACGCAATTTTTTTTGTCCTGCCCAGACAAATCTTGTACTCTGCTTTTAGCACAATAAAAACATATACATCCCATTATGTGTGACAGATACTGAATGGACAAATTACATATAAATTATGTACACACTGCATATACATTGTATGAAAGAAATCAGTGAATCATCAGTACCAGCAATGAAAAAGATTGAACTTAAACCATTCACAATGACAACATATGAAAGCAAATTGAAATAAGAAAAGACATATTTGTCTTTATTTCCTGCAGCCATTTGGAAAAAGCCCATCTCTTCCCTGAGTTCTCTCCCAGTTCATAATATTGGTACATACACACTAATGCTGCCATGCACATGCCCCATATCTATGAGAACTAGTTCATAGAACCAGCTATGTCAAAAAGTCACTGTAAAGTGAACTGAATGTGCCTTGCCAAAATAAAACAGCCACTGAAGAAGAGAAGGATTTAGGCCTGGACAGTAACCTTGTAAAACAAAAAACTATTGAGAAAATTGACCCTTACACAGGAAAAACATTGCCAAACAAAAACTTGCTTGATTGGGTGGCCTGATGATATAGTTCACATCAATCAATAGAAGTTCCCCTGAGAGGAAAGAGTTAAATGCAATAACTTTTATTCAAGAGCCTATGCACCTAGAAAGTAGCTGGATTTGTAGTTTATGTCACGTTGCAGCAATCAATGAGAGATTCAGTGAGTTTTACTGACACACAGTAGCCTGGTCAGCCTGAATACTTAATGCACATGTACAGAATATCATTTTACCTCCTCAAATGGAGAAGGACTCTGGGGGAAATGACTCTCAATTTGTAATACATATGAGCTAGACAGATTCATATACCAAATGAGGTTTACATCTGTACTTCATATTGATCTGTAAAAAGGACAGTATTAATTGCATCCAATCTAATCCAATTAATGAATATATTTATGTTGGTGACTCATGATATAACATTTTTATGTAAGTAGCTTTGATGAATTTAAGGGGGAAGGAGTCTTTGTTGGTTGAATGATTTAACACACCTGATTATTTTCACTGAACAATTATGTGATTGGTTTTTCAATCCCTATGATTTCATGGTCCCAAGAGAGCAGCAAAACCATGAGGTTTTAGAGTAATATTTTCCACTGATGAAGGGCAGCTTTCAGTTTGGTGGGTTCCAAGTTATGCATACCTGTTTGAAAAAAAGAAACAGAAAAAGATCCAGTCCTAAATCCTGGACCTAGATTGAGGTCTAATGCTCAACTGGATTAAATCGACTAGGAAGCCTCTCCCTTCAGGAATAATGGGATTTGAGGTTCTCTTTGTTCCCAATTTAGATCAGGAGGCCAAGAAATTAGGGTTACAAATATTGTCTCAGCAAATGCTGCGAGATTTGCAGGAGGTGCCCTGGGAGGGCGGAGTCTGAGCTGGTTGTGATATCACTTCTGTGTGATGCTCTAGGATGCCTCTCTTAGTCTCTGTAGTCTTTCCCATAGATACTAGAGGAAATTCTTAGAGCATCACTACGTGGAGGCTATTTTTACTCCTGCCTCTCAATTCCTTAGAGGCAGGAAATTAGGAATGGGAGTGGCTAAATGGGAAGCCTACAACAAACTACGAATACTGTGCTCCCTGGCAGGAAATGGTGTTCCTGAAAATCTTTAGGAACCTCGTGTCCAATTAAGTTCCCTCCTGTCTCCCATGAGCCCTCTTTACTCTTGGTTACCTCCTCCTCTTTCTGAAGGATAAAGTGTTTTGCTTGGAAAGGGTGGAGATTGCCAAAGGAGTGGGGCATAGTTCATTCATTTCTCCAAAATTTTCTCTGGAGAGAAACATGTAAAATTATTTCCAAATATTCTCTAGGAAAGTTTGGAAAAATAAACATGTCCCAAGGTAAGGTGGGGGAGGGAGTATCAGTAGCTTATCTTTAATTGTTTATTACTTTCTGTATCTTTTTCAAACAAAAAGTAATATGCAAAGGCATAAAAATGTTCTCGACATAGGCCTTTGTTTCTTGCTCGGTTACCATGCAAACAACACAGTTGATTTTAGAATAGATTGAATTAAGAGGAATCACTTGTTTGATTAGAAAAATACACTTCATGTGGAACTTGAGCATTATTACCTTTTCTGAGACTCGGTATGTTTAATGCTTCATTTTTCTGCATTTCAGATGAACTATTATCTTCACTAACAAAAAAATAATGTATTTGTTATAAATGGGAACAATGATGATAACAATAAGTGGTGTTCACTGCAGATTAGATAATTACCTTACATAGATGCTTATGAGACATAATGAGCAACCCCATTAAGAGAGCAAATAGGCAATTTTAATTGGAGTATTTCTTTCTTGGGAAATTTAAATTATCTCTCTTAGAGAATTCTGAATAATGTATTGATTGCCTTGGCAACATGAAAGAAGAAAATGTATGACACAATCTACCCATTTTAGAATCTCCCAGCCTTTCTTAAATCATTATCCAGTCTCAGATCATCGGTGGTCAAAATATATCTAAGGCGGAATTGGGATCAGCATCTATGTTGAGAGCTTAAAAAAAAAGGAGACAGCTGAATTCTGTTCAGCTTATGTGTGAATTGCCTGCTATCCACAGCATAAAAGAACATCAGTCGCAAATAACAAAATGTCTGTTCTAACAAATGCTGAAGTTAAATATCATGCAAGAACAGCAAGACAACAAAAGCTAACAATTTATATTCAGTCAAAATTATATCAAAATATAAATATAAAATATACTTTTGGCAGCAGTTGCAAGTGACAAACCAAGAGAGGGCCTTTCCATTTGTGGCACCAAGATTATGGAAATCCCTTGCCAAGAATATTTGTCCATCCACCCTGTCACCATCTTTGGCCAGTGGTGGAAGATATTTTTTGTTCTGTTTTGTCTGGTGTTCCCTCAGGTAATCTTTGCTCCCTTCCCTATGTTTTTAATTGGCGGGATCTAAAACTTTTAAATAAATAAGTTTCAAGAACCTCACTTTCACAGGACGCTAGTTGTAATCATAGATGCCAGTAAACAGAGACAACTTGGCATCTGTCAGCAGAATCATTAGTCATCTGATAAATCTACAAGTTGCTATACACTGAAAATCAACAATACCCATTTATACTTTGTATAAACACCTTCCTCCTACTATGCTCAGTTCCTAAGCATGCCATTGCCCAATGACCTTGGAAGTGGAGAGAAGGGTTAACAGGCACTCAGGATAATCTCTTCTCCTTCTGGCCTTACTCCTTCAAGCATCAGGAGATAAGGTTCAACCAGGGCAGTTGGGCTGGCCTGGGGCTCAGCACTCAGGATGGGGCACCTACTGGTCCTGATCCCCGATCTGGATGTTTACAGGAACACCCCACCGAGATGGCTCGCACCAAAACAACTATCACAGTTGTGCTTGTACTTACAACGAGCACGGCGACACCTGCCTTGGTTGTATTCCCAACAAATCCGCCTGCCCGAGTCCCCTTGAAATGTGCCCTTGCTAGTTCAAGCAGGATCTGCACCCCCACCTGTTCTGCCCCCAATGTCACCCTTGCCAGGCCCTCTAATATACACGTTGCCCTTGAACCAAGAGCCAACCCACAAAAGCCATAGCTTATCTCATTAAAAGGTTCCACTGTGTGTGCTCCCTATGTGATACCCTTGTACTAAATGCTTCATCATAGTCCATGGCCACCAAGTCACCTGCAGCTCTCTTGCATGCAGCCACTGGAAGGGACCACCAAGGTCATCTAGTCCAACCCCCGCACAATGCAGGAAAATTCACATCTACCTCCCCCCCAACATCCCCAGCTGCTCCCTTATGTTCTCTGTATATTTCTGAAGCTGCAATTTAATGCTTAGCACAATAATTCGATTAATTCCCTTCTCAAGTCGGCCTCCAGTGGGAACAGGCAACAGGGCCAAATTGAGCTCCCTCGGGCCAAGAATCATGCATAGAGAAAGACAGCATAGCAAAGCTAAAGGCTCACACAGCTGTATTGAGAACTGCAGACTCTACTACAGAGAAAAAACTGCCTCTGACTCGCAGTTGGGGGTGAGGGCCGCTGCCAGCAGCAGAGCTAATTAATGCTCCATTAATGAATTTGCAGAGAAAACCGGATAAAGGAATGTATTAGCCCATCTCCTACCATGAATCTGCAAAGGAGAACTGTAAAACCACGTAATCCCTTTCCCATCCCTGTCAGTTCTCTACATACTCCTAAGGATTTAATTTAATGCCTAGCACAAAATGAATCTAATTAAGTTGGGGAGGGGCTGTGGCTCAGTGGTAGAGCATCTGCTTGGCATGCAGAAGGTCCCAGGTTCAATTCCCAGCATCTCCAGTTCAAGGGACCAGGCAAGTAGGTGATGTGAAAGACCTCAGCCTGAGACCCTGGAGAGCTGCTGCCGGTCTGAGCAGACAACACCAACCTTGATGGACCAAAGGTCTGATTCATTATAAGGCAGCTTCATGTGTAATAATGGATTTAATTAATACAACTAATCAATACACAATTAATTGCTAATAAGTTGTCCTCCGTGGACAAAAACAGCAGAACCAAGAAACGTTCACTAAAATAAGGCTCTTAAATTTAAATTGGAGTGCTGAGAAGGTACACAGCTCAATCAAGCTGAAGGTAAAAGAAGGGAGAAAGAGCCCACAAACTTAATTACTACTTGTCGAAGGATTTCACGGTCAGAGTTCATTGGTTCTTGTAGGTTATCTGGGCTGTGTAACTGTGGTCTTGGTATTTTCTTTCCTGACGTTTCGCCAGCAGCTGTGGCAGGCATCTTCAGAGGAGTAACACTGAAGGACAGTGTCTCTCAGTGGCAAGTGTGTAGGAAGAGTAATATATAGTCAGAAAGGGGTTGGGTTTGAGCTGAATCATTGTCCTGCAAAAAGTATCAAAAAGTATCAAAGGTAATGTTCTAATCATTGTCTTGTAAGTATCAAGATAATGTGCTAACATTATACCACACCCTCATTAGCACATTATCTTGATACTTACAAGACCCAACCCCTTTCTGACTATATATAATTCTTCCTACACACTTGACACTGAGAGACACTGTCCTTCAGTGTTACTCCTCTGAAGATGCCTGCCACAGCTGCTGGCGAAATGTCAGGAAAGAAAATACCAAGACCACGGTTACACAGCCCGGATAACCTACAAGAACCAATTAATTACTACTCCCCATATTCAGAATACAAATCTCAGTTTTTGTTTTTTAAAAAGGAGGGGGAAAGGGGGGGTGTCCCAGAAAGCTATAGATACTTGTGGTTCTGCCCCGAGTCAATGCAACCCAGCCTTCCAAATGGGAAGGAAAAGGTCAGTGCCCGCTGGAGGCGTTAACCCTTTGGAATAAATCACAACTCGCCCGGCAGCAGGCTAGGCGACCAAGCCACACACCGCCCAGCCACTACCAAACTGCCACAGTCAACGTAAAGACAACTAGGGTCCTAAAATTCCCCCACCTGGAAGGAACTCAAAGATGGGGCAGAAGGGAGGAGGCGGAGAGATCCCTCTCCCCAAGCAATGGGATATTACTCACCCTGGCTGTAAAACACCTGCCTTAAGCCCCAGCAACAACAGAAGGAGGAGGGGGAATACTACTCTCCAGTATGAAGAATGAAGCAGAGAGAACCACATGGCAAGGCAAAATGAAAGGCTCCAACAATTGATTAATAGCAAGAACAGAAATAATAATGCAAATAAACCAGCAGCAATTTCTATAGAAAAAACACAGCCAAAACCAAGGCTAGGAAACTAAGCACCCCACAAGCAATAATTAAGTCCCCGGCGAAGGCTACTGCCGTTTAAACAAATCCCCACTGTCCTTCGGTACAGAAAATGGAAGGGAGGGGGATTAAGAAACCCTCCCATGAAAGTTTAGCTCCCCCCTTGTTAAGTGAGGGTAGAAGCCAAGATTCCCCTAAAAGAACTCAGTCATTCCTCCCCGTCTTTTGAAGTTGTTGGGTGTGTGTGTGTGTGTGTGTGAGTGAGTGAGAGAATGAATTTGCAGGAGGAAAGGAATGACGCCGCTGCATTTCAAATCCCTCTACAGGACTTGAGAGGCAAGGTGGGGTGGGATTTGGGGAGCATGTGGAAGCAAGAGACTTGTGTTAGAGATCAGCTGTCCCCCTCGAAATCTCTGCCGCCTCCTCAGGAGCCCCAGGAAAAATGCAAGCCCCAGAAGAAGAAAAACAAGAAAAAAGGGGCCAGGTGCTGCAATAAAAAGGAGCGAGGAGTCTGTCGAAAAACGCGGCTACTGCTCCCAGCCACGTGCCCGACTCGCTCCTCCACCCACTTTGCACTCACCGCCGCCAAACAGGCCCGTGAGCCAGCGGCACACCCTTAAATAGGCGCAGGGAGGGGCCAAGGAGACAGGTGCGCTGGGGTCACTCTCCGGCGCCCGGGAGGCAGAGGGGCAGGAGCAAGCCAAATCTCGCGGGCGCGGGCGAGAGCAGCAGCGCCTCGCATCCCTTCCCCCACCGAGCCTGGCCCGAGGGACCCCCACCCCGCGACTCCGTGATTCAAGTCGCTGTTATTCTGACCTCTATCTAAAGGCCGTTGGACTCTCATGACTCCTCAGATGAATGGTGTTGTGTATGTATATAGTTGGGAAGTAATCAAGGGGGACTCAGGAGCTTGAGTTCTGCACGAAGGATCCTAAACCCTGCTCACCCTATTGGTCAAACAAACGGATCCTATTGGCCCTAAGCCAGCATGTCCCATTGGTCACCGAGAGGGTATTCCCCCCTTATCACGGATCAGGGGGGGAGTGGCCGCAGGCGGCCAGGGGGGCGTATAAGCAGGGCACGTTCAGTGTGTAAGTTAGTTCTGTGCTGAAATCAAATAAAGCTGTGTTGTTGGACGCCGTCTCTGATCTCGTGAATCCTTCCCACGCGGACTTAACAGTGGCGACGAAGGTGTGGAACTTCTTACAAGATCCTTGAACAGATTGTCCAGAATGGGCTCTGTGGTGTCTGGCAGGAGTTACAACCTGCTAAAGTTCTGCTCAACAAATGCTAAGCATTCGGTATCATTGTCTCCAATGTGAGGGAAGTCCCCGCGATTCTATTTACCCTGCCTGTCAACATTATCAGCGGGAACATGAATATATATTAGCGTTCTCATTCTATTTCATGTGACACCTGCTGAAGCAGATAAGACCAGAGGAACAATGGAAGCTCCTTCCTTTGCGGCACATGGGTCAGATGCATTTCTTGCAACTTGAATTATGTGGGAAGAAAAGAAGGCCGGCGTTTTGCATACCAGAAGGATCCTGTTGCTCACTGAGCAGAATGGCCTCCATGACTGAGTTAGAGAAACAGGTAGCGAGCAGAAAACTCCCACTGGTTTCCCACTCCATGTGGCTAAAGTAAAGCACAAAAGATTCTACGGAGCCATTCCAAGGAAATAAAACTGATTATGCTGCTTTCTTCTGTCAGACCTGTGAGTGCATTGAAATGAGCTGTTATCTTGGTCGACACACCTGTGACTGAAGAGTGGCTCTTACTGATTTAAGCCTTTGAACGGTTATCTTTTGAAGTTTGTTTTAAGTTACTAAATCTTGGTACCTTGGATACCAGAGTGGGTTGGATCCTAAGGGAGGGGGTTGTAAAGGGGTTACTCTGTGTAAGACATCTCACTTGAGCAGCAGCCCTCCCTTGCTGTTTCTGAGGGTCCTGTAAAACTTAGGAATAACTTTTTTGAGTTGTGCAGCCAGCTGCTGAAGCTGGGGGAGATGCAAAGTATCCATCCCTTTGGATCCAAACCAGTGACATTCGTCTGAGCGGCTCTTCTGCTGAGACATAGTTCCAACTATTGGTCCCATTTTCCAGTGGCATTGCAGTGGTTCATCATGTTTGAGATAAGTTATCTGAGCCACGGTGGGTGAACTGATGTACTATATAGTTGCTAAGAGTATGAATGAAGCCAGGATGGTGAAAACATCACTCTGGTCATAAACTAAATAGATGGTCTTAGGAAAATTCCTTTCAGTCAGACCCCTCCCCATTTGCAATATGAGGATAACAAAGCTGACCAAATTACAGCATTGATTTCACTATGCTTAGATCAGGTCCATCTCATTTTCTGCTTACCCACATATAGCCACATCTTTTTACAATGCGGATTATCACTATGTATGCAGATTGGTGACATCTGAGAGAAATACTAACAAACTGACAGAATTTTCCACTGTGATCAGCTGGACATGATCAATACTAGGTACAAAATTTGGCCATTAAAAACATTGCATTTTCAAAAGAAGAAAAACTAATTCAAAACATGGGAAACATTTAGATGAGTAGTTTAGTTTCAATAACCCATCAACTTTCTTCTTCCCCTGTAGTATCTTATCTTCTATGACCTTTTGTACCTTGGAATTTTATGGATTTTTTTCTTTTACTTTACCCCCAAGAGGCTTACATGGTTCTTGTCTCCTCCATTTTATCCTCCCAACAACCTTTAAGGTAGGCTTGGCTGAAAATGTGTGACTGGCCTAAGGTCACCCAGTAAGCTTTCATGTCAGATTGGGGATTTAAGCTTAAGTCTCCCAGATCCTAGTCCAACACACTAACCACTGTACCACATTGGCTCACCAAAACCCACCAGCTGGCAACATATCTCATAAACCACTGGTAACTTCTCCGAAAACTGCAATATCAGAATTTATGTTAGAAACAAGAGTAAACATAAGCTACTGTGTAGGCAGGCTCCAAAATTTGAAACTTTTTTGCCTTCCAAAATTGTGTGTGAGAGAGAGAGAGGGAGAGAGAGAGAGCATGTGTCCTAAATTTAAAGCAATTATGGGAAAACCAGTATATTGCATAAATACATCAAATCCCATATAATAACACAGACAATGAAGTTCCATTTCTGAAAATGTAAAAGGGCTTAACTGGGTGCAGCCTTGTGCCAACTTCTGATTACCCCCTGTAGGCACAAGAATTACAATCTTAATAAAGTTATACAGATTCATACTTAGTACATTCCCTCCAAGGATCTTAAAAATGTTCTGCAAAAGCAGATTATTGTTGTCTGTATTTTACTTTTATTGAAGGGGCTAGATAAGTGTCTCATACAGGAAAGATATTAGAATTGGACTCACATTCAAGTGTCTGGGCTTATGATCTCTTGCTTAGAAGCAGGGGGTAAGATATGTGGCTTCCTAGTCAGATAGGTATGGTTCATCAGAACCATACAAATATTGAGGTCCATTTTCTGCCAAGTAGGCTCATGAATTGTTATAGTAAGAGCTGGTTCATTTTTTTGTTTTGGCAAAAACTCATGTTTGAGTCTCAATTGCAGAACATGTTCCCAACTGAAATGCATCCAAAATGCATGTAACTGCATTGGAGCATATTTATTAATCCTTCCTTCCTTTCACATTTTTTTGCAACCCTTCTTCCAAGGAGATCAGAAAGGAACTCATAAAGGCACACATGGTCCCCCTTTATTCATTTCCCCTTCACAACAACACTATGAAGTAGATTAGATTGAGAGAAAAATACTGATCCAAGTTTCACCAATGAGCATCAAGGCAAAAGGGGGATTTTCACCCAAGCTTCCTAGATTCTACTGTAACTCTCTAAACACTATGCCACACTGGCTCGTTTCCCCTTACTTTGCTTCCCCTCCACAGTTTAACATATGGCCACAAGAAGCTGCTCCTTACCAGATCAGACCACTGGTGCAAGTAGTGTCATTTATGCATGAGAGTTTTACCTGAGGTTCGTTGCTGGCTAGACCCACACTTTCCATTTGGGAATCTCTGCACCATGCTCTCTCCAAGCTCAAATCAAGTCCTGCCCCTTTAAATGCTGCTTTGTAATTAGCTTACTTTGCAGTGCTTACTGTGAAAGAAGATTCCCCATCCCAAAACCCAATTGCTGCATAAAAAAGCATTTTAAGAACAAAAACAAAAAAATGGAGCAATCTGAAAGGGGGGGGGAGAAATCCAAGCCTCGGTTTTTTTAAAAAAATTCTTTTGCTTAGAAAGAGCCCCGAGGAAGCAGGAAACAGGAAGTGTTTGAATCCCCACATCTTTACATGCTGCTTTGTCATTGGCTGTGAGAGATGCCAATCTTCCAATCTTCTGCATGCCAATTTCAGTTGGGCTGAGCTCAGGGGAGAGGGAAGAGTTGGGTTAGCAGAGGAATGGGAAAACCCGGACATTGCAAGGGCTGGCAGCGAGGTCATTTCTAATGACCTAAGGGGAAAGCATTTCCTAACGTAGCAAGTGAGCAGTTGCACACCTGAATGCTCCCTGCATGCCAGACAGAAGGCTCCGGTGGGGTTTGGCGGGGCTCATTCAAACCTGGGCATGCAAGCTGAAAGAGGCGGCCGGCTGGGGATGAAACGCTTTCCCGCTGGGCCCCGGGCCTTCCCCCCGTTCCCCTCTGTGGCTTGCCGGCAGCCTCGCGCGTGGCCAAGTTGGAGCCTGCCGGGGGCTTCTCTCCTCACGGGCGAGAGGGCGAGCAGGCCAAGGGCTGCCTTCGGAGGGGGAGAGGGGTGCGTCGCCCACGCCGCCGCTCAGGGAGGGAGCTTGCAAGGTGCGCCAGACCTCCCTCGCCACTCCCTGGCCAGCCTACCTGCAAAAGCCCCCAAAGGGCATGTGGAGAGAGCAGGCGGAGGAGGAGGAGGCCGCCGGGCTGGGGGTTGTAGCCTTGGCGTCTCGCCCGGCAACCGGCGATGCAGAACAATGCACAGCAGGAGGGAGGCCAGGCCTTCTTTCCCCTGCCTGCCTGCGTCAGCATGCTGGACGGGACGGGTCAGGAGGGCGGCGGCTGCTCCAGGGCAAGCATGCTCATCGCCGGGTAACCTTCAACTAAGGACAAGCCATGGGGCGGGGAGGGAGTTGAGAGAGTGTTTTGGGGACTGTGGAAAGAGGAGATGCCTCCCTTGGGTTGCCCTGGCAACTGTGGCCTGCCTGCGCCATGTCTCCCGTCGACCGACCGACACACCCCGTGCGTGCCTGCGCGCTCACACGTGGTCATTTGTGGCAGAGCTGCACTCAAGGGGCCAAAGAGCCGCATGCGGCTCATGAGCCGCGGTTTGCCGACCACTGTGTTAGACCATCTTATTGCTAAGTGTGTGGCCAAATCCGCTTTTTCACTGTATGCAGCCTTCATTGATTTAAAATCGGCATTTGACTCAATCCCCAGATCCATTCTCTGGGAAAAGCTAGAAGCTTCTACGATAGATAGATGTCTTCTGTTCCTGATTCAAGTCTTATATGAAAAGACCACAATACGGGTAAGATGTAACCCTCAAGGGCAACTTACCGACCACATTGTTACACTGAAGGGGGTCAAACAGGGCTGTATATTAGCGCCACTCTTGTTCAATTTGTACATCAACGATGTGGTATGTTTAAACAAGCAAAAGTTGCACCCCCCCAAAACTGGTGGTGTGATGGATAAGGGGTTAATCTGCAGCAAGAGCTGACAGACCAAGAGTGGGTGGAGCCAGAGAGCTGACACTCTGAGCTCTGAGAAACAGAAAAGCATTCGAAGCTTGGGACCCAGCCTGAGAAGAGGCTGTGAAAGTATTCGAATCGTGGGACCCAGCCTGAGAGAAGGCTGTGATAGATTGGAAGCTTAGGAACCAGCCTAAGAGAAGGCTGTGAAAGGAGTCCTAAGATTGGAACCAGCCAGAGAAGGCTGTGATAGATTCTGAGCTTGGTAGCGAGACTGAGCAGAAAACAGACTGTACTCTGTGAACCTGAGGGGGGTTCTGTTAAAGCCGAAGCTATTGAAACACACAACCTGTGGGAGTGACAGGAGTGAGAATTGGGTTAGAGAGGGCCCATTCTCAGGTCACAAAGGGGAATTAGTCTCTGAGGTAGAACTATTCCGGTAGCAGGGAGGTGTGGAGGATTACAGCCACTGAGGTGGGGTAATCAGAGAGAACTGGAAGAGGGATTTTGGATATTTTCCCAAACTTCTGTGAGTTCTCTGAGGAGGAAAAAGAACTCAGACTTCCTTCGCTCCTGTGAGCTAGGCTGGGAACAGCGTCTGAGAGTCTGAATCTGAGTATGAGAGTCTGAATCTGAGTAACAGTTCTGAGGGACAGAACTAAGCTAGAAACTGAATCTGAGTAACAGTTGAAGTGGGTCAGTGCATTTCAGATGACTATACTCTTAGAATCGACCACTTCCTGAGAGGTGGTATGTTATCTTATTCAGTTAGTCACCCACTAAGCAGGACTCAACTACTTTACTCACATAAAATTGAGTCTTTTTATTGAATTGCTTCAATTTAATTTAATGTATATATATATATATGTATATGCAAGTATTACAAAGTCTTAAAATTCAGTAACAATGTATACTATAAAGCAAGCAAGTTCTACATACTATTCAGTTTTAAAATCCAATACTTATAATTAATTATAATCAGTAAAAAGTCTGATTTAGTTCAAAAATTCTGATTCACAATATGTAGAATAATATATTTAAATACATACATACCCAATAGCCAATGTTCTGAGACCCTCTTAGAGAGGTCTGAGAATCTAGCCCTTCTGTGCCTTTATTTATACTGTTTAAGTCACCTTCAATGGGCTTGAACCTTGAGCTCGAGCAGGATACAGTTGTACTGCACTTGCTCTTTGGCTTCCCTTTAGACTACCATATAAGGACTTCCCCTTCCACCAGTCCCTCCCAGAGTCTCCAACACTGCAGTTCGAATGGAGACGGGGGAGGTCACAATTGAAACAAGGATATGGATTGCTTCAGTCTCCTATTGGCTTAAAATAGCTTTATGTCCTAAAGGACTTATTAATTTAATTTTGCATGATACTTTTGTTTCCCCCTGGTTGAGAAACCTGAAGAACAAACTAGGCTACTATGGTCTCTCACAACATCTGCTCCTATCAATGGACTATTTACAGGCCAGGGCCTTGATAAGGCAAAGAGTTCTGGATGTAGAAAAACAGCATGACCTAAATAGAGTTAAAAATGTGTGTTACAACTGCAGCACTCTTACCAAAGTGGTCCCGATGTCTTATCTTAACCACTTGGATAATCCAGACTACAAGAGGGCCTTCACCTTGCTGCGATGTAACGTTCTCCCTTCAGCTATTTTGGAAGGGAGATACAAAAAATTACCTTATGGTGAACGTTTATGCCCCTGTTCTGATGGGAGTATAGAGACCCTCGAACATGTCAAGTTTGACTGTAAAATTTATAGTAAGATACGAGAAGCCATTTCCTCTGTAATAGCTGGTTTCCCAGGGAGATCCAGAGCAATCCGTCCCTCTAACATGCTCTCAGATAAGGACATGGAGCTAACTTTTAAAGTGGCCAAATTTGGATGGCAAGCTATGAGGACTAGGCGTGCATGGGTTGAACTCAATGGTTGAGCGATTTTAGACTTATATTTATGTTGATTCCAATTATGTATTATATTTTAAAATCATGCTCTCAACGGCTTTTTATGAGTGAGTGATTACTCGTGACAAGTATTTATTGGGGTATATACTTGCTATCCTTTTTATGTATGTATATATATATTTATGTATATCTTTTATTTGCTGGTCTTGGACTGTATTAAACTTATTGATTGATTGACCCAGGCACTCTCAGAGGTGCAGCCAGTAGGCAGCCCAGAGGCACCTCCTACACTAGAGGCAGCAGCCCCAGAACCTGGGCCCAGCTCTCCAGGGTCACCAGCCTTGGTGGAAGGCCGCCACAGAAGACTGCACATGGAGATGCATGAATGCTGGCACAGCGCAAGATTGGCTGCCAGGTATAAGCTACATGGGTGAAGCTCAGATGATGATTCCTAGAGGCAGGCATCAGCTATAAAGCTCCTGGGAAGGAGTTGCAGGGTGTGGCTGCAACTTGTTCACCATACGTGTAACTAGCGGACCCCGTTGTGATTGATTCCTGAACTTACCCGACCTTGGACTGATAATTGGCTTTGGGAACTCCTCTGGCTCCCTATTGACGTCAGACTCCCTATTGACATTCTTTTCAATGCACAGCCAATGTGAGGGTCTGGCCAGGCAGCACTTATTAAAGCTAATGGTACCAAAATTGCAGGGAACACTGTCCTCCCTATCCTCTGACACACACACACCAATTTCATGCACATGCAGCAAAGGAGATACATTTTACTGGACCCCAAAAACATAAACTCATTTTCTTTCCTTTTATCCAATAAAAGTTGTATGATACATTAATCTTGAGCAGTGAATAGGTAACTCATTTTCTGAATACTCGCACTGCAAACACTGTTCTTTTCAATCACCAGCCAATTCAAAGGTCTGGCCAGGCAGCAGTCATTAAAGATAACAGCATCAAAATTGCAAGGAACACAATTTTCGGTCTCCTCTCAGGGCCCCTCCAAATTTCAAGCACATGCATCAAAGGGGCTCTCTTTTACCAGACCCCCCCATGAGCTCATTTGCTGCTTATGAGCACCTTTCTGCTATGGTGGGGAAATGATGGACAGTGATGGCCAGCTTAGCATTTAAAATAAATCCTAATTTCTTCTATTGTAACAGTGAATGAGTGACAACAATAATAAAAATTTATTGTGATTGTACTGAAAAGTCTGCTTTTGACATCCTTCCTTGTGGCTATTATGAACACTTCTCCAAGTCATCTTCTTCATATCATTATTTCTAGAATCTTCTATCTTTTACCAGTGGAAGGTGAGAGAGGGTTCTATCGCCTCTCCCTTGGAATTAAAAACATAAAGGGTTAGTCACCTGTTCAAGATACTGGTGGTGCACATTTCAAAGTTTGTTATGGTTCGATAAGGCTGTATGATGCAATTACAGTGTAAAGGGCACATACATCAAATGGCACAAAGGGCAGTATTTCCACCCCCATCCATACCAGGGGAGTTTTTAACTGGCACATGTGGGGAGTTTGTGACTGCTAGACTCTGCTCCTTCTTTGCTGAGATCTGATTGGACAGAAGGATGCCATTGCTCAGGAAGCCAGTGGAATCAAAGAACAACATGTGCATTTACTGCATTCTTCTCTGTAATTTGCCTGCAAAAATGATTGGCTGGGAGCACTACTCTGCCTGGGTCTGACTGGTAGGAAGGATGTCATTGCCCAGGAAAACAAGCATAATCAAAGAACAACATGGCAAACACATGTGCATTCTGTTGATGGCTTGGTAAGCACCTGAATTTTAAAACAACATATATTATATATAGTATAATGGACTCACTCAGGAGGTAACTTCTATAAGGGAGAAACTTTTCATACATTGATTGTTTTGTTGCCTTAGAGAATAGTTCTTCAACCCGAGCCCCATTGCATTATTTTATTTTATTTTATTAATAATCTTCACTGTTAGATTGAAGCATCACAGTTTGTAATCCATTCGCTGAATTATTCATATTTGTAAGTCCCAGTGAGAACAGTGGACCATAAATAAAACTAAAAACAACAACAAATATGAGCAGCATTTGAGCATCCTGATTTTCTGGGGGCAGTGACAATTCCATGAAAACTGTGCATCACATCTGTAGTAATTGAGCAGAACTGGATTTGAGATATAACTATTTACTAGAGTGCATCAAGAGGAGGGGTTGTAGCTCATTGGCAGAGCACCATTTTTATGCAGAAGGTCACCTCTTCCATTCATGGTATGTCCAGCTAAAAGGATCAGGGAGTAGGGGCTATCTGAGACCTCAGAGTTGGCAATACTGACCTTGATAGACCAAGGGTCTGATTCAGTATAGGGCAACTTCATGTTTTCATGTGACATGGGGTTGCTACCCAAACTGGCATTCTGTTTGGTTCAATAATGCAGCTGCCCATCCAATACTGGACAACAGTATTCAAGGCAGAGCTAAGCAAGCTACAGCTCAGGGCCTCCAGGCATGTCTTGATTTGGCCCTGACTAAAAGCACTGTATTAGAGCGTATGTAAACATTCTTAATCTCTTAAACATAGATAAGGGATTGGGAATGCCCCGCAGGCTCCCCTACTTCTCCTTTCCGCTCCCCCTTCCTTCTGGATCTAGCATGCTCCTTCCATCACAATCTCTCTTTTCTCTTTCAGCACTATATCTGCTCTGAGATTAATGCTGGACACAGCAACCTTTAAACCAGAGCTGAAAACTACATCTAACCAGAATTTGGTTAGATTTCTGAGTGCCTGCCATGGGGCAGTCCCTGGAGAATGGGTCCTCCTCAAAGGAGGAACTCTACCGGGAGAATTCAGCCCCACTGGAGCTGCCTCTGACCTCGCAGCCTGAAGTGGGGCCTGACTCAGCACAGCCTTGCGAGGAGGCTGACAGCCCTGAAGCTGGTGCCTCTCCGGAGCATGCACAGGACTT
This sequence comes from Euleptes europaea, assembly GCF_029931775.1. NCBI lineage: Eukaryota > Metazoa > Chordata > Lepidosauria > Squamata > Sphaerodactylidae > Euleptes > Euleptes europaea. The sequence goes on along the minus strand of NC_079326.1, from coordinate 8,007,793 downwards.
TGTCAGGCTGCTATCTCGGTTTCAGTATTGTTTCTGTGTCTGTACTGTACTGTCTAGCCTCAAGGTCGACCACACATACCAAGGCCTGGGAATGCTGCTCCTGGGAAAGTGTACTCTGTTTATGTGTGCTGATGCTGTGTAATCTCCCGCCATTTACTGCCTTATATTATCGTTCAGCTAGTGAGACTCTCATAGCTGCCATAGTTCCCTGTATGCACTGTATTGCCTTTTTGACCAGTAAAAGCCATCTGCTTGGATTCTATATGACTCTGTGGTGATTTCTGGTTCGAAGGGTCAGGAGCTTACATTATGGCAGCTATCCCTCACCTTCTTCATTGTACTACTAGTCAGGCTGGAGCCCAGGGGGGTTCGCCTGCCACTTGGATGGGAGCTGAGAGGCTCTCCGAGTGACCTACTGCCCTGGATTCCTCTCGGAAGGATCCCACCCTGTTACAGGACATAGTCGCTGAACTCTTCAGGACTACCCTAGAGGTTTGCCGCTTGAGGGGACTGGTACAGGAACAATGGCAATCTCTAAAAGGGATTCTCTGGATGTTGACGTCGGAGGATACTGATACTCGTTTAGATCTTCAAGACTTGGATCAATTACTGGACGATGCCCGGTTGGCAACTGAGGATTTACAAGTACTAACTGGACTTTTGGATAATCTTATTTCTCGAGAGACTCTTTCCTCTAGTTCTGCCATGGCAGGAGCCCCGCCAGAGGGTTTTTCCCTAATACCGGATGCGGCCAGCTGTCAGGCTGAAGCCAAGCGGGTCGCTATTCGCACCGCTCTTCTCCTTGTGGAATGTACAAAGGACACCCCGGTAACCACCTTGGCTCAAGCTTTGACCTCGACTTTTGGAGCCGATGCACCCGCACTGGCGGTTCGAATACAACCCTTGCTGGGCGGGGAACCCGACCCCATACTCACAGTCCTAGAAACTGAACTTTTACCGCGCATTACGGCGGAGGCTGCCCTAAGACTTGAGAACGCCAAAGTTCTTGCGGATAAGGAAGCCGCCGAAGCGGCTAAGGTCGCAAAAGAGAGAGAAGCTGCTGAACAGCCAAGGCGACAGCAGCAAGGGTTAGGGATCGGGCGAAAATGGATACGCGCCCCAAGGACACTGTACAAGGGCTATCAGGTCTGTCTTTTTCCCCGGCGTTTGTCCCGTCGCGCGCGACCCAACGCGCACGCCGTCTGGCTGACCGATGTCGAGACTCAAGAGAGTCTGAAGACGAGGATCTATATGGAGACAGCTCTCAATGGGCCACGAGCTTCCGGACCAGTAAACCTCATCTTACTGGTGGCCCAAGTGAGGATGTTCACCTCTTACGAGCCCAGAATCGGGAGCTCTCCGACCGTGTTGATCAACTCCAAGAGCTAATGGAACGTATGCTTCAGGATAACAGGCAATTACAACAAACCCTGATAGCCCAGGCACAGCCCGTTCCGATACCGGGTCAGGGGGTGCCCATCCAGCCACCCCAGCCACCCGCTAATGTGCCTGCTCCACCCCTGCCTCCCGGAGCTCCCGTTGTTCCTCCGCCCGGACCACCCGTGCAACCGGGCCAGCCTGCGCCCGGCCCTTGGAAGCAACTCAAATTGAAGACTACGTACGACGGATCTCTCGAGACTCTGCCTTGTTTCTTGCATCAAGTGGACAGTTATATGCGAGAACAAGGACAGCTTTTCCCCACGGAGGATAGCCGGGTGCGTTATGTAGCTTCCCTTCTGACAGGTAAAGCAGCTGACTGGATGGTCCTCCAGTTCGACACCCGCTCTCGTGCTATCCGTTCCCTCAACAACTTCATGACTGCTCTGAGAAGGAGGTTTGAGGACCCCTTCCTGGGGGAAAGAGCCAAAGCGGAACTCTTACAACTAAAACAAGGCTCTGCTACAGTTCGAGAATTTGCCGATGAATTTCAACGACTAGCAAGTAAAATCGTAGGTTGGCCCGAAACCACCCTAATTCACCATTTCAGGGAAGCCTTGCACCCTGATGTTCTGAACTGGTCATACATGCGGGGTGATCCCGATACCCTTGAAGACTGGATTCTATTGGCCGAGGAAGTGGAAAGCCGCCGACGCTTTATTTCTCTAGTCCGTCAAAAGCACAAGGAAAAAGGCACCCAAAAGCCCCAATCCAAGGCACCACCGCCCGTCCCACGAAATCCTCCACGTCCGCCCCAGGAACGTGAAGCCCGCTTTCAGAGAGGTGCCTGTCTTACTTGCGGAGAAATGGGCCACTTTGCAGCTGTTTGCCCGCACCGCCATGAATTATTTCGTCCCAGCACGATAACCCGAGCCAGAGGTCGTCCACCACGCAGAGGCACCGCGGCCACCCGCAGCGCAGCTCCGGGAAGACCCACACCCTCTGCACTCCATGCTGGAGACCCAGCCTCCCTGCCTACTACAAACGACCCCGCCGGGTCTCGGATTACAAGTGCCCCATTGGGGGACAACTTTCCCTCTTCGGATGAGGAAAATCCATGGAATTCTCCAGCCTTAAACCTGGAATCTCCCCTCGACTTGTCAAAAAATGGCTCCGGTCTGTGGTGAATGGAGCGTCTCCACAGACCTCTCCAGATCCTCCTGCTAAACCGAATGCTCCTACCAAAATCAAAGAAGTGGACTCCACCGTCTACGTGGATGCAGTTTTACAACACCTTAACGGTGGCCCCCAACTACCCATCAAAGCACTCATCGACTCCGGTTGCTGTCGCACTCTCATAAGCGAAGCCACTTTTGCTGCACTCAGAGCCAAATCTGAGGCTTTACCCACCCCTGTCCAATTTGCCCAAATGGACGGGAGCCATTTCCAGGGGGGTCCAGTTGATCACCGCACCATTGGGGTGGCAATGGGAATTGGCTCCCACTGGGAGCAAATAGACTTCACTATAGCCCCTATCCGTTTTGAAGTGGTCTTGGGTATTAACTGGATTAAAGGACATAGTCCCAGTATTAACTGGGAAACAAACACTATCTCCTTCGCTAGTCCCATGTGCGACCAACACCGGCAAAACTTTGCGCTGTTATATCCGCCCGTCCCGGCATTAACCTCCGAGGTCCCAGCACCTCCAATCCTACCTAACGTATATCGGGACTTTGCGGATGTTTTCGACCTTAAAGAATGTGATGCCTTGCCCCCCCACCGGGTCTCGGACTGTGCAATTGAGGTGGTCAAGGACTGCACATTAACCAAAAGCAAGATTTACCCCATGAGCGCTTCCGAGCGCACTGTCCTCCGGGACTTCCTAGACAAAAACCTCGCCAGAGGGTTCATTCGTCCATCGAATGCCCCGAACTCGGCCCCTGCATTTTTCGTCCGAAAGAAGGAGGGCGACCTTCGTCTGTGCATTGACTTCAGAAAACTCAATGCGGTCACCCAAACCAACGCCTATCCTAACCCATTAATTTCTGATATTTTGGGACAGTTACAGGAGGGCCGGGTATTCTCCAAGTTAGACTTGGTGGAAGCTTACTACCGAGTCCGCATCCGAGAAGGAGATGAACACCTCACTGCCTTCTCTAGCTGTTTTGGAATGTATGAATTCCTCGTGATGCCGTTCGGATTAAAAGGGGCCCCGGGGGTCTTCATGCAACTTATCAACGAAATCCTTCATGACTTACTGTATCGCGGGGTGGTGGTTTATTTGGATGACATTCTTATTTATTCGAAAACCATAGAAGAGCATGTAACTCTGGTCCGAGAAGTTCTGCAGCGCCTGCGCAATCACCAACTCTTCGCAAAACTGGCTAAATGCGAGTTCCATCAAAACCAGCTCACATTTTTAGGATACATAATCTCCCACCAAGGTCTTCGCATGGACCCTGTCAAAGTCCACGCTGTTCTCGATTGGACTCCCCCCACCAACCGCAAACAAGTACAACAGTTTCTGGGGTTTGCGAACTTTTATCGAGGGTTCATCCCTAACTTCGCCCAAGTGGCCCTACCCATCACTGATCTCCTAAAAACCAAAGGAAAAGCAAACGCGTCTACCTTACCCTCTGCAAAAATCCTGTGGACTGATCAATGTCAAGCCGCGTTTGTGGCCCTCAAACGTCTCTTCACATCCGAACCCGTACTACAGCACCCAGACCCAAACCAAATGTTTATTGTGCAAGTCGATGCCTCCGATGTAGCTATGGGAGGGGCCCTCCTCCAGAAAGGTCCGGATGGTCTCCTTCACCCTTGCGCTTACTTTTCAAGAAAATTTGCGCACGCACAATTGAACTGGCCCATTTGGGAGAAAGAGGCAGCAGCCGTTCACCATGCACTGACTCTATGGAGACAATTCTTGGAGGGTTCCAAAATCCCCTTCGAGGTTTGGACCGATCACAAAAATCTAGCTGCCCTCACAGGGTCCCATAAACTGTCAGCAAAACAACAACGTTGGGCGGAATTCTTCGCTCAGTTTCGTTTCGTCCTAAAGCATGTTCCTGGAAAACAAAACGTTCTCGCAGATGCCCTCTCCCGCTTGCCGCAATACCCGGTAAAACTCGAGAGGCCAACCGACTCTCTGTTCACCCCTACGCAAAGAGGAGCCCTTCCGGTACTAGCCGTGCAAACTCGATCTCAACAACAACACCCCAGATCCAGCTCTCCAACTCCTCCAACCCGATCGACTACCCAACCGCCTCCACAACAACAACGAACTGGCGATTCCACCCCTCCAACCCCACCGGCTGCCCTGCCGCCTGCAATCTCCGCACCACCGCACGTAAGCACTACCCCCATCGCAATTCCTAAAACCACTGTAGCGGGGGGGGGGTACCCGCCAAGGTTCCCATCTCCGAATCCTTTTTAAATACCCTTCGGGACCACTGCCTTTCAGAACGCTCTAATCACACCCTACCCCCTGAAGTAATAGAACAGGGGGGCTCTTGGTACAAAGACTCAAAATTATATGTACCCAAAGCACTCCGAAAAGACGTTTTACACTTAGCTCATGGAGCAAAAACAGCTGGACACTTTGGATTTCTAAAGACTCTCCACTTATTGCGCAGACAGTTTTGGTGGGGGGGAATGCGTTCCGATGTTGACTCTTTTATTCGCAGCTGTCCTGTTTGCGCCACAGTGAAACGATCACAGGGCAAACCCCCGGGGCTACTGCAACCTCTGGAAACACCCAACAAACCCTGGGAAGTGATTGCTATGGACTTTATGACTGATCTCCCTCTCAGCGGGGGAAAAACTGTATTATGGGTTGTTACTGATTTGTTTTCCAAGCAAATCCATTTAGTCCCATGCGCAGGGATCCCCTCTGCTCAGAAACTGGCCCGCCTCTTCGTATCACATATCTTCAAATTACATTTGTTTCCGCGCAAAATAATCTGTGACCGCGGCAGTGGCTTTGTTTCCAAGTTTTGGAAAGCATTTCTCAAGTTGGTGGGGGTAGAACAAGGATTGTCTACTGCATACCATCCCCAAACAGATGGTCAAACTGAACGTGTCAATGCTGTACTTGAATGTTATTTACGCTGTTATGTTAACTACCACCAAGATAACTGGGTGGAACTATTACCTTTCGCAGAATATGCCTACAATAATGCTGTACATCAGTCTACAGGTTTTAGCCCATTCTATGCAGTGTATGGACAGGATTTCGGTCCTGTTACTCCCAGAAATAATGTGGAGGGGGAGGGAGATCCTGACGTTGCTTCCTGGGCACACACCCTCCGTACCACCTGGCCTTGGCTCGTTAGCAATCTCGACCGAGCCAAGCGCAAATACAAAGCACAAGCCGATAAACATCGTTCCCCCGGGGGCGATCTGCGAGTGGGTAAAATGGTCTATCTTTCCACCAAAAATCTACGTTCCACCCGTCCGTGCCTTAAGCTCAATGCTAAATTCATTGGCCCATTCCCCATCACACGGATCATAAATCCTGTCACAGTGGAACTAGCTCTCCCCAAAGCCCTGAGGCGTGTACATCCCGTTTTCCACATTAGCCTCCTGAAGCCCCATACTGCCTCTCCACAATGGCATCCTGATCCGCCTCCCGAACAGCCCATTATGGTGGGGGGGGAGGAGCACTTCGAGGTCTCCAAAATCCTTGACTCTCGTGTTCACCATGGAAACCTACAGTATTTAGTCCGTTGGAAACACTTCCCCCCTGCCTACGACGAATGGGTTCGCGCACGAGATATCTCCGCCCCCAAACTCGTCGATGCCTTTCACACTGCCTACCCGGAAAGACCATCCCCCTTACAGACTGGGAGGGGGCCTTAAGGGGAGCAGGATGTCAGGCTGCTATCTCGGTTTCAGTATTGTTTCTGTGTCTGTACTGTACTGTCTAGCCTCAAGGTCGACCACACATACCAAGGCCTGGGAATGCTGCTCCTGGGAAAGTGTACTCTGTTTATGTGTGCTGATGCTGTGTAATCTCCCGCCATTTACTGCCTTATATTATCGTTCAGCTAGTGAGACTGCCATAGTTCCCTGTATGCACTGTATTGCCTTTTTGACCAGTAAAAGCCATCTGCTTGGATTCTATATGACTCTGTGGTGATTTCTGGTTCGAAGGGTCAGGAGCTTACAGACTTGCAGTCAGAAGTCAAGGCAGAACCACCCCCTATGTGGTTCTATGTGGGCAAAAGTGATCCTTGTGATACTGTAGCCCCAGATTGGTTAGCATGTTGAGTGGCACCCACAAAATAATTGGCAACTAGTGCAGATAGAACAAAATCGAAGTAAAAGGTTCCCAGCAGCCAGCAAAAACCAGCAATTTGAAACAGTTGCAGTTTTGAACATTCTTAAAAGGCAACACAGACAATGTGTTACACTGGTCTGGATGTCACTATGGCGCTGGTAACTGTGGCAGATCTCTCTGGTCCAGATGGTTAAAGACATAAGTGGCCTTCAGGTCTCAGAAGCCTTGGTCACATCAGAAAAGGCCATAATGTGGGCCTTCCAAGAACATTGTCATCTGTCCTTCAGACTGTGACAAAGCTGGAATAGGAAGGAACTGCATGAGTGGGGCTGTCTCCATACTACAGTAGCTCTCATTCCTAAAAGATAACATGGTTCTAGGATCTGGTCCTTATTCCAACCCAGGGAAAAAATAGATGATTTTTTTTTAATTCATAGGAAAGAAAAGGATAGCAGAAAAAAATCTATGTTGAAAGTTAGGTGGTTTGATCTTAAGTTGGGGAAAACTGTAATTTTTGTTGCAAAATAACATGGTTGGTCATATTGAGTCATGTGCAAGATAATTTAGAGGAATACGATACTGAGTGTTTTAAATATATATTTGTGGGGACAACTCCAATTTATCATTTGATATTTTAAAGAAATGAATATTTATACATAGGATTTATACATTGTTAAAAATGTATCTCTAACTATGTAAGGAAATTCATTTAGAGGTGGTTGCCTTATCAGACTGTTCTTCTCAATAAGCTTATGACTTTGCAGAATGATGGCTGCTGTCCTGCATGTGAATTGCTTAAGTACCTTTTATTTTTGTCAAAGATAAATTAGTTTCCATCCAGCAAATTCTGTCTGTGTATTTAGATTAATCTGGTATTCCATCTTGTCTGAGATATTGATATAAATGCTTTGCCGTTGGGCCAACTGGATAGAGGGACCGGAATGAATATGAATATGACAATAAATTTGCAAATAAGCACAAAATTAATCTGGGGAGGTTTAATCAAGAAAAATAATATATACATGATCAGTTCATTTTATGTTTAAGCCTTCATGTTTACTAGCTAGCTTGAATGGCTGTTTAGAAATACTGAGATCAACTAAAAAGAGGGAAAGTATCCAAGTGAAAACATTAGAAAACCTTTGCTGCTGTATAATATGAGGATAAAAGTAGATGCCATTCAGGTAATGTTCCTGCTTATCATGGATGCACAACTCCTTCTTTGAATCAGAATGCAGATGAGTACAAGCGAGAGCAATGATGGTGTTCGGCTGTAGCTCTTCATCTTTTGCTTGAGACAGCCCCATTCATTCATTCATTCATTCAATCAATCAATCCAAGGAATGTGTTTCCAAGGAATGTAGGGAACCAGGCATTTTTCTCCACCATTATCCCATCTTCACAACATCATAGGAAGTTGGTTAGCATGAGAGACAGTGATTTGCCTATATGTAGGAATGCACCATTAGTAAGCTTTGAGATTGAGCAGCCAAGCTCTCCTAGTCTGAGGGATGTGCTTTTCCCCAAATTTTCATTTAAAATTACATCATTTCATTATATTTGTTATTCCACATGTCTATATCTATTGTTGCATTATCTCTCTCTCCCCCACCCACCCATTGGTTTAATGGATACACTTTTGGCTGCAACTCATTTGTTTTCCTGCCAATACTGAGTATTTTTTCTTGATTGGTACCCTTCATGCAAGGGATCCTTTCTGTCAAATTTCAGAGTGATAGGGGAAGCAATCCTGTTCTGGAGGCAATTAAAATGAGCATGCTCTGGGTTTCAACATGAACATGATAACCAGGTGAACATACCTTGCTTAACTTCCTCAATTAGCTTCTGATATGGTTGCCTTAAGGGTCCTTGCCAAAGTTCATGTCAAGCAGCTTTGCACCTGCGTAATAGTCACATTCTACAGGGATGGGTCAGTGCAGTTTCACTCCTTGTAGTTCTGGTTGTCATCATCTGCACTGCTTGCTCACACTGCCATATGTTTAATACCTTCCTAATTTTTTTAGTACTATTATACCATAATGCCAGGAACATTGCCTAAGAACAGGAATAGTTTAATTCTGTAACTGTTCTATTTTGTTCTTAAATGGTGAGTGTGGCAAGCAGTTCAGATGGAGGTTAACAGTGGAATTTTCTAATATGCACAGTCTTGATTCAAATTTATTTTCTTCCTCTTTTAACTATGCACATTTTAAAACTGAAAGTGGTGGCATGTGAGTGGTGGTGGTGTGGCAACTACAAAAATTATGGTCATGTGAAATAGACACATCCATATTCATCGGGGCATGTCTGAACAGCTTGATGAACTATCACCTCCCTGTTCATGACCAGCAAACAGATTTTGAGTCAAACTGGTGAGCACTCAAGAAAGCGAGGAGGAGGAAGAGGAAGAAGAGGAAGAATTGTGTTGTGGTTTTCAATACATTTGTGGTTAAAAGTATAGGTTATTGACAAAGTGCAGCATAGATTTAAAATCCAAGTTACAATTTAAGGTTTCAAATGTGAGCCTACTGAAAGGCAGACACTTGTGAAAAACAAGTTGTTTGTGAGACAAGATGTTGGACCACAAAAACCGCAGAAGGTCAGATACAATGTTCCCAGATATTGTATAGTCATTTGAAGTCTGTGAATAGCTTGTCAAGGTTATTGACAATAAAAGGTAGTGAAAAACAAGTCTATCTGTTGAAGCCATCATTTACTGTGATAGGTAACTAGTTTCTAGATTGTGTATTTCACAAAAAATACATTATCTTACCTCAAGTAATGATACAAACTCCGAATTGTAAAACAACTCTTTTATTGTTAGTATCCAGTTAATTAAAATAAAAACACATCAACCTATTGCATATATGAAAGTTACATTGTATGAAAATCTAACAAAAATTACAAAATATAAGCAGAATATAAGCAGAATAATACACATCTGTTCAGTAAAAGTTACAGTAAAAATACAAAGTTCACAAACCTCTGGATGGCCTGCTGGGAAAATTCTTTAGACAGACAGCATAGCAGCACAGTCTGCTAAAGAACTTCCAACTACTGAACAATTTCTAACCCCTTATATACTCTTTTCCCATGAGAACTCAAATCTCATCTATTAAAGCTTTCACATCAAATCTTTCCCAAGGATCAAAGACATCATTCTCATATATTAAAAATACAAATCAGACAAAATTTTCCCCAATAAGCATTCATTCTAATCTTCCCATCTGTTGTACCAAAAGTTACAGCTCCGAAGTTGCATAGTCACTTGATAACAATATACATTTGCAGGTAAGTTCACAAAATCTAGAATCTCATCTTCAAACAGTTTCTCACTAACTTCAAACAGTAACTCAGATAATGATATGAATGGCAAATTATATAATATGTTGAGAAATACGTTGATTCACACTTAAAAGGATTTGAGAAAGATGCTCGTATGCAAAAATAATGGATCTCTATTACCCCCACAGACAACAGTTTAAAAAGGAAAGTGTTTCGCTGTTATTTTTATTTACGTTAAGAAAGTTCCCTCTGGCTGTCTGCCCAGATTTAGATGGAGCTCACTGTATCTGCTTCACTTTCAGTTTTCCACTAACCAAAATAATTTGTACTTGTACCTGCCAGGTGTCCTGCCAAGGCAGGGGTTCTTTAAGATTTGGAAGCAAGGAAAATACTAGTAGGTGGAGAAAAGGCAATGCTTTACTTATAAAATAACACAACATTCAGTTTATCAGCTTATAATCCACAATACAAAGTAACACAAAGTAATAACACTTTACATGAGTCTCTCTCTCCTCCTTGGCTGCAGGGGGCTCCGTGTGCAGCATCCAGAGAGATCCCATGGTCAACAGTCCGGTCACACAGCATCCAGGCTGATCTGTGTTGAAGCCCACCGTTCGTCTCCTTTCTTGGGTTTTTCACTTAGGCCAGGTACTTTGGGTTGATTCAGGGCACCTGGCCCACAGCCCTGCCTTCCTGATCATGCACACCAGCTGCTGCATGAGTCAGCATAGACTGCCTAATCAACTAGTGAGTACATCTGGCAACACAACACTCCCCTTTTTAACACTACAGAAACGAACTAAACCAGCATTCATTACAGAAAACTATACTTTCATATAGGGAATATGGAGGGATATGTGACACGTCAACCTAAAACTCCTCGTAGAATATTCTTCCGCATATTGCCAGTACACCAGGCTCCAGTCGGGACTTTAACTTTAATACTGTTAATTACCGTAATTTGCAATGCATTTAATATTAGGGCTGTTGAAAAAATTTTTTGGTATAGTTCGGATTCGGCAGAATTCGGCCCGTTTCAATTCAGGATATGCTGAAGTCTGAACTCCCCGAATTCGGATCCGTGGAATTCGGCACCTAGTTCGAGTTCGGGGGAAAATTCGGCCGAATAAAGTCATAAAAAATGCATTCGCGCCTTTCCGTGGCTCCGGGGGGCATTTTTTGGGGTAGAAGTCTCAAACTTTCAGGGTAGCTTGAGGGGACGCTTCTTGCAAGAACCCCCAAGTTTTGTAAAGATTGGGTTAGGGGGTCCCAAGATATGGGGCCCGGAAGAGGTTGCCCCCCCCAAAAATCGTCCACAGTGACAGGAATAAAGCCACTTAAAGTAAATTGGCGCTTTTCCACGGCTCCGGGGGGCATTTTTGGGAGTAGAGTTCTCAAACAATCAGGGTAGCTTCAGATGAGCCTTCTTGCAAGAACCCCCAAGTTTTGTAAAGATTGGGGCAGGGGGTCTCGAGATATGGGGCCCGAAAGGGGTCCCCCCTTAATGTGCATTTTTATTCCATTTACAGCACACATTCGAGCCATTCTGTGGCTGCAGGGGGCGCATTTTGGGGGGTGCAGCCCCCAAACTTTCAGCGTAGCTTCAGATGAGGCTTCTTGCAAGAACCCCCAAGTTTTGCAAAGATGGGATCAGGGGGTCCAGAGATATGGGCTCCCCCCCTTTTCCCTATTGGGATGAATGGGATCAGCCAATCCTATGCATCTAGAGAGCAGCAAATCCAAGGCAAAACCTCCCATGCTAACCATTGCAATGCAAAGCAACACGCGAGCGACCATGGAAAGGAACAGAGGTGCACTAGGCTAGCTATAGCAAAAAGGGGAAAAGGAGCAGGTGACTTGGACCGTGAAAATGTATTGTGAAAGTCAGATTTTGCAAAAGCATTTTTGAGTGAGCAGCAAAACAGACCGTGCAAACCCCCCCCCCAGAGTTTGTATTTTCTGCCCTGCTCCTTCTTCTCATGGTAGAGGGACGCTCCCCCCTTATGCAAACGACCCCACCAAACTCAAGCAAGTCTCACCAGCACAACCCCCCACCTCTCCAACCAATACGCGCTGCGGTGCACCACCCAACTGGGGGGAAAATCCAAGACGCTGGGGATCTCACGCAAGCCGCCCCGTTACACTCAACCCCAGGCTAGAGGCAAAAACAGTGAAAAACACCAAAAAGGAGGCGCGGCCCGGGTGCCAAGCGGAGAGAGACTCACTAGCCGCAGCACAGACTCAACTTTAAACTTTAAAAAAAACAGTACACACACTCCCACAGAGATGAGCGGTCACACACCCCTCGGCAGAATGGGCGAAAGCCTCCTTTGGCTTCCCTCCCCCCACAGAAACTCCCCCCCCACAGACTCTGCTTCCCCCCCCCACATACACACGGGAAAAAAATATAGATTAAAGCCCCAAAAGGGTTCTTACTGTGGATGTCTTCTGTTCCATCAGGACGGACTGGGTAATCCAATACGATTCCATTTAATCACGGGAGGTTTTGCCTTGGATTTGCCGCTCTCTAGATGCATAGGATCGGCTGATCCCATTCATCCAAATAGGGAAAGGGGGGGAACCCATATCTCTGGACCCCCTGATCCCATCTTTACAAAACTTTGGGGTTCTTGCAAGAAGCCTCATCTGAAGCTATGCTGAAAGTTTGGGGGCTGCACCCCCAAAAATATGCCCCCTGCAGCCACGGAATGGCTCGAATGTGTGCTGTAAATGGAATAAAAATGCACATTAAGGGGGACCCCTTTCGGGCCCCATATCTCGAGACCCCCTGCCCCAATCTTTACAAAACTTGGGGGTTCTTGCAAGAAGGCTCATCTGAAGCTATGCTGAAAGTTTGGGGGCTTTACCCCCCAAAATGCACCCCCTGCAGCCACGGAAAGGAGCGAATGTGCACACGCACCCCCTCCCCAGGGATTTCTCTCTCACACAAACAGATACTCTCTTTCTCTCCCCGGGCCATGCAGCAGCTGGGCTCACGTGCTCAATCACGACTGATTGGCCAGAAGAAGACCCTGCTTGGCCACCGATTGGCCGCGGGAGAATGCTGCTTACTAACTGACGGTTATGCTGCTGGCCGAACCCCGAATTTGCTGAATTTATTCACCGAACATCCCGAACTCGCTGAATTTGGCTCCCCGTTTTCCAGCCTTTTTTGAGTTCGGTTCCATCCGAACTAAAAATCGCCAAATCGGGGGAAATTCGGCTGTTTTTTGGTTTGGGACGAACCAAATTGACAGCCCTATTTAATATATTTTTAACCCAATATTTGCCTAATACTATTACACTGTTTTCGTGGTTTCTTGTATTTTCCTTAGCTTTCAAGTCTATTATGATAATGACCTATTTTGTCTTCATGGTTTTCTCTTGCTTTTAAGTCAAATGTGAGTAGCAACTTTATTTGTCTTTTGTGGTTAATAAGCCTTAAAGATGAAAGTGTGAAAATTGGGCATTTATTTTGAGAAAGGAAATATGTTTTGGTGTTATTCCTATGTATTTACAGCAATAAGCAAGCTATTCAGTTCTGTTGAAGCCTGTTTTCTGTAGCAATGGTATTGAAATGTAAAAGTGTTGGAATAGGCAATGTCTGGTGTACAATGGAGAACCTTCAGCAGGCAGCGGGAGGAATGTTACATAGGATAGTGAGGTCAGCACCTTTCTCCTGCTAAGTGTCATTCCTTGTCAGTCTCCAGATAGCTACTCTTATGGCAATATTCTGTTTCTTCTTGGAAGTTCCACACTTTCAGTGCATTCCTAAGGAAAGTTACTCCAGTCTAAGCCTATTGAAATTAATGGGCTTAGGCTGGAGTAACTCTCCTTAGGAATGCACTGTAAGTCTCTCAGTTAGTGATGTAGTTAGAACACTATCCCCATCTCTCCTCTTCACTATCAAGAATGTCAATGTTAGTTCCCGAATAAAGCATTATCTATGCTTTAATCAGGTTGTTCACTTTGCTATGTTAATTACTTTGCCAACAGAAAGGAAGAAGCTTTACTCCACTGAGCTTTTTATGAGCCAGGAACAAAATTTAGACTTGGCTTGTTAAATGTTCAAGCAGAATCATCATTCCCTCTCAAGTTAACTTCTCCTTGGCTGTGGTAGCAGTAGAAAAATCTTTCTGGATCCCTCTCCCATTTCTCCCTGGTGCCATCAATGTTCCAATGAAAGAGTTCCAGATATGAACCTTGGAACATACAGCAAGGCTTCTAGCTAATTGACACCCTGGAAACAATATATCCCAGAACTCCTTGTGACCTTTCAGCCCAATCTTCTTCAGATGGTTGCAGGTTTGGGCTGGGGGGCATCAATTGTATATAAGAATATAATAAGATTTGGTTAAAAGCAGGATGCCTAATTGAAGAAACAAAAAATAACACTGATAATTTCAAAATAAATATTCTAAATTACATATGCTGAATAGTGCCTATGGACCAGTGCAATGTGTATTTTTAGATTTTACCAAAATTCTAATAGAACGACTATGTATTATTAATATTATTATGTTGTTGTTGTTTTAAATGGATTGTATGTAGTTTATTATTGTTGTTGCCCATGATGTGAACTGCCCTGAGCCCAACCTTGGCCAGGGAGGAGTGGGATAAAATTAATTAATTAATTAATTAAATTGTGGGGGGGAAACACAAGGACACTTCCTTTTGGGACTAGGAGGAGGAGGAAAATATGGCTTAATGAAGGTGGCAACTAGGGCTGTGCATTTGGTAAAACCTGAACTGAAAAAATACTGAAAAAAGCCATTTCGGTGAATTTCGGGATTGGGTTTACCAACAGCCCATTCCTGAGTTCCGCCGGCAGCCTCACCCAAAAACCTTTGGAGGCCTGCGACGGCCCACGCTGACACAAGGGCCCACAGTGCCAGCATCCAGGAGGCGCACCCCAGCGTTTGTGGCCCCAGCACTGGCATGCAGGGCCGGACGCCGGTCTCTGGCCGCTGCTTCACTGGGACCGGACGCTGACGGAGATTAAATACCACAGAACAGAACTGGATGGAATGGCAAGCCAGATATCAAGACAAATGGATAGAAGGACTAGTTTGGAGATGAAAAATTGATTTTGAAGAGGGGTAGGGAACCAAGGGGTACACCCAGTGTCATGCATGGCTAACTTTTATTCCACTTCTTATTGCCTCCCTTCTTGTCTTTGTTTTCTCATTCCAACAATGGAGCTGTGGATAACAGACTTTTCTACAGCCCCAAATTATGAATGGGTTAATCACTCTCTAAAATACATATTTCAAGAGTGTGACATACCAGAAGAGATTATGAATACTATCACCCCTTCCCAGTTTTGGTCCAGAGACCTTGTTTATGGGGAACTGGTCTTCACAGTACATCAGATCTATTATTTCCTACACATACATTTATTGTTACGGCCATTGGCCAGCACAAAGCAACAGAGCAGTGCAAGTACCCATACAACACCAGTAAAAACAATAAAAAGGAAAAACAAAAATACAGCCGAACAGCCAAAAACAAACTGATCAAACACACCATCAACATGATAGGGTACCAGATTAACAGTGTATATTATATATTGTGCATTGCTTCACCCTTCACTTGTCACCTGATATGTCACTAATAGTATAACCCTTTTTGTTTTGATCATTCCTTTTAATAATGGCCTTCCAGCAAAATTTAGCTACATCATAGCAGGGTTTTTATCTTCAAGCAGAAATTGGATAATTAATCTTTCTTCCATTATAGGTTGATGCAAATAACCATACTGTTGTAACCGGGGCTCAATTATAGATCTTCTAACTTCCTCATAGAGTTCACAATATAATAGAATATGTGACAAGGACTCCTCTGCTCTTGCTGTACACGTGCATTTTCTCATCTCTCTGGGTTGATTTAGAAATCTACCCAGAAGAACAGCTGAAGGCAGTGCATCAAAACGTGCTCTCGAGAATGCCCATCTCAGTTGGGGTAAAGTAATATTGTAAAGGTATGGAGCTGTGACTTTGCCACCACCAGATAATAAATTCTAATATACCCCAGAAAGTTGTGCAATTTCCGACTGGAGCTCTATATCACGCAAGCTTTGATGGACCATGGCTTTTGCTCTGTTCAGCCCTAGATCCATCAAACTCCCAGGGTCAATGCCAATTGAGGAAAGTTTTTGCATTATCTTAACTGACCATTGTGGGTAAGGTGTGGCTGATAAAAAATATCTTAATAGACCAATTGGGTTGAGGTGCACTTTCAACCAATAATTAATGGTAATAAGCCATATCTTAGTTTCTACTTTAAGAAGGCCTGCCTCCATTCTGAGTGCAGCATTCGGTACACAGTTGGGTACATTAAAAAGAGCCCTATGCAGGGTATTACAGAAGCACTGCTCCTACAATTCCTCATGGCATTGATTGCCACTTGCCTATGTTCCTTTGTTGTACACCAAATAGGACTTATCCGACTATACTTGAGGGTGGTTTGCCTCACCGATCAGCTATTACTACTTCAACCACCATTAAAAGCACATTGTCTTAGTGAGTTAATAATACTATCTTTTTAGAGAGAGACACACATACATACAGACACACATGTCTGAACAAGATATGACAATGGAGCTACATAAATACTTTGTAATCTTTATTTGTTAACATCTACAATGCAATGTAAAGGTCAAAGTGCATCAAATTTCACCAGCAACATTGTGAGTACTTTCATATAAAAAACTGACATTGAAGTCTGACCATTATGATATTGGTAAAATAATGGCACTGCTGGAAAAATTATGTTTTAGTTTTACATTTTACATAGATATAGCAGTGACATCACCAGACGTTGATTTCTTTAGTCCCAAATCAAACAAAACATATTTTTGAAGATGCCTGGCTTTCCAGGATCAGTAGATCAGAACAGATGTTGTCAATTGTTACTCAAATACCAGACAATTTCACAGTCTATGCATCTACCTGAATAAGAAATGTCCATAGCCAGAAATGACACAAATGCTTTAAGGAATCCATAGATATCAGAAAATATAACCACATCCATTACCTTTGCTCTGTTTCAGACAAGCACGGGATTAGCTATTACCACTTGTATGCCTTCAAGGACAATAGATACCTACAATTTCATTCTATAATACACACAATTTGCTCTGTGCCTATTTGAATCAGCTCGCAATAGTATATCAGTATATTCTCAGGACACAACTTTGTATCTTGTCCTCTGAGGTTATTACTTTTCATTGCCTTCCAACATAAACAAGAGCACTGCAATATGTAGAATTTTATATTAGATATTCCATGTACAAAGGAAACAAAATCCATAAGAAATGGACCGTTCTGGTTTGGATTCAGCAGGAGGGGAACTATGGAAAGATGATGACTGTTTGCTTGTATCATCCAGGCAGAGTATCTCTCTCCTGGACAGGTACCTAAGGCCTGGCCATGACTGGGGGTTGGAGCCATTGGGCCTTCTAGTCTTAGCCTGAGATTCATAGTATCTAAGCACCAAGGCAATCTCCTGGCAGTGGGGAGGGGGATCTGCTTCACATGCAGAAGCCTCCCCCTTTCCCTGTTTACTTTTGTATTATTTTATTTTGATTTGATTGTTAGCCACTTTGGGTACACTCGTGGGGAGAAAGGTGGGATATAAATTAATAGGGGGATGGATAGATAGATCAATGGATCCTATAGCTTTGTGCATTATAGAGTGCACATTTCTCTAGTGCTAGACACTTCCACTCATGAAAGACCAGTATCTTTCAAGGAACTAAAAAATTGCTTAGCATAAAAATGTTAACATGCTCCATAATGGCATAAGAATGTTAACATGCTCCATGATGGACAAAGAGGCACAGATGTGGAAAGTATTTTCAGGAATTGCAATTACACTTTCAAGGGATGTATGATTAATCCCTTTTAAATATCTTTTTGGTTTTGTATGCTGTCATTATGAAGCTTTACATTTCAACCATTTTTGAAACCATTGTTCCTGATGTGTTTATTTTATCTCATTTTTATATCATATGCTATTTATATGCAATTGACACAAAATAATGTAGAAAACACATTAATTTTAATGGGAAACATAGGAGTGAGTGAACATAAAATGGCATGAACGTGAAGATGGATGGGTTTTATTTGTTCAATGCAGATGCAAAAGCAAAACAGAAATAACCTGTAAGGATGGGGAAAATGTTAGCAACCCTAACCATTTCTGTGCACTATCTAAAATTTGGTAAGGAGGCTCTATTGGCAAAAGTGCTATAATCCTTGAGAATTTCTTCGCAATTGAAGAGGAGAAAGAAAGCTAAAGCCAGATTTGCTTTCTATTGATCTACAAAATATACAAAGAGGGTATTATTCCATTAATAATTAACACAAACAGAGTTCAAAAAGAAGTTTTGAACTCTTATTTACATTAAGAGCCAAAAACTAGCCCTGAGAGTGGTAAACACTTATCCAAGAAAGATGAACACTTGAATCATATACTGAATCAAACCAGTGGCTTATCAAACTGATCTCCAGGGTAGAGCTGTTTCACATCACCTACTGCCAGATCCTTTAACTGGAGATGCCAGGGATTGAACCTAGAACATTTTGCATGCCAAGCAGATGTGATACCATTGAACAACACACAAAAACTAAAGGAATTATGTGTATTGACTAGTGTTGTGCAAAAAAAATCAGTAAATTTCAGATTTGGGTTTATTGTTTGTTTTTTTTAAATTCTTTTATTGGGTTTTTTAGGATACATAAAAAGAAGAAGGGGAAATGGGAAGGCAAAATATTGAAACATAATTGGGTCCATGTCTGGACCAAGCCTCCATGAACATCCTCGAAAAAGAAAAAGTATTTTAATTCGTTGACAACTTAATATTTAAATCAGTTAATCTTACTATGTCAACACTATAAAGATTAAGTTTCTTACAAAGCTAATCATCACTATCCAAAGTATATGATCTTTCTCTCACTGTCATAATAGCTATACAGTAAAACTCACAGTTACTTAAACTGATATAATCTGAGTCTACTATTATTTCTTTAAGTATAAACAATTCTACTAAAATGAAGCATATCTGTTATAAAAGAGTTGCCATCACTGTCTGTGGTCATCTATCATCTTTCTTTGAAACAAGTTGGTTAACTTTGCAATAGACACATATTCATACATTTTTGTAATCCACTCTGATAACTCTGGTGTCTTCCTGTCTTTCCAGTACTTTGCAAACAAGATTCTGGCTGTGGTCATCACGTATTGGTACAGTTCCTTATTTACAATTTTAATCTGCAGTGGAGTCATTCCAAGCAGGAAAAAATTAGCTTCTACGTCAAAATTCACTTAAAACATCTCCTGTAATTCCACGTGTATCATCTTCCAATACTTCTGTGGTTTCTTGCATGTCCACCATAGGTGGAAATAGGTTCCTTCGGTTTCAGAACACTTCCAACAGTTTGCTTGGTTCGACTTATACATTGTTTGTAATTCCTTCAATGATTTGGTAATCATTTGTTCAAATTCTGTTTCCTTTTTCTCTTTTCCTTTTTGTATATAATCCATTCTTTATGCATGTATGACTTGTTGATAGGAAAACCATGGAATCTTTATTTTTCCATCTGTCAACTCTTGAAGTGACTTAATTTCCCCATCTTTCTTAAGGTCTTTCTTAAGGTAAATTAAAAAGTCATTTTTAGATCTACCTGCAAATTCAGTATATGCCTCTGTCAGTGACATCAACCCAGGCGGGGATGGACTGAGAGTCCTCTTTAATGCATTCCACACTTTTAATATTTGGAATGTCAAATTCTCCTGATTCTTTTTCCTTGGGATCGATAACGATTTGTCAGACCATAGCCAGTAATGGAACCCCTGCTCCAAACAAGTTTTCTCAAGTTTAATCTTACCATCTTAAAATCCACTCTGTCATTGCCACTAGAAGAAAAGAGCAAGAGTCCGGTAGCACCTTAAAGACTAACAAAAATATTTTCTGGCAGGGTATGAGCTTTCTGAAGAAGTGAGCTGTGGCTCATGAAAGCTCATACCCTGCCAGAAAATATTTTTGTTAGTCTTTAAGGTGCTACTAGACTCTTGCCCTTTTCTACTACTGCAGACAGACTAACACGGCTACCCACTGTGAATTGCCACTAGAGTAGCTGCCTGGTGGTATAACTTCAAATTTGGCACCGCCTACCCTTCTCAGCTTTTATCATCTTGTAATACAGCGAATCTTATTCTTGGTTTCTTGCCATTCCACACAAATTTATTAATAACACATTGCCACTTTGCGATTGTCTTGAGGGTTATTCCAATTGGTAGCGTCAAAAAAAAGAAAATTGAGTCTCGGTAGCATATTCATTTTAATCGTTTGCCATATGTCCCAACCAAGATATCTGAAGTCTGTTCCATCTTTGAAGGTCCTCTTTTATTTTAGCCCATAGCTCTTTATAATTCAGGTCAAATAGGATATCTGTACTTCTAGGAATTTTTATTCCTAAATATTTTATGCATTTCTTTGGAATTGTACATTGCAGCATATTTTGAATCTCCTCCATGGAGATATTAAATGTAATCAGATTGGTCTTTTGTTTATTCAGTTTATACTCTGAGTAGTAATTGAAGGTATCAATTTGATGCATAATCTCCTTCATTGAGGTCTTCAGATTTTGACATATTAACACCATATCATCTGCGTAGCTTCGGATTTTATATACTTGTTCCTCATACTTTATTCCTTGAATTTTTGGGTCAGCTCTAATTTTATTAGCCAACACTTCCATTGCTAAATTAAACAGTAATGGAGATAATGGACAGCCTTGCCTTGTTCCTTTTTCTATCTTCAGCTCAATTGTCAATATCCCTTTAATGAGCAATCTCACTTTCTGCGTGGAATATATGGCTTTTACAGCAGTCAAGAACTGTTCTCCTCAATCTACTTGTCTCAATATATTGATAAGAAAGTTCCCGGAAACATTATCAAAGGCTTTCTCTTAGGGAAGATAGAGCATTAAAAGGGGTTAGAGTTGGTAAATATGAATATAATTTGTTCTAGGGAAACTGAATTTTGTAGTCTGGGGTTCAGTTATAATTCCAGGAGAACTCTGGCCTCCATCCTCTTGCCAGCACTCAATGGGGTGGCCAAATCTTCTGATGCTGCCTGCAATGTCACTTCTGGCTAAGGTAGGCTAACTGCTGTGAGACAACAGCAGGAGAATCACTTCTGTTAAGACATCAGCAGGAGACTCACCACTGTGACACGAAGGCTTCACTGGCAACGTAATGACATTGCTGGCAACACACTGATGTCCTTTCCTGTGGCACCAGAAGATGTTAGCATGTTGTGACACTGGCCTTCACCCCCCTTCCCTGCCCACAGCAGGAACTTGGCAACCCTACTTCTGGCTGTGGGGCCCTAAGATTCACCCAAAACTCTATGGTAAAAATCTGTCAAGTAAAGAATTGTAACAGGGAGAAATTTTCTGACCCAGCCTACTACCGACTCTATTTCTTTCTTCTTACATGGTGTTTTCCTGTAGGGACGTATTCCAAAGCTTTCCTATATGCAGCCTGAACTGGTACACACCATTTTGTGAGCTCTTTACCCCCTAATTCTTACCTCTTCCTGTTGCATATGTGCCTGACGGAAGCAATCCCTTGCTAGTTTCCTCAACTTCGGGCAGTTTATTGCACTCATTTATAAGTGTTCCTCTCACATCTACAACTCTATTGTTTCTTTTAGACTACTTAGAATTATCGGAAGGGGGTGCATTTTCTTTAGACTTGTATGTACTTTCTGAGTTCAGTGCAGGCCTAGACAACTTTTCTGTTTCATTTTTTGGTTCTGGAAAAAACAGAAAGAAATCTTACTTGTTACAGGCTTTAGAACTACAGTGGACTTGTGTTTGTTTGCTTCCTCGAAGCTTAATAATAAGAAAGCTTCTCTCAGTATTCTTTCCAGAGGTTTGCAGAACTTATCTTCAGAGAAAATGCATATTACACGTTCAGTTTTCAGAGCGGTTTAACTAACATCAGTCCTGCAAGTGGGATACAAAAAGACACAGGGAAGTAAAATCAAAGAGCTGTTGATTTCAGTTTCCTTGGATGTTTACCCAATTTTCTTAGATTTTTTTTTTGTATGATACAGCCCCACACATAGCACCTGGCTGGCTAATGCCGCTTACCAAACAACATCTGACAGTTGTTTCCCTTTCCCTAAGAAGCAGATATTTAGGAAGGTTCTTCCAGATTTTTTTCTCCCTGAAGAGGAAGAAATAAAATATAATGGTATTTTTGTAGAAATTGGTAGAGATTTACAAGTCAGGGAAGGAATAAGGGAAAGCAACCATCAGAACAAGCTATATTTCAGCTGTGACATTAAAATATTTAGTTTGAGCGCTTGAAAGGAATGAAATTGATCATTTTATTACAGGAGCTGAGGGGCTGGTTCACATTAACGGAACAGATTAATGCTAATAGTCACCTTCTTGCAGGAATTGTATATACTTATGGACAGAGTGGAATACAAATTTATATTAGAAAAAAGCCTGCTGAATTTCCTGCACTAGTCCTGTCAATCACAATTTTAAACACGCATACATACAGTTTAGGGTCGTGCAAAAAAAAAAAAATCAATTAATTTCAGGTTCAGGTTTATTAGGCCCATTTTTTTCAGTAAACCCGAAATAAGCCAACTACTGATTCCAGGTAAATATTGGTATTCAGCTTGTTTCCAGGTTTACTGAAAAATTCAGGCCCATTATACTCTATGGAGAAAAATTTGAAGCTCCTGTGGGGGCGTTTTTGGAGGCAGAGTTCCCAAATTCTCAGGGTAGCTTGAATGGTCTCTCCTTGCATGAACCCCGAAGGTTGGTGAAGATTGGGTCCGGGGGTCCAATTTTATGGGGTATCAAAGGGGTAGCCCCCATTCCCCATAGGAAAGCATTGCAAACTTCACAGTGTTTTCCTATGGGGAATGGGGCCCCATAAAATTAGATCCCCTGACCCAATTTTCACCAAACTTTGGGGTTCATGCAAGGAGAGTCCCTTCAAGCTAACCTGAAAAATTTGGGAACTCTACCTCCAAAAATGCCCCCACAGGAGCTTCAAAAGGAATTTTATATAGACTACAGTGGCTCTATTTCACATGTGCTGGGAATTGCTAAGCCAACTTTCTCATCGTTAGTTTCAATGATCCCATGCAAAGCAATAGGAGGACAGGTCTAAGTTCCAGTGGAAAAGCGGAGAGGTGTGTGCACATTGGTGCACAGGCCAATGCCTCCTTCCCCAAGAATTCATGCAAGCCCTACATAACCAGACACCAACCCAATCCAGCAGCACAGCAAACCACATAGAGAACTCTAACAGAGCTGAGACTCTTTACAAAAACCCTGAAACACAAAACACCACAATAAAATCAAAAGTGTGGGCACTTTTGCCATCCCATATGAAACAACAATCCTACAGTATGAGCAGGCTGGAGGCTAAACACCAGCACCAAGGCACACTTTTGTAGCACATGCTCTGGTGGCACGCTCTGGTGACGAAACACTTGAATAGCTTCATTATTGTTGTAGCCAGTCTGCTGGTTTCTGCTGTGTAGAAATGTGTCCACACTCCACTTTATTTTAGGGATCTATGATAAAGTGGTGTGGTTCCTGAGCAAGTTTGGAATGAAACAGAGGGTGGAATGTAGTTGAATAATCAGAGGTAATTTTATTGAGTGAAATATCAGAATAGCATATATACAGTCAAAATGATATCAGGCATGCATATAGCTCCAAATACCAAAATGCTAGAAATGGAGGGATGCTATCCCTCTGGTGGAGGCAGGGAATTGGAGTGGCAGAGGGAGAAAAAAAAACCCAGCCATTGTGCCTTTCTAGGAATTACTGGAAACTCTATGATAAAACCATTGCATTTTTGGTGATTCCTAAAGAGGACTGATGTTGTGTATAGGCAGGGACCTGGCAGCAGTGCTGAGTTTCTGACTTGAATCACTGCAACTGAGATACTGTGCCGAGCAGAGCCTGACACTGATTTTACTCTTGCTGGGAGTGCCTGGCGGCACACAGATAAGTACGAAGCAAGCACACCCCAGTAAAGGAACCTGGTCACTCACCTACATGAGTTTCTGGCCCTCAAGGTCTTGGCTGTGGGCCATGGGTCTCTCCGAAGTTCAGGAGGCTGGAAACTGGGACCTAGAAAGGAAAGCTTCCAAAACGCAGAGTTTGTCAGGAAGGAGTCTCTGACACAAATATCAGAGCTGGCAGGAATTCAGCAAAGTTGCTACCATGAGAAGCCTGGCAGCCAGCCTAGCATTTATTGCCCTCTGCATCCTCCAGCTGTTCCATATCACTTGGTGATTCTTCCTCCTGTGAGAACTTACGCTATTTAGCTAACTGCCTAGCCGAACGTCTCCTCTCCTGCAATGCAAGCTGAGCCTTCAATCTTCTCCCACTGGCTGGGGGGATGCTGGAGATGATAGGTTTCCCTTTCTCTGCTCCTGCTCCTTCATCTCAGAGGGACAGCCCTCCTCCCCTGATGCTGGCTCAAAGTTCTGGCCCTGTTGTTCTGGTGAGTGCTCAGAGGGTGTAGGGCCTTGCTCTGATATTTCTTCGTCCTCGGAGGAGGAAGGCTCAGGCTGACTCACGACAACTGATGTCACTTCTAGTAAAAACCCAGAAGTGATGTCAGTCCTCTTTAGGGATTGCCAAATCTCTATGGTTTTACATGCACGATGTCACTTCCTGATTTTCCTGGAAGGGACATCCTGCCTTAGGCCAACAGCTGCCCCCCATGTCTCCACTCCTCCTGGTCTCCCGCTGGCTGAGCCTGGCAACCCTATGAAATGAGATGCTAGATATTCCTGTGTGGCAATACCCTTGTACTTTGTACTCTGAATCCAATAGGTTCCACTCTGCCTACCGTTGTAGGAAGAGGGGCATAGCAACACCAGCCTTTTTGGTCTCCACACCATGCAGCACAGCAACTGTTCCTGCCTTACACAGTATACAAGCAAAGCTTTTGCCTCTTTCTCCAAAGGGATTAAAAATCTGGAGAGGCTCTAAAGTTAGAGTTTTTTTAAAAACACCTCTGTTTCTGCCCCCACCTATCTTCTGCCATAGTGCCATTATTAGTTTATTATTAATAATTTATGGGTATGAAACATATCTTCATTTGTTAAGGATCCTGAATTTGGATATCACATCAAGCTGGAGGTTCCAAAACCCAGGAAATCTTCAGTTGTGAGTCATTTCATTTCACTCGAGAAATGAAAGAGTGCAAGCCTAAGGATTTCATTCTTGTTCATCTCACAAATAAATTGTGGCTTGTTCATGACATCTGACTAAATACTGAGATGGATCACTGGTGTGACTCATCAGTGTCTCCTACTCTGAGAGACCGTGGGTCTACAGGAAGAGAAGTATCTTATTTCCCACATGTTCTACTGAGATTCTTTTAATTGGAGATACAGTAGGGTTGTGGGAGGGGAATCAGTAAATTTTGGGTTCAGGTTTATTGGACTTTTTTCAGTAAACCCAAAATAAGCTGAATACCCATACCGGTAAAGGGGTATTCAGATTTAATTCTGGGTTTACCAAATTGGGCCCATTTTAGTCAAAGTTCCTGTGGGGGCATTTTTGGAGGTAGTGTTATGAGCAGAGAGTATTACAAGCTCATATAGCCAGAAATCATATAGAATAACAACTTAGAATTGTATAATGTTTGCTACGAATGATAATTATAAAGGATTTTTTGCTTAGAAATTGACTGTAGTCTGACAGAATGCAAGACACAGGGCTTGAGCCAGCGACCTTCGCTTAATATAAATAAAGATAAGGGCACATACTTCTATTTTTTTATATTCTGGATCACTGCCCAATAGCCTTGCTACCGTCCTTCACCTGTCATAATAAAATTAAACAAAATCCATCATAAAGATCTAATTGTATGTTTATATTATAACAGCCTTGAAGATAACAGTTAAAGGCTATGGTCTTAGATATGATAGGTGTGAACAGTCCTTGAAAAATGGTATAAAAAGAGCTGAAGAGAGTCTCTTCAGAAGTCTTGTAAGTAGACTTCTCGGACAGTAGGTTGTGTGAAAATGGAAATCTTATGATCTGTGTATTTTATGAGCTAAGCCTGTTTAAGTTTGAATACCTTTTGCACAGTCTGACTTTGAATTGCATTGAAACTTTGAATTGTATTGTAATGTATTTAAACAGTTCAGATTTGAAACTGATAGTTTCAAATTTTTGAAATGTTTGAAACTCTGAAATGCGTTGACACTGTCTGACTTTGAAATGTATTGAAACAGAAACTGGAATTGTTAAAGTTTAAGTTTAAGTTTGAAATGTTTGAAACTGTCTGAAATGTATTGAAACTTGTAGAGATTAAGTTTGAATTTCACTGAAAACTGTTTGCGTATGTGAAGTGCTTATAACTGTTGAATGCATTGCTTGCTTATGTGAAATGCTTATGGCTTCAATGAAATAGCTTGCTTCGCATTGCTGTGCATGTTTTGACATTATTTGACTATGTTAAATTCTGCATTTCATTCTGTATTCTGTCACTGCCTATCATTGCCTTTATACTTTGAAATATAACAGTTGTACTGCATTGCCTAGATATTTCTGTTATACTCTGCTTTAAAGTTCTGGAACTCGCCTTTATATTACTGAAGTTTAGCAATAAAAAGAATCTTTTTGATTCAAGTGGTTGCCCCGCATACTTTGGCTACATAGTCTAACAAAGAACCATATCTCTTAGTGAGATATACGTCTTATAGATTTCATTACAGATACAGTATCTGAGCCCATTTCAGTAGCTTGAAGGGACTCTCCTTACATGAATTTTCAGGGTAGCTTGAAGGGACTCTCCTTACATGAACCCCAAAGTTTGGTTAAGATTGGGTTAGGGGGTCCAGTTTTATGCGATCACGAATGTGTTGCCCCCTCCTCCATAGAGAAGCATTGTAAATTGGTGTCGACTCCTTCAAGACCCTATAAAATTGGACCCAGACCATAGAGAAGCATTGTAAATTGGTGTCGATCCCTTCAAGACCCTATAAAATTGGACCCCAGACCCAATCCTCACCAAACTTCAGTACCTTAAGTACCTTGAAGCTACCCTGAAAATTTGGGAACTCTACCTCCAAAAATGCCTCTCCCAGAGCTCATCAAACAAATTCCCATAGAGGAAAAGCCTGGAGAAAGCCAAAGCCCAAAAAAGCTGAATACCTACTCGGCTGATTTGGTGATCGGCTATCTGGCTTTGGCTTTATTCCCAGTTTTAATAATTGGGTTTAATCCAAAATAAGCCATAAAGGCCTTTTTGGGGTTTATTTTCGGTTCGGGTTTATTAATATGCACAACCCTAGATACCAGGGGTTGAATATGGACTTTTATGAATGCAAACATGTACTCCAGACCTCAATGCTATGGTTTGCACCCAAAACCCCACTGTTAAGTAAACCAAATTCCTAGCTAACTCACACTGACTTTGACATACACAGAGTACCAGTGCTAATGTATAAATAGCTTTGAATGATTAAAAGTGTATATGCCACATAAATATGAAACAATGTGTCCCTATTGAAGCTGCTGAAAATGCAAAGAGTTTTGTCATGGCAACTCCAGTAGTGACTTTCAAGAAGATTCTGATTAATAGACAAAGGGTCTGCCTGCAGTTACTGGCCAGAATAGACAAAATAGCAACCAGCCTTGAGATCAAAGATGCTATCAGATAAATAAGATTAACAATGAAGTATATAGAGATTGCCATAAAGCCTGGCTTGTGAATCACCTTGAAACCTCTGTCTGGCCACTGTCATGCATCTTAGGTACTGATGTTTCCCAGCATGCTGTTATGAAGCTGATGTAGCTCCCTATTGTTTTCACACTCATAATTCTAACTTGACAATGATATTTAGGCTGCAGAAGAGCTTTAATTTTTCTCCCAGTCTGTTCAAGCTGTTATGATAGAACCATTGTTGATTCTCATTGTTCATGCTAACATCTTCTACATTCTTATCACTGCTAAAATAAGTTTATAAAGCACTGTAAAAATCTACAATGATATCTCTATTCAGCTCTCTTAAACTCTATTGTCTGTGTCCAGGCAATTTCCATGCTTGCCAAATGGTCAGTGTTCCTCTGTACTTTTAACTGAAATCTGGAGCACCTATGCACATATCTCTTCTTGAAGTGATTGATTCCAGTGTTTATCAAGAACAGTGCATTACAGAGTAAAATGGTGCTTTGTTTCTTTTTCACAATCTTTCCCTCCTTCTCCAATTCCTTAATAGTATCACTCAGTAGGAGCACTGTTCACTGTTTGCTTGAACAAACTACCATAAAGTGCTCAATGACCTGCAATCCCATAACGTTCAATTACTCCCTTGGACTGAATGACAAAAGAAAGGTGACTATTAATGACTCTAAAAGCATCAAATGAGATCAATAAACCATCAAAGCCTTGACCCCAGGGGACCTTTTAACATTCCTCTTTGCACACAGTTTCTTTTCAGAGAAGATTGTATTTGAAAATGAAATCCTCCATCTGTTAATGGCTTTTTAGGCCCCTTCGTGCACATTAAGTAAAGGATAATTAGCACCTGCACATCTTGGAAGGTTTGGAAAATGGTGTTTGACAGAGCTGCCATGCAATATTTCCTTGTCCACATGTCGATAGATGGTACAACCTTTCAGCCGCAAAATCTTTTGCCACAAAAATAAATACTGGCAGTGTCACCCTTAGGGTGGGGGAAGGCCGGGAGTCATGTGGTCTGGCCAGCATTGTCCTTGGGGAGGAGGCTGGGAGCAGTGAGCAATGGTGGTCCCAGTAGCATCACCCTTTTGGGGGGGAGGGTTGGGAGCCATGGAGTGTGGCAACAAAGCCCAATTGCTGGCAGTGGGGCCCCCACCCCTATTGCTGTAAGGTAAGCTATGGGGAGATGGAATTTCCCACTCCCCTGTGAATTGCATGGGCCTCCCCCTTGATGAGCTGGCAAGAGAGTGGGGCTGGGGGAAAGTGGCCTGGAGCCGTGATGGGGAAAAATGGGATTTCCCTGCCAGTTTCATGAGCTGTGGTGAGGTAGAAAGAGAGGGAAGAAGGCAGCTCCCAGCAGAGACCTTGGTGCACCCACCTGGAGCAGTCTGGGTGAGCCACCAACGGGGGGGGGGGAGAGGTGGCTCTGACAGGCCTGGCAGCAGTCGGACTGGAAGGTGAGCTGTGGGGAGGGGAGATGGGACCCCCCCTGCATATTTCTCAGGCTTTCACTTGTTTCTCCTAGCAATCATAGAGTCTGGGGAATTCCAGTGGTTGCCCATTCCAGCACTTGTGCCTTGGCAAACAAATATCCATAATTTTAAAAAATAGCCTACAGTGTCTAGGTAACCGCAGAAATAAGCAGGAGTGAGAAAATGGACATCGGCATAAACTATGGGCGGGCTGAGAGGCTCGAGCCCCCTAAACTTGGCCAGGGAGGGCTGATCCCCCCCGGGCAACCAGTGCCCACATGAGGGGCTCAGTTACAATGGCAACTGCAGCACAGTCCTGTCCTACCTTCCTGTTGTATCATATTACAATTTCCATGATTCTTTGGGGCTTTGTTCCTTTTTGCTAGTATGTATTTATGTGTTTATTAAGAATTTATACATTGCCTGTTCCTATGGCCCAAAGAAAAGATCTTGCCACTGAATTCTGCAGGTTTGTTCTCACCCACAACTACTTCAGGTTTGGTGAGGAGTTATACCTTCAAATAAGTGGCACAGCCTTGGGCACCCGCATGGCTCCACAGTATGCCAATATTTTCATGGTGGATCTAGAACAGCATTTTCTGAACTCCTACCCATTGGCACCTCTCCTTTACTTGAGATTAATTGATGACATTTTCTTTGTCATGGCAAAGAAGCCATCAACAGATTTCACCAGGCTTTCAACAACTTCCACTCCACAATTAATCTAACTATGAATTTCTCTGAATAAGAAATAAGCTTCCTGGACACCACAGTATGGATGCATGAGGGACACACAAGCACCACATTATACTGGAAACTGACAGATCAGCAAACATATCTACATGCCTCCAGGTATCTACATGCCCCCAACCATATCAAAGAATCCAAAGACTATAGCCAAGCCCTACGCTATAGTCACATCTGCTCTAACCCCTCAGAGATACTCACTTGAAGGAGCTACAGCAAGCATTTTTGCAACTACAATATTCTGCTGTTATGGTAAAAAAAATGATCGGAAAGGCCAGAATGATACCCAGGCACAGCTTCCTACAAGACAAACACAAAGAAAATGACAATAGAACACCTCTGTTGGTCACATACAGCTCACAACTCAATCCAGTCCAACATATTATTATTAAAGACCTACAACCAATTCTGGATTGTGGCACTTCCTTCTTCAGAGAAGAAAGTTTCTAATGTGAAGCAAAAGCCAGGCTGACAGTACCTGTCTCATGATGTGGCAATGGAAAAAGCATATTGTAACATCTGTCGCTTAGCAGCAAATGATATGAATGTTTCTCTTCCAAACACATCAAGAGACAAGGATGCACATGGAACTTTTGTTCAAAATGGCTTCTCAAACTGAAAGAAGTCACTGTTTAGATTTCAGACCTATCAGAATTCTAACTTGCACCATGCAGCTGTCCAAGCTATAGCCTCTGTTAAAGCAGGAGTAAATGTACAGAGCAAGTTTTCAGAAGGCCAGCAGAAGCAAATGCGAGATGCTAGAAAGGCACTGCTTACAATTTTAGCGGTAAGGTACCTTGCCTGTCAGGGCACTGAAATATGCAGCCATGATGAGGAAGAGTCAAACCTGAAACAGCTCTTGCTACTATATGCTGCAGATGTTCCACAGCTGAAATCATGGTTGAATCGTACGAACTACAAATGGATTTCGCCTACCATTGTGAATGAAATACTTGAGATCATGGCTCACAATGTTCTACATACACTAGTGACAGAGATTAAAGCAGCTGTTTATTACAATGTAATTGTTGATGAGACCACAGATATCACCACACAAGAACAGGTTTCATTTTGCTTCCACGTTGCTACAGAGGATAAGTTTGTGGAGGAATTCTTTTTTGGATTTTATGAAACTGAATCCACCACTGTTAAAACTCTCTTTTCTATTTTGAAAGATGTACTCTGTCACTTTGATCTTTCTCTTGAAAGATGTTGTGGCCAAAGCTATGATGGAGCATCAAATATTGCTGGACATCTTAGTGGAGTAAAGGCTGAGGAGTCAAGAGCACTATATGTTCATGGTTTTGCACATGTGGTGAACTTAGTGGTACATGATGTGTCAGAAAACGTTACTATGTGTAGAAATTTCCTGAGTGAGTTATCTGACGATCACCTTTGTGATAATTTCACCAAAATGTATAGCTTTGTTTAAAGCTTTGTTTTTCAGCAGGCAGAGAACATAAATATGAGACACTTTTGCCCCACTTAGTGGACTATAAAAGCAGCTTCCTTACTGTCTGTGGCTTCAAATAATAGGGAGTTGATTCAGTTCTTTGAGAATGTATCATAAGAAAAGAACATAAAAAAGCCATGCTGGATCAGACCAAGGCCCATCAAGTCCAGCAGTCTGCTCACACAGTTGCTAACCAGATGCCTCTAGGAAGCCCACAAACAAGATGACTGCAGTAGCATCCTGCCTGTGTTCCACAGCACCTAATATAACAGGCATGCTCCTCTGGTAGTGGTGAGAATAAGTATGCATCATGACTAGTATTTGTTTTAACTAGTAGCCATGGATATCCCTATCCTCCATGAGCATGTCCACTCCCTTCTTAAAGCCTTCCAAGTTGGCAGCCATCATCTCATCCTGGGGCAGGGAGTTTCACAATTTAACTACGTGTTGTGTGAAGAAATACTTTCTTTTATCTGTTTTGAATCTCTCACCCTTCAGCTTCAGCAGATGACCCCACATTGTAGTATTATCTTTCCATACCATGCATAATTTTATACACCTCTACCATGTCTCCCCTTAACCACCTTCTTTCAAGCTAAACTGCCCTAAGTGTTTTAACCACTCCTCATAGGGCAGATGCTCTAGTCCCCTGATCATTTTGGTTGCTCTTTCCTGCACCTTCTCAAGCGCTGCAATATCCTTTTTGAGGTGTGGTGACCAGAACTGTACACAGTATTCCAAGTGTGGTCTCGCCATAGATTTGTACAAGGGCAGTATGATATCAGCAGTTTTATTCTCTATTCCTCATCTAATTATGGCCAGCATGGAATCTTCTGAAAAGAGAGGAGATCCTGGGGCAAAAGCAGATGCATATGCACAAAATTGTTAAGGTTTGCTACTTGTGTTTGGTCATTTGGACACATTAAATGCAGCTCTTCAAAAAAGTAATCTACAGTTCCATCAACCCGAGCTTCTTTTTGTTTCTGCAAAGGAGAGTACAAAGCAACTGCGGAACAACTTTGACCAGTTCTGGTCACAGACAGTCATGACATCCAGGTGTGATCCTCACCAGTTTCAATCCCCTAAGGATTTCTACAGGAAAATCTTTTATGAAGTCATTGATGATATCTACAGCAGTTTACACAATCACTTTTCTTCAGATGTGTCACACAATTGAAAAGTTTGCCATAGGAGAAGATGATAGTACATACATTCTAAATGTTTATAAAACTGACTTGGATGCTGCCTGACTACAGCTTCATTGGGATATGTTTTTGGATATTGCAAGGGAGAATATTTGATTTTACTGTAATTTTTAAAATGTAAATAAACAGTTTGCAATGTTAATTAAAAGTTAAAGTTGTATTTCAGCTGTCTGAAGATCATTTGTTGAAGCCCCCCTAAATTTCTGGGGAGCCCCTCCCTAAATCCCCCATGGGCCCCCTTTGTGATGTCACTGGCTCCTCCCTATGATGTCCTAGCAATGCTTCTTGCCCAGCCCCAGACCCTCCCCCTGGGAAATTGGAAAGTCTATGCCCCTGAAAATGGATGTCCTACCAGATATGTCTGTAGGAAGGATTTCTACCAAGAGCATTTTACAAGACAGGCACTTTTGTTCCAGCACCCAGAATGGAGACAGGAGTTACAGACATTTGGTTCAATTATCTTTTATTAACATTTGATCTACATCACTAAAACTTTTGAACCTTCTTGACAGCATTCGGGCCACTTACACTGGCGTAAGTGGCCCAGACACTGGCACGGGGGGGGGGGGCAGAGCACCGGAGCAGCGCCTTCCTGGCATCCTAAGGGCTTTAACTCTTAATGCTCAGGAATGCGCTGTTAGGGTATATTAGATGGTCCATTGGGTTTGTAGATTTTTATTATAATATTAAAGGATGGAATGGTTTTAAACTGCTGAATTTTACATTTGTTGTTAGTCACCCTGAGCCTCGCTGTGGCAGGGAGGGGGATATAAATCAAAAGAATAAATAAAAAATAAATAAAGATGCCCAGTAGTTGCTGCTGGGCCTCACCCTGATTAGTCTCCAGGGAAGGAGAGAGGGGAGCAGGGGTGGATTGGAAGGCCAGTCCATAGTTTTGTGAAGGGCTATGCTCCTTACTTGTTTCCCCTGCCTTTTACTGACAGAAACCAAGGTTTGAAGGCTGGCAATAGTGTTGTGGTTGCCTAGCAACCCCCACAATGGCCACTGAAATCTCATAGGACATCCAGTTCCTAAAGCTACAGGTGTTGCTTCTATTATTTGTGTGTGGAGCGGTTAACCTCCAATATATTTTTTTCAGATTTTTCGGCAAACCTTGGTTGTTTCTAAGAGTTGTATAAAGACCAGTCTTTTATGTTCATGGCTCCAATCTCTAAATTTAAGTATCTATAAATGGGATCACACTATGATGCTGCGGAATGGGGCAGGATCAGCAGGACATGATCCCAAATGAACATGAGTCCATTCTTTCCGCACATAAGTTTACTTTTACTTTATGCACATGTAAAATAAGTCATGGTACTAAAGAGCACCAGCATTTCAGTGATTCTGTTTGGGGGAAGAAAACTGAAAATGGAAATAAAGTTTCTAAAGAGACTTCAGCACAATTATACTACCATCTCAGCCATCGAGCATTCTTCTTCTGTTTATAAAATTGCCAGTGAGTACGATTTTTAACAAGTTTTTTAATGTAATGAGCAATTTATATAATAAGTATCTGAAATGTGCTATGATAGCTCATTGAAATACCAGACAGCTAAATGTATCTGAAGAGTTTCTATGACATCTACAACCTTCCTTGGGGAGTACATGTTTTGACAGTGTGGTTGGTAAGTAAAAATTAAGCATTGATAAAGAGGAATCTACCCAGGAGGAAGTACACAGTACATCTTAGATAACGAGAGAGAGAGAGAGAGAGAGAGAGAGAGAGAGAGAGATTGTCCTTTAGGAAACCAATTGAGAAATGTTTTTTTGCCTTAGTGAATCTCTTAGCTTTGCTCAAAATCCTTCAAAGGTTTCACCTGAGGAATAACTTGAATAACTGTTTATAGTGAAATCAAAGCCCTGTTCAGACAAGCATTTTCATGATGTGTAATAGAAGGGCATGCTATCTGTGATATATGTAGTTTCTATACTTTGTGAAATGGGGGAACACACATATTTTCCATGTGCCCACAGTTTTGGTACAGACATGAGGTTGGAGAACCAAAATTGTACATCTGAACATCATCCTCATCCTCACCACTTCAGTTTTAGCCAAAAGTCTTTAGACTTGCCTTAAGATTTCACAATTTATTTTACCTAAGAACCTGCCAATACTCTTCTGTTTAGGTAAAAGTTAGGTAGTGACTCTAAAATGTGTTGTGGACAATTTGATTTAAAAAATAGGGCAGGCTTGCAAGCTTAAGAGCCTAGACCTAAACAAACATTTACTTCAACGGGATGATTTGCAACATGGTGCATGAATATGATTTTTTTTTACAATATTTCAAATTTTCATGAAATATGTTTTCATGTTTTTTTTGATCAAATAACCTACTTTTGTTTTTTTTCTGGTCATATTTTAAAACCACTTTTATATTAAATGCCACATTATGTTCAAGGCCTCCAAGAAGAGAGGACCGGGGGGACAAAATGAGGGGAGTCCAAGTCATTTGGAGGGCCCCTGCAGCCAGCATCATAATTGTGTAAAACTCTTCCTTGAAATTGTCTGTTCAGATGTTTACAGAAAATGAATCCTCCACTCCACATCGCTAAGTTCATGACAGCACATTTTGAGATACATTTCTGTGCCCACTAACGCTCATGGAGTGACCTAAGTAGATTTATTTAACAAAAAGCTTACCAGCTTCTAAATCCAGAGTTTTTACTTGTGGACTCATTTATTGTCATGTCAGTTTTCAGGCAATTGGCAACATTTATTGTCAAAAACTGAAAACAGAAAATGGAAGGTATTAATCCAACAAATAGGACTGTGCATATTATAGTAACTAGTATTCTGAGTTTCAAGAAGCAAGAATGAGGGAAAGGTCACCACTGAGAAAGACACAAACAATGTTTTACTGCTAATTGTAATGTTTAAAAGCCCACTGCATGCTTTCTACAGGGATTTTACTGAATTTTGTGACTATACACATTGGTTCATTTCAAAACTTAGAGTTACTGTTTTGGTTTCTTGGCTGTCATGATGAAAAGTGCAGTTATCTTCTCCCTCCCTCTCTCTGCACAAGCTGGACTAGGTCAAACAACTACGGGCAGTTTGGCCTTTAGAAAGCTCTGTGTGTAATGGGATGGGGTCAGGGCACCTTTGCAACATCCCAATGTCCCTGCTGTATGTCTGATTAGTGAGAATATGTGTTTAGCCTGCAGTGGGTCAGATTGAACTCCCATTGAAAAAGCCAACTCCCAGTCTGGGAGTGCCCCTGGATTCTTTGCTGACCCTTGATAGTAAGGTAAACAGAGGTGGCTAGGAATGCTGTTTTACTAGATCAGGCTGCTCCTGGAGAAGATGGACCTAGCCATTGTTGCACACATCTTAGTAGCATCCACATTGAACTGGTGCAAGGGATTTTATTCATTCATTCATTCATTCATTCATTCATTCATTCATTCAATTTATAACCCGCCCTCCCCAGCCAAGACCAGGCTCAGGGCGGGGAACATCACGCATATAATATTAACGGTAAAAGTAATAATTCTAAAATTAAACAATAAAACCCAATTAAAAACCATTAAAAACTCCAGATGGCGTTTAATTTGGCCCATAGTGCCCGGAATAGGCAGTAGGTTGTTCCCCCCCATGAGAGTTACATAGAACAAGGGGGGGGGGGATAGGGAGGCCAGCAAAGGATGATACCCGCAGCTGTCCTCAACTGTAGGCCTGGCAGAAAAGCTCTGTCTTGCAGGCCCTGGGGAACTCTTTAAGGTCCTGCAGGGCCCTGATGTTACCAGACAGAGCATTCCACCAGGCTGGCACCAGGGAAGAAAAGGCCCTGGCTCTCGTCGAGGACAGCCACACACTCTTAGGGCCAGGGACCACCAGTAGCTTGTTAGCTGATGATCGTAAAGATCTTCGGGGGGTATACCAGAAGAGGTGGTCCCGCAGATATGAAGGTCCCAGGCCGTGTAAGGCTTTAAAGGTCAAAACCAGCACCTTGAACATGATCCGATACTCCAGCTGGAGCCAGTGCAGTTGGCAGAGCACTGGCTTTATATGATCTTGGGGCGAGACCCCTGTAAGGAGTCTCGCTGCCGCATTCTGTACCAGTTGGAGCCGCCAGATCAGTCTCAAGGGCAGCCTTACGTAGAGCGAGTTACAGTAGTCTAGCCTAGAGATGACCGTCGCATGGATCACCATGGCTAGGTCAGGGCTAGGTCAGAGATAGGGCGCCAGGTGCCGGGCCTGGCGTAGATGAAAAAACGCTGTTTTGACCACAGCTGCAACCTGGGCCTCCATAGACAGGGAGGCATCCAAGATTGATGTAGAGTAGCCTTTGAAAGTGATCTGGAAACTTCAGCTGGTTCCCAAACCCTAGTTGGAGGGTGGATTCCCCACCCTGAGCTTCCGTTGCTGCCCTCCAAGTGGAGGACTTTTAAGGAACTCACCACCATCATGAACATGATGGTGTCACTTCCAGAGAAAATCTGGAAGTGATGGCAGTAGTTGTAGGAATCACTGATGATGTACTCCACCATGTCCCTGCCCCCAGTGCTCTGCTGGTTGCTGGGCTTAGCCTGGCAATGCTAGTTGAGAACATGGCAACCAGAATGTGAATGGAAGCATGCCACAGTGAGCGTGTAACACAATTTATAATGACTATGCTGGCTAACAGTTTGTTTCCAGGTTCAGTACAGAGTACTGTTGTTGACCTTTAAAAATCCAAATGGTTTTGTCCCCAAGTACAGGACAACCTTGGCCCATATAAATCTTATTGTACTCTGAGATTGTCCGACCTTGGAAGGATGGAAAGTTGAGTCAACCGTTAGCTGGCTAGCTGAAACTGACTTCCATCTGGATCAAACTCAGATCATGAGCAGAGCTTTGACTGCAGTACTTCATCTTAACACTCTGAACCATGAGGCTCTATTGGTAACAAGCATTTCTAATGAAAAGGCAGCATATAAATGTATGCTTTTGCCCCTTTTGGTGATTGTGGTTAAACATAAAGCAGTATTAAGAAACCCCCAAAAGGCTTCCTTTAAAAAAAGCCTTGTCCCTCACCCCCAAACAAATAAAAAGGGGAAATTCTAGCAAAAAATGCAAATAAGATGAGCTATCAAGACATTTGGGAAACAAATTCCTAAATGCAAACAAGCAAGCCAATGTGTCTTTACATACTATGGATGTTCTTTCAAATCTTAACTAATCTGTACTTTAGGTAAATGGATTTTGTATTATACTGTGTATTGTATTTTAATCTGTGTTAGCCACTCTGAGCCTGGAATTGTTGGGGAGGGTGGGATATAAATAAAAATGTATTATTATTATTGTTATTGTTATCATCATCATCAGAATCCAAACCCAGTACACCCTTTAACCTTAGAAGAGCAAATTAATCCATATGTGCTCTGTCACCCAGTGGAACTACGTGAAATGAACAGGTAAATGGTGATTCTGCTCCTGGTTATGTGGGATCCAGAAAGCCATCCACAGACAGTTGTTATAGTCTCTGCTTAGGGCAGCCCCCTTCTGGTGTGAGGAGCATTGACCTTGCATCACCAGTTGGAGGAGTGGAGAATTCCCTTTGGGGTTTGACCCCTGAGGTGAAGTATCTGTAAGGGATCTGAGCGCAGTAGTGTTTAGCAATATGCTTCAATAATGTTTGTTCTCTCCCTTATCTGTTAGAGCACTTTGCTCCCTTGTTGTACAAACGGGCATTTGTCTAGAGTTCCCGTTGTCTGGGAGATTCTTCAGATCCTCACTCTGCCGTGGAAGCTTATGGGTAACCTTGGACCACTCACACATTCTTAATCTAACCTACATCACAGGGTTGCTGTGGGATTGCCCACTCTGGCTTGAGATATTCCTGGAGATTTGGGGCACAGCCTGAGGATGGCAGAGTTTGGGCAAGGGAGGGAACTCAGCAGGGATATGATGCCATAGAGTCCAACCCCAAAAGCTGCTATTTTATCTGGGGCAACTGATCTCTGTAGTGTGGATATCAGTTGTAATTCTGGGAGAATACCAGGCCCAATCTGGAGGTTGGCAACCTTCAGAAGGATTTTTGTTTCTCCTAGATTCTATGGTGTATCATAGAGCATGCCCTCTGAAGCTGAAATTTTCTTCAGGGAAACTGATCTCTGTTGTCTGAAGATCAGTTGTAATTCCAGGAGAATTCCAGTCCCCACTTGGAGGTTGGCAAACCTACATGTGAGCTAAAATAGGGGAAGAAGAATGATGTAAGCTGCTTTGGGGAGAAAGGCAGGGTATAAATGAAGTAAATTAATTAATACTAAACTCCCCCTTTATGTTTTTAATGTATGTGACATGTTGATGACATGAGTTCAGAGACATAGTCCTATGCCACTGCCCTATCATCTGAATTGTTTGTGTGTCCTGGCTGAGGTTTATATAGTGCTTTGGAGATATGTGATTGATTGAAGACTTACAGTGGCACACAAAACTGAGTTACATCCTTCTAAGTCAATTGAAATTAATGGGCTTGGAAGGGTACAACTCTGCTTAGGATATCTCTGTTAATTAATATCTGAATGTGGACAAGGACTTGGGGCTAGGGTGAAGGTTTGCGGGGTGGGGGGGACTTGTATTTCATTCTGTTTTGTATATAGTATATGGCACTTTAAAAAGATATGCCATCATTGTTGCTGGCATAATGCTGAGCTGGTGCTGGTGGTGGGACAAAGGCTGGGGAAGCTTAAGGGGCTGACTAAGCCTGCCATGGCCCAGCACATCCCTGATGCCACCCAGTTCTGCATGGGCGCCAGATTTACACTGGTGCTGCATTAGCCAGTGTATCTCCAGATGTACCAGAGTATCTCCCACCTATGCCGGTGTATTGTCCACATATGTCACTGTGGGACTTAGCTGCCATCCTAAGCCATTCAGAGGCAGGGCTCCAGTGATTCAACCTCCATCAGTCTGATGTTTATTTCTTTGTGTGGTCAAGTGTGACCTTGGGAAAATTTAGCGTTTTTTGACCAGCAACAAATGGAGCTGAATAAGAAGCATCTCAGAACTTTCCATGGCTTCAACATCTAGAGAACTAGTAAATAATAGGATAAAGGTTTGTTCTCCAGGGGACAGTTCTATGAACTACAAACAAACTCTTTTATATTGCCTGTTAAAAATACCATCCAGTTTTTATTGTTAAACAGGTCACTAAGGACTAGAATGGACAAATGAAAGGTCCCTGATAGCAATATTTTACTCTAGTTTCATTGCTGGTTGATAGCAGAAAAGGGAATTAAGTATCTAAAACTTCTCTCCATGAATTTTATTCTGTGCCTTAAGTTGCACTGTGTATGCAGTCCACTACTTGCAAGGTGGTAGTGATGAGTTGCCACAATGACAGAAAAGAAAAGTCCATTGTTTTTGATAGTCTTTCAATGAGGAACCTTCCAGAGGTGCTGGTTTGGTCTGTATACCAATGATGTTTAACAAGAGAAGCACGGTACCCAAGGGAGCTATAGGCATACAATAGTCAGAATGTTTCTCAGTCTTCACTTATAGAAAACAGTTTTGGAATTTGGAAGAACTAGTGGGTTTGATAAGGACTAATGTCACAGTCACAGAGATTTAATTGAAATTCTCCAAATCAATGATAAGAGAGTCTATGTTTGCAAGTTGACAATATCACAAAATGTACCTTTTAGAAACTGTGATGGCATTAGGACTTGGATGACAGAAAATACAATACATCTGAAGATAGGAAGACACGGAGCAATGGGAAAACTATTCAAATGCACCAAAACTGTGTCAATTGCACATAACATTATTTATTAACTATAATATATAAGGAGAAACATTCTTGTTCTCAAATATATGTTCAACTGTTAATCATCCAAAGGAAGTGTAGCAGCAGCAGCTTATCTGGTGGGTCACAAGGAACATCCCATTGCCAAAACTGAGTGCTATTGAAGGGGAAGGAAGCTATGGCAACTTGACTGGAGTGTGTCAGGAGGTGGCAACAGAGTTGCCATGGCCTTGGTGCAGCACCTATACATCTTTCCAGTGGCCAGCAGAATTTGGTGAGGGCATAGATGATGGCATCTACCTACCAATGTCCTCAGTAAGGGTGCTATTCAGTTGTGGGAGCTTGGAATTTAGGGTTGCTGGGCCGAGCGTGGCAACTGGAGGGAGGATGGGGGGCAGAGATGTTGTGTGTGTGTGTGTGGGGGTTTTTTTTTTGCCAGACAGTGACATCACTTCTAGGCATTAACCACAACCAATGATGGTTGCTCTGGAAATTGTCAGAAACTTGATGGTTCTTAGAGCTACCACCATCACTTCCGCATATTCCAGGGCATGGCAGCCCTACAATGTTCCAGCTTTTAAAACCCAAATCAGCCTGGGCACTGACAATGCAAAGGAACATCTAATCCAATCTCCAACTACAAAGCCTTGGTGATCTTTACATAGGTTGAAATTTAGCCACATTGTAACATGACATAGTTTAGAGCACAAAAGCTGAAGTTGGAAAATTTGTTCTAAATATAGTAATGTTTTAGCATTTGAAAGGGCATGCAGATATGAGAAGCCCTACTGTGTAATGCTTTAACAAACAAAATTAAAACAATTAAGTACCCGTATTTTTCGCTCCATAAGACGCACCTGACCATGAGACGCACCTAGTTTTTAGAGGAGGAAAACAAGAAAAAATATACCGGTATTCTGAATCAAATGGTGTACTGCCCCTGCATCTCTGCCCTGGGAAGCAGCTTGGGACCCTGGGGTCTGAAAGGGGTTGGCCGGACTCCCTGCCCCCCAAGAGGGGCACCAGCGGAGACCCGCCCTGGGGACTTGTGCGGCAGCTGGTGCCTGAATGCCCCGTCTGCACGAGGGGGGGGGACGTTATGTCTGGGAAAGCACCATGAATCCCCAAGCACACAGACAGCGCTCCATGCCCCGCTGCCGCTGTACTGGGCGGCTGGGGGGGGCCTCCTGCCCCCCAGCTGGCTGGCAGCTTCCTAGCTGGCTTCCGGGGCGCGTGGGCTCCGTGCCGGTCTCCCGCAGCGGTGGCGGGTAGGGGCCTCCCACCCCCCAGCTGGCTTTAAAGCCGGCTCCTGGGGTGCGTGGGCTCCGCGCCCGGCTCCTGCTGCGCTGGGCGGCTGCTGGGAGGGGCCTCCCGCCCCCCCAGCTGGCTGGCGGTGTCCCAGCCGGCTCCCGGGGCACGCCGGCTCTGCACTGGGCTGCCATGGCCGGGGGTTGGCCGTGGCTCCCAGGGCCTCTAGGCAGCTTTGCCCTTCTCCCCGGGGGCCGGATTCACACACATTCGCTCTATAAGACGCACAGACATTTCCCCTCACTTTTGAGGAGGAAAAAAGTGTGTCTTATGGCGCGAAAAATACGGTAGGTTATTTCACATAATAATAATTAAAAAGCCTGAGCTGGAAACTTCAGGAAACGTACAATCTATATAATAATTGCAATTGTTAAACAAAAATCAATAATATAAAAATTTTAAAAATCTACATAAATAAATAACACAACATATTAACTAGCTCATGCAGAGGTGAGAAAAGGTGTCAGGTTGTCATATGTGACAGGACCTTCTCAATTGTGGCCCCAAGATCTGGGAACTTCTTCCTCTAGGATACATGTGTTGCCTCAATCCTTTAGAATTTTAGGAGACAGGTACAGTCCATCATTTATCATGTATTTGACAACAATGATGGCTACTTTATTGCAGCATGAGATTTTTACAGTGCAATCTTTAGCAAAAATTATTCCTTTCTAAATCCATTGAAGTCAATTTGCTTTAAAAGTGAGGTATAACTCTGTTCAAGATTTTACTGAAAACTTTAGCGCTTATAAACTGGACGTTAGGTTTACCTCCTTTTCTGTATTTCAAAAAGCTGTTCCTTATTTAGTATTACTAGAAATATTGACATCACTGTAAAAAGCAACTTTAATTCAACACATTAAAAGGACAGCATACTCTAATAAAGTACTATTAATGTTCTGACACACACAATAAATCATTTTCTTAAGGTCTCACAGCGTGTTCCTCATTTTGGAACTCTTCAGGCATTGTCCTACGGATACAGCTGTTTTGATAGATTCTGTTTTTATCTCTGGCTTGCCTTTTATCTGTGATGTTTTATCTGATTTCTGAGTTTTGTATTTTTTGGCAGCCTTCCTGACAGTGTCCCAGAAATGTGTGAAAGAACTTTTCAAGATACATATGTACACACATACATACTTTAAATGCATTAAAAAGCACTATGCAAATGTATATCATATACAGAATTTATTGATGAAAGATGAAGAAGCTGGGATTGATGAGAGTATGATTTGGTAACGATGTGCATTTTTTCAGGAGACACTGAGTACAGCAAGTATACGTACAACTCAACTACTTAATATACAAATAAAACAGAGTTCAGATTGCATGGCTACTTCATGGCGTCACAAGTGACAAAAGACCATGTGGTATCTGTACAGAATTATCATTATTATTCCATCAGCATTGCTGATGGTTTGTATGAGAACCACAAAATATCACAAAATGTCTTTGCTTCATTCTACAGTTACAGTACTTGTTGCGAGCACACACATGCCCAATTTTATTTTAACCTTTTACCTCCTTAGCCATTGTGGACTACTACATAAACATCTCTGGGCTTCTTTCTTGAATCTCTGTAGATTCTGAGATAGTTGGGTTTTTTTTTTTTTTTTACTTACAAAATTTATATCCTGCCTTACTGCCCTCACATGGTAGTACTGCTCACACATGATAAAATCACATTTTAATGCCAATAAAACCAACCCCCCAAAACATGCACAAGTAAAGCAGAGAACTGCAGAGAACCCACCAATCATGTGTGACTGAGCAGAATCTGCAAGTCACACGTGACTCATATGTGACTTACAAATGCCACAGGGTGAGGATTTGGACCCAACCTGTGTACTCTGTGATGTGTGAATTGGCTTGCTACTCAAGAGTGTCCTTGTCTTCTGAAATAGGGTACATGGGTCACCTGAGGTAAGATGTTTTCTGTAGTGGCACATGGTTTATGCAATGCCTCAAAGACCTTGCTAGATATCAATTTTCTTTTTCTTTAGGTGCCATATTAAGACATTTTTATTCTTCCAGGATTTTGATACATTTTAAATGGTCTTTTCCTGCAGTTCTAATACTCTCTTAAGTCATTATTAGTTTTACTATGTACTCTTATATGTTTTAATGGTATGGTTTTTAGTCTATTACTATTTTATTTTCTGGAAACCAAAGGGGCTTTTCTGAGATGGGATATAAATTTCTCAAATCGATATGCAGGTAACTTCTCCTGATATAGCATTGTCACCAAGGAACACCCTGTGTACTGGAGCTCCCTTGATGCTCAGTAGAGTATCTGGAGATGTTTTTGTCTTTTTTTGAAATATGTATAAAATGCATGCACCTGCGTTTTCCAGGATGGGTTTGTACTTACTTAATTTTTCTTACCGTTTGTACTGCTAAAACATTTCCTAAATAAAGGTCACTTAAAAAAAAAAAACATTGGTAAGGAAGGAGGGATCACTGAGGGAATGCCAAAGGAAAACAAAGAAATCTTCACCTGCTGGAAAATGGCAACCGAAGGCAGCAGATGAATCTTCCTGGGAAAAGAGTTCCAGAGTTTGGGTGCCATGACCGAGAAGGCTTTCTCCCTGGTTACAACCCTCCTGATCTCAGAACCAAAGCCTCCAACAATGACTGTAGTGGTTGACGGGTTTATAAGGGAGCCGGCAGTCCTTTAAGGTATGTTGGTACCAAATAATATAGAGCTCTGAATGTCAAGACCAGCACTTTGAATTGTGCTGGGAAACAAATTGGGAGCCAGTACAGATGGGCCAAGACTGGAGCTACATGATTCCTACAACCCACCCCAGTCAACATCCTGGCTGCAGCATTCTGTACCAACGGACATTTCCAAACACTGTTGAAGGGCAACTCCACGTACAGTGCATTGCAGTAATGTAATCTCAATGTAACCAGGGCATACACCTTAGTGATCAGATCTTTTCTGCCCAGGAAAGTCTGCAGCTGCCTAACCAATCAAAACTGGTAAAAGGCACTCTTGGCCACAGCTGCCACCTACATATCTAGCAGTAGGCCTG
Source organism: Euleptes europaea (assembly GCF_029931775.1). Classification (NCBI taxonomy): domain Eukaryota; kingdom Metazoa; phylum Chordata; class Lepidosauria; order Squamata; family Sphaerodactylidae; genus Euleptes; species Euleptes europaea. The sequence continues at coordinate 7,963,140 of NC_079326.1, read as the reverse complement.
GGTCCAAGAGTACCCCCAGATTACAAATCTATTCCATCAAGGGAAGTGCAATCCCATCCAGAATGGGTGACACATTAAATCCTGGGTCAGACCTTCCACCCACCAGTAGCACTTCTGTCTTGTTGGGATTAAGCTTTGGTTTAATAGCCCACATCCACTCCCAAACAGCCCCTGGGCACCAGTTCAGGGTTTTTACAGCTTCCTTGGGATCAGTTGGAAATGTGAGAGAAATGTCATCCGCATATTAGTGACAACCTGGTCCAAATCTCCAGATAACCTCACCAAGTGGTTTCATGAAGATGTTAAAGAGCATAGGGGACAAGATGGCACCTTGCAGAACCCCACAGGAGAAAGGCCAAGGGGCTAAGCAGCAGTTCCCCAGTACCATGTTCTGAAACCTACCCTCCAGATTGGACCAGAATCACTACAGAATGATGCCTCCCAATCCCAGCCCAGATAGGCAGAGCAGAAGGGTATCATTATTGATGGTAACAAAAGCTTCCTAAAGGTCCAGGAGAATCAACAGAGTCACATTCCCTCTGGCCATCTCTGGCACAAGTCATCCACCAAGGTGACCAAGGCTGTAACATATGGGGGGAAATAACCAGAACAGCCAGTGGTCCGTCATGAATAATATGTTGAAACTGGAATCAGATCATGATTCAACATCCTACTCAGCCAATTGGGGTGGGGAAGAAGCCACGTATCAAGTTCAAGATTATGGAAGATGAATAAAAAAGGGGGGATTGGCAATGCCCAATCTAAAACTCTACTAACAGGCAGCTGGCCTAGTCTGGATAACTGCTTGGATATTATATCCAAGTGACAGAATGATAAAAGTCGAACAAGCAGAACTGCAGTGTGGACTACATCCCCTACTCTGGGGCAAGAACATAGCAAAAGATTTGAAGCAAGTCAATTCGCACCTGATAGGTGAAAGTCTGATTAAGATTTGGCAAAAATGCAAGCTAAGAATAAGCCCACCTCCCCCACTACTGATGGCCCCCTTCAATGCTTATGGAAGCAATACCGAAAGATCAATATTTGGAAATATCAAATACCTAGACTTGTTGGACGATCAAGGGAAAATTAAGACCTTACAAAAGATACAAGAAAATACCCCCAATTTGAACTGGCTAACATATCATCAATTAATATCAAGGCTAAAAGAAGACTGCATAATAAGAGGAAAATTAAAAGCAGAAACTGATTTTGAAAAGTTAGTAAAAAAATCGCAAGACCACCTTCTTGGAAAAATCTACAAATTATTATTGACATATGATACAGAAACAGAACAGGTAAAAACATGCCAAATCAAATGGATGGAGAACCTTACTGAAAACATTACACTAAAAGATTGGGAATCTCTCTGCCAAAAAGGCTTAAAATTTACTGTGTGTCAAGATATACAAGAAAATTGGCTTAAAATGTTCCACAGGTGGTACATAACCCCAAGCAACATCCAGAACATGAAGAAGTCATTCTCCGGACTGTGCTGGAAGTGCCACAAATTTAGGGGCACTTTCTATCATTGTTGGTGGACCTGTGAAAAAATCCAAAAATTCTGGAAAGACATATAGATTACGATCCGAAATTATTTCTTTTAAACAAAATCCCTGACGACATAAAAAATGAACACCATGATATGATCAAATACTTCACAACAGCGGCAAGGACAACTATAGCCTGGAAGACGGAGACCATACCAGACGTGCAAAATTGGCTGAAAAAGTCACTGGATTACATAACAATGGCGAAATTAACAGACTACCTGGCCGACAAAACACAAGAATATTATCAAACAAAATGGAAGCCCTTTTACAAGTTTATTAAAATAACCTTCTAAGAAAAAAAAGGCAAGGAGTACTTTAAATGTCAGCAATCTCCCTCAAAAATAAGAGTGAATAGTTTTTGACTCACAATACACGTGTTAACCTAGACAATTCATAAAAATAAAATTTACGGCAAGAAACAAATAAGTACTGGGCAAAATCGCACAAAATTTCCAGAAGACTTCTTAAATGTTGGAATTAGAGGAATTTATGGAAAAGACTAAATAAAAATAAGCACAAGCCGGCAAAAGATCAGGGATAGAATTAAACAACATTATATTTAGGCGTGAATATCTTGAATTTGCATTGTTTAAATACCAAGACTATTTGAATGAAAGGTTGGACCTTCCCTTCCCCTATGTTATCAACTACTGTATGTATTGTGTACGTTTACCCCATTTTTTTTCTGTTCTAAATATGAATAAAAAGAATTAAACAAAAAACATCCTACTCTGCCAAGAAGGTCAGCATTGGACCAGTCATTATCTTTCAGCCTAATTTACTAACATGGTTGTTGTGGAGGTAAAATGGCATAACTCCCTTGCATACTGTGTTGTGCTCTTTGCTGGAAGTGTGGGATACAAATATGCTAAATAAAGACGTGATAGTACCTCTAGTGATTACCCTTTTAATGAAGTACCATCAGCTATCATGTATAAATTGGTGGCATCCTTGGACCATTGCTGAACAATAAAGTCAACACAGAGCCTGGGTTTCCCATAAACAAAGGTGACATGAGCTATATATATATATCTGCAACAGAAAACTCTTCTGAAATCTCCTGTAATTACAGCACTGTTGGCTATGTCTCATCAGCAAAACAAGTAATTAATGGATACAGCTGAAGGTTCAGCTCAGGTTACTCCACTGCATGTGTCCCAAAGATACTCAGGTAACAAAAGACTCTGCACAAAATCATTATAATTAAAGGTGAAATTGAGACATAGCCTGTTAGTCCTTATCATTCATTGTCAAAGAAGCATGTTGTCTGATTGCAGATTTCATGCACAGATAGCTCTCTGCAAGTTACAAATTAAAATCACTGGCAGGGAAAAAAAGGGAAACATTACAGCATGAGTAATACAGTAGTAGTAAAAGGGTCTTACAGTGAACGGAAAACAAAATACATTTTAATTTGACTGCTGGTTTGGGGGTAATCTTAAGGTGTGCTCTCCCTATAGCAGAAATACATGGGTTTGATGGAAACAGGTCAGTACAGTATGGCTACTTGTAGATTTCTTTTTGTTAATGGTGCTTCCATGTTTAGCCTTAAAAAATTTCTTGTAAGGCCAATCCTTTTCTGAAACCTGGGAGAAGGGAGCGAGGGGAGAAAGTAGGGATGGAAACAAGAAATTATATATATTATATATGTATAATTTTAGAACAAATACAGAACAATATAATGTGAAATATAAAACAATATTACTTACAAAAATGAAAGTACTGTACAAGTTGGTGCATTGTGTTTACATTTACTATTCAATACATTTTTAAAAAATCCTTTAAAAGTCTCTCATTTTTTCTTTCACTTCCCTGTAAGATATCAATTGAATTAATAAAACCAAAGTCCATATTCATTTATACTAATCCGTTAACTGTGGGATTTTAAATTCAATTTGTAAACTGTTTGGAATAACATCTAAACTCCACCCATCCTCAGCATTTTAACATCGATCCTTCCAGGAGCAGTATTTTGGGGAGCATTTCAGGATGCAGTGGGAGGGCAAGGCAGTGAATAAATGCCCCATGAAATGCTGTTCCTGGGGGGTCCTCTTGGGTTGAGTACATCTTGGGTTGCTGAAACAGATGGGAGGCAAGGAAGACACATTCCTTGGAAATAAATGCTTACTTTCACAGAAACACTTCCTTGGAAGAAAACCATCGTCTGCACCCATTCACACCTGTCCAAGCATTAGATAAAACACATTTGGGATGGGATGCCAACCCCCAGGTGGGGATCCCCTGGAATTACAGCTCATATCCAGACTACAGAGATCAGTTCCCCTGGATAAAATGGAAGCTTTAGAGGGTGGATTCTATGACATTGTACCCCACTGAGGACCCTGTCCTCCCCAGGCTCCATCCGCAAATCTCCAGGAGTTTCCCAACTTGGATCTGGCAACTAGGGTTGACAGGTCCCACTTTGCAACCGGTGGGAGGTTTTGGAGGTGGATCCTGAGGAGGGTGAGGTTTGGGGAGGGGAGGGACTTCAATGCCATAGAGTCCAATTGCCAAAGCGGCCATTTTCTCCAGGTGAACTGATCTCTATGGGCTGGAGGTGAGTTGTAATAGCAGGAGATCTCTTGCTATTACCTGGAGGTTAAACAATAACAATGTATGCTGAATAACGTAAGTTGAGAGAACCAAGCAGCACCAAGCTCAATTGTTAATTATAACAAGACTTTAGAGTTAAACAAAAACACCAAATACTATCATGCAGACATGAACATATATTAATCACCATATATGCTATAAAGATTACAATCCAAAATCACCAGTAAGATACTGAAATTATACCATAACTAATAAATGTATTACTTCAACTTTCAACAGAAAAATAGTCTCAGGGTATGTTCCACCTCACAATTTCTAAAAGAATCCCTTCAAAATATAAGTCTCATAGGATTGCTCCACAGTATTGGTGCAAGTTCCAAACGTAGGTATGAAGAAATTCAAACTAAGGCAAATCCAAAGGAAAAGTCCAAAGAAGTCCAAAACGACACCTCCGGGTTTAGTGTTCGTTTCGCGGTTGCTTCATCAGTTGTCGTCTCCTTATCAATTCATGTCGGGTTAATAAACCTCTAAAAATATTTTTAATAGCCCAAAGATCACAGTTAACCATTCAGTCCTGGAGGTTGGCAACCCTACTGGTCACCCTACCCCCCATCCCCCACTGGTGGCCAGGTGGGACCTGGCAACCCTATGGGACACCCATATATGAGATGACAGTGTATGTAGCATGTGACTGTACCTCCTTGACTTCATGTTATGCTTATTTAGAACATACACAGGGATTTTGGTGAAAGAACTCTAGAGAAAGGACATTCAGCACAAAAAAGGAGCACTTTGCCCAGTGAAGGAGAATTATAAACATTGTGACTGCATACTGCTAACATTGGTCTGTTTGAAACTTTCACAGGGATTGCCTCACTGCTGCTGTGTAATAAACCAGCCAGCTCACACGATGGGGCGGGAGGCAGAGAACAAGGATTGCTGGGTGAGCAGCTGGCAGCATAATTAATAACAGCAAAGGGAAAGTATTAAGCAAAGAGGTTGCATGCTGAGGCTACCAATAAGGATTAGTGGCCTATCCCCGGTGAGTAGGTCTGCTGATGCAAACCTGCAGCTCTGCCTAGGATTTCTTCCAGGCCTCAGCCTAGCTAATCTCTTGCTGAATACATCTGTGCTGTTTCAAAGCACTATATATTTCTCTTCATTCTTTCCTGCCCTGGTATATACGGCTGGTTTCAACACCAGGGCCAATGAAGGACTCCACATGTCATGCCCCATGATGTGCCGTTTTCTTTTTTGTCCAGTGGTGTGTGTGTGTGGTTAAAAGAATGCTCTGCTGTGCACAATGTATGGCTTCTAGTCCTGACTCTTTATCTATTTTGCTGCTCCTAGTGTTCTGCTGGTAAAAAGATCAGCTTCATTCCCAGCTTCCATCTTGGTGGGATTTGAACTTATCACTGCTGTTTCCCACATGAGTGTTTTTTTCTCAGAAAAAGAACAGGCAGGAATGTTTTTGTGTGTGTGCAGTTTTGCATTCTTGTATTGCAATCCTCAAGTTTATCCCCTTGCTTTGCAAAAAAGTTGCTCCTAGGGCTTTTATCCCTCCCCCAGGACCCAACCTCATCTGTGGGAGAAGTCATGGGCTTTCTGTAGGGTGTTTCCTCTCCTCAGCTGCAGAGATGTCTGGGTTAGAGTGGTCGTGGTTCTTTCCCTGTGCATTCACCTGGCAAAGGGCTATGTGTTTGCAGGAGAGCATTCAAGTTCAACATCCCCCCAGCTGCAGAGATCCTAGTAATCTGGTAGTTAGCCATGTCATGGTTCTCCGTGCAGTGACTGTTATTGTGTTCCCTTTGTTTCTGCTGTTGTTCTGTTCTGTATGTGGGTCAGATCCTATTAGCATGGTTTGTCACTGTGCCATGAATTGATTGGCTAATACATGAAGGTATCAATGGCATGCTGCTCTCTGATTATTTGGGTGTCAGTAGTATAGCTATGGTTTCCTGTGTAATTGCAATGTTTTCCTCAGCTGCTTCCTCCCCCCCTCCTTGGCATTTCTTTTCTTTCTTGAGAATCCACAGGATATTGGCTAACTACAGCAGGCTCATGCAGGCATTAGTGATGCACCTATCTCCAGTGTTTAGGGCTGAGCTGCAAAGTAGTGGGATTTTAGATTCCCAGATATAGCAATGTGTATTTTTGTGGAAGTTAACAAATAATTAATTCAATATCATTAAAGAGAGATTTCCAAGTATTCCAAAAGTCCCATTGCTATCATCAACAACATCACTAGTTTTTATCATCTTTATTAAATCACTACTTTTTAAAATCAAGAGTGGCATTTCCCCCAAATCACCATTATCCCAAACCAATAACATTGCTTATCATAACAATGATTGTTAAATATGACTTGGGCTGCTATGTAATATTCCCAGAGCAACTAACTGGAAGCAATAAAAATATTAAAAGCAAATTCCAATAAATGAATTGAACACCGTAAAAGTGAGCCTTCCTATTTTCAGCATACTGGTAGATGGAAGAGAGGCCAAACATTCATAACAGATACCACCCATGTTACCTACTTTTCTGCAGAAGCCTTCTTCAGACATATTGGTCAAATATGAAGAACAGAAAGATATTCTTTAGGCATCCTATCCACATCTTCAAGTACAACAGATTAAAACTGATCAAAGCATTTACAACCGTGCTGGGCCCATGGTTTCTTGAGCATTTACTCTGCACTAAATGTAATTCTCACTCATACTAAATACAAGTGCTGTGAACATCCTTGCAAATAAGTCACAAGTGGACCACAGGCATTAGACCTCTTTAAGGTTAATGGCCTGATTTAATAAAATGTTTAGAAATTGAAATGACTCAGCAGGATGACATTAAATGGACATTGGTAGACACTGGCAGTCTGATGTGCAAATAGCTTGGGTAATATTTACCTGTTTCCCTGAAAGTTAAATCTAAACTCAAATTTCAGGCATCCAAAATGTCATCTGGACTGTTGCACATAACAACAAACTCTTCATTATATCCTGTATCTGCAGATCCCAAACCCAATTACAGGCACCATAGCTTGACCTGGATCCTGCTCTTATTCCACTATGTTTTACTCATCAGAATCAGAGAAGATGGTTGAAGGGACCTTTTTTTTTAACCCATGAAAACCATTTGGATCATGGACACTCTCAAACATAATGTGGGTCTAGTGCAGCTTTGCATTATGGGAACTTTATATATAGATGGAATAGTTAAGAGGAAAATGAAAATAGATTATGTGGACAAATCAAATAGGGAGATAGAGTCATAGACTCAAAATTGAAAGGGACCTTGAAGGTCATTTAATTCAGTTCCCCGATCAATGTATAACTACAGCACCCCTGAAATATGCCTACCCGGCTTCTGCTAAAAGACTTCCAGTAAACCATCTTTGGAGGAAGTCTGACCCACTGTTGAACATCTGTTACAATTAGGAAGTTTCTCCTACTATTTAGCCAAAATCCTCTTCTCTTTAATTTCTGACCATTAATTCTATCCATAGAGGTAAATATGGGAGTCAGAGAAGACAAATCTGCTGTATCTTCTGCAAGACAGCCCTAATGGTATTTGAAGACAGTGCTCATGTCTCTTTGTCTTCTCTCCTCCAGGGTAAACAAGGCCAGCTCATAAGGCTTTGTTCTTATACCCATCACCCTCCCGGTCATCCTCCTCTGAACACACTAGTTTGTCAATGTCCTTCTTAAAATGAGGTGCCCAGAACTGGACACAGTCCGGCAGATGAGGCCTGACTATGACTTCTTATGATCTGAATTCTATGCTTCTGTTAATGCAGCCCAAGACTGCATGAGCTTTTTAGCAGTTGCATTGCACTGCTGGCTCATGTTATCTTGTGATTAGGGTTGTGCAAAAAAAAAAAACTGGTAAATTTCGGGTTTGGGTTTATTGGGCCAAGTTTTTTTTTTTTTTTTTGTAAACCCAAAATAATCCAAATACCTATACTGGTAAAAATTTGGCTCCACTATAGTCTATGGAAATTATTTCAAAACTCCTGTGGGAGCATTTTGGGAGGTAGAGTTCCCAAATTTTCAGGGTAGCTTCAAGTGACTCTCCTTGCACGAACCATTAAGTTTGGTGAAGATTGGGTCAGGGGGTTCAATTTTATGGGGTTCCGAAGGGGTAGCTCCCTCCTCCATAGAAATGCATGGTAAAGTCTACAGTGTTTCTATGGAGGAGGGGGTCGACCCCTTCAGGACTTCATAAAATTGGACCCCCTGACGCAATCTTCACCAAACGTTGGGGTCCATGCAAGGAAAAGCCCTTGCAGCTATGTTGCAAATTTGGTGACTCTACCTTGAAAAATGCCCCCCAGGATAATTTAAAAGTACTTACTTTTCATAGTTTTTAATGGCCATTTCCCCTCACTAAAGAATCATGGGAAAACTCCGTTCCCCATGAATGGTTGCAATGGACCTGTGCAATAGCCCATTGCAAGCATTCATGGGAAATTGAGTTTCCCCACAATTCTTTAGTGAGGGGAAGTAGCCATTACCGACTATGAAATGTAAGTATTTTTAAAATTCTCCTGGGGGGCATTTTTTGAGGTAGAGTCACCAAATTCACAGCATAGCTTCATGAGATTCTCCATGAACCCCAAAGTTTGGGAAAGTTTAGGAAAGGGGCTCCAATTTTATGGTGTCCTGAAGGGGTTGCCCCCCTCCTCTGTGGAAGAGGGGGTGATGCCTTCAGGACCCCATAAAATTTGACTCCCTGTCCCAATCTTCACCAAACATTGGGGTTCATGTAAGGAGAGTCCCTTGAAGCTACCATGAAATTTTGGGAACTCTACCTCCAAAAATGCCTCCCCCAGAGCTCATTTTTAAAATCCCAATAGGAAAAAGCCTGGGGAAAGCCAAAGCTGGAAAATGTAGAATACCTATATGGCTGATTTGATAATCAGCTATCCAGCTTCGGCTTTATTCTCAGTTTTTATATTCAGCTTTAATTAAACCCGAAAGAAGCCAAAAAGGCCTTTTCGGATTTATTTTCAGTTCGGGTTTATCGATACGCACAACCCTACTTGTGATGAACCTTGATGCCCAGATCCTTTGCCCATGTACTCCTGCCAAGGCATGGCTTCCCCACCCAATACTGGTACTTTTTTTTTTTTTGTAACTAAGACTTTATTCCTGTTGAAATTCATTTTGTTGGTCTTGACCCTGTATTTCAGCCTTTTGAGATCATTTTGAATCCTGATTTTGTGTTTTTCAGTCTCAGCCATCCTGGTGTTAACTATTGTCTTATTTTCCTGAAATAAAAGGCTATGATACAGTTCAAGAAACTGAAAACAGAAGAGCATAAGCAGTTCTTCAAATAACAAAAATAAAGATGACCTATGAAACTCAAGATCAATGAGATCATGTGAAGAAAAGGAACAGATCTGCCAGTGGTGGCTTTAATAATTGTTATAAAGATCAGTAGCACCCTTGTGCATTTGCCAGAATGCATCTGTATTTATCTAATAATATTGGGCACTCAAAGGATGAAGATGACGCCTGAGAGGGAATAAATTAATAAAGTATAAAACCCCAATCATATCCATAGATGTTGTTAATAATTCAATCCCAATACATTGAGATGCATTTTAATAACATTAGAAATTAAATTAGTTATTTAATTGCAATTTTCTATGCTCATAATAACTCTACAGCACAGGGAGAGGGGATTTCCCTGTGCTCATTGTTCATTCATTCTTCATGAGCAATAAGTGCCTGGAAATTCCTGGGCTTAGTTTAGCTCTTCAGTACCTGAAACATGCATTTCTGTAGTTCATGGTAGAGCTGAAGTCGGCCCAAAGATCCTCGCTCTTTCTAATGTTGTAGAAGTTCCCCAAATAAGAAAATAGGTTGGTAAGCTGTGGTACTGCAGTCAAAAGCTCTGCTCACGACTTGAGTTCGATCCCGATGGAAGTCGGTTTCAGGTAGCCGGCTCAAGGTTGACTCAGCCTTCCATCCTTCCAAGGTCGGCAAAATAAGTACCCAGCTTGCTGGGGGTAAAGGGAAGATGACTGGGGAAGGCACTGGCAAACCACCCCGTAAACAAAGTCTGCCTAGTAAATGTCAGGATGTGACGTCACCCCATGGATCAGGAATGGCCTGGTGTTTGCAAAGGGGACCTTTACCTTTAAAGAAGGGAGGGAGGATGGGATTCCCTTTGTCCACCCAAAAGGCTATGCTGGGGTCATGGGATCAGCCTTGACAACAGCCATATGGGATGGGGGCTGTAAGGTTGGATCCAAGCCAGAGAGTAGTCTTAAAATGTGCCCTAAAGGTCATTACTGAAAGTCAGTAGAGGGAACAAATGTAGCCCCAGAATAAGAGTGCCCTTGCTTTACTGTCTCCCAAGTAAGTGAATGTTTGCCACTAACTTTAGTGCTAAAAAAAAAAGCTAATTATAGCACGTGGGGACATGATTGTGGTATGGGGCCAAATCCCCTGTCACCACTTACACTGGGAGGAAAAGCCTGCAGAGAAAGGATCCCAGTGGTGGGGTGTGACGGAGAAGGGCTTAATCTGCAGCAAGAGCTGACAGACCAAGAGTGGGCAGAGCCAGAGAGCTGACACGCTTGAGCTCTGAGGGACAGAAAAGCATTCAGAGCTGGGTGAGGAGACGAAGAAGAAGCCAGGCTGTACTCTGTGAACCTGAGGGGGGTTCTGTGAAAGCCAAGGCAGTTGACACACACAACCCCTGTGGGAGTGACAGGAGTGAGAATTGGGTTAGAGCAGGGGAGGGGAACCTTTTTTCTGCCATGAGCCATTTGGATATTTATAACATCATTCGGGGGCCATACAAAATTATCAACTTAAAAATTAGCCTGCTATATTAGGTCAAACATTTAGCCAAGAGGCGGGACCGGAGACGGCTCCGAGTGTCTGCCAAATAGAGCGACTCGCTTTTGAGCTCTGCCGTCCCCAGCTGGGCCCAAGAGATTCAGGCAGGGCAGCATCCTTCTGAGCTAGAGATCTGCCAGGAGCCATGAAGGGCCAGACCAAATGATTTCGCGGGCCTTATACGGCCCCCGGGCCTGATGTTCCCCACCCCTGGGTTAGAGACTGAGGGCCCATTCTCAAGTCACAAGGGGAATCAGTCTCTGAGGTGGAGCTATTCCGGTAGCAGGGAGGTGTGGAGGATCACAGCCACGGAGGTGGGGTAGTCAGAGAGAGAGAGCTGGGCTGGGGACAGAGAGGAGAGTCTGAAGCTGAATGACAGACTGAGAGTCTGAACGTCTGAACAATAGTTCTGTGAGGTAGAACTAAGCTTGAGAACCGAAGGAACTTGTGTGAAGGAAACATCTAAGCTATATCTCTAAAGCAATCTTGTGTACCTAAATCTGACTTGAGTTTTCCCTTCAAATTTCTGCCTTTTCTGTAAGTTCTCTTTAATAAACTTCCCTGTTTACTCTGTTAAAGTTGAAAAGCCTCTTGTCTCCTATTTCTCACGGAGGTGAATACGGGTGTGGGACTGGAGGAGAAGAAGGAAAATAATTCTCCTCACAAGTATACTCAGGCCAACGCCTTTTCCCCTCAGCATATATATACGGCCGGGCTGAGTGAGTGGGATATTGAAGTGGTTGGAAGGGGGGTGCGTCATATGGGGATACTATATTAGTTCCATTATTCTGCCCTGGTGAAAACATACGAAGCTGGGGGTGGGGGAAGCCTGCACTTTGCATAATAAAGCAATATGATCAGCATTGCACATTTCAATGATCAGCATTACACATCTTTGTTATTGTTTTTAGTTTTGAACTTTGAATAGACCATTATTTCTGCCATTAAAATGGCATCAACTTATTTAATAATGTATCTGCTTATTTCTAGTGCCCCCTGGATACAATTTCATCAAGGTGTTGGAAATTCTTTGCCTTTGAGCTGCAACTTGCTTATTTTGTGAAGTGTCTCAAGATTACGTTTTTGTAGGCATCAATTTGACCATGTAGTCTTCTAAGATATAAAGGCTGCACTGGCTTTTAAAAAAGCATCTAAAGCCTCTCAGGATGATCAGAAGTGTGTGTGTCGGGGGACTCAGAAGAGGGCTTAGGGAGACTTTGCCATTTTAATCTACATTGCCACACATGGTGCAATTAGCTAATTGACTGTCTTCGATTTTGCATGGAGTTGGAGGTATGTATGGCCAAGAGACCTGTGTGGCTGTCTTAATGAGGAGCAGTTAATCTTTCCTTTTAACTGAGTTTAATTTAGAGTATGGATGAAGCGATTGAGGATAGCAACAAATGCACTTGCTTACCATTCATCTTGGCAGGTGTTGGAACACCCGACGGCCAGCTGGGGGGGGGGGCGTGTTATGGTCAGGTACGTGCTATGGAGCGAAAAATACGGTAATTGAAAGTTTTGCCTGAATGTGCTTTGTCACTCTCATTGCTTGGGACCTAGCAACTCTCCAGATAATATTAATGTCAGTGGCAACAGTGCAGTGTTTTATTTGGGGATAAAGTTTGTTCACTTACAGGCAGTTCGCCATCACTGTACACTTCAGTGTCACATTTATGTTCGTTTCATGCTCAGTTGTTTACTGAATTCCTTTAAATTGGCCAAAATTGGTATTCTATTTGTGTGGTTAGATTAAATTAGGGATTTGGGAGATTGCATCTGGCATGTTTAATCAAGGATTGTTTAAGGGCTGTGTGGGCTGCCAGTTAGTTTTTTGATTGCCTGTACTTATGTTTCATGCTGAATGTGTCTTTTTGAGGATGAGAAATGTGGTGGGATGTTGTTCACTGTAGCAGTGCTACTTTCCTTTTTTGTTTAAACCAAATTTCAGTATTTTGTTCAATAGGATAGAAAGAAAACAGAAAAGCTAGAAAGATGGCTATACTTTCAAGGGGGGCTTGCATAGGATTTTCAAAAGGATAGAGAGTCAGATACTTATTTGGTACCCTTGGTTATTTTTTCCTGGATGTTCAGCATGCACTGACACAGAGAAGCACTGCTGATGGGACAACTCTATGATCAGCATGGGGAATATAGACTGTAAAATTCATTTTCATCATGTTTAATCATGAGATAACAAATAACAAACAACATGCAATTATGAGAAATATCAAACTACAATACTATACATACATTATTTATAATAGTATCCACATTATATCTCCATGTCATGTAATTTATACAAGGTTGCCAAACTTTCTGGAAGTTTTTTCTTGTTCCTCTCTAAGAGCCTTGTTCCTCTTGTGGCGCAGAGTGGTAAGCTGCAGTACTGCAGTCCAAGCTCTGCTCACGACCTGAGTTCGATCCCAACGGAAGTCGGTTTCAGGTAGCCGGCTCAAGGTTGACTCAACCTTCCATCCTTCTGAGGTCGGTAAAATGAGTACCCAGCTTGCTGGGGGTAAAGGGAAGATGACTGGGGAAGGCACTGGCAAACCACCCCATAAAAATAAAGTCTGCCTAGGAAACGTCGGGATGCGACGTCACCCCATGGGTCAGGAATGACCCTGTGCTTGCACAGGGGACCTTTACTTTTACTTTTTCTCTAAGATTATTGATATTAGTCATGTTTTTCCATCTTTGCAACTGCTCAACATCTATTCATCTAGTCCCTCAGTGTTGAGGTCTGAGACTGTCGCCATTTTCTACAGACCAAACTCTTAGAGTTAAAAGACTTCAAACTACCTCGTGATCATTTGAAATGGCCATAGATTTTAAATTAAAAAAAAATTAAAATACATTGATATAGTAAGTTGAACAGTTGTCTATACTGCTGTCAAGCCTGATAAGTTGCCATGTTTAAAAGTGATAAAGGAATATAACAATTATAATCTGTCTTTTTTGTCTAAGTTTTAATGATCAAAAAGTATGCAAGCTTTCAAGTCATATCAAACTCTTCTACAGTTGCTACAATGTACCTTTCCATGCAATTCAAAAAGCTGCATGAGTGCATGTTGGTACAATGAAGGATAACATATTCTGAAAACATAAGTACAGCATTTATCATTGAGGAAATTAATGGAAGATCATGAGCCACTTTGATTTCCTCTAAAATTGCTGTGGTTGGTCCAAGTTAGGTCTAAGGCAGTCTGGACATTCGCAAAGAAATGGAGCCAAATGTTCTAGTCTACCAATACTTTGCACTATACATTGCATCTGCATGTTCACTAGGTCAGCCTACAAGCACTTGAATAAATGATGGCACATTTACAGCAAGATACAGAACTGACATTTAAACATTCCCTTCTTTTTTGTTTGTTTCCCCTATTTGTTTATTGTTTGTTTCCCCTATTTGTTACTTGGATAGGCTGAACCTCTGGTCAAGAGAGAGAAGTTACACTGTGCTATTGTGATTCAGAGCAGAAAGAAATCTGATTTCATGTCCTCATGACTCAAACTTTGTCTATTACCCCAAACATAGCTTCCTCCTCCTTCATTGCCCTTCTGTCAGGAAGAATACATATCATTCTATTTATGACAGCAGCAAAAGAGTTTTAATAGTGTTTTACTGGTGCATGTGTACCCTTGCGAGCATTGATAAAACAGAGCAAAATGTTTTTAAAATTGGTGGAGGCAGAGGGAAAGTGATTTTCACCTGTCCCACTGCAGACCTCTCCCCCATATCAAGCCTCACACTATTCCTGAAGGTTTCCAACTGAGAAAGGCAGCATTTGAGAGAGCAGAATAGGGTTCAGTGGGAAGGGGGAGGTGGAAAAGATCTCTTGTGAGGATATAATGGAGAAAGGGAGCCACTCTAAGCTCAGAAAAGGAGCTAGTGCAAGGCTGCCCAGTAAGTGTCATAACCACTAGACCACATAGCTTCTGTTTCAGGTTCAATCTCAGGTAGCAGAGTACTGAAAATGAGAAGGGACCACATTTCATATGTTCATATAAACAGCCCTTACAATGTGTGTGTGTGTGGGGGGGGGGGCAGATATGTGAATGATCAAAATCTAGAGTGAAATATCTCTCTGGTTCTTTGGCAAAGTCCCAGAACCTGCTTGGTAATTTATACATATTAGACTCACATTTGAGTATGTGCATACCAAAAAGTGAATTTTAAGCCCATTTCCTCACATTAGCTTCCAGAACTGGTGTCAAGGAAAGAATAATCAGATAGGATCCTCATTTTACACCATATGAAGAATTGGTTCATCGAGCTTTGTTTAGCTGTCTGTTTGTGCCATCTGTGAACATAGATTGAAGTCCCTCTTTCTTTCTTCTTCTTAAGACAGGTGGCCTTCTGATTGCTAAAACATTCTTATTCCTTGTAGTTTAAAGAAAATCTCTAATCTTTGATACACTTCTTTTCTTGTGGTTGAGAGGGCGACTTGTAATTCTGTCTGATCTTCTATAAAGAACTTCTTACAGGTATCGTTGTTTCAAATTCTTCTGATAACTTAAGAACAAACACCCAAAAACAAAACATCTTTGTTGTGAACTTTAACTATTTACAAGCCTTAGATGTACCCCAAGTCCTTTCTTCTCTTATCACTTGTATTGATATGGCATTATGAATATATATATAGCTCTAAGGTAGGTCACATTGGCACATGATTAAAGTAGTTAAGTTCATGCCTATAGATTCTATGGACTAATACAGCAGGTGCAACAATGAGCTGGTCTAGGCACCAAATTCAAACTAAAGCCCAAAATCTATGGTAGCCAGGGGACAGTAAGATAGACAACCCGGTGGAGACTGCAGCAGGAGTACAGGGAATGGTAGAACAGGCAGTGGAGATAGAGGCAAGGACAGATAAAGGACCACTGAGACCAACAGAGGAAGTGAAACCCCAGCAATGAGCCATAGGGTGGGGGGTGGCTCAGGACTAGTGCAGTAGAATGAGGATGGTAGGTTGTTAATCCTAACTATTTGGGATGATGGTATTCTCCTGGGCTTATACTGGGTGTGGGAAGGCTGGCACTAGGGAAAGGTCCAGGTGCTAGAAAGTGCTTTAAAAGAGTAACCCAGAGAAGCCTGGGGTGGATGGAGTGATGCTGGTCTGGATCAGCATATTCCTGATCAAGGAAGAAGTAAGGAAATTCCCTGGGCAAGACAGCATGGAGCTAGGTGTGCCAGCCTCCAGGTAACACCTGGTAATCTACTATTACAACTGATCTCCAGCCAATAGAGATCAGTTCACCTGGAGAAAATGGCTGCTTTGGCAATAGGACTCTATGGCATTGAAGTCCCTCCCCTCCCCAAACCCCACCCTCCTCAGGCTTCGCCCCAAAAACCTCCCACCAGTGCTGAACAGGGACCTGCCAACCCTACATGGAGCCCATTGTTGATACCTTGTGAAGAACTGGTGGAAGACTGTTTGCTTGCAACCTGAATGAAGTAAGTTTGGTATGTCAATTCCCCCATATCAAAGTCTTTGTGCTTGTTGAAAACTAATATGCCAGGGAGATGGTACTGGCTGAGTCCTGATGTGCCAGTTTTCTATGAGCATGGAGTATAAAAGAACATTTGAACATACAGTTGTCCACCTACAATCAGAACTGAAAGCCACAAACACTCAATATCATGTGATCTACATATATGCAAGTTATCGCTTAGACTTTGCAGACCAGCTGTGCAATCCAACCAGAGTTACCTTTCTAAGCCAATTGACTTTAATGCACTTAGAAGTTTGTACTGGCTCTGCTTAGGATTGCACTACAGGTTCCACATTAGCCATAACGTTCCTTAGGCCCTTGAAACTCATTTTCAGAAAATGAGAATAAGATAATAGCTTACAGAGCTGGTGTGAGGATGAGTGAGATATGAATTGTAAAATATAGTGAATGTTATATAAATGCAATAGTAAAAAAAAAACCCTTTGAATTAATATGTTGGTTGGGACTATGGAGGGTGCAGCTCTATTATTATTTGTTTATCTATGTTATTTAAAGTCTGCCTTTCTCACAGGGACTCAAGGCGGATTATACAGAGTGAGTCAGTACAGTCAACAAAATAGGATGTTCAATAAACAATGCATTAAGATTGTAGAAGTCTGAAACCAACCAGAAAGAACTGAACCACAGTATAAATGTTAACATGCACATTAAGCAGTGCAAAAATCACATACTAGGATCCTACTTGCAGTAAGCTATACTCAGCAGTATAGATCATAGGCCCTAATCATTTATCCAAGTAACTTTATGAACCATGCGCACCCCTATTACCTGTGCAGAAAAGCCCTCTTGAATAATTCCATTTTGCATAGTTTGAAGAAATCCAGGAGGGTGAGAGCCATCCTGATCTCCTTGGGCAGAATATTAGCAAATGGTAACCCAATTTAATGAAAAGTCAGTTGAAATGGTTTCACAAGTCACTGCAACAGATATACTCTGGATTCTCCAAAATATTTTTTTTCTTTCTGAAGTCTTTTATCTTTGGTAGTTTAGTAGTTTTCCTCAGAGTACAAAGTGGTAAGCTGTTTTGATGAGCAGTAACAATGCAAAAAAGGTAAAGGTAGTCCACTGTGCAAGTACCGGGTCATTTCTGGCCCATGGGGTGATGTTGAAGCAGCTCAGTGCCTTTCAGTGATTATGCTCTTAGAATTGACCCCTTCCTGAGAAGTGGTATGTTATCTTATTCAGTTAATCACCTAATAAGCAGGACACAACTTAATTTACTTAAGCAATTAAAAAGCCATTAAAAACACAATCGCGCCTTTCCACGGCTCCAGGGGGGCATTTTGGGGGGTAGAGGTCCCAAACTTTCAGTGTAGCTTGAGGGGACCCTTCTTGCAAGAACCCCCAAGTTTTGTGAAGATTGGGTCAGGGGGGGCTGAGATATGGGCCCCGAAAGGGATCCCCCTCCTTAATGTGCATCTCTGACAATGGGGGTTTGCAATTATCAGAGCTTGCCGCCCACTCCTGAAGCTCCAAGCCCCAATAAACAGCTGAGCTGGGGGAAACAAAGGCGGGGCAGGTGCGAAGAAGTTTGCAAACCATGCAAAGCTACATGTTTGCAACCATGCAAACCATGCAAAGCAACACGTGACACCTGGGAGTTTGCAAACCATTGAAAGGGAAAGAAGCACACTAGCTATGCATAAGGAGCAGGAGGGGGTGGAATTTCCCCTTTTGCATCGGACTCGGGACCAGGCAAATGCATTCTTTAAGTCACAATTTGAAAACCAGTTTTGAGCAAGCATCAAAATAGACCTAACCGATCTTATGAATGAGGGAAAACCTGAGGACACACAACTGAAGCCCCCCCCTCAAACCAGGGAGAGAGAGACTCGAGGGGGCACCCCCCCAGGCAGAACAGGCAAAAGCCCCCTTTTGCTTCCCCCCACCCACAGAAACTGCTCCCTCCCCACACACACACAGACTCTGCTTCCCCCCCACACACACACACACAGAAAAATTATAGAGAAAAGCCCCAAAATGGGTCTTGCTGTGGATGTCTTCTGTTCTGTCTTCTTCGCACCAAACCTGCCCTTGCTCCCCACAGCTCAGCTGTTTGTCGGGGCTGGGAGCTTTGGGTGATGCACATTAAGGGTGGGGGGGACCCCTTCCCGGCCCCATATTTCACCCCACGATCCAATCTTTACAAAACCTGGAGGTTCTTGCAAGAAGGGTCCTCTGAAGCTATGCTTAAAGTTTGGGGGCTCTACCCAAAAAAATGCGCCCCCTGCAGTCACGGAATGGCACGAATGTGCACACCCACCCCCCAAGGGAGATCTCTCTCACACACACACAAACAGATACTATCTCTTTCTCTCCCCGGGCCGCACAGCAGCTGGGCTCATGCACTCAATCGCACTGATTGGCCAGCAGAAGACCCAGCTTGGCCACCGATTGGCCACGGGAGAATGCTGCTTACTAACTGATGGTTATGCTGCTGCGCCGAACCCCAAATTTGCTGAATTTATTCCCTGAACACCCTGAACTCGTTGAATTCAGCTCCCCCTTTTCCCGCCTTTTTTGAGTTTGGTTCCATCCGAACTAAAAACCACCGAATCGGGAAATTCAGCTGTTTTCGGTTCGGGACGAACCGAATCGACAGCCCTAGTGAAGACTATCAGTCAAAAGAGAGTATGTGGGCTTGCGTGCCCCAGAGTCGATGTTGAAGTCAACCCTGTCAAGCACTGTTGCTGAAGCAGAAGTGGAATTGGGAGGATTCAGTGGAAATTAGAACTGTCTTGCTCGGCAGAACATTGAGATGGGCTGGAAGCCGGCAGAGCCGACCCTGAGTTGCTTGTTTGCGAGCCTGTGAGTTAAATTGGGAGTGACCGAAGAGCCGTGGCTGGGTGGTTTGGACTTGACTGCATTGGGGTTTTTTAGGCTACCCCCTTCCCCAGTTTTTCTACCCCCAGACATTAACGTTATTGGATTTGGACTCCGCCCTCCCAGTTTTTTACTTTCTGTATTAAAGTGAACATTCCTTCAAAATCTACTGAAACATTTGCTGGACTTTATATGGACTTTACCACCATATACTGACTGTGATATAACAGGAAAAGATTATACTCACAACTAAGCCCTCCCATTAGTCGCATTAAACTTCCCCTTGGCTTTTTAGTTCTATAATATCAGACCCAAATGATTTAGTTCTATAATATCAGACCCAAACTAATGAATTGCCTAATATAGCATTAATCTTATACTAATTCAAATCAATTTGTTTTGTCTTAATGAATCTTACTAATTTATATTAAAAAGGTTAAAAATGCTAAACTATTTCTTGTCTAGGAGTGTGGTGATAAAATATTTCAATATTTGGGGATAGCAAATGTTGAGAAAATTAAGTAATTTGAGATAGTTAATCATTGTAACAGCAGATGCTAGCTAGTTGATTGGTTGTGTTAGATAACATGAAAAGGTGCTTAACATTGACTAAAAGGCACCACTCACCAAGGATACAATTGTCTCGGGAAGCTCAGGAAGAAAAATTTGCCCTGATCTTGGAGAGAATTTTTGAACTTTCGGAAGAATATCTTGAAGCCTTATTATCTCAAGCAGCCAAGCCCAAAACCAAAAAAGGAAAAACAGAAGACTTCCCTCACATTTGGCTCGCAAATGGAAGAACTTAAAAGTTTAGTGAAGAAAGTCCAAGGAAGCAAGAAGTAAGCAATAAAAGTTTGCAAGAGAGTAATAAAAAACTACAAGAAACCTTGTCAAGGATCGAAAAGAAGATAGATGAAAATACTAAAGACATAAAAGCACTTCAAAAAAGACAACAGAATTTTGAAGAAAAACTTGAGCAACAGACTAAAAATTTGAGCCTTCACAAGGAAAACACAGGGAAACTGAAGAACGTTTTGATCTTCAAGAGATTATAAATCGAGAGAATAATTTGGAATTCAGAGGTTTGGAGGAGAGTTTCGGGATGACAGTCATGGAATCTGAATAACAACAATTACTACAAGAGACGTACAGTTTCCAAGAAGATTTTCTCCAAATTGAAAAAAATATATTCAGGGTAAATACAGCATATGCGAGAAGACACAAAACGCCCAGAGACTTCTTGGTAAAATTCTCACATCAAAGAGCAAGAGGTGAAATTCAGAGATATAAACGGTTAACAGCAGATCTGGAGAAGATCAGAACACCTCTGAAGACAAGACAAGATTGGAGGAATCATTATTGAGAAAACGTCTGTAAAGGCAGGAACTTAAGGAAGCAGTTCTCTGTTTAGCTCAAGTGGAACCCCAGACACCCAGTCATGAATGGGTTCAAGTGAATAAATTGGTGGGCACATTTAAAACTAATTTCACTGGAAACAATATTGGCTATAAATCAAGAGGAAAGCATCCAGTCTGAGGCAATCCTCTTCTTCCTCTGGCAAGATTCCCTCTATGGCTGGTATATTCAGAAACTTGTATGAACAACTATGTCAGTTAGAAGAGACTCATAAAAAATCACAAGATAAAAAAGACTTGTTGAAGATCCATAATTTGAGGCACCAAATAGATGGGATGGAAACAGAAGAAATGCAAAAACGTCTGATATTTGCAAGGCACAAATTCTTCAAACATGTCAATAAACCCAGAAGGTGGAGGAGCTTCCAGCCTCCATGTCCTCAGGGGCAGCGGCCTGCTCTGGAGGCCGAGGACTGAAACCCACCCAGAGAGTGACTGGCAGTCCGTGCCTCATTGGGAGGGTGCCAGCCACGCGTCCTGTCACTGGTTGCTTGGCCGGGGTAGCAGATGGGGGAAATAGCAGCCAGTCCCTGTCACTGGAAGGATGGAGAAGGCAGTGGGTGGAGCAGATGGCAACGGAGAGGAGATGTCAAGCGGTGCCTCCCATCTTGGCTCCAAGGTGGCTGGGTGCCTGTGCGGGGGGCAACCACCCTGCCCTTAGCCATGGCTCAGCCCCCTGCCTCTCCCTCCATCCCCCGCCACGCAGCTTGGCCCATGACGCTTGGCGCTCTCGGTCTCCAAAGGCCAGGTGTGGAGCATGAGGGAGGGGGCATGATTGCCAGGGCGACCACACACCAGAGACAGTCATGCAGTGGGCCGAGAGAGCATTCCCTGAGCATGCATAGGAGGGTATGACCAAGTCGCGGGTGGAGAGCCTCCTTGGAAGCTGCCCTGATGGAGACAGGAGAATGGCTGTGGAGGGTGGGGTGGGGTGGCAACAACCTCCTTGACAGGGGGCAGCAGCTTCTCTTTCGTTAACCATGCAGGGGGCTTGGGAGTACTGTTAGCGTGGCCATCCTGGTTCCTGAGCTTTGACGTGCCACGTCAGTCGACAGCAAATATTCGGGTTCCAGGGCTGGCTCTACGCCATCACTTGGAAACTAGCGGGCGGGGGCTGGAACCCCCTGCCAAGGGCAAGCCCTTCAAGGGTAAGTCTTACATGTATGTCTGTATCAGTCCCTGTAGAACATTTCCCACATTAATCAGCTTAAAAAAAGATTTCAGATTGTCTGCAAATCTGGGACTTCCTTCAGGTTTTTAGAGAAACCGCCACTATCTGTCTTGAGCTTCATTTTTCAGATCTATTGATCGTATTCTCTATGATGAGGGATGGATTTAAATTTATAATGCATTCTACCTAGCTCCATTTCAAGGCATAAAACTAGCATATACAAGTCTATGTATCTGATTGTTATATAAATTGTTTAATCAGCAAAGACTTTCCCACTTTTTTCTTCTGTAGTAGGTATTTCTGCAACCAGTATTTTAGGGCCATAACATATGCTACTTGGGGGAAACCCTCTTCACTGAAATATTGAAATACAAAATTGTGGACCATATGCACAAAGTCATCCATAACTCTTTTTTAAAACCTGACATGTAATGTTCTCAAATGTAATGAGAAATCACATTTGACTTTGCCCTGGGAGAATAAAAACGTACCCTGGGAGAATTCATTAAATTCAATAAATGTGATTGTTGCTTTGAAATCCTTGTGCCAGTTCTGCTCAATTTGTATATGAAAATCCATCCTTCTACCTGCGTATTATATATACATTAATTTATCCTCTCCATTTTTTAAAATAACATTCTTTGGGAGAGATTTCCCATGTACTCTAACTTGCTAAGATTTCCTCTTGTGGATCTTAGTCTCGGCATGGAAGTGATCTCATAAGATTTTTTAAAAATCTTGTATAACTAACATTGCTACTATTCCTCGAGGAAGAAAAGGTTTCTGCATTAAAAACAACAACAACTCAAAAGTTTACTAAATTATACTAAATTATTCTTATGTTCTTATATGTTAAGCCTCCCTAAGAAGGCACCGTAAATCAGTTTGAAGAAGAAAAACTGCTGCCTAACCCACTGCTGAAAATAAAGTATTTTATGTTTAGACTGGGCCAAGAAGTTAAATGATGTCCTGCCTTTTCTACTAACTACTCCTCATCTCCCAGAGAGTTTAATATAGACAACTGCATGGTCTCCAAATTGATTCAGATAACTATATACTTTTTAATATATTTGTATTGTCAAAAAAAATTCCCTCCCATTCCCTTCCTTTATCCTTGTACCCCTTTTATCCCTTTTCCCAATAAATAATAATAATAATGACAAAACAAATTGGTTCAGATAACTGATTGGACTGGGAGAACAGTCCCTATTTTCTATTGAAAATGAACACCGGAAGCTGCCTTATAGTGGATCCAAGCACTGGTCTGTCAAAGTCAGCACTGTCTTCTCTGACTGGCAAAGGCTCTCCCAGATCTCAGGTAGAGGTCTTTCTTACCTGCTTCCTAATTAGGCTTGCCAACCTCCAGGTACTAGCTGGAGATCTCCTGCTATTACAACTGATCTCCAGCCGATAGAGATCAGTTCCCCTGGAAAAAATGGCCGCTTTGGCAATTGGACTCTATGGCATTGAAGTTCTTCCCCTCCCCAAACCCTGCCCTCTTCAGGCTCCACCACAAAAACCTCTCGCTGGTGGCTAAGAGGGACCTGGCAACCCTATTCCTAATACTTTTAGAGATGCTTGGGACTGAAGCTACTTTATCAGTGAAAAGTCTAGCTGGTGCCAGGATGCTGACTTACCTTGTTGTTTGGGATACTTTTAACTATATTTTCACTATACCTTTCACTAAATATTCAGTGGTGGGGGGGGGGCTGGCTGACTGAGTATGAGAGTCCTTGAGAGAGGAGGTGGTCACCCCATCCTTGAAAAATGCTGTGGAGCAGCTAGGGTTGCCAAATTCAGATTGAGAAAGTCCTGGAGATTTGGAGGGTGGAGCCTGTAAAGAGCAAGGCTTGAGAAGGGAGGGACCTCATTGAAGTATGATTCCATAAGGTCCACCCTCTATAGCAGCAATCTTCTTCAGGGGAACTGACCCACACATAGATATTCATTTGTATCACCATCTATTCAGCAAACATATTCTGTACATCTCACCATGGCCTACTTCTGGATCAAGATCAGATCTGTAGTGCTGAAACATCAGTGTCAAAATATTGTTTGCAACTGAAGCATACCTACCATGAGGTCAAAGGGATTTTAAGTATCCCTATCCTCCATTACACCCAGTATTTGAATATGAGTTCCGTTGGTTCAAAAGGAGTTAGTTAGAAAAAATTGCTTTGATCCTATGAACAAGTTCCTTGCATGCACAGCAAGCTTCCTCTTTCTCTAAAACTTGTGTTTGCGCAAGATCAGTAGTTTTTAATGGGCCTGCACGGAACTCATTTGTAGGAACCAAGCCAATATGACTTGATTAGGATTTTAAGAAACAAATTAAAAAAAAAAACTACTGTAGTGTCTGAGGGAAAGAAACAAAATTAAAAAGTTAGGGGAGAGTTTAACCCTGAGTGGAAACCCTAAGGCAGCTTTCTGGATTTGTTCCCCATGGAAATAGAAAAGACAAATTGCATCTTCTATGTTTTATTAGGCAACTTGACACAGCTCTAGTTATTGACTCAAGTCCTGCACTCCAATTCTATTGCCTGTCCCTTGGCCTTATAAGAGTGCTCCAAATACCTCATGGAAGCAAGAGGCTAGTGATCCCAGCTAAACTTGCAAGATGGAACAGCTGGTTGCATTCTAAACTGCCGAAGTCCACCGACCCCAGTATGTTCAGTCACACGTCTGTATCATGTCTCACCTGAAGAACCAGCTGTTACAGGGGAAAAGATTGCCTTCCCAAACCTTCTTTGTCCCATCTTACAAGTCATTGGAATGCCTTGATGAGACTCAAGGTGATAATAGGCCCCTTCCATATAAGAACTGAATGTTCTATAGTCCTTTCCCATGTAAATAAAAGTAGTCCACAAATATTAGGCATATTCTCTCTCTGTACTCCTTTTTCTTTGCTTCCTGTCTATGCTTGTCCATATTTCTTCCATTAGAAGTTCCTGCCTGGACCATAAAGGCCATCCTTCATGTTTAGCTCTTATTCACCACCTGCTGTTCCACAATCTGTTGCTTCATCAGGTGTAAACATTCTTTTAGAAATGTGGTTTGAGGTTATTACGCTGTGCAATTTGTAGTGAAAACAATGCTTTCAGGCCTTTTTATTCTCCTTTGTCTCATCTCCATACTCCTTGCAAAATATTTCTGAACCTTACATTGTCCTTAGGCAAAAATATTCTAGTCAGCAGGTGATGACACTACACGTGACCATTTAATTCCAGCTTCAGTAGTTTGTCACCAGGTTGAGGATAATATGTCAACAAATGAATCAGTGCAACAACAACAAAAGTCTTGTAGGTAATAAAAGTTAAGGAGTTCAATCCCAGATAATTGCTGTTCATGCTGCTTAGCAATCTGTGGTCTGGTCATGACACAAAGCTTCTGAACTCAGTGTGTATGGTTGCATGGCCCTTCCACTCCAACTATCCTACTGAGTTATTTTGTCCATATCAGCCTAACTTTGGCTTTTAAATGTCATATGTTGCTTTGACAACTAATATTGGCTGAACAAGAGAGACATAAACATGGTTAACATGGTTAATAAATATGCCGTGGTAAGTGAATATAGTCAAAGAATATGCTAGATATATGTACACAGGACCACAACTAGAAATCCAGACTGAAATAATAATTGTAGTCCTATCAAGCAGACATCCACTTGGAGTACCTGGTTCAAGCTTAGATTCTCAGATACTCAAAGGATGATTAGGATTGGGGCTGTGGTATATATAGAGAGGGAGCTTTACCTTTCCCCCCCCCATGCCATTTTCTTGACCTAAAGTGGTCCTTAGTAGCCATTATTTGCCCAGTTTGGGAAATTTATATGTAGCCCATCAGTAGACAAAATTTCCCAACAGGGCAAATAGTGGCCTCTTTCTGCATGTCATGGTCCTGAGTCCTCTGCTTATCTGAAAATCTAAGTTTTAACTACTAACTCTCAGTGCACATCTGCTTGACACAGCCTGGAGTGGCTCCAGACTTGGGAAAGGTGTATTGTGTAGTTAGGCTCTAAAACACTACATTGTCCACCCTTCCCACACAACCAATACTTCCACAACTTCCTCAGATACCAAAACAGTGATTAACCTTTGAGGCAATTCCATGAGTGACTGCTTGACAAGGTGCCTCTGAGGTTGCTGCTAGATCTCCAAAGCTTCATCCATAGCCTGATAAAGTTGGGACTGGAATAGCAGTAATTTTAAAGCATGATTTTTTTCAGGTTCTAAGGCCTGTGCAGTGTACATGAGGTATCAATTTCTCAATCAGGAAAGAAATCAAGCAAAATTCTACTTGAAGAACCTCACAAACCATAAAAGAGTCAGATGTTAAAACATGCTACTGAATGACCAAAAGCTGGAAGCCAGAAATGTAGCAGTATATTTATTAGGGCTGTTGAAAAAAAATTTTTTTTTGTTAAAATTCGGATCTGGCAAAATTTAGCCATTTTTAATTTGGTAAAAGCCGAATTCTGAATCCCCCCTATTAAGTATAGGGGAATTCGGCTTGAAATTCAGCATTCCTGAATAAATTCGGCCAAATTTTGCCATTTAAGACACATTTGCTGCTTTCTGTGGCTCTGGGGGGGCATTTTGGGGGGGGTAGAGGTCCCAAACATTCAGGGTAGCTTGGAGGGACCCTCCTTGCAAGAACCCCCATGTTTGGTGCAGATTGGGTCAGGGGGTCCCGAGTTATGGGGTCTGGAAGGGGTCCCCCCTTCCGCCCATTAGAATGAATTATTTCTTGTTGGCTATTTAGGCACGGGAGGTTTTGCCTTGGATTTACTGCTCTCTAGATGCACATTTTCCCCAGCCAAATTCTCAAAACTCTGCATGGGGGCTTATAGTTGAGTTTTGAGAATTTGGCTGGGGAAAATGTGCATCTAGAGAGCAGCAAATCCAAGGCCAAACCTACCATGCATAAATAGCTAACAAGAAACAATGGGAGGGTTGGCCTTGGATTTGCCACTCTCTAGATGCACATTTTCCCCAGCCAAATTCTCAAAACTCTGCATGGGGGCTTATAGTTGAGTTTTGAGAATTTGGCTGGGGGAAATGTGCATCTAGAGAGCAGCAAATCCAAGGCAAAACCTCCCATTGTTTCTCTTTAGCTATTTAGGCATGGGAGGTTTTACCTTGGATTTGCCGCTCTCTAGATGCACATTTCTGCCAAGGCTGGCAGTGGGGATCTGTTTAAAGAGCCGCCTGCCCGCGTTCCTGGGAGCCCCGAGAAGGGGGGCGGGCAGCTCTTTAAGCAGATCCGTGCTGCCAAGCCTGGCAGCAGGGATCTTTTTAAAGAGCCACCCACCCGTGTTCCTAGGAGCCCCGAGAAGGCCAGCGAGTAGGTCTTTGTTTCCCAGGAAGGTGGGGAAATGCCGAAGCCGGGAATGCCAAATTTATTTGGCATCCTGCCGAAGCTGCGGAGTTCGAAGTTGGCATTTCCCAGCAGTTTTTGACTTCGGCTATTTCCGAACTGGAAACCGCCAAATCAACATTGATTCGGCTGATTTTCAGTTCAGAAATAGCCGAATCAACAGCCCTAATATTTATATACTATAATGCTATGAGCCAGTGGGGTGTAGTGGTTAAGAGCAGTCTGGAAAACTGGGGCCGATTCTCCTCTCCTCCATAGGGGTGTGCCTATCGGTAAACCCGAATGGAAAATAAACCCCAAAAAGGCCTTTTCGGCTTTTTTCGGGTTTAATTTAAGCTGAATATTAAAACTGGGAATCAAGCCTAAGCTGAATAGCCGATCGCCAAGAATACCGAAAAGGTATTTGGCTTTTTTGAGCTTTGGCTTTTCCCTATGGGAATTTTTTTTGATCAGCTCTAGTAGGAGCATATTTTAAGGCCGAGTCACCAAATAATAACCCTGTGAAGTAGGTTAGGCTGAGAGTGTGTAACTGGCCCAAGGTCACCCAGAAAGGCTCCATGGCAGACAGGCGATTCAGACTTGGGTCTCCCAAATACTAGTTTGACATTCTAACCACTGCACCATACTGACTCTCACTATTATTGCACTGCATTGCACTGTAGGAATCAATCACAACTGGATTGTCTTGTCCACACAAGGCAATCCAATTGCAAATGTTTGCTAGGGTGTAATGGTAATGATATGTGGATGCTGCCTGAAGGTGGGAAGAGTTTGTAAGTGCACGAATCAGCTAATGTTAATAAACCCAATTTGACCCAGTTCTTTTGTCTGGTATATTCATTTGTGGGGTTCAGTTGCAAGAGTTTACAAAACATAAAATGATCAGTTTGCAAATGACTGTTCTGCCTATCATATTAAGAAGAACTGACTAGCATGATTGACTTCTTTTAGACACTCAATATCAACCAAAACCAAAGTTTACATTTTATGGTGTGATTTGAAACAGAATTTTTTTCCATTAGCATTCAGCAAGCTCTCATGTCTTAAAAATCTCTACATGAGTCTTGTTACCTAAGAACCATTAGGCGTGCTGTTATGTACAATGTGCAGTTAAACTCTTATTCCAGCTGAGCACACCTAACATTAGACTGCAGCATTAATACCTGCTTTGAGTCAATTGGTAGTAGGGGAAATAGACTCTTAGTGGGTGATTGGATTTGATCGTGGCTAGTAACTGGAAGAAAGTATAGCATGCTGCTTAAATGTTTGCTTTCAAAAAAAGTCCCGAGGCTTAGCAGAAGTCTGCATTTGCAAATAATATCCTGTACCCTTAGACATTGTACACTGTTGTACCAAAAGTCATTATTGTGGTTAACTTGGATCACATTTCAGGAGAGCAGAATACCCTTGGCAAACCGCACATGTCAGCTATTTGTGGTTTTTATGACAATGTAAAGGGTAAATTAGGGAGCCCTGTGGTGCAGAGTAGTAAGCTGCAGTATTGCAGTCCCAGCTCTGCTCACGACCTGAGTTCGATCCCGACGGAAGTCGGTTTCAGGTAGCCGGCTCAAGGTTGACTCAGCCTTCCATCCTACCGAGGTCAGTAAAATGAGTACCCAGCTTGCTGGGGTTAAAGGGAAGATGACTGGGGAAGGCACTGGCAAACCACCCCATAAAACAAAGTCTGCCTAGAAACGTCGGGATGTGATGTCACCCCATGGGTCAGGAATGACCTGGTGCTTGCACAGGGGACCTTTACCTTACCTTAAAGGGTAAATCTAGCATGACCATGTAACTCCTTTGGTTTTTTATATCTTTTGCATTTTTATCCCACTTTTCCTCCAAGCTCAGGTCAACATACGTGGTTCCCCATTGTCCATTTTATCCTAACAACAACCCTGTAAGATAGATTGGGCTAAAAGAAAGAACGACTGGCCCCCAAGAAGCATGCTATAGTTTGGACTGAGTCAGTTTGTCAATGGATTACATGGCCTTTGTTTCCTTCTGATTCAACAAGTCATAAAATATTTTTCTTGGTAATTTTTCTGTCTATGAGTGGAGGCATGATGTTTTAGATTTTTTTGTGTAAGGAAGAAACACAGTGGCATTCTTTGCTGTTCCTCTCTACCCAATGTTGGAACCCATTCCTCCTATTTCTCTTCATATTTTGATCCTCTTTTCTTTCAGTGCCTGCTGATTGCTTTTTCTATGTTGGACATAAAAGAAAGGAACCCTGAACATACTGACATTACTTTTGGGTAAGCATCTGGCATATTTCCAGTTTTCTGTTTAATTCCTAAATTCAGAAAGATGTATATAAGAGGCATAAACAAGACATACCTGCCTATCAGTGCAACCTTAAGGACACTTTCCTGGGAGTAAGCCCCACTGAATAATCCTAAATAGGTTGCTGAGTGGACCTGCTTAGGATTGCTTTCTTACAGCCCATTCCTAAAGGGAGGGTAGATCCACGCTGGCTGGGAGCGGCGCAGCCATGCTGCCTCCTCAGAGGCTTCCTGGTTGCCGAAAGGAAAGAAAAAGGTGTTTACAAAATTAAAATGCAAAAATGCCCCCATTGAGCAAAGCGAGGCTATGTCACCAAAAAAGATGGCGTAGCAATGCTGCAGCTCAAGGGGGCATTCCCGGGGTGAAAAAGGTTTTGAATCTGACTAACATCAACTCCACCCCTTGGAACACCTTCTGGGAATTCCCTACCGGCATGGCTGCACTGGCAGTAGGGGCCAGCACAGCTCCGTAGCTCCCTGACTCTGGCATTATTGCTCCCTCACTGCGTAGGTGCCACTTTATTCCATGACAAGGTGGCACCTATGCTGGCACAGGGTCACGCCAGCTCCTAAGGAGCTTTCCCCACCTTCAGAATTGCAGCCTTAATCTCCAACATGGTATGGTAACAGAATGGACTATATAGACTGAAACCAATGTAATAAATCTGTGACAGTAACTCTACCAGCTTTGGCTGTCCTTTCAGCAGTGGAAATATGTGACTGTTGCTTTCTTGTGAACACTGGCCCTGAATTTCATACATGTATTATTGTTATTCAAGGAACATTTGGGAGACATGATGAAGGAGAAAACCACATGGAGCTTTGATGCTTCTACCTTTCCAATGCTACATTCTTCTGAAAATGCCATTTTTACATAGCACTGATTCTGGAAGTAAATCTAATAAATGGCTTGTTGGTTGGGTCCTTTATAATGCATGCAATGGCGTAGGACAAGGAACCCCTATATACCTGCTACCCTTATTTGCCACTCTCAGAATTCCCGTTAAATTGAAGCAGGGGCTTCAGCAATGGAAGAGGCTTTCCTTTCATTTAGCTATTATGTTCCAGTCTCATTTAAGTCATGGAAACATCTGTCTGAACATCTAAAATGTGTATCAAAATTAGTCTTTGATGATCTAGCAGTATCAAGTGAGTAACAGACAGTGACACTGAAGAAGATGCTACATCTATCGAGATGGATGAAAACTAAAGTGAGCATCCCAGGTTTATTGAGAAGGCAAAAAAGAAATGGAAAAATAAGAAATAAATGAGAACATGTGTTTCTGCAAAATTATTCTTGCAAAGTACTTTGATGTTCAATTAACAACTTTTTTTGAATACATATAAATATCTCATCAATTATTTCACATATCAAAGACCTTTAACCCTGGTTTCCTAAATTTAGTTAGAATTTACTGGATCATAATCTAGGTTGCATATACTGTTTCCAAGTCTGACTACTGCCATACTACATTGGTAGTAAATGTGTTTCTACAGTTATCAAGTTATTACAACTTCAAAGTCAGGTAGAATTGCTGCCACCAACAATCATGTTTTCTGTCTTACCAGTTTGGGATAACTAGATTAATTTCCCTGACATCCAGAAAATTAATCAGAACTCCAGATTCAGATGGGACCATGATATCCTGGGTTGTGGTGATGAAGCCATTATCACATAGCAGAGCCAGATAGCTTCTAGAGGGCAGATCCATTTTGGATCAAACCTGACTAGATGGCATGAGGTTTCATCTGACATGTTTCTGGGTGCCAATTTGTCCAGTTGTGTGGGATACCTTTCAGCCTGTGCAGTCTGTGGATGTGGACAGGTCTCTTGGAAGTTTGTGACATACAACCTGTTTGTGTAACCCTTGCCCCTGCTAGCTGCTTATACCTGCAGAGGGGGAAAGTTTTTTTCCTTCTCTCCTTGCCACCCACCCATGTGCCAACCAACTTTTTATCTGCCCTTCATCTTCAGCTATAATTCTTATTTATTTATTTCACTTCTACCCTGCCTTTCTCCACAATGGGGACCCAAAGTAGTCCCACCTCCTTCCTTCTTGTCACAATGAGGAGGCACATATGCGGCAAGGAGGGCAGGTGGAAGCCTTGCCCCCTAGGGCACCAAAAATCCTCAGATTGACCCTGCAAGTAAAACAAGGCGAGGGTAGGAATGTCCCCTAATGTTCCTAGATATTAGAGTGGGGGTTGAGGCATAGTCTTTACTGACAGGCTGTTTCTATAGCTTAAGATCTACCTCAGACAACTCTAGATCTACCATTTCTCACTGACAGCCCTAATAATCTCCAGTGGTGGACTGGGTATAAAAATATTGGTTACCAGGAGACAAAGGGGGCCCACATTTTTAACATATTGTCTAAAGTTTAAGGGGCCCCACTTCATCAGGGGCCCACAGGGCCCACTTGCCATTGGGCAAGCTGACACAATGGCCAGTCCACCACTGTTCATCCCCCGTGCATGTGTAAAGAGCTATCAAGTCACAACTGATTTATGGCAACCCAGTGGGGTTTTCAAGGCAAGAGACTAATAGAGGTGGTTTGCCATTGCCTGGCTCTGCGTAGCAACCCTTATATTCCTTGGTCATCCCCCATCCAAGGACTACCCAGGACTGATCCTTCTTAACTTCTGAGATCAGGCTAGCCTGGGCCATCCAGGTCAGGTCTCTTCCTCCCTGAATTGCACCTAAATTTTACCTGATTTTTTCCAGTGAACGTGAAGGATGCTGTAAAAGTTTTTGTGATGATTTTAAGGGAAGTTTTAAAAAAAGAATTATGATAAGATTTCTGAAGGGAAACTCTACCTTTTTTCTTGGGAATGACAAACTCCTCCTCTTCTCCACCCCTACCTCATTCTACAGGATCAAACCTATTTATTCTTCTTCTTGGGCAGCCCAGACCTTCCCCCAAAAAAGCTTTAGAGGTCGTGGCACATGTATTTATTAGTCACAGGAATTTATTAGCAGCACTAAGAGCCATGGCTTACACTTATTTATTCAAGGGGCTGTATGCCACCTTTCTTAAAGTTATCAAGGTGGATTACAAATAGTTACTATGTTAATATGACAGTAGATTTATAAAATGATGTAAGCAGACCCAGGAGGAGCCCCTAGCCGTGTTGGGTGGTCCACCATAAGCATGTTCCTTCCCTCCCTCCACTGGAGGGGTGGGGGCAGGGGTGGGTCCTCTTCTTTCCTTTCCCCAATTGTGAAGGGGAGGAAGGCAGGTGACAGCTTCCTACCTCCTCAATGTGTGGGAGGGGGCAAAGAATCATAGACCACCTGATGACCACCAGGGTCATCTAGTCCAACCCCCTGCACAATGCAGGAAATTCACAACTACCTCCCCCACCCCCCACCCCAGTGACCAGAAGATGGCCAAGATGCCCTCCCTCTCATCATCTGCCTAAGGTCACAGAATCAGCATTGCTGACAGATGGACTTCTAACCTCTTCTTAAAAACCTCCAGGGAAGGAGAGTTTACCACCTCCCAAGGAAACCTGTTCCACTGAGGAACTGCTCTAACTGTTAGAAATTTCTTCCTAATGTCTAGACGGAAACTCTTTTGATTTAATTTCAACCCGTTGGTTCTGGTCCGACCTTCTTGGGCAACAGAAAACAACTCAGCACCCTCCTCTATATGATAGCCCTTCAAGTACTTGAAGATGGTTATCATATCCCCTCTCAGTCTTTTCCTCTTCAGGCTAAACATACCCAGCTCCTTCAACCTTTCCTCATAGGACTTTGTCTCCAGACCCCTCACCATCTTTGTTGCCCTCCTCTGGACACGTTCCAGCTTGTCTACATCTTCTGTCAGCCAGTGGTACAATTTACCTATAAAGACATTAGTGCTTCTTCTCATATAAAAACATATCAAAGTTCCAACAATATGTCAAAGTTCCAACTCTGTTTCTAGAATGATCCACACATTCTATCTTCCAGGCCATTCTGGTCTTTTGAGGTAGGGAAGATTTAACGTTAGTAAACCCATGCTTGAAAATCCAACACACCTTATTTGCAGTGCATTGCTGAGTCAAGCACTTTCCTATGATCTCCCTGAGAATGTCCTTTCAATTCAACATATGCAGGATTTTGAGTAGTTTTGTGTCTATGTAGTGGCAACATTCAGAAGGGCAGCTGCCTTAGTTGCGGCTGTTGATATACACAAAGTACTGGCTTGTTTGGATGATGTATGGTCCAGGATAATTAAATTCGGCAATTAAAAACAGCTGTGTTGGCATGCATGTTCTGCCTTTGTTCCTGCATAGGTGGTGGCATTCATAGGTCAGTAGCATTTATAATATTGGCATGTGCTTAGAACTTACTGGTTTGAACCAGTTTCCTCGCAGTAATGTAAGAACATGTTGTGCCGCGCTGGCCAAGTCCAAGGCAGGCACAAGCTTCCACGGCCCTCCTGGAGCCCACTACAGCAACTCACCTGGCTGGCATGGGTCAGAACGGAGGGAGGGCGCGAGGCGCGGAGCAAGGCCACTGCCTGGGACAACAGGCGACAGGGGCACACAGTGCACAGATGCCTGCCAGCACACACTAAAGGGAGTCAGGAGGGGCATCGGCGGCTTGAGTGAGAGAGGGCATGGCTCTTGGACGTGCTACAGAGGTGCATCAGCAGGGCTCTGATTCGGGGTCAGTGCGAGGGAGCAGGAAAGAAGGGAAGACCACAGCTTTGGAGGAAGTGGTAACTGGGGATGAGAAGGAGACAGGCAAGCTTGGCTGCAAGCTAGGGCCAGAGGGAGCAGGGGGGGGGGCAGCAGAGCACCGGAAAGAGGTGCTGCCTGGGAAAGCCGTGGGAAAGCCGTCAACTGAGACGGAGGGGCGAGACAGACAATGAGTAAGGTGGAGGGAAGGGATAGGCTTCCTCCATGCCTGGAGAAAAGGGGTGGGGGCAGGAAATTGGTGGATGGAACAGGTGATAGTGGGAAAGGGATAAGAGGAGGTGGAAAGAGGAGCCAAGGAGGAAGGGCTGTGAAGACACCAGAAACGTGAGCTGGAAGTTTCACAGCGAGAAGGGAGTGAGAGAGGAGTGAGCGGTCCCTAACTCCCTGTCTGAGACTCCGCAGGACACCTGGGCAGATCTCAGGGGAACTGTGGGAGGCACTCACTTCAATGTAGGGCCAACCTGGAAGCACCTGGGTGGGGGAGTGAGGGAGAGGGAGCCCACACATGTAAATGTGATCCAGTTATTACAAACAATTATGGTCTACTCTGGAATTCTGGCACAGAACAAAATTCAGCAAGGCTAGACAAGGTACAAAAAACAAGGTGTGCCGCTTTCCCCACCTACTCCATCAGGATTGATACAGCCAGGAAAGCATCTTGTTTGTAAGTTAACAGATTGTTTTTCTGTTGGATACATTTTGTGGATGGAAGAGAAGAGGGACAGCCATGGGAAAATACTATGAGAACGCACATGTGCCAAGTATTTTTGGTTGAACTCAAAAGTTCCCATGAACAAACACAGAAGCTCTCTACAGATAGCAGTAAGGGTCAAATTAGATGTTACGTTTTTGCCGAGTTGAGTCTAAGTTGTTCCCGACCCTGCAGGGAATGTCATTTTGAAGAGAAGAGGGACCCCTTTTACATGAGGAACTGTGACATTGGGGGAGGCACCTACCTCCACACCCAATGCTGAGCTGAAACAACCTCAGCAGGGTGTTATTTACATAACTTTGCAGCAGCACATGGAGCATCAACCATGTGACACTTCAAACATATGTAAATAATTCCCTGTTGGGGGTCATTTCAGCTTCCCAAAATTGGGGGAGCAGGAGCCCCTCCTTTCCCCACACCACAGTTCCAAGTAGACAAGCAGCAGGGAGTTATTTCCATATGTTTAGGACAGAATGTGGAGTGTCAAGTGTATGCCATTCCAAATATGTTAATAACTCCCTTCTGTGGGCCACTTTAGCTTCCCAAAATGGGGGATGCCGGAACCCCACACCCCATGTCACTTCCGAGTGGAAAAGGCCTTCCTCTGAACTTCAAAATGACACTCCCTGCACCTGCTGTGCAATTGCATGGAACATGAATAGGGTCAAGAAAACCCAGAAAAAAAACTCGCTAAAAAAGTACCATCTAGTTTGTCCCTAAATGTGCTGAAATCAAGGGGACAGGACATGAGCATGTTGGTCCTGTCCCCCCAGCATACATGTGCTCATCAGCTCATCTACCCATGTACAAAATATCTTCATGTAGGCTCAGTCCCTGTAGTTGGAAATGTTTGAAAAATTATTTATTATATTTAGTATTGATGCTGTATGAATTTTAATGGCTGTTAGCTGCTCTGAGACTGACCTTGGGCTGGGAGAAGTGGGATACAAGTCTAAAGAATAAATAAAATAAACAAATCACTGTTCCCCAATGTGGAGATAGAATCTATGGATTTACAGAGGAATTATGTGCTAGAATACAGAGACAAGACATGCAGTTTTTCCATCAAGCATGTTCAAAAGACCTCTTTTTAATTTTATTGCTTATTTTTCATCAAATAGCAACAATGATGGATGAGGAATAGGAATGAGGAAAGCAGTGTTAGAGGGTACATGCACAGAACATTTGCAACCCTGTTCCAATTGTTTGAAAAAATAACAATTAAAAATTGTTTGAGGTGGTTCTTGAAATGTTGCAAGTAAATTTTGATCCAAACAAAGGTGTGATCATCCATGGTTACAACATGGTTACAATATGGTGCAACTTTATTCATCCTTGTGGTCCAGACAGTTCTGTAAAGCAGCATCATTTTGTCATAATCAGATTGGTGTCTTTTACCTCCTTTATTGTGAGACTCTTGCTGTCTATGTTTCTAAAAGGCTTTTTCATACCCCTTTTGGAGGATTTATTAACCCCCCTCTTTAACTCTTAGACATGCTCTACAGTACAGGAAACAAAACTGTTGTTTCCTAACCCCATTGGGGATACCATGACCCTTAGTTTTTCTCCCTTCTAAGTTCTATTTTTCTATTTTTTGGGGGAAATGTTTTATTGTTTTTCTCTCAAAAAGAACATATAACACAAAAACAACTTACAGAAAAAAGCATAGATACACAAAATGCTGGCTAGCATCTCATCCTGGACTAGCATAGCAATGAATCAGCACATTTTTAAAAAACAAACCTGGGTGAACATACCCATCTTTACCTCCTCCTCATTCCACTTCCATTACACTCTAACATCAATTTTACTATTTTTCATTTATTAGTTTAATAACATATTAGTTTAATAATGTATTCTTAAAAATTAGTCATTATTATGAAACCTGAGTTCTATTTTTCAATCTTCCTCTGCAGTGCATGAGATCCAAATGTTGACAGGTAAGGTCAGATGTGCTGTATTAATAATTGGAGTACAGATCTGTTTTCCTCTTTTCCCTTCTTCCCTTCACTAGAGCAATATTACTGCTAGAACCAGAGGGATTTCAGAGACTGTCATCGGGTCAGAGGTGTTTACTCAGACTTCTCCAGTTCTCTCTTTTTATTGACCTGCCTATTAAAGGGAGAAAATGAAGCTTTGTTAAGGGTGAGTGACCAGGAACTACCAGCTAATCAACTCTTGCCCAATGAAAAGACAATGCTCCTTACCTTCTGTTCTTCAAATCCCCAAACCTGACTGAAATCCAATCAAAACTGGCTTGATTGCGAGAGATCAGGGTTGAGGGTAAAGTAAAACATTGGACATGGATTCCAGTTCTAAGGAATTGAAATTGTACTTTACATCATTTTAATTGAAGTGTAATAGTCATAAATTCCACCTAGCTGCCAACAACGGCAAATTTGGAACGGGAACCTACCTGTGACCTTTCCAACTACCTGACCTAACTCTAGTGTTTCCAGCTCCAGGTTAGGAAATACCAGGAGATTTTGGTGGTGGAGCCAGAGGAGGGTGGGGTTTGGCGAGGGGAGGGACTTCAATGGTGTATAATGCCATAGAATCCATCTTCCAAAGCAGCCGTTTTCTTCAGGTGAACTGATCTCTGTCCCCTGGAGATCAGTTGTAATAGCAGGAGATCTCTAGCAGGAGATCTCTAAGTCCCATCCTGCCTATTCAACCATTCACTTCTGCTCTAACATGAACGGGCAGCTGTTTGCTGAACTAATTGAAACTTCAGAGTTCTTTTTGGGGCACGCCTTATCCCACAAGGCTCTAGCACAACCAGTAAGTGGTAAAAACAAGACTTTCTGGCTATGCTGGAATACTGGAACATGTGAAGTGGTCTAGAGCAACCTAAGAATGTCCCTGGGGTTCCTGGGTCACTCTGAGCACCAACATTGCATGTTCTGAACTGGGTGTATGCAACGACGCCAGCATGCATCTTTTCAGACCTGGAATGAATTGTGGAATTCATTACTGTTACCATGATCCACTCCAGAGTCTCTTTCTAGACTTTGCAGAGTGGAACCACTTCATTCTGGTCATCTTTACAGGCAGGTAACAGGTTCTTGTAGCAAAAATGGAAGGAAACTGGAAAAAATATGGTATTAGAAGTGGGGGATGTGTGAAAACTTCAAATTTCAACACCTTTATTGGCATATATAAAACAGTTCTGGTAAAATTTGCCAGACAAAGGGTCACAGTGTCTGGGGTATCTGCGTCATTATCGTTTCGCATCTTCACTTAAAACAGTTAAAAGACACAATGGTTTCTTGGATCCATTTGGTTCAGCATTCTAAACGAAGCCACGAGGAATCTAGCTACCGACCAGGTTACTGGAGATTACACCTCCCAGGATGCCGGAATGCCCCGGGAATGCCTCCTGGGATGCTGGCGTGGCGTTTGATGGTGTTTGGACGCTGCCAGAAGGCCCCGTTTGGCACAGCGACCAGCGTTCAGGTCTTTCCACTGGCGTTCAGGCGCGGTGCCTTCCTGACCTCCTAAGCGCTTTCACCCTTAGATCTCAGGAATGAGCTGTTACAGTATGGTGGTAGGGTCTTCAAGACCGAAAGACTCAAATAATATAAGGAGCATACTCTTCACGCTCTACAGCATGTGCTCCATTTATCTAATTTAAGAATGCTGAGTTTAATTTGCTTGTGTGCAGAGTATAAATCCATTTGGTTAAAAGTTTCAGGGAAAAGACCCAATTTTTGTAATGTCATCTGCCAATTTAAACCATGAACTTTGAAAACCATCCTTCCTCAGATAGTACAGGTAGCAGCCTTCTAGAGAATGGTGGATTTTTAATCTAAGGGAAAAGGTTGGTATCCAGGCCTTAGCCTCCAAGGCTGGTTCGGCAAATTCTAGGCGAACAGCTGGGCTAGAGACACATTTAGGGATATTTGACAAGCAATTAAAGGGAGGCAAAAAGCAGATCCCCAAATAATGCCAAATTTATTCAGCTTTATTCGGGGCTGCTTTGGCCCTGCTGCCATTTTTTTTAAAACACTCCCTCCCTCTCATCCTCTCTCCCTTTCCTCCTCCCTCCCTCCCTTACCTGCTACTGGCTGGCATTGCTACAGGTTCTGAAGTCTTGGACTTGTGGCAATGCTAAACTGAAGGCTGCACTGGCTCCTGGCCAGGAGCCAGCACAGCCTTCCATTCTTCCCCACCCCAGCCAAGCTCCAGGTTTTAACAGACCCAGTGTGAGCTCCAAACTGAGAGCGCAGCTGGAGTCAAGGTCAAGTAGCTCAGAGGTTTGTTATGACGGCCTGCGCCCTGGCGCGATAACTGTAATCTATCATGGGAACCAGGCTCAGCCTGGTATCCAACGGTGCCTTTCTGATGTATATGTTGCAACCTGCCCGCTTCCCCCCACTTAAGTCCTCGTACCTTTTCCTGTAAGTTGCTGCTATACACCTTATGCTTCCCAAATAAACTGCTTCTTAGACGACTCTGTCTGGACTAGGGCTGTCAATTCGGTTCG
This sequence comes from Euleptes europaea, assembly GCF_029931775.1. Taxonomy (NCBI): domain Eukaryota; kingdom Metazoa; phylum Chordata; class Lepidosauria; order Squamata; family Sphaerodactylidae; genus Euleptes; species Euleptes europaea. The sequence goes on along the minus strand of NC_079326.1, from coordinate 7,923,709 downwards.
GTCCGAACTGAAAATCAACCGAATTTCCCCTGATTCGGTGATTTTCAGTTCGGACGGATCCGAACTCAAATCTGGCGGGCAACCGGGGGGGCCGAATTCAGCGAGTTCGGGAGTTCGTGAATAAATTCAGCCAATTCGGCCCCCCCCTTCAGGGGAGCCCGCTGAAGGGAGGCGGGCTGTCATTTAAACTCATCTGCGCCTCCCGGCCGGGAGGCGCAGATGAGTTTAAATGACAGCCCGCCCCCCTTCAGGGGAGCCCGCTGAGCCCGGGAGTCCTTTAAACTCATCTGAGCCCGGGAGTCCTTTAAACTCATCTGCGCCTCCCAGCTGGAAGGCTCAGATCAGTTTAAAGGGCCCCCGCGCGCCTTCAGGGAATCCCTGAAGGCGCGCTTCGGCCGAATTTCCCCCCGAACTCCGGATCCCCCCGAATTACCGGGGATCCGAAGCGGGGGAGTTCGGATTTCGGCACGTACCGACCCCACAAGGGTCAAATTCGGCCAAATCCGAACTGTACCAATTTTTTTTTTTTGACAGCCCTAGTCTGGACGTCTGTTGATTGGGATTTGACAGGTGGACTCAGACCTTACACCCAGACACTTTGGAAAAATCTGGAAAAGGCCGAATCCTTAATTCAGCTTTTCCCAAAAAATCAATTCTTGGCAATTAATAAACCTGAAAAATACAGGGCCCAGCCCTCAGTTCTGTGTCCCACCCCCCAAATCCGAACTCCACATGGAGTTTGACTGGGACGGGGAAGAACTTAAGGCTGTGTTGGCCAGGAGCCAGCAAAGTCTTCAGATTTTCATCTGTGCCCCAGCCAAACTCCACATGGAGTTTGGCTGGGGTGGGGAAGAACTGAAGGCTCATATCCTGCCAGAAATTTTGTTAGTCTTTGAGGTGCTACTGGACTCTTGCTCTTTTCTATAGATAATGAACATAAATGTGTAAATCCCTCCCAACAAATGAGTTTACATATGACAAAAAACAGCCCTTATAGACTGATTGCCTTTTACTGTGATCGGAACTCATATATTACAGAAATGGAAATGTTTATATAGGAAGTAAATTGAACAGCTGCATGTTTATTTATGGAAATTTTTACTTTGGTGTTGCTTTCGGCGGTGCCAGTAATGCATCATTGCTAGATCATTATCTAATTCAAGAATACAGTTGATTATTATTATTTATATCACAGTCTTGCCACAGAAGAAAATGTAACATTCCTTAATGCTTCAGGTTTCCTTTGAATTATTTGGTGAAGCTACTTCATACTTAATTAAATGCCAGAAAATGCTCCTGTTAATTCAGCAACTGAAGCTATGTACCTCTGAAAAGGAAGTGCAAAATGCAAGAAAGTTGCTGAGGAAAAGGAAATGAATGGCTCTGCTACATCTTTGTAGACTTGAGATTTGTAGACTGCATGATGTCTTTGCACAAATATGGCTTTGTTTTTTGCCTTAGTTTGCAATTCTCATGCATACTAGTTCCCAGTTCAAATTCTTTATTGTTTCACAAGTTCATTCCACCCATTGATTCTCTGCTAATTTTGGTTCAGCTAATTTCTAGAATTAATTCTGGAAATGAAGCATATGCAATTTCTTGCAGCTTTTAATACATTTGTAACCCCGCCCCATCTCGGCGTTACTGACATACATTTATAGAACACTCCAAAAATCAATATAGATGTGGTTGTATGTATGAATATTTTGCCCCCATTGTTACATTAATGCACATGTGTCAATTGCTAACAAAAACAGAAAAGATATGAAACAACACTCTATACAAGAATCTGAAATTTTACATTGGAAGAATCTGCATGGATATGTTTCACTTTAGGAACAAGACCAGGTGATTCTGAATTCCAAATTCTTAATGCAGGGGTACAAATTCCAGTCGCCTAGGCATGATTGTCACAATCAAAGAAGCAGTTTTGTAGCACCTTAAAGATTAACAGATTTACTGACGCATGGGCTTTGAACTGAATTCTAGTTTACGCTTCAGTAAATCTGTTAGTCTTTAAAATGCCACAGGCCTCTTTGTTTTTAAACCAGGAAGAAATTCAGATGCACAGAAATGCAGAGGAATTCCTTTACATACATCAATTTCATGTCTTAAACAGTTGATCTCTGTTTACAGTTTGATGGTTACTTCCTAAGCCAGCTCAGACATTTCCCATCCATTTATAAATGACTGTTTGCAGGACAGGCCCAACACTTTCGGAAAGTGAGATATAAATTCTAAGTTCACTCATCCTGTAGTAAAAAAACAAGCAAACAAACTTAAAAAATCTGAAAGGTGACCCACAGGCTGCATTTCTTTGGCCTAATTATACAGCCAGTTGTGGCACTTTTCTAGCATACCTTCCAGCTTTCTTTTCTAGGTCATCCCTGCCCATGTTGGTGCAGGCCTCAGTGGTATTTCCTTGAGAGGTCTCTATTTCAGCTTAATTGATTCCAAATTCACACATGTATGAACTCACAACTTTATTTACATATGCATACAAAAAACTCAGTGGAAGATCAAAAGATTTGCACACAGAAGTTTCCAGGTTCAATCCCCAGTAGCGTTGCCAGGCCAAACCAAGTCAAGCAGCTGGTGAGAAGCTTGGGAGGAGGGACATGGTAGGGTCACTAGGTCAGCTGCATCACTATATCACTTCCGGGAGAAACCAGGAAGTAGCATAGGGTAGCTCTAGGAATTGCTGCCAGGACAGAGGCAACGAGTTAATGCTACTGTTTCAGCATTGACAAACACTGAGGTAGGTGAATATCCCTTCTTATTTGCAACATTTAAACAATAGCCACTTGTGTCAGTCACCTTATTTATGACTTTACTAGAGAGGAGCATCTGCACTTCAGCCAACTAGATTGGTTGCCACAGCAATGGTAGCTTACCATCAAAAGGGTAGGAATTTCATGGAAATCAAGAAGGGGTGGAGACTAGGCTTGTACTGAACAAAGCAAGAATCAATGGCCAATGAAGACTCCCAGTGCTTCAGTAAGAAGCTTTCAGACATCTACCATGATCATGCTTGGGATCTACAGGAAGATTGTGATCTACTCACCCTTGCCAAAGATTAACATTAATCAAAATATTTTTGAGCATAGTGATTTTTGTGTATGTGTTTATCTGTCGCACATCCCCATGCATCTCTTTGACTCCTGCAGAGGAACATGTGAATGGTCTCCAGCAAAAAAGACTTTGTTTTTTATAATGATGGTTAATATGAAAATTCTGTTTAGGGGATTGACCTGGGACTGCTCCTTTCACACATGCATCTCACTTTTTGATGTTGCATTTATTAAGGAATCAGAACACATGCATGAAATCACACTAATATGTAAGGAATAGACGTTGTCAGCTGAGGTGCATGGCCAGCACACCTTCATAAATATTAACCTATACCTGGAAAAGACAAAACATGCAACAGCATTTTAGATATCTTACTTATCAGCATATCTGGTTAATCTTGTCCATGAATAAGGCAGGTGGATTGTGTGCTGGAAGTAACAATGTCTAGTGTGCAAAGGAACTGAGAAGAAGAACCAGCAGTGGTGGGCAAGTGGTCAGCTAGACAGGGCTGTAAGGTTAGAGACCTTTCCATCCTTTTGTATCACCTCTTGTCTGTCCTTAAACTAATAATCTCAGGTCTAATTCCCTTCTTCTCAGAAGTCCCTTCCTCCTCCTCCCTATCCTTAGCCAGTTAGATAGCTAGAGGCTCTCTATCTCTCAGTCTTCCTATCTGAAATGTCTATCCTATTTAATAAACATTCAACTTTAACTTTATCTTACTATTTAATAAACGTTCAACTTTATCTTTAATCGGTGAGTCTGCCACTTCTTTGCATACTTACCACTCTGTCAACATTGTGAAGGTGGAAAGTTCCAATAGGTCATAAAGGTCAAGCAGCCCCCAAAAGCAGGATCCAACAGAGTGTCATAGTGAAAAAACAGGGGTATTTGCTCTGAATAGCAAATAATTCCTAATTGACCCCCAAAAATAGAGGTAAGAGAAAAACAAAAATCCTGGATGGGTAGAAATTTCTACTTTCCTATAAATTAGTCAAGCCCTGGACATGAGCAACATAATTCATTCTCTGCCCCCCCCCCCCAATGAACTATGTCATCTGCACTCAATTATAATTCTGGTGTGGAAAGGGTACAAATGGTATAGAACTATCTTATTGTATCCACACACAATCATCCTCCCTACCAGTCAGATTGTACTTTCTTGACCACAATGTGAAATTATTAGAGAATAGGTGGCCTACAGAAAGATACAAGGTATCTGGATCATGAGCATTATTGGTAAGCCAAACTCACTGTCAGGATCAGGCATCTGTCCCTAGCATCCCATAAGCAAACTCATCCAGGCAGGTAGCTCTGAAGCAGTAATACTTTATTAGGAGCAAAAAGACAGATTAAAGGACTGACTGCCTACAGCAGGTGAGGCTGGTAATGGCGAACATAGACAGGTTACATGTTTAAAAGCCCTATAGGCTGCGAAGGTAAACATGGCTAAGCAACCCCAAGATAAGTGATTCCCAGGAAGGAAGACTAAGCATTAGCACAGCTGTGGAAAACAGGACTAGCGAAACTGTACACAGATGTTTATAGGTATGAGAACCAAGGACTTGACATGTAGCCAGAAACTGGCCTAACTCATGTCAAGAGCCTTTACTCCTGCTAAAGGGAAAAGGCCTGACACTCACTAAACTGATACAGGATTCCCGTGTCATTTGTAACATCCCTGTATTCTGGGTAGATATGACAGTTCAATTGAATTTCAACTCTCTTCAAGTCAATTGCTTTCCCATTATTTTATTACTTACAGTAGATCTGTAATTTCATTCAGTTAAAGGATGTGCTAGATTCCTAAATGACACTGTCACTGTGGCAGTTATTTTTACAACAATTTTAAGAATGTCGAGAAGCTGTCAACTCTTCTGAAATCAAACCATCCTAAATAAATAGCAAATGGTACTTGCTCATGAGTGCTGAAATGGAATGATTTTAAAAGAAAATAAGTGAATCTTGTTATTGTCTGTTCCTAAGGTTCAAAAGTTAGCAAAGGTATTTGATAATGAAGTTCTATGATTCATAGAACAGCTGGCACAGATGTCTATGAGGGGCAATCAGGGCCTCCATATTTAGAAAATAAAGGAAAGCAGCATTTGTTCCATCACATCTTGAAATCAGTGTTCTGGAAATTTCTTTTCAACCAATGAACTACTAGATCCTAGAAGGAGTGCTGTACCAGCTTCTGCAATAACAAGAAGACAGAACAAAGTGAAATAAAACCATGTGGCTTTTTCCTGTTATAGGCTGTTTAGATGGGGGGTTTGTTTCATTTTCATATTAACGATGATAATTAAAAAAACACCCAATTTTCACAATTATTATAATTAATAACAAAAGAAATACACAAGTATACTTGAAAGTAAGTTTCATTGATGCGAATGGGATTTGTTCCCTAGTAAGTATGCTTAGGAGTGCCGCCTGAAAGTCTACCCCACAATTTGTCTTGGCAGTACTGGCATTATTTCTGGTCACCCTGCATCTGGTCAACTGACTGATACAGGTGTAGAATTGTGCCTGATTTTTACTAATTCTACTAGGCTATGTTTGTTAGTGAAGCATAAGACAGAGCATGAATGGTGAGCCAGTAAGTCACCACTTGAAACCTCACCTTAGCAATGAAATCACAAGGTGGTATTTAGGTTAGGTATTATTAGCTCACCCTTGACCCACACATTTGCATGTGGACAAAATACTAGTTTACATCACTAGTTGTAAAGATTAATGAGATAATTTCTACGAGGTGCTGCAGACACTTGGAATACCCTTGTCATGGACTCACCTGATTTTGTGAGCTTAGAGGGCTCACAGAGCACTTAGCACTCTTGCCAGAGAATGCAGCCGACCCGTCCCCTGAACCAGCTGCTAGATCAAATGAACCGATGGAGGTGACAACGCCAAGTCAGGTGAAGACCCCCTCAGGAAGCCAGCTATCAGAAGGAGAGGATTCCTTCACAGGAGCTCACAGGAGGAAAGGAATGAGAGCTCTAATGAGTGAAAGATGGAGGTCTGCGAGACTTCTGGAGAGGCGAGAGATTGCAGCTGTGGAAGATGAAAGTGATTGATGGCCAGACCAGCCTAGCTCTGAGAGTCAGCTGGATTTAAGGAACTGAAGAAAGGAATCAAAGTGTGGAAGCAATGTACTTTCTCTGGTCTCAGTGATGCTCCATTTCGTGATTTCTAGCCTGCTTTTGACCCGGACTGCCTTGGATAACGATGGACTGCCTTGCCAGTGACCCTGACCTTGGACGACTCTGCTGCCTTGACTCTGATAGAACCAGCTACGGCCTGACTTCTGGAATTGTTTATCGGACTTTGCATTCCCAGCTGTCTTCACTGCTTAGTGCAGCCTGCCGGCTGCAGAAGCCTCCGGCTTCAGTTTCCTCCTTGGCTTCTGGCCACTCCCTCCCTCGCTCCCTCTGCACCGTGCTGCAATAGCAGCCCAGCCCTCTTGCCCAGCCAGTACAACACTCTTTCAGAGCATTCCTGAGAGGAATGCCTGCACCAATCATAGGAGGCAGCGTGGCTGCACTGCCTCTAAAGGTGGTTCCCTGCGGCATAAAAAATCCATGCAACCCTTCATAGGGTTGCACGGGAGATACTAAAGGCAGCTCCTCCCCCAACCCAGCACTGGAACACCCCAGGAAGGCTTTCCAGGACACCAGAATGCCTCCTGGGATGCCAATGTGGGCTTTTACTCCGGTGGGATGCCAGCAGAAGACCCCATTGGCGGCCGGGGGCAGTGCTACCATGGCAGTGCCCAGCACCCAGTGTCTGGGCCTTCTCGCTGGCATTAGGGCCACTAACACTGGCGTAAGTTGCTCAGATGCCGGTGAGGGGGCCCAAATGCCAGCGCAGCACCTTCCTGGCCTCCTAAGGGCTTTCACCCTTCAGGCTCAGGAATGCGCTGTTTAAATGCTAAGTACTCACTTCTTGGTTACATGCTTTTGCCTCTTGCTCTGCTACTGTGTAGGAGGTTGTACTTGATAGTTTTTGATTTCCTATAGATCTCATAATTATATGATTTGTGTAGCAACAAGAATAGTGAAGCAGCATGGAATGAAGCAGGAGAATGCCTCATAGAATTCTGTGAAGACAACAATCTGTTCATTGCAAACACATGTTTCAAGCAACCAAATAGACAATTGTATACATGGACATCACCAGATGGCCAAATAGATTATATAATTGGAAGCAGAAGATGGAGAAGCTCTATTCTCTGGGCCAAAACAAGACCAGGAGCCGACTGTGGTACAGATCATGAATTGTTAATATCGAAAATCAAGATAAAGATGAAGAAAAATACCAAAACATTCATAGCACCAAAATATAATCTAAGCAATATTCCGGAAGAGTTTAAAGACCATGTAAGGAACAACTCTTTGGATACAATTGAACACATACTGTTTCACTGTTCTCTATACAAAACATCCTGTGGGAAATGGTTAAAAACTTGGTTATATTCAAAACATCACCTGTCTAATAAAGTAAAATGTCAATTTTTATTGAATGATTCAGTACCGGAGATTACTGAGGGTGTTGCCAATTTTCTAGTGGATGTGATGAAAGTGCAAAAACTTGCACGCTCTGATATTTGATTATATTGTTCTTTGTTTTATTTCACTGATATTATGTTTTATGATCCCTTTTTGTAACAATTGTAATAATTTTTATGCCATTAAAGGTTTATGATGATGATGAGGAGGAGGAACAGATTTGCATTACTGAGTTCAAGTGAATGTAAACCTGAAGAACTATGGGTGGAAACGAGAGATATTATCAAGGAAGAATGTGCAAAGACTATTCCTGTAGCCAAAAGAAAAGAAAAACCTCGATGGATGTCTGAGGAAACTCTTAAAATTGCCAGAGATAGACGAGAAGCAAAAGTAGAAGGTGATAGAAATAGAATCAAAAGTCTAAGTGGAACGTTCCAGCGACTCACACGTAGAGACAAAAAGACCTATTATAATAACCAGTGTAAAGAAATAGAAGAGAACAACAAAAAAGGAAGGACAAGAGATCTGTTCCACAAGATCCAAGAAATCAAAGGGAAATTTAAAGCACGGTTAGGCATGCTGAAAGATCAGCATGGAAATGCATTAACTGAACAGGACAAAATAAAGAAAAGGTGGGAACAATACATTGAAGAACTATATAGAAGAGATGAAGGGATAAAAGATTCTTTCCAAGAAGAATCTTTTGAAGAAGAACCTACAGTTTTAGAAAGTGAAGTGAAAGCTGTATTGAGAGCAATTGGGAGAAACAAATCACCAGGAGCAGATGGGATATCAATAGAGCTATTCCAAGCCACAGAAACGGAGTCCATCAAAATCTTGACAAGAATATGCCAACAGATATGGAAAACAAAACAATGGCCCACAGACTGGAAACGATCCATTTACATTCCAATTCCCAAGAAAGGAGACATCAAATATTGCAGCAACTATCGTATTAATTTCTCATGCAAGTAAAGTGATGCTCAAAATCTTACAGCAAAGGCTGTTACCATTTATGGAATGAGAAATGCATGATGTTCAAGCTGGTTTCTGAAAAGGAAGAGGCACTAGAGATCATATAGCAAATATACGCTGGTTACTGGAGCATACGAGAGAATTTCAGAAGAAAATCAGCTTGTGTTCCATAGATTACAGCAAAGCTTTTGACTGTGCGAATCACGAAAAGGTATGGCTGGTTTTAAAGGAAATGTAGTGTGCCACTACATCTGATCGTTTTGATGCGCAACCTGTACTCTGGACAAGAGGCCACAGTTAGAACAGAATATGGAGAAACGGAATGGTTTCCATTTTGACTCCTGGCTTCTGTTACCTGTGGATTTTCTAATAAATCAGCTTTCTTTGGACTGTCTGTCTGCTGAAGTCTGTTTATGGGATTATCACGGGACTAGAGCTTACACTGATGACACTACATTATTGGCAGAAAATAGTGAAGATTTGAAACGACTACTGCTGAAAGTTAAAAGAGAAAGTGCCGAAGCAGGACTACAGCGGAACATCAAGAAAACAAAGTAATGACTACAGGAGAATTACACAACTTTAAGGTTGACAATGAGGAAATTGAAATTGTTCAAGACTTTCTATTCCTTGGCTCCACCATCAACCAAAAGGGAGACTGCAGCCAAGAAATCAGAAGGAAATTGAGACTGGGAAGGGCAGCCATGAAGGAGCTAGAAAAGATTTTGAAGTGTAAGGATGTGTCACTGGCCGCCAAGACTAGATTAATTCATGCCATCGTATTCCCTATTACTATGTATGGGTGTGAAAGCTGGACAGTGAAGAAAGCTGATAGGAAGAAAATAGATTCCTTTGAAATGTGGTGTTGGAGGAGAGTGTTACGGATTCCGTGGACTGCCAAAAAAACAAATCAGTGGGTTCTAGATCAAATCAAGCCTGAACTGACCCTAGAAGCTAAAATGACTAAACTGAGGCTATCGTATTTTGGTCACCTCATGAGACAACAAGAGTCGCTGGAAAAGACAGTCATGCTAGGAAAAGTTGAGGGCAGCAGGAAAAGAGGAAGACCCAGCAAGAGATGGATTGACTCAATCAAGGAAGCCACAGCCTTCAGTTTGCAAGATCTTAGCAACGCTGTCAAAGATAGGACATTTTGGAGGACTTTCATTCATAGGGTCGCCGTGAGTCGGAAGCGACTTGACGGCACTTAATACACACAAGAATAGTGATGGACAACTTAAATATGTGAAGGTTCCAGAAGCTATAATGCCGGAAATGGTGGTAGAACCTAAACCTACTTGTTGGTATTTTATTTCCCCAAAAGCAAAAGCTTAAAAAAAGAGTTGGGGTGGCAACATGTAGTATAAATCTAGGTCCAGGCCTACCAGTTGGTAATCCATAACAAGAACAAACTTTCTCAGCTATTATTTTTTGTTCTGAGTCAAATGGGATTATTTTTTGTTTCTTTAACATAGAGAGTTGTTTTCTTCTATCATACAACTTGAACAATTTTGCCAAATCTCATGAGGGTTGGTCCTTTCATCATGTCAATCACTGTGTTGTTTCCTTTTGACTTTCCTCATGGGGTCACAGAGGCTATATAGTTCATCCTTCCTGATATAGTGGAGGAATCTATCACTAAATGCATTCACTAGCTCCGACAGGAATCATCTAGTGGGTTGAAGGGAAAAACAGTTCTTGAAGTAATAACTTTCTGTTCTCTTCCAATATGAGATCCAAAGTTCAAAGATATGGAGGAACATCTCATAACATCTCAGGAATTACCTATGTGAACAAAATGATAATGTTTCTTAATATGCAAAATTATTACTTATTTGCAACTGTCACCTGACATGCAATGCCATTCAAAATGTCCATCATACATATGAAATCTTGCATGCATATGAAAACAGTGTTTGAAAGAATGTTCTTTGGGGAAAAATTATCTGCACAGATGTGAAGCCATTAATGGAGGTATTGCACACTTTATGTTTCAGTCTGTGGCAACAGTAATTATTTTTTATTAAATTTTCATCTATATAAGCTTTACTACAAGGCACAGAGAGCCAGCATGGTGTAGTGGTTAAGAGTGAGGGACTAATCTGGAAAACCAGATTGAGTTCCCCACTCCTCCATATGAAGCCTGCTAGGTAACCTTGGGCCAGTCACAGTTCTCTCAGGACTCTCTCAGCCCATGTGGAGGCAGGCAATGGCAAACCACCTCCTAAATCTATTCCCTTGAAAACCCTACAGGGTCGCCATAAGTCAGCTGTGACTTCACAGCAAAATCACATGCATACACACAGGGCACATCTGTTAGTGTGACAACATATAGGTTTAGTAAAAAAAAGAGCAAGAGTCCAGTAGCACCTTAAAGACTAACAAAAATATTTTCTGGCAGGGCATGAGCTTTCGGAGGCCACAGCTCACTTCTTCATATAGGTTGTTTTCCTTGTTTCCAGATTTTTTTGAAGTTTTAAATTTTAGTTGTATATACTGAAGAAGATAGCTCAAGTAGCAGCAAAATGAGTCATACCTAGGAGTTCGTCTTATCTTCTGAATGTTGTGGAATTTATGCCTTTTGTATAAGGTTGTACAATTATGGCTATATTATTGCCAAATGTAATACATGTTATTATTTTTGTTCTCCCATGATATAGCATTTATGCTTTTTGCATAGTTTGTATTGTATGATTTCTTCCATATGTAATTAATATGTCATACACATTTTTACTTTTTGAAATGCAGTGGCAAGGGTGGTTTTGTTGTAGCCTCATCTGCAGAGCTCGGAAGCTGCGGTGGCTGCGCTGGAGCCTGAGAACTGCAACAGGTCAGGCAGTGGCTGTACCAGAGCCTGGGAGCAGCAGCAAGCCCAGTGGTGGCTGTGCCAAAGCTCTGGAGCTACAGTGGGCCCAGTGGGAAGGTGGGGGGAGATGGGATTCCCCTCCCAATGTGTCCTGCAAGCCCACTCTTGTTTGTTCATTTTTGTTTGTACATTGTTTGCGGGAGAACCAGCCTTTATCTTTCTTTTTTCCTTGTTGCAAAAACCTCTTCCCTTTTTATTTTTCAGTTTATACTGCCTACAGAATGAACTCATTTCACAATAATAAAATTCAGTTTTTCATCTTTAAGGAACCTTGCTGAATTTTCTCAAAATACCCCTCCCCCTGATATTACTCGAGTGTTGGAGTCTAGTTACTACCAGGATCTGGCACAGCTCTTCTGAAATGGCTTGAGTGTACAAGAGCACAGTAGACCAGTGGATTGTGTCCAAAAATCAGAGCTGCTGAGAGTGGGGGGGGGGGCTACAGGAGCAAGATTCTGGGGGTCTTGTTCACCCTGGCTTGAATTGCTGTGTGATGTTAGTAGGGTTTCCAACCTCCAGGTGGTGGCTGGAGATCTCCTGCTATTACAAGATCTCCAGCTTAAAGAGATCAGTTCCCCTGGAGAAAATGGCCGCTCTGGCAATTGGACTCTATGGCATTGAAGTCCCTCCCCTCCCCAAACCCCACCCTCCTCAGGCTCTACCCCAAAAACCTCCCACCAGTGGCAAAGAGGGACCTGGCAACCCTAGATGTTAGCCCTCTTTTTTTTCTGGGGAACTGAGATGGCTTTCAGCTGCTGTTGTGTATGCATTTAGTAGTGTAGTAAGCAAGGGGAGACTTAGGAACTTGAGTTCCGCACGAAGGATCCTAAACCCTGCTCGCCCTATTGGCTAAGCAAACGGATCCTATTGGCCCTATGCCAGCATGTCCCATTGGTCACCGAGAGGGTATTCCCCCCCTATGACGGATTGGGGGGGAGTGGCCGCAGGCGGCCAGGGGGGCATATAAGCAGGGCACGTTCAGTGTGTAAGTTAGTTCTGTGCTGAAATCAAATAAAGCTGTGTTGTTGAACTCCATCTCTGATCTCGAGAATCCTTCCCACGCGGACTTAACAGCTGCCATGTCAAAAATCTAGAATCATGATCAATTATTTGTTTGTTTGTTTAAAACATTTTTGAAACATTTTTATGCCTCCTTTCCACCCAATCAAGGCCCACAAGGTAGTGAACATAAAAACATTAAATAATTTAAGCAATTAAAATGCAGTTAAAATATAGAATTCAATTAAAAACACACAAACAAACAACACTAGAGGGAGGACCAATAGCTGTTATTGGGGGTATGCCAGGTGAAACAAACAAACAAAAAATCTTCACCTGCTGGCGAAAGACACCAATACAGGAAGACAGATAGATCTACCTGGGGAGGGGGGAATTCCAAAGTTTTGGTGCCACAATAGAAAAGGCCCTTTCTCAGGTTTCCATTCATCTAGCCTCAGAGGGCAGAGGAAATCAAAGCAGGGCTTCTGAGGAGGACCTGAGTAAGTGGGCAGGGTCAAATTCGAGAAGGTGGTCCTCAAGGTATGTTGGTTCCAGGCCATGGAGAGCTTTAAAGGTCAGTACCAACACATTGAATTGAGCCTGGAAGCAAATTGGAAACCAGTGTAGGTGGAACAAGACTAGGGTGATACACTCCCTATGACCCACTAGGATTTCCAGCTCCAGGCTGGGAAGTACCTTGAGATTTTGGGGTGGAGCCTGAGGGGAGTGGGGTTTGGAGAGGGGAGGGACGTCAGTGGGCTATAATGCCATAGTCACCTTCCAAAGCAGCCATTTTCTCCAGGTGAACTCATCTCTTGCCTAGAGATCAGTTGTAATAGCAGGAGATCTCCAGCCAGCACCTGGAGGCTGGCAATTCTACGACCCCTTCAAATAAACATTCCTGCCACAGCATTCTGTACTAACTGTACCCAATGGTGGTAGGGCTTGTGGGAACAGGATAAAGGGAGGGCTCAACAACCAGGCTGCAGAGGAAGAAGGGGAGATGCTGAGCCTGAAGGTCAGGCCGGGTGCTCCTAGGAATCAGATGGGCTTAGGTGTTGCAGCCTTTGCCTCCATCCCTATTTCTAAGGCTTGTGGAGACCCATATGGATGGTAAGCAACTGCTGAGGGCAGGAGAGTTGAGCCAGCCAAAGGGGATGCTCACACTTTGCAGATAAGCAACCATGGCATGATAGGGTGGAAAGGAGTGTTGTGCCTCTAGGCAATTCTCTTGTGTGAAAGAAGGCTGCACCAAGCAATACCTGTTCACAGTGTAACTGGAAAAGAGCCCTGTGTCATCGAGCCATAGCAAGCTTCTTCTCTGCCTTTGAAATATGATGCTAGAAGCCTTACAGATTGCACATCTCCTCCTCTACTTTATCTCTTAGAAGATGCAACTGACTATGGCAGAGAGAAGGATGACAAATGCCTCGAGAGAGGGGATGCTATTCTTCCTCTTTATGAGAATGTATGACTCTGGTGAAATTACAACTGCTGTTCTGATACAAGAGTAGACTGCTGAACAAGATTCAGGGGTGATAGAAAGGCCTATGGACAATAGGGCTCCTTCATGCTTCAGCATTAGAGAGAAAACCATCTAAGTTATTTTAAATCACATTCTGTCAGGATTAGGTCAGAGGGAACCTGATCTGTATCTTCACATGGAGAGTGTGTTCTCCAGCTTAGGACCCTTGAGCTTAAGCTAGAGCCTGAGTGCAACAAGTAGGCTATAGACAATGGCGGTTGAAGTATAAGTAGAAAACTGGGTGCCTATATGTACAACACTCCTAACCAATCCCAAGGCTTCATTCTCCTTGCCAGTTACAGGCTGATGATGCACATTTGTATTCTCTTTTGTGCCTGAAGAGCACTTTTTTTGGGGTAAATGAATTTACCTTGTTTGCAATGCCTGTTTTCTGTCAAGTCAAGTACCCATTATGCTTGACTGTTAACACACAGATGATTTTCTCACAATTCAGAACAAATAGCATTTTCAGTAGTCTTGTGTCTATTCATGGGTGACATTCAGCATGTTTGTGGGCCAGAGAGCCCTGCTGACTCATGCTCATAATTTACTGGCTTGCTTGGATAATAATTTACTGGCTTGTTTGAACACATGAAAATGCCTTATATTGTGTCAAACCATCGGTTTACCAAGGTCAGTATGGTCTACTCTGACTGGCAGCCGTTCTCCAGGGTCTCACCTGGAGATCCTTCACTGGCTACCACCTGGTCCTCTTAACTGGAGATGCTGGGGATTGAACTTGGGAATTTCTGCATGCCAAGCAGATGCTCGATCACTGAGCTGCACCACTCCCTTATGTGTGCACCGGATCATGCATCATTTAAAAGAGTTTGGCTAAAAATGTATTCAGCCCATTGTTTTGGTGGAGAAATATTAGCTACTACTGTTTCACATTACTCAGTGGTCAGGGATATCTTGAACTCTCACCAGTCATGAACCAGTTGCAGATGCACTGGAGTTATTACCAGAGTATTATGCACGCATGTGCCAGTTGAATGTTTAGTAGAACACAGTATGGGACAGTGTATTAATTAGCTGTCCCTGTCCCAGATGTTACCAGCACTATCCACTCAGTAACTGTACACTTAACACATTGCTATGATATCAGTCTTGTTGTTTCTGTCAGCATCTTCTGATGGCCTCTGATAAGGGTGGTGGATTCCCTCCCGATTCAATGGTGCTTTCTTCTATCTAGAGGTGAAATATACTGGGTTGAATCCAACCATTCTTTCTACTAGTGAAAAAGGAAGGAGGAGGAGACCCCTTTGACCTCTAAAACTCTAAAACGATTGTACTGGAGTTCATAGAACCTGCATGGACAAAAGCATTTTGTGAAGTAGGAGGGATTTAGGAAGGGGGGAACTGGACAAGATTGAGTGGGAAAGCTGGCTGGATCACTATCCCCCCCCCCCAATATATATACACACAAGTATATAAACATGTGTGTTTAACTTTACCAATTGTGATGAGTTTTCTCCAGACAACTCTAGCATAGCACTCCCTGGAGGTTTTTAAGAAGAGGCTACATGGCCATCTGCCAGCAATGCTAATTCTATGACCTTAGGCAGGGAGGGCATCTTGGGCATCTTCTGGGCATGGAGTAGGATTCACTGGGGGTGTGTGGGGGAGGTGGTTGTGAATTTCCTGCATTGTACAGGGGGTTGGACTAGATGGCCCTGGTGGTCCCTTCCAGCTCTATGATTCTATGATTCCTGTTATCGAGTATCCTCCTCACTGGAACATTCAGTGCCCACTAGACCATTGTGATAAACAGGTCTGCACTAAACGTGGGATTTCTATGGGTAAATTGTTGCATGAGGGTCAAATGTCTTGGGTTAGTACACCCTACTTTGAATGGGGGTGAAAATACCAGCATTTCCTACAAACACAGCCATTATTACTTTGCCGATATGCACAGAAAATCACCAATACGTGAAGAGGGTTGGGGGGGGGGGGAGGCTGCAAAATTTGACAAATGAGCCGTGTCAGAATACCAGGGCTGATGTGCTATATAAAGCCCATGATTAACGCAGGGTCCCAGGACACAATCTTTGTTCTGTCCTCTTTGGGCTTTAGCTGTTGATTTATTAGTTAACACCTCAGCATGGTCAACATCTTAGGCAAAATGGGAACATCGTGCTGGGGGATCTGTGAAATATGCATTAGTATATATCATGTCATCACCATAGCCCATCAGAAATCCAATTAAATGGTGGCAAAATACTTTTGCCCTCAGTTTGGTTATTCTTCTTTATGAAATATTGTTGGGGTTCTTGTTAATTTATTATTTTGAGATGTACGAGAGTCAGTGCTGCTTACTTTATCTATTATTAATATTTAATTTCTTTAAAAGGAAGGTTCTGGAGCTCATATTTATTTTGAGATGGGCCTTAGAAGCCATCCCAACTAATCTGAGATACATAGGGACAAGGGGTTGGATCCAGATTAAATCATCCAAAGTCAGAATGTAGGTTTCCTGCTTCCTTTCTCCCTCTGCAACCTACTGATATCCATGAAATGCTGCTCATGGAACATAGGAGACCCTGAGGAATGATATGAGGGGGGTCTAAAGCAGGAAGGGGGAATAAGTGGAAATGGATCCAACTGTGGCTGCTCAGTGGAGAAGGAAAAGCACTTATATAGCATATTTAAACACATTCTCTTTATTATAACATCCCATTTCACAATGTTCAATAGTGCTTCTTCCCCATATGAATCAACTCATTTCTTAAAGTCAATGGGGAAGGCTCTACTTACATATAGGAATGCCATGAAGGATGTGGCATGTGCATATGAGGAGTGTATGTGGGGATGACAGCAGGATCTTCCCCCTTCCCTACTTAAGACTGAAATCCACTGACCTTACTCTACAGCAGTGCTTGATAAGTCTGCGTCGCTGCTTCAGAATAAATGGCCTGTGTGACACTGTCGGTTTTCTAAATGTCACAAGCAGTCCAGTCCTATGAATGTTTGCTCAGAAACAAATCTCTGTGAACTCAGTGGAACTCAGGGTCAAGAAAGCATGGGATTATAGTATTGTGTTATGAGCCTATGCACATTTACTTGGGGGTTCAGTGGAAGACTGTCAAGTAAACATGCTAGGATTGGACAGGAAGTCTTTGGTCTAGGAGATCGCAAAGTGGAATGTAGAATGGTTTCAAATATATTTTATTGAAACGATATGCTGATGGAAATATGTAAAGAAATGGCAGAAATCTTGGGGGCCCATTTGTACATACAGCCCCACACATACCTACATATACCCACAAAAAAGGTATAAGACAAGTCTTTATGGGTTAAACTAAGTTCTTTTTTAAAAAAGAACTATATCGGATGGAGATCAGTTGTAATAGCAGAAGGTCTCCAGCTAGTACTGGAGGTTGGCAACCCTATCTGCAAGAGGCTTAGGGAAAAGAGAGTAGAGAATAAAGCTAGCAGTGATTGGCAATACTCTGGGACTAGACTGAATCTTCCATCTCCATTCTGAAATCACTCTTATATAGGGTTGTCAACCTCCAGGTGGTACCTGGAGCTCTCCTGGAATTACATCTGATCTCCAGATTACAGAGATTAGTTCCCCTGAAGAAAATAGCTGCTTTAGTGGGTGGACTCTATCACATTATACTCTGCTAAGGTTCCTCTCATCCCGCAACTCCACCATCCCAGGTTCCATCCAACCCTATATCTCCAGGAATTTCCCAACCCAGAGTTGGAAACCATATTCTAGAAATCTTAGACTAGTCTGCTAGTTTAAGTATTAGCTGGTTGGTAACTATGTGATGCTGGACTGAGGACATTCACATAATAGATGAAGGGATAAGATTTACAGACAACAGACCTATAAATAAGATTCAGGATTTCCTGAGGATGTGGGCTTTGACCTTCACTATGATCATTGTGACAGGAAGAAATTGAATGTGAGTCCCCGACTGATGAAGGGCCAATTACTGTACACTGGAGTAGAAGTAGGGTTGTAGGATCTCCAGGAACTAGTTGGAGATCCCCCGGTATTACAACTGATCTCCAGCCAATAGAAATCAGTTCACCTGGAGAAAATGGCTGCTTTGGCAATTGGACTCTATGGCATTGAAGTCCCTCACCTCCCCAACCCCCCCCCTTAGGCTCTGCCCCAAAAATCTCCAGATATTTCCCAACCCGGAGCTGACAACCCTAAGCAGAAGTAAAACATTGACAATGGTTGTGTCAGAGCCAGGGGAAATGGGGAATAGAATAGGGTGTAGGAGACTGGGGGAGGAGACAGGAACCATGCTGTTAGCCAAAATGCCCGGTTACGAATTATTATATGGGGGAATTAGCATTCAATAACCGCACTGAACATATTTTAAGCAGGGTTGCAACCTTTGTATACCAGAGTCCATATCATGACCAGAAAATGAGGCAGAAGCAATGGAATTAGGTTTAAAAGAATTTTACTCAAATTATATGTTCACACACGCATACAAAATTACACATACACATCACACAACCCACAGAGTCTAGGAATCAAAGGTGTTAGAGCAGAGACACTTGCCAGTGTGGCAGGCCCTCTGAAGATGGGTTATACTGCACCTGTCCAGAAGCGAAGATGTCCTGAGTTCCGTGCGGCTAAATGAGGGGGAAGGGGTATGGATTCCCTTGGCTTACCCAGCAAGGCTGGAGAGCTGGGTGGTCTGGCACTGCTACCCAGATTGACATAGTGACAGCAAGTATGCAAGGGGAAGACCTAAGGTAAGATATGGATTACTGGAGACTTCAGTTATACCTTTCTCCTGGGGGCGGGGTGATTGGATTACCCCTTCGTGGTTCCCATGTAAAACAAAAGGTGACAAAAAGACTAATGGTCAGCTGCCGGGGTGAGGCAAGAGGGCAATTGAGAAAACTATCTTATTTCCATTGATTTGCGCAATTCCGGGAGGACTGGGAGTTGCTTGCAGCTGGGTTTAACGATCCAACACAAAGACGCTCATAGCTGTGTCCCGGGCGCATCACTTTGCATAGCCGGGGGAACGATCCTTCGTTGGTATCTTGATGTTCTCTGATGGACTATTAATCATGCAGATGATGCAGGGAGGGGGGGGGAGAGAGAGAGAGAGAGAGAGAGAGAGAGAGAGAGAGAGAGTGTGTGTGTGTGTTCCCCTGGAGAAAATAGCAGCTTCAGAGAATGGGCTCTACGGTATTACATGGCTGCTGAGCTTCTTCCCCAAACTCTGCCCTTCACAGGCACCCCCCCCCATTTCCAGGAATTTTTCAAGATAGATTTGGCAACCCTAATTAGCACACTCTGTGTGCCCCCCTGCAAACACACACAGTTTGCCCCCAGCGTAGTGCCTCTGCATTCACAAACATTATGCATACATAGGCTCTATGTCACTATAACCAGGAATATTTGCAAAGGTGCATTCCCAATAATGTGAACAGAGTTTTCATGCATGCATTCATTTTCTGCACATGTAAAGTCCTGTGTCCACATTAAGTGAATGAGTAAAGGCCAGCATAGGGTTGCCAACTTCCAGCCACTAGCTGGAGATATCCTACTATTAAAATTAATCTCCAGCCTATAAAGATCAGTTCACCTGAAGAAAATGGCCACTTTGGAAGGTGGATTCTATGGCATTATACCCATTGAAGTCACTCCCCTCCCCAAACACCACCGTCCTCAGTCTTTGCCTCAAAAATCTCCAGGTATTTCCCAAACCAGAGCTGGCAACCCTAGTCCAGCATGTTCAGTCTTGCTTTCCTTCTGTGCTGGTTGACTCTGGTTACTCATGCACCATGAGTACAAAGCTACTGTCTTTCAGGTATCAGTGTAATCTTCTTCATATTGTTATTATGATGATAAAATATTGCTCTGAATCCTTAGAGAGGGTGGGTCAAAATCAATGTATCCAATTTAGGCCGGGCTTTTAGATGCCTCCAGCCTAAGAAGATTCCATGTGGCCTTCACTTTCCTTTTCATTTCAAAATGCTACACAATCTTATTGTAGATTCCTAATAAATTGACATTTTATCTTAGCATTGGCATTTTAGTTTGTGGATAGCAGAAAGCAGAGAAAAGGGACTGTGACCAATAATACCTTTGTAAATGTTTTCCCCTCCATTAAGATTTTTGAAGTTGAAAAGTGCAGCATTTTTAGATTATGCCCTGTAATTCTTTCTAGAATTGCATATCTGCTGCAGAGAGAGAGAGAGAGAGAGAGAGAGAGAGAGAGAGAGAGAGAGAGAGAGAGAGAGAGAGAGAGAGAGAAACAAATCCATCTCCACTGAGTTTATTGATCCATTTCAGTGTAATAATATCCCACTTTATTAAGTTATTATTGCCCTGAAAAAGATCAATAAACTCAGAGAGACATTTTTACACTGTTTTAAAATTTCTAGGAGCTACAGGAAACAAGGAAACATATAGACACTCTTCAAATTCTTCATGGCTGGTTTTGATTGTGGTTCACAATGGGAGAGATTTTCCTCTTTTCATGGATGGAAAGTTTTTTTTAAAACAAAGTTAATTTTATGATTAAACTGATAATCAGGTTTTTTCTTTTTTGTAAGCTCTAGCCCTGCGGCAAACCCATAAACAGATTCCAGCAGACAGCAAGTCCACGAAAGCAGTTTTATTGGTTAGGATTGACAGGTTTCAGAAGCCATATTCAAAAGGACACTAGTAAGGGGCAAAGGCAAGGTACACAGCATATATGGAAGAGCAAAAGGAGATAACTGGTAACCCAGGCAACCCCCCTCCCAGAGGCAGGAAGGAGTACTTGGCGATTCCCACAGTATGGGAATCTATGAAGACTAAACACGGGGCATAGACTGGCCTTGGACAGAATAGCACAACAGCACCTGGAAGCAGCACAATCAGACTACCGCATATCATTGCCATGGCCTGCTCCTGACATTCTGCCCCCCTAAAGACCCCCCCACCCTCCCACCGTGGGTTTGTGAGGGTAGGCGGCATGGAATTCTCGTACTAAGCAGGGGGCAGAGACATCACAGGCACACACCCATTCATCCTGGGCGGGACCAAAATTTTTCCAGCGGACCAGGTACTGAAGGGTACCATAGCAAATGCGAGAATCCAGTATTTTAGCCACTTCAAAATGCTCCTCCCCACCACCATTTCAGGCATTTCAGGTTGTGGTTCAGGATGCCATTTTTGGGAAGGAACATACGGTTTTAAAAGACTGACATGGAACACAGGATGAATTCTGCGTAAGGACTTGGGCAAGGAGAGCTCCACAGCCACTGGATTAATAATCCGGAAAATGGGGGACTGTGCCGGCGTAGGTCAAGGGCTTGGCGGTGCCCGCAATCCTCAGACCTGCGGGGGGGTATCTAGCCCCTTTCGGAGCAGGCAACAAAGATTCTGCTATCTCCCAAGGTCAGTATTCAGAGGCGTCGTCAAAACAGGCAGGAGTCAACGGCCGAAAAGATCAATCATAGCAGTAGCAAGAAGGCAGGGAAATTGCACGGTTGCTTCCACAAAGTGAAAGCGTGCCTGCACTGCCTTTATCAGTCAGTGCACTTCCAAGCTAGGCTTCATCCTGCAACGACTCAGCACCAGTTCTCTGTCTGCTTAGGCTTTCCAGGCGAGCACTCCTTCGCCTACCCTGCAAAACTATACGCTGGCAAGTCCTGATATGCCTATCAGGTTCAGGTGAGCTTGGAGGGCTGCCATTCTCAGCTTCCACTGCAGGAGTTGGGGGACGAGTAGCTTCTGTCTGCCTTTGTTCCATCTCTCTGCCTAGCTGTGGTTCCTGCTGAGTTGTTTCAGGCTCCTGTACTACTGACTGCAATGGAGGTACTGAAGGCTCAGAGGCAACCTGTTCCTCCACTTCAGCTTCAGAGTCCTCCGGATCCTCAGCTCCGAAGGCAGGGCCCATGACAGGAACGGACCCACATACTTGGCACTGAGTTTATCACACGGGCAGGTGGACCATAGGTTCTTGGTGGACAGATAGAAAAGGTCCCCCACTTTGCATTCCATACTGGGGGAGCGATGTTTGTCAGCCTGAGCCTTGTAACGCCGTTTGGCCCACTCTAGATTTTTAACCAGCCATGGCCAGGTTGTTTGAGTTGAACGTACCCATCCAGCCACGTCCGCTCCCCCCTCCTCCTCAGAAACATCAATATGACCAGCAGGGCCAAACTCTTTACCATGGACAACCTGAAAAGGGCTGAACCCCGTGGATTGGTGAACCGCATTATTATAAGAATACTCAGCAAAAGGCAACAGGTCTACCCAATCATCCTGATAGTCATTAACGTAACAGCGTAAATAGCATTCCAACACCGCATTCACCCATTCAGTTTGACCGTCTGTTTGGGGATGGAAGGCACTAGACAGTCCTTGTTCTACTTTGACCAATTTGAAAAAAGCTTTCCAGAATTTGGCCACGAAAGTTGACCCTCTGTCTGTCACTCTCTTGCGCAGAAAGGAATGTAGACGGAAGACATGTGACACAAAGAGGCGGGCCAATTTTACATGGTGAGTTTCTGAAAGAGCAAAGAACACAAGGCTATGCCATAATGTTTCCTTGATGTTTGAGTTGTATTAGGAAAATCAAAGAGGCACAGACTTGGAAGGGGGGAATCTGTTATTTTTGACATAATTAGGAAGATGGGTCAGTGTATCCTCCATTTGTTGCCTTTATCATTGTGAGAATAGGTTTTGCTTTGTGCTTTCAATTCCCTCTTAATGCCCACCTTCTTTTTGTTCTTTTGCCTTTTTATGCTTTTATTGTACTATGTAGAATTTTTATTTCAAATCCTTTACCTGGAGATGCCAGGATTGAACCTGGGGCTTACTTCATAGATAACAAGACTGAGGAAAAGTAGGAATTGAGCAGTTCTGCCCTCTCTTCATCTCCTGTTACAATTTCACTTTCCGCTTGCTGCAATGGGCTTATCATGTCCTTGTTCTTATTCTTACTCTGAACATAGGAAAAGAACCCTTTTTTGTTGTGTTTAGCATCTCTCACTAGCCTAAGCTCATCTGAGCTTTAGCTTTCCTAACACTCTCCCTACAATCGCTGGTTATTTGTTTATATTCATCCTTGGTTATAAATGAGTCTTTTTTATTTCTCAAATCTTTAAAAAGCCATTTATGGAGCCACCCTGGCTTCTTTAGGCTCCTCCCATTTTTCATTCTCATAGGAATAGTTTGTGATTGTGCCTTCAGTATTTTGCTTTTTAAGAAACTCCCACCCCTCCTGAACTCCCTTCTCCTTGAGTATTTCTGACCATGGGATTCTACCCAGCATACGTTTAAGTTTGTTAAAATTCACTTTCCTAAAGTCCAGCCTGACAACGTACAGATTTTCCTTTCCCTGAGAATGTAAATTCCAAAATTATATGGTCACTATACCTAGGGTGCCCACTACTTTAACCTCATCACCCAGTTCTTCCAAGCCAGGAATTTATTGGATCTTGCATTTTTAGCAGAGTTGGACTTCCAACAGATATCCAGGCAATTGAAATCTCCCGTGACCACTATGTCCCATTACTTTGAGAACTTTTTAATCTGGTCTAGGAGTATCTCATCCAAGTCCTCTGCCTGGTTTGGTGGTCAAAAGCAGATCCCCACCACCACCATAATATCACTATTATTTCTTACTCCTTTCATTTTTACCCAGAGACTCTCAACTGAACTTCCATGCTCAGATTCATGTATTTCTTCACAAGTATACACATCCTTGACATATAATGCTACTCCTCACTTATTTAACTATCCCTTTTAAACAAGTTATACCCCACAACCCTAATATTCCAATTGTGAGGGTCATCCCACCAAGTTTCAGGAATGCCTATTAGGTCAAAATCCCCTTCCCTTATAAGGACTTCCTCCTGCTTGTTTCCCATACTGTGTGCATTAGCGTAGAGACATCAGTATCCATGGATTATGTGCCTGTGAGTTAATGTTTCCTCACATACGTGCCACTCCCCACAAATCTTTATTGTCATCTCCCGTTATTGTTAAGTTTTTGTCTCCATCCCCCATAGGATTTAATTTAAAGCCCTCCTTATCAGACATTTTTCCTACCCTCGTGAGGTGCAGTCCATCTCCCAATAGAAGAGCTTCACCTCGAAAGTGTAAGCCATGGTTCAAAAATCCAAACTTTTCCTGATGACGCCATCTATGCAGCCAGTCATTAATTTGCAGTGTTTTTCTTTTCCTTCCTAATTACATGCTTTCCCACTGAGATATGGATTCTGCCTACTGTCAAACTTATTAGATCAGAAAACAATCTATTTTACCCACTGCCCTTTTTTTTTTTTACAATGGCATCTCACAGTTGCTAGTCAGAATGTATGTAACACAGAGAGCTAGGAGCAATGTGAAATTGCTTCTTGCAGAATTTATATGAAATTGCTGTGGAGCGAGTCTCCTCACTTCAGGGTTCAACAAATATTAAAAGAAAAATATTCTGAATTGGGTCTTTAGTTCACTCTTCATTCTGTAGTGGTTTGGCAGGGAAATAGCAATTCTTGCTCTTTCTTCATACACTGTCTCCATGTTAGCTGCAATGAAGGCAGAAAAAAACAAGAATGGAAGGAGACCTCATCTTATGGCTAGTTCTTTTCCGCTCGACTGGAAAGTGAGAGGTTAGAATTCTTCCTCTTTAATGTAGTGCAGAAAAATTGTTCTTCATCTGTTCCCTTGGGGAGGTTACGCACATCATTTCAACCACGAGACTGATGGCAATAAAGAAAAATGAGTTGTGGCATCATTAAAAATTCAGATGCCTCATTGTTATGCATGAGCGAAAAGCCCATTAGTTTTTACAGATCGTGGATGGGTTGGGGAAGGAGAGTCCCTATCTTTTCTTCAAGCCCATCTCTTAGCTCAGGGTTCCCCAACATGGTACCTGTGGGGGTCATTGAGCCTGCCAGTACTTCCTTTGGCACCTGCTGAGCTTTTCAAAAAGAGGGTGGAACCATTGTAAGGCAGGGCTTGTTATTTGCTGTGCCCATTCAAATGAAAGTATTTTTCATGGCTGCAGTAGCAGCTGCAACCACTGGAGAATCAAGAGGGCTTTCCTTAGTCGGTGTGTAGTTCCATTCTCCCTTCAGGATTTCTTTCTTTTTATTCTCCCTTCTCTTACTCCTCCTCCTCCCCCTTGGACTCTCCTTCATTTCTTTTTATGCTCCTTCTGCCATTCTTTTGCAAAGCAAGGCCATTGTGGCAGGTGGAGCAAGCAGACAGACCCAGACCCAATAATGTTGGGAACAGAATAAGAGAAAGAGAATATGAGAAAGAGAAAGATGATTGGGAAATGGCTTCAGGCATATATCAATATGTCCTGATAATGAGATCAGTCTGACTTGAGTCAGAACATGTTTACAAGTTCAGGTTGTGAAGATTTCTAGACTGAGGTATAAATGTTTTCTAATTAATATGTATAGAGATTATTCTTACTACACCAATTTATTGTCTCAGTTAATTAAAAATCATATAATTGTATTTATTTATTTGAAACATTTGTTAACTACCTTTCTTCCTTACGAAGCTCAAGGCAGCTTACAATATAAATAAAATACATAGAGAATGTAAAACACATAAAACAAAAATTTTAAAATAAAAATTTAGCACTGTTTTAATCAACTGCAGTCCTAAATATAACAACCATATTAAGTATCAGGAAGAATTTTTTTTTCAAATCAGGCAAAGGACTAATTACCAGGAAAACCTGTGACACTTTAAAAAAAGATAGTTTAGAGCAGGGGAGGGAAAGTCAGGCCCGGGGGCTGTTTAAGGCCCGTGAAATGATTTGGTCTGGCCCTTCGTGGGTCTTTGCAGGTCTCTAGCTCAGAAGGATCTAAGACTGGTGATCTGCCACCTCCCGCGGACAGGAATAGCCTCTATTCAAGGCAGATGTGAGTTTGATTTGCCGAGAAAAGGAACCTTTTTCCTGCCTTGCAGAAGAGTCGTTAGCTATGGAGCTGCTAGGACCGCCCAATTAACTGTGTTAACCCTTTCCCACCCGGGCGTGTAGAAACATATTCCCTCTGTACTACAAGAGGGCTGGGGGCGGAAGTGGAAACAATGGAGGGGTTAAAGGTGGCAGGGCCAGAATGTGCAGGGGGAGGTGGGGGGAGAATGTGTGGGGAGGGGGGTGCCCAGCTGGTGCAACAGACCATCCTGTGCCACCAGATGGGCGAGTGCGCTACCGGTTGGATGCCTGCCTGCTTGCCCGGGGGTGGTGGTCATCTGGAGCAGCTGCCTGCTTGGGGCTTGGTCGGCTAATTTTTAATTTTGTATGGCCGGCAAATGATGTTATAAATATCCAAATGGCCCTTGGTGGAAAAAAGGTTCCCCACCCCTGGTTTAGAGGGTTAATTAGTCTTGTTTAAGCACAAGTGGATGGACCAGATGTGTTTCAAAATGTTCTCAATTGCTTTTATTCACATTCTAATCTATGGAAGATTACTGTATTTGATTAATGTAAATTAAACAGGCCTATTGTAATATTGTATTACATAAAACCAAATTAAAGTGTAGGATGTTACTTCATTTTAAATATGCAGTGTGCAAATTTTTATTAGCAATACACTACGAAGACTAGGTGCTTGCCTGAAGAATTATCTGACTAATATAGCAAATTACTCTCCAATAAGGGGCAAACAAGAAGGTGTTTGTGTCCCAAGACGTGATCTCCCGGTGCACTTCTGGGACTCCAGCCTATGCTCACACCTACCTGGTCAGAGGGCAGCGCCGGAGCAAGGAGGGGAGTCCAGGAGGAGGCCAACTCAGTTGTTGTCCCGACGTCGGCGCCCATGCACGACCCTTGCTGCCTCCGCCCCTCAGCCAACTCCCAGCTGGCGGGCGGATGGATGCAGCGGCAGGGAGAGGTGTGATAGCCCCACAAGTGAGTATGGCATGAGGGACAGGAGCAGCAACGGCAAAGCCGTGGGAAAACCGGATATGGTGCGTGCAAAGTCTCCCCACCTGTCAGCTGAGCGGCGGGGAAGTGTGGCAGACCCAGAAGCTCAGTGCGGAGCCAGAAGGGACCTGAGGGAAGGTTCCCTTCTTGTAAACTGCAGTGGGTAGGGGATGTTGGGTAGAGGGGCAGAGCAAGAGGCCATCAGTCCCCCATAAGAGGCAGCCACACGTGGAGGCCAGGGAGGAGTTGGGCTAGCTGTTGCCCGGCACTATGGGTAACAAGGCAGGTACTTGGAGGAGCCACATTCCTCCGACTCAGAGTCTGAGGCCCGTGAAACGTGAGCTGAAGCCGGACAGGGGACGGTGGAAGGGTGTGGGGGCACTTCACTAGTAGAAGAGCCTCACAGTTTGATACATTCTATGAGCCAAAGGTGACTCTTGTAAGGCTCATTGATTTCAATAGTTGAGATTTAAGCATATACTTATGCTTTGTTGGAAATCATTGGGTCTTAACTTTGGCTGCATTATGTCCTGTCAGATTTGTATACAATCCTGCTTTCACTGCCTTAGTTCCTTCTAAAGGAGTAAATTGCATACATAGTCAAATAAAAATGCAAAAACCTTCTGAAAGAAAGCTATATCACAATCATGCCGTCTTCACCAGCTAATTCATAATGAAGAATTAATAAGCACCACCAGTCTTATTTTATTTTTTTTGTTTATACCCCTCTTTTTCCCCTGATGGGAACCCAAAGCAGTTTACAGCTTCATTCTCCTCTCCTCCATTTTATCCTGGCAACAATACTGTGAGGTAGATTAGGCTGAGAGAGTAACTGGCCCAAGGTCATTCAATGAGCTTCCATGGAAGAGTGGGGATTTGAGCCTGGGTCTCCCAGATCCTAGTCTGATGCTTTAACTACTAGTTACACTGGTGTAGAATATAGAAGAAACGTTGAATCTGGCTTGTTCTATTTGGAAACCCAGAGCTACTCCAGAGATTGACAATTATACCTCTTCCCTTTGAAGTAGTTTTATATAATAATCATTTTATACGTCACTTCATATGAATTCCTAAAGTGTCTTACAGTTTTTTATCCCCTCTAAGATTTTTTTAATTACACAAAAACAATTAAAAATAACATTACAAAGAGATAAGTCACATTCATTTCTAATGCTGCACTAGGGGGGAAACCATGGGTGAGGTTGATTTGGAGTAGAGTGACCATAAGGGGACAGTCTTCAGTAACCCTTTCGTTCTGTCATTTGTCAGCTCTAAATTCTCCTTCCACTTCATATTTTGGGGTTTTACCATATTATGGTACACAGTATGTTTATCCGTACAGTTTATCTATGCTCTGTTCCAGCCTCAGATCAATGTGAATGTTTTGTTCTACATAAATACATATGTTATACTACATGAGTCTCCAGATTTTTAAAGAGAAAGGCAAGGCAAGGAAAAATAATTGCTGTATGATTCATACATTACAAAGCCACTTGAGTCACTGCGTTTATATTCCTTCTTTCTTCCGTTTATATTCCTTCTTTCTTCCAACATAGAT
This sequence comes from Euleptes europaea, assembly GCF_029931775.1. Lineage (NCBI taxonomy): Eukaryota > Metazoa > Chordata > Lepidosauria > Squamata > Sphaerodactylidae > Euleptes > Euleptes europaea. The sequence goes on along the minus strand of NC_079326.1, from coordinate 7,895,334 downwards.
TCAAGATACATAGATTCTTAGATACATAGGGTTCTCAGGAGGTTTCTCATTTGGGCTCTGACCAGCCCCAGACCTCCTGTTCTTCAGCAAGGTCATTGTACTATGCATCCACTAACCATAACCCCAGATCTAACCATTTGGTACAAGAAACTAGTACAAATTATTTATAGCACTTGGCTTCCAATCAGCACAGCTTCTGCTAACTCCAAAGTTGTGCATGATAAGGAAACGGTTCCTCTAATTAAATCTAAGAACTCTACAGCTGCAAAAACATAAATTTTTATCTATACCAGCAGTAAGCTATAAAACTGATTCTAAATTAAAATATTAACTTTTGTTTTTTATCCCCCTGCAAGGCAACTTATAAATGGTCTGCACAGTCTATGTACACAAGCTCAATGGAGAGTCTAAAAAATCAGAAAAGCCTTTCTTAGTTTTTACAACCAAGTAATTTCTGGGGGAATTCTGTCCCATGTGCAACATGCTGTATTTTTATTGTTGGTTTTTTCCCTCTCTTGATGTGAGAACAAACAACATCTGGCACAATGCTATGTTGGCTCTCTTGTTCTAAGACAAAATTAAAGTAGTAGCAGCTACAAATGCTTGCGTGGGAGGCCTGCTTATAAAGCCTCTTTGACCAGCCTCTACTGGCTGGATAGTTACCAGCCCTATCAATAGTATCCCATTCCTTATTTTAATATAAGAAGGGGCCAGGAAAACAAGGTTCATGGGCCTTACTGGTCATGAATGCATTGAACAGTACTGGGGAAAAACTGACACTTTTTTGGAGGATGAACATTTGGGGTCACTACTGAAAAAAAGGGTGCTGTTCTCCTTTTCAGGGTGCGCTTAAACCTTTGATTGATGGAGAGGCTGTAAAGAATAGGGAAGGTACAATTCCACAACTGCTTTGTTCCTCTGGCAAAAAAAGCCTTGGATAAAGCTAATTTGCCAAAACATGGGAATTCTTCAGGATTCCATATTCAGCTATCATCTGAAGAGATCTAGAAACTTTAAAGGATAATACAGGAGCTGTTGTGTAAACTTATGGTAACAGTCAAATACTACAAATCTTTGCACAGACAAGGAAGTTAATAGTCTTCTTAACAGCTGAGATGGAAAATCTGAGGTTAAACACAGATATATTATGAGAAATTGCAGATAGCTTAAAAAGTAAGTAATATTTACTGGGGAAAGGTGCAAGAATATGTTTGGTGGTTGCAACATGGACTTTGAAAATGTGTGCTGGCTAGCTGCCAACTCCCAGGTATCAGCTCACAGAGTCTCAGAGTTACAGCTACAAACAGCAGGGAGAGTTTAGAGCAGCATCAGAAAATTCAGTCCTCTTGTCAAAGCCAGAAATCAAAGTCCACTACTTGCCAATCAGCATCACACTTTGTTGTCCAAATAGTTGGTCCAAGGTCACAGAGAGTCAGAGGTCCAAGTAGCCAGTCCAAGGTCACAGAGAGCCATTCAGGCACAGTAGTCAGCATATTACCCAGGTCTGCTCTGGGCTGTTCAGCTGCTGCTTTTCTGGCATACTGATTCTATATCAATCCTCATCCTGCAAGGACTCGCTGTTCTGCCATTTCTCCAGCAAATGCTGGTAGGCTTCCAGCCAGGCACTATGTCTTTTAGCAACCAGTGCCTTTCTCTGCTGTTGCCTCCACCTGTCAGCCCTTGACCCTGCCCAGTAGCTTGAGGGCTCACAGGTGGGCCACTGGGTCCAGGCTCTGAGCAGGGTGGGGGTGGTTCTGCCACCACTTCCGACTGCAAGTCCTGTGCATGCTCTGGAGAGGTTCCAGCTTCAGGGCTGTCAGCCTCCTTGCAAGGCTGTGCTGAGTCAGGCCCCACTTCAGGCGTTGAGGTCAGAGGCAGCTCCAGTGGGGCTGAATTCTCCTGGTCGAGTGCCTCCACTGAGGAGGACCCATTCCCCAGGGACTGCCCAATGGCAAAATGGTTGATTCAAATATTCTTGTAAATATCCCAAATTGACAAGTTCTTAAATTATTAACTGGAAGATACTGCTGTAATTTCCTTATAAAGGCATAATAACATATTTTACAATGTGAGACCCAAATTGTGAAACACAGGACGCAATAATGGATTAAAGCACCCAAGTATGTACAGAATACATTTCCATCACCACTGACTAACATCATGTAAAAGGTATAGGGGGAAATTACAGGACAGGCCTGTTCATTAGATGCTCCTAGGGGATTGCCTAGGGCGACAGAGGGGAGGGTTGCTAAATTAGCCTTATTACTGCCCACTCACCTGTGGATTTGGGGTCTACAGTGGTAAGTGGCAGCTTTGGGTGGTGCTTCAGTGGGCAGCCTGTGGCAAGGCTGCTTCTTTCCTTCTCCAGGGCCATTTCCGCCTCCCAATCTGTTAGGAGGTATGGCACTGTGGCAAGCCACAGTCCTGGCCCAAGTTGTGGTGGGTGGCTTCTCGGTGTTGTATGTGGGGGCAGAAAAGGGAAGTGGCCACTTTTCCATGGTGTGGGGGGAGAAGCATGGCTATGGATTAGCTTTGGATTTCACACATTAACAGATCACTTCAGGATACAATGGTTCCATATTAACATACCACACCCTCATTAGCACATTATCTTGATACTTACAGGACAATGATTAGCACATTACCTTTGATCCTTTTTGCAGGACAATGATTCAGCTCAAACCCAACCCCTTTCTGACTATATATTACTCTTCCTACACACTTGACACTGAGAGACACTGTCCTTCAGTGTTACTCCTCTGAAGATGCCTGCCACAGCTGCTGGCGAAACGTCAGGAAAGAAAATACCAAGACCACGGTTACACAGCCCGGATAACCTACAAGAACCAATGAACTCTGACCATGAAAGCCTTCGACAATATACTGGGAAACTCTTCCTTGCCTCAACCCAAATCTCACTTTTCAGAAAAATGGAAGCGTGGAGGGTGTTAATAGGTTAATTGCCCAATTTTCCTTTATTTTCCCCCTTCTGATTCTCCACCCCTCTCGGCATTCCTAGAGTAATGACTATACTCAGTTTTCATCAGCAGGAGCTCTTTTTAAATGGTCAAACTAATATTATTATGCATACCTATAAGACCCCTAGTAATGCAAAAAATCTAATCCTGTGTGCAAACTGGCCTTTTCACTGTCTTTGTGGTAGCATTCAACCATGATATGATGTTTGAGTGAATAGCCTACAAGGAACAAATGTTTGATAGTTGATTTGGAAATCTCCCTCAGACATGATCCAAATTTTCCCTCCAGGATTCTATAAATTATGTGAGGTCTGAGCAGGCTAATTTCCTTTCTTCTTCTATCCCCTTTTAACTAACACTCAACTGTTCTCAGTGTTCCTCGCATTCACCAGGCCATCTTGGAAGGTTTCCAACCCTTTGAGTTAATTTTATTGTTAGAAAAATGTCACCGCCACACCCTGCCAGCTCCCCTCTGCCCCTGGTGAGTGGCCATTTTACAATCCAAGTGCCACCAGAAAAAGAGAAAAGAAGCCAGCACTGGATCCCGGGTCATGGAGCACACAGGGGAAAGAAAGCTAAGCCCTAGATGGCAGCCCAGAAGTTGGCTTCCGCTCCCCAGTGATCGGAAATTGTGGGGAAGCATTGGGCTCAGCTACCTGTCCCGTGTGATCAACAGGGACTGGAGAGGTAAGAACCCTTTGGCTCCTTATTTCTCCAGGCGCACTCCACCATTTCTTTTTTCCTTTTGATATGCTGATTTATCATTAATTTGATTAAAATACAATTACAAATGAAGAGACAGCCAAGGCTAAGATCCTATGATCCCTCCCACCAAGTATTTGGATGATGGGTTACCCATGGGATTTTAGCCTAAGCTGTCTCTCTCTTCATTTTAATTATATTTTAATCCAATTAATGATAAATCAGCATATCAAAAGAAAAAACTTGGGGAGGGCACCCAGAGAAGTAAGCAGCCATGTGGCTGCTTACCACTCCAGTATTAATGGCTACCTGGGGCTCAGGGAGGGCATGGCTGAAGGCTGGCTGGAGAAGGAGGAGGAGGAGGAGCAAACACAAGAACGGGGACTTGTGGGGGCATGGGTAGAGGGACCAGTGCTTTGGCTTATGCACAGTAATGGTGACGATTTGACCCGGTTGATCTTGGAGAAGAACTAAGAATCGCATTAAAAGACCTGGAGAGAGTGTGGGGTGGGTGTGAGATCAAATCTGAGGGATGGAAAACTCATGCATAACTCCAAGGAACAACAGAATCAATTGGGGGCGAACATGAGTCAAAGTACCCATGCATAAAAGACCAAAGTCAAAACTGGGCTATTCCCAAATATGAATACTATGTGTGTGTGGGTTTGGGGGTTGTTGTCAGTTTGAATAATTCTCAAAAATTATTCAAAATGACCCCTTCTGGACTCCATCAAATCGTACCCCCTGTCCCAAACTTTACCAAACTTTGGGGTTCATGCAAGGAGAGTCCCTTGAAGCTATGCTGTGAATTTGGTGACTCTATCGTAAAAAATCCCCCCTGAATAATTTTAAAAGTACTTACTTTTCACAGTCTGTAATGGCTGCATCCATCCCAATAAACCGAATACTGAAATTTACCAGTATGGGTATTCAGCTTATTCTGGTTTTACCCCAAAAAATCAGTCCCAATAAACCTGAAATTTACTGAATTTTGTTTTTTGCACAACCCTATTTGAGACAGATGTTGGTGAGAAGAGGATAGCTGACACTTGGCTCATGAGTGTTTGTGGCTGTTGAACTCTGTTCGCCTGCCAAACCTGTTCATCATTAAGGTAACAGCATCCCTAGTTTTCACATATTAGATCTTTCTCCATAACTACACACTCAAAATTGGTATACTGGAAAATGTGAGATGTTCCTATCAAAGCTCCAGTACTGCAAGCTGACTGTGTTTCACCAGCAAACATTTCAGTCCAAAAAAGAAAGAATAGAAAGGATGCTGCCTAGCCATGGCCTAGGATTAACTGGCTGGGGAACAGGCATCCACATAAAGTATGCAAAACAAGCTGTGAATTCAGGTAGATGAAACTGTTTGTTGACCATGAGAAAGCATTGCTTACCTTCTAGAACTTTGTTGCTGGCTTGCAAAGGCAAAACAATAAGTATGGCCACCTGAAGACATGCAGTCAGTCAGAGGGGTGGGGACTGCAGCCTATAATGTGTATGGAAACTGGCCTAATGAGGCACCATTCTCAAATTACTGAAACCATGATGCAGAACAATAAGAAAGCAGGGCAAGTATCAGAGTACATGTTCTTCTTTCTCCTCAAGGTTATGTGCCTTGCATAACTTCTACCCAGAATCTGGGTTTTAATCTCCCAAGCGTTGCTGCTCAAAAGCTTACTAGTTCTCCTCTACTGATCAATGAAACATAAATATTAGAAGTCCAGCTAGAACAGGCAACATTTTCTTGTAGCCCAACAATCTGTTTCCAACTATGGCCACCAGATGCCTCTGAAAAGCTTGTAAGAAAGCAGGGGGCTGCCAGCTCTAGTTATGGATATTTTGTTCAGTTATTAAAATAACACCTGTTAATAGATCTGTATCCCATGAAAAGCAGATTAATTAATCAATTTTATTAACAAATGAATGAATGATCAAATAACACCAAAATTTTGCAGTCTAAAAACTGCAAAAAATTAAAAGTATTCTTGTTTCCTTAAGCAACTTACTTCATTAGGATGAAATTCATTTATTTTCATTTCTACAGATATCATTGAGGTTGTTTTGGCATCCGTTGAGATTCTAATTGTCAAAACATAGCTGAACTGGTACAGATATTTTTAGAAATGTATTGTGCATATCCAGTGCTCTAGTTGATGTGCACAGGGCAATGTTTCTTAAAGGGTGATTGATGGAGAAGAGGAGGCAGTGCTTCTTGCTAAGAATCATGGCCTATTTGGTGATGGTTGAATTGCAGCAAGTCAACTGTTAACTCTGCACATCTCTGCTATTTGAAAATGAACCGGTCAATTTACTTCACTCTTGTTCTTTGTCAGCCAAATAGAAAATCATTCTGTTGGTGTTAAATGCAGTGGAAAAACGAGGAAGTGGGAAAACGTTAAAATTTATCCAAGTTCTTGACCTGAAGTAGAGACACTTAGGAGTTGCAGTGTAGTAAATAAACGGTCTAATTTTGGAACTGCTGACAATTTCACTTGAATCTTTCTCTGCAAGTCGGAAGAAAATCCAACAGCCAGTGAGCCTGGATAGGCTGGACAGAGTTCAGAACTTAGACTACTGAGTTTAATGGTAGAAATTATTCCTCCAACATGGGCTCACCGGACTGGATCCTATGAATCCATTTCACTAATGGTGGAGTGTTCTTCGAGAAAAACACACCTCTTTTGGCAGAGAAAGGTTCTTTGCAGCAGATGAAGACTCCAATGTAAGTGGAATTGATTCTTAGGATCCAGCATGGCAGGGGGCGTTTACAGAAAATTTATGCTCCAACCTCACTATCCCTATCAGTTTTGTGTACAAGTCTAACAGCCCATTCCTGACTTCTGAGGGCAAAAACCCTCAGGAGGCCAGGAAGGCATTGCATCAGCATTAGTAGCCCCAAAACCTGCGGGAAGACCCGGACAAGGGGTGCCAGGCGCTGTCATGGGATGCCGATGGGGGCTTCTGCTGGCATCCCACCGGCGTAGAAGGCTGCGCCGGCTTCCCAGGAGATGTTCCGGCATCCCGGGAGGCATTCCCGGGGTGGGCTGGGGGGAGGAGCTGCTGTTAGGCAGCTTCCTCTCCCCGTTCACCCCAGGTACGCCGGCGGCGAGAAGAGTGAGACCACCTCCCCACCGTCCCCGCACACCGATTTTCAGGAATGGGCTGTGATACTCCAACATATTGTGCTGCCCACTCTTTCTGGGTAAGGCTTTTTTTTTTTTACAGAGTTCATCAAGAGTTTGGGAGTTTTGTTGGACCTAGCACTTTTGTTGTAAAAACAAATTGGTATGGTGGCCAAAAGAGCTCTTTTTATCAACTTTCAAGGTTTAGTTCAAAGTGCTGGTGCTTACTTTTAAAGCCCTTCATGAACTAGGACCCTCATAATTAAAAGACCATGTCTCAATAAAAACCCATGGGGCAACTGTTCTCTCCATCCAATCATGTAGCCATAAAAAGAGCTACCACTGCTTGGCCTTAAGCTTTTACAGTGTTACCCAATGCCCACTATATTATAGGATGGCCTTTTGTGCTTTAGAAGGCATTGTAAGGCCAAATAATTAAAGAACATATTTGAAAGTGGTCAAACAATTACTATCATTTTCCCTTCTGTGTTCTGGTTCACTGTTTTGATGCTGATTATCATTGTAACCGGGTGATATTAAATCTTGGTTATGAGATGCTTTAAATACCTTTGGAAAGAAAAGTGTGGTTTAAAAGTTTTAAATAATTACAATCAGATAAGACCAAAAAATCCCCCCCCCCCAAATACATGTTTGGTATTTTGGTTGTGTTTTTTTTTTTTAAGGTAAAGATCCCCTACGCAAGCACTGGGTCATTCCTGACCCATGGGGTGACATCACATCCCGACGTTTACTAGGCAGACTTTGTTTACGGGGTGGTTTGCCAGTGCCTTCCCCAGTCATCTTCCCTTTACCCCCATCAAGCTGGGTACTCATTTTACCGACGTCGGAAGGATGGAAGGCTGAGTCAACCTCGAGCCGGCTACCAGTATGAAAAAAGTGGCAATCAAAGGTGCTGAAAAAGCGGATCCCGAATAATGCTGATTTTTTTTTTTGCATTATTTTGTTTTGCATTATTTGAGCTGCTTTGGCCCTGCCAGAATTCCCCCTCCCTCACCTCTTCCCTCCCCCCTTACTTACCTGCCTCTGAATAAATTCCATGCTGCCTGGATTCTCCAGAGCCCAGAGAATTGGGGCAATGTGGATTTCTCTCACATCCATGCTGCAGGCCTTCTCCAGGCCCTAGAGAAGGCCCACAGCACATATCTAAATGAATTCCACCCGCCCTGTTTCTCCGGAGCCCAGAAAATTGGGGTGGCGTGGAATTCATTTAGATCTTTTTTGGGGGGGTCAGTATTTTTCAGGTTTTGGTTTATTATCCCGAAAATTTCCCAAAAAATCCAGGTTTTCCGGATTCTTTTTAAAAAAATCAAGGTTTGATAAACCCAAACCTGAAAAATACCAATAAAAAATGTTTTGCACATCCCTATTTGAAATCGGCTAGTGATCTACAGGTCACCCAAGAATCTTTTCAGTGTATTGACCGAAAGGGTGCATTTCTTTGGGTTTGTTCCTTCCTTGTTTCATTGTATATTATTATTAGAGCTTGCCAAAGAGGTGGATAGTCATAACTGGAATGTTCTCCCTCCTCACATTGATACTGTCAGGCAGTTTGCAAAATTAGCATTTCTATGGAAATTCTCTTATTTTTTTCAGAATACTGTTGGGATGCTACTGGTTTTTTTAAACAAAACTGCTGCTGATGTGACTCAACCCCCTGCCCATTTGGACACACACACACCCCATGTTCACTAGTGCTTAGTCACATTTTTGGGTGTGGGGATTCTGTTGTCATGACTTATATTCTTGTCACATAGGTTCAATTTATTAAACATTTCCAAAGGGATTTGCTGGCAGATTAACTACTGCTAAAATTCGAGTTATCCTGTACTTACTGGCCATTTCTCACACCTATTAATGTTTGAAAATAGGAATGCTTGAGTTCTCAGACTTCATCCACTTTTCCAAGACCCTACTCCCTGTTTTGCACAAGTGTATATCTCTGATTTACAATGAAATCCTAAAAAGAGTTGTACCTTTCTAAGCCCATTGATTTCAATGGGCATGGGTTTCACTCTGCTTAGGGTTACACTGCTAGCATCCCTGCACTATTAATGTAGTTCCCATACATTCATGTCTCATAGGCATAAAGACAATGCTGAAGTAGATAGCGAGGCTCCCTTTTTGTGTTCATAATGAGTAAATATTGAGGGGGATATTCTGCCTGTAGATTGGCACCGCACAGAGATCAGTTTTCTTTCATTTTCTTTCACAGTTACTAAGAGCTGTGATTCTGAATTATTTTAATTAGCATATACACAGTGCAAATTTGGCCATGCTGGATGAGGATTTCATTGGCTGCAACAAGAAGAAACTTCTGTAACATGAATGCTTTATGATTTGCAGAGCTTGGGGGAATAATATACAAAAGAACAGCACGAGGATTATGATAATCAGCTGGGAGATAGGTAAGAAGAAGAAGTAACATTTAGGTGTCCTGAAAACCTGCACCAAATTTGTTGTGTCCCCAATTTTTTTTAGATGAGCTATTCATCGGCTAGGGTATAGATATAGCTAGATCATTGACTGTATGGAAAGAATGGATTTAAAAAGCTAGAACATTAACTGTGAAGATGGGATACATATAAGAAGGCTAGGTGATAGAACTGCCAAGGATGGTGTATCACTCATACAAATACAAATATGAAAGCCTTTATCGGCATTAAGATGTATCACTCAACAATTCTCTTTCAGGTATGCAAACTTCTGTGATTTGTCCAAAACCATAAAGGCATCTGCTTACAAAACAAACAGCCCAGAACTCATCCAGTTGGATCTTGATCACAGAATCCTCTGGTTAACAACTGCATCACACAATTTCAAATGTGCATACTCAAGTCTATGTCCTCCAAGAGACTAGATTTTCACAATAGTTGATGGCCTTAATGAAGCACAGAAAATTCTATATTCTGTGTAAATGATCCACTCCAGAAGCATAAATGAACTTTAGGATTCCTGTGCTCTGCCAAACCCTATAGTTCTTTGGTTCTCGTAGGTTATCCGGGCTGTGTAACCGTAGTCTTGGTATTTTCTTTCCTGACGTTTCGCCAGCAGCTGTGGCCGGCATCTTCAGAGGAGTAACATGGCTATTGTTGACTAGTTCTGCAGATTAGTTTTGGATTTCACACATTAACAGATCAGGATACAATGGTTCCATATTAACATATGGTTCCATATTAACATATTAGCACATTATCTTGATACTTACAGGGCAATGGTTAGCACATTACCTTTGTTACTTTTTGCAGGACAATGATTCAGCTCAAACCCAACCCCTTTCTGACTATATATTACTCTTCCTACACACTTGACACTGAGAGACACTGTCCTTCAGTGTTACTTCTCTGAAGATGCCTGCCACAGCTGCTGGCGAAACGTCAGGAAAGAAAATACCAAGACCACGGTTACACAGCCCGGATAACCTACGAGAACCAATGAACTCTGACCATGAAAGCCTTCGACAATACCTATAGTTCTTTGTTGCTCATTAGTTTAGGCTAATCCATCCCTCAGTTGCTGTAGTGAAGACTTGAATTGCCATTCTTCTGGGACAAAACCATTAAGGACATGTTATTTTAGGCCTTCTAAATTGTTTCCTTAATCACAGTAAGTATTTGCAGTCATGTGGCTATACTTGTAGCACTAGTAATAAAGAAAAAAATACAATTTGCTAATTGTTGTGGGTTTCTAGCACCCTGTCCTAATGAGAATGCCAGAACAGTACAAGTCACAATCTGTCAGTTGCCATCCAGTTTCACATTGTGTACTTAATCTATGTTGTATCTATGATGAAGTGGAAAATGAGTGAACAAAAATAGAGTCTTGGGGGTTTCTACCCTTCCCCTGTAATAGTTTCTTCCAGCCCTTAAAGCTAAGTGAATTCTCAGAGATATCATCCCCAGAGGGGAAAATATTGCTAAAGAAAGGATGTGAAAGAGTACAATGTTGATGGGTTCTCTCAGCTGGTGCTTTTGAAAGTTTCAATTAAGCTCCACTGAAAAGTTTTAGTCTCATTGGCTGCGACTCCTAAAGGACTCTTATAGGGTGACATCGGATTTCTGCACTCAGGTTAACTTAGAAAAGTTATTGTCAGTTAAAGAAATAGGTCATGGTGAATTTAGAAACCATTTCTGTAGCACTGAAGACTCATAAGTTCCTGGAGCCAAATGTTGGCAAAAGAATACCTGCTGTTCTTGCATACTAATATTTAGAACTATTTTGCTTTGGTGCAGGTATTTCAACTGGCACCATAAAGGAAGATGGTTTCTCTGGCTTCTGCATAGCACAGAAAGGACTCTTGGAGCTCTTGTACATGTGATTACATAAAACTTGGAGGGGTTTCTTTTTTGGAGTTTTTAATGCAGATGTGCATATCAGTAACATGAGGAAGAAACAATTGTTCACAGCACATGATCCAATTATAGAATAATTTTAGAAATGCTTCAATTAAAGCATGATTAAGGAGGAGTGGATTACAGCACAAAGAAAACTTCTGAAACAAAGGGAATGGTACCAGGTCATGCTTGCCTGGTACACTAACTCCATGAAGGAAATAGTGCACCAGTACCTCCAAATAAAAACAGGAAATATCAGTATGAGGGTAAACTAATGGCTGATCTACATCAGTTAAACATCCCTGAATTAGTGTGAATTGGTGCTAACAAGCAGCCTATTGACTACCAGAATTTTGGGCAAGCCCACCCTGGCTCCAAACTAAGCCTGAATTACCACTGGCTCCATTTAGCCTCACCAGCACATAAAACAGAGTTGAGTGGTGTTAAGCCTCATCCCCAAGTGCCACTCCAAGAACTACTCAGTTGATGCTGCTCAACCACCAAGGGTATGCCCTCCCCAACCTACCAGGCTACTTGAGCCAATGAGGTGCTGGCTTGAAACAGCTCCCCAACCTTAGATTGCTCAGGGTGTTTGCTCATTAACCCTACCTATACTGTATCAACTGGCACTATCCCTGCCCAAAATAGTGAAGTAAAGCCATTTTAGAGAATACCTCCACTCCCCAGAACACTGGGAAGCAGGAGAAAAAGACCCCCTTCCCAGCCAACTTGAACAAGGTCCAATAAATTAGTCTTAGGTCCCTCAAAAGGTGACCAGCTACTTCCAGTTTATCCATTAGGAGGGTGAGCTAACTCACAGCAAAAGCCTGCTTCAGAGAGTGTTTCACACAGGCTAGCAAATGGCTCATCAAGAACCAATAGTGCTCTTGTGCCTTATTTAAAATTGGTACAGCCACAAATCAGTCCCTGATATTTTAAACTGGGAATTACATGTCCTTCTTCCCTGATAGGGATTTCCTGAAATTGACATTCAGCTGAAACATGGGTTTTCACATAAAAACCTCCTGGTAAGGTTCCATGGGGCCCAATTCTATTCTTCTTCCTGTGTAACATGTATGTTAGATCATTAAAATGAGGTTGCAATGAGAGACAGAGTGAACATTCCAATGTATATTTATGATATATCTTACTGTATTACTAATATAAATTTACAGCAGGGGAGGGGGATGCAAGGAAACGGACCAATTTCCCCTTCCGTTTCTCTGTGGGGGAAGGGAACCATGATGAGTGGCTTCAGTGAGCTTGGGGGCCAATCAGGCACCCGGGCCTGAGTGAGAGGGTCTTCCAAGAGGGCCCAGAAACTGGAGTTAGTCACTCCAGGCCACTCCTCCTTTGTTCTGCAAGCTGTGCTGGGATCGATCAGCTCCTGGCTTCCTTTGCCCACCCTCCCTTGGTTAAGAACTTTAGCAGATGTTTGGTATGTGGGTTAGAATAATAGACTCACAGAATCATAAAGTTGGAAGGGACCACCAGGTCATCTAGTCCAGCCTCCTGCACAATGCAGGAAATTCACAACTACCTCCCCCCACACCCCCAGTGACCCCTATTCTATATCCAGAAGATGCCCAAGATGCCCTCCCTCTCATGATCTGCCTAAGGTCATAGAATCAGCATTGCTGACAGATGGCCATCTAGCCTCTCCTTAAAAACCTCCAGGGAAAAAGAGCTTACCACCTCCTGAAGAAGCCTGTTCCACTGAGGAACTGCTCTAACTGTTAGAAAATTCTTCCTAATGTCTAGACGGAAACTCTTTTGAATTAATTTCAACCCGTTGGTTCTGGTCTGACCTTCTGGGGCAACAGAAAACAACTCGGCAAATTTATATTAGTAATACAGTAAGATATATCATAAATATGACAGCCCGTCAAGTACTTGAAGATGGTTATCACAATCCTTTTGAGTTGTCTCCTCTTCAGGCTAAACATACCCAGCTCCTTCAACCTTTCCTCATGGGACTTGGTCTCCAGACCCCTCACCATCTTTGTTGCCCTCCTCTGGACACGTTCCAGCTTGTCTACATCCTTCTTAAATTGCAGTGCCCAGAACTGAACACAGTACTCTAAGTGAGGTCTAACCAGAGCAGAGTAAAGTGATACCATCACTTTGTGTGTCCTGGACACTGTACTTCTATTGATACAGCCCAGGATCCCATTTGCCTTTTTAGCGACCACATCCCACTGCTGACTCATGTTCAGGGTTTGGTCTACTAAGACCGCAAGATCCTTTTTGCACACACTACTGCTAAGACAACTGCCCCTCAGTTTTCAGGGAGAGGTATGTGACACTAAAAGTGCAGTCCTAAATAAATGTATACCTATCTAAGTCTATTGCCATCAGTTGGTTTAGAAGGATGGAACTCTGTTTAGGATTGTACTGTTAGGCTGTCTGAACAGGATATCATCATCTCCACTGGAAGGTATATGGAAATCATTGGGCCTCTGAATTCTGTATTCCATTTAAGAAGTTTATCTTAACATGCTGTACAAATTAAGTGCAAATAGTCCACAGAAATAAAAATAATCAGTTGCATCCCGGCAACAGCTTGACTATTCAGGTTAATCTTGTCCAAAGCTTTCTTTTGTCAATGGGTAATTAAAGTCCATTAAGTATCATTTGCCAAAGATCCTGTCAAATCTGATGAGGACCATGATTTGTTTTTCTGTAACTAATTAAACAAAAGAAGGTATTACCAGTACAAATTAAGAATATGGGAACAAAATTATGATTTTCACATACAAGAACATTGAAATGACAAGGAATGTAAGCATTCATTTTTAATCTTCACTCAAATTGGTGGTGATGGCTTTTGACAACAACCTTTTTGATGATTTATGGTTAGAATTTCAGCAAGACTAGTTTCAGAGACAAAAATTTTAAAAACGGTCAGGCAGTTCTGGTTAATGTTTTGAAGATCAATAGAAGTAAGTGTGCAGCATTATTTTGCATGATTACGTAACAGTAAGCCCTGTTGAGAATGCAATGGGACGTAACATAAAATAAGCCTTAATTGTTATTATTAAATATATAAATAAATGTTCAAATACATAAAATGTTAGGGATACATTCAAAATGTTTGATTATCTCAAAGGTAAACTGAATGCTGTTTACAAAAAGGGCTATATGTTTAATAGCCATAAGTGTCTCTCATAAAATTCTCACAAGGGGACCACCAATGGCTGTAGTGCAGGTTTAATATAATAAATTAATAAATGTAAAAATGTAGCCCAGAGAAGAAATATAGAAGGAAAGGTACTTATTTATCTATTTTAAAAATGGTTAGTACAGTTAAAGCTACTGACGCCAAAACATAGATCTCTTTTGTTGTTTCCCAAGTGAAGTTGGGTGACTGCTGTACTAAGCGAATAATTTGCTGGGTAATTTTTAAAGTATTTTTGTATCTTGCTAGCCATATGAAAGTGCATCTGTAAGAAAGAAATAGCAGGTGTTTTATTTTATAGCTGCCTTCTGTTTATTCTTGACAATTCCATTTGTTATTGTATAAGAAAATGAATAATCTCAGTGCACATTTGATTGGAATGGAGTACCTTGTCTTTTTAGTGCCATTAGCATTCTTACTGCATATGAGTGGACATTGCATTAATGGAAATATTTAGCTGCTGAGAATAAAAATGCAGGCTGGATTATTTGATAAAACATGTTAGACCTATATTGTGTCATATTATTCTTTTTCCTGTAGTCTATTGTAAATCAAATCTCACTGGAGCTTATCCTGTTGTAATTATTACTATCTAAGACTTGCCAATTGGCAAAGACACACAATAAATAATAAGTAACATTTACAGGTGAGCATATGGATACACCCAAGCCAAAAATATACCCGAAAAAATGTTCTGAAAAAGCCTGGAAATATTTGGGATTTACCATGAAGACCGAGAGTCAGCTTTTGCAGGCTTCTGGGGATTCTTTTTCTTTCTTTTTTTCTCTCCCCCCCTTTTGTTTTTGTGTCCTTTGGGGGTTCTGTGGGCTTGCCAAACTGTTTGTGTCAATTTCAAGTGTGTTTGTCACTTTCAAGAGGTGTTTTTTTCTTTGCCAGAGTTGCTTTGTGTACCCTTCAGGGGTTTACAGTGTTGCTCAGTGCTTGGATTTGTTCTGCTGTGGTTTCACTTTGGTTCTATTGAGCTTGCACTGATACAGTGGCACTGGGTTCTGCTGGGAATTGTGTACATTGCCATTTGTTGGGCTTGCAAAAGTGCCCCCCCTCCAATTTTCAGTTTCTACTGCAGAGAGTCTCTGATTTTACATTACTTCTGTTTGGCTTGCACTGCCACAGTACTCCTGGGTTCTGCTGAGCTTCTGCACATTGCAATTGGTTCTACTGGGTTTGCAAAAGTGCCTCCCCCTGGAGTTTCCACTGCAGAGATTCTCTGGTTTGATTTTGGTTCTATTTGGCTTGGCCTAGTGGGTTGTGGTTCTGCTGGGATTACTGGGTTGTGCAAAGGTTCTGTTAGGCTAATTGTTGGTTCTTCCAGGGGAGACATTTAACCAATGATTGCTGATTGCAGGCATGGCTTTTTGCCCTGAAAACAGCTTGGAGGTTTTTCCCCACTCCATAGTAGGGGTGCGCACCAATTTTATTTTTGGTATTTTTCAGATTCATTTTTTTTAAATCCAGAAAACCCAGATTTTCTAAAAAAAAAAATACTGAACCAAAAATGCAGATTTGAAAGAAATCTACACCATCTGGTTTCTCTGGAGAAGCCATGCAGCTTCTTTCAAATCCACCCCCATACCGCCTGGGCAAGGAACTAAAAGGCTGGTCACAATGTGAGACCAGCCTTTCAGTTCCTCAGTTTCACATTGCCTCCCCAATCAGATTCAGTGAAATCTGATTGGAGTGGCAACACGAAACTGAGCAACTGAAGGCATGGTCTCAATATGAGACCCGTCTTTCAGTTCCTTGACACCCAGGCGAAGAACTGAAAGGCTGGTCTTGCAGCGAGGCCAGCCTTAGTTTCACGTTGCCACCCCAGTCAGATTTAATCTGACTGGGGCATCAAGGAACTGAAAGGCTGGGCTCGCTTGGAGAGAACATAGCCAGTAGTTAAGTGAGAGGGGGAGGGAAATGGGGAGGGGTAAAAAAATGGTGGTAGGGCCATAGCAGCCTTGAATAATGCCGAATAAATTCAGCATTGTTGAGGGTCCACTTTTTTGGCTCCCATTTTTGCCACAATTTTTCTTGCCTGTAAACCCCCCCCCCCCCGAAAATTCCAAAAAGGTATTTTAAATTTGGCATGTTGATATGCACACCCCTACTCCATAGGAAATAATGGAGGAAGGTGGGGACAGCCTGATCAGAGACCTGTGGAATTAAACCTCGTGATCCAATCAATTTGGAGGTTATTTAAAGGATTCGCAAATTATGCCAAATATTTTTGGCATGATTCAGGCTGCATTGCCCTGCCACCATTTTTTTTTAGAAGACTCCCTTCCCTCTCCCTGACTTACCTGCTCACTGGCCAGGCTGGCACAAAACTCTCCCACTGCCTCCTTTAAGCTTCCGACGGTGCAGAGCTGCCTCCAGACTACACATGGGGCTCGGAGGCAGTTCTGCCCCCACCACAGCTGCAGGCCTGGAGAAGTTAAGTGGGGTGGAGGAGAAATGGAGGGGGTGGCAAAATTTGGATTTGGGTCTAACTGACCTGATTTCCCCCCCAGGAATCCAGATATTTCTGATATGTTTGGGAATATCCAGGTTTACCAAAAAATTCAGGTCCATTAAACCCGAATCTGAATTTTCCCGATTCCCCCCCCCACACACACACACCACAGCAACACACAAAAACCCAAATCCGAATACCATACCAGTATTTGGTATTTGGAAATATTGGGAATGCCATTTTTTTCAAGTCCAATATACCTGAAGCCAAAAAATACTGATTTTTTTTTTGCACAACTCTAGTAACATTTACATTACAATCTTAAACAGTTACTCCTTTCTAAGTCAATTGTAGTTATTGGGCTTATACGGGCATATCTCTGTTTAGGATTGCCTTCCTTGTGTAGGATTGCCTTTCTTGTATAGTCCCGGAATAGTCATAGCAGCTGGCTTTGACACCTTGCATATTGATATTGAGTGTAGTTGTGTGAAGTTGTTTGAGAAAGTTTGACAGCCTTAAGATGCTATATGGTAACCCTTACATATGACAGCTTATTCCATGGTTTGTCACATGTAGAACTTCCAGAAACAAGACCACTGGGTAAAGTAACATTTCAGGTTTCTTTTTATATGTATTACAAGCAGGAACCCGCAAGGACTTGTGGGAGGCATCTCATTTTGTCCTCAGAATTGGCCACAGCCCTCTCAGTCCTTCCTTTGGCAGCTGCTCTGAAGTAGTGTTGCCTTTCCCGGGAACAGTCCCCGGATTTAGAAATCTGTCCACGGACAAAATCTGTCCCCGGAATTTCCCAGGATTTGATTTAATGTCCCCGAATTTATATTTTAAATTGTGGGGGTCCACCCTCTTCATGTTACCACTGGCCGTGCCTTCCCATGTTGGAGTTTTGTCGGGCGGGGCCTCCTCAGCCTCAGACCACTCAGAAGGGGAGCTAGAGCTGTCTTCCCCTTCTGTCGTCGCCAGGGTTGCTCTCTACAAGTGAGAGCCACACCTCTGGCTGAGCAATCCTCCTCAGTCTCAGCCCCTTCCCTTCCCCCCAATCATGCTCCACCCCTTTTTCTCCCCCTCCGAGGCTTTATCGGGGCCTTGATGCCTCTCAGGCCCCTCCCTTCCGTCCCTCCTCCCTGTCGGTGCCGGCCGTGAGATCCTCCCGGCTGTTTGCCTAGCCCGCCCACCTCTCAGCTGTTGGGCGGGGCTGGGCTGGTTACTGGGGCTGGGCTGGGCTGGTGCCTCCTGACTGTTCCGAGGGTCGGGGGCAGTCGGGGGCCATGCCGTGGCGACGCAGTTGGCCCCGGACCTCCCCGTTTCCCCCGGGCTCCATCCTGTGGCAAGGGCGGGGCCGGCCTCCCAGTTTGGTGGCTCACGCCTAGCCGCCCCGCAGACGCTGTGCCTGGCTCTCTAGCTGCCCCGGGCCCGGCGGCTTCTCCGAAGTCAGGGTGAGACCGCCTGGGCTGCTTCATCCAGGGGTGGTGGAGGGTAAGTGTGCCATCCCAGGACATAAGTGTTGTAGATTTAGACAACTGTAAATTACTCCTACAATGTGATTGCTGTGAGAAACATCAGAGTAACAGGAGAGTCCCTAGAATAAACACACACAACTGCCAGATAAAGTGTGAAATCCCACTCTCTTAGCCCAGCCGTATATGCTGAGGGAAAAGCGTTGGCCTGAGTATATTTGTGAGGAGGTTAATTTCCTTTTTCTCCAGTCCCACACTCTTATTTACCTCAATGAGAAATATGAAAAGAGGCTTTTTGACTTAAACAGACAAAACAGGAAAGTTTATTAAGCAGAACTCAGAGATTGATTCAGATAAGAAAAGGCAGAAATTTGGAGGGAAAACTCAAAGTCAGGTTTGTCTACATAAGATTACTTCAGAGATATAGCTTCACATGTTTTTCTCTCCCTCAGAGAGTGTCAGTTGTCTGGCTCCACCCACTCTTGGTCTCTCAGCTCCTGGTACAGATTAACCCCTTATTCGTCACAGTAGGGAATGAATGTTGTGTAATTGGTTCAACTGTACACGACACATTGTTATGTATATCGAAGTATATTGGCTAGCTGCTATCGCATGGTTTTTTCTCTCGAAATGTGATTGGCTCCCTGCCAACGTGCACTTGTTTTCACATCTCACTTCCACTTTCCTCTTCCTCTTTTATTCTGTTGCTTTTTCCAATGTTGAGTGGTTGTTTTTAGCAGTATAGGCAGTCTTTTAACACATCCATGTGTACTTTCTGTGATTTATATTGTAGTTATTGAAGCTATTGAAGCTATGATGTCAAAGAAACAAAAATGTGTGGTTAGTGATTTGATATTAAAAAAATTTCCATTTATCAGAAGAGGAGTGAAGGAACATTCTGCATTTTGTTCATTATGTGAAGTAACTTTTACCGTTGGAAGTGGCAGGTGAACCTCAGTCGTTGAACATGTTGCAACTAAAAGACATAGAAGCTCCGTGATTCAGGAAAGTAGCAACACAAAGGTATCAGCATACTTTAAGAAAATTGTGCCAGATCAAAGTGAAATAAACATTGCTCTTCAAGAAGGAACTTTCGCATTTCATACCGTGAAGCATTACCACAGTTTCAAGTCTATGGACTGTACTTCCAGCTTGATTAAGAAATTCAATGAACCGAAATTCACGTGTTCCAGAACAAAAGTGATTGCTCCCTGGGCGATTGCTGAAGCTGTAGAATAAATTAATAGTGCTTCTTTAATAACTATACTTCTAGATGCTTCAAATCATTGTAATACAAAATTACTACCAATTATTGTTCGCTATGTACATGTGAATGCTGAAAAAGCCATATCCATCCTTAATAAACTTGTGGACTTTGTTCAAATTACAGGGGAAACAGCTGAAATAATATACATGGCTTCATTTCAAACAATCAGAGATCTAGGTTTGGAGCATAAAGTGGTAGCGGTTTCAGCAGACAATACGAACACTAACTTTGGTGGTCTGAAGAGAAAGGAAGGTTTGGGAAAGAATATTCTCGGCTTGGGATGTAATGCTCATATGATACATAACAGTGCACATTCTGCAATAAATTCAGTCCCTGTTGATGTTGAAGGACTTGTAGTAAAGATTTTTGGCTATTTTCACATATTTACAGTGAGAGTAGAACTTCTAAAAGAGTTCTGCGAGTTTGTAGGACAGGAACACAAGAATATTCTTAGCTACAGTAATGTCAGTTGGCTTTCACTGCTACCAGTCATCAGAAGGATCTGTGAAATATACGCTGCCTTGAAATCCTTCTTTCTGTCTGAGGAGAAATGTCCAGCCATGCTGAAAAAGTGGTTCAATGATCCTTGCACCTATTTATGGATGAATTTTGTTGCCTCAACTCTGCCACTTTTCCATGATTCCATACTCCAAGCCGAAGGAGGGGCAGTAACAGCAGTGGAATCTTGCATGATTCTCAGCAGTTTGATTGAGAAACTTCAGGCTAGGAATGATGACAAGTTTATTCCCATCTCGGTGAAGAAACTTTTGCCATCTCTTGAAGAAGAAGGTTCCTGCACGAAGGAAGAATTTCTCACCATATCAAGCAATTTCTACACTACTGCTATTGAATATCTAACTGCTTGGAGCTCCCACTCTGAAGATATAAGGTGTATGGAGTGCATTTTGCTTAGGACTTCTCCACAGAGAGAAAACTTTGAAGAGTGTCTCCAATATTTTTCATCAAGAGTAGGAGGAGTTGATCTAAATGAAGATCATCTATTTGATGAAATTTCTTCTTTGAAAGAATATGTATCAAAAGAAAAGATAAGTAAATGTAATGAAGATGGTGCTGATGTGTGTACAAGATGGAATGACGTTTTCTCATTCTTCTCTCAGAAGATGATCCCCTATCCACAGCTACAAAAGTTGGTTCAACTCTGTCTCTGTCTACCAGGAAGCAATGCTGCAGTGGAGAGAGTGTTTTCTTCCATGAACATGATGTGATATCTCAGAGATCAAGACTTGGTATTGACACTATCAAAGCTATGTTAGCTGTCCTGAGTAACTTTTCCATGACTTGCCAAGAATTCGCAACAAAAAAGATCTCAAGAAGAGATCTTCTCAACAAGGTGCACTCTTCAGAAAAATACAACTAGTTCAAAACAAAGGGAACTCTTCAATTACATTAATGTAGTTGTTTTAATGTATTATCTTAGTAATAAAAGGCAAACTTCCTATCAAACTATCATTCCGACTGAAGTTGAAAAATGTCCCCAGATTCATTGAAAAAAATCTGGTAACCTTACTCTGAAGCCTTCAGCTGTTCCTGTCATGTGCCTTTGTGCGTGTCTTCAGCTGTTTTAGTTGTCTCCTGTATCCTCTCTCCCAATGCCATTTCCTTGGCTGCTGTCACACATCACTTTCTCCCACCTCCTTCCTGTTTCTCCCACTTTCCTTTTAAACCTCATCTGCCCTTTCCCTGCCCTCTGGTTGTCCTGTTTATTTCTGACTGGGCTGCCAGAGGCTGCCAAACTCCAGTCAGAGCTCGCAGGGGTGGGCCGTCTGCTACACACCCTTTCACATGTCTCTTCTGCCACAATCATGTTATGCTTATTGTAGTATACCAAAGAATAGGCAATAATTTTAGAAAGCAATAATAACCAATATTATAGATCTACACAAGCTAACTCCTTGATAGTTTATGGAGGTTGGATGTGATGAAAGAATGTGTCCCAAGACACGGCTACCAGCTGTGTCTTCGGACCTCCCACCCCAACCCGGATCTACCAGGGAGCAGGGAGGAGAAGCCGTCGACAAGGGCCATGGGGAGGAGACCCCCTGGCCCATCACTCTGCCACCACAGCCGCTGCCATCGGGAATCCCAGGGGGCCGTCAAAGCCCAGAAGATGGGGCTGGCCCAGTGTCACAACACAGCATCCCCAAGGATGGGGAAAAGTCAGGAATGCCAGCCCATGAAGCTGGAGCTGGCACAGCAAGCTGGAGACTTCCCTGTCTAACAGCTGAAGAGTGGGGAAGGCTTGGGAGATCTCCCAGAATTGCAACTAATCCCCCAATTACAGAGAGTAGTTCTCCTGGTGAAAATGGGTGCTTTGGAGAGTGTACTATATGGCATTATATCTTGCTGATATCTTTCCCCATCCCCATACCTGACTTCTACCAGCTCTACCTGCAAATCTCAAAGATTTGTTCCAACTCAGAGTTGGCAAACTGACCCTACACAATTACACCTTTGTGTGCTTCATTTAAAATCAAATAAAACACAATTCTAACAATAATAATCAGAGATCCATAATTTTATCCCAGTTTTGTATGTGTCAAAATCCCCTATACATGGTTGTGATGTTTGCAATGGTTTTCATAAGTTAGTACATATTTATACAGCTCAGATACCTTCAGAAAATGCTTTCTCTTCCCCTTTGTGTTACTGTGTGACACCCAAACAAGGAGTTGCAGGAGAAACATGGCTACTGCTGACCCTCAACCCCAAACTGCAACTCTCACCAACACTTGTAAAAGGTAAGGAAAATGATACTCCAGTCTTTCCCAGGGGCACCCAACTCCTCCCTTAGACTCTTCTACTGTTGAATTTTTGGACAGAAATTGTGGCTTACACTGAATGTACCCTGAAAGTTCAAATACATGATAGGGTATTGCCCTAAATTCACATAGTTATGTTCATGTAGAAGATATTTACATGTGTTTCACATCCTGAATTACACCTTTTCATTAATAAAAAGCTATCATGTCTAAATTATGCTTGTGGATGGAATGTCAAAAATGTGCATCTTCCTTTTGATACTATTAATTGATGACTTTCTAATTGACCTGCCATGATTTTACATACTAATGTACATATACTTCAAACTGCTGTTTCCCTGATTTTTTGGGACAGGAACATTTCTTAGTGTAACTTGAATATATCCCTGAAAGTTAGCTTATTATTAGGCTATTATACATTATTCTATCTGTGCAGATTTCATTTGACCTAGACAGGGCAAGGAACTTTGTGTCCTAAGTTTTTTGGATTGTATTATTTTTTGGCTTGGCCACTATACTTTGCACCAAGGCAAACACTTTTAGAGACAATTCTGGCCAACCTGGTCCAATCTACTGTGATGGAGAAAGTCTTATTTCTCCTTGCAAATATGAAGCCAGTCATCTCTTATAAAGCTTTCCTCTTAACTTTAGCCGCAAAGAATTCTGGGCCAGGTTGGCCCAAAGTACTAAAACATAACAGAGCTGAACAGTAAATTCTATTCACAAGAGGATGATGTGAAGTGGGATCTATCCACAAATGTGAACCTTATCTAGGCAGTCGCTTAAACATTGGGACCAAAATTGTAATGGGCTTGAGATTTCATTACTAGGGTTTATTTTATTCCACAGCTTTGACTACAAGTTCTGAGTGGTTACAATGTTTATTTTATGTTATTTAAAGTCTAGATTACCTTGAATGTTCTTTGTTCAGTTTTTTGATAAGTTCCGATTGGTTGCAGTAACACATCCCGCGAGTTTTAATTTGTTACTAAGGTTTAACTTTTATCAATTATTTATTTTAAAAAATATATGTTTAACTCTTGTAACAGCCTTTGGCCATATGCAATAAACTGAACCTGAACCTGTATTACCATCAGGTAATCTGAAAACACACGGGCATGCTGGTTGCCAGAACTCACTTCTGTTCTCCTACCCAACTACAAAGGTGATAAATGTATACAATGTTCTCCTGGCTCAACACTCTGTTTTACTCCTAAAGTGGGTTGGTTGTTCACACTTTTGAGACATTTTCCCTTTTCTAGCAGATATTAGCAAATCACATTTAGAAGAAAGGGTGCATCAACTTTTTATCTTTTAAAGTAGGTTTGCAAATTTGCTGGAATTAGTCCACTTTGTTACCATGACCTTGGTCCTTATCAGTTAATTGGAGCCAGCCTGCTGTCCCAGACAGCATCTCATTATTCTAGGCAATTAGTTACAATACCTGGCAAAAACTGCCCCACCTCATCATGAGAAGAAAGGTTTTCTTTCATGAGGTGGATTTTATATGACTGTGAATGGCTTTGAGCTTGCACAATTTATGGTCATGGTAACAACTGAAAGGGTAACTGGTTTTGAGGTTAATTCACAAAATGATGTGTACCACAGTTATAAGCATTTTGTGATCATGACTATGAATGACTCAGTCTACTCAGGTGGTGGTAGAAAGTGCTGTCAGACCGCAGCCAACTTATGGTGACCCTGTAGGGTTTTCAAGGCAATCTACCCTACAGGGCTTAAAGTCCATGACAAAGGGAATGGTACTGGATAACATTGTCTGGGGTGCTATTCCCCCACTTTTTTTGAAGCTACACTTCTCTTAGATAATACGGTGTTAACTTATTCCAGACTGCTTTCCTGATTCCTTCTAGGAACTCACTAATCTCTTAATTTTTTGGTCCTTGTATCTGACCAATGAGATATACCTTGGCTGAGGATGGAGGCTTACCTGTCTCTGACTGGCAGCTGCTCTGGGAAAAGGGAGAGATTACCTTGCCAGACCAATTCTACCAAGCCGGTTTCATGGTTCGACAAGGAATGTTTAGTCCATAAAAGGCAGCTAAGATCTCTGTTTAGGAAAGTTAGTATGAATGCTTCCTATGATAGAGTTGACGACTACCTTACACACAGAAAGTTGTATGCAAACTTGGTCACAGAAAAAAAGAAAATCCACTTCCGACAAAGATGGTCACATCTTCTTGTGTCCCTTAAGTCCCGTGATAGCAAGACTTTTTGGAAAGCAATGGTAACCTCAGCTAATAACAACTCTTCACCTGAAATTAGTATCCCACCCCAAATCTGGGTTGAACATTTTTCTAAATTATTTCATTCTCACACCAATCTTAGGCTCAATCCTGATGAAATTATCCCTTCAGATTACCCTAGATGGCCAGCTGTTGAGGTTGAAGAAATCATTGATCTGAAAAGTAGTATGAAATCCGTCAAAGCCCCAGGTCTGGACGGTCTCCCTGCTGAGCTGTTTAAGGAATTTTCAGATTGGTGGGCCCCACTTTTCGCCAAATTATTTACATCCATTGATTTATATGGTATTCTCCCTAACTCCTGGTTAAATTCAATCATAATTCCTATTTATAAGAAAGGTGACCCAACCCTACCTGAAAACGTTCGTCCCATTAGCCTTTTATCTATCTTAGGCAAACTGTATGCGAAGCACTTGGAGCACCATCTCCTTAGATGGGTAAAGGACAGCGATCATCAGCCCTGAGCAAATTGGCTTCTCCAAAAATAAATCAACTCTGGATCATTGTCAGATCCTGGCCACTCTTGCAGAAAAGTACATGAAACTGGGCAGTAAGAAACTTTACATCACCTTTATTGACTTAAAGACTGCATTTGACTCGATCAACAGAGACATTCTCTGGTCTAAGCTGTTGAGTTTAGGAATTGATCTGCGTCTTTTATTCCTTTTAAAGAAACTACACTCATCCACAATGAGCCTTGTTAAATTTTCCTCAAATGGCGGCCTCACTGATAAAATTCCATTAAATAAAGGTGTGAAGCAAGGTTGTATTCTTGCTCCCCTTCTTTTTAATTTGTTTCTGTCAGACTTGGCTTGTTTTTTAGACCCTATTAATGGACATCCTCCAAAATTAGGTGGCAAAACAATCCCTATCTTATTATATGCCGATGACTCTGCCATTCTATCCTATACCAAAATTGGACTCAAACGCTATTTAGTGGCTTTTGAGAAATATTGCCAGCTAAATCTTCTCAAAATAAATTATTCTAAGTCCAATGTCTTAGTCTTTTCTAAGAAGTGGTCGCCCTCCAGCTGGCGCATTGGGAAAGCCAAAATCCAACAGGTTAAGAGTTTCAAATATCTGGGCATTTCTTTTAATTATAACTGTAAATGGGCAGTACATAGAAGTAGAATCACTAAATTAGGGAAAATATCTGCAAGTCAATTGAAGTCCTTTTTCTTTTATAAGGGCAACCAATACATCCCTGCCACAATTAAGGTGTTTAACTCTAACATTTTACCCCAGATCTTGTACAGTATTCCTATCTGGGTAAATGCTTTTAATCACGATTCAGAATCTCTTCAAGCCAATTTTTTAAGACAAATTCTGGGTTTCCCTCGCTGTCTGTCCTATTACGCAATTGTCTCTGAACTAGGCCAAAATTTGTGCTAAACCAAGGCCTGGTTATTAACTGTTTGTTACTGGCTTAAATTATATTTTAGAGCGGAGCACGGTTCTCTTTTATCTCTATTATTAAAAGAACTTCATAATACCGCCTGGGACAACATGATTTTGACTAAAATAAGATCAACCGGAGTCTCTCTTGACGACTTGGTTCCATTCACAGAGGCGCACATTTTTAAAATAATCAAACATCGTCTTTTAGATATGGAGTTTCAATGGTTGCATCCTACTCAGCCTTCTGTTTGCTCCTCAGCAATGTTGTGCCTTTTGAATAAAACAGGTAGTATTCCCCATTATTTTTTTTATAATTTAGATATCCCTACTCTCCGTAGAGCTTTTTCTCTTGCCAGGGTCAATGCCTTCCCATCTAGGATACTGTATGGAAGGTCCCATCAAATCCCAATCCAAGAATGGACTTGCCCCTGTAATTCAAATTCCTTGGATACAATCGGACATATTCTATGTGATTGCTCTCTATACGAAACCTCATAGAAAATGGTTAAAAAACTGGTTACATCCCAAGTTTTATCTGTCTAATAAAGTTAAATGTCAATTTCTAATGAATGATTCAGCTCCAGAGGTTACTGTGGATGTCGCCAATTTTTTAGTAGAAGTGATAAATGTCCAAAAACTTACAACCTCTGTTATCTGATGTTACTGGCTATGATTTTATTTTATCGGTTTTAAGATTTATGACCATTGTTTGTATCAATTGTAACAATTTATATGCCATTAAAGGTTTATTATTATTATGATTATGAAAAGGGAGAGATTGTTCATGGAGAAGATATGGTGGTGGAGGCATTTAAAGACAAGCCACAACAGCTGAGCATCAGCTCTAGGACACTGCTTGACAGAAGCATGATAGACAATCTAGAAAGGCTGTCTTGGTGGCCAAAACTCTTCCTAGAAGATACCAAAAAGCAGAAGGGAGCATGCACAGCTTATCATGTTTTCTTCAAGAGGGACTGGGAGGCAGATGATAATATCCACTCCAGGCTATGATGAGAAAAAGAAGACAAAGGTGCACATAAATTCCTTCCCTTCCTGAGTTAAGGGCATGTGGGGGAGGCTTTGGTGCAAGTGAGTATAATAAGGATGCAGTGAGGCTACAACACCCCAACTAGGGGTATGCATTCAGATGCACTCCAGCCAAAAATATATGCGAAAAATATGAGATTGGTATTTTTCAAGTATATTCGAGTCTCTTCACATATATATGGGATTTTTCAGAAAACTGAAAAATTGGTTCCAATAACTCCCAGAAATATTCAGAATTTACCAGGAAGATTGGGACCTAGCATTTGCAGGCTCCTGCAGAGTTTTTCTTTCCTTCCCTTTGTTTTTGTGTTTTGGGGGAGTTCTATGGGTTTGCCAGTTTGCTTCTGTCAATTTCAAGTTCCTTTGTCAGTTTCAAAAAGTTTTTTTTTAACTTTTCAAGAGTTGCTTTGTGTTCCCTTTGCAGTTTTTACAGAGTTACTCACTGCTCAGTGCTTGGATTTGTTCTGCTGTGAATTCACCTTAGTTCTTTTGAGCTTGCACTGCCAAAGTGCCCCTGGGTTCTGCTGGGTATTCTGTACATTGTCATTCATTCTGCTGGGCTTGCAAAAGTGCATCCCCATCTTGAGTACTCCCAGAGTGCCCCTGGGTTCTGCTGGGCTTCTTGCCATTGCAGTTGGTTTTGCTGGGCTTGCAAAAGTGCTCTCCCCACTTGGAGTTTTCACTGCAGAAATTATCTGGTTTGATTTTAGTTCTGTTTGACTTGGCACATTGGCTTGTTGTTCTACTGGGATCACTGGGTTCTACAATGGTTCTATTGGGATTGTTATGTTGGTTCTTCCATGAGAGGCATGATGTGACCAGTGATTGCTACTGTCATGCATGGCTTTTGCCTGGAAGCAGCTTGGTGTTTTTCCCCCTTTCTTCCCCCCCCTTCTTAGGAAGTAAAGGAAGATTGCTGGTGACACCTTGTTCAGGGGTCCATAGAATTGGACACCTTGGTCTTATCTACTTGAAATGTGGGGGTTATTTAAAGAACAGGCACCAGCAACCCATCTGTAGTTGTGGTTTCTGTACCTTTAAAAACAACTCCCCCAGCCACCCAGAAAATTTTCCCATAGGGAAAAAATTTCAGAGCACCCCCCCAAACCCCAAGTCTGAATACCATATTGGTTTTGGAATGTGGGAACATTGGGAACACCAATATTTATCAGGTCCAATATATCTGAATCTGAAAAATACCTCTTTTTTTGCACACCGCTAACCCCAACTTATCTGATATATTTATAGGATTTGATTTTTTCATGCCAGTGGTTAGTTTGTGAGAAAAATACATTTCTAGTTTCCCCTACCACATGGAGAATATAATGTCAATCAAAAATAAATAAGTTATCCATCCTTGAACCATTAATTAAGCATGCAAACAGCCATCAGCTTCTCCAGGCTTAAGACAGGCTTTATATTTAGTTTATTCCTTGCATCCTGTGCATGGTGCCTGCCTGCAAGTCAAAAATATTTTCATAATACTGATGTATTTTCACAAGGATTCCTCTTGGTCTCCCCACAAACACAGAGAGCATGATGAGTGCTTTTATTATATACCATATCTTGTGGTCCTTTTATAGCCCCCAGTTAGCAACTACACAACATCCTGGACAGCCAACCAGAAACCAGCAAAGAATAAGATTTATCAATCATGAATAAGTTTTTGAACTTCAACAGCAGCATTATCAGAGAGCTTGCTGGGATCCTTACTGGCCTGGTTTTTGAGATTGATGGACATTACAAAGTAAATATTCAATTCTATCGAGAAGAGAGGAGGGACTAATAGAAACTCTGGATAACTTTAAATCAAGGTCTCAAAAGGTGCTATATTTCATGGTTAAGAATTGATTGTCATAAGAGTTTTTTAACAAAAAAATCAGTGTATTCTACTCCCCTCCCCCCCAAGGAAACTTACTACTCCAGAATGCTCTTGGAGTATATTTGGTAATGCATCGTCAATAGCATCTGATATCTTTCCAAGTGCCTGTACGGGACTTTCCAGTCCACTTAGCAAGAAGAGTGAAATAATGTTGCTAACCACAACAGACAAAATGGCTCCCCAGTAAGAAGGGCTGCTGAGTAAAGATAAAAGAGAGTGCCAAGAGAAACTTGAAACACATCAGCGATATCATTAATACACAGAATTGAGGATAACTCAACCAGACCCACCATTTTCGAGTCTGATCGTCTCTCTCTAACATTAGGTCAAAGGGTGTTTAAAAATTCATCACATTTTAAGCATTACTGTGGGGAACAAAAGTGGGGAAGCCTTAGTAAGGGCATGGAATGAAACAAAAGCTCTAGACATTTTAAGTGTGTGGGCCCAGATTGTAAAAGGGTCACTATCAAAACACATAATTAATGGAAGAACTTAGGGAAAAACTGGACCCATGTAAAAATACTACACCTTTTATTTACTGATATTTTAAAAAATTCAGTTCATCTTATAAATTGGTTTGGTCTATTCCAAGATTCTCCCTCCCTTTCCTTGACTTACAAGCAAATGGTTTGTCTATATGCAAAAGGCAGGGTAGCACCATAGGCTTTCATTGTAACATAAATGTTAATTAAAAGATCCCTTGGAATTGTCGTTTGCCCTTCCTAATGATTGGGAAGCTCAGGCAAACTACAGTTGCCAGGGATCTTTGCATTAGGATCTTCCTTTCGATTTTATAGTCATTTAAGCTAAAGGAACATCCCTTCCCTTGGTATTTCCTCTTCATCACTTTTGGAAATTTTAGGGAATATCACAGGAAAGATCGTAAAGAGGTCACTGTTGCTCACAGAATGAGTATGTATTTGGTATTTATTTGGCATACAAATAATATGTTTTCTGAGAAGTGTCCATGAGAAAATATGCTTAAACTGAAGCCCGCACAAATCTATACACACACGCAGAAGAAAAAGTAAGCGAATGGATAGAAAGCCAGTCAAGTTATTGTATTTTAAACTTTTAAAAATTTCAGTAACTTATGACTGACAGCAGGAAAGGGCAAAAAAACAGATGAGGAAATTACAACAGAAAGAAAATTGGTCTCCGACAACTTTGATGATTGAAACAAAAATGAAAACTAAAAATAAATGGTCATTTCAGCAATAGGATGTTTCTGCAAGAGTAGTGGGCAGCCACAGAGCCAAAGGAAATAGCCTACTCATTACTATTTTTAGGTGCTCTAAGTACAGAGATCAATATTACATGCTGTCTATAGCTTGAGGAACAAAAGGAGTGAAGAGACAGTGCAATCTGATAACACATTTATTGAGTCAATTCCTTAGGTGCAGACAGATGTAGTATGAAATGCAACATTTCCCAGCAGCCCAAGGCTAAGTGAACCCAACTGTCACAAGAAATGTGACGATGACTACACAGGCTTTGTACTCATGGGGTCATTTCTAAGGCTCATTCTGCATGAAACAGACTTTACAATTACAGCTGTTCTATGAGACTTATTTATATGCAGAAATCCATCTGAGGGATCACTTCCCTCAGAAAATTTTGTCTGCCATTGATGGTTTCCATTTGTGTGGATTTGGCCAGACACCCTGCAATGAAGACAGGAGACTAAATTAAATGGTTTAAAGAACAGTTTAACAACTAATTAAACTCAATTTCACCCCATCGATTAGCACCCTATTAACTAGCACCCCATTAAAGTTGCTTGCTGATGGACCTCACCCTGCTTAGAACTCAGTGCAACACCAGTACAGCTCCTGTACTGATTGGTGCTGAGCCTCACCTTCTTCTTCTTGTGCTGTAGAGCAGCTACAGTCTGTCTCATACTGCCTAGCACAGACCCTCTAGCTATAACACGTGATAAAGGACTGGCTTGAACTCCTTTCATTATTACATGCTGCAGGTTGCTCATCAAATGTTTATTTCAATATTACAATAAGGGGTGCCATTCCACACATCACTGGATATTGTGCCGTAGCAATAATTCACAACTAGATCTTCTTCTATGGCTAAGACAATTCAGGATGCGAATGTTTGCTATAGAACAATGATGGTTCCATATCCAACACCGTGTAGATGCAGAATTAGTT
The DNA here is from genome assembly GCF_029931775.1 of Euleptes europaea. Lineage (NCBI taxonomy): Eukaryota > Metazoa > Chordata > Lepidosauria > Squamata > Sphaerodactylidae > Euleptes > Euleptes europaea. The sequence continues at coordinate 7,864,260 of NC_079326.1, read as the reverse complement.
AGGGTCTCACCAGCCATATAACCCTTTAATTAAGCAAACCAATTTACACACGTGGCAGCATAGAACAGGTGAAAAAAGAATATCATCCCAGCCAATCAGATGGAATGAACTTTTAAAAATTCCTACTGTGCCCTGGAGAGTGACCAGTTATTTCCATACCACTCTACCTGGGCCAGAAGGGCAGGAAACACCAACCAAAAGCCAAGCAACAAAGGTGCAGCCTCCTTAAATAATGACTCTGGTGCCTGTTGCCATTGTTCAAAGCACTTGAGATGTTCCATGTCAAAAATATATACTTCATCATTTCTTCTTTTGCAAGGGAGGGCCTTACCTCAGTCATCTCCTACTCCCATTTAGGGTGTGGAGTGTGAAAATCTGAGCAGCAATGCCCATTCATCCACATGGCAAGCAACTGGACACCAATGGTTTGCTGCTTGTTGCAGTTGTCATGTTTCATATGAAGTAGTGACAGCCAACAAGGTGCTGTACTGAAAGGTACAAGGCAGGGAAAAGCTGCTGTCACCCAAGCAAATGGGAGACTTGATTAGGGGTGTGCATGTGGGAAAAATCATTTTAATTATCTATCAGAAAACAGGGAAAGGCATGAGTAGTGTTTTAATAAAATGTCAGAAACATTGCTATTGTTCTAGGATGTCATTCTGGAAATATTGGAGCAATGTTCCTAATATATTATTTAAAAAAATAATCATTGTGACTCTCCCATGCAGAATTAAAATAGGAGAGGGAGACAGGAAAGGGGGACAGGAAGAGAAAGAATCCCCCCAGCTGATGATAAGAGGCACATCACATTTAAAGGGCTATTATTAGCTTTAAAGTAGATCAGGCCTACAAACTCCAGAGGACAGGTCTACCTAACAGGAAACAATGGCCCTTTCAAATTTAAATGACTGATGTCCTGATGATCAGCTGCTGAGCGATTGGGGGGGGAGTTCAGTACACATAGCTTGTGGGCTACTGTCAAGGCCTAGTCTACTGCCATTATTTCCTATGGGAGGTTGATCTGACTTTCAGACTACCACTAAAAAAAATAATAATGTCCCTTTAAAGTTGATCAATAGACAGCTAGGGTTGCCAGGTTCCCCCCACCCCCCAGCCACTCATGGGGGATGGTGGTAGGGTGCCAGGTTTGGAAACTTCTGAACATTTGTGTCATGAGTCAGGACAATTTGGGGATGGAGCCTGGGGAAGACAGGGACCTCAGTGGGGTACAACGCCATGCAGTCCACCCTCCAAAGAATCCATTTTTTCCAGGGGAGATGAGCTGTTAGTCCAGCGGAGCCCCAGGTCCTACCGGGAGGCTGACACCCCTATTTATAGCACATGTGTGTGTGTGTGTTTTGTTTGTGGCTGGGTGATAAACCTGTTTGCTTTTCTCTTTACATGGTGGAAAGAACCCTTCAGTTACATTTTGTATTTAATGTTTATGAGAGCACACTTGTTTTCTTATACAGATGTTATAGAAAAAATGAACCTTAATAGTTAATGTCCATTCAGAAGGCCTAGTTTTCTCAGAAGATTTCTCAGAGGATTTTTGTAGTGAATTTTTGTCGGGTCTCTCACTGGAAACCCGTTTTGGGAGAAAGATGTCCTCTATGCCATCTGTGTTTAATCTGAAGGGAAGGCGTCACCATCTAAGAAAGGCAGTTTGATGGTGGTGACATGGGTATTTATTCAGTTAGCATTAGGAGATGATCAACAAGTCATTTCAAGAGCATTCTGACTAGTTCCAGTGCATTCAAGGAGTTCAATAAGGGATAAAGAACAACATCGTACCTATTCCAAAATATCTGAAGCACTGCAATGGTGAATATTAGACAGTTGTAACTAAAGCTGAGTAGGGAGAGAAAGAAACTCCACTACCCTGAGAAAATAGATTAAGAATAAGGTTTCTTCATCCTTCTCACACCAGCAGGAATGCTAATGGACATGTATATTGCTTCAAAATGAAACCCCAAAATCAATGTAAAGCACTCAGCAGTCTAGTGTTAACAATCCCTGAAAGTAATTTTATTTCATATATTAGAGTCTAGTGTCTTCTGTTCCTCCTACAGTTATAAAATGTGCAGAAACAGGGCATGAAGGTTAAATTCCTCCACTGCTGGTCCCAAGCAACTAATATTGAGAGGCATTCTGCCATGGAACATGGAGGTTCAATCTCTCTACCATGGGTAATAGCTATGGATGGACCCTGTATACCATAAATTGTCCAAATCCCTTTTAAAGTTATCTTAACCAAATGACCATCACCACATTTCTGTGGGTGACTCTCATAAATTAATTGTTATGTGAATAAATACTTTCTATTTGCCAGTACGACATGGAAGGGAATACTTTCCTTTATCCCCAGTATGCTGATCAGTCCAAACCATAGGCATAAAGTATTATTAGAGATTTTCTGTGCTTAAACTGGAATAGAAAACAGAGTCTGATACAGGATTATGAGAACACTACTATAAAAATAGGAAAAGTTTAAAAATCCTTTCCTTTACCACCAGAGGGTAGTACATAATCTGGATTAATTATTGATACTATAAATACTAATTGAAAATGCACTCTCCAGTGGAGCTGATAAGAATATTTTTACTGTATATTGTTTTAAAATATGAAAATAAAACAAAATTGTATTGGTCATTTGAAAATTAAATAATTTCCCAGATAATCTAGTGCCAAAAATATAAAGGGAATTGAAAATATGTGAAAAAGAACATATGGCCCTAGTGATCACATGACTATTTATGCTATAATCTTGAAAAAAATCATAAATGAGAAAACACAATCTTTTGGTGGCATATATTGCCTATCAGGAGTAGGGCTGTCGATTCGGTTCATCCAAACTGCAAAAACAGCCGAATTTCCCCCGATTCGGCGGTTTCTACTTCGGATGGAACCGAAGTAAAAAAAGGCGGGAAAATGACGAACCGAATGTGGCAAGTTCGAGGGAACGTCGAATTTATTCGGATAAATTCGGCGTTCCTTCCCCTATCGCTGCCAATCACCATTTTCCCGCCTTCCTAAACAAAACAAAAAAGATGGAGAAACTTTTGAAAAAACATAACCTACAAACAGTGTTTAAACCCACCAAGAAAATACAACAACAAATGCTACGATCAGCCAAAGACAAAAGAGACCCCCTCACCTCTGCAGGAGTATATCGTATACCCTTCAGTTGTGGACAAGTTTACATCGGGACCACAAAACGCAGCATACAAGCAAGGATAAAAGAACATGAAAGATACTGCAGACTTGGCCAACCTGAGAAATCAGCAGTGGCTGAACATGGACTGACACAAACAGGACACAGGGTCTTATTCCAAGACACTGAAAGACTGGACAATTCTACCAACTATTTTGTCAGATTGCACAGAGAAGCCATTGAAATTCATAAACATCAGCACAACTTTAACAGAAAAGAAGAGAGTTTAAGAATGAATAAGTCTTGGCTTCCTGTCTTGAAAACCTCCAGACTAACAAAGACTACAGTCAACAATAGCCATGCAGATTAGCTTTGGATTTCACACATTAACAGATCACTTCAGGATACAATGGTTCCATATTAACATACCACACCCTCATCAGCACATTATCTTGATACTTACAGGACAATGGTTAGCACATTACCTTTGTTACTTTTTGCAGGACAATGATTCAGCTCAAACCCAACCCCTTTCTGACTATATATTACTCTTCCTACACACTTGACACTGAGAGACACTGTCCTTCAGTGTTACTCCTCTGAAGATGCCCTATGTTGACTGCAATGGCTCTGGAAGGATCTCCTTAAGCTCTTGCACAGCATATATCCATGCCTCTAGGAAGCCCCCAAACAAGACGACTGCAGCAGCACTATCCTGTCCATGTTCCACAGCACCTAATAAAATGGGCATGCTCCTCTGATCCAGGAGAGAATAGGAATGCATCATGACTAGAATCCATTTTGACTAGTAGACATGAATATTCCTCTCCTCCATGAACATGTTCACTCCCCTCTTACAGCCTTCCAAGTTGGCAGCCATCACCACATCCTGGGGCAGGGAGTTCCACAATTTAACTGTGCATTGTGAGAAGAAATACTTCCTTTTATCAGTTTTGAATCTCTCAGCCTCCACCTTCAGCAGATGACCTCACGTCCTAGTTATTATAAGTAGGGCTGTTGAAAAAAAAATTCGGTATGGTTCGGATTCGGCCGAACCCGGCCTGACTTGGGTCCAGTTCGGCCGAATTCCAAACCCCCCCTGTTCGGGAATGCTGAATTCGGCAGTAAATTCGGCATTCCCAAACAAATTCGGTTTAAAGAAGACCCCTCTGCCCGGTTTCCCAGGAGTCCCAGGAAACCGGGCGGGGGGGGTCTTTAAACTCCCCACCTAGGCTCCCGGGCCCCAACGGCGACCCACGGGAGTGGGGGAAGAGCACCCAACCCCTACTTACCAGGGAAGGGGTCCATCAGAGCCGCCGCCCTGCAATCGAGCAAGTGCGCCGGAAGCTGAAAGGCCCGCTCCTGGAGTTTCTGGAAGACCCGCCCATCAGCTGGTCATTGGGTGGGGGGGTCTTTACCCTGCCTGACCACCAGCTGATGGGCGGGGGGTTTAAACTGTTCCTTGCTGCCGCAGAGCAGTTTAACCCCCCACCCGGTTTCCTGGGACTCCCGGGAAGCCGGGGGGGCTTTCAGCTGATCCGCGCTGCCCTGGCAGCATGGATCAGTCTAAAGACCCACCCGCCCCCCTTCTCCAGGCTCCCGAGAAGGGGTGTGGGTGGGTCTTTAAACTGATCTGTGCTGCCAGCCTTGGCAGCATGGATCAGTCTAAAGACCCACCCACCCCCCTTCTCCAGACTCCTGAGAAGGAATGGGGGTGGGTCTTTAAACTGATCCACGCTGCCAGCGTGGATCAGTCTAAAGACCCACCCAACCAATTGAGACAATTGATCAGGTAGGCTCAGTGCGCATGAAGATCTACAGTGGTCCCTGTTGCGCACAACCCAAAGGAAATTCAACCGTTGATCTCCGTGGCTAAAATTTAAGTACACCCGTAACTGGTTCCTTGAAATACGGTGCCTCGGGCCAGGTCGTCTCCCTCATCTGCAGAGAGAAACCGACTCCTGGGTCGGCACAAGAGTCAGTGGGGGCTGCCCAGAGATCTTTTTCCTTGGCCACAGGAGATGGCTGGCTGGCCGGTGCCCGGTGCGGAGGGAGAACCTCCTGCCACAGCCTTCCATCAGAGGGAATCAGTCCAGGACCCCTTGATTTTCAGTGCTATATTTGCAAAGCCATCCTGCACTTCATGGCCAGTGAATTTATGGAGGGCGGGGAACAAGAATCCTGGCAGCCATTGAGCCGGGACTCTCCCTCATCACCTTTCATCGCTTGCCCAGTGGAAAGGGTTAATCCATCGCTGTCCCTTTGGCCAGGGGGATGCCCCCCCCCCCCCGAGAGCATTTAACACCTCTCTAATTCTCCCCCCCATTCACTTTGAAAGAGGGAGGAAACTCGATACCCACCACTTCGAAAACCCCTGGCTTCGGAAATCCAAAAGACAAGATCTTTTTTTGGGGGTGGGGGGGGGGAATGTCTGCCAGGAGAATGTTGAGGATAAGCAGCAAACAAGTGTCACAAAATAATTGCCCTTCCCCAACAATTAATCCTGGAAAGGATGAAATAGCGACTTGGCAATTAGAGCTGCCTAGGGGGAGGAGAGGGGGGGGCAAACACCTGAGCACCCAAGCACAGAGCTAGGCAGGTGTGTGTGTGTCAGCCCTTCTTTTTTATTTGCATGAGTATAAGGAGAGGGGGCAACAAACTGGGCAACCCTTTCAATCTGCAATTCAGCCTTGGCTTGACCCGCCTAGAGCACCAAGATGCAGGGCGGCGGAAAGCAGTGCCCATGAGCCAAGAAATACCGGGTGGTGCTCTTGGGCGGGCTCATCCCCTTCTAGTATGAATAAAAAGCCATGGATTCTGAGATTCGGAGAATTAAATGTGGGGGAGGGAGGAGAAGGAGAGAAGGAAAGCAGCTGGCCCGTTTTCATCACTCCTTTCCTAACAACCTCTCTTGCACAGATCAGTCTAAAGACCCACCCCCACCCCTTCTCGGGGGCCTGGAGAAGGGGTGGGGGTGGGTCTTTAGACTGATCCATGCTGCCAAGGCTGGCAGCACAGATCAGTCTAAAGACCCACCCCACCCCTCCCCCTCCCCTTCCCGGTTTCTGAAAACCGACCTGTTGGGATAAACCCTCTGGCTAGAAGATCTCAGAGCTTCGGACTGGAGGTTGGTGGTAGAGGTGGGGAACAGTGGTTAAAGACCCACAACCAGCAATTGCTGAGAAAGAGAGAAGGAGCCTACTCCAGTGGCGCTCTGGAGAATCGCGCTGGTGTGTCGTGACACCGGGCAGGATTGGGGGCACTCGGCCTGCAGAAAGCAGCGACGCTTGCTGTGGCTGGAGCTCCCCAACCCCCCCCCCAGGTGGGCCGATGTGGGGAAGGTCCAAGCATCTTTGACATTTAAAGCAAACCAGCCGCCGCCCCTTCTTCTTTCCCTGCCTTTTGATTCTCGCAAAAAAACCATAAAGCTATAAGAGGACACCCTCCTCCCCGCACAGGTGTCACCACTATTTGTTACTTTTTGTTTCTCCCCCCACTTAAATATTGCGGGGGGGGGGGCTGTTGGAAAGGCATAAAGTTTGGGTGGATCCGCACTCTTGCTTCTCTCCCGCTCCCCCATGAGGAACTGTGCAGGGGTTCGCTTGGCCCCTGAAGGTGACCAGAGGAAAGGGAATGGGGGCAGCCATTCATAGAATCATAAGAGTTGGAAGGGACCACCAGGGTCATCTAGTCCAACCCCCTGCACAATGAAGGAAATTAACAATTACCTCCCATGCTGGAAGGCTCCCCCCCTTCAGAGGACGAAGGAAGTCCTTTGGCTGCCTGGGGTGGGGGGAGAAGTGGGTGCTAAAGTTTTCCTGGATCCAGTTTTTCAAACCCAGAGAGAGGCTGGAGAGAGGGGGATCTGTGGGGCTTGGCATCGCCCCCGCCAGGCATCAAGGGCTGCGCCGTCCTGTTAAACGGAGGGGATATGAGGCGTGGGCTGCTGTCAGACTGCTGGGTTTCGGAGCGATCGTTGGGAGAGGGCAGGGCGGAGATGCTGGACCGCCCGGCCCAAAAAACACCTGGATGAAAATGCCTGACCCACCCAGGTTGGCCATGGGCCATTGATTCATGGGAGGTTTTGCCTTGGATTTGCCACTCTCTACCTGCACATTTTCCCCATACGAATTCTCAAAACTAATGCAGAGTTTTGAGAATTCAGATGGGGAAAATGTGCATCTAGAGAAATCCAAGGCAAAACCTCCCGTGCATAAGTGGCCCACTGAGGAAACCTGCATTTTCCCCACATTTTCTGGCCAGAGAGGATGGCCGACCCTCTTGTGGGAAAAGCGACTTAAAATCCGTTTCCTGAAACAGGCCCTCAACCCCGGGGACACCGTGAGAGGAGGGGCACCGTCAAGGGTCACGATCCTTTGAAATCATGCCCCTGGAAGGCAAGGGGTCCCAGCCAGACTTTCCCACTGCTGCTGGGAAGCGAGCCCCACTGCATTTAGCAGGGCTTCCTCTGGAGTGGGTATGCGTGCAGGATCAGGCTGCAGCCCAACAATTTTCGAGGAAATAAGCACGACCGGGACACGTTAGAGGCGGGCTGGGTGGCTGCCGCCGAGAATCCTTGCTAAAAAGAGTGGGGTTTACTCGTGAGTATGCATCGGGTAGAGTTGCCTTCCGGCTCATATGCTTGAGAAAAAATTATTTCAAGAAGGAGTTAGGTAAACGCAGCTGCAAAAGATTTAAGCTGCTCAGCCGGTTTTCAATCATGGTAGACAACGTGTTTGTTTTTTAATTGTAAATAATTTCAACGATCTTTGCTTCCGAGTAAGAACTGTTCAAACCTTAGGCGTGATTACTCATGAGGAAGCCCTAAAGGATTCCCCAGGACTTGCGGGGAGCACACAGAAGCTTGCCAGCTCTGGGCGAGGGAGCTCGAGCGAAGCCCCTCTGCCTCCCAAGCCCTCCCGAGTGGGATGTTCCTCCCAGGTGAGGGGGACGAGACCTGAAACACCTGTCAACGTGGTGAGAGGGGGGGCAGAAAACCCAGGAGAGGGGCCCACACTGCAGGGCATCCTCCTGGAAGGGCAGGATCTTCCACGCAAGAGTGGCTATGTGATATTGAGGGGGGCATTTGGTCTCCTCCCCAATACTTTATTTTAAATCTTAGGCGTGGGCACCCGGTTGGATCTGCCCCCCCCTTCGCCTTCTCTTTTCCCACCCGGCTGCTCTTTAGACTGATCCACACTGCCAAGGCTGGACAGGCAGCGTGGAGCAGTTTAAACCCCCGCCCATCAGCTGGTGGTCGGGCAGTTTAAGGACCCCCCTCCCGACCACCAGCTGATGGGCGGGTCTTCCGGAAACTCCAGGGCCTTTCAGCTTCCCGCGCACTTTCCCGGCCACAGGGCGACGGCTCTGACAGACCCCTTCCCTGGTAAGTAGGGGTTGGGGGGCTCCTTCCCCCACTCCCGCAGGTCACCGTTGTGGCCGGGGCTGGGCAAGAGTCCCAGGAGCCTAGGTGGGGAGTTTAAAGACCCCCGCCTGGTTTCCCGGGAATGTGGATGGTGGGTCTTTAAAGGCGGGAATAGGCAGGTTCAGGGAATGCTGAACCTGCCAAATTTATTTGTGATCGCCGAATTCGGGGTGTCGTTTTCCCGCCTTTTTTCAGTTCAGTTCCATTTGAATTGAAAACCCCCAAATTGCGAAAAATTCAGCTGTTTTTTCGGTTCGGATGAACTGAATCGACAGCCCTAATTATAAGAGAGGGAGAAAAGCTTTTCCCTGTCCACTCTCCCTGTACCATGCACAATTTTATAGACCTCTATCCAGCTGGTGCTGCTGGCTGCTGTGAGTGCTCCTCTTGGGATCCTGAGGTGAACCTGCCTGCTGGAATTGGATCTATCTAACTGAATTGTAATTCCCTGACTGTGCCTGCCTGCTTCGTGGTGGTCCCTGGACGTGGAAGAGAAGAGAAGAAGACATCCACAGTTTGACCCTATCATTTTACTTAATTTGGGGCTTTTCTTTATAACTTGGGGGAGGAGGAGCAGATTCTGCTGTATTTATTTGGGGCAAGCCCCAGGCTTCTGCCTGGGTCTCTTTATTTTAAATTTGGTGTTTGGTTTGTTGCTCTGTGTGTGCAGGCTGTGATTTCTGGCCTGTGCTGCTGTTCCCAAGTTTGGCTTTCTAATTCCTGCTGTGGCCTGGAGTTGGCATAGGCTTTTACTGACTGAGTCTCTGTTAAGCTTGGCGTGGTTTTGGGCTCTTTATTTTAAATTTGATGTTTGGGTTGTTGCTCTGTGTGTGTGGGCTGTGATTTCTGGCCTGTTCTGGTTCGGGGGGGGGATGACCTGTTCTGGTTGGGGTGGGTTTGCCTTTGTGGGAGTGTTATTCCGGCTGTTTTTTGTGGTTGCCAACTTTGGCTGGAGTTATGTGGGTCAGTGTGAGTCTCTGCCTGCGGGGGGGGGGATCCAGTGTACTTTGGTTGAAGTTAGCTTGGGTTCCTAGAGTGTTGCATTGCCTCACCTGTGTGATTCCTGCTTGCAGGGGGCGGGGAATCGATCTGCTTCTAGGTAGTTGCCTTGTTTGTGAATTGTGATGTTGGTGGTTAACTTTGTGTAAGGGTGCACTAGTTATTAGGTAGGGTAGCACCCAGGCTTGGGTACGGGACTCATTTTAAAGAACCACCCAGCCAACTCCCTGGGAGACCTGGGGAGACGGCCAGGTGAACCTCTTGGTCATTTAAGCAGGGGAGGTTTTGCCTTGGATTTGCCACTCTCCAGATGCACATTTTCCCCAGCCAGATTCTCAAAACTCTGCATGGGGGCTTATTGTTGAGTTTTGAGAATTTGGCTGGGGGGAATGTGCATCTGGAGAGTGGCAAATCCAAGGCAAAACCTCCCGTGCAGAAATAGGAAAGGAGAAACAATGGGAGGTTTTGCTTTTGATTTGCCACCCTCCAGATGCACATTTTCCCCCAGCCAGATTCTCAAAACTCTGCATGGGGGCTTATTGTTGAGTTTTGAGAATTTGGCTGGGGGGAATGTGCATCTAGAGAGTGGCAAATCCAAGGCAAAACCTCCCGTGAGTTTTCACTATCTCAATCCCAAACCAGACGCCTGCAGCAGCAGCATCCTGCCTGTGTTCCACAGCACCTAATATAACAGGCATGCACCTCTGACCCTGGAGAGAATAGATATGCATCATGACTAGTATTCACTTGGACTAGTAGCCATGGATAGCCCTAAGCCCTAAGCAAAAGGTTTTGAATTGGTATTTATGGAGAAGGGGGCAAGCCCCCTTCCAGCCCCCCCAACCCAATCCTCACTAAACTCAGGGGTTCTTGCAAGGAGGATCCCCCCAAGCTACCCTGAAAGTTTGGGACCCCCACCTCAAAAGAGGCCTCCCCCCAGAGTCGTGGGAAAAACCTCCCTGTGCCTGCCTGTGCTGGGAGATTTCTCATTAACCTACTTCCCATGAGGGGTTAACACTTTGGGCGTTTGTGGTTAACACAGACACCCAAAGTGTTAACCACATAGGAAACAAGCTTCATGAGAAATCTCCCAGCACAGGCAGGCATAGGAAGGTTTTTCTCACGGCTCTGGGGGGCATATTTTGAGGTAGAGGTCCTAAACATTCAGGGTAGCTTGGGGGGACCATCGTTGAAAGAACCCCCAAGTTTGGTTAAGATTGGACCAGGGGGTCCAGAGTTATGGGACCCGGAAGGGGTCTCCCCCCTCCGCCCATTGCATGAATAGCAGCCGGCTTCTGTTCTTTCCTATGGGTGGATGGGGGGACCCCTTCCGGGCCCCATAACGCCAGACCCCCTGGCCCAATCTTAACCAAACTTGGTGGTTTTTGCAATGAGGGTCCCCCCAAGCTACCCTGAAAGTTTGGGACCTCTACCTCAAAAAATGCCCTCCAGAGCCGTGGAAAGGCGCGAATGTGCTTTAAATGGCTTTATTCGGCCGGATTTTTCCCGGAACTTGAATCTCGCGCCGAATTCCACGGATCCGAAGCGGGGGAGTTCGGACTTTGGCATTTCCCAGATCAAGATGGGCCGAATTTTGCCGGATACGAATTTTTCCGAATTTTTTTTAATAGCCCTATCAGGAGGCCTTTGATTCTGTGCTACACTCTTGTCTAGTTCAGGTATTAAGAGACTACAGACATGAATCCCAACATTGTAGCATTGCTAGGTCATTTATTCATGGGTACTTTCACTCATGGTCGTCCCCAGTCTGAATCTATTGTTCCTTGGAGTTATGCATGAGTTCTCCGTCCATTAGAGATGATGTCACTGCCAGCCTCACAATATCTGGGTCTTCCCATTCCTCTGTTAACCTGACTCTTCCATATTCCCTGAACAAAGCCCAGGTGAAATCCCCATGCATAAGGCAAATTGCAGAGCATGCAAGTTTGGTTTTGCTCACAGCCAGTTACAAAGCAGCATGGCCAGAGGAGGGGACAGAAATACTTCCTGCTTCCTTGGAGCTTGTTCTGAGCAGAAGAAAATCCTTTTTAAACCGAGGCTTGGATTTATGCCCCCCTTCCTTTCAGAGCACTCTGTTTTTTATGTTGTTATTCTTAAAATGCTTTTTAATGTGGCAATTGGGTTTGGGGGGTGGATTTTCTTTCACAGTAAGCACTACAAATAAGCCAATTATAAAGCAGCATTTAAAGGGGCTTGGAGACTGCTGGTGCATAGATTCCCAATAAGAAAGTGTGGGTCCAGTGAGCAACGCACCTCAGGAAAAACTCCCATGCATAAATGACCCTAGAAACTAAAACAACAAACTGAAGGTTAAAAATGGATAACAGGACAATGAATAATATTCAGCTGAGAAAAGACAGTTGTTGGAATAGACCCCCAAACTCAGTATAATTCTTTCTAACTCTTCTGACCTCTATTAGATAAATCTAGATTAGGGTTGCCAGGTCCTTCCTAGCCAGGGAATGGGGGTGTGTACAATTGCCAGCTCCAGGTTGGGACACTCCTTGAGATTTGGGGGTGAAGCCTGGGAAGGACAGGGACCTCAGTGGGGTACAATGCCTTAGAGTCCACCTCCAACACATCCATTTTCTCCAGGGGAACTGACCTCTGTAGTCTGGAAATGAGCTGTAATTCTGGGGAATCCCCAGGTCCCACCTGGAGTTTGGCATCCCTAATCTAGATCTAGGCTGAATCAAAAAAGACATAGAGAGAATAAGAATCAAACAACTTTTAGTTATGAATAACATACATTTATACTCTGAAACTCTGAACAGACTCAGATGCCTTATAACAGCCAAATAATTTTCAGTAAGTTATCCGGGCTGTGTAACCGTGGTCTTGGTATTTTCTTTCCTGACGTTTCGCCAGCAACTGTGGCCGGCATCTTCAGAGGAGTAACACTGAAGGACAGTGTCTCTCAGTGCCAAGTGTGTAGGAAGAGTAATATATAGTCAGAAAGGGGTTGGGTTTGAGTTGAATCATTGTCCTGCAAAAAGTATCAAAGGTAATGTGCTAATCATTGTCCTGTAAGTATCAAGATAATGTGCTAATGAGGGTGTGGTATGTTAATATGGAACCATTGTATCCTGAAGTGATCTGTTAATGTGTGAAACGTCAGGAAAGAAAATACACAGCCCGGATAACCTACGAGAACCAATGAACTCTGACCGTGAAAGCCTTCGACAATTTTCAGTAAAGATTTAAAAATCCCATTTCCCCCAGAAAACATTTGTCTATAACTGAAGCTAAAAGAGAAGATCTTCTGCAAAGGAACATCTGGTAAACACTAATATGTTACCTAGACTTAATAATAATTCTACCTACAACTACCTGGGGATCAGTCAAAACAGCCAGATAGCTTACTCAAGTTTAAAATCCTCTTACTGGTATCTGTACAAAGAAAGAATCCTTTAAATACTGAACATTGAGCTTGCAGCAAGAGTAAAATAAATGTTATTAGCTGACTGTAATTGATGATGTGTGAACACTTTGCAGTTTGACTGCAAATTACAAGCAATACCCTTAGATAATTGAAAAAAATCCTTGCTTTTTATTGGGTAATCTAAATAGTGCAATCCTATAAAGAGCTAAACCTTTCTAATCCCATTGACTTCAGTGGATTTATGAGGGTGTAATACTTATGATTGCACTGTAAATTGTTCTAAATTGTATTGCACATGTTTTCCTTTCCTTTTATCCCTTAGAAGCTTTTTGATCCATTGATCTTGAGCAGCATATATCTAGTGTTGGAGGGATATAAGGACTGAAACAAATCTTGCCACTGACAATGTAGCCTTGGGGTCCCTATCGCTTAGTAGAAAAGGCATTATGTGAGACACAGAGGCATTAGATTTGTATGTTAAAAGGGGGGAGATATAATGTGATCGAAGTTCCTCATAAAAGCAGCATTCCAAAAGGGCATGAGCTAGTGAATCGATAGAGCCAGAAGAGCAAGGACAGGTCCTGTCTGGATCTGGTATATTCAGTATTCTTCCCTGCCTAACCATAGAGGGGTTAGCATACAATCTAGCTAAACAGAAGGCTCTAGAAAGACCAGGAGTTGTCAAATAATATGTATAAGCAGGCAAACCACGTGGTGGTGGTATTCTGAAGAACTGGGATGAACAGACGCGACGAGCACGAAAAGTAGTGCTGTTATAATCAAGCTCTTTAATGCGCTTTTTAATTTTGGTGAAAGCTTCAGTTTTACCAAGATCTAATAACATATCCTGTGAGAAGCCCAACAATGACAGTTTCTCATCTAAGATTTTTTGCCATGAGGATTTAAAAGGGTCGTGCTTCAGAGAAGCTAGGAACCCCTCAGTGCTAAAGCACAGTTTAAGGTGTAGTTTAGCTTCGAGTGACATTTGGCCAAACTCGGAACAAAGAGTAACGCCAGCAACACATCGAGGGGCATTTAGGAGTTTTTGTAAGAACTGAAGCAATGGATGATCTATAGATTCATTGACAACTGTTATCCAGATGGCAACACGAAAAAAAATAATTGGGATAATTTTTAGATTAAAAACCCGAATAGCCCCTGGAATATATTTGCGACATTTGGTGTGGAAAAAGTTGACAATAGCACCAACCCCAGGTTTAATTTTGTTGGACACTGCTTTTTGATGGGCATTCTAATTTAGGTTATGGGGGAAAAGAATGCCAAGGTAAACAAACTCCTTGACTTGGTCAACCTCAAAGCCATCTAATACCCAGCGAAAAAGAGGCATTTTTCTCCTCTTAGTGAAGATCATAATCTTAGATTTATGATGGTTTATTTTAAGATCTTCTTTAGATCAGTACTCAGAGAAGGTTTGTAAAGATCTTTTCAAACCAATTCTTGTACGGGACAGGAGAACTGTATCATCAGAATAGAGTAGAATTGGGGTGGGATAACTTGCAAGCTTTGGGGGCTACAAGACTCTGAAAAATAGGTTGCCATATCATTCAGGTATAGATTAAACAAGAGAGGAGCAAGGAGGCAACCTTGTCTAACTGCCTTGGCCAGTTCAAAGGGCTCAGTTAGTTCTCCTTGGTCACCACAGCAAACCTGAGCTGTGAGGTCAGTATGACATTGTTGAGCCATAGTAACCTCCTATCCATAGTAGAATTTGATAGTTTCAACCATAGCCTCTCCCTTGAGATGGTATCAAAAGCTCCCTTAAGATCTATAAAACCCACATAAAGGGTGCCATTTTGGGGGGAAGGAATATTTCTCGGTTAAGTGAGAGAACACTAAACAATGGTTCCCAGCCAAGAATGTCATTACTCTCAACCCAGTCCAACAGCCTCTTTAATAAGTAGGAGGAATACAATTTACCTAAGCAAGACAAAAGGCTGATTGGACAATAACAGCTTAGGACAGAGAGCTGAACCTTTTTGAAGATTGGGATGATAATAGTATGTCTCCAAGATTTTGGAATGGCTCCTGATGCATTAATTTGTGTAAATACAGGAGCAAGAATGTTGGCCCACCATTTACTATTGACTTTAAAAAGTTCGTAGGGGATTAGCGCATGTTTTGGGTATGTGACTTCTTGCACTGTGTTCCCACAGCTATCTCATCATCCACCCAGTCCATCTGACAGAAAAAAGAAAATAAAACTTCTAAAAGTGGAAAGGAAAAACTGTACATAGTCAGACATATAGGTTGGACTTTAGGAGAGCAAATTTTAACAAACTTAAAACTTATGCTGGGTAGAATCACATGGTTAGAAATACTTAAGGAGAAGGGAGTTCAAGAAGGGTGGGAGTTTCTTAAAAATGAAATACTGAAGGCGCAATCGCAAACCATTCCTATGAGAAGGGAAAATGGGAGGAGCCTAAAGAGGCCAGGGTGGCTCCATAAACAGCTTTTGAAAGAGTTGAGAAATAAAAAAGACTCATTTAGGAAGTGGAAGGAGGGCCTCATAACCAAAGAGGAACATAAACAAATAACTAGTGCTTGTAAAGAGAGTGTTAGAAAAGCTAAAGCTCAGTATGTACTTAGGCTAGCGAGAGATGCTAAACGCAACACAAAAGGGTTCTTTTCCTATGTACAGAGTAAGAGTAAGAACAAGGACAAGATAAGCCCATTGCGTGGACCGGAAAGTGAAATTATAACAGGAGATTAAGAGAGGGCAGAACTCCTCAATTCCTACTTTTCCTCAGTCTTTTCTCATGAGGGCAGTGGTGCTCAACATGGCATAAACAGAACATGTGATGAGGGAAGGGATTTTCAGCCTAGAATTGGCATTGGGGTAGTGCACAAACACCTGGTTTCTTTAAATGAAACAAAATCCTCTGGGCCAGATGAACTGCACCCAAGGGTACTCAAAGAACTTGCAGATGTAATTTTGGAACCTCTGTCCATTATTTTTGAAAAGGCTTGCCGAACAGGTGAGGTGCCAGAAGATTGGAGGCGGGCAAATGTTGTCCCCATCTTCAAGAAGGGGAAAAAGGAGGATCCGGGTAACTACCGACCCATCAGCTTGACTTCTATACCAGGAAAAGTGTTCGAACAAATCATCAAACAGTCAGTCCTTGAGCATTTAGAAAGGATGGTGTCAGGAGCCATGCTGTTCAGACAGGCTCTTGACATAAGTTAGGCCCATTTCTGTTCAAGTGCAACTTTTGGTTTTGTTTCTGTGAGCTGTTCAAGCTGCCCCCGCTCCCTTCCTTCCCCCCCTGCTCTGACCTTGAGTCTCAGGCAGGCAACTTCAGTATTATGGCTTGCTCACTCCCTACTTCCTACCAGGCACCGTTATCTCCTAACTCCCAGGCCTGCTTGTTTTGCACCTGGGGTTGCTTTGTGCTTAAAGTTATGCTTTGTAGTTTGGATGGTCATTAGCGGCTTTGAACCTGTGGATTGCTTATGCTGTACCTGCGGCTCCTGAATAAACGTTTACCTGCTTTAGACCTGCCTGTCTGAGCGAGTGACTTTTTGGGATTGTCGAGGTTGGCTGGAGAACCTCACAGATGGATCTGATCACTAAGAGCCAGCACGGGTTTCTCAAGAATAACAGCCTATTCCTGAGAATTGGGCCGAAACTCTTTAGAAGGCAGTGTGACCTCGCTGCCAGCGTAAATGCGTGTAATCACGTGTTTACACGCATTCCCGCTGGCGGCGAGGCCAGTCCCAGCGGCAGCCAAGTGCCGAGGGACTGCACCTCCCCCCTCCACCGGCATGGCCACGCTGGCGCAGGGGGGAGTTTCGGGGGCAGGGCGGGGGGAGGAGCTGCCGCTTGGTTGGCTTCATCACCACTTTTGGCCACTTGCACCGGCAGCCAGAACAGCATTGCTGCGCCTGCTATTTAGCTATTTAGCAGGCGCAGCCTCACTGTTTTCAATGGGGCAAAAAGCCCCAGTTAAAAATAAGCTGTGAAACTGGGTTTTTTTGTTTAACGGTGTCGGGGAAATGGCTTAGGAAGAAGCATCGCTGCACCTCTTCCCCACTATCCCCGAACACCTCCGCTCAGGAATGGGCTGTTAGTCATGCCAGACTAATCTTATCTCCTTTTTTGAGAAAGTTACTACCTTGCTGGATAAGGGGAATGCTGTAGACATAGTTTATCTAGATTTCAGTAAGGTGTGTATATGGAGTATATGGCGTGATCATGGAGCTCAGAAATAATTGTTTATACTTTAAGCAAAATAGACTGAAAGGAAAGGAAGCCCATATTTGGTCATGGGGAGAAGCTAATAACCTGAACAGCTGCAACTAAGACATTATTGCAATGCTCGTGTTACCTGAAAGTGGGGAGAAAGATATCCCTCCTGATGGTAAAATCAACACCCTTAATGAGTCTGAAACAGTATAAATACAGCCACAATAAGCCCAGAGAATCAGAACCTTCCAAAGGCTCTCAAGAAAAGGCTGACTGGTATGTATGGCTTAAATACATTACTCTAGACTTTATGAATTAGATACTTTGAACTGAATCAGAATAATTTGACTGTTATGTTTTAGAAGTTGGATTTTGAAACTGAATAGTATGTAAGACTTGCTTGCTTTTACTTCATACATTGTAAATACATACATTGTACTTTGACAAGAGTTTTTATAGAAGTGTTAAAGACTTGATAATCTGCATTTATACATATTTTACTAGAAGTATATCAATAAAAAGACTTGCTTTTTAAAAAAGTAGGTAAAGTTGTTGAGTCCTGCTTACTCGATGACTGGCTGAATAAGATAACTTCACTTCTCAGTAAGTGATACATTCTAAGAGCCTGTCATCTGAACAGCACGACCCGCTTCACACGGAGAAGGGAAAGGGGAACAAGGGATGTGACTAACTTCTCAGTAACAACTCTTATAAAAATTTTGCTGACCTCCCCACCCCCCACAACTAATCATAGGGCTATCTTCACCGAACCTTCTTTTTAAAATTCTTACTTTTTGTCACTCTTATGTGTGAAAGGTTTTATGTCTAGCATAGTAACTGTTTGAGATTGAGACTGTTTGAGACTGAGCAGGCTGTTTACACCTAAAAAAGGATATTACAGAGCTTGAGAAGGTGCAGAAAAGAGCAACCAAAATGATAAGGGGACTAGAGCAACTGTCCTATGGGGAGCGGTTAGGATGCTTAGGGCTGTTTAGCTTGGAAAGAAGGCGGCTAAGGGGAGACATGATAGAGGTCTATAAAATTATGCATGGTTTGGAGAGAGTGGACAGGGAGAAGTTTTTCTCCCTCTCCCATAATACTAGAACACGGGGTCATCTGCTAAAGCTGGAGGAAGAGAGATTCAAAACAGTTAAAAGGAAGTATTTTTTCACACAACGCATAGTTAAATTGTGGACCCTAACCCTAACCCTCACTGCCCCAGGATGTGGTGATGGCTGCCAGCTTGGAGGGGAGTGACATATTCATGGAGGAGAGGGGTATTCATGGCTATTAGTTAGAATTGATACTAGTCATGCTGCATACCTATTCTCTCTAGTATCAGAGGAGCATGCCTATTGTTTTGGGTGCAGTGGAACACAGGCAGGATGGTGCTGCTGCAGTCATCTTGTTTGTGGCTTCCTAGAGGCACCTGGTTGGCCATTGTGTGAACAGACTGCTGGACTTGATGGGCCTGGGTCTGATCCAGCAGGGCCTTTCTTATGTTCTTATGGAATATTCCAGTAGCTCAGCGAGCCACCCCTCTCAACTAGAAACTCACAGTCACAGCTGGTGATTTAATCAAGTTAGCCTGGGAAAACATCCTTGAAGCAGGCTGTTATCTCTGCAACTGTGAGAGGCAAAAAGCAGGACTGAGCTGGAAGATTCCTCCAAAATGGATATTGTCTTGATGCATGAGCTGAGCGGCCAAGTGTAGCACCTCTGAGATATTTTAACATATAAAATATTAGATTACAATACACCAAACATAATTCTCAAAAACATACAATCTCAAACAGTTACTATGATAGACATAAAACCTTTCACACATAAGAGTGACAAAAAGTAAGAACTTTAAAAAACAAACAAACCTGGAAATAGTGTCTGAAAACTGAAGTACATAAACACAATATCATTTTTAAGTACAGGATTGTTCCTTTATATTGCAATTTATTGTTCCAATTCTAATACACCAAAGTTGTAGATAAGATGTATGTCATAATTCCTATGAAATACAGTGGGAAAAGGTGTTGTTATTTAGAGTTGCTAAGGAATTCCTAAAAAAAAAAAAATGACAAAAGCAGGTCTGACATATCAAACTGCCACTTGAGTTAGCACAACAAAAGAAGAGGAAAATAATAGTAAGTGAGGGGTTCCAGGTCTTACCTGGAGCCCGATTTGCTGTCCGGGCTGAGAGGGAGGAGCAGGAGGCCTGCTAGAGCAGCAGAGCCAAGCGGCCGAGCTTCGGATTGCCACAGCAATCAGACGTTTGGCCTGTTGTGTGCGCTGTGCATGGCTCAGCCAATCAGCTCCCTCCCTTCAGGCTTGAATGGACCAATGGGGAGTGGCCTGGCTGGACGGGTGGAGAAATGGGGGTGGGCCTGCAAGACAGACCTGGAGGGAGTTTTCCCTCAGGTCCAATGTTAAAATATTTTAAAGGAAGCTGCGGGGCCTGCAGCTTCAGTCCATCCTCGGCTTTCATCCAGGATGGCTCGGAGCGGCGCAGGAAGCCTGGAGCATCGAGGGATGGAGGATCAACAAAGAAGACTCAGTGGACAGCTGAGAGTCAGCAGTGCAGTGGCTGAGTGACACTTAAACGGCAGCAGAGCCACTGAACTTGGTGTCAAGCCGAGAGGGCTTCCTGCCTTTGCTGGCATGTGCATGGGGAGGGGGGAAAGGCTGAAAATCACTGCTTGCAATGCAGGCCCAGCTGAATTTACCACCCCTTCCCCCCTCCTCCCATGAAGGCTCGGGTGGTTCAGGAGTAAGAGCTGAGATGCCTCCAAGAAAGAGGCCACTGCCAGGAAAGCCCCAGGATCCTCCAACCAGTACCAGGGGTCTGGTTGGAGAAGCCAGAAGATCCTGGGAAAGCCTCACACCCAGGAGATGGGATGCTGGTAGGCTTTCCTATCTAAGATGCTATCCGGCAGATATTCCCAAATCCCAAGGCATGAACGTTTATGCTCGTGTAATCTTAATTCAATCAATACTATTGATCACATAATTTTAGATTGTCCTTTTTATGAATGTACGAGCGAAAAACTATTGTCTGCTTTATTAGCTACCAAAAAGACCTTTGAACAATGAATTGAAATGTTAATTTCTCTTGAATGACTCAATCCCTGAAATAACTGTGATGGTAGCCCAATTTCTTGCTGAGGTGCTGAAGATTAAAACTGTTTTTAACTAGTATATTTTGTAAAACATAATTTATAGGGATTATTACTAATCCCTATTTTAAAGGATGCTGTATTTATATCCTGCTTCAATCATTGGCTAAAGTATTGTAATTATGCCAATAAAGGTATGTGTATTCTGGGGCTGCCTTCATGGGAGCTCCATAGAAGGGCAGTTCAAGGGCATAGTGAGTACAAAAAAGGGCCCAGGGGTGGTATTGGAGACGAGCCGGGATACAGCTCGGTCATCTCTCTCTCCTACTTTTGGGGATGATTAAGATCCCCCGAGGATACATCTCATTTGCAAGGTCAGAGAGGATATATTAGATGGATTTTATGTCACAAGTTCACAAGGTTGGAAGAGACCACAAGGGTTGTTCTTAAGTACTTGGCCCACATGAGTGAATGTGGGTTTTCTGTCAGGACTATTGGGGTACATATGGCCGCCGTATCATTCTTTAGTAAGATGCATGGACATAACGACCCATGTTCCTCCTTTGTGGCACACCGAGCGGTCATGGGTTGGTGGCAGGCTGCCCCTTCCTGCCCTGACAGGCGAAGGCTAGTCAACATTGACATATTGTCACAGCTGATTGAGGGCGTCAGTAATATATGCTGGTCGCCATTTGAAGTTTCTTTGTTCACTGCAGCATACACATTAGTGTTTTATGGGGCCCTGAGGGTTGGTGAACTGGTTGCTGGATCTTTTCATGACAGAGCCGTTTGGGTGGTAGCGGTTGATGATGTTTCCATAAAAAAGGGCAAGCTGCATTGAATTATATGGCGCTCGAAAACTGACCAGGGTGGAAAAGGCGCATAGTTATGCCTGCATTCAGCTGGTTGGGAAGGCCTTGCCCAGTCAAGGCTATGAAGCACTTCTTGAAAATCAGGCCTTGCCTGCATGGGACATTGCTCATCCATGAGGATGGGACTGTTTTGACTCATTTTCAGTTTATACGCATTTTTCGCTGGGGGCTGGCAGACAGGGGTTTGCCTGCTGAGGAGTTTAGGGCCCACTCATTCTGCACTGGTGCTGCCACAGCAGCAGCAAGGTGGGGGCTACTGGCCAATATGATTCAGGCTATTGGCCGATAGAGATCAGCTTCCTACAGAGGATATATTAGGCCCCATCTGGATGTTATCTAACCTCTTGTTTTTGAGTTGCTGCGAAACGTTTAAAATGAGTGTGGATTTATGGTCACAGTATTGTCCACTGGGCAGCTGTTTATAGTGGGTCTTCCAGATGGGGCAAAAACCTGGGCCTTGACGAGTACGTAGCTACGAATTTACTGGATGGGTCGCAGAAGCATGTGATGGGCAGTGTTGGTACCTACCTTGATGAGAATGGCCAAAAGGCACAGAGTACCTGATACACTGGTGGTACAGCTGGGAGAAAATGATCTGTGCTTCCAGAGTGGGAAAGATTTGTCGGAAGCAGCTTGCTCTGACTTATTGGCAATGGCTGCCCATTTCGATGGCACTGTGTTTTGCTGGTCAGATATGTTGGAGCGCCGTTCATGGTGGGGGGCTGTCAATCTGAAAAAAGTGGACATGGCAAGGTGTAAGGCCACTAACGCTATCAGAAAAGCGATTGCAGCCATTGGGGGCTTGGTTGTTCGCCACTGGGACATCTCTTTCTAACAGCCAGCCCTGTTCCGGAAGGATAGAGTTCACCTGAGTGACTGGACTTATGGCTGTATGATATTTGACCAGCCTGTCAAAATGGCTTCAGCTGTAAAAAAGCATTGGCGGAAGCAAGACGGGTCCATGGGCCCTGCCCAGCTCATTGGCGGGGTGAGCAATGGGCTGGATTGATTTTGGGGAGGAAAGGAATCTACGAGCCCCTTTCCTCTGACTTGGGGAATCCCAATAAGGGATTTTGGGGAGAGGTCTGGGGTAGGACACGCCCAGCTCGGGGGCGGTCTGAGAAGCCTCCTCCCAGGTGGCAGGGGAAACACCAAGTGGCTAATGTCCAGCTAAGTATTGTCACCCCTAGCTACTCCTAGCAGGAGTAGCTAGGTTGCACACATCATGCCACATTGGGGTCGGCTGATGTTCAAGAATCCAGCCCACATGCTGCACCAATGTGTTTGTACAACTATTGCAAAAAATTAAATAAATAAGTTGTGGCTGTTCATCTCCAAATTTAAGTTTCAATGTGGTTGTAGTTGTGTTGTATTGCTGGGGCTGGTGCTTCCTCCAACCCACACACTCAGTCCTGGGTCAGCAATAGTAATTATGCACATTACACTGAAACTGTACAAGGGCCCAGAGAATGATAAATTCTTCAAGTGGCTTTAAAAGATGAGGAAGGAGGACCACAGATGACTATCTGGATGGAATTTATTCAACAATGAAAGCACAAAATATCCCTGCTAGTAAAGAGGTTAATATTTCACTGATCTTTTTTATCTTCTTTGATACACAGAAGGCTTATGCATTGGCAACAAAAGTGTGTTGATAAGGCATCCTACGAGGTTTTTTGGGGGGGCAAGAGTACATTAGATTCCTTGTACTCTTTGAAAAATAATTTAAAAGAGGTATGATTACAATGGCCAACTTTCTATTATGAAAAATGAATTAGTGAAAACTGAATGCATACCACTGTGTTCTTTTGTGTTTCTGTAGGAAACATGTTTGAATGTTAAGCTAAAATTGAACAGGAGCATGGCAGTGTTTGAGAGAAGTAAAGCAGCCTCTTTTGTGTTTTAAAAAAGAGAGGGAAAACGTTTAAGAATATTAAACAGATGCTACATTGTTCAAAATTGTGTTCTCCTCGGTATCTGATTAATGTACATGCTGTTTTTATCTGAAAGTGGTGGTATTTGGGCACGAATTATGAAAAAACTCAAGCTGAGTACAAGCCATCTAGCAATGAGACTTCCCAGGATGGTCTGAAAGGAATGCAAGAGGACCACAGAGATAACAAAGCTTTATTTGTGAGAGCTGAACTTGTGTCTTCTAAGAAGCTGCCTTGAGCACAGGTCCACACCTACCCTGTGGGCCCCCGTTTGCCAGGCTATGCTGGGGGAGGCACCTGGAATGGATCAGTGCTGAGATTGGGCTTGGCTAGCCAGCTCTGGGCCTTTCAGAGGCAGTGGGGCTGGGCTGTGGAAACTAGCTGCCGCATAATGGTGAATGGCAAAAGGCTTGCCATGGTTGTGGCATCTTCCTGGGCAGGAATCTTTCCCATCCTGCTGCTCTCTGCTCTACAGCCCACCATGACTTCAAATGGACCAATAGGGCCCAGGCTTTCTGGAGGCAGGCCCTGGCAGGCGGGACGCAGGCTGGAGTTCTTCACTCAGTCTCGCCGGCCAGAAAGAAAAGAGCCCTCGCCTGGTTAGCCGGCTCCAGTCACTCCCCCAGTAAGACACTGGGTCAGCAATACATGAGCTGAAGCGCTGATGGTTACAGAAGTGCCATCTTGAAGGAGCTACTGAATCTGTATCTGCTGAGTAGTTGTCATCATTCTATCGTAGGCATTTATTTCCTGGCAACTTACATCATTTATTGGGAATGTAAACCTCTATGTGAGAAAGAAAAACCAATTCAGATGAAGATTTCCACTTGTGCCACTTTCCCTACCTATCTGAAATGGTCCTGGACCTTTGCCCTTTTGGAAACCTGCATACACCCCATCAGTATACATGGAGCCTTAATGGGACAAATAGAACCCCAGGGCCATTTTATGTATTTATGTATTTAAAATATTTATAAACCCCCTTTCTCCCAGGCATTCCATTTTATGTCAGGAAAATGGGGCTGGGCAGGAGGAGGGGGGCTGATGTACTGTCTCCCTTTTTTCCAAGGTCCCAATTTGAATTGGGAGCTGGTATGCCTGTGAATTGAGTCAGACTTTTTTTAGTAGGCTTCTGATGTCTTTAAAGGCTACATATTCAATATACAACATCTCCCCATCTTAAGAATCTTCTTCACAATTGCCTGCCACATAGTTGCTAACAGCTCAGCAGTTATACCAGAAAATAAAAGTGGGTGACCCAACACTGGTTCTATCACTGAAAGATATAGTGAATGGGCTTCTTAGTTCTCTAGACAACTATATAACCAGAAACTACTTAACCAAGCTGTGAATTCTAAACTGACCTTACTGAGATAATTGGAGGAGTATTTTGGAATAAGTGTCTTGATAATTCCAGACATGGGATAAGATCATTTGTTGTAAGCAATGACTGTTCAAAATCATCCATGATGAAGTGAGCTTTCATATTATGAAAATGCAGTATATATCAATGCAAGGGAAATTGATCACATATTGCAGTTATCTACTACCTCAACTGCCTATGCAAATGGAACAATAGTCGTTTTTCCCCAATGAAATGGTAAATCTTATTGTTTGTTGATTATTTAATAAAATCAAGTTCCATGGGTTTTTTTTTGATAAATTGTGATTTATTCATTCATGCTGCCAATTAGACTATGCACACCTGAACCCATTCTACTAGACAATGTAGTGACAACTGAGAGCAAATTGTTTTGACAGAGCCCTCTCAGCCATAATTAGTGTGAAAGAACCATCCTGAATCAATTAATGCTGTAATTCAGTTTTAATTTTGTAGCTTTCCAAAATTCAGATAAGCAATCAGTTGCATGGCTTGTGGTTAAATGCTGCTCTCCTTTCTGAGGCCTTCAGCATTGCATTTGTGTCTAGAGAACAGCCAAGCTGTTTAATATATGTTATTTATGCAAGAACTAATAACATTCATTTTAATTTCAATGCATGTCTGAGGATTGTGATCAGTTGTCATCATACCTGGTGAACTGTCATGATTGGTGAATGAAAACTTTTTGGTTAGAATAACCAAAAAGGTTTTTTTTGTCACTTTTTGTCACTGATTCATGAATCAGGATGGAATTTTCAGTGAGTGGGGCAAAATGTCTGGAGCACTGGATGGGACAGAGGGGCAGCAGAGTAAGATGCAAAAGTTGAGACATTAATAAAGCTGAGCACCAGGACAAAAACACGGTACTCTGGAAAATATTTGCCTTACAACATGTATCTCCTAGTTAAGAGTGTCATTTGTGTGTGTGTGTGTGGGGGGGGATCTAAGAAGGTCTTTTGGGGGAAGAACTGGCAAAGAAAGAGTGCTCATTCTTTACTGTGTCTGCCACAGAAGTTTCACCATAAGCATTGGATCCCTCTGGGGGGATCTGGATTTGCAGACCCGCGGGGGTGGGAACAGGGGGGGCAGGAGGCTGGGTCCTGGCTTACCAGCTGCCACGGCTGTGCTGGGTTGGTGCGGCAATGGGGCCCCCCTTTTGGGGGTGGGTCGTGAGCCTGTGTTCTACGTGGGGTGGCCGGGGGGGCAATGGCGGCCGCGTGCTCTCGGCTGCCCTCGCGGCTGTCGCCCCGCCCCCTGGGTGGACTTGGCGGGCCCTTTCAGGGCTGTCACGGGGCCGGGCCAGCTCCAATGAGATCAGGGCCAGCCGGCTCACCGGGGGGGATAAAATGCAGCCCCGCCCCTGTCCTCGGCCGTTTTTCCCCACCACGCCGCTTGTCCCACCCGCCCTCCCCTTGGTTTATGGGGGTTTGGGTGGGTCATCTGTCACAACTGAGGGTTGGCGATTTGGGCATAGGGCCGGATCCAGTTTGGGGGGAAAGACGGCCTGCGTGCCCGACTTTCCACTCTGGGGACCCTAATAAGGGGTTTTGGGGGGAGGCCAGGAATGATGAAGCCTGGCTCGGGGGCTGTGGTTTGGCCTCCTCCCAAGTGGCAGTGGACCACACAGTTGGCTTCCGCCCACGTGGGAACCTGGCATACTGCCATCTCAGGCTGCGCCCAGCAGACAGGTTGGGCACAGGGTGCTATCAGCTGACAGACGGGTCAGCTGACCCCTGGATCCTGCCCTTCATGCTTGCCAATGCCTAGCGCTGTAATCAATAAAGTGGTGGCCTTTTTCACTCCAGCTACGGTGTACTGGCCCTGACCTGGGTAGCCCAGGCTAGCCTGATCTCGTCAGATCTCGGAAGCTAAGCAGGGTCAGCCCTGGTTAGTATTTGGATGGGAGACCACCAAGGAAGTCCAGGGTTGCTGTGCAGAGGAAGGCACTGGCAAACCACCTCTGTTAATCTCTTGCCATGAAAACCCCAAAAGGGGTCACCATAAGTCAGCTGCGACTTGACGGCACTTTACACACACACGGTGTACTAGTCATTATTGGATAGGACCATGCGGAGTCAGTCACCAGGGTATGGGTTTTCCCCTGGGGGTAACAAGTGCCCCCACTACTTCCCCCCCCCCCATAGGGCTGGGGTCACAATCTGTCTTCTTCCAGTCTCGGAGTCTAGCTGCAGGGCAAAATGGGTTTCTTTGCCAGGGAGAATTTATGGGTGTATAAGGAGTTAAGACCATTTTCATCCCACATTTGTGTTAAAAGGTTAATACAGAGTTAGGAATTTTATGTTTGCTATGGAAGTTATAACTCCTTCTTAGATGATAAGGAAAAAAAGAACAGTATGCAAGCTGAAGGCTCATCTTCCCTAAGAAAAGGTTCAGGGTAAAAGATGGTATCTAGACAACTACGCTAAGATTTTTTTTAAGGTAGACATATGAAGCTACTATTAAAAAAAAAAGGAGTGGTACAGTTTGGCATTGAACATTCCTGTGAAGTGTTCAAGTTAATGCTTTTAGGCTTTGAGAATAAACTGACCCTTTACCTTTTGGAGCTAGACTGTGTGACACTAGCATGGCACAGATTGTTCTGGCTCCATTGCTTTTCAATGAATTGGCTCTGCAACAATGGTGTGACTCTATGTATGAATCCATGAAAGTACTCTGAAATATTTGTAGAGAGATAAAAAAGTTTACATTAAATATTTAATTTGAGGATCTACCATTAATGTTTGCCCATCTTAAAATCCAGGTCTACCAAACATGTTGGTCTACAGTCCCAAAGTACATTTTTGGTATATCCAACATCCCGGTTTTTTTGTTTTTTTTCCAGACCTCACTATTACTAGATTTTTTTCCAAAACATATTATGATAAGTTAGAACAGTTTTGTGAATCCTCTGTATAACCTGGGGTAGCAGAGTGGCTAAGAGAATGAATTGCAATGTGGAGGTGGCTCGTTTTGAATCTCATCTCAGTCACAACTGCTGTAGGCAGCCTTAGACAATCCAGTCACCTTTAACCTCAGTTTCCAGTCTGCAACAATGGAGTAGCTATTGGCATAATTTATAGGCCTGTTGTAAGGATTACCATGATACTAAGTATGAGGTTTACAACAGTGCAATCCTAAGAAAAATTACACCCTTAGGATAGGGCAGAGCAATTCTTTGGAGCTGGTGTGACCCCTTCGCTGGTGTTAGTGCCACTTGCAGTGGCTAAGTGGGCACTAATGCCGGTGCAGGGCCATTTACATAGGTGCAGGGGAACCACATGGCAATGCCATGTAAGGGTGCTGGCACAGCCACCACAGCAGCATTTCTCTGTCACAAGGGCTAGAATCAGTGCCAAAGGGGGCATTCCTGAGGGCGAGGCTGACTTTAGTCAGCTCTCTGAGCCCTTTGCCCCAGGAATACCCCCTTTTTCCTTATGCCTGTAAAAAAGGTGGTGTTGCCCTGTGAAACTGAATGGAGCAGTTTTAAGGGGCTTGGGGAATTTTCCCGATCAGTTTGCTTACCATGATGCAGCAAATCACTCACGGGGTAGCTCGGCTGCGCTGTCCCGGGGTGCACCTCTACACCCTTTTGTAAACCTTCTTAAGAGTGTACTGTAAAATTGCACTGTAAACCTTCTTAAGAGTGTACTGCAAGGCTCCCAGAGTTATGCAGAGTTAGTCTAGTGTAAGCCCACTGAAACTGAGAAGTTTAAATTGTGTTAACTTTGCATAGGATTTCACTGAACATTTAAGTTCCAGAACTTATCCTTAGAATACATGAGTGAAATATGCCTACTTGGCTGAAAATAATTAATTATCTATTTAATAAACATACCCTCAGTTAATTAATGCATGGAAGAGAAACCATAGAAAGATCATACTGAGAGAATTCTTTCTAGACTACTGGTAGGGTGATAGTTATTTCTTAAATACATAGTGGTTCGCACAACACTTAGCTTCAGTGTACCAATTTGCAGCACAATACTTTTTTTGATAAACCCATGTCATTAATTGCAATTAATTCTGACATAACTACAGCCAAAGAAGTGATCAAGCTTTTTACACTTTGGCTGCAATCCCTTGCCCAACGAGGCTGCTTAATCTTACTGACTTCAATGAGGTTTAAGTAGCTTAACTTTGTACAGGATGCAGCTTTTGTCTTTGAACTGCGAACCATTAAAATAATACATGTGTTTAAACTGCACATCATATATCAAGCACCAAGCTCTCTAAACAGGTTAATAAAATGTATAGCCTTTTTGGCTGTAGCTGAACTAGCTTATGTCACATTTCTGCCCTGGGTCTGTGTGTTCTCAGAAGAGTGTTGTGTGTTTGCCTGTCAGTAAAATTGTGTTTCCTCTTCTTGCCACAACCCCAAGATATAAAACCCAGCCTCTCAGTAGCCAGCGCCTTGGGGTATGCTGGTAAGGCTGCCTCTAAGCAAGTTCAAAGGGCAGAGCTTCCAATTACCTTAGTTCCCATAGGTACCTTAGTGTGTATGAGTGGTCTTAGCTTATGGGTAGGATTTCAGACACTCTGCTTTCTTAAACAGGAAAGAAGCTTTATTACTATATATTAAACTAGAGCACATAGATGGAAATAACCAACATAGTAAGAGAATACCGGGCCGGTTGCTTCCTGAACCGTGCAGGGATCCAGGCCGGGCCCAGTCTACGAGTGTAGACTGGGTCTTCCTGTTCTATGGTTCTTGGAGCAGCGGGGCAGAGCCAGCAGGGCTTCTCTGGCCAAGGTCAGGGTGCAGGTGGTCGAGCAGTCCTTTCGGCCGGTGACCCATTAGGAGTTCTGCGGGGCTTCAGCCCATTGTGGAGTGGGGTGTGATGTGCTGCGACAGCAAGAGGTTTGCCAGCCGCACCTCCCAGTCCCCATGGACAATTCGCCGCAATGCGTCTTTGGTCGTTCGGACTATTTGCTCAGCCTGGCCATTGGTGGAGGGGTGGAAGGGTGCCCAGGTAACATGGTGGATTAGATTATTTGCCATGAACTCTTGGAACTCGGCAGACGTGAACTGAGTCCCGTTGTCCGAAACAACCGTGTCCAGCAATCTGTGGGTTGCAAAGAGCCGGCACAGCTCCCGAATGACGGCCCGGGAAGTCATCGAAGCCATGGCCACGACTTCTAGCCCTCAATCCTGATGGAGACGGAGACTTTCTCCATGCTATGGACCTTGTGGAGTTGGATGCTCTTGACATGGTGGCGGCAGCGGCAAGGCAAAGCACAGTCACTGTCGGCCATTTCGTCGATGGGCTGGGTGATGCCATCTTTCTTGCCGGAGCCAGGTGGACACCCCTTCTTGGCGGAGTGGCAGGCCTTGGCAATGGGGCCTACCCTGCCGCAGCCTTGGCACTCCGCGTCGCGGAAACTGCACGTTCTGCAGTCGTGGGGTTCTCTGCAGCTGGCGCACAGGCGAGCCATTGGGCCCCGCCACCGGTGCCCCCGGGTGGCCATCTTGTGGTCCTCATCGTTGTCATCCTCGTCGCTGGCGCTCTCGTGGTGAATGGGAGCCGCAGTAGACGGAGGAGGCGCGGCACCCCGGTCACCCAGACGGTCAGCCTGCATGGAGGACTCAGCCACCGTGGCTTCCTCAACGGCCACCATCAGTGAGACATCCTTCTTCGCGATGAGTCTGCAGCGCACCTTCTCATTCCTCAGGCCGAAGATGAAGCAGTCAAGCAGAGTGCCATTGAGGTCCGGGAATTCGCAGAAATGGGCTGCCTGGCGGAGGGCTGTGAGGTACGCGGCGGCGGACTTGCAGGGCTCCTGCTCCCGCAGGTGGAACGGCAGGCGGTGAGCGAGCCGTGTGGGCTGGGGTGCGAAATGGTTCCCCAGCACGGCCATAATGTCCGGCAAAGGCATCTCACTCAGCTTTGCGGGAGTCAGTAGGGACTGAGCGAGCTGGAAGGTCCATGGGCCGCACATGCCGAGGAAAAATGAGCACTTCTTGCCGGGATCTGTGATGTTGTTGGCGTCCAAGAAGAATGACACCCGGTCAGCATAGCTTTCCCACTCGCTAGGGATGGCAGAGTTGAACGCTTCCACCGAGCCTCTGGTGGCCATTGTAGCGAGGTGTTGCATCTCAGTTGTGTCGGGAGGATTTCAGCAAGGCAAGCCAGTCTGCCTACCGGGCACTGTGAGGTCACGGAAGTCGAAGGTGATTTCAGCGAGAGTGATCTCAGCAGGAGAGCCGGACTGCCTACCAGCCTTCGTTACCACAGTTAAGTCTGTGTGGGGAGGACACACGAGGTCGAGATGGAGTTCCAACAACAATGCTTTATTGTAGTGAAGAACAGAACTAAAGAACACAGTGCAAACGGCCCTGCTTATATGCCCCCCTGGCCGCCAGCAGCCACTCCCCCCCTGATCCGTGATGGGGGAACAACCCTGGGTTGCCAATGGCGCATGCCGGCTTAGGGCCAATGGCGCGTGCCGGCTTGTGCACAGATTAGGATCCTTTGTCCGGAACTCAAGCTCCTAAGTTTCCCCCTGCATATCTGCCAACTATGTACATACATAACACTTATTAGTGCAATTCTCCAAACTCTAGTGGACTTGCAGTGGAATCCTAAACAGAGATACACTATTCCATGCTCATTGATTTAGGGCAGCACTTTAAATAAAACAGAGTATTCCCGAGGAAACTTGTGTGGAGCTGTTACTAACCTGCTGACACACCAATACAGGACTAATGGAGATCAAGGTAATAGCACAAGCTGGTGAGATTAAGTGAAATAGTGATTCTATACTAATCTCCTTTAATAAAGCCAGCAATTAACATACATCAAAATGTTCTTCAGGAAAGCACTGCTGAGGAAAGAATGGTGAAGTCATAAGGATGCCACAGAAAGCTTACATAATTTTATCCTTGGAGTCTGACACATTTTAATGGGCACCAAATAGGATCAACTGTGTCTCTCTCTCTCACTGCAGCATTATGGTGGGGAAAAATGCATTTGAAAAAATATTAGCATTGTTAGCAGCTCTCAGTTAAGCATAACATGCCAATTTGGATTCAAGGTGCAAGTGAGACAGGAGCTTTCCAAGCTGTCAAATCAAGCAGTAATAAAAAATAAGCATTCAGTGACAACTAGTTACAGCAAGAAGGGAGAAAACCCCAGTAAAAATGGAATGAGATGTGATAAGTATAGTGTTGTATTATTTTCAAGCCCTTGCATTGTTTTCTCTAGAGATTTAAGAGATGTCTTTTGTTTTTAATATTTCAGAAGTGAAAACTGAAAAATCAAACTGATATGTATTATGATCAGAGGCAGGGATATTAGACCTAAGACTCACCATATATACAACTACCGTTGCACTTTCCTTGCTTCCCCAAGTGGTGAGACGTTCCAGGAGCAGCTCTTACTCAGTCTGGTTTCTTTCATATGAGAGAGTGCTGGAGCAATTTTCTCTCTCCAATTTTAACAGCTATCAAGTTTATCTATTTGTCTCTTTCTTTCAGGAGTAATTTTGCTAACTTCTCTGTGGCTCTACACAGATTCTCAGGGCTTCTACCCTGAAAGAAATGCCAAGGAGTCTCACTCACAACACTGAGCTTCAGAGAGAATGGTAAAGGAAGGAATGGGCCAAAGATGAATAAATAAGAACCCCCACACCTGGAAATCCAAATATTAGTCAGTGATTAGACAGATTCATGCTCTGACCTGGATGGCCTAAGCTCATCAGACCTCAGAAGCTAAGCAGGTCTGGCCCTGGTTAGTAATTGGATGGGAGACCACCAAGGAAGTCCAAGGTTGCTATGCAGAGACAGGCGATGGCAAACATTTCTCTTCAGCTTTTTATGCAGGGACATTCCCCCATGGTCACCCCTGCTGACTGCTTCAGGGCTGCCTTTTGATTATACATGCTTTCCCCAACCATCAGAGGTCATCTCACTCTCCCCACACATTTTGCCTGTATTTTCCGGATTCTGGCTAAAACAGGATCTGGAAAACATGGGCAAAACCCATGGGGAGAGTGAGGCAATCTCTGACGGTTGGAAAAGGCATGAATAATCAAAAGGAAGCCCCAAAGCAGAAGGCGGGGGTGACCACGGGGAAACGTCTCTGCATAAAAGACCTTTGTCTCTTCCCTTGAAAACCCTATGGGGTTGCCATAAGCCAGTGACAACTTGATGGCACTTTCTACCACCACCAGAGAGATTCATGGAGGATAGATCCATCAATGGCTATTAGCCATAGTGACTACCTTCACATACAGATGCAACAAACCTCTCAATACTTCTCAATAGGAGGAAATATGAGTGGAAGGCCTTTGCTTCCATGCCCTGTTTGTTCACCCTCCAGGCAACTGTTTGGCCATTGTATGAAAGGGGTTACTGGAACAGGTGGACCACCCAGCAGATTTAAGTAAACAGGAAAGGCAAGAGTCGCACAAGCAAATGGTAGGCCTCAAACCTCCAAGATCCTGTCCAGATCCTCAGGCTGAATAAACTGAAAAGTATCCCAAACATCTGGACAAATAGGCACCCTGACACTATCTGACCTTGTCACTGCTAATGTGGAGACTAAGTCAAAATGTATGTGAGAGATTTTATCTGCAAAATGTTGAACAAAATGGTCACAGTGGGCCACCAAACAGTTTACCTCCTCCTGCAAGCCAGATCCCAACAGGCTTCAGACCTGGAGATTTTGGAGGTGATGGTGGGGTTTGAGGAGGGGAGAGACTTCAATGAGTATAATGCCAAAGAGTCCATCTTCCAAAGCGGCCATTTTCTCCAGGCAAACTGATCTCTGCCACATGGAGATCAATTGTAATAGCATGAGATCTCCAGCCACTACCTGGAGGTTAATACAACCAAAAACCTATGCTGCAACAGCAAAGGCAACAAAATATAAAGCAGCACGGAGGCTCCAACTGTAGCAAAATCTATAATACACTTAAACAAGTTCAAATCTTAACAAAAAAGCTAACATAAATCCACCAGTGTAAATACAAACGTAATCAATTATATAAGCCAGCAATATATGTATAGGTGTCACAAGAACACCAATCTTCCCTGGAGTTTTTAAAGAGGAGGTTAGATGGCCATCTGTCAGCAATGCTGATCCTGTGACCTTAGGCAGATGATAAAAGGGAAGGCATCTTGGCCATCTTCTGGTCACTGGGTGTGTGTGGGGAGGAGGTAGTTGTGAGTTTCCTGCATTGTGCAGGGGGTTGGACTAGATGACCCTGGTGGTACCTTCCAACTCTATGATTCTATGATCTAATACTAATAACAAGAAGTCCAATCCACAACTTGTGTGCATCGCAAGAAAGAAGTGTACAGTCCGTATCGAATAGAAGCGTACAGTCCGTATTAAACGTTAAGTCCAACAGAACAGGTAAGTTCAATGGAACAAGAATGCGGATTCTAGATAATTCAGGCTGAGGGACTTGGGGAGATCTCAACCCTAGAGATCTCCCATCCAAATACTTGCCAGAGTTGGTCCTGTTTAGCTTCTTACATCTGATGAGATAGCTTGGGCTATCCAGAACAGGGTGGCTGGATATTGTTTGTTTGTTTGTTTATTGTTGTTACGGTCATAGACCAGCCCATGTATAAAACATAACCTTAAGGTGATGCTTATATAAAATACAATCAACAATCCACGTTTTAAAAAGTTACATAAACCACGTACATCCATAACCAACCATGCACCTAGTTAAATATAAAAACCTATACAACAAACCTGAGACTGCTATAAATAAATTATGTTAACCTTCACTTCAGCACATGATTTTACTTTGTGTAAAAAGTTATTAGCCGTCCTACTTTCTTACTAAGTCGTTTCTTTTCTTAATGGCCAAGTGACAAGATTTTGCCACAGCATAAGACACATCTTTATCTTCCAGTAGGTATCTAATCTGGTCTAGCTCTGTGTACCTTGAATAATAACTTGTTTGCTCAAGACGGGCTAACAGAGGAGAGATGATATTAGTTCTAATATCGGTGTGGGTGGATATTATGGGGAAAATCTTTACAGTAAGAGTAGTTCTGCAGTAGAATTGGCTGCCTAGGGAGGTGGTGAGCTCCCCCTCGCTGGCAGTCTTCAAACAGAGGCTGGAGAAACACTTGTCAGGGATGCTTTAGACTGATCCTATATTAAGCAGGGGGTTGGACTAGATGACCTGTATGGCCCCTTCCAACACTATGATTCTATTCTATGATTCTAAGCAATAGACAGCAAAATGAAGACACATCCACAGCCAATAATCACTATACAAAAACCTGAAGCCACCTCTCACCTGGATTTTGGACTGTATAACTATATTTTTATGATTTACGGACTCCTCTTTTTGCACATTTCCATTTTTTCTCCCTAAGACCATACATCTTGTCTTGCCTTCTGTTCAGTTCTTTCCTTTTAATGTCCCTTAAGTGAAGCTAGACAATCTTGCAAAAACTTGTCAGTAATGAAAAAGCTACTAAAATATAGTGAAAATATGGTGATGCATTCATTGCTGGCCAATGCAATTAATCAGGCAATCCTATAAATTCAGTTGCCTGCCTTTCATGCTATTTCAAGTAGCTTTAAATAATGACAGTAGCATTACTTTAAAAAAATTGTTCAGTACTAAAATCAGAGGTGTCAGACTATATTAAGCTTTAAACACATAGCTCTTTCAAAGTTCTAAACAATTGCAAGAAAAGGCTTAGTATTTCCAGATGTTTTGTGTTTCTATAAATCCCAATGAATTTGCTGCACAAATTATGAACATATGCTGCAAAAACTGTAACCCTTAAGTATGAATGAATTATTTGCAGGGCTCTCTCTCTCTCTCCCTATTAAAACCCAGTTGAAAGCATTAACACTGTAGCCTTTTCAAATCTATAGACACACAATCCGCGATAATTCCTTCCTCTCACTGTGACTTTATCCCTCCTCAAAGCACAAATGGCAGAAGATGGGGTTCTTAATGAACCTAAAGACACTGTAATCCTGAAAGCCCCCTTTTGTACTCACACCTTAACCTGGTGAGGGGGTTTGTGTGTGTCAGTGAAGCTGGGAGTGATGCCGTAAGGGGTCTAGAGACTAAACTCCTAGCAGAGTCACTCAATAAGGAATGGTCACAGCTGAGACACCAGACAAAGATACATCCACCCACTTCAGAGATCAATGGCCACATCAGCAGAAGAGAACAGGCAGTTCCAATGGTGATGGGGGCATAGGAATCCTTGAAGGTTAGC
Source organism: Euleptes europaea (assembly GCF_029931775.1). Classification (NCBI taxonomy): domain Eukaryota; kingdom Metazoa; phylum Chordata; class Lepidosauria; order Squamata; family Sphaerodactylidae; genus Euleptes; species Euleptes europaea. The sequence goes on along the minus strand of NC_079326.1, from coordinate 7,828,578 downwards.
TACTGGGCAGCAGCAGTAGTAGATGACGACACTGGTGGAGGGTCTTTCACAGACAACAGCAGTGCCACTACAGCTAACCCTGGTTAGTACTGAACAGAAGAAGGCAATGGTAAACCACATCTGACCAACCCTTACCTTAAAAACCCTATGATGAGACAATCCAAACTGAAAAAAAGATACATAGCTGGAAGATGGGACCCCCAGGTCGGATGACACTCAATCAGCTACTGGGGAAGAGCAGAGGACAAGTACGAGTAGCACTGAATGAAAGAATGTAAGAATAATGCAACTGGAAGCCGAAAGGACATTCAGTGGTTGACATGAATGGATGCAAAAGGAAAGTCCAAAGCTGTTTGATGCATATAATAGGAACATGGAATGTAAGAAGCATAACTCAAGGTAAATTGTACTTGTGTGTTTTTTAAGTGCTGTCAAGTCGCTTCTGACTCATGGCGACCCTATGAATCAACGTCCTCCCAAACGTCCTGTTTTTGACAGCCTTGCTCAGGTCTTGCAAATTGAGGGCTGTGGCTTCCTTTATTGAGTCAATTCATCTCTGGTTGGGTCTTCCTCTTTTCCTGCTGCCCTCAACTTTTCTAGCATGACTGTCTTTTCTAGTGACTCTTGCCTTCTCATAATGTGACCAAAATACGATAGCCTCAGTTTAGTCATTTTAGCTTTTAGGGTCAGTTCAGGCTTGATTTGATCTATACCCCACTGATTTGGTTTTTTGGCAGTCCATGGTATCCGTAACACTCTCCTCCAACACCACATTTCAAAGGAGTCTACTTTCTTCCTGTCAGCTTTCTCCATTGTCCAGCTTTCACACCCATACATAGTAATAGGGAATCTAATCCAGCTTTCCTAACCATATGTTCTGCATATAGATTGAAGAGTTAGGGAGATAAAATACATCCTTGTCTAACACCTTTGCCAATTGGAAACCATTCCATTTCTCCATATTCTGTTCTAACTGTGGCCTCTTGTCCAGAGTACAGGTTGCGCATCAAAACAATCAGATGTTGTTGCACACCCATTTCCTTTAAAACCAGCCATAGCTTTTCGTGATCTACACAGTCAAAAGCTTTGCTGTAATCTATGAAACACAAATTCTGGATAGCAAGTTATCTTGTGTTTTGATTATCATTTGTTCAAACTCTGTTAGGTTTCTCATGTTTCCTTTTGTGTAGCAATCAGCTTTCAAACTGTGAACAATTTTATAGTAGGTAAACAATGGAATCTCTCAACTCCCAACTTGTAGTTTTTGTTTAGTTTTCACTGTTCCATCTGTGGCAATAAGATCTTGATAGGTAAGAAAGTCAATATTTTTCCTCATCACAAAGTTGAGATATACTTCTGTTGGAGACATTATTTTTGGAGGGGAGGGGCTCAGAATTCTTTTTAAAGCATTCCACGTCCTCATCAGATGATCTCTTATGTCAGTGTCGAAGATTTTTAGTTGCTGGTTTTTAAGATTTCCAGTTTTCCACAACAAATAGTATAATCCTTTCTCCAGTCTAGTTTTTTTTTTCTAATCTTATTTTACGGTCTTCTGGTTGTAATATCCAATCTGTCAAAATCACCAATGCAGCTGCTTGATGGTACAGCTTGAGATTTGGGACTGCCAATCCGCCTCTCTCTTTCTCGTCCTGTAATACTGTGAACCGGATTCTTGTTTTTTCCCCATTCCAAATGAATTTATTTATCTTTTGGTGCCATTTCTGTATGTTATCAGGTTTGATATAAATGGGGAGTGTCAAAAAGAGAAAGTTCAATTTAGGTAAGACATTCATCTTCACGACTACAATTCGTCCCAGTAATGATAACTTTAGTCTATTCCACCTTTCAAAATCCTTCTCAATTTTCCCCCATACAGCTTTGTAATTCAATTCATATAGTGTTTTCCCCACAACTGGAATTGAGACCCCCAGATATTTTACAGATGTCTTAGCTATTTGACACTGAAGAATCTCAGTCAGTTCACATTTTTGGTCAGAAGGGCCATTGTAAAAAGTCACTTTGTTTTTTTGTTTATTCAGTTTATATCCTGAAAAATAGCTGAACTGGTCAATCTAATCTTTAATTGCTTGAAATGAGTTTTTTGTTGCTTGAGAAATCAGTACCACCTCATCTGCGTAATTTCTCATCTTATATTCTTGATCTTCAACTTTCAGACCTTTGATTTGGAGAGCACTTCTTATCTTATTTGCTAGGACCTCCATAGCAATGGTGATAAGGGGCATCCTTGTCTTGTCCCTTTTTCAATTTTAATCTTATCGGATGGGATTCCATTCACTAAAAGTATGGCTGATTGGGTTGTATAGATTGCTATGATTGCTGTTAGAAATTGGAGTCCAGGCTTTAGACATGTTAATACTTGAGTTAAAAAGTTCCAGGAAACATTGTCAAAAGCCTTTTCTGCATCCAAGTATAGAATGGCACTCTCTTTCTTTGTATATCTTATGTGGTTAATCGCTCCTAAAACCACTCTTACCGTATTTTTCGCTCCATAAGATGCACTTTGTTCCTCCTCAAAAGTGAGGGGAAATGTCTGTGCATCTTATGGAGCGAATGTGCGCATAGAGCCAGCTGGGCACGCTGGAATGATGCAAGCCGGCTCTGTGCGCCCCGTTCCAGCGTGCCCAGCCAGCTGGCTCTGTGTGCCCCGCCCACCTCCCAGCTGGACGTCGGGGCGGGGAAAGCCAGCTCATGTCGTTCCAGCACGACGCACACGTGCCCAACCAGCTCTGTGTGGCCCCGACCGCCTCCCAGCTGGCCGTCGGGGTGGGGAACTCCAGCTCGCACCGTCCCGACGTGCACGCGCCCAGCTGGCATTCGCTCCATAAGACAAGTTTTTAGAGGAGGAAAACAAGAAAAAATCTTGTTTTCCTCCTCTAAAAACTTGTCTTATGGAGCGTATTTTTCCTCCTCTAAAAACTAGGTGCGTCTTATGGAGCGGTGCGTCCTGTGGAGAGAAAAATACGGTACATTCTCTTTCATTTGTCTCTTTGGCACGAAACCCGTTTGTTCAGGATGGGTTATTTTCAGGACTTTTTTTTTTAAGTCTCTCTGTTAATATTGACATGAAGCTCTTGTAATCTACACTGAGAAGTGAAATTGGTCTGTATAAGTGAGGATGCCTTATCTCTTGATTTTCTTTTGGGATTAGAGAGATGTGAGCCTCTTCCCAGGAAAGTGGAATTTTACCTTTGTTTAAAATATCATTATACACATTTTGTAATTGCGGAACTAACAGTTGTTCAAATGCTTTGCAGTAAGTTGCTGTTAAGCCGTCTGGCCCTGGAGATTAATCTGGTTTTAGGCGTCGAACTGCGTCATAAATCTCTTGAGTTGTAATTTTTTGATTAGGTATCTATCTTCTTCAGAGAAACTTTCTAAATTTGCCGAGTCAATATAGTTATTCATCCCAGTTTGTAGTGTATCTGGTATAGTACTGAGTAAAATTCTTGGAAAATAACTTGAATATCCTGTTCATTGTGTGAAATCTGTCCATCTTTAGAGACAGCTAAGATTCTTCTCTTATCTGATTCTTTCTTAAGAATGTTGGCTAAGAGTCTCCCAGGCTTGTTGGCATGTTCAAAATATTTTTGTTTCACAAATTTTAATTTCTTTTGAATTTCTTCAGTTTCAATTAAGTCTATCTGGTGCTTTAAGTTGGATATCTTCATCAACTGTTCGCTATCAGACTTTAGAAAGACTCTAATCTTCATAATTCTATGAAAAGTTCATTCAATCTTTGTTCTTTATCCTTCTAGAATTTGCTGGAAATTGGGATGCATTTTCCTCTCATATAGGCTTTACTGGTTTCCCAGATGGTATTTGGCGATGGGCCCGATTTGTTGTTTATTTCAAAGAAGTTTTTAACTGGTAAAGTCGAAAGAGATTATCGTTCAGTCTCCATTTTCTGAGTCCTTGATATTGAGTTGTTATTACTATTTGGAGGGGGTTATGATCTGCGAATGTTCCTGGGAGAATGGAACCATCTACTAATTTGTTAAGAAGAGATTTAGAAATCCAGCTCATGTCTATTCTCGAATACGAATTATGCCTATTAGAAAAGAAGGTAAAGTCTTTTTGGTTTGGGTGCTTAAGTCTCCATGCATCTAATAAGTTCCAATCAGCCTTAAATACAGGTAACTTGCCTCCTTTTGTTTTGGTTGATTTATCCAGTTTTAAGTTCATTACTCAATTCACGTATCTGAAGATTAAAATTTCTCCTTGGTGAAAGTCTTGTAATTTTTCAAAAAAGTTCATGAAAAACTTCTCTTTTGCTTTATTTGGAGCATAAATGTTTGCAATTGTGTATTTCTGTCCATTAGCGTCTTGTGTTAGAAGTAGTAAATATTTCCCCTTTGGATCTTGAAGAGTATTAAGGACAGATAATTTGTTCCCTCTGATGTAGATCACCACTCCTTTTTTTTCTTATTAGATGAGGAGTCATATAGCATGCCTAATTTGTCACAACACAGAAGATTTTCATGCTGGTTTTTAAAATGTGTCTCTTGTAGACAAATTACATCAGAAGACAGCTTAAATAATTTGTGAAAAGTCTTTTTCCTTTTGATTGGGGAGTTTAAGTCATTCACATTAATTGAAATAATCTTTAGTCTTTCCATTTTAATTAATTGCTGCTGCTTCACCTATCTTGAAGTCTTCTTCTGAAGGGGTGATTTCTGCTGTTCCGGATAGGGCTAATGATTGAGTTGCTTTGTTTTTTTCCAGTTCTAATCTTGTTTCAGGTGATGTAACAACCAGTATGTCTTCTAGTAATCCTTGTAATTGCTCTTGTTCTTGCAAAGATGCTTGAGGATCAATCTGCAAAAAGGGATGAACTGCTTCAGTTAAACTTTGTCTCTTCAGTTATTTTCTCTAGAGTCGTAGTATGTTCTTCGGTTGTTGTCTTGGTTGGAGTGCAGTGTTTTCTTGCTTGGCTTAAATATCTTTTCATATTAATCACAATCACAATAACCTTTCTGTTATGCTAACCATATATACACTTATCACTCTGGTATGCTGACAATAAGGACAATGTATGCAAAACTAATTTGACTCCTTGTTAAATATATATATCAATCTTTTTAAATAGTACTGAGAATTTGACTTTAAAAATTTAGTAATTTAATGTTAATAATTAGAATAGTTAAGAACAATTAATTAGTATGGTTTTGCGAAGATTGGTTAAAATTAGTATCAGTTAATAGAGTTAGTTCATTTTATTGCGTCAAGTTAATTAGGGATAGGAAATATAGCAGGGCGCAATTAATTTAGTGCAAGGAACATAGAATTAGTGGCAGGGAACTTTTTTTAGTCTGCGGTTCTTCAGTCAACTACCAGATGGCACGTTTGGTTCAGCTCCATCTGTAATCCCACTCTGCGCTGCTAATTGGTTTCAAAGGCAGTCACTTCCGTGAAGAAGCCAGAAATAAGTTAAAAATAGTGCTGAAATGGCGAGGGGGTGATGGGGAAATCTTCTGCATTGGGGGTGGCGGGGGTGGTGGGGAATGGGGGGGAATCTTCTGCGTTGTTCTTTTGGCGACTCTCTGGGGGATCCTTATCCCAGCGGGGTAATTATCTCGGGTGTTTGACCCGTTCAGGGCTCTGACATGGAGAGGGGTCAGAGCGAGTTACAGGAAGCACTTTATTTCCCTCCTGGTCATCCTGATCATTCCCCCGTCCCAGCGCCACACCGTTCTCCAATCGCTCTCTCACTCTCAGTCCCCCAGACATCTCCCCTTTATCGATGTCACGCCATGCCGCTCTCCCTTCACCACATGGTTTAATGCCTCCCACCTTGTTTATGTTGGCTTGGCCCCCACCACCTTAATCGTCACATCAAATCTGTCCCAGTTCAAAGTTTGTATTTGTAGCTGCGGCTCAAACCCTGTTAAGTTTCGTTTTTGGTTTGGCGCAATGGCGCAGCTCCGGCAGCTCCGGCGGCTCGGCAGAGATTTTCCTGGCCCTTTTTCTCTTCTCTCTCTCTCTCTCTCTTTTAAGAAAAATATTTTAATGAACTTACAGGCGTCTTGCAGTCTTCATCTGCTACAATGTGCTTTCTTAGTGGCTTGGCACAGAAGAAAGAAAAATAATAAAAAGATTTAAAAAGGGGGGAAAGAAGGCGGGTTGTGGCCATCTCAGGGATGCCGACCCCAGGCAATTTCGGCTGGTACTCGCTAGGACGGCGAGAGCCCAGCACTCTGGAACTCTCACATGGGTGGGGTGGGAATCAGGTGGGTCCACCTGGGTCTCCCAGGACTCTAGTATACCTAGAGTCCTTCCAATTGCTCCAGGGATTGTGGACCGTCAATGGTAGTTGACTTGTCTGTCGGCCATCTTGCCCCGCCTTCACCTTTTCTTTATTTTGTCCTGTTCAGTTAATGTATTTCCATGTTGATAATTCAGCATGCCTGTGCTTTAAACTTCCCTTTGATTTCTTGGAATTTGTGGAACAGATCTCTTGTTCTTCCTTTTTTGTTGTTCTATTTCTTTACACTGGGTATTATAATAGTTCTCTTTGTCTCTATGTGCAAGTCGCTGGAATGTTGCACTTAGACTTTTGATTCTGTTCCTGTCACCTTTTACTTTTGCATTTTCTTGCTTGCTTCTCATCTATCTTTGGCAATTTTAAGAGTTTCCTCACTCATCAAGGCTTTTCATTTATTTTGGCTACAGGAATAGTCTTTGCACATTCTTCCTTGATAATATCTCTAGTTTCCACCCATAGTTCTTCTAGTTTACATTCACTTGAACTTAGTAATGCAAATCTGTTCTTTACATGGTCTTTAAACTCTTCAGGAATATTGCTTAGACTGTATTTTGGTGTTATGAATGTTCTGGTATTTTTCTTCAGCTTTATCTTGATTTTCGATATTAACAATTCATGATCTGTACCGCAGTCACCTCCTGGTCTTGTTTTAGCAGAGAGAATAGAGCTTCTCCATCTTCTGCTTCCAATTATGTAATCTATTTGATTTCTGTACTGGCCATCTGGTGATGTCCATGTATACAATCATCTATTTGGTTGCCTGAAACATGTGTTTGCAATGAACACTTCTATGTAAATTTCATGTGGATGTGTGACAGCATTTAGAGTATCTGAGACAACTGCAAATTCCAAATGTGGATGATGAAAGAAAACAAAACCATTTTTGCACTGCCTAAAAAAGAACAAAAAGGGCAAGAGTCCAGTAGCACCTTAAAGACTAACAAAAATATTTTCTGGTAGGGTATGAGCTTTCGTGAGCCACAGCTCACTTCTTCAGATACAGCTAGAATGTGAATCCAATTCACATTTACATACTGTTCCTCTACTTAAAGACCGATGGATTCACATTCTAGCTGTATCTGAAGAAGTGAGCTGTGGCTCATGAAAGCTCATACCCTACCAGAAAATATTTTTGTTAGTCTTTAAGGTGCTACTGGACTCTTGCCCTTTTTGACTACTGCAAACAGACTAACACGGCTACCCACTGTAAAAAAGAACAGATATTGAAAGCACATGAAGGAATTACCAGACATGTCTGAATACTGAGAATTTTCCCTTTTCTGTTCTCTTATGGTTTCCCCCATACAAGGATAGCATCTCAGTCTGGGATACTCAGATAGTCTGGAGGCTAGTGGATGGGCTAGTGATTGACAGAAATGCTGTCCTAAATTGTAGTGGTATTTACAGGACAGTTGCATTGTAATACAATTAATTAGAATTAATCTTAGTTTTCAAGCACTACAGAATCACAGATGAATGTGAATGTTAATTTTTGCCCACACTTACCACTGTCTATTACCCCTTGAAATGTTGGCAACTAAGGATATCATCTACATGGGACAATGGGAGAAGCTGTGTTCGAATGTATTACTAAGTAGTAAGAAAACAGGTATTTAGTTATTCAGTGGGCAAAGAAGGGCAGTACAGACTTGTAGATCTATTCTTACCTTTTCAGAGGGAAAAAGCTGAAAGTCTCTTTTTAATATTTGGGAAAGTAAAGGGGAAAATAAGGCCATGTTTTATTAGTGAGTAAATTGGTCTGAAGAGAGACAGGGGGATTAACATTTACTGTGGCCTCTGTTGGACGAGAGAATGAGGATAAAAACAGGCATTTTTTAAATTCAGAATAGGGGCCTTGGCTTTTAAAATTTAGGCCCTCACTATACTCAGAAGACAATTTAGTTCTCCAGACAGCAATTAGACATGCTATAGTGTATACTTTAACAAAAAAACTTAGATCTAGCGGCATCATGAGAATCTACCCCAGAACTAGTACGTTATTCTCCCAAAATTATAACCTCAGAACCAGATATCAGAAATGATAGATTGAATATTTTAATGATCATTAAGTACTCAGAAGGTTGTAAATGTATTAGGATAAGTATAAAGGCCCCAGGACCAGCTAATGACACCTCTTGATTGCAGACCCATTGCATATCAATCTTTATTAAAAAAAAAAAAAAGGCATAGACCAGCACAGCTCTTCATAATTTACCACTAAAACCCTTAGTAGTAAGCTCTACTCACAAGGTTATACAAATAGTAAAAAAAAAGTTTTTTGCACTCTTTGCAAACTATAGATACTACCCTTTAAAATTATTGACCAAACAATGTTCTCAGCAGCATCTGACGGAAAACACTGGTAGGTCAATAATTTTAAAGGGTAGTATATATAGTTTGCATATATTTCAAAAGAAATAGTAAAGAGATTATATCTGGTAGCCATCATTAATACGAGCTCTGATATAGAAAATCTGATCTCTTTGCAACAAGATCTGAATGTCTGTGTCAGATGTTATCTGAATTAGGGCTGTACAAAAAGAAATTCAGTACATCCTGGGTTCGGGTTTATTGGGTCTGATTTTTTTCAGTAAACCCGGAATAAGCTGAATATCTATACCAGTAAATATGGCTGATCAGTTCAGCTTATTTCCATGTTTAGAAAAAAAAATTAGGTTGCATTATAATCTATGGGGATTTTTTGAAGCTTCTGTGAGGGCTTTTTTGGAGGTAGAATCACCAAATTTGCAGCGTAGTCACCAAGGTTTGGTGAACCTTGGGACAGGGGATCCAATTTTATGGGCCAACAAAGGGAACGCTCCATCCTCCAGGCATTTGTGAGCTGAGCTGCTCATTGGTTTTCAGGTTCAGAAGTTCAACATTGCTGAGGACTGGTGGAAAGAACCAATTGCCAGGCTGGCACCTCAAAGTCTGGTGATCTCTTCGTATTTGGGACATATAGCATGTTGCTCATGCAAATTAGCTTCTGAATTGAGGAAAACAGCCCAAATGTAAGAAAAATAAGGCACGGAAAACATTTTTTTGGTGGCAAATGACAGCTTGTGAATAGTCCTTTATTATAGTCATCTAAAATCTGATTTTAAGAGATGGTCACGGTGCAGGGAAATGAAGCCTCTATTTGGGGTGATCTTCAGTTTGAGAGCAGGTTTTCGGGAAGAGGGGGAGGTGGTGATATCAGAGCCAGTCGAAGTCTTGACCATGAGGGCTGTTCTGAAGGAGACTGCCCATCCTACCTTGTGGGGAAGTCTCCTTTGGTGTGAGCAGCTATTGAAGCCATTATTTAGTTGGAGGATATATCCCTCTGGATGGGACTTGGTGAGCCCTGTCTTTTGAAAAACCTTTATGCTTGATCCAGATTAATCCACCTAATGGTGATGGTTGGTCAGAGCAAGTTGGGTTCAATTACATGACCCGACCTCAAAGAGCCCCAACTATGGGGCCCTAACAAAACCAATCAAAAGATAGAAAAGGGAGAAAGCACCAAACTGTGCATCTGAGCAAAGGCAAATAGCTGAACCCGAAAAAGCAGCATAATTATTCAGCTTTTTCAGGAATCACCTATTCAGGCAGCTTCCCAGGTCTTGGTATTTGGTAAACCCAAAACCCGAATATTGCCAAAAATGGCTAATTTCAGGTTTATTTTCGGTTTGGGTATATCGATATGTACAACCCTAATCTGAATGATTGCTACCAGCCATACAATCTTTATTTCTTACATTTCAGTACCAATTTTTATACCACTGTAAGTGACTCGTAAAGTTTTAAAACAATCATTATAAAAATACTACAACATAAACCATAAGATCACAGAAATGATAACAGCCAATTATTATAAAATTAAAGCAGCCATTTTAGACCAAATCCAATCAACATTTTTAATGTTATTAAAAGCAAGTTAAATTTTGATGAGGTAATTCAAAAGCCAGGCAAACAGCCATATTTTTGCCTGATGCCACAAGTCAATCAAGAGTAAGTACACCTGGAAAGACCCAAGGGGAAGAATTTAATAGCCATGACCCCACCACCAAGAAGGATTTGCTTCATTAATTTCTAGTAGGGGTGTGCACCAATTTTGGGGGGTATTTTTGGATTCGGTTTAATAGACCCGATTTTTTTGGAAAATCCAAAAAAAGCCAAATCTCCAAACTGATATGGTTTGTTTTTTTCAAATATCTGAATTTGAGGGGGGGGGCTATTAAACCCTATCGGAAATCGTTGTGAGGCTTTGGGTGGTTGGGTCAGGGTCTCCCATTGGGTCAGGGTCCCCCAAAGATCCCCCATTGACATAAAATTGAGCTGTATCTGAGCTGAGAATCACAGAGATAAAATTTTCCCAGCTTAAGGAAACTATTGGGAAATCTTTGTGGGGCTCTGGGGGGTGTTTTTTTTTTGTTGTTTTTTGAGGAAACAATGGAGAATGAATGGGGGCACTCTCTTCGGGGCCCCATAAAACTGGATCCCCATAGCTGCTGGTGACTCTTCTTACACAAACCTCCAAGTTTGGTGAAGATTTGGTCAGGGCGTCCATTTTATGGGTCCCCAAATGGAGAAAAAATGAAGACCCATAAAATTTGACCCCCTCATCCAATTTTTAACCAAACTCGGGTTTTTTTCTGAGAGTCACCCGAAGTGATGCTGAAAATTTGGTGCCTCAACCTCAAAACACAGCCTCCCCAGAGCCCCACAAAGATTCCCCAAGGGTAAAATGAAACTAAAAAATCGGGGGGGGGGAATCAGCCTTTTTCTGATTTTTCTTTTTGGCTCCATTGAAATGGTGCCTCTTTTTTTCAGTTCAGCATATCCAAATGCACATCCCTAATTTCTGGTAACTGAAGAAATGAGCTATGGCTCATGAAAGCTGCCAGAACTTTTGTTAGTCTTTAAGGTGCTACTAGACTCTGGCTCTTTTCTACTACTAAAGATAGACTATCATGGCCACCCATCATGATCTATCCCCTAATTTCTAGTTGTAATGATTTATTTGCATTAATCTGATCCTAACTATGTGTTATAATAAAAATAGTTGTTAAAGTCATATGTGCTTTGTGTCCTCTCTGACACTTTGCATGTGTAGAGCAAAAAAAGTGTGCAGAGCAACATGTGAGTAAACTTGATTTGGGTGGAATGTAATAACTGTTGTACATAGGTAATCATGGGCTCCCCAGTCTTTCGGGCTTCTGGTGATTGATGCACAGAACTGACTTTACACACAAATAATTGTTCTTTGCAGGCAAAGGTTTCTGCAAGGGCTGTCTGCCATGGATGGAAAATGAAAGAATACTAATCTAGTTGGTACAGAATGCCATGGCAAGGCTCCTTACAGGGACCTCGCTGCAGGCACATATTACACAGTTGCTTCACCAGCTGCACTGACTCCAGCTGCAGTATCAGATCAGAGTCAAGGTGTTGGTTATGACCTGTAAAGCCTTATATAGACCTTTGTATCTGCGGGACCACTCTCCTGGTATGTTCCCCAGAGAACTCATTGTTTATCATGTACCAATCTGCTGGTGGTCCCTGCCCCAAAGAGTGTCCGGCTGGCCTCGACCAGGGCAAGTGCTTTCTTGGTCCTGGCCCCTGCCTGGTGGAATAGGCTCTCCAGTGAGATCAGGGCCCTGTGGGACCTTAAAGAGTTCCACAGGACCTGCAAGACTGAGCTATTCCGCCAGGCTTACAGATGAGGCCAGCTATGGTTCTTTTCTCATAAATGCTGGCATTCCTTACTTCCATTCTGACCCCTCCCCCTTTACTACCATTAAGGGGACATATGCACCTGCTTGCCCAATGGTTGCCACATGGTACACTTGGTGGGGCGCCATTGGACACTATTTCCTTCCATTTTTATATTTTTTAGGGCTTTTAAATGGATGTTTTTAAGGGGGTTTATTCTAACTCTATTTTCATCTTATTGTGTAATCCTGGCCTTGGCTGGGGTGGGCGGGATAGAAGATTAATAAAATAAATAAATAATCTATGGTCATGTAACTCTGCTGACTGCATGCACATTGGACAAGTGTTGCACTGCTGAAGATCCGATGGCTCATTTGACACCACATAACACAATGATACTCATGTTAGCATATATATTTCAGTAAGCACCATCATATCTCATATCTGAATGTTCCTATCTGGTGGCCAAATCCAACAGATGTTTACAGATAGCTGCTACTACACAGTCATTCATTGGTACAATCTAGTCAACATCATATTCCTTATTGGCATGTTATGTTCTGTGTCAATTTTTGAATATGGATTTCAGAATACACTAATTGGCTGTCTTAAATCAAATTATCTCAGCAATTGAGAAAGAGGCCCTATAGAGCTGCTGCCAGTCAGAACAGAAGATAGGCAGACGCTGCTCTGACTTGGTGTAAGGTAGCTTCATATATTTTAATTTACTTATGTTTTGGCATCAGTAAAGTAAGTGAGATGTCCCAACTCCCTGGCACAGTAAGCAGCAAGCAAAAGTAAACAATAAGCATAGAGTTGTTTATGATATGCTGTTATCACACACCCATTGATCCCTACCATAAATATATGCTCAAAACCTATTCACTTATGTACTTTAAAAAAAATTAAACAATATTATTTCTATTTGCTTTCAGTGAAAAACACATTTCATGTTGTTACATCCCCCCACCCAATCCAAATTCTCAAGGCCTGCATGCACCATTCAAGGAATCTTCCCTGCTGTATTTCAGATAAATGGGAGAAAAAGTCTCTTCTTGATAAGCCATTAAAAATCTCATTTGCACAGTGGGCAGAGGCATACTTTGGCAACACCCGCAAGCAGGTAATAGACACATAATAATTATAGGTAATCGATGTGTATGAATCAATGGATTAACGTCCAGTGCAGAGTATGAAGTTCTCTTTTTAAATAAAAAAAGTATGCAGGCAGAGGGAAATAAAGTGTGACCTCCTCGCATTTTATCTTGCTGTGCTCAGTGTTTGAAGTATTTTTCTTCCAGCTAGGTTTTGACGGGAGAAGTTGTTTGGGCTGGGAGCAAAATAATGAGAGAAACAGATTAAGCATGGGCAGGGCAATATTTAGCTTTCTTTGTGCTTTGTTTCAGCTTATAAATAAAATGCTGCTCCCCATGCTTTGTTTATATCTTTCCTTGAGTAATGTCAGGCACTGGCCTGGAAGTCATGCCCTGAGCGCAGGTGGCTCTCCAAGGACTCTGGCTTGTGTAGCTTCCCTATTGTTTTGTCTGTTGAGATTGCTGAAAGTGTGATAACTGTAAACTGTAACTGTAAACCTTCATGGGAACCAGGGAATTGTCCTTGCAACCAATGTACTGTTGATTTCTGTTATTATGTGCTGCCCTGTCCCTTTTCCCCCATTGAAGTCCATCAATAGCTTAACATTAGTTTCTGCTCCTCGCTGTATGCTTTCCTTAATAAACCTGCTTCTTAGGATACCTGCCCGGACGTCTGGTTTTTGGGAATTGCTAGGCGAACTCAGAGTTGACAAGTAAGGGGAAGCAGCTGGGGGGTTGTCTCTTAGGGAAATGGTATGACTCCTTTTAAATAAAATTAAAGTAGTCAAGAGCTCCCAGATCTACCCTCAGCACTAATCTCTGACTTCTCATGTGTTCTTGCCACAGGCTGACTGTACCTTAGTGTTACTGGTTACAGTGCACACACATTACGACATCACTGCAAATTATGTTTGTCGGGGGTGAGGCATTTGGCACCATTTGTTATGACATGGGCTAGGTTCAGATTTATTGATACAGCATAAGCCAGTAAAACACTTGTATCATTTATACAAAATGTAAAAAATTATAGCAGCTCAACCAAAAACATTCCTAATTAAAATTTCCAAATAATTTATGATAGACTAAAATTGACCAAATTATGATTTAATCTAATTGAAATTGCCCAACATTAGGCGTCGAACTTTATATGCAATTGCACAAAATTTGTCTACCTGTTTTGCCATCTGGGCATTCCCTTCCCAGAGTAGACTCTTAATTCTCCCTTCAACTGGGCTGACTGATTTGGCTGAGCAGGGGAATGATTAACTTACAACAAGCTTCCTTGAAGAAGAAGCATCTGAGCAAAACATGCTCTATAGACTCCAATTCCCCTGACTTACACCCATTTTGTTATGGGTAGTTTCTTAAATCTGCCTTGTAAAATCACTGAAGGTAAGGTGGAACATCTCGCTAGTGTAAAAGCTCTCCTTTGCTTGTTCAGCTCTATGAATGATAGATACTCTGCTGGCGCTTGAATATATCTATTTCTGACAGGAGCCAAAAAAGCTGGAGAATCTGTAAGCTCTTTCTGATGTTCCATATCAAAAAGCCTTTGTCTAATTGTGTACCTTGCTTGATCTCTATTTAGTTCCAAGAGAGAGTGTGGGGGAGAAGCCAAGGCCTCTAATTCTCTGTTCAGTCTGCTTCCACCACCTAGATTTAAAATTATCATGGGAAAGTAATGGCAGGAGCCCCTCTGTCGCCCCATGCATCTTCAACCAGAGAAAAATAAAAGAGAGGCCAATCCTAGACTCCATCTTTAGCATGCCAGTCTCTAGGTGCACCCACAAATTTGATACACAAGAAGGAACTTGGAGTACTGCCCTGAGGAACTTAGATTGAACTCGCTCCAATGGAAGATAAAGGAGACCCCTATAAAGTCTCATATACCATCTGGTTCATTGTTTTGGCCTGAAACAATTTTAAGGTGGCTGAAACAAAATAGGCTCCCCTTGTGCGAAAGTTTTTAAAATATTTGTGACAATCTCTTGGCAAGGTTTACAACCTGTTTATGATGTTCCGAACAAAGTCCATTTACCTGAAAAGTCACCCCCAGGTATTTAATGGTCTTTACCTGTTTGATTCTTTTCCCATCTATAAACCAGGCTCCTTTCCTTCTAAGTCTGCAAAATGCCATCACCTTGGTTTTCCTGTCATTTATTGTAAGCGATTCACTAATACAATAAACAGGCCAGTGCTCTTTTCATGCCAACCTCGATAGAATCACTACATCATCCACATAAAGGAGGACCGGAATATTTTGATGTGCCAATTTAGAAGGATGGAAGGCAGCTGAATTCAGGCAACAAGCCAAATTATTGATATAGAAGATAAAAAGCATGGGTGCCTGAAGACAACCTTGCCTGACTCCTTTAGATGCTTCAATTGGTTCTGTAAGGTACCCATATCTGTTGTACCATACTCTTATTGCTGTCTGCACATGCAGAGCATGTATAAGAAAAAGGAGCCTCCTGTCTATGGAAGAAGCTTCTAGTTAGCCCATAGCCGGGACCTTGAGATCGAATCAAAAGCTGCCTTAAAGTCTACAAAGGTGGTGTATAGTGAGGTCAAATTCTTAGAGCTATATATTTCTATTAGGTGTTGAAGAATTAGACAATGTGCAATTGTACCTCTACCTTCTCTAAAACCTGCCTGAGCCTGCACAATAACCTTCTCCCGATCTAACCACGCAACTAACTTATCAAGCAGGTGTCTGGCATATAACTTGCTGATAATGCTTAATAAGCTTATCGGCCTGTAATTTGCTGGCTCGTCTCTCCTTTCTTAAAAAATGGAACCATCACAACCATCCCCCAGTCTTTCAGAATGGGGCTGGTAGCATCAAAATATGTAAACAGGGCTGCCAAGAAGGGGGCCCACCAGCCCTCGTGTTCCTTAAGGAATCCAGGGGAGATCCCATTCTCTCCTGGCTCCTTCCCCTTCTTTAAATGTCCTATATGCGAGTGTATTTCTGCAAGGGAGATGACATAGGCTATGACACTGCCTATCTGGATGCCAACCATTTGCCTGTACTTGACTAGATGCTGAACATTACCAGGAAGGGGGACACTGATATTGTATTTGTGTCCTTCCCACTGTGTAGCACTGCCTGCCTCTAAACCAAACAGACTAGCAAGCAAACATGATCCAATGTGCTGATACAGAATCCCATCAAAAGCCCCTACCCCCACCAGTGATGGGTGTAAACAAAACTTTGGAAAGACCAAACTAGCAATACAATCGTCTTTAGCAGCAAAATATGAATGTAATTCTGGTTTTTTTGTAAACATTCTCAACCTTGTCTAGATAGGGTTGTCCCTCTTCTCCACCAATGGGAGGTTTTTGGGGCAGAGCCTGAGGAGGGTGAAGTTTGGAGAGGGGAGGGACTTCAATACCATAGAGCCCAATTGCCAAAGTGGCCAGTTATTTATTGGTTGGAGATCAGTTGTAACAGCAGGAGATCTCCAGCTCTTACCTGGAGGCTGGCAACCCTATGACTAGATCATGTTCAGCTTTCTCTCCTCCCCTTTAACTCTTCAGACATGCATCCTTCAGGACACAACAATTTCCATATTTTTATACCTAATTGCCTTTCAATTCCTGTGACCCTATATTTACCTAAATAAAATCTAAATTGGTTCTGAAGGTTCTAACTCACCAGCACTACCTCCTTGTTCTCTGCTGTCATGTCATGTCTCTTTGGGGCTCCTCAAACCTCAGAACAGGGGCAAAGGGAATAGAAGCAAGGGTTATAGCATCCAGGTCTGTCCTCTTCTTCCCCAGGAGGTTGCTCCTTTAACTAAGGCAAACACCTCCTCTTTTCTCCCTGGCCTGGTATTGGAGCCTAAATGCATCCTCCCAATCCTTCAGTTAGCCCCACCACTATTACCTCACCCTAGGGTTGCCAACCTCCAGGTAATAGCTGGAGATCTCCCACTATTACAACTGATCTCCAGGCGATAGAAATCAGTTCCCCTGGAGAAAATGGCCACTTTGGCAATTGTACTGTATGGCATTGAAGCCCCTCCCTTCTTCAAACCTCACTCTCCTCAGACTCCATCCCCAAAATCTCCAGGTATTTCCCAACTTGGATCTGGCAACCCTACCTCACCCTCAACAGCTGAGCCTCTCCATCATGGCTGGCCCTCTTCCTTGCCTTTCTGGCCTCTTCCCTGTAGGAACTTCTGCTGGGCTGTTGCCTCCTGGCCTCCTTGGTGCTCTGCTGGGGTAGGGTCCTTAGCCTTAGCTATCCCTGCTGGGTCATTGGTGGTAGCAAGGTCTGCTGCAGTAACAGCTGTCCTCTGTTAAAGCTTCTCTTTCTCCTGCTGCCCTTAGGCTGCTGCATCGCCAGGTGATGACCTCACCCCTTGGCAATTGCCACCCTGTAGCTTCTGAGAGCGACATCAAGGCTTGCTTCTAGTCAGGGTGCCTGGGGTGCTCTGAAGCATCCATGCTGCATCTTCCTCCCTGGCTGGGATCTTCACCAGGTGAGTGAGGAGGAGGGAGGGATTCTGCAGTGTTGGACCTGGCGACAGTGGAGTTCTGCTTGGCTATAAGGCCACTGAGCATGGTGTGGAAGACAGAGGAGGGTAGTAAGAAGCTGGGTCAGGTGCTGCCAACCCTGGACTTGTTTTGAAAAACATTCGGTTGTTTTGCCCCTCAACAGTAGCACTTTGAGCTTGCTTGGTCATTATCCAGGCAAAGATCCTTAAACCATACAATTTGCTTTCCCTAATTGGTGAGTGTGTCAGGTTTCCAAGCTAGCCAGGCTGAGGATTTGGGAAGAGGTTTCACCCTGACACTAAGTTTAAATTCCCCCAAATTGGTTGCAGTTCTGGGTGAGTGATCTGAACCCAAGTGACTGAGTCCATATACACATGAAAGGAAGTACATGCAGTAACACCATCAACTCCTCTTTCCTGAATTATAGGATTTAAGATACCATTTGTAGTCAGTTTTCTCTAGAGAAGAAAGCAGTAGAGATTTACAGCCTCTATAACAAAAAAAGAGAGTTTATGTACAAATTGTTGAGAATTATAGCATCACAGAAGCCAGCACTAGAGGCGCCATAGATCCAAGAAATCTCCAGGCATAATCAGTTCTGGGCATATAAAGCAAGAGTATTTTATACAGAGCATAGCCCACCCTAACATTACTCTGTACATATCACAATCCAGTTCTTAATGATTTCTTCACTGCTGAATATTGCTTCAATATAGCTAGCCCTCCATGCATCTGAGGTAACATTTGAATTGATTTCCCATGTGAACTGGTCACAATACATGCAAAATAATCACATCAGCTCCACATCAACTTATGGGGCCAGCTGCATTGACTGAGGCACTGAAACACAAGGGGAGTCAATGTTTCCACTGTCTCATGAAATCCCAGCTACTCAGAAGTGACTTTCTGCATTTACCACATTGAGGTAGTGATGTATGAATCAAGCCCAGCTTGGTATACCCGAACAGCATGAGCTATAGCTATAGTTGGCAGTTGTCATGATTCAAGGGGTATAAAACAGCAATGGACTTCAGTTACAGAAACTTTTATTTTCTAGATTCCAGACCCTTGAGCCAGCTATGGTTAGTTTTGCTTTATTCAACAGTTAGTGACTGAAGCTTCCAATGAAAGTTAGGAAATTTAATAGCACTCTTATTTGGATAACAGGCTGAAGAGACTCATATATGCTATGGTGAAGAGACTCATATATGCTATGGACATCAATACATATTCAGAGTCGACAAAGCTGCAGTGAAAGATAGGGATGTGAACAACAGGACTGAGCTTCTCAGAAAAGAAAGCCCCATGACAGGGGATCAATAGGAAACTTTGTGGTCAAGACACAGAAGGAAAAAGAAGAGTGGCTGAATTGCTAAATTGCAAAGGAAGTGCTAAAGACTGTGTACCAAACCACTGTGGCGGGACCTTGCGGTAATGGAGGGCAATTAGTACAGGATGTACCGGCTTCAAAACGGTCAGTGAGCTTGCAGCTCTTCTTCTGCTTTAGCATTCTATATTTATCACATTTATTTGTATTGCATCTGTATTTATTGTATTTTAAAATGTTGCAAGCAACCTTGAGTTCCCTGTGGGGAGAGAGTGCAGGGAATAAACAAACAAACACACAAATAAAATTAACATACCACACTCTCATTAGTACATTATCTTGATACTTACAGGACAATGATTAGCACATTACGTCTGCAGGACAGTACTCAGCTCAAACCCAACCCCTCCCTGACTCTTCCTACACACTTGACACTGAGAGACACTGTCCTTCAGTGTTACTCCTCTGAAGATGCCTGCCACAGCTGCTGGCGAAACGTCAGGAAAGAAAATTCCTTTTTACAAGAACCAATGAACTCTGACCGTGAAAGCCTTTGACAATATTTTAAACAAATAAAATGCTCAAAGGTAAAACTGAATGCACTTTCTCTATAAGGCTATTCCAAAGCAGGTTTCTGCAGCTATTTTGGGCATTGCATAAGAAAGCTTGAAATGTATTAAGAAGGATCTACAAAGAATTATAATGCCATGTTTTAAACCATCCTGTTATGCTTTTCTTCTGTCCAGTGAATATTCTGCTCCAAATACAGTGGCTTGTATCCTTCTGCTCCACTCAGCAAGGATTGAAATCTTCCTCCAGCTTAGAGAGTCTTCCTCTGATGAAGGAGAAAAGTTCCTTAGGCAAGAGGAAGCCTTCCCATTTTGGTGAGCTTAGTGGTACAATAGAAGCTTATGTCTCCACATGTTGACATATTATTTTAAATGACTGAATTTCTGCAATCTTTTCCCAACACTCACCCATACCAGGTGTGACAGGTGTAAAGGTACTCTGAACTTACAATGTTCAGTCCTATGGTGTATCATACAAGGAAGTACTGAATTGTGATACACTCAAGTACAGAGCCCCTCATTTCACATTTACATTATATTTCTTCAATATTGTTTTTAATGCTAATTTGAATTGGAAAATGAATATCATTCAGATCTAGCCATTATTTCTGGTACCTGGCTGTATGCCCTGCAGAGCCAGCAGAGGGTGGGAAAGTGAAGAGTGAATCAACAGATACTAGTCTAACTATGGGCCAATCTATATAGGCAAACTATGGGCAAAATGAGAAGGGTCCAATCCATGGCTGCTGACACCATTTTAGAGGAGAATTTAAACACTTTAAAATATCCCAAACACACAGTTTCACCACTTTAAAAGACATGTGTGTGGGGAAACAAGGTCACCTAGACCTCCAGGGTCATTTAGTCCAACCCCCTGCACAATGCAGGAAATTCACAAATACCTCCCCCCACATCCCCAATGACCCCTGCTCCATACCCAGAAGATGGGGGGGGGGGAAATCCCCAAGATCCCTGGCCAATTGGCCTGAAGGAAAATTCCTACCTGACCCCAAAGTGGTGATCGGCATTACCCCAAGGCATGTAAGAAAGGGCCACAAAAGCCAAGCACTGACAGAACCCTTCCTGTCCTCCTTCTCATGATCTGCCTAAGGTCACAGAATCAGCATTGCTGTCAGATGGGCATCTAGCCTCTGCTTAAAAACCTCCAAAGGAGAGCCCCCTCCCTGAGGAAGCCTGTTCCACTAAGGAATCACTCTAACTGCCAGGAAGTTCTTTCTAATGTTTAGCCAAAAACCCTTTTGATTTAATTTCTACCCATTGGTTCTGGTCTGACCTTAAGGGCCATTGGAAAACAACTCCATACCATCCTCTATATGACAGCTTATCAAGTACTTGAATATGGTATCATAAACAGGCTAAACATACCCACTCCTTCAACCTTTCCTCATCAGATTTGGTCTCCAGACCCCACACCATTTTTGTTGCCCTCCTCTGAACACATTCCAGTTTTTCCATATGCTTCTTAAACTGTGATGCCCAAAACTGAACACAAGTGTTCTACCTTGCAGTGTGAGCACTATCTCTACTTGTGAAGGCTATCACAGAGGTGAGCAACTACAATAAGCACTTTTAGGGTTGTACAAAAAAAAGAAGTAAATTTGGGGTTCGGGTTTTTGGGGGCCATTTTTTTTGGGAAACCTGGAATAAGCCAAATACCCATACTGGTAAATTTTGGTATTTGGCTTATTTCTGGGTTTACCGAAAAATTCAGGCCCATTATAGTCTATGGGGATTTTTTCAAAGCTCCTGTGGAGGCAGGCAGGGCAGGCAGACCCTCCCGTCCCCTTCCCCAAGCACAATGCAGGCATCCGCAGTAACAAACTTTATTTTCACATTAGTTGGAGAGTGGCAGGTGAGAAGGCAGAGGTGGAGCGGGAGGGTTGGGCATGGCTGGAGTTCCAGGTATCAGACTGGGTGTTGCTGGGGGCCAGGGGGTCGGAGATCCACCACGGTGCATGAAGGTGAAGGTAGTGCTCCCTTGCCAAACTGCTTCCATCCTTGTGACAGCATGTGGGTGGGTGAAGGCGGCTGGGCAGCCATCGAAGAAACCTGCAACGAGACAGACGTGTCTGAGGGGAGACGGGCAGCCGACTCCTGAGCGGCATGCCGGGTGCCCAGGGATATAGTTCCAATGGGATGGTGGTGGTCCCGGCCCGTGGCTGTGGCACGCGTCAGCATCATCATCAGAAGGCTGTCCGTGGAGGCCGGAGGACGGCAGAGGGTGAGGGTGGCGTGATTGGCGTGCAGCATGAGTGAGGGCATCAGCAGTGAGAGAGAGGGAGAATGGCATGGAGGCGGCGGCAAGCCCCCGGGCTGGCCAGAACTGTAGCAGCATCTGAAAAAAGAACACAGAGAGGGATGAGAGGCAATGTCGCCCTGGTATTCCATGAAGGCTCTCTCTTGAGTGAAGCCAGGTGTGAGCCTCGACAATGCCAAAGGTTAGAGTGAAGGGGGAAA
This sequence comes from Euleptes europaea, assembly GCF_029931775.1. Classification (NCBI taxonomy): domain Eukaryota; kingdom Metazoa; phylum Chordata; class Lepidosauria; order Squamata; family Sphaerodactylidae; genus Euleptes; species Euleptes europaea. Next base: position 7,806,633 of record NC_079326.1, on the reverse strand, counting down.
GTATGGCGCTAGGCTTCAGAGGTGGTGCCCCTCACCAGAAGCCCCCCCCCAGAGAGGGCAGCTGGAGGAGCCACAGTGGGAAGCCCACCCCCCGAGAGGGGAGTTGGAGCGAGAACCATGCACAGTCCCCGCAGAGAGGGGAGTTGGAGGGACAACCATGCACAGTCCCAGCAGAGAGGGGAGTTGGAGCGAGAACTATGCACAATCCCCACAGAGAGGGGAGTTGGAGGGAGAAAACTGCAAAGTCCCGACCCCCAGCACAGACCGGCAGCATGCCGGCCCATGTGAGGCTTACCTGTCAAGTGAGCGCTGGCTGCAAAGTGCCACTTATGAGGGGAATTCCCGCCTCCGAAGCCCCTCTTCCAGAGGGGTGCTGCCACTTCCTGCCCTGGGCCCATCGGCCAGCCTCAAGGCAGGTTCCAGAGGCACGAGGCTGAGATGGGCGGTGCTTGTGCACAGCAGAGATGAGGGTCCGGAGCGTTTGCGTTTGGCATTCCCGGGCCAAAAGGGCCTTAGGAGGCCTCCTAGCCATGGGAACGGCCCCGGGCATGCCCCTGCAGTGACCGCTGGCCACTTCTGTGCCACTCAGGCGCTGGCACGGCCCTTGCGCTGGCAAGGCCGTGCCGTCCCCCTCCACCAACTACTGCTGCTGGAGTAACTGGCCTTACGCCGGCGCCCAGTCCTATTGCCCCTCGGGCCTCCTAAGCACTTTCGCCACCCAAGCTCAGGAATGGGCTGTCATATTCCTGTTGCTCAGTGTGGGTCTTGGCAAGTATTGAAGAGTGAGCAGCACAATCCTGAATTACAATAAAGTGCACAAAATACACTAAACTGATGCTACCTGTGTTTTTCTTGTTAAACCCAGTGTGAGGATCACAGAATTTGAGAGGAGAAAGATCAACTGAAGTAATTTAATTCCCGATGAGAGGCAAAATCTTACAGGAACTTAGTCAAGATCTTGTTTCATATTACAGAAGAGTTAAAAGAAAATGAATTTAATTTTCCTAGTAATAATAGCTAGCAGGCAGATTTTTTTCTTGCCTTGTGTCACATACTTGACATTTTATGACTACACATGACCTCAGTCAGCTGAACATAATCCCACATAAATCCTTCCTTGCAGATCAGTATTTTCTTAGATGGACTATGAAGTGCAATTATCTTTTCAGAAAAGGCCTTCATTTTGATTAACTCTCCTTCAGAGAGTTTCTTATGCTGCCATTTTGAGACTTCAGTACAAATCTGAAAGTGGGGGGAGTAATACCTACAAAAAGAGGATGCAGCATGATGGGGTTTTATTAAGGTTGCCAACTGAATGTCTTTTTGGGGGGACCTCATGCAGTGAAGGGCAACCTCATGATGCTACTCCTGGTTTGTAAGCAGAAAGGACATCCTGATGCTTTAAAAAAATCACTCACCTCTGGGGTTTTTTGTTTTGTTTTATTTTTTTAACTAAAGAGATATGTGAATTTTTAGAGCATTATGACATCATTTCTGGGTACAAAGAGAAAGCAATGTCATAATACTGTATGTTATTGCATGACATTGCTCCTGGTCCTCACCCCTTGCTCCCACTGGAGCAAAGATGCTTCATAGGGACTGAAACCCAAGAGTGGGATCATGCACCACTGTCCATGGGAGAATGGCAATCTTAGGTTATATGTTTCTACCCTTAGTTCAGTTGAGGTACCTTTATTGGCATAACAACATTTGGCAGAATACAGTAAAACACATAGAAAGCTATTATAAGGCAGAACGGATTGCAATCATACCAACAAGAAAGTTAGCCACGGTTTCTATAATATTAGGGTCCTGATTATTAAGAAGAGTGAGAACCATTAACTAATTAGGAAATTCTTTGATCTGAGTTAAGATAGAATTTAAGAATTTTAAACATAACATTTGATAAAAGGGGCACTGGGGAAAACCATGTTGGATAGTTTCAACCTCTTCGTTTGAACAAGGGCAAAATCTATCAGAAAGGGGAACACCAAGATAATGACCAGTTAATAAAGCTGATGGTAGTACATTAAATCTGGCTAAGGAGAAAGCCCTGCGTAAAGCTGGGATATACAGTTGATGTAAGTACAGGGCAATTTCACCAGACATAGGAAAAATTCCATGATAAAGAGGTGAACAAGTCTTAGTGGCAGCCTGATATAATAAGTGCATCTCAGATCGAAGTAAATTAGCTCTTATAGTTGAAAAGGCCTCAGAATCAGAAGCCAAAAGAAGAGAGTCTATTGTAATATCTAAGGACCTAATTTTAGATTCTATAAAGGAAACCCAATTCAAGTCATTAGAATCTAAAAGACATTGAAAGAGATAACTAGAGGGATCTAAATGGAACAGGAGGCGAAGCCAGTATTTAATGGTAATAAGCCATATTTTAGTTATCATCAGGTTTTGACCACTTTCTAAACAGAGAGCAGCATAGGGCACACATGTAGGTATACCAAAGATTTTTCCTCGGTAAGCATGATTGAGGCTGTTCTAAAGACTTATCGGCTGCCTGAATCTAAATAGGGGCGCCATAAAATAGTTGGGACCCTACTTTGGCATTGAAGACTTTTAGAGCTGCCGGGATGTATTGATTTCCTCTTCCAGAAAAATAAAATTTAGAGATTGCTGTTATATTTACTTTGACGGTATTGATGACTTTTTTCCGATAGTGGGTCCAGGAAGCATTATGCTGAAAATGAACCCCAAGGTTTTTTTTTTTTTACCTGTTCTAGAGAGTGACCCTTGATTTTCCAGTCAAAAACTTCCAAGACTTGGAAAAGACCATTATTTTGGATTTGTCATAATTTAACTCTAAATGGTTAGTCACACAGTAATCCCGACAACGTTGTAATAAGCGTTTCAACCCCACACGGGAAAAAGATAAAAGAACCACACCATTGGCATAGAATAATAAAGGAATATGTACAGATCCTAGTTTACGGCTATGGCCGTCAATTAAGGATAAATAAGGGGCAAAATCATTTAGAAAAAGATTAAAAAAAAGGAGATCTGCCCTTAGTTGTGATTTCTCCTACATGTTCTAGCTACCCCTGCACAACCAGCAGTTCTTCGAATTTGGCAAGGCGATACATGCAGAAAGGACTGAGAGTGAGCAGAAATGAAAAATATGCAACAATTGAGGACATAATGGTAACTAAATTTTAAAACTTTAAAAACAATATAATTAAATATTAACTTTCAAAATACAGACATTTTACATTGAGTTTTGAAATATTTCTAAATCGAGTAGTTTTTTTCGTAAGTAGTCAAGTTTAGTGAAAAATCGAATATTTTAGGGACAAATCCAAATTTTGAAAGCTGTCTTTGATTTGAATAGCCTCATTTTAATTTTGTTTTCTCTTGTGACATATGAACAATACATTTTTATGTTTGCACCCATTACTCTTTCCTAATGCCATTTCCCCTCCACTGAAATCAACATACATTTCAGATTATTTTAGTGCTGGTGTATATTAATGTCATATAAATGTCCTCTCACTAAACAAACAAACAAAAACCAGTGAGAATAATCTTATCAACTTGAGTTCCTTTTTCATATCATTCCATTATAACTTTCATTCTTAGGAAACTGTCAGAGTTACCTCTAGCTAGCACTGGGACCAACTGATTTCATTTAGAAGAAGAAGAAGAGTTGGTTTTTATATGCCAACTTTCTCTACCATTTAAGGGAGACTCAAACTGGCTTATAATCACCTTCCCTTTCCCTCCTCACAACAGACACCCTGTGAGGTAGGTGGGGCTGAGAGAGCTCTTAATAGAACTGTAACTTGCCCAAGGTCACCCAGCTGGCTTCATGTGTAGGAGTGGGGAAATCAATCCAGTTCACTGGATTAGCCTCCACCGCTCACGTGCAGGAGTGGGGAATCAAACCCAGTTCTCCAGATCAGAGTCTACCGCTCCAAACCACAGCTCTTAATCACTACACCACGCTGGCTCTGAATTCACTGACTAGAAATGCAATCCTATGAAAAGTTACACCAGCCTAACACTATTGATTTCAATAGCCTTAGACTGGAGTGACTCTGCATAGGATTGCACTATAAATGAAGTTACTGATTGGCCTGCAACCCTAACCAGAGCTTGAGTGAGTTTCATGTAATCTTAACCTTTTTAAAAAGCATTGTGTCTAGTTTTTGCTGTCTGTAAACATGAAGGAAGTTACTGAATAGATTTTCTAAATTGCTCTTATGCCCACAAAGTACAGAAATCTGGAGCTATTGATTCAAATCATACCACCTGCAGGTTTAAAACTAGGCCCATGGTTAAATATTTCCTTCTATTAGCTGAAGAATATATATGAGTACATCATGTTGACAAGACACATGGCAAACACATGGCAAGATAGTGGAGAGCAGTAGTTTGGGGGTTCGGCAAAGGCTGGGTTCAATGCTAAAACTAGGGCCACCCACTGTGAGCGTGCAGAATTACTCAAGAATTCAAAGGTCCCACACAAAATAAAATCTTTTGCTCATTAGAATATAATACACATACACAATCCATTCAGAATATAATATGCAGACACTGGCATATTGTTCAGTCCATTCCGGGTTGTGAATCTATGCCAACCTTTGAACTACGTAGAACTAAATCCTTTAACGATATATTAGTTCATTCTGACTTCAGATCTAGGTGTATACCATCTTTTGTAACTAATGATTCTTCTGAGCCTGTGGGACACCACAGATGTGGCTCTTGTTCTGTATGCAGTCTCTGCTTACCTGTCAGAGATATGAGTTCCTTGAAGACAGGTTTCAAATTTCAATTAAGACAATTTTCAAATTGTGGCACTAGTAATGTCATTTATTGCATTGTATGTCAATGTGGGCTTTTGTACATAGGGTGCACAGTGAGAATGATTAGGCTTAGGATTGGGGAACAACGTTCTAGAATTAATGCTGGAATAATGGAGGCCCCTTTAGTGTCCCATTTTATAGAGAAAGGGCATAAAGCTGATGAACTCAGATTTTTTGTCCTCTGGACATATAGACATCATCCTTACAATATGTGCAATATACAAACTATTCTTCATAGACAAGAGACTCGGTTCATATACTTACTGAAAACTTTACATCCTGGAGGACTAAACACAGAGCTAGATCTTTCTTGCTTTTTATAAACAAATCTATTTTTGCAATTTGCTTCCATTATGATCCATGCAGTTCCACTCATTGCTCTTATTCTTCTGTATGTTGATTTGTTAAAATTTTAAGATGTATAAATATGGCTGCTATAACTTGTTCAATAATTGTTAAGAAATTGTTAAAAATAGTTAAAAATAGTTTAGGTATGTTAAAATATAGTTTAGGCGTATAATATGTTATTAATGTTAAAATATATACATGCCCTAATCAATGGGATGGTCCTTTAAATTTAACTTTGCTGACTCACTAATTAGTCACACATTTGTTTCCTATAAAAAGAATAGCACACATAGTTAGAGCAGGCCACGTCAAAGAAGGAATCACTTCCTCTGAGTAAAGACCTATTAAATCATTGGTATGTATTGGGACAATGAATACAAATAAGTTAGTATTTAAGAACAACATAGCTGATAGTTTATTTATTCATTAATTGTTTTCATACAGGCTGATGAAGCTATACAGATAGCAAAAACGCAATATTATTCCGGAAAAAGCGTTCCTTTGCTTCCCCCTTGGGGTTTCCGGGATCCTCCTGGAGCCCTCCCAGGGCTCCCGGTGACGCCGGGACTGTCATTCTTCCACGCTAGCAGGCTGCCTTCGGATAAGTTGCTGCTTCCCCCAGGTGTTTTACCTTCATTGTAAGGTTTTTTCTCTCCCTCTTTAGCTCTTGCAAGTCGGCATTGCTGACTGTCATTAATTTTTAGTTCCATCGCCAGCCGTATTATCTGCCAGCTATAGTACTCACTGCCATTCTCCCGCTGGAGTTTTCCGCACCCTAGCGCTGATGTCATCATTTACTTCCATCTCGCTGCTCTACAGCAGGCGAAACAGAGTGCGCATCCACAGCGTACACAGAGCACTCATATTCTACTCTGATTCAGCATAACCAGTAGGTGTTGCTTCACAGTTCTACAACCATTTTTCTTCTTTTTTTGAGACCTGCCTATCTACCGCTTCTATACTGCAATGGGTTTCAGCATGCCCGCCACAGAGAGGACTCGTTACTTTAAGCTCCATATATGTTAGATCCGAAGGGGAGCACTTCCCTTCCCCATTCCTTTTCTTTCAACGGTTAACACCCTGTGGTTTGTGCTTGTGTGTATGCATTGGTACTAACTTGCTTTGGCTGTTATTGCTGGTTCATATAATTTCTAGGGAGATTCCTGTCTGGGTCGCAGAAGTATTCATCACAGCTGTTCTTATTGAGAATTTAAGGTTGTTCATGCACTGTGGCTTTGTATTGTAATAATATTTTATTAAGGTTTTTCATGCACTGTGGCTTTGTATTGTAATAATATTGTATTGACATAGGAATATTTATTACCATTGAAATTTATGTACACAAAAGTTTATATTGTTACTAAACAATACAATTTGAAATAAGTATAAGTTTCCTTGTATTTGTAGTTTTTGTGAGCATTAGAGCCTTGTGCTGTATATTGGGTTGAATCTCCAGGTGGTGGCTGGAGATCTCCTGGTATTACAACTGGTCTCCAAGTAACAGAGATCAGTTCCATTGGAGAAAATGGCTGCTTTGGACGGTGGACTCTAAATCATTTTACCCCACTGAGGTTCGTTTCCACCTTAAACCCTGCCCTCCCCAGCCTCTACCTCCAAAACTTCACATAGTTCACAACCCAGAGCTGGCACCCCTGTATGAAATGTAATGGAAAAGCTTTGTGTCCACCTCCCCCCGACCAACACATATATTCTGTTTTATCCATTTGGTTTCTACAGTCATGGAGAGCAAGATCTTTCAGCAATGATTTTCAGAAGATTCCACTGACTAGTTTAATTTAGGGCTATGCATTTGGATACCATAGGAAACTGGTATTCATTTGCAGCTAGAATTTATTTTTGAGCTTTGCATTGCAGAAACAGGGAGAGGAGTGAGGGGAGTCTCCAGCACAACCAATAAGTCATATTAATGCCTAATGTCATATTAAAGTGGAGTTTAATTCCAGTTTAGCATGAGCCCTGAAGCTTGGTGAAGATTGGGTCAGGGGATCCGATTATATGGGGTCCAGAAGGGGTTGACCCCCCTCCTCCATGTAAACTGTCGCAGGCAACCATATGTGAACAGGATTTTGATATGAAAACATGTCCCATTAGGCTTCATAAGGATAGAAATGTGTTAAAACGTATTACAAAGATGTTATGTCCCTTCATAGACTGGAACACCTTTGACTGTATAAGCTCAAGGCTTACTTGCTATGCTGTAGAAGCAAACTCAGATTCTGCTGCTATAGTCATTTACTACAGCTGTCACAGATAAAGGTCACAGCTGCAGGTGTGCTTATCTGATTAAGTAAAACATACTGCTTGACAAGGAATGATAGACACTGTCATATCTACTAACTACTGCAGACGGCATTCAAGTGCATAGTACTGCTTATAAGGCCTATTGATTAACTACTGGCTAAGTTACTGTTTATTTATAGAATGCTTTAGCTAAGGGATTCTAGAACCAAAGTTGACTGGACCTATTCCAGCACATCTACAAGATAAAGGCTCTGAAAAGGTATAAATAGAGACCTTTCTCTGACTACAGGTTAGAGAGGTTCCTGATGGTCTAAACCTATTGACCTATGGACTTCCTCCATCTACCAAAGATGTAAAACCTTGGCAGCCTAATTCTTGGTGAATTAGGAACCTGATTCTTGCGTGAATTAGGAACAATCATTTGTACTTGTCTCTATTTCTGGAGAACTCTCACAGAGAGAGGTATTATGCCACACAGTCTGTCTCTCTGAAGACTGATTGTCTGTAATAACTGTCTGTACAATGCTTCATCCTGAATATGTGATGAAGGCCCTTATACTCTAAGGATTATAAGGGTATGGATCTTACCATATTTGAATATGGTGACATTGAGAGCTCATTTGTTCTAACAAGACTAATGTCTTCTCATAAGGTTTATGCTTTATATACAGACTTCCTAGTTCTGACAGACAAGATGTAAATGCAGCTTCTCTAAGAAGCCAGAGCATATTCCACGGGTTTCTCTACACAAGGCGGAAGCACTGAATATACTCTGCAGTCAGTTCTAAGGTCTGAGGTCTCACACAGAACTGTCTGACATACACATGCATACATAAACATGCATTACAGCCAACAATGGCTAACACATAGAATTACTCCAATTGGAATACATATAATTGGAATACATGGATGGAGATCCATGGAGCCTTAAGCTCTTAAACTGAACTATACTCAGTACTCTCTAAGATTGGCACTGCCAGAGAGATTGTAGAATAGAGTTTATACTCTACACATAATGTTAAGCTTTACACATAGCTTCAAATACTGATTAATTACAGTATAGCCAAACCATCAAGGTGGCTCTTAGCTATACAGCAATGCTTACAACAAAGCATACTCAAAGATGGCTTTCACATAGCCTTTTCTATTTTGAACATGGGCTTCAGACCCATAAACCTCAAACATATAGAGACTCTATGGTCTCATGCCTTCAGTCACAAACAGACTGCTAGAAGAGCTATAGTATCAGCTCTAACATGAAACTATGGAACCAAAGAGATCTCTCCTACCTTTACAACTACTAAAGGCATTGAACTAACAGAGTAATACTTAGAGAATACCTGAAGGAAATCTAACTATTCTAAGTGAACTTATAGAATCCTTACAGAAACTCTGCAATGACATGACTGGGTAAAGTATGTCTTATATTTAAATAATTTGAATTAGAATACTTATTAAATGCACTAACCATTATTTTACAAGATTTCTGTAAACTGTATTATTTCCTGAATGAAATATATACTCGGGAAACTCATATAGAGTCATAGAGATTGTTGATATTGCCAATATTGCTTGCATACATAAAATGGCATTATTGTTCCTATTGAACTAATATAGTTTTTATTTCTGTAACCATTTACATGCATATACTTTATGTAAAATAAATAGTATTTTTATTCATATATTCTTTTCATATTTTTACTGGAACATTTCAAGAGAAAGTCTATATCGCAAGAGGTGGAAAGTGTTGATCCCTGCTTAGTGGGTAGCAGGCTGAATAAGATAAAATATCCCTTTTCAGGAAGGGGTCAATTCTAAGAGCTTGGTTACCTTAATGGCACGGACCGCGACAAAACTTTACCATACATCTCTATGGACGAGAGGGGTGACCCTTCCAGAAACCCTGTCCCAATCTTCACCAAACTTTGGGGTTCATGCAAGGAGAATCCCTTGAAGCTATGCTGCAAATTTGGTGACTCTACCTCGAAAAATGTCCCCCGGGGATTTAAAATTACTTACTTTTCACAGTCTGTAATGGCCGCATCCATACTCAAGAGTCATGGGAAAACTCAGTTTCCCCTGAATGTTTGCAGTGGCCCTGCACAATTGCAAGCATTCGTGGGGAACTAAGTTTTCCCACGATTTTTGGGTGAGGAAGCAGGTGGCTATTATAGACTGTGAAAAATAAGAAAGTTTAAAATTCTCCAGTGGGGCATTTTTTGGAGGTAGAGTTCCCAATTTTTTGGGTAACTTCAAGGGACTCTCCTTGCATGAACTCCAAAGTTTGGTAAAGTTTGGGTCAGGGGGTCCAATTTTATGGGGTCCGGAAGGGGTCGATCCCGTCCCCCATAGAGAACCATTGTAAACTTTACCATATTTCTCTATGGAGGAGGGGGTGACCCCTTCCGGACCCCATAAAATTGGACCCCAACCCAATCTTCCCCAAACTTCAGGGTTCATGCAAGGAGAGTTTCTTGGAGCTACCCTGAAAATTTGGGAACTCTACCTCCAAAAATGCCCCCACAGGAACTTTGAAAAAAATCCCCATAAACTATAAATGGACCCATTTTTTTGTAAACCCATAAATACAGCCGAAATACTCCTTTGCCAGTATGGGTATTCTGCTTTTTCTGGATTTACTGAAAAAAATCAGGCCCAATAAACCCAAATCCAAAATTTACCCCAAAAACATTTTTTTGCACAACCCTACATGAGTCAGCCACACATAGGTTCTCCCAATCTGCTTAGGTCTCCTTCGGGTTACAATTTATTAGTAAAAAAATCCCAAGAGGGTGACTTTCCTGGCTGAGCCTGACAGCGTCCTCATGCAAGAACAGTCTTTCTGTTTTAGCACAATGAATTTCTTACTCCTCATAATATGCATAGGTTAAAAACAACAACTTGGATTTTAGACAGCATAGTGGAGTAGAATAGATTGATTCCCTTGAAGTCAAATCGCTGACTGTAAACTGTGCTGTTTTCAGATTGGGTAGCTTTTATCTAGTTGAGGTGGAACATGGGTGAAATAAAGAAGCAGAGGCTTCTATGCCTTGACATTGCTCATGCAAACACTGTGATTAATGCCAGGGCAACAGAAAAAGGATTAATTTTAGGGCAGAAACTTATATCTTCCACAGCAAAAGAAAATTGGAAGCAAATATTGTGCTGTGGTCTCTTCATGCAAAAACAATGATGCCTGATAAGAGACAGAACCTGTTTTTGCAAACAATTGCATACCTTTGATTTGTCATGTTCCAGCTTGGACAATCCAATTTTTCAGAGCTTTGGGTTGGGAAAATTCCACCCTCAAATTTTGAGATTTTAAATGAACAGCTCTGTTTAAGTTTTTCTTCCTTTTTTGCATCTTGCATGTCTATGATGACAGCTAAATATGAATCCAGTGTAGGCATTATACAAAATGTTCTGCCAAAGCAGAATATATGCCTCAATATTTTATTACTGAACTCCAGTTTTAGTCACACAACTTTGTAAATACTGAAGCATTCAAAGAAATTGGCTTAAAATGTATTTTAAAATATTCTTTTAAATTAATTTGTTGATTTTTTTCTCTCTGAAATATTCTTGAATTATAAATTCAAATGCTTTTGCTATTGGCTACTTTTTTCTCCCGGCCATTGACTTTGGAGAAGGCAGCAGATCAGCAATCAGAATTTCTAGGGATGAAAATGTTATGTGCCTTCTTCCAGAGTGCTGCTAATGTTTTTAATAGATCCTTGTGAAACAACTGCTAGCATGGAAGGGTAGCAAGAAAGCCACAAACAGATTTTGTTTGTGTGGGTGGAGAGAAAGGACTGTGCGGCTCTTTCTGTATACTTTTCCAGCCATTTGCTTAGAGACAATTTATTCCTGAATTCTATGTATATGGGAAGGCAGGGAATTTAGGGCCAAACTAGATGTTACATTTTTTTGTGAGCCCCTGCCTCCCCCACATGCCATTATCAGCTCACTGCTAGATGTACATTTGTTGCATTACATAACTCAACTTCCTAGTGATCAATCAACCTTTATTAAAAACAGTCATAGACCAGACTAGTCCTTCACAATTTTCCACCAGAAACTCTTAGTCTTACACTCTAACCACAGGTTTACACAAATTATAAATTAGTTATTTGCACAATTATTATAAAATAGTTATACTACATGTTAGAATTGTTGGCATACTGGCGTTCTCAACTGCGTCTGACGGATTCTACAGGCAGCTGCACAGAACTTTGCCATTCCTGCTGTAACCTGTGAGTTTTAGTCTAAGAGCAGCATTTTAGTATACCCCGGACCTGAATGGTTGGGATGCCTGCTAAGCCAGGGGGAAATAAACTTAAAATGAACCTCTTGGTGTAATGGACAGTGCAGCTGAATGTGCTCCATTGTTTCGATCTCCCTTAAAACACAGGGTCATATCCTATCCACCAAGGGAAACTTTCTGTATCTCCCGTCCAAAACCACCAAAGGAAGAGCTTGGCATCTAGCAAGGGTAAAAACTTCTTAGTGAAAATATGCCTAATCCTCATAAAATGACACTGTTAAAATATAGCTTTCTAATCCCATCTGCCCATTGAAATCAATGAATTCAGACTGTTCCTATGGAGTATTCTAGTTTTGTTTCATCTTGCCCACCCTCTTTTGTGGATTTTATTAGAGATTTTAATGATAAATGATTATGTACTATGATGTTATTGTTTTAAATTGAACTATAATTGTTTTATGCTGGATGTGGGCCTCCCTGAGCCCAACCTTAGTTGGGGAGGAGTGGGATAAAAATATAATAAATAAAATAAAGAAATAAATGTCAATCCATAACCTGGCATCCTTGAAGGTTTTTGGGGGTGGGGAAAGGAGCACTGGTGTCATACCAGCCCACAATGTCACTTCCAGTGAAAACCAGAAGTGACTTCATGATGCTAGGAAGTGATGCTCTAGGATTTGCAAAACTCTATGGCTTAACAAATCCTAGAGTGATGCCCCGACATCATAAAAGAAGAAGAAGAAGAATATTAATGTTTAACTCCGTGTATTTTAAAACTTTCCAGTGAGCCAGATCATTGGTCAGAGCACTAGCAAGTCCAAGAACTGGAGCAACAGTTGACAAACAGTGAAATGATAGATTTACAGTGTAATCCTAAGCAGAGTTACACCCTGCCATTGAAGTAAATTGGTTTACAAGGGTGTAACTCTGTTTAAGATTGCACTGTTGGTTAGGTGCTAGCTGGGTTTGCAGTTAACAAGAGTTAACAAGAATCTGAAGTTGGGCTAGCATAGTCTCTACAATTTAAAATGTCCTTTACCAATCAATAATGACTTGTTCATTTGTCAGTTACTCCTTAGGGAAGGAACACCTGATAGTTTTTTGAACAGTTAAACCACATTTGAAAACAGGAAATGAAGCAATATGTGGAAGGCTTTGAACTCTTATGAACACTTATGGATATATGAAATAATGTGTCTTGAATGTTAAGAGAGGTAGAGGGTAGGAATGAGTGTAAAGTGGCTGAATTAGGCAAGGTAGAGTTTACAGGTTATTTCCTGGCTTTTAGCAGCTTCCTTACAGACAAGCATTCAAGACATGGGGCTTTTCCCATCACTGTATCTCCATGCCAGGAAAATCTACAGCTGTAGAATTCCTGCCTGTCAAAGGCATGGATCTTCTGCCAGACATAAAGACAGTGACTGTAAAGCAGTGACAGAGCACAAGACAGTGGGAAGAAAACAAGAAGGGAGACAAGGAGTATGAGACTGTGCAGAGTTGCACCAGTCTAATCTAGGAATGTCATGCCTCCTGGCAATTCTATGCATTGCCCACTGGGCCTCAAAAGCCAGCAGGAGAAAAAATAGGGCAGGTATGCTGACATTAAACCAACATGTTCCAGTGAAAACCAGAAGTGATGTCATGAGAGCCAGTGTGGTGTAGTGATTAAGAGCGGTGGTTTGGAGCGGTGGACTCTGATCTGGAGAACCAGGTTGGATTCCCCACTCCTCCACATGAGTGTGTTTTTCTCCCAAGTTATCATCACTAGACATGCTGAGAACTTAATAATGAATATGATTGCAAGGTAAGCGCACTTTGTTTGACCACCACACCCTCCACACAAGTCAAGCCCTGGAACAGTTTGTTCAGCAGCATGAGCATGTCACTGAAAGGGGAAGGGGGGCTATGTCCTTACTTGGGGTATCAGGAGATAAGGATGGACCTGCAGAATCATGGCTGCAGCACTATGAAGATGCACAGCTACTGTGTGGCTAGTGGAACTCAATGCTGGCAAATGACATCCTTCCCCTGTGCTCTCGCAGGGCTCCACTGCCTACTCAGCCAGTTGTACTTCTGAGTGGTGCTGCAGCTGTGACCCTGGCAGTTCCATTGCTGTATCCTGACACCCACCAGCTTCCTCTCTCTTCTGTGATGCTTAGTGTTGGGGTGGGATACTGCTGCATGTGTCCCATTCTTATTGGAGCTTTGTGGTTGTGCAGTAGTCTGTGCTACTTAAGGTGATTTGCAGTGTGCTGCTCTGTTGTAAGCAGATAGAGCAGGTGACAGCAGTTTCTTCCTTCTTTTCCATGGCTCAAATATTTTCCTTCTCTCTTTCCACCATCTTAAGAAAAGAAGTAACCATGTATATCAGCCAAGAAACATATGCCCCAAGTAGCCAGCAGACATCACTTTCTCTGTCACCAATGAAGGTCACAAGCACTTGCCTTACTGTCTCTAATTATCTGCCAGAAGGTGCAAACAACAGCACAAGAAGTTTTTCCAGGTAGAAAATAATTCATGGATTGAGGCTGGAATGTTAAGCATTGCTACAGCCCTGAACATAAAGAACATATAGAAGAGTTTGTAGAATTTTACTATTTAAAGTTCATAAGTACAGCCATTTAGAGGCTTGTCTTTCATTTAAAAGTGGACAAGCCTAAACATTCTCTTGCCAAGGACTTGTGTTATTGTTATTGCTGCACTCTCTGTCCTTGAATGATTCCACTTTCAGAAATACTTTTTCCTTTGACCTTTTCACACTCTCAGGAATATATTTTGCTTATGACCTTCTCCTTGTACTCTGGGTGGTACCCGGTGGTATTTTTGCTAACTGTAACCTAATATGAAAGAACGGTCTTAGAAAGTTAAGGAAAGATTCGTTTTTATCGTGTTCTCCAGCGAATGAGAATGCTGGTAAAATCAAACATCCAGAAAAACTGCTACCACAGGGAACATACAGTTCCTGCCCAGTTGTGCGCAAATTCAGAGTATATCTCTCAAGATCAGATAAAGCCATAAAACTAAATCCTGCCAAGGGCAGCAAGATACTGATCTTGAAGGATATAAAAGAAGGAGCTTTCTAGCCAAGAGTTAGAGTTCCTAATAGGTTAGAGTTCCTAACAGGCCTAAATGGATCTCTCCATCCCTTAGTGGGATGTAAGATCTCAGACTTTGATCCTTGCTTGGATTGAGGCTCTTAGAGCTTTCCAGTCCTCATGGACTGGAGGAGTTTAGATCTTTCCAAGTCTTTGCGTAGACATGGAAGTTCTAAGAGCTCCCTGGCTCCCTTCTTACAGATCTCTCCATCCTTTGTATGGAGACACTGAAATCTCCTTAAAGACTAGCAAGGATTAACAGTTTTCACTAAGATCTATCCAGCCCTTATTGACATGGAAGTTCTTAAGACTTCCCTTAGACTAAGGTCTTACACAGAACTCTTTAATCTAAGCATGGATTAAAGGTTCATGGAACTTTCTAGTTCTTGCCTGAACTAGGAGTTCACAGATCTCTCTGATCTTAGCATAGATCAGAGGCCTCTCAAACAAATGGAGGGGCTCATAGACTCTGTTCTCTCATGGGCTGAGAACACTCAGAGATTTCTCTATAGTCTCATTAACCTGGTCCTGGCATGGACTGAAAATATGCTCTATAGGCTCAGGGACTCAGTCCTGACACAGACTGAGAGTTTTCAGAGATTTCTCTAGCCTTTACATATACTAAAGATATTCAGAGACTAAAATAACAGATAGAGGACCTTAAAGGTCTATTCATCCTTAACATGGATTGGGAACTTTCAGATCTCTCTAGTCCTGATAGACTGGGGAGGTTCACAGATTCATGATTGGGTAAAGTATGCCTACTTATTTTATGATATTCTAGATACTTTGAATTAAGATACTTTTAACTAAATCAGATCTTATTCATTGAACTAACCATTTTTACAAGATTTCTGTAACTTATATTTTCTGAATGAAATATTATTACTGAGTTAATGTTTGAAACTCTCATATAGAGATATAGAGATTGTTTAAAATTGCTTGCAAACATGAACATGTTTAAGACTCCTAATGTCTGCACTTTGTAACATTTTTAAGACTTTGAAGCCATCTACATGCATACATACTATATGATATTAAGACAGTACACATATATATATATATATATATATACATATTTTACATATATTTTTGAGGCAATTCAATAAAAAGCTTACTCCGGTAAGAAAGCAGTTGAGTCCTGCTTATTAGGTGTCTAACTGAATAAGATAACATACTTCTTCTCAGGAAGGGGTCGATTCTAAGAGCATAGGCACTGAAACGCACTGACCCGCTTCAGCATGTGCACTCTACTACTCTCCCATTGAAGACAATAACCTGAAACTACTTGACCCTCCTTTTTTGGTATTGATATGAGACATACAATTAAAATGTAATGTTTCACAAGATAAGCTACAATTATTTTCTCCCTTCCTAGTGACAACATAAATTACTTTGCTTATTTTATGCCTATTGATATGCTTATTCACAGACTATTAAAATTACTAATTTATATGAAACAAAAATATAATGGTCATTTAGTTCAAGGTGTTTGTAATTACTTTTCTGTTATCCTCAACTACCATGTAGCCTACATACTCATTGGCCATTTTTACATGAATTCCTTTAGTTAAGGAATGTAATCTTTAATTGTGGGTGAAAGCTTCTGAACTAAAGTGTATAACTTATTATTCAACTTTCATGTTTTCAATATTAACCATTCATTGACACAAAAATTCACATAAGCCCTATTCCTTCTATCCTCAAGGAATAGAAGTTTTGGTTGATCATAAGGAAATCACAGATTCTCAATTGATTTTTGAAGCCCCATGTAGAAATAGGCAGCTCTGCCTATTGAAGAAAGGTGGCTGTAGAGCCCATTCCTGAAGGGGGACAGAGCTCTTTAGCACCTGATGTGACCCCATGCCAGCGTAGGTGCCACTTGGAATAAAGTGACACCTATGCCAGTGTGGGATCAAATAGGCCAGCATCTGGGAGCCGTGGAGCTCCACCAACCTCCGTCGCCAGCACAGCCACTCTAGGAACTAAATCACAGAAGAAAATGTATGCACTGGCATGGGGGAGGCATTCTCAGGGTGTTCCCAGGGGTGGAGCTGATGTTAATCAGCCTCCTAACCCCTCTTGCCCCGAGAACACCCCCTCACACAGCAGCATCTCTTTTTATGTTGTCACCTCACTTTTCTCCATGGGGCATCTTTTCCTTCTTTCTTTTATCTATTTTGTTTTTTAAATACCTTTTTTACCTCCGCAGCAGTCGGGAAGCCTCTGAGGATGAGGCGTGGGAGTGCTGCTCCCAGCCGCTGTGTCAGGTTGCCAACATCCAGGTACCATCTGGAGATCTCCTGCTATTACAACTGATCTCCAGCCGATTTAGATCAGTTTACTTGGAGAAAATGGTCGCTTTGGCAATTGGACTCTATGGCGTTGAAGTCCCTCCCCTCCTCAAACTTGGCCCTCCTCAGGCTCCACCCCAAAAACCTCCCACCGATGGCAAAGAGGGACCTGGCAACCCTACTGCTGCGGAAATACCCCCACCCCATTAATGGGGTGATAGTCACCCTCCACTCCTTTTCAACATAGAAAACATGAGCAACCAATCACATTTCAGATTAAAATTACACATGACACAGTGGTTCCGTTTAGTTTGCTTTTGTTTGCAGCTAAATCCTATTCATACTCAGTACCTTGGGATACTGAACAAACCATCATCAAAGCATTTATAGCATTTTTCCCCTTGAACAAATAATGTGTTTTTAGATCCAAGGGTCCACTTTTACCAAATGCTTCTGAAAACAAACACAGGCAGCTAACCTTGAACCTTTTTCTAGAGAGTCAATACGGAGTTATACAATTTTCTGCTTCTCTTACCACTGGTGCTTTCACTTACAGTTGCATAATTGATGACTTAACCCCCTGACCCCTTTAGCAATATAAAATTCAATATAGCTAAATCTTTTAACTCAAACACTGCTTTCTGCTCTTTATTGTGAAAAAATAGACATCTTGCCTCTTCTTCCATAAGGGGTAATTTTTTTTATTCCATTTAATGTTGCAACTCTTATTCTTTTGGCTGGTTGACAATGAATAAATTTCAAAGAAGAAATATCACCTGCTTTACCCTACCTTTCCTTTGCTTGAGTTTAATACTGTTTGAATTTCAGTTATTTATTTTGAATGTTCACAAGTATAAGTGCAGTTGGGTGTAGGGGAGTGATGTAAAAGGAATTTGACAATCATATATCTAATTCTGAAGTTGGCCACAGGGGTGTGGATTAACAGATCCACAAAATGGAACTAGGGGCAGATAGGTGAGGTTTTTCTACAAACCTAAAGGAAGTCCAGATTTGCAAAAAACTGTAAAATCTAAAAAAAAATCAGGAAATTTAAAAAATCTGCCAAATAATAGAAATAGCACCTGTAGCTTTAAGAAAATAATGCTCACTGCATTATCAGTGGCAATTTGGGAGGTAGCTGGGCAACCAGAACAATATTACTGAGACTTCCAAGCTGTAATTTGGAGGCCAAAACAGCCCTGGAAAAGGTTCAATCCCCATACCCTGTCATGTTCACTGATGGAGGAGGAATCATTGTGTACAGGCCTGATGGCAACCCCTGGAGACTTACCAGCCATGCAACTGGGCCTGGCCTAGAGGATGCCACCACCATGCAACTGGGCCAGACTTGCAATGGATATCCATTCATGGCATACAACTTTCTCGCCTTTTCCCTTCAGCATCAGCCTGAAATGTCCTCCAAAATCTTGTTTCTAAGGGACAAGGTACACCCTTCTGACTCCAAAAAACTCAAGGGGATATAAGGCCATATTTGTCAGCTCAACTTGAACCATAGTGTTTTGGCTAATTTATTTTGCACTGATTGCTTGCCAGTGTTTTAATGTTACTACATTTCCATCATCTTTTTAAAAAATTGTCTTCCTCTAATTTGTTCTCTTGTGTTTACATTTGTTCACTACCTTTTGTTTTTTTTCTTTTGTGACTTAAGATGTCATTATAGTCCCTGTTGGCTATATTTCCTCAAGGAATCATAGCAAGTGTCCCATTGTGTCTGTAATAGTATTGCTGTAATTGACTTAGCATGCTTTTCTTAGGTTCATGGTTTAGAAAGATTGGCTGATGTTTTCTCAGTGGGCCTAATGGTTCTATTAAGTATCTATGGGAGCTTGCAGATGTCCCCTTCCCAGCTAAAAGAAGGGGGGAGTTGCATATCTGTGTGAGTGAAGAAAGAGATTGATGGGTAATGCAAATGAATTTTCAAAGCTAGGAATTTGTATTATTATTATTTTGAGCTTAACATTTTTCATCTTTGAAGATATCATTATTATTTTCTCAGGTCCATAGCTCTAGGGAAAATGCATTTAAAAATAAAATGCAGAAACTCTGCAGAGTCCCCAGAATATTGATTTGATTTAAATTAGGCCTAAAATATATGGTCAGTGTTTGAATATTGTCTTGATGCCACATCAGGTTCTTCTTTTGTTTTGTTTTTAATAAAGAACCAGGCTTGTTTATTTTTAAGCACCTCAGTTTCAAAATTGATTATTATAAGGGGATTAACTTTGTTTTAATCAGAAGTCAGAGTTGTCACTCTCTCACTGCATACACAACTATCTCTGAACAGTTACTCTCCACTGAGAAAATATCAATCAACCATTCTGAAGTTTAAATCTAGAAAATAAATGGGGTTGAATCCAGCCAATTTTTTTCATTCAATTATGCCTAATTCCCCTCCTTACTGTAGGTGCCATGATCCCCAGCACAGATTTTTTAGTAGCCAGAGGGAACTCTTCTTTTTTCCCCTGTCAGAAATGCTAGTTGGATCCAATCCATGGTCAGTAAACATTTGCAGCAATACAATCATATAATAGAATGAGTCCCAGAAGAAACATACTTTACACAAATGTCCTGCACTGGAGGCCTCTGACCCCGATGCGGTCCTAGCCCGAGCCACCTCTCTGCCCCAGAACAACTTACCAGACATGACAAGGGTGGAGGGAGGAACCGGAGACCCTCAGCAACCTGCCCATGTGGCTCCCGGTGCTGGGAGAGAGGCTCGGGCGAGGTACAGCAGCAAGCAACAATGATGGGGCCTCCAATGAGGCGCCAGCATTGACAGGCTTGGGGGGTGGGGTGGCCGATGCAGGCAGATTGGGCGCTGCCCAGCCAGGGGTGCCGTGAGCATGGGAGGACTCCAGGGCGAATGAGGATGGTGTGGCAAAACACAGCGCACGCCCCTTGAAGAAGCGGGGAGGCAAGAGGGAACTGGGGAAGGCAAGCCCAACGCCATGATGGCTGAGCATGACGGAGGACTCTGCCAGACCACAGACACAGCTGCAGGTGAAGCCAGACCTGCCCCCACCCCCAACCCAGAATGAGGTGACAGCGTTGCAGGAGAAGAGTGTCGTAGGCCAGCCCGAGCTGTCCTCTTCCGAGGAAGAGGAGTGGGAACCTGGGCGCGGTCCTCCAAGGACCGCACTGGAACAACAGGAGCAGGCATTAGAGCCACCCGGACCCATGAAAGGAGATGAGGGCTGCTCTTTCTGGCAGCAAACAGAGCAGTAGAAGCAGCAGCAGCAAGGGCAGCAGGACTCCTCGCCTGCAAGTTCTCCCAAGCTGGCTGAGAAGCAGAGAATCAGGGCCTGGCTTCAATTAAGAGAAAGAAGGCAAAATGCCAGGTAGGCCTTGAGAGAGAGAAAGGAGACAATTAAGCCTAATCAGGATGGAGTGGAATAAGCTGGAACTGATAGGCTAATAAAAGGCCAGGCAGTTTGCAAGAGCTCTCGTGGGTTCAACACATGTTAAAGGCCACTGACGGAGAGATGCAAACAGGAGCTCCAAGAAACTGAAGCTATCTCAGTTCATCCCGGCGTGCAAACTGCAGTCTGATCTGAGAAACAAGGAGATACAGCTGGTAAGTGCTTTGTCTGCTAATTACCTTAGTCTAGCCCGGTCTCAGGGAAGAGAAAAGCCTGCATCAGGCTCTGGTCAGCACAGCACTCCCATTGCTGTTGTTGAAACCAGAGGCCAAGCCTCTGGCCTGGTTCCTGCCTGCACGCTACTCTCCTGCCGGAGTACGACAAAGAGCTTACATGGGAGGGGAGGAATAGGTTTACTCCACAACTGGAGTAGGCGGGCGGGCACTGGGATTTGGTGGGTGGGCCAGGTAATGGGAGGCAAGGGATAAAGGGAGGAGAGGACACAGCTGCCCAAGAGGAAGGGGAAGTGAGGTGTAAGGCAAGGTGGCCTACAACCCTATGCTCAGAGGAGTGAGGAGAGGACAAAAGGTCCCACACTCCCAATCTGAGGCTTGGCTGTGACTCTGAAGAGAAGGGTACAGGGACCTGGGGCTCCAGACCCGCCCAGCTGCATCATCCTGGACCCACTGCCAGTAGGGGTTGCTGCTGCCAAACCTGACAACCTGGTGGAGAATGCGGACACTTCAGACCCCACAGTGAGAAGCAAGTTACCTCACATTCCTACCCCGCTTGGCTGGAAGAGTAGTTGGCCCCTCCTGAGGCCAATGGTATTTGCTACATCCGGGACGGGACAAGGGAATATGGCACCAGCCTCCAGCCCAAATGACGACAGTAGTGTGGACACCCAAGCAGCCACCATGGACTTTACACAATTCGGACAGTGGCTCGCAGAGCGGGACGAGCGACTTTTCAGATATTTGACCAGACAGCACCAAGAGACCCAGGAGACCCTAGTGCATGAAATGAGGCAAACAACCATAGCCAGTCAAGAAGCTATGGGCAGGGGTTCTGCCCAGGGCCCAATTCCTGGCCCTGCTTTGCCTCGCCTGCCTGCAGTGTCCTTAACCAAACTCAGGCCTGACATTGAGATTGAGGGTTTTCTCGAAGTCTTTGAGCGAGAGGTGGAGGTCTCAGAGTGGCCTAAGGATAAATGGGCCTTTCTCCTGGGGCCATATCTGACGGGACCGGCTCAGGCCGCCATGAAGGCTCTACCAAAAGTGGTTGTCTCCAACTATGATCAGCTTAAAAAGGCCATCCTAGAGAGATATGAAATCTCATCAGAGACCTACCGACAGTGGATGCGGGCCATGGTTTGGAAGAAGACAGATTGTCCACAAGCTTTCATGGTCACCTTGCAGGACTTGGCCTATAGGTGGTTGACACCAGCTAACCTAAAAGCTCAGAGGGTGGCTGACCTAGTGGTCATGAAGCAATTGGTGTCAGTGGTGCTGCCACGAGCTTGGGATTGGCTCTCATACAACAAACCCACTGATTTGCATGTGGCAACCACACTTCTGGAAAATGCCATAGCCTAGGAGGCTCGGGATGGCCAAGGAGAGCTAGGTGCTCTGCATGGTCGTACCCCTTGCTGAAAACAAGGGGAGGAATAAAGGTTGGTTGGCTGGTGGGTGGGAAGGAAAGAAGGAAGCAGGAAAAAGGGAGAGGATATAGGGGTTTTCAGGGAAGGTTAACAGGCAACAATGGTGAAGGGGAAATGAGATGCTCCCTGCAAAACCTTGCAGGTCCCCAGTAGTGCTTATATAACATCCAAAAACATTATATGAATGTAAAAGAATCATATTATTTTGTATTTTTAGGAAATTACCTCAGGGAAGGACAAAGCAAAACTTCACAATAATTAAGAAAATTTACAGATTATACATTTATACGTCCCTAGGTTTTAAGAAGCACCTAGGGAGTTTCCTGGTGCATGAGCAAATGCTTGTACCAGAACTTTGTGTCCAGGACAAACTTTCTGTACATTGCTTAAAAGTGAAAAGAAATGTGTTGCTGACCCAGGGCTAGGGTTGGGCAGAGGAAGCTCCAGTCCTATGTAACTATATATATTCAACAACCCAATAACCACTCAACACAAAACCTTGGAATGAAACAGCCACTACTTATTTATTTTAAACAGCTATAGCTACATTGGCACAGCATATGGGCTTGATCCGTCAAACATCAGCCGACCCCAGTGCAGCAAGATATATGACTCCAATCTCAGCGGTCCCACTGAGAGCGGCTAAGGATGGATGTACCAGGATACCATCTGGATGTGAGCCACTCTGTGGTTTTCCTGCCACTTGGGGCTGCCCCCCAAGTTGGCCGTGTCCTCCTTTCAGGTCTCTCCCCAAAATCCCTTATTGGGACCCCCAATGCAGAGGAAAGGGGCCCACAGGCTGCTTCCCTCCTCAATGCTCAGCCAGCCCAAGTTGTGACAAACTAATTACAAGTAAACCATCAAATTAAGGGAGGGGGCAGGGGTGAAAGCCTGTGACCAACTGAAGCAGCCCAGCCAGCTGCCTCCTTTAAAGATGAACTGGAACAAAAACTTCCCCCACCCAGCTCTGGCCGCTCCTATTGGCCCATTCCAAACAATGGGCAGGAGCTGATTGGCTGAGCTGGACCCAGCAAATCGATTGGCCAGGACGCTGAGCGATTGCTGTGGGCCCACAGAATCTTGCTGCCTAACATCCACACACCTCCTGTGCTTCCTTCCCCCAGCCTGGTCCATCAAATCGTAAGACCTGGAACCTTTGCTTAGAATCATAGAGTTGGAAGGGACCACCAGGGTCATCTAGTCCAACCCCCTGCACAATGCAGGAAATTAACAACTACCTCCCCCCCCACATCCCACCCCATTTCAGCATTTTTACTCCTGAGTTTTTTAGGCCTTCTTAATTACATCATGAAAAGTATTTTGATAGCCTATATAGAAGCACACTGCAGTTATACTATAACAATAAAGATTTATCATTATTTACATTACACAGTCAGCACTGATTATCATGAATAAAAGACAAACAATTGACTTTGGTACTCAAATCCAATCTTGCTAATTAAATGTTTGAAGAAAACCATCTATGCCGTGCACATGCCATTGTTATTCAAATATTTAGTAATGATTTCTCTTGCAGCAAACAGAATGAATTTTCTAATTTTGCCCCAAATGTATCTTCAGTACATAACGGGTATTAATAGGAACAGTATCAGCAGTGGTATTGTCATGATATTAGTAAACTATCATGCCAGAACAGAGATATTATAAAATAGCACCTAGAAATTAATGCACAATAGTTCCTACCTATAGGGAATAGAGAAGAAGTACATGCATTTTATGTGGGGTGTGACAGCCCTGGATATTCCCAAATATTTCTGGGAATATTTGAGCACAGGATACTAGTATTGCTGAGATTCCTGACTATTGATCTGGATCCTGAATATATCCCCCCTATTATACAGATAAGGTATATTTGGGGTATATATTTGGACCAGATATAGCCAAGGGCACATTTCTTACTACTGCTGCTGCTGCTTCTACTTACTACTACTTATCATCACAAGAGCATCATCATCATCACAACAACTGGGGTTTGAAAAACTGTTGGGGAAAGGGGAATGAATCCTCTCCTGTGCTTTTCATACTACTTTAATGGTGAGAGGTGATTTCTCCCCTCCCCCTTTCCAGACTAAGTGGCATAAGAAGCAGCAATAAGAGATTTTAAAATGTTGAGAGGAAGTCATTTTTGTCTTTTCCACTACATAACTTTACACAATTGGTATGATAGTTTAGATAGTCACAGACTGTAGATTCAAAGAGGAGCAAGATGAAGAAACTGTTAAAATAATTTTGAAGTGGAAATGGAATGTCTTGGAGGCAGTGAGCTGTGCTGCAGTGCAGCCTTTCATTAAATTTCATACTGTCTAGGCATCACACATGCAGTGCTGAAGGACCATTAAAATATGTATATGGTACCCAGGACAGTTTTGAGGATCCCACTGTCGTGAAAGTTGAGATAATATTAATGCACAATAGTAACCCTACATGTGTTTGAATGCTTCAGCGGGACTTCGGAAGGTTAGGTTTAACTCCTCACTTTCAGAGAGATTACCAATGTCACGTTTTTTACACACAGGATTTCAAATTCCTTTTCATACATGTGACTTACAGAATGGTTGGCTTACATCTTTGCTAGATTTCAAGCTCAAATCCTACTTCATGGCTTTGTCCACTGCTTACTTACTAGGATAGACTAAGCAAAAATCCATGGTTAGAGGTAAGCAATGGTTTTCTATTTTGTTTCTTTATATATTCATTTATACCTGGCCACCAAAGTAAAATTAAAACAATATAAAATATAAAACGGGGAAAATGGCCCCATAGAAAACAGCAAGGCTACGCAACCCAAAAAGATGGCATAGCAACGCTGCAACTTGAGGGGTCGTTCCAGTGGTGAAAGGGGTTACGATGCTGCCTAAAGGCAGCTCCGCCCCCCAGAACACCCTGGGAATGCCTCCCAGGACACCGGCATGGGGATTTGCACTGCTGGAATGCTGCTAGAAGACAGTGCCAGCAGCAGAGCCCCGCACAGTGGCAAGGCATCCCGGGGCCAGCGTGAATGCCCCCATGCCAGCATAAGTGTCCCTTATCCCGGAATAAATTGGCACATAAGCTTGTGCGGGGTCACACCGGCTTCTATGCTAATTCGTCCCCTCTTTTCAGGATTGCTCTCAAAGAGTAGCTCTTGGAATCTCTAGAAATCAATTCTTAGAGCTACTATGTCACTTCTTTTTATACTGGAAATGAACTAACTCTGCAGCCAGCATCATGCCACCCATAACTCTGCCCACAGCCCTCCTGCTGATTGCCAGGCACTGTCTGGCAGCCTCACAGAGGCTCCCAGGAAGTCTCCCACACTTCTAGCATTCCCCAGAATTGGTAAAATTGAATTATTTAGGAAGGCAATTTTGCAAAGGAACAAGGGCTTTAGTTTATGGCACTACTGATTTTATGCATTATCTTGTTCTTACTGCACTGTATTTTAATTGCAGTTCCAGGTACATGAGCTGTTTCTCCAAATGGGACAAAGAAACACATAACACAAGCAAACTGTTTGGGTTATAACAAGGTCACAGCTTTATTGGTTACAACAAACAAGGAGCATTTTGGTGAAGGCATGAGGGGTGGATTCAGGCATCAGGTGACCACCTTGTCACCGATGTGAACAACCCCAACCCGAGTCTTGGGCAGCAACCAGAGTGGTGAAACTGTGGTACCACTAGGACATAAATCTCTGAGTGTTTCCTCCATCTCCTTGTGATGGAGCTACATGGCAGCCACCAAGCTCGGCATTGCTGGTAAGCTCCACCCCAAGACCCCTTAAGGGGGTCCCCATCAAAGAGGGAAGGCAGGTACACAGACACATCTCCCCTGAATTAAATCTGACCTGATGCCAAAAACCACCCAAAAATCCTGCTCATGCAACCAACTAAGGAGGGAATGCTGAATCCCATGTAGCCACAGATTCTGTCCCCAGCTGGACAGGTGCACCCCATCTTGCCAGAGGGGGTGCATCACATCTTGCCAGAAAGAAATTTCTGGGTGACAAATCACCATACCACCACTGGACTCCGCAAAACATCCCACAGCTCTGCACATTTTCCTTCTTGTGAAGTCCACCCTTTTGGGAGTGTCTGTATTCCTTCAGGTTTGCCTCTCCAAAAGTTGTGACCAGAAAATAAGTGTATCCAGAAACCTGGAATGCAGCTGGTGGAGGTCCTCAACCACTGCAAGTGACAAATCAATTCCCTTCCGGTCCAGCAGATCATTCTCTCCCAGCTGGTTGTTGGGGCAGGCAAGGAAAAGACCTCATGGGAGGAATGGGAAGGTGAGGACAAAACCAGCCTCTGTATAATGGAGGAAAGGGAGATGTCCTGGGAAGAAGAGCAGGTTGGCAAGAAGATCCTTGCCCTCAGAGCATGGGGTGAAGGAGTACCCACAAATATCAGCAAGCCTTGTTCCTGGAGGCAGCAGAGAAGGCTCAGGGGTGGAATGGGCCAAACAGGAAGGCCAGAGGGAGTAACCACACATCCTCCACCTTTGCCAGCATCTGTCTGTAACCTCAATTTAAGTAGTAGCTGCTCACAATCTCATGACTCTTGAGGAGATGGTATGGATTGGCAGCATGATGTACCCTTTCCCCCTGCAACCTACAGTCTGTTATAATCCACCTACAGTCTCAGTGACAAAGGTGAACTATAAATCAAATAAATAAAATATCATGGCTCAAACCTCTGACCAGCAAAGCTGTCACACCTCTCTTTTCTTTGCCTGTGCATCAAATGGTATATCAAAAGAAGCTGAGCCACTACTGACCTGCTCCCTATGCTGGACAATATTAGGTTTCAAATGATAGAAACCCAGCACTGAGAGAGTCCCCTCCTCACACCAAGCCCAGATCTGGTCAGTCATAGATGTCTCAGGGAGCTCAGCTTGCCAGATTTTGTAATTGTAAGCCAATAACATACACTGTACTAGTCTGCACACCAAGCTAGGACATAGTCTAAAGACTGGGCCTTTCTGAAGCACCTACTCAAAGACCAGCAGTGTGGAGCAAGTGGAAAATGTCTCTCTCCAATCTAAGAACTCAAAAAAATCCTGCTCAAACCCAAAGTGATCAGTTAATCCCACATTGTCCAAGTAAAATGGTAGGTGAGTGGGAAGCATTAACAGCAAATGTGTGTTGAGAAGAGGAAGGCCCAGTTTGTATGCCCACCATTCCATGTCTTTTTTAAAAAATAAATTTTATTTTAACAGGACATCACAAACAAACATAAGCACATTAAATCATATACACAATATAACACCTGAACCTTGCCATTCAAAATTACAATTCAGTTGCCAGTTTCTTTGGATTATATTACTCTTTGTTCTCCACATATTATTCCTTATCTATTAACCCTTTTATTACTTGCTTTTTAAACATAGTTAACCTAAACCTTTCTTCGTCTGTGTGTGTAAAGTGCTGTCAAGTCGCAGCCAACTTATGGTGACCCATTTTGGGGTTTTCATGGCAAGAGACTAACAGAGGTGGTTTGCCAGTGCCTTCCTCTGCACAGCAACCCTGGTATTCATTGGTGGTCTCCCATCCAAAGACTAACCAGGCTGACCCTGCTTAGCTTCTGAGATCTGACGAGATCAGGCTAGCCTGGGCCATCCAGGTCAGGGTCTTTCTCCATCTATCTCAACAATTTAGTTCTATGGCAAATTTCTAGCTATATAATTAAAAAAGCATTCCATTTTTCTTGAAATTCTGAAATGACCTATTATGTATAAAAGATGTCAATTTTGCCATAGTTGCATACTCAGTTAATTTATTAATCCATTCATTTAAATCCAGATATTTCTCTTCTTTCCATTTTGCCGCATATATCACTCTTGCCACCATCACCATATACTTAAATAGTTCAATATATGTTCTTGATATGTTGCTTGGCGAAATATTTAATAACATGCTTTTCGGATCAAGCAGAAACTTGATTTTTAATATCTTTTGCATTACATCATGTATTATTAGCCAATATTTTCCTGCTTTCTTGCATGTCCACCACATATGATAAAACTTTGCATCTATATTATGACATTTTCAACATTTTCCATCAAAATCTTTATTGGCTTTTGCTATATCTTTAGGTGTAACATACCATATAAAAACATTTTATATCTGTTCCCTCTTAGTACTTAACAGTCAGTAAACTTAATTTCTTTAGTCAGATTCTCAGATTCTCCCACAGACTCATTTGTATACCTCCTCCAAAATGTTGCATCCATTTTATCATACAGTAACTTGCTCTGTTTCAGTATCATATTTAAATAACAGTCTATAAATTTTCGCTAATAAGTGTCTTAAGTCTCTCATAATTAATTGTTCAAAAGTCATCTTCTTTCTTAAACATCAACCTTCTTTCTTTATTTTTCTCTCAGTTTGGAAGTCATTTGACGATATATCAACTACGGGATATTCTTTTCTTCTTCTTTAATTGTTCCCCAAGTTTTAATATTCCCTTGCTTATCCATCATGTTCTCATGTAATCCATTTTCAGCCTTGTATTACTATCTCAGTAAGTATCCACTGGAGATGTCAGTGGTGAAGTTGACTTATTCTACTTCTACATTAAAAAAAATATTCTTAACAGACCATCTCTCACAATATGATGTCCATCTTGCATTTGTATGGCTCTTAATGACTTCTTATTCCATAAATATTTGTGTACTCCTGCTTGAACACCTGTTATCTCTAATTTTATGCTTCATCTTTTAGGGTTGATAAGCCACTCTGTTATCCAAACTAGCGCTGCAGCTTGATGGCAGAATTTAATGTTCAGAACAGCTACACCCCCCTCTTCTTTTTTCATCTTGTAATACTTTGAATCTCATTCTTGACTTTCTTCCACCCCAAATGAAGTTGTTTATTGTTTTCTGCCATTTTTTCAAAATATTTTCATTTCTATATATTGGTAACATCTGAAATAAAAAAAACCCAGCTTTGGTAGTACATTCATTTTAACACTTCTTTCCATTGGTAGGGAGGTCAAGGCTCCCAGGACTCTACTTCTTCCTGCTATGAAAGGAAGAAGCAGGAAAACCTCACATCAAGTTGGGAGCTGGAATGGGATGGGTCTGCTGCTCAGGTATAAATTAGGTATTAGAATTTGAGGAACCCTGCATACCTGGATGCTGTTACTAAATTATACTCATTATTAGTATTAGCCTCTGAAAAAGTATAGCTGTATTTTTCAGTCTCAAGATTTCTGGGTTTTAATCAGAACTATCACAGTAAGAAAACAAAAAGATAGTGTCTTCAGAGATCTGTCTTATCGTTTGTTAATTTGGAGGGGGGTTTATTTTGCCCTTAATCCTGCAATCGGTTTAGCTAAATAATCACAAGGACTTATTTATATTTTGATAACAACGCAGATTATAAAAGCAATGTAGATAATATCAACCAGTGGTGACATTGAACTATTATTTTATTATCCCCTGTTGGTTGGGATACATGTTTTGACATTTCTACACAAAACAGCTTTGATGAAATAGTTATTGTCCATTTGATCTGATATATTCTCTTTTTTTCTACTTGCCATTTCAGATAGAAAAATAATTGAATGCCCTGTTAGCATTAAAGATAGTACAAAATTAGTGATATATCTGGTGTAGGCTAGGCTTCCAATGTCTCATAACCTTGGGATGGATGAGGCTATGGGTAGAGCTTAATGGAATGATTATTTTTCTTTCTTTCTTTATAAGATATGATCACTTCAGTATGGGATAAGTTGAATACATAGCTTAAATCTAAATTAGAAACTGAAATGTCTTCTTTAAAGAGTTGGAAAATTGGGTTGTAGTGGAAGATCTGTGGTTGCTGTTTGCCATTTCAAAAAATAATAAGGCTACCTGTTTGGGTGATTGAGCATAGAACATCTAATGTTTAATAATGAAAATATACTAGGAATTTTTTGGGGGGAAGAAATATCTTTAACACACAGGAAGCAGTGTGCCACATTGCAAGGGATATCATGGACACCATCCAACAAAAGGTTATAACTAAACACTCCACACTGATACCACTACTGTTAATGTGCCAGCTGTGTGGGAAAGAGCATTTTCCAAACAATAAAGATCAGATGTCTGTTGTTAGGAAAATACAGCTTCCCCATAAAAGAGGGACTAAGTGGATAAAGCAACTGTGATTTTGCTTCAGGACAAATTAACCTTTTGAAGATCACCTCCCATTTTTCCTCAGTCATTTTAATGCTGAATTTTTAGTATCCTACATCAGCATATAAAATGACACACCTTGAATGTGTTTGGCTAGCAGTACAACATCTTAAAGTGGTGAGGGGTTTTGTGTGTGTCAGTGAAGCTGAGAGCAATACCGTAAGGAGTTTAGACTCTGTCAAGAGGCTAAACTACTAGCAGAGTCACATACCCTGTGATGCACAGGCAAAGATTTTCTATTTTTTCACTCAGTCATCAACCAAAAGAGAGACTGCAACCAAGAAAACAGAATGATATTGAGATTGGGAAGGGAAGACATGAAGGAGCTAGAAAAGATCCTTAAGTGATTTGTGACTGGCAACCATGATCAAGATAATTTCCCATCAAAAGCTGAAGAATGTGAATTCATTTGAAATGTGGTATTAGAGGAGAGTTTTACAGATAACATGGACCACCAAAAAGACAAATAAGTGGGTTCTAGAACAAATCAAGTCTGAACTCTCCCTACAAGCTAAAATGACCAAACTGAGGCTATTATACTTTGGCCACATTATGAGAAGACAAGAGTCACTGGAAAAGACAGTAATGCTAGAAAAAAGTTGGAGGCAGCAGGAAAAGAGGAAGACCCAACATGAGATGGATTGACTCTATCAAGGAAGTCATGGCTCTCAGTTTGCAAGATCTAAGCAAGGCTGTTAACAATAAAGTGTTTTGGAGGCTATTCATTCATAGGGTCATGAGTGAGAAGCAACTTGAGGGCACTTAGCACACACACATTAAACAAATAGACAGACAAAAACAAAAAACCAAACCGCAAAGATATAAATAAATGGCTAATCTCACCAAGTCAAACTTATTTATGAACTGCACAAACAAATGTTATACATTTTAATGCAAATAATCTTAACTTTAATGTGGTGATCCACCTTTGAATCTTCTTAGATCTCCAGAAGGTAGGAAATGACAATTGCTGGATGTGAGCTTTTATGGCATTTGGGCCCCACAGTTCAGAAGGAAACCTAATGAAGTCACTCTGAAAACCTAAGACACTTTTCTTGGGGGAAAGTCTTTCCACTGTGCATGAGCTCAAGCTGTCTTCAGGGGCCACCAACAGGAAGAAATATCCTGTGTGTGAAAGAGAGAATGTAAAAAATAGACTCCTTTGGTATAAAAAGGAGTGGGGCAAACAAAAATGGGTGGAATGTTTCAGTGTATTAGTTGCTTTGTGTGTGCGTGTGTGTGTACATACTAGGGATGCCAGCCTCCAGGCAGGACCTAGGGATCCCCTGGAATAACAGCACATCTCCAGACTACAGAGATCCCCTGGAGAAAATGGATGCTTTGGGGAGTGGACTCTATGGCAGTGTAAGCTCTAGCCCTAAGGCAAACCCATAAACAGATTTCAGCAGACGGCAAATCCACGAAAGCAGTTTTATTGGTTAGAATCAACAGGTTTCAGAAGCCATATTCAAAAGGACACTAGTAAGGGTCAAAGGCAAGGCACATAGCATGTATGGGAGAGCAAAAGGAGATAACCGGTTACACCCCCCGCCCTCCAACAGGCAGGAAGGAGCACTCAGTGATTCCCACAGTATGGGAATCTATGAAGACTAAACATGGGGTTTAGACTGGCCTTGGACAGAATAGCACAACAGCACCTGGAAGCAGCACAACAACACTACCACATACCATCCTCATGGCCTGCTCCTGACAGGCAGGCACAGTACTCCACTGAGGTCCCTGTCCTCCCCAGGCTCCATTTCCAAATCTCCAGGAGTTTCCCAATATGAATCTGGCAACCCTACCCCCCCCCCCCGCATCCCCTGCCCATGGCCGTGGGGACCTGGAAACTCTAATTTGTAAGCACACTGTTGCCTCTTTTGACACAGCATTTCTACCATATGCCCATCTAAAGAAGATCATGTGGGCCTATTCAGTCAATCAGATATCATAGCATCTTTCCTGGCTGATGCCATAATAATAAATCTTATCTCTTAATCAGATATCATATAATAAATGAAATGATGTTATAAATAGTCACATAATGAGATTTCTGCATGTTAAAAAAGAAAATCATTTGAGTAAGGAAAGCAAATAGGACTTCAATCAACATACTTAACCCTTATACCATTGAATGGTTTTGGGAGTTGTTTAAAAAGCCACAACGGAAATAAGCAGACAGAAAAGGCTTCTGGCTACACTTAGGAAATGTGAGATATTTTCCAGGAAAAATGACAGTGAATTTGAGGTGCAAAGTACCTTCACTGTATTGTTAGAATCAAGTGGGCTGAAACTCACATTATAGTTGCCATAGGGATGTCATCTCAAGTGGCCTCTCGCATGCATGCTAATTAGTGACCTTTGCCTGTCCTGTAGCACTTTATGAAGTTCTTGGGCATGACTCTCGGCCAACATGCGGTGAGCCTCTATGATATCTCTGAATATTCCTGCTGGCAGCTGGGAAGACTCACAACATGATGGGTCAATTCTATGTAGTAAGTACTGCGATGAGGAAGGGGTGTGTGTGTGACAGGCAGATACTTTCATTTGCAGTTACAGACACTGTCAACGCCTCTCTGCTATTGTAAGTTCCTTTACATGGTTCCTGTCAGTCTATATTCTGTTCTGCTTGCAGCTAGGGATACAGGAATATGCCTTTTTCAGTTCATTTTGCTTATTATCATGAGCCTTTCCATTTGTTCATTGGCAGTGATTCCAATTCATTCTTTGGTTTTATGCCATTTAGAGGCAATCCATGCAAAAACATTGTTTAAAACTGTGTATATTTAATTAGGGATACTGTGCATTTTCTGTTGAACACGTTTGACTGTCTAAATTACCTAGTTTGACTGCGATGATCAAGTGTGAGCTGATTGCTGGATACGTTCAGTTTGGCTCACAACTTCACACACTCCCACCAAATAGAATTGCATTGGGTTTACTCAGAACAGTGCATACATGCAAATGCTGCCAATTAACACATATGTAGCCATTAACATCACTAAGGATGAAGAGTGTGGCAACCTGCCAAGCAACCAAGAATGAGTCACCGAACAAATGAACAGTCTGTCAAACAACTAGCTGTCTGATCACAACTGGTGAATGGTATGTGAGTTACACCTGAGGTATTTGAACATTCCTAAATTTAATAGGAGAACTCAGCATTAAGAAACAAAAAAATATAGGGAAATAAAGACTGAATGTTTAAAAAAATTCTTTCTTTCAAAAACAAAACAAAAACTTAAAATCCAGCAATTAAACAAGTTTACAAAAATAAATTAAAAAGATATACATAAAGTAGAGAGAAAAATATAACAACAGTGGTGGCAGATCTTTACATAAGTTTCTATAAATGGTTTCCAAATGTCTAAAAATAAGTCCATACGCAATTGTTGTCTGCATACCATGCATTCAAATATAGAGTTCTTTGGTCCTCAACCCATTCATTTACTAGAGGTGAGCTTTTATCTTTCCAGTGTTGTAATACAAGCCTTTTAACTGTAGTAAGGGCACAGAGGGTCCATTTTCATAGACCACTGGTTAACCTTCAAGAGATGGGCAGATAGTTTAAGTCAGGGGTGTCAAATATGTGGCCCGTGGGCCGGATCTGGCCCCCGGAGTGCTTTTATCCGCCCCCCGGAGCCAAGGCACCTAGTCCCTCTTTTCCCCCTCCCCCGGCCTTTTCTGGACTTCGCAAGGCCCGTGTGTGGCCTGGGAGGGAATGGGGAAGGCTTCTGCCCAGTTGCGCGGGGCCGCGTGCACAGATGGGTGTGTGTGGGGAGGCCAGGGATGAAGGGGGAGGCTGTTTCTTGGTTGCGCTGGGCCGCGAGGCCGCTGGCACAGCTGGGGGTTGGGGGAGGCTGTTTCCCGGTCGCTATAGAGTCCACCCTCCAAAGCAGCCATGTTTTCCAGGAAAACATATCTCTATTGCCTGGAGAACAATTGTAATACCAGGAGATCTCCAGGCTCCATTTGGAGGTTGGAAACCCTACAATCAACCCAGAAAGAGAAACCTGAAGGAATCTTAAATAAAGGATTTATGAGGCTTAAGGAGACAGAAGGTGAGACAGAAAACTGAGTCGAGAAGGAGCCTAAAGGAGTATGTTATTACTAATTTCTTTCGCAGGTTGAAAGAAGCCCCTGGCCTAGGCTGGTGCAACTTTGGCCCACAATGCTCACTTTACAATTCTTGAAGTTGCTTGCCATCCCTCGATTTCACTGCCCCAGGCCCACCATGACAACAGGAACTTTCTCAGGCTTCAATGTCAGATGGGCTACAATTAATGGATGGAAAGCAATGTTAAGCGTGGTGGATCAAGGATTGCCAAGATCTGTTACAACTCAATTTGCACACAGGAAATGGTTATACTATCTCCCTTTCTGACTATATTAAGGAATGGGAAACTGATTAGTAACTGGAATTAGAACTGGGTTCTACTCTAGTCTTACCTGCAGAGCAGATGGCAGTAAAATGTTCATAGACAGTCAGAGCTCAGATCCAGCTCATTGGCATTTAAAGTTTACATAAGAACAGCCATACTGGATCAGACCAAGGCCCATCAAGTCCAGCAGACTGTTCACACAGTGGCCAACCAGGTGCCTCTAGGAAGCCCACAACCAAGATGACTGAAGCAGCATCCTGCCTGTGCTTCACAGTACCTAATATAATGGGCATGCTCCTCTGATACTGTACAGAATAGGTACGCACAATGACTAGTTTTCATTTTCACTAGTAGCCTTGAATAGCCCTATCCTCCATGAACATGTCCACTCCCCTCTTAAAGCCTTCCAAGATGGAAGCCATCACCACATCCTGGAACAGGAAGTTCCATAATTTAACTATGTGTTGTGTAAAGAAATACTTCCCTTTATCTGTTTCGAATCTCTCATCCTCCAGCTTCAGCAGATGACCCTGTGTTCTAGGATTATGAGAGGGAGAAAATCTTCTTCACAGAGCAGAACACAGATCTTCTATTGAACCCTTAATGGGATGGTGTTTGCTCCTTGGCAGCATTTATGGGCAGCGTGGCTTTATACATGACTTGCTAATTAACTAAATTGCTGTTAACAACTTTCTTGAAATCTCATTACCTTTTTATCAATTGATTTTTTTTTACAAATTAGCATGATTAGTTTAATAAAGCATGTAAAAGAAGAAGCAAGTCTGAGAATATATGGATGAATACTAGGTCATTCCAATACACATATATTGTACATCAGAATTGAAACTTGTTGCCATCTTGGCCTTAGAGAATCACATCACCAAAACACATGGGAGAGCAATAAAATGTTGCTTACATTTAGATCTAGGAGATTGAGGAATCATACACTTGGCTTTGAACAAATTATCAAAGAGAGGCTAGATCTGGTTGCTTCTAGTCTAGGACTCAAATCCTTAGCACTGCTCTTGAAAAATCTTTTGGCATTGGGAGATTACACACATACACAGAGAGAATCAGCCCCTTGCTACGTTGGTCGAAAATGCATGGCTGTATTGTCTTGCAATTTCCCCTTGAATGTACTGAATCGCCATTGTCCAAATGCATTGTCTCCCTCCTGTGAGACCAACTGTGAGGGTCTGTACGCCTTTGCCTTGTATGTTTCCCCCCCCCTGGACTCGTAAAAGCAGTCCAGGCCTTTTGTCTTTCCTTGGTTCAGGCGCTGCGTCTGACAGGCCCCAGGTTGGAATGTCTCTTCCCTCTTCCCACGTCCACCTCCCTTGCTCTCACTGACTCCCTTCCACCAGCTATGGCCTTGGTGGGTAGATAGTACTAACAAGCTCCCTGAGTTCTTTGATGTTTTTGTACCATGCACAATTATCTCGTAGATTCCCATAATATACGTTTGACATCTGCTTCCCTGTAGGGGTTATAATTCTGTCTTTGTGAAATCGTGAGCACTTGCAACTTTACCAGTGTAAGGCCTATACTTCTCTGAAGCTTCCAATAAAGTTTCTTGTTTCTGCATGACCGTCTGAGCAAGTGATTTTATGGAGTTTGCACAACGAGGTTGGGATCCCTCACACCAACCCACTCCCTTGCGAAACTTTACCTCGTTTTCCAATCCTCGTGTTGTTCTGGTTTAAGGTAAAGAATCACTGTAATTGGGAGTGCTTGGTGGAGCGTTCCAGCATGGAGCCGGCTCCAATGCTTTCTAATGGGGGGATCGGGGCGACCCCTTCCAGACCCCATAGCTTTGGACCTCCTGACCCAATCTTCACCAAACCTGGGGGTTCTTGCAAGGAGAGTCCCTTCAAGCTACCCTGAAAATTTGGGACCTCTACCTGCAAAAATCCCCCCCCCCGGGGGTTGTGCAAAAAAAAAAAAACCCATTGGATAACATTGGTGGACCAGCTTGTTAAACATTTTCTGCTTTCTTTCACACTTTTAGGCGTGAGAAGTACACAGTACCTTTCCCCCCCCCCCGAATGTTACCAATGGAGGGTTTTTTGCACAGCTCCTGGGGGGCATTTTTGCAGGTGGAGGTCCCAAATTTTCAGGGTAGCTAGAAGGGACTCTCCTTGCAAGAACCCCCAAGATTGGTGAAGATTGGGTGAGGGGGTCTGAAGTTATGGGGTCTGGAAGGGGTCACCCCCATTCCCCCATTGGAATGAATTGGAACCGGCTGCAATTCATTCCTATGGGGGAAGGGGAGGTGACCCCTTCCAGACCCCATAACTTCGGACCCTCAGACCAATCTTCACCAAACCTGGAGATTCTTGTAAGGAGAGTCCCTTCAAGATACCCTGAAAATTTGGAACCTCTACCTGAAAAAATGCCCCCCCCCTGGAGCTGTGCAAAAAAAACCCCTCCAATTGCCTCAAACTTTCCTAGCCCATTTTCTTCTTCCCTACCCTAACAACTCATGCAAGCCCTCCACAACCACCAGACAACATCCCAACTAGCTACCTAGAAGCTGAACAACTGATAAGCATGACAAACCACAATGAGAAGTCTATGGCGCCGAGACTCTTAACAAAAACCCCTAAACACAACAAACCACAACAAAATCAAAAGTGGGGGGCTCTTTTGCCCTCCCCTGCCAAACCTACACTAGGCACTGAGTGGAGGCTGGACACAGCACCCAGGCATGCTCTGGCAGCACACGCCCCGCAAAACCCATGTCCAGCCACACGACGCCAGGTAGCTGGAGGTTCCCCCCCACCAAAGTTAACCACTAGCAAACAGAACACTCAGTCAAAGCAGCTGTGTGAGTTTGTGATCCAAACTCAGCCTTGCTTGGAGCCAGCCAACCACAGCAGAAGCTCCTCCCCCCCATCCAGTAGCCTGATGTCACACCAGTGAATCACCGGCTAGAGACTGGTGAACTGGATCCCACCCCCAGGCAGAAGACCAACAGGGCAGGCAAAGGCGAGACTTCAATAGGAAGCAAGGAAAGTTAACCACTCACTTGCCAACAGTGAATTAAAGCACTCATGAGGAACAGCAACAAACAGCTGAGATCAATCTGTTAACTCACTCTCAAGTTCTCAGAGCACACCCAGAGCCAGCAAACTAGTTCACAAGAAGCTGGCTCCCCCCCCCCCGCCCGCAACAGGCAGAAACCCAATAGCAACCAGGCATGCCACTAAGATACATAAACCCATGGAAGGAAGGCCTCAGACAGTGAGAGGGAGGGGGTTGGTTGCACCCAGATCCTCCTCTCTCTGCAGTCTCACACACCATCACACAGCCCACCAGATGGAAACTGTTATGCTTAAAGGAGAGCTATCTCCTTTCTTCACATTCCTGCCCCCTGGCTGGCTTCCAGGGCAGCAAGAAGCAGGGTGCAGGCAGCTCATTGGAGCTTCCCAAGTGGCCAATGGCAGCCATGCATTTTGCGTGGCTGCAAAGCCAGCTGGTGCAGTCTACCTTGATTTTTTGCAACCTAGACAGGGGAAGAGAGGAGGGCCAGGATTTCTCAGTGGCCAATAGGTACCCAGGTAAGGAAGAACAGTGTTCTTTGGCCAATCACAGAAGGTGTTTTTTGGCTGGAATTATTTTCAAACTTTTCTGTGCTTGGCCAAAGGCTATAATAGCAGGTCTGGTTCCCAGACCAGGCCATTCCTCAGAGGTCTGAGACAGTTTGGTGGCAAAGTTTGGCTTTAGCTCCTGCTGCCCTATTCTTCCTCTGCATTCCTGGTGCCTCATCCTGACCTGTTTGATTACTGCCTGATGCAAAGTTCCCAATGTTTCTCTATGGAGGAGGGGATGACCCCTTTGGGACCCCATAAAATTAGACCCCCACGACCCAATCTTCACCAAACTTTGGGGTTTTTGCAAGGACAGTCCTTTCAAGCTATGCTGCAAATTTGGGGGCTCTACCTCCAAAAAACCCTCGCAAGAGCTTAAAAAAAATCCCCATAGACTATAATGGGCCCAAATTTTTCGGTAAACTTGAAAATAAGCCAAATACATATATTTACCTGTATGGTTTATTGCGGGTTTACTAAAAAAAATGGGCCCAATAAACCCATACCTTAAATTTACCCAAAAAACTTTTTTTGCACAATCCTAGATGGGACATTTGGCAGAATGGTATCTGGCATGGCCTACAGATTTGATTGCAGCTGTAGGAGCTTTGGAGGGAGCCGGGCAGATTTCACACCCAACTTTTGTGGCAGTATCAGCATGGGACCAGATCCATTTTCATGGGAAAGGTGGCCTGCATGCCCATTTCCCCTATCTTTGGAAATTCCCTTAAGGGATTTGGGGGTTAGGCTTACAGGGGTCATGCCCAGCTCAAGGGTTGCCAAGGCACCCTCACTTTCAAGTGGCATGAGAGACCACACAGTGGGTTGCACCCATGGGGAATCCCACATCCTGCCATCCCATGGTATCTCCCCTACCCCAGCAGGCGGGCTGGGGTAGGGTGGAGTACATCAGCCAGCAAGTTGAATTGGCCGATTCCAGGATCCATTGCTCCATGCCAAAGCTGCTCTAATCAATGAAGTTGTGGCCATTTTCAATCCAGAAAGTTGTCCGTTGTCATTGCACATACTTGTGGGGGTTGTGGGAGGTGCCTCATCATTGCTTCGTGCTTTCAGCACTGTAACTGCAAGCCGGCCATGTAATGGAATGTAAGTCACCTGGATCCTGCTGCCAGAGTCTCTTCAGTTTCAGAAATCTGGTGATTTACAGTGCTTCCAGCAGTAGATCTGAAAACAGGCAATTTAGTTTATATTGTGTATTTGCCTCTTTAACTTTAACAGCATCCTAAATGCAGACAATTTCACCACCATCTCTGAACAGCTGCTCACCATCCCTTGCAGCCAGTATGAAGTTTTCAGTCAGAAGAGAAAAAGAGTGAGGCTTTTATGTGGGACAAAGTGATTTCCAGCAGTCAGCAGGGGATACTGAGGTAGGTGTGAAACTGCGTTGTTTCTCACTTCTGGAAATAGAACCAATGTCAAGCTGGCAGTATACCAGAATATCTGCCCCCCCCTTCTGTTCTGGCTTTGTTCATGGCTTTTTTCCAGTGAGACTGAAACCACATAAATGTGATCCTCATCTCTGATCCATCATGTTTTACCTAGTTCGTCTTGACTTTCTTTGATTGGGGAATTTGTCTCTTTCTGTCATCTGTTGTGTCCCCAGCTTGCCACCCAGAAAGAAAGAGTGCAAGCAGTCTTGCTGCCATGCCTGTAAAGAAAGACATACCAACTGGTGGATATTCTCTTCCCCAGCAGATTTGTCACATCAGTATTTGGTCACTGCAGTTGGCCTGACATGCCTGATGGAGGAGTGGGATGAAGTATGACTAGCCTGTGCTAAGTTGGAGAGTGACCAGTTGGGGAGAGTCTAGCCTCCGTCTCTAAACCCTTTCAGTTTTACACTCCCCTCTCTTGCCTGCCTACCAGTGGGTATGAGCAGAGTATTGTTCCTAACTAGGAGGCCCAGCCTAGTAAACTCTTTCAGTGAGTTCTTTGATGGCACAGGATGGAACATTAATGACAAAATATGTTCAGCACTCAGCTACAGTTTGGGTGGAAGCATTATTTCTATCAAATGTTTCCCTGTACTGAGTTTAGCTGGCAAACAGACTGCCAGCTGAACCAGTAAGTGATCAACCATCCCAGCTTGCATCCCCCTCCCCCCGCTGTCTATTTGACTACAACATCTAGACACTAACTAAGGAGGGACACAGCAGCTCCTGGGGAGTTGAATATATAACTGGCCACATTGATGACATCTAACTCCACAGCTTCAGAAATCTTATTCAGGGCTCTAACATACATATTAAGTAGCTTGGGGATAAGATTGACATCTATGCCATTCCCCGTTCCAAATAGCAAACAAAGGATTCTAGATCTCCTATAATAAATCTCCAAATCTGAACAGAAAAAGGGATGCAACCAATAAACAACTTCAAACTTATTTTTTACAGTGTGATGCATATGTACTTGTGCACAACAATGTCCTATAGGAAAAGGACATAACCTGAGAACTGTGACAAAGTGCACATACAGAGAAGTCTGAACGAAGTCTAGAATCAAAAACTGAAAAACAGCAGATTGTTACCACACAAGTGCCATTTTTGATACAATGTCTGGTAACTCAGAATCCCAATATCTGAGGAGAAATTCAGATGTTTGTAAGCATCTCTGAAATATACTATCATACCTCTGTGGGAATGAGCTACACAAGCTGCTGGAGACAGGGCCAGTATGAAGAGAATCCCTGATATATATATAATGTGGCTCCACAAAGTGGGGGTGGGATTGATAAGGCTCAGGTATGTGATGCTGAGGAGTGGAGGCAGGGTACTGTGTATTCAATGCTTCTCCCCCCCCCCCCCAGATTTCAACCCCAGTCTCTGTTATGGCTCAGTAGGGAAAAATAGAAGCACATTATAGATAAAGGCCTTCCTTGGTGGTCTCCTACCAAGTACTAACCAGGGATGACACTGCTTTTCTTCAGAGATCTGACAAGATCAGGATTGCTTGGGTTATCCAGGTCAGGTCTAGATAAAAGCAGCTGGGGATTATTTTAGTGGAAGAAATGGTGAAAGGGAAAGAGCTAGCCCCCTCTTCCCGTAGTCCCATGTTCCCAATCCATATCAGTCCCAGAAGGTTTTTAAGACCAAATGTCAGTTCCAGTCATGGAACTCCAACATTACATGAACTTTGATCCACAGACAATACTTTTGAAGAGCGTTCAAAAGGCTTTAATAAATGTCTCTCTCCCCCCACCCCATTCTTTCAGTGTTACTTCTGGCCAAACAAGTTTTGTAGATTTTTGAAGCCACTTGTCAGAGGCACAAATGGGACGAGGTAACGTATCATGAAAAGCAATCCCCCCTCCTAAGCTACCTTCATGTATAGAAAACACTGTCAGTCTCCAGCCCAACTAGCATATGTGTGGATTTGCTCATCAGATGTACAGAACACAGACTAACTGTTATGGAAGAACTCTTTAGTGCTCTGGGTCACCCAGTTTCCCTCAAGAAAGAGGGATGCTGACATCTGAGGATTTCCTCTTGTCTTTTTGAATGGGCAGGAACACGAATGTTTTTTATAAGAACATGGTACAGATTATGGGTATCTGGAGAGCTTTGCGTTCTTGAGAGCTTGGGTGCAGCCATCAGCCTTTAAACAACATGACAACACTAGTTTTTCTCACTGCTCACTGGTTCCCATAAAGTTGTACCAGATGAAACTTTTACAGTGGAAATGAACAAGCACATTTAATAATCTTAGGAAAAGTCTATCTGCATTTTCAACATCAATTCTTTCTTTTCTTTGATAGAGCAGGCTGTTCAACACAGACATAATTACAACTATCCACAGATGAGCATTTTCATTTTTGTCATCTGTAATGTCTCCAGAAGAGGTTTTCCCCTGCAATGGAACTATAATGAAAAGTTTTGAGTTTAGGTTCCAAGTAAGTGAAACTGTCAAAGCCTTTTGTCCTTGACCTGCACCAATACACACAAAAATTTACAAGCATTTATTCAGCAATGTTTTCTACTCTACCCTGTTTTCAGGTCCTGCCTACCTCTGGCCTCTGCCTGGCCTTCTTATCAATCAATCTTTTAATCAATCTTTATTGTTACAGTCTAAGACTGTAACAATTATAGTCATTAGTAAAAAAAAAGAAAAAGAAAAAGAAAAAGAGAAAGAGAAAGAGGAGAAATTATGCTTAGATTCTGAGCATACAGGGAGCTCCCAGTGATCTCCTAGAAGAGGGGCTGATTCTTAGCAATTAGCTTCAGTTAACACTGTAGCACTAGGCTACTCCATACCATTCACTGAGCTGTCATTTGGCTGTTAAATACATCCTGACCCTTTCAGAGCAACTGAGGAAAGTCGCCACATCAGTGGTGGCATCACTAGTTGTTTTTGTATTGTAAATACAGATGGAAACATAGTGGCTCTTATCAATTTTCCCTCCTCCTACAAATATGTCTATATCCCCACAGTGCACCACTCCAGCTTCAAAACTTTGAAATTACAGTAGCAACTCTGGTATTCTCTTGTCCTTTTTTTTCTTCAAGGAGCTCGGAGCAGCATACACATTTATTAATTAATTAAAATATTGATACCCCACATTCTGTCTTGGCTTAAGGAAGATCAAGGTAACGATGGGGTCATTGTGTGGATAGGACGATGAATTATTAACAAGGGAGGCAGAAAAGGCAAAATTACTTAACTCCTTTTTTGTATCAGTCTTCTCCCAAAAGGGAAATAGTGTTCAACCTGGGAATAAAGGAGCAGAGGATGCAATAGGGGAATTACAGCATAGTATAGACACTGGGATAGTATGGGAATGCCTGGCTACTCTTAATGAATTCAAGTCTCCTGGGCCGGATGAACTGCATCCAAGGGTGTTAAAAGGACTGGTTGAAGTGATCTCAGAACCATTGGCAATAATATTTGAGAATTCATGGAGAACAGGAGAAGTTCCAGTAGACTTGAGGAGGGCAAATGTGGTCACCATCTTTAAAAAGGGGGAAAAAGAAATCCCAAACAATTATCGCCCAGTCAGCCTGACATCAATACCAGGAAAGATACTAGAGCAGATAATTAAACAGACGGTCTGTAAGCACTTAGAGAGAAATGCCATGATCACTGACAGCCAACACAGGTTTCTCAAAAACAGGTCATGCCAAACTAATCTCATTTCTTTTTTTGATAGAGTGACAAGTATGGTAGATGAAGGGAATGCTGTAGATGTAGTGTACCTTGATTTCAGTAAAGCCTTTGATAAAGTCCCCCATGATCTTCTTGAAACAAAAGCTAGTAAAATGTGGGCTGGACACTGCTACTGTTAGGTGGATTGGTAATTGGTTGACCAACCGAACCCAAAGGGTGCTCATTAATGGCACAACTTCATCCTGGAGAGGAGTGACCAGTCTGTCCTGGGACCGGTACCATTGAATATTTTTATAAATGACTTGGATGATGGAATAGAGGATATGTTAATCAAATCTGCAGATGACACCAAGTTGGGAAAGGTAGTGAATACCCCAGAGGACAGGGTCAGAGTTCAGAATGACCTTGATAGACTGGAGAGCTGGGACATAAGCAATAAAATGGATTTCAATAGGGAGAAGTGTAAGGTACTTCACCTAGGCAGACACAACATAAGGCACAGGTACAGGATGGGAGATAGTTGGCTTGACAACAGTACATGTGAAAGAAATCTGGGAGTCTTAGTGGACCACAAAGTGAACATGAGTCAACCGTGTGATATGGTGGCTAAGAAGGCCAATGCAATTCTGGGCTGCATCAATAGGAGTATTGTATCTAAATCAAAGGAAGTAACACTACCACTGTATTCTGCATTGGTCAGACCTCACTTGGAATACTGTGTCCAGTTTTGGGCTCCACAATTTAAGAAGGATGTTGACAAGTTGGAGCGTGTTCAGAGGAGGGCGACCAGAATGGTCAAAGGTCTGGAATCCATGCCCTATGAGGAGAGACTTTAGGAGCTGGGTTTGTTTAGTCTGGAGAAGAGAAGGTTGAGGGGTGACATGATAGCCATGTTTAAATATTTGAAGGGATGTCATGTTGATGAGGGAACTAGCTTGTTCTCTGTTGCTCCAGAGACTAGGACACG
Organism: Euleptes europaea; assembly: GCF_029931775.1. Lineage (NCBI taxonomy): Eukaryota > Metazoa > Chordata > Lepidosauria > Squamata > Sphaerodactylidae > Euleptes > Euleptes europaea. The sequence goes on along the minus strand of NC_079326.1, from coordinate 7,762,275 downwards.
GAGTAATGGATTTAAACTGAGAGAAAATCGATTCCACCTAAACATTAGGAAGAACTTTCTGACGGTGAGGGCTGTTCGACGGTGGAATGCACTGCCTCGGAGGGTGGTGGAGTCCCCATCTTTGGAGGTCTTTAAGCAGAGGCTGGTTGGCCATCTGTCGGGAGTGCTTTGATTGTGGGATCCTGCATGATGGGGGGTTGGATTGGATGGTCCTTGTGGTCTCTTCCAACCTTGTGAACTTCTGAACTTGTGAAGGGGCTATCCATTCTCAAGTAACCTTGTTGTCAGGAATGTTAGGCTGAAAGATAATGATTAGCCAAGGCCATCAGCTGAGATTTATAGCAGAGAAGCTGGATAAACCCAGATCTCCATGGTCCAACCATGTACTCTACTGGCTATCCCTGTGATGACTTGTAGGGCTGTTGAATTAAAAAAAAATTCAGTATAGTTCGGATTTGGCCGAATTCAGCCCGTTTAGATTCGGGATATGCCGAAGTCCGAACTCCCCCACTTCGGATCCGTTCAATTCGGTGGGAATTCAAAGTTCGGAAAAAAAATCGGCCGAATAAAGCCATTAAAAACACAATCGCGTCTTTCCACGGCTCTGGGGGGGCATTTTTGGGGTTAGAGGTCCCAAACTTTCGGCAGAGCTTCAAATGACGTTTATTGAAAGACTCCCCAAGTTTTGTAAAGATTGGGTCAGGGGGGGCTGAGATATGGGCCCTGAAAGGGGTCCCCCCCACCCTTAATGTGCATCTCTCAGCAGAGCTTGCCGCCCACGCACAAAGCTCCCAGCCCCGACAACAGCTGAGAAATTTGCAAAGCAACTGCAAAACAACTGCAAAACAACACAACCTTGTTAAACAACACCTTTGCAACACACAACTGAAACCTCCCCCCTCAAACCAGGGAGCGAGAGACTCGAGGGGGAACACACACCCCAGGCAGAACCGATGAAAGCCCCCTTTGGCTTCCCCCCCCACTCACAGAAACTGCTCCCTCCCCACACACACACAGACTCTGCTTTCCCCCCACACACACACATACACAGGAGAAAAAATATAGATTAAAGCCCCCAAAGGGGTCTTACTGTGGCTGTCTTATGTTCTATCAAGAGGGGCTGAAGAGGACTTGTAATCAAGATGATTCCAATTAGGCACGGGACGTTTTGCTCTGGAGAAGATGCACAGGATCGGCTGATCCATTCATCCCAATAGGGAAAAGGGGAAAGGGGAAAGGGGAAAGCCCATATCTCAGGACCCCCTGAACCAATGTTCACAAAACTTGGGGGGTATCTTAAGAACACTGGTCTGAAACTCCGCTCAAAGTTTGGGATCTGCACCCCCAAAAATGCGCCCCCTGCAGCCATGGAAAGAGAAAAGGAGGGGAGGCGATATTTCTGCCCCCACTGAACCCATCTTTACAAAACTTGGGTAGTATCTTAAGAATAAGTGTCTGAAGCTATGCTAAAAGTTTGGGGGCTATATCCCCAAAAAAGCACCCCCTGCAGCCACATAAATGGAAAAAGGGGGGAGGGAAAAGGGGGAGAGCCCATATCTCGAGACCCCCTGACCCAATGTTTACAAAACGTGGGGGGTATCTTAAGAACACTGGTCTGAAACTCCGCTCAAAGTTTGGGGTCTGTACCCCAAAAAATGCGCCCCCTGCAGCCATGGAAAGAAAAAGGGGGGAGCCCATATCTCGGGACCCCCTGACCCAATGTTTACAAAACTTGGGGGGTATCTTAAGAAGCTTCATCTGAAGCTCCAGTGAAAGTTTTGTGTCTGTACCCCAAAAAATACGCCCCCTGCAGCCACAGAAAGGAGCAAATGTGCACAAGCACTCCCCACACACACATGAGGATTTTGCTCTCTCTCCCTGGCCGGGCCGCACATCAGCTGATTCCTCCAGTACTCAATCCTGACTGATTGGCCAGAAGAAGACCCAGCTTGGCCACCGATTGGCCGGGGGAGGAGAATGCTGCTTACTGACGGTTATGCTGCTTACTGATGGCCGAATTTGCCAGATTTATTCGCGAACTCCCGAACTCGCTGAATTCGGCCCCCCCTGTTGCCCGCCAGTTTTGAGTTCGGTTCCTCCCGAACTAAAAAACACCGAATCAGGGGAAATTCAGCTGATTTTCAGTTAGGGCCAAACCAAATCAACAGCCCTAATGACTTGTCCCTACTGATGAGATGATGTGTAGCACCAGTAAACCAGGCCACTTTTTCACCAGGCCGTAACTGGGGGTGGGGGCAGGAGGGCAACCCGCTGCCCCTGTGGCATGCAGAGGGTGGCAGAACTACCTGGCACAGAGGTGTCTGCTCCTCCTGTAGGAGAGGCAGCTTGGGCACCCTTTCTGCATGCCAAAGGGGGGCGGCGGCCACCTTCCTCCCCACCCCCCAGTCACGGTCCTGGTTTAGGGTAGCACTGGCACCAGTTCTCCATGGGGTAAGCTTAAACATCATTAATAAAGAACTTTTCTTTGGGCAGATACATTTTGATGTGAGTATATGATGAGCAGTTCCCATGTGCAGTCCAAGGCAATTCAATTATATGAGATGTCACTGTGTCACCTGCAGTACCATAACCAGTTCTTGACATGGGGTGTTTTCACACAGAGATTTTTTCTAGCTGGCACACAGCATGATCCTGCTTTACTTGGGAATGTCTATATGACATTGTACTCTTTCCAAACACAGTTCAAGGGGCTCCTGGGTCTTTCCCTTTTAAGCAAGGGAACTAGCAAGGATATGGTGGTATAGCTGTAGGCAGAGCCTCTATATGAAAGCTCTGCCTGCATCCAATCTGGTAAAAGGTAAGGTAAAGGTCCCTTGTGCAAGCACCGAGTCATTCCTGACCAATGGGGTGACATCACATCCCGACATTTCCAAGGCAGACTTTGTTTACGGGGTGGTTTGCCAGTGCCTTCCCCAGTCATCTTCCCTTTACCCCCAACAAGCTGGGTACTCATTTGACCGACCTCGGAAGGATGGAAGGCTGAGTCAACCTTGAGCCAGCTACCTGAAACCGACTTCCGTCGGGATTGAACTCAGGTCGTGAGCAGAGCTTTTGACTGCAATACTGCAGCTTAACACTCTGCGTGACGGGGCTCTTCATCCAATCTGGAAGGGGGTAGAATTTAGCACCTCCTTCCAAATGGCAACTCTCATCTACAACATCTCCCACCCCTGCACAATTTGGATGGTTTTTCCTGACCTTGTGTGAAAGAAATTCCATGGTAATCATTAGGGTTGTGCATATCGATAAACCCGAACCGAAAATAAACCTGAAATTAGCCGTTTTGGTAATTTTTGAGTTTACCGAACACCAAAACCTGGGGATCTCCCCAAATAATTATTTGGCTTTTTCAGGTTCAGCTTTTCACCTTTGCTCAGAGGCATGGCTCTGTGCTTTCTCTCATTTTTCTATCTTTTTTTGACTGGTTTTGTTAGAGTTGAGGTAGGGGTCATGCAATCAGAGCCAACTTGGTCCAACCACACAATCCATTGCCATTGAGTGGGTTAATTGGATAAAGGATAAGGATTGTTTAAAAGATGGGGCTCACCAGTGCTGCAACTACATAGAACTGGCTTCAACAGCTACTCACACCACCAGGCTTCCGAAGGAGACTTCCTCACCCACGAGAATGAGCAATATCCTTCAGACAGCCCCCATGGACAAGACTTTGGCTGGCTCCGGTATCACTCCCCCCCAAAAAAAACCTGCTGTCAAACTGAAGGTCGCTGCACAATGATGATTCCTTGAAAACAAATCCTTGATGGCCATAATAATGAACAGGATGTCATTTGCCACCCTAAGAAATGTTTTTTGTGCCTTATTTTTCTTGCATTTAAGGCTTTTCTCTCTGTTTGGAAGCTAATTTGCATGGTGTTGGAATATGCAAGTCTCAGCATCCAGTCATGAAAGAGTTAACAGCTTCTGTGTTAGTATGTAGCCAATAGGGCATTGAGTAAAGCAGCTGATTCTAAAAGAGGGCGTTTAACTGATGTGCTATATCTAGGTTCAGTTGTTGCTGTGGTGGTTGATTTAGCTTTTCCATAGTGTAGGACTTATATCTAGTATGTTAGTTAAGGAATAAAACTTTACATTTAAGCTAACATTAGTGTCTGTTATTATTTACTTTGCTAAATGTAATGTATAATATCCAAGGTCATGGGGGCACCAGATGCTGCAGCTGTGTATATGTTAGATTAGAGAGAAAGTGGGGCGTTTGTGTGTGTGTGTGTGTGTGTGTGTGTGTGTGTGTGTGTTTATTTATTTAGCAAGCAAGGAAGACCTCTTTTCATTGCCAGAGCCTGCTGTGGGAGATTTGAAGCTCACCCAGAAAATGGACAAAAAGGGATCTTTTTGTAGTGATACATACCAAGGAGAAGAAAGCAGCTGATCACAGTGAATTCAAACAGTGTGCCAACACTAAACACAAGTATGGCCACAGCACAAACAGCTGTGAGTTTTCCCCATATCCCAAAAGTAACTGAAACCAATTATCTGATGTGGAGGAAAACAGTGCAATATGCTTTGAAAATTCGGAAGGTGGAGCATACAATTAAAGATGATGTGCCTAATTCAGATGCAGAAAAAGAGGCTTTTCTGGAAGCTAACTGTCAAGCAGACTACATTCTAGTCCCTTCCCTAAATGAGACTAAGTCATACCTTGTAAATTCAAGTAATTCTGCAAAAGATTTATGGGTGAAATTGGAAGAAAAATATTGCAAGAAATCCTCAAAGCATATGTAACCTTTATAACTGTATAACTTTAAACTGCAAGAAGGGGCAGATCTATGTGCACATCTGAATACCTTAATGGAATTGTTACAACAACTGCAAGCCACAGGGGAAACTATATCAGATAAAGAAATAAATGCCACCATTTTTAATAATTCACAGTGGGTAGCCGTGTTAGTCTGTTTGCAGTAGTCAAAAAGGGCAAGAGTCCAATAGCACCTTAAAGACTAACAAAAAAGCTCATACCATACCAGAAAATATTTTTGTTAGTCTTTAAGGTGCTACTGGACTCTTGCCCTTTTTGACTACCATTTTTAATAGTTTACCTAGTTCATATGCTGTTTAGATTGCTGTTTTGAAAACAAGAGATGAAATTGATGTTTCATAAACTTTGAACTTTTAAAAAGATGAATATGCAAAGAGGGGTTTTAGAGAAGTATCTGCAGAAATGTCTGTACTAAAGCTTAAGTATAAAAATAGAGAAATTGTATGTTTTAAATGCCATTGAAAGGGGCATGTTGCAAGGTTTTGCAAGGCTAAGACTGACTCTGACAAACAAGGGAATGGAAGGATACATGATTCCCAAAGAAATGAAATGAAATGAAAGGAACTTATGGCTTTTAGACTCAGGAAGCTGCTCTCATGTTTGTTTTGATGAGAATTGTTTTGTGGAGTTGAATAAAGAGAGAAAGCAGAGATTACTCCAAGCAGATGGGTCTCCATTATGTGTTGAGGGAGCGGGGACTGTCAAACTCTAAGTTTTAGACACAGGTGGAAACATTTTTTTTATAGATTTTTAATAAATTTTTAAACAATACAAAATACAAACAAAAATATATATCAATATAGACAACTACATAATAAGAATAATATATATATGAAAAAATTCAAAAGACTAGCCAAACATACAATTAATACATTCTTATTACAATTATCTTATCCATTATGTTCCCACCTCCCTCCACCAGTGTACCCTTAAGCCCTCCCACCACCCTGTTGAACTTCCAGAGAAGTGTCTAAACAGTTTGTTAATAAATCAGTTAGCTTAAGTAAAATTACAAAATTGATTCTACAACTTGTTCACTATACACATAAAATTCATTTTTGCCAGTTTATCCCAATATGCGAATGCTTTGGACCACATTTTTTTTTAAATCTTCCACATCCTTCCCCTTCAGGGAATCTGTTAATTTAGCCATCCGCACATATAACCATAGTTTTTCCCTCCAGTCCTTAATTAAAGGTCTATTTACAAGCTTCCAAGATTTAGCAATAACCATCCTAGCTGCTGCAAAACTATATTGGCATATGACTCTATCGTTCTTATTCATATTTTCTCTAGGAATTCCTAATAAACAAAAAGCTGGCTCCATATTTACTTTACTATTAATCAAATTGTTTGTCTCCCGCACTACTTGTCTCCAGAATTTTTTAATTTTATTACAAACCCACCAAACATGCATAAAAGTTCCTTTGTCCGTTCCGCATTTCCAACATAAATCAGAATTTCCCATCTTAAATTTACTTACCATCTCTGGTGTAATATACCATCTAAAAAACATCTTATACATGTTCTCTCTTATTTCATTAGTAATTGTAAATTTAAATTCTGTTTTCCATAACCTTTCCCAAACCTCAAGATTAATATTATATCCCAAATCTCTCATCCATTTTATCATAACTGGTTTAATCCTCTCTTGCTCTAAATTGGTTTCTATTATGAGTTTATACATCATTGTTATTTGACCTTTATTACCCAAATTTAATATTACTTCCAGTTTAGATTTATTTCTATTAAACCCTAATAATTTATCTTTATTAAATATATCCTTTAACTTATAATACATAAACCAATCTCCAATCTTAAGTTCTTCTCTTGGTTTAAGAATCCATGTATCCCCATATTCCTCAATAATATCCCTATAATTACCTATATCTAAATTAAGCTGCATACCCCTTTTCATATATGCTTCTATGGGATTAATCCATCCTGGTGTTTTAAGTTCCCAGCATCTTTTATATCTTTTCCAAATTTGTAATAAACTATTCCTTATAACATGGAGGTTAAAGTCTTTATTTATTTTTTCTTTATCATACCACAGGTATGCATGCCAGCCAAATCTTATATTAAATCCTTCTAATTCCAATAGTCTAGGATTCTCCAATAATATCCAATTCCTTAACCAACCAAAACAGGCTGCTTCATACTATGTTCTTAAATCTGGAAGAGCCAGTCCTCCAGTTTCTTTTAATTCAGTAAATTATTGTAAGCTATCCTATGTCTTTCTTTTCCCCATAAAAAATTCAAAATATCCTTCTTCCAAACTTTAAAAATCTTTACACCTTTTATAATCGACAAGTTCTGAAACAAAAAAATCATCTTAGGTAATAGCACCATTTAATAACTGAAATCCATCCCCATAAAGACAACGATATTTTCTCCCAGTGTTTAAAAACTTTGACAATTTGGTGCCAAATTTTTAAATAATTATTCTGGAACAAGTTAAGATTATTTGAGGTTAATCATATTCCTAAATATCTAACTTTAGACTCAACAATAAAACCTGTTTTTTTAATTAGATCTGCTTGTTGTGATAGAGTCATATGCTTTACCAAAATCTTGGTTTTACTTCTATTTATTTTAAATCCAGCAAGCTTTCCATAGACCTCTACAATATTATTCCATTTTTCCATTTGACAGTTAGGATTAGTCAATACACATACTAAATCATCCGTGTACGCTTTTACCTTATAATGATTCCTCCCAATTTTTATACCTACAATATTATCATCTAGTCTAAACTTATTCAATAATACTTCTAAAACTAAAATAAACAACAAAGGTGAAATGGGGCACCAGACAAGGTTGCATTTTGAATTTCTAATGATGATGATAATACTCCATTAACCATATGTCTAGCAGTTTGTTGAGTATATATACTCCCAATTGCTTTTTTAAAGCCAACACCCAATCCCATATATTCCAATACTTTTCCCATAAATTTCCAATTTACATTATCAAACGTTTTCTCTGCGTCTAAAAAAATCATAGCCATTGGGATTGGAGTAAACTCTGAATATTCTAATAAATCTATCACCGTTCTAACATTTTGGCTAATCATTCTTCCAGGAAGAAAACCAGTTTGATCTTCATGTATATACTCATTTAATACCTTTTTTAGCCTTGTGGCTAAAATATCAACAAATAATTTATAATCATTGTTTAATAATGAAATAGGTCTAAAATTCTTAACTTCCAATAAATCTGTATTCAATTTTGGTATTAATACTATATTTGCCTGTTTCCAGGTTTGTGGAATAGAACCATCTTGTAAACATAAATTCATTACTTTCAATAGGTATGGAGATATCTGTTCTTCAAACATTTTATAATAAAATACCGTAAATCCATCTGGCCCCGGTGATTTATTTAGTTTACTTTTACCAATTGCTATTTTTAACTCCTCGGGAGTTATAATAGAGTCTAAACAATCCTTCTGTTCTTGTGATATACATTTCCAATTGAATTGTTTCAGATATGCATCTATTTCTTTATCTGAGATTGGTTGCTCCCGGTATAAATTTTTATAATAATCTACAAATTATTTTCTCCATTATTTTCTGTTTGTCTGTTGTTATTTTACCTTCTTTCCTTATTTTAACTATTGGTGTCTTTTTCTCCCTTTGTTTTATTTGCCAGGCTAGCAACTTGCCAGGCTTATTAGCATGTTCAAAAAATCTTTGCCTGTTGAACATAATTTTATTTTCTATTCCTGCTGTTATTAATAACTCATATTGTTGTTGTAATTGTTTCAAGTTGTTAGCCCTCTCTTGCTTATCTAATTTATCTTGAGATCTTTTCATTTGTATTTCTTCTACCTTAATTTTTTCTAATATTATTTTCTTTTGTTTTTCCTTCATCTTAAACCACCTCGTATTTTGTTGAATCAAAAAACCTCTAATTACTGCTTTACCAGCATCCCATACCATCCCCTCTGAAACCCCCTTGTCAACATTTTCATTAAAATAATTTTGGATATTTATTTTTAATTGTTCTACATTTTTTTATTTTTTTAATAAATAATCATTTACTGACCATACTCTATGATTCTTATCTTCTATCCTTATATTCATCATAATAGCATTATGATCAGATAATACCCTAGGCAAAATCTCCGGACTATCTGCAATATTCATTAAAGTTTTAGAAAGCCATATCATATCTATTCTTGAGTGGGTAAGGTGTCTGTGTGAAAAAAAATGTGTAACCCCTCTTACTTCCATTTATAAATCTCCAAATATCAAACATTTCCTAATGATTCGTCATATTAGAAAAAATACCAGGCAACACAGGTGGAAACATGACTGAGCTTTATCTGAGAGATTGTATGTTTGCACCTAAAGCCAACGAAAACTTGTTATCAGTGAGAAGGATATTGGACTGTGGGAATCGTTTTCTGCTGGAAGGCAATATTGAGATAAAAGGAGAAATAATTGGGGCATTTTACTACCTTAGCAATTTTGAAGAGAGAGTTGATCAGACTAAACATATTGAATGCTCTCATTTAAATTGTGAACACGCATGGCAAATAAGACTTCAGTCCATGCAGAAGCTATTTAAAGATTGTGGTATTAAGGCATATAAATATAACCATAAGGAAAAGCATTGTGAGATCTGTTTGAAGGCAAAAGGTACAGCACCAAGCTTTAAAGGGTGTCAGACTGAGCATAGTGAAGAGTTGTAAAGCAAGTGCATTCAGAACTTATTGGTCCTTTCAATGCTTCAACTGGATGAAACAAATATGTATTGACTTTTATGGATGCTGGAAGTCGCTTTGCATATGTATATTGTATTAAATCTAAGAAGCAAGTGTATATTGCAGCTGTGAAAAACAAGTTAAAAAAGCTCCAGAGGTGTTGTTTACTGATAATTGTTGTTTACTGATATTGCAGAAGAGAGTTGTTTACTGATATTGCAGCAGAGAGTACCAAAGTTTCCTGGAGGAAGAGGGAATAGAGCACAACAAGAGTGTAGCATATTGTCCTTAGCAAAATGGGTCTATAGAACATCTCAATAGAAGTGTACAAGAGATGGCACACTGCCTACTACTACAAGCTGGCTTACCTGACCCCTGCTGGGCAGAAGCAATGAACACAGCTGTGTACCTTTACAATAGAGTTCCCTGCAGGAAAAACTCCATTTGGACTATGGCATGGAAAGAAGGCAGGTTTAAAACATTTAAAAGCATTTGGATCTAAAGTCTTTGCCCATGTACCCAAGGAAAGAAGGGGGAAACTAGACCCCAGAGCTGAAGAGGGAATACTTGTTGGATATGCTCCAAGTGGGAGAGGCTACTGAGTTATGGATTCTAAAACCTTTTTAGTCAAAGAGTGCAATGTAGTACACATAGATGAAAGCAATATACTCCAAGCTTCCAAGCAAATGGAGCCCACAGAGCAAACTAGCCCTGAAACTGAAGAAGTTTCTTTTACAGATATGGCTGGATGGCTGCCTACCTGGACTATCAATCAGACAGAGACCCCTCAATCAGAAAGGGAAGCAGGAAAAAACTGAGCCTGAGGAAACAGAGACTACTCTGAGGCGATCAGAGAGAAGCAATAAAGGAATGGAACGAAAGAGATATTATTCCCATACCAATATACAATGTGTAAATGAACCTTCAAGGTGGAAAGAGATGACTGAACTGTCTACATGTGAAAAGGACAGATGGATAAAAGCAGCACAGGAAGAGAAACCTAAGACTGACTTTACTGAAACTTTTGCACCTGTTGTCAAGTACACCTCCATCAGGACATTACTCAGGATAGCAGCATCAAGAAAACTACACGTTGAACACCTGGACATTAAAACAGCATTTCTCAATGGAGATTTGTCTGAGGAGATCTATGTGGAACAACCAGAGGGTTTTCAAGAAGAAGGAAAAGGTAATCTTGTGTGCAAACTTGAAAAGAGTATATATGGGCTTAAACAGACAGCAAGAGCATGGAGTGAAAAATTACCTATGCTGCTACAACGTCAAGGATGTAAACAAGGAAAAGCAGAACCATGCCTATTTTCAAGACTAAAGAACAGAGAATATCAGTATGTGCTAACCTAACCTGATGATTTATTAGTATGCTGTAAACATGAAAAGGATATAAAGGAAATTGCGCAAAACTTAAATGAAGAAGTAGAAGTGAGAGACTTCTGGTGAAGGTGATGGCGTTCTGACTGTAGACTGTGGAGGAGCTCTGATTTATGGCAGTGAGAGAGAACTCACCTGCCAAACTTTCACTCAATTAAAGGGTGAGCAAGGAGATTATCCACACAACTTCTAGCAGTTTGTCTTTTCTGGTGTTTACTGAAGAGGCAGAGGTTCTATAGAATATAGAATAAACTCTAGGTTTTCTGCAATGAAGTAAGAGCCAAGAGATAGTTCATTTTGTAAGAAAGAAAACCAGGGATCAAATTCTACTGCAACATTTTGCTACAAAATTGAATATAAAGTAGACATAATTATTCTGAAAGAAATACTGATAAAATTTTTGCACAAGAGAAAAGAATATCTTTTCCTCAATGAGAAATTAAAGTTGAAGAAGATTATGTTTCGCTGGGAAAAGTTGGAAGGCAAATCTTTTATCTTCAAACACCATAGGTTCAGACTGGATTCACTTCGAAAAGCATGAGACTTTTTGGCAAAATATAAAAGAGAATTTAATGGTACTGAAACCCCAGAATACTTGGAACAACTAAATGAGGAACAACTAAATGAGGAACTCTCAATACTTATACAAGAAGGAGAAGGAAAAGATGAGACTGACCCAGTCAGGACTTTGGACAGCTTGGAATATAAATATGGATTACAAATGTCTAACATGAAATGTAAACTGACTTAATTCCTCCCCAAAAAGGAAAAAAAGTTTTTTACATTTGAGAAAGTTGAAGCAGGATGTAATTTGTTTACAAGAGACACATATTAAGAAAAAGGATATTAAACTTTTGGTGAATAAAAATGTAAGCAAAGAATTTATTTCTGCAAGTTTTAAAAAGAAAAATGGGGTGGTGTTATATGTCAAACCGTACTTAGAACCTAAAATAGTATTGACATATGATAATGGTAGATATGTAAGGGTGGAAGTTAACTTATTTGGGATTAAAACCATGGTATTTGGAATTTATGCCCCAAGTGAAGAGAAAGGGTATTTTATAAAAATCTGATGAATAAACTTATAGATTTTCCCTATGAAAGCTGGTGCATATTGGGAGACTGGAACGGAGTAGTTTCACCACATATGGATAGAGCTTCCAAAAAAGATGTCAGAAGTACAAAGGTAAATTACCAAAAACCTGCTTTGATTTGTTGGAGACAAAAAAATGGTAATGCAAGAGAGTTTTTTTTTTTCCAGAAAGACACAGATTTTTTTCACGAATAGATATGATTTGAGTTTCCAAGGACCTGGCATCTAAGGTATTGAAATCAGAAATTTTGCCAAGGACCTTTTCTGATCACAATCCTGTTAATATGGTTTGTAAAAGAAAACCCAACTCTTTCAGATGGAGATTAAATGAAATGTTGCTCTGAAAAGACACAATTGTACAGGAATGTAAGATAAAATTAAAAGAATTTTTGGAACTTAATTTAAATAAAGAAACAAATTTGAGAATGGTTTGGGATGCCAGTAAGACTTTTATAAGAGGCTACTTGATACAATATAATTGTGAAATGAAAAAAATAGACAAAAGAAAATGCAAGCTATTTTTAGAGGAAGAGGAGGAACTGAAAAAGAAACCTAAAAATAAGAATGTTTCACAGCAAATAAAAACACTACAGCAACAGTTGTTGATGTTAACAGCAAGCAAAATGGAAATAAGATTAAAATATGCAAAACAGAAAAATTTGGAATTTGCAAATAAACCGGGCATATGGTTAGCATTAAATTGAGAAAAGAAAAAAGACTAATAATGAAAATACAAGATGGGAATAATACTCTAATGGATAACTTATCAATCCAAAAAAACATTTTATAATTATTATTCAAATTTATATAAGGGTCATGAGATTTCATTAGAAAAAATAGATGAATATCTTAGAAAACAAAATTTACCCAAGATTACAAAGGAGCAGAAACACATTATGAATGGGAAGATAACAAGGGAATTAGTACAGGCTATTACAAAAAAATTAAATTAGGAAAGGTTCCTGGTCCTGATGGTTTATCAGGCCTATATTATAAATGCTTTGAGGATGAAATCTTGCAACCCCTACAAAACACAATGAACTCTATCTTGCAAGGAGGAAAGATGCCGGAGTCTTGGAAAGAGGCTAATATAGCACTAATACCTAAAGAAGGTCAGGACTTAACTTTGACAAGAAATTACAGACCAATACCATTGTTGAATAATGATTATAAACTATGTATAACAATTTTAGCTGATAGACTGAAAATAGCGTTAAAAGAAATTATTCATGATCAAAGTGGATTTTTACCTAAAAGACAGTTAAAAGATAATGTTAGAACTGTATTGGATGTATTGGAATACCAGAAAAACATAATGAAAAACAAGCTGCCTTGGTATTTTTGGATGCTGAGAAAGCATTAGATAATTTGAATCAGTTGTTTTTGTTTAAGGTCTTGGAAAATATGGATTTTGGAGAGGATTTCATAAAATGGGTGAAATCAATATATACATTGCAGATGGCACAAATAATTGTTAATGGAGAATTAACAAAAACTTGTGAGATACAGAAGAGAACTAGGCAAGGCTTGCCCACTGTCTCCTGTTTATTCTGGTCCTTGAAATATTGAATAGACATATAAGGTCTGATGAGAGAATTAGAGGTATACAAATTACGAAGGAGACCTATAAGTTACAAGCATTTGCAGATGATTTAGTAGTTATGTTGGAAGAGCCATTAAAGGGAGCTGAGTTTCTAATGTCAAAGTTGAATGAATTTGGTGCACTAGCAGGTTTTAAAATTAATAAACAGAAAACGAAGGTATTAACAAAAAATATGACATCACACGACCAGTTGGAACTGATGAAAAAAACAGGCTTTAAGGTGGAGAAAAAGGTGAAATATTTGGGTATCATGATGACATCCATGAAGTGCATGTTATTTCAAAACAACTATGTTAAGACATGGAATGAAATTAGGAAGGATTTGACAAGGTGGAACAAACTTCAATTATCATTGCTGGGTAGAATTTCGGTAATTAAAATGAACGTTCTACCAAGAATGTTATTTCTGTTCCAAACAATACCTGTTTTGAGAAATGATAGTGTATTTAAGCAATGACAGAAGGATATATCAGCATTTGTATGGCAAGGGAAAAAACCCTTGGTAGAAATTCTACAAGATGCTAAAGAAAGAGGAAAACAAAGTCTGCCTAGTAAACGTCGGGTTGTGACATCACCCCATGGGTCAGGAATGACCCAGTGCTTGCATAGGGGACTACCTTTACCTAGTAATCATGATTTGAGCTGAAGCTGAACTGCTGCTACCACAATTGAATTATGTGGTATGAGGAGTGGCAATGTCTGTGGGAATGTAGAATCTATTGTTGTTGTTGTTTTCTAAATAGCTATGTTGGAAGTCCTTTTGGATCAGGATTTTATACCATTTTCTAACCTGGAAAACGTTATGGAGCTGGTATTTGCTCAATTGGGGCAAAAATTACAAGCAACATACTGAGAAGAGGTTCACTGGAGAGACGGTGTATACATATACTAAATAAATAAATAAAACGAATGTTTAGTCCAATGGGACAAATATCATTTCCACAAGATTGGTTGTGGCCAGGAAAAGATGCAGGGATAACAGTTAATCCTCTCCCTACATAGAAGTTTGGGATCTCCGAACAGGGAACTCCCATTATCTTGACCCTGGCAGTTGACTCAGGGCCTGTTTAATCCCCTAGTTCAGTAGCGATTTTTCCTGGATTCTGACACTATCTGAAACTTGACCACAACAGCACAATGCCAGAATGATATTTCTGCTTCTGCACAACAGTGACTTCTGCTGGGATGCTACTCACAGCTCATGAGATAGTAAAAGGAAACCATATAGATGTAGTAAATCTTTATTAACTGTCTGTGGGTCTAACCCTATAAAAGAGCACATGGCTTGAATAAGCACACTATCAGCACAGGTAAACGGCCTCAGAAGGCTTTCAGGATATGAGACAGAGTCTTCAGAATCAGCTGCAACTGGCATTCATATGACACACATAAATTTCAGCTGGTACTGCTGTTGGATTGTTCCTGATCTCTGCATTTAACACTTCCCATTTTTATCACCAAAAATCCAGATTCTGTGATGAGAGTATGCTTCACAAATCAAGCCAAAAGAGAGAAACAATAGACACCTGGAAGACACCCACCTCTTTAAAGTTCAATTCAGAAATGATCTGTCAACTGAAGGCTTTTCTGGAGAATGCTTAGGAGGGGCAATCATTTTTCCCTTGAATTCCAAATATTTTCTTTTCTGTATATATATTTTAACCCTGATGCTTAGGAATTTTAGTGTGTTGTGGGGGAGGGAAGCCTGGGGCCTAGGCAAGCATCCAGTGGTCCCTTTCTTTTGCTGAATAATGTGTATCACTATGCTTTCCACTTTGATTTGCAAATGCAAATGTTTGTACATCTTTAATGACAAAAATGGAACAGCAACAGGTGAAATGTCAGGCAGTTGCTAGGGGGGATCCTCAGGTGGGTGAAAGTAAGGTGGTATGGGCTCATATGAAATATCAGTAAGAAAGTAACTGAAGAGGTACCTTCCATCTTCTGCTTTGAGTCCTCCAAGAGATACTGTATTGGTAAGAAATTGAAGTTAATTTCAGTCCTGTTGGTGGCTTGCATTCAAGTGGAGCACCTCCACCTCCTCCAGTTTCCACTGAATCTCCCCAGATGGAATCTGACCCTGATGAAGTTCAGGAGTTCAGGTCACCCTCAAAGATCTGTTTGGGGACATTAATATATTGCTCTCCTAACAAAATAAGAATATACTGCAAGTTTATCATAATGACAAGCATCTCCCCCACTTGTCAGCTCAGAAAAATGTCAGCAGCCACATTACTGGTTTACTATAATTGCTAGCATTCTCTAACCTCACCTCTTTTTTTTGTCATCAAGTCACAGTTGACTTATGGTGACCCAGTAGGGTTTTCAAGGCAAGAGTTGTTCAGAGGTGATTTGCCATTGTCTGGCTCCATGTCACAACCCTGGTATTCCTTGGAGGTCTCCCATCCAAATTCTAACCAGGGCAGACCCTGCTTAGCTTCTGAGATCTGACAAGATCAGGCTAGCCTGGAGCTATCCAGGTCATGGTAACCTCACCTTGCCATATACTAATGATGGTAGCACTGCAGGCTTTGTGTATTGGCAAGCATCTCCACCCATTACCAGAGTCTGGGAGGAGACTGGTAGTACAAGATGTTAGGGGCGCTTGTCATTCCAGGACATCATGGCACTGGGAAGTTAAGTGACTTGTTTCCATATGATGTTTGTGTTTGATCTGACCAGTGTGAGGAAGCCCTAGGGGAGTCTTTGTCTGTAGGCCTTTGGGGGTCATCATTAATAGTGACAGCAAGGTTACAACAGTGGCTACAGTTCAGGCTTGTCAATGGGACACAAGCTACCCATTCAATTTTGTCTACCCCTGAAATATGGGGTATGACTATTGGGACCAATAAGAGCAGAATGACTATAATGTCATGTAACACTGTCTATGTGCTACACATTCATTGATTGTTTCATGATGTGTTATTATTTTGTCTTCCTTTTTGTGTTAACCTGAATCTGAATGATTAGCTGAGAGAGCATTCCCTAGTGCAAAACAAATCCTAAATAATTTAATAAATAATAATCCAGTATTCAACCCCCACACAAAATCTTAATGTGTTGAGTGTGAGGCATCACACTCAACATAACAAGGTTGTTTCATGCCTGTCAGTAAATTTAATCAGTCAATTCAAATATTGTAATCCATTATCCAAATTACATGAATTGTTGTCATTGTTGTTCAACAAGATCATTAAATAATTGCTCAGTCTTCAGAGCCTCACAGGGTTGTTTGAATGCCAAAGAAAGGCCAAACTTTATGTTTGCCCACTCAAGGAATATTGTTAATTGTAAATTTTATCCCAAAGAAAAGTTAAATGTGTGTTGACTAAGGAAAGCATGGTCTTAATTATACTCTAGAAAGACTAAATTTGTGAGCTTTAAAAATTATAAAGATGTTTTCATATTTAATTAAAATGCCAATGTACGTATTTTAAAGAATTGGCAGTTAAAATGACCTTTTGATTTTAGATTATAGTTATTTTATTTATAGCTTTTAATTAGTATGCCAAAGTGAGGGTGTTTCATATGTTAGGTTTTAGCAATGGGTTCCCCCCCCCCCAAGTTATATGATGGTTCTCTAGTGGGTAAAAACCAACTGCACTGATTTTTTTAAAGCAAAGAATAACATATGTCAGTCTTATTAGACCTTGTAATGTAACATCCTACCTCAACAACTGTATCTTATGTTTGCTTACCATTATAAAACTTGTGTGTCAATGGCCAGAAACATTGTAATTACAATAAACAATTAATTACCACATACAGCAAAAAACCCTAGCAATTCAATTTAGCAGCTCAAAAAAGTGAGCTTTGCTTCTGTAACTCATGTCCAGGAAAAAAAAATGTTATCTTTTATTTGTCTAGGTGACTGTTACAGTACACCAGAAAAAATGATGGCATACTTTGAGCAACAACTTGGCCAGCAACTGGTTCCATTCCATTACAGCACAGAGATACATGGGGAAAGGTAGGTATGTCTTTTGGTAACCAACCAAGAGGTCAGCTTGTGCTTTTGTGGCAATGGGCTGAATGAGGTGTGCCTGTGCACTACACTGGCACTACTTCCCTTGTACTTATACAGATTCCCTGCAATTCTTATACCACAGATGCTATGTCATATGATTTACAAAATGTTCCCATACCATGACATCCCAAATCATAGCCCCAGTAGAATTTTTCCCCCCAGCATCAGTATAAGATGCTGCAGGATGCACCACCATCTACTTGATCCTATATTGCCAAATGAATGCAGACAGGCATGCATGCACTGACCTTTACCTTCACACATGCACAGGAGGCAACCTGCCTTTCTTTCCCCTACCAGAACAAGTACCAGGAGACCATTCAATTATTTGGTTTTACATAAAATTGTAGATATGGAAAAAGATGTCTGACTATGATTATCACTGGTATATCATATAGAGTGAGTTTTCAGATCTCCTTTATCACAGATCTCTATCATGTAATCTGGTTTGGCCTTGCTTTTCAGGTTACCTTTATCCCACTCCCTGTGGACTGCCCAGGGCCATAAAGGGGGGACTGGGGGACAAAATCTGGGGGACCTAAGTCATCTAGAGGGCTCCTGAAACCAGTGTCATACTATCTTCACTAAATTCATTAAATTTTTGTGCAATGTAGTTCTGACTGCAGTCACTAGGGGTGCAAGGAAGGCAATGTATTAAGTCAGTGTGTGTTAAATCAGGATTCGGAAGAAGTCAGGGCCACACCAGCAGTAGGAAGCAGAAGAAATGAACCAAGATATTTAATAAATCTGAAGCAGATCAATTGCTGTGATAAGTGGCTATGTTTCTAGATTTTGTATTTCAGTAAAAAAATATATGTTATCTTACTTAACCAGCCACTTCAAGCAATGCCACAACTTTGAATTGTATTAGAATTCCTTTTTATTGTTAATGCTTCAATATTATTAATGAAAAAATTAAAAAAAACTCTAATGTATATGGAATATATGAAAATTAGATGACATGGAAAAATTTAACAGATTCTAACAAATTATTACAGGTCTGAAATACAGTAAAAATTACAATGAAAAAATACAATAGAATTACATACCCATCACTGTGGCAAAGAATTTCCAAGCTCTTACAATCTTAAGTCCCTTTATATACTCTTCCAGAGGTCAATTGTTTTTTTTGTTTTCTTTTTTGAAAACCAATGAAAATTGTTATGAGAATCAGTGGAAAGTTGTTTTGACAATTCTACAATATTTTCAGATCTTGAAAGACATAATAAGACAAAATTTCTCTTAACAAACATATTTCTCTAACCTTGATCTCATGTCAGACAAATAGATGACATAGGAAATAACACCCAAACATAAATATCAATATACTTTCCCAAAATAAATTCCCAGTTTTCACACTTTCATCTTCAGGGCTTATTAACCACTAAGACAAAGAAGTCATTATTGGACTTGCTTATAATGCATTCATATTTGACTTGAAAGCAACCACAAAAGGCAGATAAAAGTGTTTTTCTCTACATCTGTGTTTTTCTCTACATATACTATCAGCAACCTAGACCGCCTTTGGTTCCTGTAGGTTATCCGTGTGTGATCGTGTTCTTGGTATTTTCTTTCCTGACGTTTCGCCAGCAGCTGTGGCAGGCATCTTCAGAGGAGGAACACTGAAGGACAGTGTCTCTCAGTGTCAAGTGTGTAGGAAGAGTAATATATAGTCAGAAAGGGGGGGGTTTGAGCTGAATCATTGCCCTGCAAAAAGTATCAAAGGTAATGTGCTAATCCTTGTCCTGTAAGTATCAAGATAATGTGCTAATGAGGGTGTGGTATGTTAATATGGAACCATCGTATCCTGAAGTGATCTGTTAATGTGTGAAATCCAAAGCTAATCTGCATGGCTATTGTGGACTGTAGTCTTTGTTAGTCTGGAGGTTTTCAGGACAGGAAGCCAAGCCTTATTCATTCTTAAACTCTCTTCTTTTCTGTTAAAGTTGTGCTGATGTTTATGAATTTCAATGGCTTCTCTGTGCAATCTGACAAAATAGTTGGTAGAATTGTCCAGTCTTTCAGTGTCTTGGAATAAGACCCTGTGTCCTGTCCTTCAGTGTTACTCCTCTGAAGATGCCTGCCACAGCTGCTGGCGAAACGTCAGGAAAGAAAATACCAAGAACACGGTCACACAGCCCGGATAACCTACAGGAACCAATGAACTCTGACCGTGAAAGCCTTCGACAATATTCTAGACAGCCTTGTTTTGGCTATATTCTCAGACTTCAAATGATCATCCAATGCTTGGGAACATTGAAGCTGACCTTGCTCTGTGGTCCTTCAAATGCCATCCCATCTCACAAACAATTCATTATTTCCCATGCAGTCCAAATTTGAAGCCTAAAATCATTACTTGGAGTTTAGATCAATGCTGCAGTTTGTCAATAACCATAAATATATTGAAAACCATAACAAATGCTTTATTATTTCATCCTAATCCCAATGCATTTCTCCTGTGGCTTAATCAGGGGATCTATTGTAGCATAAGTCTCCTCACTAAGCCATAGGCAAAACACATCCAGATCAGGAAACAACAATAAGGGATATATTCAACACCTTGATTCTTTTCCTTTTCTTGTGTGTGTTAAGTGCTGTCAAGTCACTTCTGACTTAATGGTGACCCTATGAATTAATGTCCTCCAAAACGTTCTATCATTAGCAGTAGGGTTGTGCAAAAAACATTTTTGGGTTCAGGCCAATTTTTTTGGGTAAATCCAGAATAAACCGAATACCCAAACTGGTAATGGGGTATTTTGGCTTTATTTCCAGGTTTACAAAAAAAAATCAGGTCCATTATAGTCTATGGGGATTATTTTTAAAGCTCCTGTGGGGGCATTTTTAGAGGTAGAGTTCCCAAATTTTCAGGGTAGCTTCAAGGGACTCTCCTTGCATGAACCCCATTGTTTGGTTAAAATTGGGTCAGGGGGTCCCATTTTATGGCATCTGGAAGGGATCACCCCTCCTCCATAGAAATGCATGGTAAATTTTACAATATTTTTCTATGGCGAATGGGGGCTACCCTTTCAGGACCCCATAAAATTGGACCCCCTGTCCCACACTTTACCAAACTTTGGGTGTCATGCAAGGAGAGTCCCTTGCAGCTATGCTACAAATCTGGTGACTCTACCTCAAAAAATGCCCCCTGTGAGAATTTTAAAAGTACTTACTTTTCATAGTCCATAGCTTTGCAAGGGTCCATTGCAAGCATTCATGGGAAACTGAGTTTTCCTACTACTCTTGGGTATGGATGCAGCCATTACAGACTGTGAAGTCAGCCCCCATTACCCACAGAAAAATATTGTAAACTTTACCATGCATTTCTATGGAGGAGGGGGGCAACCTCTTCCAGACCCCATAAAATCGGACCCCCTGACCCAATCTTCACCAAACTTTGGGGTTCATGCAAGGAGAGTCCCTTAAAGCTACCCTGAAAATTTGGGAACTCTACCTCCAAATATGCCACCCCCAGAGCTCATTTAAAAGATTCCCACAGGGAAAAGCCTGGGGGAAGCCGAAGCTGGGAAAAGCCAAATACCTTCAGCTTTGTCATGAATCACATATTTGGCTTTGGGCAGATTTCCAGTTTTTGGTATTCAGCAAAACTGAAACCTGAATATTGCCAAAATGGCTAATTTTGGGTTTATTTTCAGTTCAGGTATATCGATATGCACAACCCTAATTAATAGCCTTGGTTAGGTCTTGCATGTTGGATCTTCCTCTTTTCCTGGTGCCTTCAACTTTTCCGACCATTATTGTCTTTTCCAGTGACTTGTCTTTTTATTAGGGTTATGCATATCGATAAACCCAAACCGAAAATAAACCCAAAATTAGCAGTTTTGGTTAATTTTGTGTTTTAGGTTTACGGAATGCCAAAACAGGGGGCTAAAGCTGAAGCTGAATAGGCAATTCCCGAAAAACCCAAATAGATATTTGGGTTTTTGGTTTCGGCTCTTCGCCTTTGCTCAGAAGCATGGCTCTGTGCTTTCTCCCCTTTTTCTTCCTTTTTTTGACTGGCTTTGTTAGGGCCCCATAGTTGGGGCCCTTTTGAGAAAGGGTTATTTAAGAGATGAGGCTCACCCAGTCCCATATGGAGGGATATACCCCCAACTAAAAAGAGCCAGACAGCTGCAAACCACCAAGCTTCCGAAGGAGATTTCTTCATCCACATGGAAGAGCAATCTCCTTCAGACAGCCTCCGTGGTCATGACTTCAGTCGGCTCCAATATTACCCCCCCCCCATGAAAACCTGCTTTCCAAAAGAAGGTTGCCCTGAGTAGAGGCTTCGTTTCCCTGCATGGTGACCACCTCTTTGAATCCGATTTTTCATAACCACAATAAAGGACTGCTCACAGGATGTCATTTGCCACCAAAAGAAATGTTTTCCGTGCCTTATTTTTTAAATATATTTAAGCCTTTTTCCTCCCTCTGGAAGCTCATTTGCATGGACATCATGCAAAGTGACCCAGAAACGAAGGCAGACCCCAGACTTTGAGGCACCAGCCTGGAATAGCCTCTTTCCGCCAGCCCTCAGCAACACTGAACTTTTGAACCTGATGGACAGCTCAGCTTGCAAATGTCTGCATGATGGGGGCAACCCCTTTGCAGGCCCATAAATTTGGACCCCCTTGTCCCAAAGATCACCAACCTTTGATGACTGTTGAAGCAGCATCCCTTGCAGCTACACTGCAAATTTGGGGACTCTACCTCCAAAAATGCCCCCTAGGAGGTTTGAAAACAATCCCCATTGATTATAATGGGCCTGAATTTTTCAAAAAACCCAAAAATAAGGCAAAAAATTTGGGAAACCCAAAAATATTTACTGGTATGGGTATTCGGCTTATTTTGGGTTTACCCCAAAAAAATCAGGCTGAAGAAAACTGAAATTTACGTGTGTTTTTTTTTGTTTCTTTGCGCAACTGTACTTTTTATCTTAGGTTTTTTGAGGTAACAGTTTGCCAGAAGTGATTTACCATTGCCTTCTTCTGCACAATACTAACCAGAGTTAGCTGAAGTGGCACTGCTGTTTTCTATGACAGATCAGCTACCCTTCAATGATTCCTTCACCCTCGTCACCATTGGAACTGTCCATTCTCTTCTGCTGATGTGGCTGTTGATCCCTGAAGGGGGTGGACGCATCTTAGTCTGGTGCCTCAGCTGTAACCATTCTGCCTTGAGGGACTATGCTAGGAGTTTAGTCTCTTGACAGAGTCAATGCCAGTCAATGCCAGGATGCAGCCTCCTAACAAGATCATTATTTCTAGCAGTCTATGGTTTCCTTTCCCCTTTAGTTCCACCCAGCTCCTGCACAGTCAGATCTTGCTAATGGGCAGTCCTGTTAGTGTGTGGTAGCAAAAAACAAAACAAAAATTCTCTTTACTATACTTTTCTCCTCCTTTGTTTTGCTCTCTTACTTTCATGATCTGCCATTCGTCTATACCCACTTCTAACTTTTCTCTCCCCTTACTTTTCAGTCTCAGTTCCTTCTTATCCATCCTGGTTGGCAACTTAGAACACACGGGCAGCCCATTCCTGAGGGGGAAGGGTAGATCTGTGACCGCTGGGAGCAGTGCAGCCACACCTCCTCCTCAGAGGCTTCCCACTGCCATAGAGACAAAAAAGCATTTTAGACATAAGAAAAAGAACAAAAGGGGGAAATACCACACTGCAGCTCAAGGGGGTGCTCCTGGCATGAAAGGGGTTAGGGAGCTGACTAACATCAGTTCTGCCCCTTAGAACACCCTGGGAACACCTCCCCAGATGCCGGCATGGCCTGCCACTTCCGGCATTTAGGTCCTGGCATGATGGCAGAGGCCTGCACTGCTCTGGGGCACCAAGGTACCTCTGTGTGTGTCACCCAGGATAGCATAAGTAGCCATTATCCTAGGTTAAATGGGCACTTACACTGGCATGGGGTCACATGGGCTCCTATGGAGCTCCCCCCCCCCCAGGAATGGACTGTTATAGTAGTATGGCAGTAAACCTTTGTTAATATTATGATGAGAAGGGAAGAGTTAGTATTTCCCCCTAATCGATTAAAGTAGTAAAAGGATGCTCCCCCTCCACCCTTTACATGCATGACAATACATTTTAATCTGCCTCAGTGATAACAAACGAGAAACATAAATTAGTACTTACTGATAGGGTACAATTCAACTTGTAAAGGATAAAGAAAACAAGTGGGAAATTGGATATGTAACAATAGATGGAAAGGAGAAATACTGTGCACAACAAAACACCTCTTAAGATGATAATCTTCAGTGGCCAAATATGCCCACTTTGCTGATTATAAGATACCTCTGTCAGGTAGGTCATCTATCACTACCTCCTTGTTTTTATTCTCACTTCCTTTCCCTTTCTACAGGTATGTTTGAAAAGTAGACTGTAAAGCAACAGAATAATGGCTATTTCTGAAAGCTTCTGCAAATTTCTGTCTATGGGCATTTTTAGCAATCATATGATGAATATTAACTATATTACCAAAAAGGGGGATTTGGTTCAGATAGCATTTATTTAACATTGGAATGGATATGCTTAGGGAAAAGTGAGACCATGGACCTAGTGTTTAGATCTGTCAGACTCAGGCGTCTGTCCCTAGCATCCCAAAAAGCACACGTGCCCAGGCAGGCGATCCTAAGCAATGCTACTTTATTAGGAGCCAAAAGACAGATTTTTTTAAAAAGGGGACTTGACTAAACAGGTCCCCCCATTGTGGACTTACCAGGGCAGGATGCAAGAAAGGGGGGAGAGATCTCCGCCGGGCTGGGTTGCTGCCCGTCACCGTCTCGTGAGGCCAAGCTTGTCTTGTGGTTTCTCCCCTTCCCTTCCCAGCAGTTGGGCGGGGCATCCTGACTTCACCCCTCCCCACGCCTACTTAAAACCGGCGCAGCCCAGCAGCCATCCCTTTTACTGCGGGACAGCAAGGTTATGGACTATGGACTATGATGAAGCATTTAGTACAAGGGTTTCACATGAGGAGTGCACTTGGTGGGACTTTAATGAGATAAGCTATGGCTTTTGTGGGTTGGCTCATGGTACAAGGGCAATGCATACACCGGCAGGCCTGGCAGGGGTGACATGGGGGGGCAGAACAGTTGGGAGAGTTTTTGCAGGAATATAACCAGAGCAGGTGTCACCACACTTGTGGCAGATAAGGGCATGACTGTAATAATTGTTGCGGCCTCCACCCTAGGCCATCCTGTTCCTGAGCCCATACCTACTGATGCCCCCTCCCTGTTGCTTTGGGGTTGTCCCAGTAGCTGGTTTTTTCCCTATTCTATCCCCAGTGCATCTTGGACCGACCCCCCCCCTTTTTTAAACTCAACGGATTGTGGTACGTTCATAAGACCATGCCTGTGGGCATCTCCATTTTACATGCTGCCTTGAAGGCCTTTAACATGTTGTATGAAGGGGTATGTAAAACATGGGTCATGCACCTCAGTGCCAGTCAATATTGCTTGGCTTATTCACAGCCTATCTTCTATAGTTTGGCATACCTCAGGCATCTATGATAATGGTGGACACATTACAGCTTTCAAGTCCTGAAAAGGTCCTGAAAAACCACGATTATATGGACTACCTAAAATTCATAAGGATTCTGTCCCACTCCGACCCATCGTGAGCGCCATTGGTTCCCCAACATATGAATTAGCTAGATATTTGACCACCCTCCTACAGGACCACATTGGAAAAACCACTTCTTACATCAAAGACTCAACTCACTTCATCAACAAAATCAGTCCGTTGAGACTCAATCCACAGGATATATTAGTTTTGATGTTGTATTCCTCTTTACCAAGGTTCCAGTAAAAGACACAATCTCATTGATTAACCAGATTTTTCCAGAAGATATAGCAGCCTTATTTCACCATTGTTTGACAACAAGTTATTTCCTATGGGATAAAGAATTTTATGAACAGATTGATGGAGTAGCTATGGAAAGTCCACTCAGTCTAGTAATAGCAAACTTTTACATGGAATATTTTGAAAAGACAGCATTAGAATCGGCACCTTACAAACCTACAGTCTGGTTCAGGTTTGTAGATGATACATTTACCATTTGGAGCCATGGTGAAGAAAAATTAATGGACTTTCTAAACCATCTTAATAATATCCATCCAAACATTCAGTTTACCAAGGAAAAGGAAATTGAGGGTAAACTCCCATTTCTTGATACCCTTGTCATCCATAAAACAAACTTTCAGTTAGGTCACAAGATCTACCAGAAACCAACTCACACAGATCGCTACTTACACAAGAACTCCAACCACCACCCCCGACAGAAAAGAGGAATAATCAAAACATTAATGGACCGTGCAAGACGGATCTGTGAACCACAGTTTCTCAAGGAAGAAACTAATCATCTAAATCACGCACTGCTAGCAAACGGCTATTCCAAGAATGAAATCAGAAGGGCCATTAAACCAAACAAACATCAGAAAACTCAGGAAAAACAGTCTCCCATAGGAAAGATATTCTTGCCATTTATTAAAGGAGTCACTGAAAGGATGGAGAAACTTTTGAAAAAACATAACCTACAAACAGTGTTTAAACCCACCAAGAAAATACAACAGATGCTACGATCAGCAAAAGACAAAAGAGACCCCCTCACCTCTGCAGGAGTATATCGTATACCTTGCAGTTGTGGACAAGTTTACATCGGGACCACAAAACACAGCATACAAACAAGGATAAAAGAACATGAAAGATACTGCAGACTTGGCCAACCTGAGAAATCAGCAGTGGCTGAACATGGACTGACACAAACAGGATACAGGGTCTTATTCCAAGAGACTGAAAGACTGGACAATTCTACCAACTATTTTGTCAGATTGCACAGAGAAGCCATTGAAATTCATAAACATCAGCACAACTTTAACAGAAAAGAAGAGTTTAAGAATGAATAAGGCTTGGCTTCCTGTCCTGAAAACCTCCAGACTAACAAAGACTACAGTCCACAATAGCCATGCAGATTAGCTTTGGATTTCACACATTAACAGATCACTTCAGGATACGATGGTTCCATATTAACATACCACACCCTCATTAGCACATTATCTTGATACTTACAGGACAATGATTAGCACATTACCTTTGATACTTTTTGCAGGACAATGATTCAGCTCAAACCCAACCCCTTTTTGACTATATATTACTCTTCCTACACACTTGACACTGAGAGACACTGTCCTTCAGTGTTACTCCTCTGAAGATGCCTGCCACAGCTGCTGGCGAAACATCAGGAAAGAAAATACCAAGACCACGGTCACACAGCCCGGATAACCTACAAGAACCAATGAACTCTGACAGTGAAAGCCTTCGACAATATTTTCAAGTCCTGAGTTTCCAAATGTTGGTATCACCACTTATGGGGCGGCCTCGATGGTAGATGACATGGCAACGTAACGTATTGGGTTCTCCTCCCCCTGCATGGCCTAACTTTGGGTATCCCTCATGGGTGTGGTACTCTAAGGCTCCTGTGAATTATAGACATATGCCCTACTGTCTTACCCCTGGGGTTCCTCAGTCACCACGCCATTCCTGCTAATTTTGTTCAGGGTGTTATGCATCCTTCCACCACACAGTTAGCGACCTATGGGCCTGTGGGGGTGGGTGCCCTGTTCGGCACATGTGGCATGGATCTGACCACCAGTTCTGTTGGGAACCTGAGGGTTCATTGGCCTTGAGCTTTGGGGCTCAACAGATTGTGGTGTGAAAATGTGTTACATATGGGCCTCGGTATCTTGTGCCACCTTAGGCCTTTGACACTTTTCCAGGATGGTCTTTTCAGACAAGCACTCAAACACCCTTTCCCATCATGTAACCTTCTGATTTCCTTCCTGGACTGTGGATGGTGCTCCATTCTGCCAGGGTGAATACTGCTGCCATGGTTGGAGACTCTGTGCTCACTGTTTATGGGATGCGTCTACTTGCGTGAAGCATCCGCTAACATGTCCTCTTGTTTCAGCTCTATGTTGGAGAAGGGTCTGGACCCCTTGTGTGCAGCCTCGGGTCCCGGAACTGTATGGTTGCAGCTTTACAGGCTGCTCCCAGTGACATACTGATCGCGCAGTGCTCCTGTTTCATATGCCCAGGAAGGATTTTTGGGGTCAGGAAGGATTTTTTCCTGCAGGCCGGATTGGCCATTAGCCCTGTCAGTTTTTTGCCTTCCTCTGGGCAGTGGACAGGTGTCACTTGGTGGAAAACCCGAGAATGGGTTTTGGAGTTGGAGCTGCCTGAGCGGGACAGGGTGGACTTTGCCAGGAGGAAGGTGTGCTGTGCCGTGGGCCATTTCATTGAGTCGATTGGGGGTGTCGTGATTCCCCACACAGAGATATCATTCGGGTCACAGGAGCTGTATCGCCCTATCTGACTGGGGTCAGGATCTGTGGCTGCACGATATTCGGGGCTCGATACTTTGTTGGTCACAGCAGTAGGAGCATTGGCGGGAGCAGGGCGGCAGCCCTGCTCTTTGGCGGGTTTTGCATGGGGTCTGATCCAAGAAGGGAAGATGTGCTTTTCCTTCCTGTTTGTGAGGACCCCCATAAGGGGTCTTGGGATGGAGTACAACAGTGTTGCCCAGCTCGGGGGCCTGCATTGGGTGCTCCAATCCCAGGTGGCGCTGGCTCCACACAGAGATGCCCGTCCTGGTGGGGCCACCTAAGCGCTGCTCCAGTGCTGTGCCCACAGGTAGTTGGGCTGTTTATCGATGCTTTCGATATATATCAGGTTACAAGGTGGTGACCTGATATCGTGGATCCGCCCCCATGGTTTTCCGCCAATGCTCCATTCTGTCGTGATCAATAAAAACTGTGGCCATTTATTTCCCAAAGAGTACAGTGTATGTGTGTTTATTTGATGTTACTTCTCCTTCCCCTTTCCTTGGAGCCGCTTGCCCGTAGATCCACAAGAAAAGGGGTACTTGACTAATCAGGGCCCCCCATTGTGGACTTACCAGGGCAGGATGCAAGAAAGGGGGAGAGGTCTCCGCCAGGCTGGGTTGCCACCCGTTGCTGTCTCGCAAGACCACGCTTGCCTCGCGGTTTCTTCCCTTCCCAGCGGTTGGGCGGGGCATCCTGACGTCACCCCTCCCCGGGCCTATTTAAAACCGGCGCAGCCCAGCAGCCGTCCCTTTTACTGTGGGATGGCAAAAGACAGATTAAAAGAAGCTGGCTGCCTTACACACAGGAAAGGCTGCTAATGATTTTCAGTGTGCAAGGTACAGGTTAAAAGCATCCAAGGCAGGGAAAACAAAACAGTGAAGTTACTTCGAGATAGTAATTCCCAGGGAGAGAGAAGCCATAACACCAAACGTCTGAGATAATCAGAGGAACCGAAACTATACACAGGATCTATGAGCATGAGAAACAGACCTTGAGGAGCAGCCTGGCTCTGCCCTTGAACGGAAGTCAGGCCACGGCTTGTATATGTCTTGTGAGCCTGTATTCCAGTAGGTAGCACGGCCTTACAGGATCTGGTGACGAAACCATTTGCTTTCTTACTTTGTATGAACAGCCTATAATTTTAAGAACCAATGCAACACATTTATGCTTGGAACAGAATCAGCATAGCAACAAGATGTGGCTACCAGCTGCAGTTTATGGCTAGTAGTTCATGCTCAGGCAAACATGATGTTGTCACCTAACCAAGGAATGTGTCCTCTAGATGTCTTATTCTGACAAAGATAAGCAGGAACAGCACATGAATCATCACTGCACAAAACTCATTCTTGTAACACAAATTACAACAAGGAAGGGGGAAAATGAAAACAAACTGAATCCTTGTTGCAATTATTGGAATTTAATGCAATTGTTCCCATTGGATTCCCTACATGGCCTAGCAAGTCAGGCATAGCAATCAAAGGGCTGTAATTTCTATTGGAGCTGATGCTTTTAAAATAATGATTTGGATTGTGCTGTTCTAACCAAGGATTAATCCCTTGGTGGGGGAGGGAGGAAGGAGAGACACAGAGAGAATGGATTACTGAACAATGGCAGATGATAGCTCATCACAATACATGTGAATGAGAACAGAATCAGCAGAGAAACAGACATGTAAGATCATTCAGATACTGAAGCATGTATTGGTTAGTACTGGGATTTGAACAAAAATGTGCATAAATGTTTGTAGAAACAAAACAATGTCAGATCCAGAATGAAAGGAGACTGGTTAATATATATCCCTACAATGTCTGCTGGGCATCACCCATAGCCTTGGGCTCCTGCCTCATTTTTATGTATAAGGCTACTTTCCTCCTTCAAATTTCCCTGAAACCCTTTACTTAAAATAAGAAGTGTTTCCTTGATCCTCTACTGGCATTCATGCTCTTCCATATTTCCATCACCTTCTTATTGCTCCTTCCTTACTGGGTCAGAACTTCACCCACCTCAACCAGCATTCTGTTCTACAGGTTCCTTGTCTCCAAGTGTCCTTTAAAGATGCTTATGTTTTACCACTTTTCATCTGCACACACTATGTTCATTTAGTCCCAGAATCTGCTTATTTTTCCAGTAATAGCTCAGTACATAGTAATCCCTTCCAATGTGGTTCCTATCAGTGGCTAAATGCCAACAGATTACTTCTATGGGAATTGTTTCTGTTCATTAAGGTTCTCTATTAATTGGTTGATTTTTATTCCTTTTGTTCCTTTTAATTTGTTTTCTTTTCCCAGCGTTTTGTTCAAGTGACCCAGAAGTTAGAGGCATACACAGAGGAGTGCAAAATATACCTCCATTATCACCATCTCTATTGGAGAGAGAGACAGAAAAAAAAAAAAAAAACAATAGTGCCTGTTCAGAAATAGCAGTAAGATAATAACACTAATGTGTTGTGACTGATATCCTCTCTTCACTCACTGAGAGAAGGTACTTATGCTGGCTCTGCCTGACAGAAAAATGAATGGACTTCTATACAGTCAGAGTATCTCTTCACCTCTACTTTGAAGTTTTAGTGTACCAATTTCGTTTTCAGTCTTCATGAAAAGGAAAGCATTTGGGGCTAGTGAAAAGTTTGAGCACATACGGGGTAGAGCAATAGACAATGTGCTGTTTTTTAAAAAAATCTCTCCCTTCACCTTTTTTTCCACAGAGTTCCTGCTTTTATCAAGTAAATAGAACAGTTAAGAAAGAGCAGAGTTACTGGAATCTTCTCCACTGAAGGATGGTCACTCACTAGAAGAGAAAATTGCAGTCTCGATCCAGCTGTTCTTTTGACTGGCTGGGTTTAAGGGAAATGTCACTATGGAGACTTCCCCCACACACACACACATTGTTCCATTTTTTAAATATAAATGCACACTCTCACAGTGTTATCAAGTGCAATCCAAAGAAGACCCAAGTCAATTGAAGTTAATGGGCTTAGAACAGTGTACCTCTGCTTAGGATTGCCCTGTACATCTAATACAGGAACTTCATGAAAATGTTGATTTCATCAAATGGGAGTGCCTAGATATGAACACTCTATGCTTGCTTTGACATTTTGAGTGGCCCCAGTAATTAAAGGATCACTTACTTCCAAATGAAGGTATCTGTTTTAATATCTTTCTTGGAGTTCCTTCTCCATATATAATACCCACCATGAGACGTTTGTGGGTAGCACCACAGGATAGCACCATTGCCACAGCAATGGCAAGAGTGTGGAATAGGGTTGTGCAAAAAAAAAACAACCGGTAAATTTTGGGTTTGGGTTTATTGGGCCCAGTTTTTTGGGGTAAACCTGGAATAAGCCAAATATCCACACCGGTAAAAGGGTATTTTGGCTTTATTTCTGGGTTAACCAAAAAATTCAGCTCCATTGTTGACTATGGGGATTTTTTTGAAGCTTCTGTGGGGGCATTTTTGGATGTAGAGCCACCAAATTTGCAGCATGGCTGCAAGAGAATCTCCTTACATGGTCACTGAAGTTTGGTGAACTTCGGGACAGGTGGTCCAATTTTATGGGCCCAGAAAGAGGTCATCCCCATCCTCCAGGCATTTGCAAGCCAAGCTGTCCATCAGTTTTCAGGTTCAGAAGTTCAGCGATGCTGAAGATTGGTGGAAAGAGCTGATTGGCAGGCTGGCGCCTCAAAATCTGGGGGCTTCCCTTGTATCTGGGGCACATAGCATGATGTCCATGCAAATTAGCTTTCAAACTGAGGAAAAAGGCTTAAATGCAACAAAAAATAAGGCATGGAAAACATTTATTTTGGTGGCAAATGACATCCTCTATTATAGTCATCAAAATCTGATTTCAAGAGATGGTCATGGTGCAGGGAAATGAAGCCTCTACTCGCGGCGGACTTCAGTTTGACAGCAGGTTTTCGGGGGGGTTGTGATATCAAAGCCAGCTGAAGTCATGACCACGGGGGCTGTTCTGAAGGAGACTGCTCATCCATGTGGGTGAGGGAGCCTCCTTCGGAAGCCTGGTGGTTTGAGCAGCTGTTGAAGCCAGTTCTTTTTAGTTGGAGGGTATATCCCTCTGGATGGGACTTGGTGAGCCCTGTCTTAAAAAAAACACAACCTTATGCTTTATCCAGATTAACCCACTGAATAGCTGGTCAGACCAAGTTGGCTCCAGTTACATGACCCCTACCTCAAAAGGGACCCAACTATGGGGCCCTAACAAAACCAGTAACCAAAAAAAGAAAAAGAAAGAAAGAAAAATGGGAGAAAGCACAGAGCTGTGCATCTGAGCAAAGGTGAATAGCCAAATCCGAAAAAGCCAAAGATTCCCAGGTTTTGCTATTTGGTAAAACCAAAACCTGAATATTGCTGAAACGGCTAGTTTTGGGTTCGGGTATATCAATATGCACAACCCTAGTGTGGAACTACCTCTCCAGGAAAATTAACTTCTTAATTGATGGCATTTGGGTATTAGTTTATTAGGTGTCTGTTATCTGCTTTTGAGTCGATTTCTTCATTGTCTGGCCGGTCATTTTGCTTTATTGGGATATTTAAGTTGTTTTGCTTATTTTATTAAGTTTTTACTTGTTATGATCTCTTTTAAATTGATCATCGCCTTGTGAATTTAGGTAAATTGAAAGATCAGATTTTTTTTTTAATAAAATGTAAATAAAACTGCTTGATACAATTAGGGATATGTGAAACCTGCAGAAGCATTCTGTTTTAAAATCCATATTCTTGATCATTCCTAATTCCACCCAATGCAAATTTATTAACTGCTCACTCCTAATTAATTGTTCACTTATAATAAAGGTGCAAAATACTTTAGTTAGTTTATATTTTGCTCGTCTTTACACTGCACAATGGGTTTTATGAGCTTAATGGTACATAAGCATTTTGTCATTTGCATACATATTGGATGATATTTCATAAGAGCACATGAGGGAGTTTGATGAGAAACAATTAAAATATAGTGAAGATAAAGATATCAGGATACAGAATATTAGTTACCATGACAGTGGAAAGCAGAACATTTCCTGGCTACATGAACATGCTGTAAGTTCAACAACAATAATTGATTTTGTCAGCCAGCTATTTCTTTAACTTATCTTTAACCAAACTGAAAATTCTGAACCAAATTTCTTTTCTTCCAAATATAAGCTCACCCACAGTGCAAACAATTTGCTAGGTGATAATTAGAAGTATCTACAGTATGAGGCTTCCCAAATAGTGAGCCCCACTGTTTTTCAAAAACCCTAGAGGGATCACCTGTACAGATGAATTTCACAGTGTTCACCAACATTACTCAAACAAGGGAATGGCCTGCAGAAAAGGACAGCTTTATCACTATTTTATTAAACATGTTTCTGTTGACATACATGCAGAAGTGTTTCAATCACTGGTGTGTGATATACCTGAACCAGGGCAGGAAGACTTGTAGACTAACAGACTAAGAGCACATTCCTGAGTGGGGGGCAAAACTCAATTGGAGGCGGAGTGACACCCCTCCAGCATAAGTGCACACTTATCATGGGATAAGGGGCACTTACGCTGGCGTGGGGGCATTTCCTGGATGCCTGGGTGCTGCAGAGCTGTGCAGGGCTCCCCCGACAGTGCAGTCTCTCTGGGAACTAAATCCTAGAAGAGAATGGCGGTGTCAGCATGGGGTGGTGGTCCTGGGGTGTTCCCAGGGGTGGAGATGACTTTAGTCAGCTTCCTAACCCCTTACAGCCTGGGAACACCCCTTACTGCTGCAGCAGGGCTACAACACCTTTTTTAGTGACGCAGCCCCACTCGTCTCAATGGGGGCATTTTCCCGATTTTTGCCTTTTTTATTTTAAAAGAGGCTTTTTATTCTCCATGGCTACTAGGAAGCCTCTGTGGAAATGGCATGGCTGCATCACACCCGCCCTCAGGAATGGGCTGCCCCTGTGGACTATGGCTGACAGTCAGGCCTGTCCTCCTGTATTGCGGTGCTTCCCACTAGATGTACCACAAACTTCACAGCAAATTTTTGGCAGGTAAACAGATTGTTTTTGGTAGCTGCAATCTCTTGTGAGGCTAGGTTCAGATCGCTTCATCTCACTCCTGTCTTTGTGATTGTGCAGTAGCTGTAGTGGAAGACATTTATTTGTTTGAATCTGTGCAGTAGGTGAAATTTGCTGACCCCAGGGCCATGGGTAATTTAGTCAAATTAATCAGGGGCAGCTACAATTCCCATAAGGCTATGGGGAAATGTATATGTGCAAAAGACTGTCGATAACATAGACTAGAACAAACAGCAAACAGTAAAGTTATGAAAAAGCAGTGTTTACGATTACTGGCTGACTTGCTCACTCTTCATTTAAATGATTCGCTGCCAGGTGGCATGCCACAATGACATGTTTGTG
This sequence comes from Euleptes europaea, assembly GCF_029931775.1. NCBI lineage: Eukaryota > Metazoa > Chordata > Lepidosauria > Squamata > Sphaerodactylidae > Euleptes > Euleptes europaea. The sequence continues at coordinate 7,727,889 of NC_079326.1, read as the reverse complement.
GGAGGCAGGAACTAGGACTGCCATTGGGCTGTGTGAGAACATGCATGCAAGAAATGCTGCTGATTGCAATGTACTGTTTGTATATGCAAAAAGAGACCTGTCAAAGATGCTCAAGTTGCTCATGAACGTCCCAACTGCTTGACAAAAGATTAACTCCTTGCTTGTGACCAGCAAGCAGAACATGACCCAAATTAGCAGGTATTCATGTATTCCTGCTTCCAGCACAATTGCAGGAGGACACAAAAGTGCTAATTAAAAGTGCATATTATCCTATAAACATATAAAACAGCTTTATACCATTGTTTCATCTAGCTCAGTATTGTCTGCTAAGACTGGCAGCTGTTCTCTGAGGTTTCAGGCAAACGAAGATTTTCCCTTTGCATCTGAGATTCTTTAAGTGGAACTTCTTTCAGGTTTAATTTCAGCCAAATATTATAACTGGGAATCAAGCCTAAGCCGGATAGCCAATTGCCGAAAAAGCCAAATAGGTAAACTTTACAATGCTTTCCTATGGAAAATGGGGGGACCCCTTTGGGGGCCCATAAAATTGGACCCCCACCCTAAACTTTACCAAACTTTGTGGTTCATGCAAGGTGAGTCCCTTGCAGCTATGCAGCGAATTTAGTGACTCTACCTTGAACAATGCCCCCCAGAGCTCCTACAAAATATTCCATATATACTATAATGGACCTAATTTTTTTCAGGAAACCTGGAAATAAAGCATTTTTATCTTTATCAAATGCCTTGTTTCCTTCCACCCACCTAATTTCTTGATACTAGATGTTTGTGTCATAATTCCAAGTTGCAATGTTAAGTTTGCTTATTGGGAAAACGACAATGAGAACAAATGGTTCTTTGTGTTCTTCACAATTCAGGATAATAAAATGTTTTTTGGGGGGATTTAAAACCTGGTCAACCTTTGGTACAACTCCAAAGATTCAGCCTAGTTTTAAAAATGGCACCGATTGATTTTTAGTGGCACTGCCACAAGTTGAGGCAATTGTGTAAAAGCTCACATCACCTTTAGGCCCAAGTTAACTCAAACTGACACAAATTATCATTGTCATAATCATTGTCAGGACAAGACAGGCAAGCTCTTAACCCCCCCCCCTTCAGCACTTCTGCTTGCAATCATCACCATGTCTGTTTGTTGGTGGGGCTTCCTAGTAAAGGTGGAACTTTTCAGGTAAAAGTCAGCACCATTATCTTCTAGCTTTCCATCTAGTGCATTTTTTCCCTTCCTCTAGGGCTGTCAATTCGGTTCGGCCCGAACTGAAAATCAACCGAATTTCCCCTGATTCGGTGCTTTTCTGTTCGGACGGATCCGAACTCAAAACTGGCGGGCAACCGGGGGGGCCGAATTCAGCGAGTTCGGGAGTTCGTGAATAAATTCGGCAAATTCGGCCGTCAGTAAGCAGCATAACCGTCAGTAAGCAGCATTCTCCTCCCCCGGCCAATCGGTGGGCAAGCTGGGTCTTCTTCTGGCCAATCAGTCAGGATTGAGTACAGGAGGAATCAGCTGATGTGCGACCCGGCCAGGGAGAGAGAGAGAGAGAGCGAAATCCTCGTGTGTGTGTGTGGGGGGTGCTTGTGCACATTCGCTCCTTTCTGTGGCTGCAGGGGGCGCATTTTTTGGGGTACAGACACAAAACTTTCACTGGAACTTCAGATGAACCTTCTTAAGGTACCCCCCAAGTTTTGTAAACATTGGGTCAGGGGGTCCCGAGATATGGGCTCCCCCCTTTTTCTTTCCATGGCTGCAGGGGGTGCATTTTTGGGGGTACAGATCCCAAACTTTGAGTGGAGTTTCAGACCAGTGTTCTTAAGATACCCCCCAAGTTTTGTGAACATTGGGTCAGGGGGTCTCGAGATATGGGCTCTCCCCCTTTTCCCTCCCCCCTTTTTCCATTTATGTGGCTGCAGGGGGTGCTTTTTTGGGGATATAGCCCCCAAACTTTTAGCATAGCTTCAGTGAATTATTCTTAAGATACTACCCAAGTTTTGTAAAGATGGGGTTCAGTGGGGGCAGAAATATCGCCTCCCCCCCTTTTCTCTTTCCATGGCTGCAGGGGGCGCATTTTGGGGGGTGCAGATCCCAAACTTTGAGCAGAGTTTCAGACCAGTGTTCTTAAGATACCCCCCAAGTTTTGTGAACATTGGGTCAGGGGGTCCCGAGATATGGGCTCCCCCTTTTCTTTCCATGGCTGCAGGGGGCGCATTTTTGGGGGTACAGATCCCAAACTTTGAGCGGAGTTTCAGACCAGTGTTCTTAAGATACCCCCCAAGTTTTGTAAACATTGGGTCAGGGGGTCTCGAGATATGGGCTCTCCCCCTTTTCCCTCCCCCCTTTTCCATTTATGTGGCTGCAGGAGGCGCTTTTTTGGGGATATAGCCCCCAAACTTTTAGCATAGCTTCAGTGAATTATTCTTAAGATACTACCCAAGTTTTGTAAAGATGGGTTCAGTGGGGGCAGAAATATCGCCTCCCCCCCTTTCTCTTTCCATGGCTGCAGGGGGCGCATTTTTGGGGGTACAGATCCCAAACTTTGAGCGGAGTTTCAGACCAGTGTTCTTAAGATACCCCCCAAGTTTTGTGAACATTGGGACAGGGCCCCCCGAGATATGGGCTTTCCCCTTTCCCCTTTCCCCTTTTCCCTATTGGGATGAATGGAGCAGCCGATCCTGTGAGCATCTCCTCTCCAGAGCAAAACGTTCCGTGCCTAATTGGAATCATCTTGGATTACAGCCCCTCTTGATGGAACAGAAGACAGCCACAGTAAGACCCCTTTGGGGGCTTTAATCTATAATTTTTCTCCTGTGTATGTGTGTGTGTGTGGGGGAAAGCAGAGTCTGTGTGTGTGTTTGGGGAGGGAGCAGTTTCTGTGGGGGGGGAAGCCAAAGGGGGCTTTCGTCGGTTCTGCCTGGGGTGTGTGTTCCCCCTCGAGTCTCTCGCTCCCTGGTTTGAGGGGAAAAGTTTCAGTTGTATGTTGCAAAGATGTTGTTTAACAAGGTTGTGTTTGCAGTTGTTTTGCTAATTTCTCCGCTGTTGTCGGGGCTGGGAGCTTTGTGCATGGGCGGCAAGCTCTGCTGAGAGATGCACATTAAGGGTGGGGGGACCCCTTTCAGGGCCCATATCTCAGCCCCCCCTGACCCAATCTTTACAAAACTTGGGGAGTCTTTCAATAAACGTCCTTTGAAGCTCTGCCGAAAGTTTGGGACCTCTAAGCCCAAAAATGCCCCCCCCCAGAGCCGCGGAAAGGCGCGGTTGTGTTTTTAATGGCTTTATTCGGCCGAACTTGTTTCCTAACTTTGAATTCCCGCCGAATTGAACGGATCCGAAGTGGGGGAGTTCGGACTTCGGCATGTACCGAACCCACAAGGGCCAAATTCGGCCGAATCCGAACGGTACCGAATTTTTTGTTGTTGACAGCCCTACCTTCCTCCATTATGCTCATATGGTTTACATAGTCCTCCCTCACTGCATCCTTTCAAACAACCCTGTGAAGCAGATTAGGCTAAGAGCAAATGAGTGGTCCAAGATCACCCTGTGAACTTCATGGCAGAGTGGGAATTTGAACCTGAGTCATCTGACACTCCACCCAGTGTACAACTTAGGCTCCCTTTATTTTAGTTTTCATGCATGCTTCAACTGTGTAGGTCATGTACACAGACCGGCTGTGATATAATATTGAAAAACATTTCCTCAAAAAATTGTATTAAAGCTTAGAATGAAAAAAATTAGATCATGCCTGTCCACCTACAAATCAATATTTGTATGCACAGGCATAGAAGTGTGTTCAATGTTAAGCAAATTGCACCAAAATGTGAATGCTTCTTCACCCTGTATTAGAACCCCAGTACTACTTCAGCACTAGCAGCAGGACAAGCCAGTTCTGCTCTCACTCAAAACCATCAGGACCCATGACTGCTTCACCAAGGGACCAGAGTTTTTAAAATCAAAACCTACCAACCCTAGCATGTTGATGCGTGTACCTAGTTTTGAGTTTTTGGAAAGCAAAGTCTTTGAACCAGTGAAGCCAGTTTCAAAGCATGTCAGTGTGACTAATTTTCAGTAGGTCTGCCTTTCTTTTCCTAGTCTCTGACTCAGGTGTGTGTTTCCCTGACATATAATACAACTCCCCTCTCTACTTTTTTTCCAACCCTTCCTGAACAGGAAATATATTAAATGGATAATATTAATAGCAGCATATAAAATAAGTGAAATGGAGCTTAAAGAAAGCAATATTTTTTCCACTTGGTTTTAAAGATACCTGCTGCTTAATAAGGTGCAACAGACCATCAACTAAAGGGGGGGGGGAAGGAAAAATCAGAGCAGAAAAAGAAAGAAAAGAAAATTGAACATTGGAAAGCATGTTTATTCTTCTTTTGCTCTCTGATGTGTGGGTGTAAGTTTAGTTTAGAATCAATGCTGAGAGATCTCAAGGGTCACCCAGGGATAAAAGTAGCAGGCATCAGTAATGGCAGAATCCATCACAGTGGGTAAAATATATTCTAAATTACTACGCTATAGAGGTTATTCTCCCAGCACAATGTGGGGCTTGAGATAGAGGTTATGAATTCTGCAAGACAATGTGACGCAATCAGAAAATTAGAGAGAAAGATAAGAATAATGACTAGGTTGGGAGGATAATTAGGGACTACCGGTGGCATTTTTGTGAACCTGAAATATATATATTTTACTCACATGCAGTTTAATAAACAATGACCTTGATTCTAGCAATACAAAACTGCTTGGATGGAGTTCAGTATGATTTAACTTGACACAGACTTTTATTATTATTATTTTTAAATTTATCAACCAAGTAATTTTAGTGAATAGGATTTAATTACAAACTAAACAAGGAAAATGAAAGAATCCCTGAAAGTTATGTCAGAGCAACAGGCATTCTTTTCTCATTCTCACTGCCATTTCAGTAGCATTCATTAATATTGCCTCATCTCTTGCTTTCAGGGGTTGGTAGTGGGGTTTTCTGTTTCCTTTTCCGGATGGTAAAAGTACCACTTTGCTTTGCAGCCAAGTGGATGTCAAATGGACCATGACCTAGTGATTCAGTTGAAAACCAGCGTTCATCTTCAGCAGGAGGAAAACTCTGGCTAGTTGCATTCACACACATCTTTATTATACCCTGTGTGTCTTTTGGTATGTTTTATCATTAACTGTCATGCTTTAGAATTTTTGGAGGATTCCCAAACAGACTGCAAAGTGGGCATCAATCTAGGCAGGTATTAATTTCCCTGAGTGTTCACATGCTGGGGAGGGAGAAGGCAAATATTGCTTCTCAGCACGTCTATATTAGAATTTCTTTTGTTTTTGTTATTAATTTCAAAAGGGATTTTAAGTTATTTATTTGTTGACATTATTTATAGTCTGCCTTTCTCATTTGGACTCAAGGCAGATTACTGTCAGGCTGCTATCTCGGTTTCAGTATTGTTTCTGTGTTGGTACTGTACTGTCTAGCCTCAAGGCCGACCACACATACCAAGGCCTGGGAACACTGCTCCTGGGAAAGTTGACTCTGTCTGTGTATGCTGATGTTGTATAATCTCCCGCCATTTACTGCCTTATATTATCGTTCGGCTAGTGAGACTCTCATAGCTGCCATAGTTCCCTGTATGCACTGTATTGCCTTTTTGACCAGTAAAAGCCATCTGATTGGATTCTATACGACTCTGTGGTGATTTCTGGTTCGAAGGGTCAGGAGCTTACATTATGGCAGCTATCCCTCTCCTTCTTTATTGTACTACTAGTCAGGCTGGAGCCCAGGAGGGTTTGCCTGCCGCTTGGATGGGAGCTGAGAAGCTCTCCGAGTGATCTATTATCCTGGATTCCTCTCGGAAGGATCCCACCCTGTTACAGGACATAGTCGCTGAACTCTTCAGGACTACCCTAGAGGTTTGCCGCTTGAGGGGACTGGTACAGGAACAGTGGCAATCTCTTAAAGGGACTCTCTGGATGTTGACGTCGGAGGATACTGATACTCGTTTAGATCTTCAAGACTTGGATCAATTACTGGACGATGCCCGGTTGGCAACTGAGGATTTACAAATACTAACTGGACTTTTGGATAATCTTATTTCTCGAGAAACTCTTTCCTCTAGTTCTACCATGGCGGGAGCCCCGCCGGAGGGTTTTTCCCTGATCCCGGATGCGGCCAGTTGTCAGGCTGAGGCCAAGCGAGTCGCTATTAGCACCGCTCTTCTCCTTGTGGAATGTACAAAGGACACCCCGGTAGCCACCTTGGCTCAAGTTTTGACCTCGACTTTTGGAGCCGAGGCACCCGCACTGGCGGTTCGAATACAACCTCTGCTGGGCGGGGAACCCGACCCCATACTCTCACTCCTGGAGACAGAACTTTTGCCGCGCATTACGGCGGAGGCTGCCCTAAGACTTGAGAACGCCAAAGTTCTTGCGGATCAGAAAGCCGCCGAAGCGGCTAAGGTCGCAAGAGAGAGAGAAGCTGCTGAAGCAGCCAGGGCGGCTGCAGCAAGAGTTAGGGATCGGGCGAACATGGACACGCGCCCCAAGGACAATGTACAAGGGCTATCAGGTCTGTCTTTTTCCCCGGCGTTTGTCCCGTCGCGCGCGACCCAACGCGCACGCCGTTTGGCTGACCGACGTCGAGACTCAGGAGAGTCTGAAGACGAGGATCTATATGGGGATAGCTCTCAATGGGCCACAAGCTTCCGGACCAGTAAACCTCATCTTACTGGTGGCCCAAGTGAGGAGGTTCACCTCTTACGAGCCCAGAATCGGGAGCTCTCCGACCGTGTTGATCAACTCCAGGAACTAATGGAACGTATGCTTCAGGAGAACAGGCAATTACAACAAACCCTGATAGCCCAGAGACAGCCCGTTCCGATACCGGGTCAGGGGGTACCCATACAACCACCCCAACCACCCGCTAATGTGCCTGCTCCACCCTTGCCTCCTGGAGCTCCTGTTGTTCCTCCGCCCGGACCACCCGTGCAACCGGGCCAACCTGCGCCCGGCCCTTGGAAGCAACTCAAATTGAGGACTACGTACGACGGATCTCTCGAGACTTTGCCTTGTTTCTTGCATCAAGTGGACAGTTATATGCGAGAACAAGGACAACTTTTCCCCACGGAAGATAGCCGGGTGCGTTATGTAGCTTCCCTTCTGACAGGTAAAGCGGCTGACTGGATGGTCCTCCAGTTTGACACCCGCTCTCGTGCTATTCGTTCCCTCAACAACTTCATGACTGCCCTGAGAAGGAGGTTTGAGGACCCCTTCCTGGGGGAAAGAGCCAAAACGGAACTCTTACAATTAAAACAAGGCTCTGCTACAGTTCGAGAATTTGCCGATGAATTTCAACGACTGGCAAGTAAAATTGTAGGTTGGCCCGAGACCACCCTGATCCATCATTTCAGGGAAGCCTTGCATCCTGACGTTCTGAACTGGTCTTACATGCGGGGCGATCCCGATACCCTCGAAGACTGGATCCTATTGGCCGAGGAAGTGGAAAGCCGCCGACGCTTTATTTCTCTCGTCCGTCAAAAGCACAAGGAAAAAGGCACCCAAAAGCCTCAACCCAAGGCACCACTGCTCGTCCCACGAAATCCTCCACGTCCGCCCCAGGAACGTGAAGCCCGATTTCAGAGGGGTGCCTGTCTTACTTGCGGAGAAATGGGCCACTTTGCAGCCGTTTGCCCGCACCGCCATGAATTATTTCGTCCCAGCACGACAACCCGCGCCAGAGGTCGTCCACCACGCAGAGGCACCGCGGCCACCCGCAGCGCAGCTCCGGGAAGACCCACACCCTCTGCACTCCATGCCGGGGACCCAGCCTCCCTGCCTACTACCAACGACCCCGCCGGGTCTCGGATTACAAGTGCCCCATTGGGGGACAACTTTCCCTCTTCGGATGAGGAAAATCCTTGGAATTCTCCAGCCTTAAACCTGGAATCTCCCCTCGACTTGTCAAAAAACGGCTCCGGTCTGTGGTGAATGGAGCGTCTCCACAGACCTCTCAGGATCCTCCTATCAAACCGAATGCTCCTACCAAAATCAAAGAAGTGGACTCCACCGTCTACGTGGATGCAGTTTTACAACACTAATTGACTCCGGTTGCTGTCGCACTCTCATAAGCGAAGCCACTTTTGCTGCACTCAGAGCCGACTCTGAGGCTTTACCCGCCCCTGTCCAATTCGCCCAAATGGACGGAAGCCATTTCCAGGGGGGGTCCAGTCGATCACCGCACCATAGGGGTGGCAATGGGAATTGGCTCCCACTGGGAGCAAATAGACTTCACTATAGCCCCTATCCGTTTTGAAGTGGTCTTGGGTATTAACTGGATTAAAGGACACAGTCCCAGCATTAACTGGGAAACAAACACTATCTCCTTCGCCAGTCCTATGTGCGATCAGCACTGGCAGAACTATGCGCTGTTATATCCACCCGTCCCAGCATTGGCCTCCGATGTCCCAACGCTTCCAGTCCTACCTAACGTCTATCGAGACTTCGTGGATGTCTTCGACCTTAAAGAATGTGACACCTTACCCCCCCACCGAGCCTCGGACTGTACAATTGAGGTGGTCAAGGACTGCACATTAACCAAAAGCAAAATTTACCCTATGAGCGCTTCCGAGCGCACTGTTCTCCGGGACTTCCTTGACAAAAACCTCGCCCAAGGGTTCATTCGCCCATCGAATGCCCCGAACTCGGCCCCCGCATTTTTTGTCCGAAAAAAGGAGGGCGACCTTCGTTTATGCATTGACTTCCGAAAACTCAATGCGGTTACCCAAACCAACGCCTATCCTATCCCATTAATTTCTGATATTTTGGGACAGTTACAGGAGGGCCGAATATTCTCCAAACTAGACTTGGTGGAAGCCTACTACCGAGTCCGCATCCGCGAAGGAGATGAGCACCTCACTGCCTTCTCTAGCTGTTTCGGTATGTATGAATTCCTCGTGATGCCGTTCGGATTAAAAGGGGCCCCGGGGGTCTTCATGCAACTCATCAACAAAATCCTTCATGACTTGCTATATCGCGGGGTGGTGGTTTATTTAGACGACATTCTTATTTATTCAAAAACCATGGAAGAGCATGTCACTCTAGTCCGAGAAGTTCTGCAACGCCTGCGCAACCACCAACTCTTTGCCAAACTGGCTAAATGCGAGTTTCATCAAAGCCAGCTCACATTCTTAGGATACATAATCTCCCACCAAGGTCTTCGCATGGACCCTGTCAAAGTCCAAGCCGTTCTCGATTGGACTCCCCCCACCAACCGCAAGCAAGTGCAACAGTTTTTGGGGTTTGCAAACTTTTATCGAGGGTTCATTCCTAACTTCGCCCAAGTGGCCCTACCCATTACTGATTTACTAAAAACCAAAGGGAAAGCAAACACGGCTACCTTACCTTCCGCAAAAATCCTGTGGACTGATCAATGCCAAGCTGCGTTTGTGGCTCTCAAACGCCTCTTCACATCCGAACCCGTATTACAGCACCCGGACCCAAACCAAATGTTTGTTGTGCAAGTCGATGCCTCCGATGTAGCTATGGGAGGGGCCCTTCTCCAGAAAGGTCCGGATGGCCTTCTTCACCCCTGCGCTTACTTTTCGAGGAAATTTGCGCACGCACAATTGAACTGGCCCATTTGGGAAAAAGAGGCAGCGGCCGTTCACCATGCCCTAACTCTCTGGAGGCAATTCTTAGAGGGGTCCAATATCCCCTTCGAGGTTTGGACCGATCACAAGAATCTAGCTGCCCTCACAGGGTCCCATAAACTATCAGCGAAACAACAACGTTGGGCTGAATTCTTCGCTCAGTTTCGTTTCATCCTAAAGCATGTTCCTGGGAAGCAAAACGTTCTCGCAGATGCCCTCTCCCGGTTGCCACAATACCCGGTAAAACTCGAGAGACCGACTGACTCTCTGTTCACCCCTAAGCAAAGGGGAGCCCTTCCTGTACTGGCCGTGCAAACTCGATCTCAGCGACAGCATCCCAGATCCAGTTCTCCAGCACCTCCAACCCAAGCGGCTACCCAACCGCCCTCGCAACAGCAACGAACCGACGATCCCGATCCTCCAACCCCACCGGCTGCCCTACCGCCTACGACCTGCGCACCACCGCACGTAAGCTCTACCCCCATAACTACTCCTAAAACTACTATAGCCGGGGGGGGGGGTCCCGCCAAGATTCCCATCTCCGAATCCTTTTTAAATACCCTTCGGGACCACTGCCTTTCTGAACGCTCCACTCACACCCTACCCCCTGGGGTAATGGAACAGGGGGGCTCATGGTACAAAGACTCTAAATTGTACGTACCCAAGGCACTTCGAAAAGACGTTTTACACTTAGCTCATGGAGTAAAAACAGCTGGACACTTTGGATTCCTAAAAACTCTCCACTTATTGCGCCGACAATTTTGGTGGGGGGGAATGCGTTCCGATGTTGACTCTTTTATTCGCAGCTGCCCTGTTTGCGCCACAATGAAACGCTCACAAGGCAAACCCCCGGGGCTACTGCAACCTCTAGAAACACCCAACAGACCATGGGAAGTGATTGCTATGGACTTTATGACTGATCTCCCTCTCAGCGGGGGAAAAACTGTATTATGGGTTGTTACCGACTTGTTTTCCAAGCAAATCCATTTGGTTCCATGCGCAGGAATCCCCTCTGCTCAAAAAATGGCCCGCCTCTTCGTGACACATATCTTCAAATTACATTCGTTTCCGCGCAAAATAATCTGTGACCGCGGCAGTGGCTTTGTTTCCAAGTTTTGGAAAGCATTTCTCAAGTTGGTGGGGGTAGAACAAGGATTGTCTACTGCATACCATCCCCAAACCGATGGTCAAACTGAACGTGTAAATGCTGTCCTTGAATGTTATTTACGCTGTTATGTTAACTACCACCAAGATAACTGGGTAGAAATGTTGCCTTTTGCAGAATATGCCTACAATAATGCTGTACATCAATCTACAGGTTTTAGCCCATTCTATGCAGTGTATGGGCAAGATTTTGGTCCTGTTACTCCCACAAGCACTGTGGAGGGGGGGGGAGATCCTGACATTGCTTCCTGGGCACACACCCTCCGTACCACTTGGCCTTGGCTCATTAACAATCTTGACCGAGCCAAGCGCAAATACAAAGCACAAGCTGATAAACATCGTTCCCCCGGGGGCGAACTGCGAGTGGGTAAATTGGTCTATCTTTCCACCAAAAACCTACGTTCTACCCGTCCATGCCTTAAACTCAATGCTAAATTCATTGGCCCATTCCCGATCACACGGGTCATAAATCCTGTCACGGTGGAATTAGCCCTCCCGAAAACCCTGAGGCGTGTGTATCCCGTTTTCCACATTAGCCTCCTGAAGCCCCATACGGCCTCTCCACGATGGCATCCCGATCCGCCCCCCGAACAGCCCATTATGGTGAGGGGGGGAAGAGCACTTCGAAGTCTCCAAAATCCTTGACTCCCGTGTTCACCATGGAAACCTACAGTATTTGGTCCGGTGGAAGCACTTCCCCCCTGCCTATGACGAATGGGTTCGTGCACGAGATGTCTCCGCCCCCAAACTAATCGATGCCTTTCACACTGCCTACCCGGACAGGCCATCCCCCTTACCGACTGGGAGGGGGCCTTAAGGGGAGCAGGATGTAAACACATAATTGTTGAGTTTCATATTGTTATGTTGTTGTTTCTTTTGTTGTTGTTTTATTTTCATAATTCTATTTCATAATTACATCTCATCAGTTTTAATGGAAGACACCCCCTTGGGTCTGTACCTTCAGGGTTTTCTGTCCAAATTGGGGGGGGAACCCCCCAGGGGGGTTACAGTACTCCACTAGGGTATCCACAATCCCAATTTTTAGACAGCTAGAATAGATGGGTCCCCTTTTTTAAACAATGAAAGCCACCTATGCTTAACATTAAAGATTGAAATGATTTATAGGAAAGATTCCAAACACACAATATCATGGTTACCAACCTTCAGGAGGGGCTTGGAGATCTCTTAGAATTACAGGTATTCTCCAGACTACAGAGATCAGTTCCTCTGGAGAAAATGGATTTATTGGAAGATGGACTGTATTGTTTTATACCCCACTGAAGTCCCTCCCCTCCCCAAACCCTGTCCTCCCCAGGTTCCAGCCCCACATCTCTAGGAATTTCCCAAGTCAGGCAACCCTGAATAACACAGATAGCTGTGTGAAGAAACTTGCCCTGCAGACATTTAGCCTGAAGACCAGTAGCATGCAGACAATATTTTACCTAATTGCTCAAAACAAAAATGGATTGGATAAAGCTGATAAAGTAAATGAGCTAATGGAATCAAGTAATATGACACACCTTCATGTGTGACAAACTACCTCTCTCCTAAGGCTCTCTAAGCTCATTACCTAGTAAGAGGAGGTCAAACTAGACTCTAATAAGAACAAATGATCTGCTTCTAGAGCCATACTAATGGGATCACACAAACAAGTGATCACATGATAAGGTAAAGGTAAAGGTCCCCTGTGCAAGCACCGGGTCATTCCTGACCCATGGGGAGACGTCACATCTCGACGTTTTCTAGGCAGACTGTTTTGCTGGGTGGTTTGCCAGTGCCTTCCCCAGTCATCTTCCCTTTACCCCCAGCAAGCTGGGTACTCATTTGACCGACCTCGGAAGGATGGAAGGCTGAGTCAACCTTGAGCCGGCTACCTGAAACTGACTTCTGTCAGGATCGAACTCAGGTCGTGAGCAGAGCTTTTGACTGCAGTACTGCAGCTTAACACTCTGCGCCACGGGGCTCCTGTTTATCACCCAGAAATTTCTACATTCTTCATCTGCTTACTCCAAGTTTATTAGTGAATAACTGCTTTCACACTAGAGCATCCCTCTATTTCACCTACTTTGAATACTTCTGATATATGCAAGTATGAATTGAAGAATGATAGCTCTTCAGATGTTAAATGGACATATGGAATATGATTATCATTATGCAAATACTTAGCAATTTCAAATAAGAGGTTGAGAATGAAATCAATGTAGTGATTGCAATGCAAGTATTTGTAGTTTTTTTTTTTTAACTTGTATTAAATATATACATTTTTGGCAAAGTTGGAATAAGTGGATCACATCCAGTGCTTCCAAGAACAAGTGAGTTCCCCAAAGGTGTTTTAATTGGCTTTCCCTATCCAGAAGTTCTCTGTGCTCCCACAAAAGCCACTGAAGAGTTGGTGACCTGCCGGAAAAATACACCATGCATCAGAGGAAGCTGCAACAAGAAAGGGGAATCAGCTGAATTTCCCCCCTCACTCTGGTACAAGTGGAGCAAGCTGTACAAAGGTCATACTAGACATGACAGTGACCCATGGCCACTGCCACCATTTTAAAGTGACTTAAAAATGCTGCCCGGGCTTGATCCTGATCAGGTCCAAAGTATGGTGGACTTAGGTGCTTTTGCCCTCCACCTTTTCAAGTGCTGAAATTACCACACACACACACACCACAGCTGTTTTACACATATATAATAATTTACGCATATATAATACTGGTGACGAGGATGGGATTACTGAGCTGGTAGGCAGCCCTGCTAGTTCAAGCTGAGATCACTTCCAAGACCAAGTCTTGGATGAGCTGAGATCGCAGGCGATATCACGAGGGGAAATGCAACACAACCCATGATGGCTACTCAGGGTTCAATACATGCACCCCTGAGAAGTGGGACAGCTATGCAATGCAACTCTCATTCTACTTGAAGGCGAATAAGATCATTGATGCTGATCTTAAAAGGGCAACGTTCCTCAGTGTGTGTGGAGCCGACACATTTGAACTTGCACAGGTGTTACTGTCTCCCACCAAACCCAAAGAGACACCACTTATAGACACCTTAGAAGCTCTGCAAAAGCACTTCGCGCCTCAGTCGTCTGAGATTTCCAGGCAGCATGCATTCTACCAGCAGAATCAAGCCCCGGATGAGTCTGTAGCTGCATACGTCGTGACCCTGCGTAAGGCCGCCCACTATTGCAACTTTGCTGACCTTGACACCACACTCAGGGACCAGCTAGTTTGCGGCCTCTACAATGAGAAGGTTTAGAGGTGCCTTTTCACAAAAAGGACATCACCTTCAGCTCTGCTCTAGAGGAAGCCCTAGCAACAGAGGCAGCCGACAAAATGACTCGTGAGGTGTGCTACGCAGACCGATCTTTGACACTATCATCCCAAAGGCCAGTTCCTGTCCACTTCAAGGATGACAGCGAGGAGAAGGAAGTACAAAAACTGAGCTATGGGGATTCCAAGCATTCCAGCCAACTGAAAACGGCGGGAAAATTGTGTGCAAGCTGCGGAGACCAGCACGACTTTCACTCATGTAGGTTCCACGACACAAAATGTTGGGCGTGTGGCAAAGTCAACCACATCGCAAGAGTCTGCCACTCAAGAAAACCTGGGGGCAACACAAATTTTTCCACCGGGGATGGTAGTGAGCACCAGCCAGTTCACTCCATCGTTGCGGGGTACCATGGCAGTCAGGGAGTGACAAGCAAATGCTGGGGCATTCATCAACAGCACGTCCAGAGTGTGGAACTCAACAAGATACACTTGATGGAAAAGATCTGTGTAACCATCAAAATACAAGGCATTCCATACAAAATGGAAGTTGACTCGGGGTCTGCCCACTCCATTATCTCCACCAAAACATTCAAGCATCTTTGTGCAAACAGTGGAGCGCCTCATCTGCAACCAAGAAACCTCGTCCTCACCAATTTCCAAAAGAGAAGGGTCCCCATCAAGGGCATCGACCAAGTCGATTGTATGTTACAAGCAATTCTCCAGTACTCTTCACCTTGTAGTCATTGAGGGACAGTGCGCCAGCCTCCTGGGGCTCGAATGGTGCTAGGCCCTGGGGATGCACATGGTCGGTGTGAAGCACATGGACCACTCTCAGTTTGAGGCTGTATGGAAGGAATTTGAAAGTGTCTGGAATGCACCATTGGCCAGACAAACTTCAGATCGATCCAACTGTCACGCCAATCTGACTCAAGCCCCATTGAGTGCCATTTGCACTCAAGGAAAAGATCAATGCTGAACTGGACCATCTTATCGAACAAGGTGTCCTGGAGCCAGTTCCCAACACCAAGTGGTAAACACCTATCATCATGCCACTGAAGTCCAACAGCAAAGTAAGAATATGTGGTGACTACAAGTGCCCTTCAGAAGCATTCATATCTGGTGCCCATCGTCAGTCACCTCCTTGTGTCCCTGGCCGGGGGCATTCTTCGCCAAGTTCAACCTCGCCCAGGCATACCAACAGCTTCCAGTGGATACAGCCTCTGCCAAAGCTCAGACAGTCGTCACCCATAGGGGGGTGTTTCAAGTCAAATGCCTCCAGTTTGGGGTCAGCACGGCACCGGGGATCTTCCAAGGACTAATGGAAGATGTCCTAAAAGGTCTTCTAGGGGTCATTCCCTACTTCGACGATGTCCTTGTCGCTGGTGAGTCCAAGGAGGAACTCATGAATCGTGTTTGTCAAGTCCTCAGTCATTTCAAAATGGCCAGCCTCACTGTCAAGAGTTGGGTCTACCAGTTGGATTGCCAGTTGGGTCTACTGCAAGTAGAATTTTTAGGATTCCTCATTGATGCTTCTGGAATCTGCCCAACTCCTGCAAAGGTCAAGGCCATCCACAATGCACCACCACCCAAGACCAAGCAGGAGCTCCAGGCATTCCTCGGACTCCTGAACTTCTACCATTCCTTTTTGCCCAACATGACATCCATTGCAGAGCCCTTGCACCGTCTCATTGATAAGACAACACCATGGTCCTGGGGGTGGCTGCAACAGTCCACCTTCAATGCTGTGAAGCAATTACTGTCGTCTTCTGATCCATTTCGACGAACGGAGGCCGGCCATTTTGACCTGCAACACCTCACCATACGGTATTGGTGTCGTTGTCTTGAGTCACAGGTTGCTAGATGGCTGGGAGGCCCCAGTCGCCTACTACTCATGGACATTGCTTCCAGTGGAAAGGAACTATGCCCAGGTCAACAAGGAGGCAATGGCAGTCATCACAAGCATTAAAAAATTCCACAGCTACGTCTACAGTCAACCCTTCACCATCGTCACAGACCACAAGCCGCTCCTGGGCGTCTTTGTTCCTGACCAGCAAACGCCTTAGATCCTGCCTCCTTGGATGCTCATATGGTTTATCTTCCTTAACATGTACAACTTTGAGCTGAAAAACTGTCCCGGATGGGGCATCAGTCACACGGATACCCTCAGCCGCCTGCCTCAAGACAAGTCGGACCTGGACCCCTCACCAGCCCATGATATCATGCTCATGGAGACGCTGCCGGAGACACCACTCCATGCTTCAGACATTGCCGCCTATTTGGCAAAGACTGCCTCCTTTCCCAAGTGCTGAACATGGTGTGGAGGGGGAGACCGACAGGCTGCCTTGACACTGAGTTTGCCCCATTTGCTGCCCACCAGCACGAACTCTCGGTCTACAAGAGTTGCCTCCTTTGGGGAAGCAGAATAGTCATCCCAAGCAAGCTGCGCACCAGAGTCATGGAGGCTCTCCACGCCTGTCACCCTGGCATCGTTATAATGAAGGCACTGGCAAGAAGTTACATATGGTGGCCGGGCATTGACACTGCTGTGGAGGAGTGGGTCAAACGCTGCTGGATCTGCCAGGAATCACGGCCTGAGATGCTGCACACTCCGGTGCATGCATGGGAGTCCACACATGCACCGTGGTTGCACCTCCACATTGACTTCGCAGGACCTTTCCAGGGACAGACATTTCTCATTATTGTGGACTCATACTCTAAGTGGCTGGAGGTTGTCCCCGTTGCGTCCATGACTGCTCAAGTAGTCATCCGAGCACTGAGGCAGAACTTCATGACCCATGGCCCGCCCGACATGGTCTTTTCAGACAATGGGGCTCAGTTTACATCTGCGAAGTTCTGTCAATTCATGTCCAGAAACCTGATCCAGCATGTAACATTAGCACCATTCCACCCATTGACCAACGGGGAAGCAGAATGGATGGCGCAGACAACAAAGGAATCCCTGGGCCAACTAGCCCATGGGAGCTGGGACGTGCATCTGGCACACTTTCTCTTTACACTGCACCTGACACCATGCACCACCACCAGTCAGAGCCAAGCAGAGGTACTGATGGGGCGCCACCTGAGGACCCTCCTGGACCATCTTCATCTGGACCTGATGTCCGATCGACCTCCAGGACAGGAGGCTCCAGTGCCTCTCAGATCCCTGGTGCAGGATCAGCCAGTGTATGTCCAGAACTACAGCTCAGAGCCACTGTGGGTTCCCCCGACCGTCAACGAGGTCACCGGTCGGTCTCATACAGAGTCACCACGCCTGATGGGCAGGTCCTCCGGCTCCCCATTGGCCAGCTGCGGCACCAGCTTATGAACCCCCCAACGGATGGGGTGGCCCCAGTGGCCTTACCTGAGCGTGAACTCAGGGAGACACCCCTAGCAGCTCCAACACCAGCATCTTTTCCAACCCCCCCTCCAGTGAACATCGTGGACTAGGAGATCCCAACAGAGACCATAGGACCAATCGTGTCAGCTCCAGCCGAGCCTACAGCGGTGGCCACCGAGGGGCCGCACCGCTCTCAAAGGACTCCGTCTCAGCCAAGCTACCTGTGGGACTATGTGTGCTGAAAGGAGGTATGCTCGTTCTTAGGGGAGAGGGGTGTAATGTATTTAGTTGATGCAAGGACTATGCTGAACTATTGAACTATTGAACTGCTGAACTGTTGAACTCAGCTGTGCTGAACTGTGTTGAGCTTGAGGCTTTGCTTCAGGCTCCATTGTCTGTTTCTCCTATTGGACGGTGGACTTTGGCCATCCAACCACGGACTGGGGTGTGTGGCTCCGGGTGGTTGGGAACTGTATATAAGTTGGGGTGTTTTGCAGTTAAGTTAGTTTGCTCTTCCCTGTTAACTGAATAATGTGGTTGCTGCTAGAACTCTGTCTTTGTGTGTAATTTACACATATATAATAGCATCCCTGTTTCAAATATCAAGTGTGGTTTAACTTTCAGCACACAAACTTTTTGTTTGCACTTTAGTATTAAAGCCAATCCACAGAGCTGAGTTGCATGATCTGAAGTTATTTGCTTAAGACAGTACAGCCATAGAGTGAAGATCGCAGGCTGGCTGTGCAGTTGTGTCAGCAGCAGTTGACAAAAAGAGACAGTCTTTCTTCACATCTCACTTGCTTTTGTGTCACTTGTGCTTTCTTGTAATCTGAAGAACACCCCATCAATTTCACAGCAAGCTCCCTTCTGATGGTTTTCATCCTGAGTGAAATATTTATAAAGCCATTTAAACAAATGTATCTGCATAAAAACAAAAATGAGAAATGTTGCAACTGTCATGAAGACAAAAGATATATCCAAGTTATGCATAACCAGATGCTTCCTGTTGACTGCTGAGATCTGGCTGACAGTTCAGCAAAAGGAAAAGGCATCTACTTCTGCACATGCCTCTTCAGCAGTTACTCTTCAGGGGAATACAGGTTGGTATGTGTGAGCACTACAGATCTGGCTGGACAGCAAAAGAGAAAATAGTATTCTCTTCTAACCCTCAGTATGGTCTGTATCCTTTAAAAAAAAATTCAGCACGATTCTGTGTAGAGAGTGCACTGTAAATATTCCAGGGTCTAGAGCATTCCCAGCCTTTGTTTTAGCAGCTGCTGAATCTCCACAAATAACAAGTAAATAAAATAAGGATTCCTGAAAGATTCCAATATGCTTAACTCTAAATTTCTATTTTGTATAGATCCATTAACATCCCATCCATCACCAATGGCTAACTATGCATCTTTATGGGTCCATGCAATTCCCATTATTTTCAGTGGGCTGTGCAGCCTCTCCCATTGCTTCTAATGGACAATCCTGTCATTTGTTTCAGTACATCCCAAGAAAGGGAGAACCAGAGAGAGAAATAGATAGATAGACAGACAGATACTGAGAGAGAGAAAGAGAGGGAGAGAGAAACACAGAGAGAGAAGGGGGAAGAAAGAGGGAGAGAGAGAAAGGGGGACAAAGAGAGAAGGAAATAAAAAAGAAAGGGAGAGAAAGATAGTGAGAAAGAGAAAGAAAGAGAGAATGGGGAAGAGAGAGAGAGAGAGAGAGAGAGAGAGAGAGAGAGAATGAACAAACAAATGAACTAGAGGGGGGGCAGAGAAAGAAAGAGAACCAGGGAAAAAGAGAGGACAGAGAGAGGAGGAGAAAAGAAAGGAAGGAAAGAAGGGAGAGAAAAATAGAGAGATGAGGAGTGTGAGAGAGAAATATCCCTTGGCTAAGAACCCTTGAATCCCCCCCCAATTATCACATTCCAGGTCCAGCACCAAATGCAGGGATGCCAAAGCATGCCTGCCCTCCACCCCCTACTCACCGCCAGGGGGGAGGAGGCCAGGAGGGACCCAATTTTGCAGCTGTCCCTAAGAGCAAGGAGGCAGCAGGGCTGGCGATAAGCAGCAACTCAAAGGCAGCCACGTCACCTGGCTGGATGACAGCTCCTTGCCTTGGGGGCTTGCGCAGGGAGCTGGGTCCCGCACTGGCTCTACTGCACTGCACCCAGGTGGCCCGGCCACCCTGCGACTAAGCAACTGCGAAGCGCGGCGCCACGTGCAACCTCATTGTGCTGGCGGGCCACATGCTCTATTCAGCCCTGGCAGTGCACGCAGCAGCTTGGGAAGGTCCCTCCCTCTTCCAGCACAGCCAGCTCCCCGCTCTGGGCTGGAGCGTGTAAACCAAGCTGTTTGCAGGCTTGGGGCAGCTTGCACCCTCCAGCCCGGATTGGGGGAAAGGGGGGCTCCTTGCTTCCATGGGCCGCATAAAAGCCCTCTTCAGGCCTGATCCGGCCCGGGGCCCTATGATTGACACCCCTGGTCTACAGGAAGCGCTCGGTGAGAGGAGCTGGGGGGGCAGGGCTGGTGACTTTTCCGCGACCCCAAGATTCAATTACGCGACCCTATTTGGGGTCGCGACCCACACTTTAAGAAGCTCTGGTCTAGATGTTGAAGCCTCTACCGTCCCTTTTAAATCATACGACAGCTTCTCTGCTGCGTTTCCAGGAGGAGCGGTCAGCTGTTCCAGCTCTTTTGCTGACCCCTCTGAGTCAATCACAGATGAGGCCATGACAACCACACTTACTCCCTCTATTTGTTGCTTCTTTTTTAATAGGAAAAGTGGTAATCTGAAAGTGGTACAGTCCAGACCCAGGTTTACCATATCGGTGAGAACTAGGCCAAAGAATCATGTGGCACTTTATAGCCTAAGAAATGTATTGTAGCTTTATAGTTACAAATTTCTAAATTCTTCAAGGGACTCTCTGCCTCCAAATTCTCAAACGTTTTTTCTATCCATAACCTCCAAGACTTCTTTTTCACTTTTCTTTAGGAGATTCAATCCTGCCACCATCTACCCCCACTAGGGTTGTTCATATCAATTTACCCCAACAGAAAATAAACCCAAAATTAGCCATTTCAGCAATATTCAGGTTTTGGTTTTAATGAACACCAAAACCTGGGGGTCTGCCCAAAGCCAAATATGTGATTCCCAAAAAAAGTCGAATAGGTATTTGGCTTTTCAGGTTTTGGCTATTCGCCTTCTGTGGAGTCTCCATGTTGCAGCCCTTGTGGCATTTAAACGAGAGCTATCTCCTTTCTTCGTATTCCTGCCCCCTGACTGGTTTCCAGGGCAGCAGGAGGGAGAGATCAGGCATCTTGTAGTAGCCAATAGGAAGGCTCACTGGAGTTTCCCATGTGGCCAATGGCAGCGATGCATTTTGCATTGCTGCAAAGCCACCTGGTGCAATCTACCTGGATTGCAACAGAGGACAACCTAGGGAAGAGGAGGGAGGAGGGCCAGGAATTCTCAGAGGCCAGTAGGAAGAACTCAAGTAAGGAAGAACAGTGTTCTTTTACCAAATATAGAAGGTGTTTTTTGGCTGGAATTATTTTCAAACATTTCTGTGCTTGGCTAAAAACTATAAAAGCAGGTCTGGTTCCTAGACCAGGCAATTCCTCATGGAGGTTTGAGAGAGTTTGGTAGCAAAATTTGGCTTTAGCTCCTGCTGCCTGATTCTCCCTCTGTGTTCTGGTGCCTCATCCTGACCTGCTGGATTACCACCTGCTGCTTGGATTGGATTCCTTCCTGCCTGTTGCCTGGAGGAGAAGACATTGAAGGGTTTGAGATATTCTTGTTAAATTTTGGACTTCCGGTGCTGACGCTGGGCTGAGTGCCATGTCCTCCCAGGGGCTCCTGGGGGGAATCAAAGTTTGCGTGTAATTTGGGGTGATTTACCGCACCCCAATCCAGCCCTTGCAAGTGGGCTGGGAAGCAGGAACTCCCTGCAGCCATTCATGCGGTTTGATCTCCTGAATACTCCGAGGGAGCTTTATTAAGTCCCCCGGAGATTCAGACGTTGATCCCGTGGGCACGAAGGGATTGAAATCGCCAGAGTGCAACTTCGGCATTAGACTCTACCCTCCAGCACCTTATAAACATCATAAGGACTACATTAAGATTAGAACCTCACCTCCAGACGCCCAAGTGAGTAGATAAGAATCTTTCGTTCTTCACTGGCGTTATCGAATAACAGGGGGTAGAAGAAAACATTCCTGGTAACCGTGTTCCTCCCTTAATTGAACTGGATGATTTTGCTGCATGAGATCCATCAGACAAAGCAGCAGGAGCCTTATCAAACTGATCAGCTTAAACTAAAACAACGAGCTTGAATGATTGACTTAAGATCTGCCAATCCGACGCGTCCTTAAAGGAAGGGGAGGGAGAAACCTTTGAGAATTTGTCCGGTGTAAAAAAGGTCCTCCAGCACATTTTACAACAAAGAGGATATCTTGGACCGGAAGACTCTGTGCTTCATTCAATATCCCTCTCTATTGTTCTGCAAGCAAATCAACAGGAAGCAGGTCGTAGGACCAGAAATTCGTCTTACTCGTGTTACACTAAAACCATTCCTGAAGGTAACAACCATAGAGAAGAGACGATAGAAGGTCCGCGATGAGGTAATTCCTGGAATATTTCCTGGTTCTGCCGATCTAGAGCATCTGGTAAAACTCGTTGGTATTTTCAACTTTAAAAAGTTATTTTAAGCCTAAATACTTATTTCTTCAACCCGAAAAAGATATTAAGCTGGTCAATGAAATATTCTTTATTAACTACATGCAATGGACTCCTGCTAGACGACCATCAATTTCTTAACTAAGTTACTTATGTAAATGTCTGGAACCTCTCCCTGATCTGGCTTAATTCATAGCCCTGCCTTTACGAAATTAAAGGAAACTTTACAGAATTTAACCATGGAAAAAAAAGTGCAGGACATGCTTGCTAAACATTCTGAGGCGACAATTAAACAATTAAAACAGATATCAACACAGATGGCTCTGCTGATTTCAATGATGACGACTCTTGACCAATCATCACAGATATGTAATCAGAAGTTGGATCTGGTTACAGAAGACATAAAAGATATGAAGGTTCAAATGATGGCTACCAATACAGACATGTAAGTAATGGATTCTTCTGTCAAAAAAGTTATGGAAGAATACAAGGATACAAAGAAGAAGACAGAAGTCCAAGAAGGTAACCAGCTTGTGACAATGAGAACAGACATGCAAGAAATGGACTTTTCATCTAAAAAAGTTATGGAAGGACGTGTGGATATAAGGAAGAAGAGAGCAGGTCAAGGAAAACAGATTGAAGCCATGACGGAGATGAAGGCCAGAAAGAATTATTTTTGGTTATGCAACCTGCCTGAGGAAATGAGAGAGAATAAAGAGATCCTGTTCCCATACCTGACTGACTTATTTCAGTTGCAGAAGGAAGTATTAGACCATGGTTAAAGGACTGATTTAAATATGATTGCTGGATTGGAAGGCTTTGACAGTGTGGATGGGTGGCATGGCTATTTACGGTGTAGTGGAATTAAGATTTAGACATCATTTTGGGATTATGTAAACAAGTCCTCCTTATATAGACTATCGATGTGATATAAATGTATATTGGAATTATCAATATTAATGTGATTATCATTTCAAGGAAAATGTTGGAATGTAGTAAGGATATTGGTTTCCCCCCCCCTTTTTTATAAGGGGTGGACTTGTGATATGGATTTGGGATATGATTTACAATGAAATAAGATTGATTAAACAGAAAAATAACCCTAAAATATTGGAGATGATGTTACTTAGCATGATTAAATTTATGTTATAATGGCTGCAAGATCATCTTATGCAGCCAAATGGAAAGGGACAAATGTTTCAGAATAAAGGGATTAAATCATTTAAATGTTAGAACTGGTGGAGTTGGAGAAATTAGAGAAAATGGGAGGCTTGGATGAATCATTGTGACAATGTATAAGATCTGGGAAAAATGGAAGGTTACTTTTTACTCTGATCCAGAATGTAAAATTTTATATAACATGAAACTTTAGAATGAGATTAATATTAGGATCGGAATATGTTAATGAAGGATAGTAACACTTTATTAAGAGGTAGATGGAGGTGATGGGGAAGTCGATTTATTTTTTATGTTTATTGGAAATTAAGACAACAATTGATGTAATTGTGATTTTGACATTATTTTTACATTGTTGTTAAAATTATGAAGAATTTATAGTTTTAAAAAACCAATAAAATTTATTTTTTTAAAAAAAGAGATATTGTTGCTGAATTTGGGGCTTATTTTCTAAATTTTGCTAGAAGCCAGCAGGCCTTGGCCTGTTGGTTGGTGTGTGTGTGTGTGGGGGGGGTTGCTAGTTTGAGGGGGTGATTTGATTAATTTTTTTGTGGGGGGAACTACTTCCATTTCTCTACTGCTTGCTCTTTCACAGTTCCACTGTTTGGATTTTGGGAGTTTTCTCTGCATCAGATCTTGCTGGCTTTCATCTGAAAGGAGGGGGTGATTTCATTGATTGTTTTTTTTGGGGGGGCACTTCTTCCATTTCTCCACTGCTTGCTCTTTCACAGTTCCACTGTTTGGATTTTGGGGGGTTTCCTCTGCCTCATTGCTGGGTTTCACCTGCAAGGAGGCAGTGATTTGACTGAGTGCTTGGGGGGACGACGACCTGATTTGTTGTTGTTGTCATCATTCTCATTGTAGGTGTCTTCTTGTGGTCTCTGGTCTGCATAAGATTTTGGTGGATTTATTGAGTCTAGCACATTCTTTTGGAAAGTTGTTGTTCAGCCAGTCAAGACACTACTTGGTTTAATGAGGGCCTGTTAGGAACTTGTGTAGCAGTCTCTCACATGATCATGGTATCTTGTGAACATGTGCAGAATTAATTCCATATAGAGCTTAAACACATCATGCAAACTGAGCCACTATAGAGGATTGTGTAATGTATAATGAAAGTCTGTGTCATGCTGACAGGCTAGCTCTGTGTCAGGCTGACAGACTACTCTCAAGGTTAGCTCTATCAAAGCTAACTACTAAAGTTACTCTGGCTTTGTCCTTGAAGGGGCAGAGCTGAGCACCTTCCCTTTCTGACTCAGCTGCCAGATGTCAGAATACTTGGCCTTTTCAAGGTCTCAATAGCTGAAACTGTGCTACTGAGGCATTTAAGTTCTCTTAAAGATAAGAGTAACAGGCTTACTTGCTCTTCTGTAATCTGCCCAAGGCTGTCAATTACTAAAAGATGTTACAAAATGACAGATGTAAACAATAATTGTGTTTCATGAGTTATATAGTTAAATGTTGTGCTACAGATTTCTAAGTAGTCTCATTTAATGCGTATTGTCCTAACGAAGAGGATGGTATAGAAATTAAATATGTAACGTGATCATGTAACTCAGAAATGAGTATTTATACTTTAGGCACAGAGGAATGAAAGAGAAGGATGTCCATATTTGGACAATAAGATATCAGAGGACAGGAGCAGATGCCACTAAGCTCCTGGTATCTGATAAGAGAGAATAAAGGTACCCTTTTGAAGGATAAGAAAGAGGGGATAAAGGAACACTCTTAATGGGTCTAGAAACAGCATAAATAGAGCTGCAGAACAGCTAGCACTTTAGAGTGTTATGACTGACAGACTGCAGCTGTCTGGAATGACACTTCTCCATCTCAAAAGGCTTGAGATGTAAAACATTGAAACTCTGTCCTTGCGTGGACAGTAGTTCTCAGATATCTTGAATTATCAAGATCTGGATATTTCAACATATCTTACTTACAGTCTTCTTGTGAGACTGCTCTATTCCTAGAAGAGGATAGAGACCCTTAGAATTCCTATTCTTTGAATAGGAATCTAAGTGCAGTGATCTTTCCATGTATTGGAACACTGAGAGTCCATTGTATTTATGGATTCTTACAAACTAAGCCTATTTGGCTTACCAATGCTAAGAAGCATCCTGAACACAGGGCTAATAGCTAGACCTCTGAGATTGTGTCAGAACGTCCTCTACTTAACAGAGGGACTTCTGAACCTCCTCAGAGCAAGAGACCAGAAATGTTCCTGAAGGGAAAGGAGACTTTCTGTACTCTGTGAGATATGCACAATGCACATACACAGATTGACACAGTCAAAGAGACTGTAAACAGCTTTAAGCTAACACATAGTATTTATATATTCAGCATTGCTGTCTAAAACTAGAAAGAGCATGCATAGCATGTACATAGACAATGCCTGATCTTAATGATGATCAGTTAAGAATATTAATAGAAGTCTTTAAAGGATTCAAGACTTAGCAAATACAGATACTCTGGGATAACTTCATATGTTCTCATAGAGCTTAGACTCTTAAAGGACTCCAGATGACACAGATGACACAGCAAGGTATAGTGTGTCTTCTGTACAAAAATGTTATGATGTTTTGAATGATTTAAGTTAGGATGCTTCTAACCAAATCTTTCTCCAAAGAATTAACCATATTTTGACAGGATTTCTGTAATTATATTCTGAATGAAGGTGCATTGCACTAAGGATACTTTATGAGTATATTCTGACTAAAATACTCCTTTATGGAGGCATAGAGAATGTGAATGATTACTTGCTACATAAACATGTTTAAGACTAATGATGTCTATCCTTATATGATACTTTAAGGCTTTGCAACCAAAAAGCATATATTATATAATGTAAATAAATGTGTTTTTTATATACTTCTACTCTTGTCCATTATTATAAATTTATTGGCGTGTTCAAGAGATGTCCTAGGAAAAATAACAAGTTTCTAGGAACCGTTGATTCCGGTCTAGTGGTGTCTCGCTGAATAAGATAACATATCCCTTCTCAGGAAGGGGTCCTTTCTAAGAGTGTAGGCACTTAACGGCCCGAACCGCGACACTTGTTGGGTTACATTTCCCTCAAATTTAAACCATACCTGTAGGGCTGTAGTTTCTTGCCAATTAGGCTTCTGTTAGGCCTTAAAAAGAGCAAAGGATATAGATTTCCAAATATTTAAATAAATTCATTGGTGGAGCACAGAGATAGATTGGGTTTAAAATCCTCAGTATCATAATTTGTCGTGGTACAGGCGAGGAGCGAGGGCTGTAAGCGTAGTCTGGGGAACAGTCCAAGGTCATTCACAGTGAAGGCAGAGTCCGAGATATCAATACAGGCAAGGGAAGTCCAAAGCGTTAGTCAGAGCCAGTCCAAGAAGTCAGGATACCAGGAATCCAATGGATAGCAAGGAAACAAGGCAGGTAAACAAGGCAGGTACTCAAGGAGGTTGGTGACAAGTTGCTTGCACAACAGCCAAGCCTAACTGATGGCTTAAATCCCTTCCCCTGCTACTGTAGCAGCCAGCTGATGGTGATGAGGCTGAGTTCACAGGTGGTGCTTCAGCCCTGCTCTTCCTCATCACTGCTACTGGGGAGGTTCCTCTGTAAAGCCTTCAGCCTAGCACTTTGCCGTCTCTGCTGCATTGCCAGACGGACCTGTTTTCTTCTCTGCTCCAGTGGCCCTGGCGAGGCCTCTGGAGACACTGCGTGTTGCAAGGTGTCAGGTCCAACTGGAGTCCTTGAGCTGGCTGGCTGCAGACATGGTGAGTCATCTCCTGACCTTGGCTGATCCTCCACTCCGGCAGGCTGTAGGCCCTGTGGTTGTCCCTGTGGGACTTCTGCCTGTCCCTCGTCGTCAGAGGAGGTCTCTGCAGGCTGACTCATGACACCATCCCCCCCTTCAAGGCCCCCCCGACCCGATGAACCTGGGCCTGGCTTCTGGGGATAAGTGCGGTGAAACTGCCGTAGAAGGTCCGGTGCATGGAGATGATCAGCAGGTTCCCAGGAGCGATCTTCTGGTCCATACCCTTTCCAGTCAACCAGGTATTGGAGCTGGCCCCGCCGACGCCGAGAGTCCAAAATCTGGGCCACTTCAAACTCCTCATGACCTTGCACGATGACAGGCGATGGAGGTGGTGTCGAGGGCCTGAACGGGTGTGGGGGTGCAACAGGTACCAGCAGGGAGCGATGAAACACAGGGTGGATCCGGAGCGTGGTGGGGAGTTGCAGTCGAAAGGCTACCGGGTTGATTTGTTCCACGATGGGGAAAGGGCCGATGAAACGGGCATCCAGTTTCCGGGATGGTCTCAGGCTAGGAAGATGTTGGGTTGAGAGCCAAACCTGGTCCCCAACCGTCAGGGCCTTCCCAGGTTGCCGGTGCCGGTCTGCGGCCGTCTTGTACGCCTCCTTGGCCTGTTGTAGCTGGTCCAGGAGTACCTTGTGGAGAGCCTGCAGTTCCTGAACAAGGTCATTGGCAGCAGGAACTGCTGAGGCTGGCGTCACTTGAGGGAAGAACCGGGGATTGTAGCCATAGGTAGCCATGAAGGGTGTCTGCTGGGTGGAGGAGTGAACCGCATTATTGTAGGCAAATTCTGCTAAGGGTAGCAGGTCAGCCCAGTTGTCCTGCTGGTGGTTTACAAAACACCTCAAGTATTGCTCGAGCGTGGCATTTGTGCGCTCAGTCTGCCCATCAGTTTGAGGGTGGTGAGCTGAGGAGAGGTGTACCTGGGTCCCCAGGAGGGAATGCAGGGCCCGCCAGAACCGGGAGGTAAATTGAGTGCCCCGATCTGAAATCAGGTGTTCTGGCAGCCCATGAAGCCGGAAGATATTGTGGAGATACAACCGGGCGGTTTCACGAGCGGAGGGGAGACCTGGACAGGGAACAAAGTGTGCCATCTTGGTGAGTAGGTCCACAGCCACCAGGATGCTTGTGTGGCCACTGGACCTAGGCAAGTCCGTGATGAAGTCCATGGATATGGTCTTCCAAGGGCCTAAGGGAGTGGGCAAGGGTTGCAACAGGCCTGTAGGCTTCCCTGGCTGGTTCTTGGCCCGTTGGCAGACTTCACAGGATGACACATACTGGTTAATGTCTACCCGGACCCGTGGCCACCAAAAGTCTCGAGTCAGGAGGTGAAGGGTCTTGTAGTGGCCAAAATGCCCAGCCGGCTTGGCGTCGTGTACCAGCTTTAGGACTTCAGCTCGTAAGGGCCCTGGAGCCACATAGATCCTATCCCGGTGGGTAAGTACATTCCCCTGTACCATGAAGCCTGGAGGTGCCGTTCGTTGGAAGTCCCTGAGAGCCTGGAGCTGCTTCTTTGCAAAGGGGTCTATTTGCTGCTGCTGCTCTATTCGTTCCCTGAGGGAGGTACTGAGCTGGATGGCGGCGAAGCTCTCAGGTGGTAGGACTGTAGCAAGAGGGCGCTCCTGAATCGGGACTGCCGAGTATTCTGGTTTTCTGGACAAGGCATCCGCTCTCTTGTTCTGGGAGCTGGGGATGTATGTGATAGTGAAATTAAATCTGGAGAAAAACAAGGACCATCGGATCTGTCTCTGGTTCAGCCGCCGAGCGGTCTGTAGGCTCTCCAGGTTCCGATGGTCTGTCTGGACCACCACCGGGTGTCTAGCCCCCTCCAGGTGGTGTCTCCACACCTCAAAAGCCGCTTTGATGGCCAACAACTCCCGCTCCCAGATAGTATAATTTTGCTCAGCTGGTGTGAGCTGCCTGGAGTAGTAAGCACAAGGCTGCAGGGCCCCGGTGGCCGTCCCTGGCTGTAGAAGTATGGCCCCAATAGCCCTACTCGAGGCGTCGGCTTCCACGGTGAAGGGCAAATTGGGGTCTGGATACCGCAGGAGTGGATGGGTAGCAAACTGTTTTTTGAGGTCCTGAAAAGCCCGCTGTGCCTCCGGTGTCCAGCGGAAGGGCTCCCGTGGTCGCAGCAGCCTGGTCAAGGGTACAGCCAAGGACGCAAACTCAGGAATAAATTGTCTGTAATAGTTTGCAAAACCAAGGAAACGCTGTACATCCTTTCGGTTCTGGGGAGCCTGCCACGAGAGTACTGCCTCTATTTTCTGGGGATCCATCCTAATGCCCTGAGGAGAAATGTGGTGTCCCAGGAATTCCACGGCCGGAAGATTGAACTCACACTTCTCCAGCTTGGCATAGAGGCCATGCTGTCGAAGCCGGTGCAGAACTATTCGCACATGTTCGGTGTGGCTGTCTGGATCCTGGGAATAAATCAGGATGTCATCCAAGTAGATGATGACAAACTTGTCTAGCAAATCACGAAATACATCGTTCATGAAGCGCTGGAACACGGCCGGAGCATTGCATAGACCGAAGGGCATCACCAGGTATTCATACTGCCCATACCGAGTGGCAAATGCTGTCTTCCACTCATCCCCTTGGCGGATCCTTACCAAGTTATAAGCACCACGAAGGTCCAGCTTAGTAAACACCTTGGCCCCTCGTAGGCGTTCTAGCAGCTCCGGGATGAGGGGCAAGGGATACCGGTCCCGGATGGTAATTTTGTTGAGAGCCCTATAGTCATTACACAATCGGAGCTCTCCACTCTTCTTTTTCACAAAGAGGACAGGTGCTGAGGTTGGAGAGTTAGAGGGGCATATAAATCCTCTGTGCAAGTTCTTGGTCAGGAAGTCCCGAAGTGCCTCCAGTTCCGGCTCGGAGAGGCGGTATAGTCGACCCGTAGGCAGAGGGGCCCCAGGTACCAAGTTGATGGCACAGTCATATGGCCGGTGGGGGGGCAGCTGATCTGCCCCCTTCTCCTCAAATACATCCCTGTAATCAGCATACTTCTCGGGGAGGCCGGCCAGGGATGAAGAGGCAGCTGCCCCCAGGACTGTAGGGCAGCCTTCGTGTGGGCAAGGGGTCCTGAACTGCAGTTCCTGACGTGCCCAGTTGATGGCAGGGTTGTGGAGGGCCAACCAGGAGAGCCCTAACACAATGGGAAACCAGGGCATACAGACCACATCAAATTGCACTTGTTCATGGTGTCGCTGCAGCTCCAGGATCAGCGGTTCAGTCTCCTGAGTAACTGGTCCAGACCGTAGTAGCCGTCCGTCAATGGCCTCCACTAGAGCAGGAGTAGTCTTTGGCTGTAGTGGGACTCGATGCTGGGCAGCGAACCGGGCATCCATGAAACACCGGGAGGCCCCTGAATCTATCATTCCATAGGCCAACACCCAGCGCCCATCGGGCAACTGCAATTTCACAGGGACCAGGAAAGATCCAGGACTGGTGCTGGGGGGACCCTCTAGTCCTTCAGCATGTCCCAAAGCATCTGACTTGTGTTGACCAGGGGCTTGGCGTTTTACATCTGCTCCAGCACGGTCCTTCTTTTCTGGGCAGCAACTGACATAGTGCCCAGAACCTCCACAATATAAACATAGATGCAGGGCTCGACGCCTGTCCTTTTCTGTCTCTGGCAGGCATGGCCTACCAGCTCCTTGCTGTCTAGGTTCCTCCACTGATGTTTCTGAGCCTGCAGTAGTCATGGACTGCAGGGGTGGTTGGCCAACCACCAGACCAGGGTGGGCCCTTTTGCGAGCCAGCCTTCGGGCCTCCAGCCGCCCATCAATCCGCAAACAGAGCAAAATTAAAGCTTGAAGAGTTGCAGGGCGCTCTACTCGGGCTAGTTCATCCTGCAGTTCTTCTGACAGCCCTTCCTGGTACTGGTCCATTAGGGCTGCTTCGTTCCATTCCAGGTCTTGAGCCAGCAGCTGGAATTCTGTTGTATATGCTGCCACTGTCCCATTCCCTTGCTTGAGGTGCCTGAGGCACTGGTTAGCCTTTTCAGCCTTCAAGGGGTTGGCAAAAAAACCCCGCAAGTGAGCCTCAAAAGTAGTAAAATTATCCAGCAATGGGGACTGGCCAAGCAGCAGAGGGGTGGCCCATTTGGCAGCCTGTCCCTTTAAGAGGCTTAACACAAATCCAACCTTCATCTTATCAGTACGAAAATCCTGGGCCCGGAGATCAAGGTATAATTTGCACTGGGCAAAGAAAGTAGGAAAATCCTCCACCTCCC